>NC_080019.1:42010577-43409921 GCF_030020395.1 Manis pentadactyla | reverse complement strand
CAGCATCTATGGAGATGATCATGTGGTTTTTGTCTTTCTTTTTGTTGATGTGGTGAATGATGTTGATGGATTTTCTAATGTTGTACCATCCTTGCATCCCTGGGATGAATCCCACTTGGTCATGGTGTATGATCCTTTTGATGTATTTTTGAATTCGGTTTGCTAATATTTTGTTGAGTATTTTTGCATCTATGTTCATCAGGGATACTGGTCTGTAGTTTTCTTTTTTGGTGGGGTCTTTGCCTGGTTTTGGTATTAGGGTGATGTAGGCTTCATAGAATGAGTTTGGGAGTATTCCCTCCTCTTCTATTTTTTGGAAAACTTTAAGGGAATGGGTATTATGTCTTCTCTGTATGTCTGATAAAATTCCATGGTAAATCCATCTGGCCTGGGGGTTTTGTTCTTGGGTAGCTTTTTGATTACCGCTTCAATTTCATTGCTGGTAATTGGTCTGTTTAGATTTTCTGTTTCTTTCTGGGTCAATCTCGGAAGGTTGTATTTTTCTAGGAAGTTGTCCATTTCTCCTAGGCTTTCCAGCTTGTTAGCATATAGGTTTTCATAGTATTCTCTAATAATTCTTTGTATTTCTGTGGTGTCTGTCGTGATTTTTCTTTTCTCGTTTCTGATTCTGCTGATGTGTGTCGACTCTCTTTTTCTCTTAATAAGTCTGGCTAGAGGCTTATCTATTTTTTTTTATTCTCTTGAAGAACCACCTCTTGGTTTCATTGATTTTTTCTATTGTTTTATTCTTCTCAATTTTATTTATTTCTCCTCTGATCTTTATTATGTCCCTCCTTCTGCTGACCTTAGACCTCATTTGTTCTTCTTTTTCCAATTTCGATAATTGTGACATTAGACTATTCATTTGGGATTGTTCTTCCTTCTTTAAATATGCCTGGATTGCTATATACTTTCCTCTTAAGACTGCTTTTGCTGTGTCCCACAGTAGTTGGGGCTTTTGTGTTGTTGTTGTCATTTGTTTCCATGTATTCCTGGATCTCCATTTTAATTTGGTCGTTGATCCATTGATTACTTAGGATCATGTTGTTAAGCCTCCATGTGTTTGTGAGCCTTTTTGCTTTCTTTGTACAGTTTATTTCTAGTTTTATACGTTTGTGGTCTGAAATGTTGGTTGGTAGGATTTCAATCTTTTGGAATTTACGGAGGCTCTTTTTGTGGCCTAGTATGTGGTCCATTCTGGAGAATGTTCCATGTGCACTTGAGAAGAATGTGTATTCTGTTGCTTTTGGATGTAGAGTTCTATAGATGTCTATTAGGTCCATCTGTTCTCGTGTGTTGTTCAGTACCTCTGTGTCCTTACTTATTTTCTGTCTGGTGGATCTGTCCTTTGCAGTGAGTGGTATGTTGAAGTCTCCCAAAATGAATGCATTGCATTACATTTTCTCCTTTAATTGTGTTAGTATTTGTTTCACATATTTTGGTGCTCCTGTATTGGGTACATATATATTTATAATATTTATATCCTCTTGTTGGACTGAGCCTTTTATCGTTATGTAATGTCCTTCTTTATCTCTTGTTACTTTCTTTGTTTTGAAGTCTATTTTGTCTGCTACTAGTATTGCAACACCTGCTTTTTTCTCCCTGTTGTTTGCATGAAATATCTTTTTCCATCCCTTGACTTTTAATCTGTGCATGTCTTTGGGTTTGAAGTGAGTCTCTTGTAAGCAGCATATAGATGGGTCTTGCTTTTTTATCCATTCTATTACTCTGCATCTTTTGATTGGTGCATTCAGTCCATTTACATTTAGGGTGATTATTGAAAGATATGTACTTATTGCCATTGCAGGCTTTAAGTTTGTGGTTACCAAAGGTTCAAGGTTAGCTTCTTTACTATCTTACTGTCTTATTTAACTCGCTTTTTGAGCTATTATAAACACTGTCTGATGATTCTTTATTTCTCACCCTTCTTATTCCTCCTCCTCCATTCTTCATATGTTGAGTGTTTTGTTCTGTGCTCTGTTTAGGAGTGTTCCCATCTGGAGCAGTCCCTCTAAGTTACCCTGTAGAGGTGGTTTGTGGGAGGCAAATTCCCTCAACTTTTGCTTGTCTGGGAATTGTTTAATCCCTCTTTCATATTTAAATGATAATCGTGCTGGATACAATATTGTTGGTTCAAGGCCCTTCTGTTTCAATGCATTAAATATATCATGCCATTCTCTTCTGGCCTGTAAGGTTTCTGTTGAGAAGTCTGATGATAGCCTGATGGGTTTTCCTTTGTAGGTGACCTTTTTTTTCTCTCTGGCTTCCTTTAATACTCTGTCCTTGTCTTTGATCTTTGCCATTTTAATTATTATGTGTGTTGGTGTTGCCCTCCTGGGTCCCTTGTCATGGGAGTTCTGTGTGTTTCTGTGTTCTGAGAGGCCATTTCCTCCCCTAGTTTGGGGAAGTTTTCAGCAATTATTTCTTCAAAGACACTTTTTATCTCTTTTTCTCTCTCTTCTTCTTCTAATACTCCTATGATGCATATATTGTTCCTTTTTGATTGGTCACACAGTTCTCTTAATATTCTTTCATTCCTGGAGATCCTTTTATCTCTCTTTGCGTCAGCTTCTCTGCGTTCTTATTCTCTGTTTTCTGGTCCATTAATGGTCTCTTGCATCTCGTCCATTCTGCTTTGAAGTCCTTCCAGAGATTGTTTTATTTCTGTATTCTCCCTCCTTAGTTCTTGCATATTTCTCTGCAAGTCCATCAGCATGGTTATGACTTTTGTTTTGAATTCTTTTTCAGGAAGATTGGTTAAATCTATCTCCCCAGATTCCTTCTCAGGAGAGGATGTCGAAGGTGTGTGGGTTAGCCTGGTCTGGATCAAATTTTTTTGCCTTTTCATGTTGGTAGGTGCAGTGGTATGCTATTGACTCGTCTGTAAGCTGGGAGAGCCAAGACCTTTTCCACTTGCTCCTGGCCTTTTTTTACTGGGACATCGGCGACCCCTAGCAGCTTGTGTTGGGCAATTGCGGGTAGACTGGGTCTGTTTCTTGCCCAGCCACTATGGAGGAAGCTCCCTTGCTGTGGGTGTGGCCAGCCTCAGGCTGCTGCTCTACTATGGCTGGACACTGGAGTGGGAACAGACAGGGGGGCTGTTTATCACTGTGAGGGGTCTCAGAGCTGCTGCCCAGGGGTTTAGGGTGCCCGGAGTTCCCCAGAATTCCCAGCTGCTGGGCTGAGTGTCCCAGGACGCTTGCGCCCAGCTGTGGCGTCCCTGTCCCTTAAGACTTTCAAAAAGCACTTGCTTTTCTTTGTCCCAGGGTCGCCAACTGCGGGGATCCGCTCACAGGTCTTACTGTCCTGCTTCCCTAGTTTCCAGCACCCCACGCATGCACTGTGTCTGTGCTCTGGTGCGGATGGCTAGGGCTGGCTATTTAGCAGTCCTGGGCTCCCTCTCCCTCCCTGCTCCGACTCCTCTCCTCCCACCGGGAGCTGGGGTGAGGGGCACTCGGGTCCCACTGGGCCGGGGCTTGTATCTTATCCCCTTTGCGAGGCAGGTGTGGATGTGGTCTGGCTCTTGTCCTGTATCTTCTGGTCCTCTTTTAGGGATAGTTGTATTTGTTGTATTTTCAAAAATATGTATGTTTTTTGGAGGAGATTCCCACTGTCCTACTCACGCCGCCATCTTGGCTCCGCCTGGTGTAATTTTAACCTTTGAAACAATTAACAGACTCACAGGAAGTTGCAAAAGTAGTAGAGATTCTGTAGAGATCTACTTAAAACTGAGGAAAAGATCCTGCAAGGATAGGTTTTGGGAGATGTTTGCCAGAATTCATTAAGTTCCTAACAGTGTAAATACCTTAAGGGTGTACCCTTCACCTAGTTTTCCCTTATGATTACATCTTAAAATACAATATCAGAAACAGGAATTTGATAATTAAATGTAAAATGAATGCATGTAGTTCTTTGTATTTTATCAAGTATGCAGATTTTTGTAGCCACCACCGTAATCAAGATAATGAATTACTGCATCACTGCAAAGCTCTCCCTTTCGCTACCCCTTAGTCACACCTCCCTCCCTCTCCTAACTTAATCCCTAACCTTAGCAACCATTAATCTGGTTTCCATCTCTAATTTTGGTTCTTTGATATAAATGTAGATTCATTGGAGGCTGACTACAAGATCATCAATTTTATTATTATTCCAAAAGAACCAGCTTTGAGTTTTACTGATTTTTTTTCTCTATTGCTGCTTGTTTCCTATCTCACTGATTTCTGGTCTGATCCTTATTTTCTTCTTTCTTCTGGTTACTCTGGTTTTAATTTGCCCTTATTTTTGTAGTTCTTTAAGGTTGCAGCTGAGGTCATTGATTTGAAACTTATCTTTTTTTCTAAAAGAAGTATTTAGTGCTATAAATTTATCCATAAGTACTGCTTTAGTGGCATTCCGCATTTAACTTTGAGGTAATAATAGAATCACATGCAATTGTAAGAAATAACATGGAAAGATCTCATGTACCCTTTACCCAGTTTCCCCCAACAATAACATTGCAAAACTATAGTACAGTATCACAACCAGGATATTGATTAGTATGGTCAAGATAAAGAACATTTCCATTACCACAAGAATCCTTCATGTTACCCTTTTATAGCTATGCCAACTTCCTTGTTACCTACCACTAACCTCTCCGTAACCATTGACAATCACTAATTCGTTCTCCATTTCTGTAATTTTGTCATTTCAAGAATGATATATAAATGATGATAGAGTATGTAATCTCTTCAGATTGGTCTTTTTCACCCATCATAATCTTCTGTATAGTCCCCCAGTCTGTTGTATGTATCAGCAGTTCATTCATTGTTACTGCTTAGTAATAACTCTATGGTATGGGTTACCACAGTTTATTTAGCTGTTTAATCATTGAAGTATATCTAGGTTGCATCTAGTTTTTGGCTATTATAAATAAAACTACTATAAACACATTCATGTACAGGTTTTTGCATGAACCTAATTTTTAATTTCTTTGGAGTAAATGCCCAGGTCTGCGGTAGCTGGGCTGTATGGTGATTGCCTGCTTAGGTTTTTACCTTGAGTGAACTCAGCCTCCAGATTACTCTCCTGTGGTAGCAAGTAGTTGAAATCTTGGTTCAATTCTTTTAGCCTTAGTTGGGCTGTCTGGAGTCTACCTTATGTGTAGTTCATGAGTCAGCTAGACATGTAGACTAAACTTATAACAAGAATTTAGGGCTCCCTCTCAGGTGCTCTCCTTTCCAGGATTCTCAGCCTCACTTCCCGGTTTCTGACTTAGCCCTAAACTTTGTCTTGTGGTTCTTCATATCAGTAAGGCAGATTTTTGGTCTTCCCATGTGGTTCCAACTAGGGCTTGCCTTTAGGAATGAATCTATAAAAACAGGAAGGTTACCCAGTGTCATTCTTCTTTTTTCCTGAATGAAAAGAAACATAACTTTAATTATCCATAATAATTTAAAATGTTGGCTTGTATAAAGGTGATATCAAAATCTGAGAAAATATTTATTTTTATTCATTTTTATCTTATGCAACAGTGGAGATTTTTAAGTCAATATTCAATATTGTAAATAAACATAGAGTAGAATTGTTTTCTGGCTTGGCCAAAGCTAGTAGCTTAATTAACATCTAATGCATTCCAGTAAATCTGGTAAGCTTCATAGCTTAATGTGGAATATAGACATATTCACTTGTACTTTTTAACCATAATCTCTTCACAGAGTAGATTTTCAGACAAGGTAACTCTTAAAGAAGAAAAAGAAAATAGTTATGAAGTTTGCAAAAGGTCTGTAACATGATTTTTAATAATGTAACTTTAAAATAGTCCCATCATTCATACAGTTTGAATCTTATGTGTTTTTCATTCTGTGTTGTATGTGTTTGGGCTATATGCCATAAGTCATACATGGGTATTATTTAAGTAATGTAGCAGGTATATACCCAGATGTCAGGTATACTGTAAGTTACCTTAAAGTTGTCACTTTTTTTTCTAGTTTTTTGAGTTATTAAAATATTTTTTGAAGAGAATAAAGAACAGTCATAACATAAAAGAAAAAAGAATGTGTATATCCATTCTTTGAAGGTAAGAGTGACTGAAATCAGATGAACATTGCAGTTTGCAGGTATCTGAAATGGCTGCAGTGATTAGTACTGAGAGTTACAGTGCATTTACTAGAACATTCTCAGATACCAAATATAGAGTCAGAGGACACCTCAGAGATCACCTGATCCATCTTCCACCCCCATTTTGCTGTTGAGGCAAGACATACATCAGGTGACAGTTTTAAGACCTTTTACATTAAGGCAGTGGTTTTCAAAGTGATCCTTGGAGCAGTGGCAGCATGTAGGACATTGTCAGAAGTGCACATTATTGGGTCTCACCCCTGACCTACTGAATCAGAAACTATAGTATGCAGCCCACCCATCTGTATTTAAGCAAGGCCACCAGCTAATCCTGATATGTGCTCAAATTTGAGAACCATTGTGTTAAGGAAAAGCCTATGGAAGAATTAGATTGTCACAGAAGCCCAGCATGATTCATGACCATTTGGAAATCTAAAAGAAAAAGTGACAACAGTTAACATTTTTTTCTATTGAAAGCACTTTGCATACAGACTGAATAGTGCCATTGCTGCCTGCATGGCTCTACCATAATGACAGGAGTGTAACACTGGGCTTTAGTCATCAATCAAAAATGAAATAATTTTACTGGATAACTTTTTCCATGTGTAAAATTCCATAATGCCTGTTACTTTGTTTGCGTTACTGCTTTTGTTCTGTTTTATTTGGAGGAGTGTTATGTTAATTAGATGCAGCAATGATGTCCCATTGTTGGCCCCTCTTCTTACTTTCTATTTTTACTCCAGAGAGCCCCAGCTAAAAAAGTGTGTTGTTTTTAAGGTAAAATATTACAGTATCTGATCTTTCTCCTAAAAAGTAAATTCATTTTTACCTGTTAGTCAGCTCTGAGGTACTTGCACCTCCTTCTTGCTTGTTAACTTATTTTTCTAGATAAGTGAAACTCCAGATTAAGTTTTCTAAAATTGGTTATATAGTATCTCACATATTAGAATATACTCAGTGCTGTTTAAATCAGCAACCCAGAACAACGCATTTTATACCTTCTTCCCAAAGGAAGATCTCGAGTACATGTGTACATTTATTAGAGATACTTATCTTGAAGAATATAATTCATTTATTTCATTATACTATCAATTGAATAATTGGATCATCTTTTCTGCATTAAAGTGCTAGCCCAGTTCCTCCTCAAGCCTTTTGTCTGGCATGATCAAAAATATTTTGCTCTGGTTTTAACCCCACCACCTCACTTCTACCGCTACTTCAACCGTTTAATATGCACTGATTTTCTGGTTAAGAAGGCAGGAGCAACCTATTGAAAATACTGAAGAATCACAGTATGATAATTATACAGCATAATATATACCATATATAACATTAGGTTTGTTTCTGCTTACCTCATACTTTAGTGTTTTTAGAATTAATTGAAATTCTGATTTTGGTTTTTCTGCTCACACAGCAAAGATTCTAAAAATACAGATATTATGGTTGGTGAATGTGAATTAGCAGCGCTGGGCCCAAAACCTCTGTGCTTATCAGTGCCACCGCTGAATCTAAATTCTCATCAAGAAGACACATTACTGAAACCCTGGATGAATGGTACTATTTTCTTAGTAAAACTCTGTTGGATTTTGATAGTATAGGAGAGTTTTTGACCAGAAAAAAAAAAAAAAGGTTAAAAAGAAAATTGAAACAATCATGTCTTGTTAAAATTAGATTTGCTTAGTACTTTCGATGAAACAATTCCTGAAATATCTGTATATAATAGTGGTAGTACAGGTGAGTTATGGGTTATGCCTAAAATCATGTTTGTTGAGTGTTTTAGGACTTTAAGATGTATTTTAGAATTAGTGTCCATTTTTTTGATAATTGATAATGCTTTGAAGAAAATAAGCTAGATCGAAAAATGAACTTAGAAACAATAAAAACCCTTTGTGTAGCTCACACTTAACTCTTCTGTACTTTCCCATTATTAACTTTATGCTGCTTGTGTTGTGTATTACAGCAAAAAGCCCATGATGATCATGTGTTTTATCTTAAAAAGCCTTAACAAGGTTTCAATGAAATTACTGCAAAGCTTTGCAGCAAAAACATCAGTTTTTTCCATATTATATCTAGATGCTGCTGAAGTAAAAAATGAAATTATTTAAAATAAAAACTTAGTATTTTATCTTTAGGGAAAACAAATTAATGACCTAATCTCATATTTAAAAGGTAATAGTAAGGTATATGATGCCTGGTATATTGCTCAGCTCAGGCTGCCATAACAAAACACCACCGACTGGCTGGCTTAAACAACAGAAATTTATTTCACATTTTCTAGAGGGTAGAAGGTCAAGATCAAGGTTCTGGCAGGGTTCAGTTTCTGGCTCTTCTCCTAGCTGACAGACAGCTGCCTTCTTGCCACATTCTCCTGTGGCCTTTTCCTGGCTCATATGCATGAAAAGAGAGAGAGCAAGTTCTCTGGTGTCTTTTCATAAAAACACTAATTCTGTCGGGTCAGGGCCTCACTTTTATGATCCCACTTAACCTTAATTATTTCTGTAAAAGGCCCTATCTCCAAATAAAGTCACATTGGGTTTAGAGTAGCAAGGCTTGAAAATATGAATCTGGGAACAGGAATTAAGTCACTGTTTAGACTGTAGCACCTGGATTTGTCAGTAGTTTTCTTAGAATGGTTTATTGTATGTATTATTTGTCTGTTTAACTTAGAAACAATCATTTGAATACAGTGCTTACATGTCAGTCTTTTCAGAAAGTATCTTCAGCTTATAATGAAGATAAAATTTTTAATTCAGGTCTAGAAATACTTAAAGAGCATCCAAGATGTAAATCATTCTGTATTTCACAGGAAAACATAATGGTAGCACAGTCTGTGAATTGAGCTCGTAAATAGTTCAAAGTGAAACTTTAAAGCAGATATTAGTCATCTGTTTCATTGTTATGAAGGGTATAAGGTGCAGCCTATTAGTGTGTAAACTCATTCTTAATCGTTTCTAGATTTCAGATTTCCAGGAAAACATTCTCTTCTAAAGCTGCAGAGTTCTGAAACTTATGAGATAGTCAAGAGGGAAAAAAATGTAGGGGTAAGTCCCCATTTAAATAATGATAATATTATAAAGCACATACTTCAGTTGTATTTCCCCTTAAATTTTTTAGCAGTTCCAGACATTATATTGATTTAGAATGGGGGGTGTTGTTATAAAGCAGAAAATGAGTAGTGATGCAGAGGATATTTACAATTAACGTAAGAGGTTGAAAGTAGAAGAGTGGGGGATAGCCAAAGCGGACGACAATACAGGATGAATAGCTCCCTTTGATGGAAGAGGAAACCAGTGGTAGAAAGCAGTTTATAGGAAAAATCGGTTGTAAAAAGCTTTGACTCTGTCATTTGCCTTTTTCCATTGGTTAGAAATAGCTAAGGAAAATTTTGGTTCTGATAAAGGCATCTGAAATATGATACATATTGTAATAGAATTAACTTTTTGTAAAAGCAAAAGGGGCAGGTGTGTTAGGAGGAGGGAATATATAAACTTTAAAAAATATGTAAAGTAAAACACTAGTAGCTTTTGAATATTTTACACTAAAAAAATAGCAAAAATTCAGACAAATCACTTTAAGTTGATTTTTTTCATTTTTAAAAATATAAATTTAGAGGTTTTTTTTCTATCTACTCAGAAGAAACTTATCTTGGTACTGTTTTGGGTATATAATATTTCTTGTTACTTCAAATGTTTTCTCAATTATAGTAATTGTTTTACAATTAATACAGAAAGGGAATTTGTCTAATTTTCTAGGTGTTCCAGAAACCCCTAGGGTTGATGATACCTCATAGGTATTGCAAATTTCATTTTAATACATTACGTGGCTGTGAGCGATCACAATGCAAGTTTGCTCATGTGCCTGAGCAAGGGGATGAAAAGGTAAAATATGTAAAGTCTTTGAAATAGAGATTGTTTTAATAACCATCTCAGTTATATATTTTAATTAGGACTTTCATTAATTCCTAATAGCATAGGTGAGCTTTACCTAGTTTTGTACTTTATATAAATGAAATCATATAATCTGTATTCTTTTGTTTCTGGCTTCTTTTGCTCAGTATTTCTCAGATTCACCAGTATTTTTTAACCTAATTGTAGACCTTTCTTTCTTATTGCTGTATAATACTGAATATTCCATTGTGTTGAGTATATCAAAATTTATTTCATTGATGGGCAAAATAATACTTTTGTTGGGCATTCGAATGGTTTCTAAGTTTGGTAGTTACAATAGTGATGTTATCAGGGAACGTATATACACATTCTGAGGGATTATACTTAAAAAGGAATTGCGGGTTATAGACACTGTGTTTAAACTTCAGTAGATTTTGCCAAAGAAATTTCCAAAATGGTTTACCAAATTACAGCCTCATCAGCAACGTCTGAGAGTTCTAGTTGCCTCACATCCTCATTCACACTTGGTATTATCAACCTTTTAATTGTAGCCATGCTTGTGGGTGGGGAGTGATGCCTTCCCTGATGATTAATGAAGTTAAGCATCTTTCAGAATCTTTACTGGACATTTGGATATCCCCTTTTTGGAAATATCTAAATATTTTGCCCATTTTCTTTAGGCAAAAAAGATTTTCTTATTCTTATCCATCTTAAGAATTCTTTATATATTCTGGATACAGGTTGTTTGTTGGATATATATATATTGCAGATGCCTTTTACTATTTACAAGTTGCCTTTTCACCCTCCTAAAGGCATCTTTTGATAAATACAATTTCTTAATTTTTATATAGTCCAATTTTGTCCAATTTTTTTCTTTTATGATGTTAACTTTTTGTATGCTATTGATGAAATCTTTTCCAAGATCATGAAGATGTTCTCTAAGTTTTTCCTTTAAAAGTTTGTTTTATCTTTTGTAGTTAGAACTCTAAGCCATTTAGAATTGATTTTTGTTTATGCTGTGAGAAGAAGGCCAAGATATCTGTTTTTTTCCCAGGTGCATCCCCGGGTGACCCAACATCATTTACTAAAAAGACCATCCTTTCTTTCCCCACTGCACTGCATAGTTACCATGTCATAAGTGAGCTGATTGATTGTATATGAGTGGATCTATTTTTAGGCTCCGTCCTAATCTGTTGGTCAGTGTGTTTATCGTTGTGCCAGTAAACAGTTATTTTTTAAATGACCTAAATAAGGTTTTTAAAATCATGATATTCAAGGATTTTCTCCCTTCTCCAGTTGCTTGCTAATCTTGACTATTTCTTTTGACAGAGCTGCTCTAACTATGGTTTTTGTAATGAATTCAGTATACATTTCAAATCTATGCATAAACCTATCACTTCTTTATTCCATTGTTTTAAGTTCACTTTAAAAAATTGGAATAAGCAAAGATTGAAATTTGTGTAGTTTTTATGAAATATAAAAAGGTGATTTTACATTTTTTGTTACTTGCAGGTTTGCATGGATGTGTTTAAGAAGTACATAAGTATCAGTGAGCTGTGTTTGCTGCAACGTGCAGGTATGAGACAATGGAATGGTTATTATAAACTTATTAATGTTAGAGTTTGAAAGTAAATTCAGTGCTTTTAAGTATGAAAACTGAATGCCTTGGTGTGGTTCTGTTTACCTTAGAAAGTATTAAAAGTAAGTGTGGTATTTCATTAATAAAAAGTTATAACACATAACACTTTAATTCCCCTATGTACTAATGTTTTCATGAATACAGAATATAGAAATTTTATTTACAGGCGTAAGACAAAAAAAAAGGCAATTGTTAATTGGCTTAAAATCTTCCTGAAGGGATCTTTCAGAAATTATATCTTCACTACTTCTTCATCTCTTCACACTTACCCCCTCTTTGCCAATGCACCATCCATGCTGAGTTCTGTGCAGTTTTCTAAACAGGCCAGGCTATGTGCCACTCCTCCTAGTGCTCTGTCTACCTGGAATACCTTTCTTCTGTTCCCCTTCCCTATAGCAGAGACCTATTCATCTTTCAAGGCTTAGTCATAGGAAATAAGATTATCTCCTCTGTTAGGCCCTTATTTGACTACACAGCCTCATCTCATTCTCGGCCCCCATTTTCCCCACTATGTAGTGCTCCATGAGGAAGGAACCAAGCTTTATTTATGTTTGTCATCCTGACACAGCCACTAAAGCCATCTAGTATGATGGTAACAGCATTAGATATAAGCATAGATGGTTAAATATGAATTTAACTTCATATTCATCTCCTTAAAATCTCATTCATCTAAAAATAAATCTGTGACATTCATTATTTGTTTTGCTGGTGATATCATCTCCCCAGGGGTTAGAAGAAGCATCTCAGGGAACTGCTAATCTGGACTTAAGTATTTCCTCTTTGTGTAGTTAGATTAAGGTAAATGTAATAGGAGCCTATATAAGGAATGCTCTCAACACCTGAAGGGTTGTGATAGCCAAGGGCAGAGAAGCTGCAGAAGGTTAGATGTAGATGAACATTTATATTCCAGAAGTAATTCCATAACATGAAATATGGAAGAAAAGAGGATGACGTGAAAAAATGCAAAGCTCCTAAAAATGTAATTTTGATTGCATAAGCATCCAGTATGTTAACAGGAGAGATATATGTGAATTTAGTTTTGAAACAACAAATATGGAAAACAAATAAAGACCTATAATGAAGAATAAATGCAGAAGTTGGCAAGAACCTATGGAAATTATGTTTGGTGTGAAAACAGAAACTTAGATCAGTGGAACAGAATAGATAGCTCAAAATAGACCCAATAGTATAAAGCAGGTTATTGTTTAGAAAGACCTTAGGGCTTCGGAAAGGAAGACTCCTTTAATGATGTTAGGATAACCGAATAGCAACTAAAAGAGAAACTCTGAATACCAATGATATAAGGTATAAATATAACTGCCCAGGCTCTACAGAGAGGTCTCAGGGGCCATCTGGGTGTACAAGGGGAGGTCCTGCCACTATAGTGGAACTCCCTATCCTCCTATTTATCCATAGGTCCTCTTTTATTTGTTTTGTATTTGAATTTCCACAAAAAATTCTCTTCTCAGAAGTTTTTAACTAAAAACATTTTAAAAACTATTACTCCTTAAGATATTCCAAAATGAATCAATACAGTATATTAGCAATTCAATGGAAAGAATTAAGTATTTCTACCCGATTTTTTTTGAAAGGTGGTAATTTCTGTGGTTTAAAATAATCAGAAGAAGCACAATAGCTACAACTTCGACCATATAAATTAAAACTGAAAAAAGCTGTTAGCCTTAAATATTTTAGGATTACTACTAGTAATATATATAATATATTCCAATTTTAAGAATAACAAGAGTTCAGTTAGCTGTTTACAAAAGTATGAGCATTATTTCTTGTGAAAATTAAATCTGGAGAGTAAAAATCTAGTGTTAACTTGTGCACCAGAATTGTGTGCTCCTAATAAAATAAAGTAGTAAAAATACCCAATTCTAGTATGTTACTGAAGTGGCATTATCAATTGACAAAGCACTTTTAAAAAGCAATGTAAGAAGATGGTGGAGTAGGAAGCACCAGGAATCTGTTTTTCCACCTAGACACTAATTGCACTGGCAGAATCTGATACAGCTTATTTTGGAACTCTGGAGTCCAGGGAAAGCTTACCACTTCCAGGGGAACACATGAATGATAAACTGTGGTTAATTTTGGTCAATTTCAGGTCTTTGCACAGTAGAAATCCCCCATCTCCCATGCCTAGTCATATGGCAGGTAGCTGTGGATAACTTCCTAGAGCAGCTTGCAGATGACTTATGGGAGTCAGGTGGAGCAAAGGGACCCAGTGTTCCAAATGTCAGGGATGTGTGCTCTGACTGCTGATTGCTACTTCTGATCCTAGAGGTGTAAAGAGTTTGGCAGTCCTTGTCTGTAATTCCCTACATTTTTGCAAGCCCTACCCCCTTCTGCTAAAGTGACTTCCAGAGGATTGAAAGAGCTAATGCCCTTTTTTTCCCTCCCCTTCGTTTTTCTTTTTCCCTTTCTGGGAGTCAGGCATTAATGACTGGGACATTCTAAAGCAATTGCATATACAAAGAAAATTAAAAAGTGACCACATATGCCCAGAGAAAGGCTCTAAACAGACCTGAGAAGACCTTAAGCTTATACTTCAGGCTGATCCTATCCATAGAGACAGCTACAATAATCAAAACAACAAAGGTAATGAACAGAAACAACCCAAAACAGAAAACCCTAAAGAAGAAAGAGAATCTGAGCTTCATAGTTACCACATTTTGGATTCACATGCTCACTTTTCAATAAAAAAATTGCAAGGTATACAAAGAAACAGGAAAAGTATGGCCCACCAAAGGTAAAAGTAATTAATAGATGTTATCCCTGTGAAAGACCTGATGGCAGATATTAGACAATGACTTTAAAACAGCTGTCTTAAAGATGCTTAAAGAACTAGGGAAGATGTAGGAAAAATCAAGAAAACAATGCCTAAACAAAGTGGAAATATGAACAGAGATAGAAAAACTAAAAAGAAACCAAAGAATTCTGGAGCTTAAAAGTAAATAGCCAAAGTGAAAAATTCACTACAGGGATTCAAAGGCAGATTTGAGCAGACAAAAGAAACAGTAAACTTGAATATAGGATGATGGAAATTATCAAATTTGAGAAACAGAAGAAAGATCAAAGAAAAGTGAACACAGCTTAAGAGGGCCTGTGGGTAGCATTAAGAGAATCAATATTCTTGTTGTGGGAGTCCCAGAAGAAGAGAAAGGGGCAGAAAGAATATTTTAACAAATAATGGCTGAAAAATTCTCATATATAATGAAAATCATGAATACAAATATCCCAGAAGCTTAAAAAATTCCCAGTAAGATGAGCTCAAAGAGATTCATACCAAGACATGTTTTAATCCATCTTTCAAAAGCCAAATACAAAGACAGAATCTTGAAAGCAGCAAGAGAAACAAATCATCGCATAAAAGTGATCCTCAATTACAGTATAAGCAGATTTCTCATCAGAAACTTTGGATGCCAGAAGGCAATGGGCTGATATATTCAAAGTGCTAAAAAAATATATTTGTCAACCAAGAACCCTCTATCTAGCAAAGCTGTCCTTCAAAAATGTGGGAGAAATTAAGACATTCCCAGATAAACAAAAGCTGAGAGAATTCAGTTCCATTAGACCTGCTTTGCTGGAAATGCTCAAAGGAGGCCTGTCTGGGAAACTAAAAGGACACTAGTCACTAACTCAAGGTCATGTTGAGAAATCTCAATATAGATTAATAATGGGCAGTTATAAAAGCTAGTGTTATTATAACAATAACTTTTGTTTTCTACATGATTTAAGAGACTACTGTGTTTAAAGAAAAAATATATATTAGTGTAAAAACTAGCATTATTGTAAATATGGTTGTCATCTCCAAATCCTTTTCTCTGTATAATTTTAAGAGACTAATACATTTAAAAGAACTATAATGTTTAGGGGCACACAGTATGCAAAAATGTACTTTTGTGACCTTAATAGCTGAAAGGGATGGGGATGGAGTTGCAAAGGAGCAGTTTTATATTATTGAAGTTAAGCTGGTATAAGTTCAAATTAGAGTATTATACAAGAAATAAAAAGTGTTGGTGAGGATGTGGATAAAAAGAAATCCTCTTACACTTCCTGGGAACATAAGTTGATGCAGCTAATATGGGAGACAGTATAGACGCCTCTCAAAAACCTAAAAATAGAAATACCATACAACCCAGCAATTCCTTTTCTGGAAATTTACCAGAAGAAAACAAAACCACTAATTCAAAAAGATGTATGCACCCCTATGTTTATTGAAATATTATTTACAATAGTCAGGATGTGGAGGCAACCCAAGTGTCCAAGGATAAATGGATAAAGAATATGTGGTACATATATATAATGAATGTAACTCAGACATAAAGAAGAATGAAATCTTGTCATTTGCAACAATATGGATGCTATTATGCTAAGTGAAATAAAAGACAAATATCATGTGATTTCACTTGTATGTGGGAATCTAAAAAACGAAACAAATGAACAAAGAAAACAAATAGATTAATGAACACCAAGAATGGACTGCTAGTTACCATAGGGGTTGAGGTGGCGAAAGGGTGAAATTGTGAATGTTAAAGAGGTAGAGACTTCAAATTATAAAATAAGTTTGTCACAGAAATGGAAGTACTGCGTAGGGAATATAGCCAATAATAGTGTAATCTCTTTGTATGTTGGCATGGGAACTACACTTGTCGTAACATTTAGTGATGTATATAATTGTTGAATCACTCTGCTGTACATCTGAAACCAATATAATATACAATTATATTTCAATTAAAAAATTTTTTAATATTACCAAATTTTAATGTCATTACATTAGGATGTTAAATGTAATCCCTGTGGTAACCTTAAAGGAAAATGCTATAGACTATACACAGGAGGAAATAAAAAAGGAATTTAAACTTTTACTACAAAAAAAAAAATCAACAAAAAATAAGTAAGGCAGGAACAAAAAAGCTATAAGAATGCATATAAAAAACAAATAGCAAAATGACATAAGTAAGTCCTTTCTTATCATAATTACTTTTTTTTTGTTTTTTTGAGAGGGCATCTCTCATATTTATTGATCAAATGGTTGTTAACAACAATACAATTCTGTATAGGAGACTTAATGCACAATCATTAATCAACCCCAAGCCTAATTCTCAACCAATCTTCTGAAGCATAACGAACAAGTTCTTACATGGTGATCAAGTTCTTACGTAGTGAATAAGTTCTTACCTGGTGAACAGTGCAAGGCCAGTCATATAACAGAACCTTTCAGTTTTGATCACGCATCATGAACTATAAACAATCAAGACAGATATGATTATTCATTTGATTTTTATACTTAATTTATATGTGAATCCCACATACAGTGAAATGTAAAGTTGGTAAGTAAGAATCAATATTCTTTGAAAAGGTTAGCTTTTTACTTCTTTGCAGATTTATGCCCTGTGGCTTCTAGCCCAGCATTTGTCTTGAGGTATCTTTACCACTTGGAAGAATTATGATACTCGGTAATTTTCGATATGAGGCACAAATTCTACTAACGGGTTGTAATTAGGAAGGAAGAAGAAAAGCTATAGAAATAGCAGACGGAAGAAAACATGGGAAGATTGATTATTTCTTTGACATATCTTCTTGTAGAGTAACATAAGCATGTATAGGTTTTAACAAACTACTAATTAAATTACGAACACACATTAACCGAATAGGAATACAGATACATAACAAAAGCAGACCTACAATTACCAGCTATATCCAGTGAAACCAAGAAAACCAGTTAGGTACCCTAGGCATTTGTGAAAACTTATCAATGATATGATGGATATTGTCTAACTGAATTTGAATAGTTTGAGAAAAATCAGACAAATTAAAACAACACATTCCTGGGAACTGTTCACATCCCATATGTTCTTTTAACAGTAGATAGTCTATAGTCGCACGATTTTGGAGCACTGCAACTTGCACTTCTCCTAATTCTTGGTTGAGTTCCGACAGTATAGATCCAGCCAAATTTGTTGTTTTAATGTATGCACAGGCTAGCTTAGATTATCTCCTTCTTCATTCCAATGGCAAGTCCAGGAACCGGTGGGATGAGTGCATCTACAGCTGTAGCAGCCCGTGGTTCTTTGTTGGGGTTTTTTGATGATCATCTTCTGGTATGAGTCTTCCAGAGAGTGCTGATGTTGGAAGTTCTTTTTCATATCGTATCTTAGTTCATTTTCGGGGTAGCCAAATTAGGCTTTGATCCTCTGTATAAACACAAACAAACCCTTTGCCCACACTTTGATATGACCTTCATACCATTGTGAAGAACCTATTGGAGATTATCACACAGGAACTGCTTTTTTTTGAGAAATAAATATTATCAGAAAAATGTACTTCCATAGCTGATCATCTAACACCCTTTAAAAGATCAAAATTAAGGATATGTAAAGCATGCATTAATCATTGATTTGCAGTTAATTTTATCCTATCAGGGAGTGATCCCCCCTTTTTTTGTTATCATTAATCTACAATTACATGGAGAATATTATGTTGAAGAGGCTTTCCCCTACACCAAGTCCCCCCCACAAACCCCATTACAGTCACTGTCCAGGATAGCAAAATGTTTTAGAATTACTACTTGTCTTCTCTGTGTTGCACAGCCCTCCCCTTTCCCCCACCCCCCACATTATACATGCTAATAATAATACCCCCTTTCTTCTTCCCCGCCTTTATCCCTCCCTACCCTCCCATTCTCCCCAGTCTCTTTCCCTTTGGTAACTGTTAGTCCCTTCTTGGGTTCTGTGATTCTGCTGCTGTTTTGTTCCTTCAGGTTTTCCTTTGTTCTTATACTCCACAGATGAGTGAAATCATTTGGTATTTGTCTTTCTCCGCTTGGCTTATTTCACTGAGCATAATACCCTCTAGCTCCATCCACATTGTTGTAAATGGTAGGATTTGTTTTCTTCTTATGGCTGAATAATATTCCATTGTGTATGTGTACCACATCTTCTTTATCCGTTCATCTACTGATGGACACTTAGGTTTCTCCCAATTCTTGGCTATTGTAAATAGTGCTGCGATAAACATAGGGGTGCATCTGTCTTTTTCAAACTGGAGTGCTGCATCCATAGGGTAAATTCCTTGGAGTGGAATTCCTGGGTCAAATGGTAAGTCTATTTTGAGCTTTCTGAGGAACCTCCATACTGCTTTCCACAATGGTTGAACTAATTTTCATTCCCACCAGCAGTGTAGGAGGGTTCCCCTTTCTCCACAATCTCGCCAACATTTGTTGTTGTTTGTCTTTTGAATGGTAGCCATCCTTACTGGTGTGAGATGATATCTCATTGTGGTTTTAATTTGCATTTCTCTGATAACTAGCGATGTGGAGCATCTTTTCATGTATCTATTGGCCATCTGAATTTCTTTTTAGGAGAACTGTCTGTTCAGTTCCTCTGCCCATTTTTTAATTGGATTATTTGCTTTTTGTTTGTTGAGGTGCGTGAGCTCTTTATATATTTTGGATGTCAAGCCTTTATCGGATCTGTCATTTACAAATATATTCTCCCATACTGTAGGGTACCTTTTTGTTCTATTGATGGTGTCTTTTGCTGTACAGAAGCTTTTCAGCTTGATATAGTCCCGCTTGTTCATTTTTGCTTTTGTTTTCCTTGCCCGGGGAGATATGTTCAACAAGAGGTCACTCATGTTTATGTCTAAGAGATTTTTGCCTATGTTTTTTTCTAAGAGTTTTATGGTTTCATGACTTACATTCAGGTCTTTGATCCATTTCGAATTTACTTTTGTGTATGGGGTTAGACAGTGATCCAGTTTCATTCTCTTGCATGTAGCTGTCCAGTTTTGCCAGCACCATCTGTTGAAGAGACTGTCATTTCCCCATTGTATGTCCTTGGCTCCTTTATCGAATATTAATTGACCATATATGTTTGGGTTAATGTCCGGAGTCTCTAATCTGTTCCACTGGTCTGTGGCTCTGTTCTTGTGCCAGTACCAAATTGTCTTGATTACTATGGCTTTGTAGTAGAGCTTGAAGTTGGGGAGTGAGATCCTCCCCACTTTACTCTTCTTTCTCAGGATTGCTTTGGCTATTCGGGGTCTTTGGTGTTTCCATATGAATTTTTGAACTATTTGTTCCAGTTCGTTGGAGAATGTTGCTGGTAATTTGATAGGGATTGCATCAAATCTGTACATTGCTTTGGGCAGGATGGCCATTTTGATGATATTAATTCTTCCTAGCCAAGAGCATGGGATGAGTTTCCATTTGTTAGTGTCCTCTTTAATTTCTCTTAAGAGTGTCTTGTAGTTTTCAGGGTATAGGTCTTTCACTTCTTTGGTTAGGTTTATTCCTAGGTATTTTATTATTTTTTGATGCAATTGTGAATGGAGTTGTTTTCCTGATTTATCCTCCTATTGGTTCATCGTTAGTGTATAGGAAAGCCACAGATTTCTGTGTGTTAATTTTGTATCCTGTAACTTTGCTGAATTCCGATATTAGTTCTAGTAGTTTTGGAGTGGAGTCCTTAGGGTTTTTTATGTACAATGTCATGTCATCTGCAAATAGTGACAGTTTAACTTCTTCTTTACCAATCTGGATTCCTTGTATTTCTTTGTTTTGTCTGACTGCTGTGACTAGGACCTCCAGTACTATGTTAAATAACAGTGGGGAGAGTGGACATCCCTGTCTTGTTCCCGATCTCAGAGGAAAAGCTTTCAGCTTCTCGCTGTTCAGTATGATGTTGGCTTTGGGTTTATCATATATGGCCTTTATTATGTTGAGGTACTTGCCCTCTATTCCCATTTTGCTGAGAGTTCTTATCATGAATGGGTGTTGAATTTTGTCAAATGCTTTTTCAGCATCTATGGAGATGATCATGTGGTTTTTGTCTTTCTTTTTGTTGATGTGGTGGATGGTGTTGATGGATTTTCGAATGTTGTACCATCCTTGGATCCCTGGGATGAATCCCACTTGGTCATGGTGTATGATTCTTTTGATGTATTTTTTAATTCGGTTTGCTAATATTTTGTTGAGTATTTTTGCATCTACATTCATCAGGGATATTGGTCTGTAATTTTATTTTTTGGTGGGGTCTTTGCCTGGTTTTGGTATTAGGGTGATGTTGGCTTCATAGAATGAGTTTGGGAGTATTCCCTCCTCTTCTATTTTTTTGGAAAACTTTAAGGAGAATGGGTATCATGTCTTCTCTGTATGTCTGATAAAATTCTGAGGTAAATCCGTCTGGCCTGGGGGTTTTGTTCTTGGGTAGTTTTTTGATTGCTGTTTCACTTTTTTGCTCACAATTGGTTTGTTTAACTTTTGTGTTTCTTCCTTGTTGGTCTTGGAAGGTTGTATTTTTCTAGGAAGTTGTCCATTTCTTCTAGGTGTTCCAGCTTGTTAGCATATAGGTTTTCATAGTAGTCTTTAATAATTCTTTGTATTTCTGTGGAGTCTGTAGTGATTTTTCCATTCTCATTTCTGATTCTGTTGATGTGTGTTGATTCTCTTTTTCTCTTAATAAGTTTGGCTAGAGGCTTATCTATTTTGTTTATTTTTTCAAATAACCAGCTCTTGGTTTCATTGATTTTTTTCTATTGTTTTATTTTTCTCAATTTTGTTTTTTTTTCTCTGATCTTTATTATGTCCGTCCTTCTGCTGACTTAGGCCTCATTTGTTCTTCTTTTTCCAGTTTCAATAATTGTGATGTTAGACTATTCATTTGGGATTGTTCTTCCTTCTTTAAGTGTGCCTGGATTGCTATATATTTTCCTCTTAAGACTGCTTTCGCTGCTTCCCACAGAAGTTGGGGCTTTGTGTTGTGTCATAATTACTTTTAAAGTAAATAGATTAAACTCTCCAAGCAAATGACAGAGATTAAAACAATGGATAAAAACACATGATGTAACTATATGCTATGTATAAGATATTCAATTTAGATACAAAGAAAGTTGGAAAGTGAAAGAATTTGAAAAGGTATTCTATAGAAGTAGTAATTGGAAAAGAGCAGGGGTAGCTACACTAATATCAGACAAAGTAGACTAAGTCAAAAAAGATTACAAGAGAAAAAATACTAAAGTAATAAAAGTTTCAATACAGTGGGAAGATATAACAGTTATAAACATTTATATGTAATAACAGACCATTTTTTATATATGAAAATATATAAAGCAAACACTATTAGAACCGAAGAGAGAACTGGAAAGTTCTACAATAGTTGGAAATGTCAGTACTCCACTCATAGTAATGTATAGAACAATCAGAAAATTAGTAAAGGAATACAGGACTTAACACAATATACCAACATATATCTAACAGTCAAATACAGAACAGTCTACCCAACAATAACAGCATACACATTCTTCTCAGGAGCACATGGAACATTTTCTAGGGTAGACTGATAGATTAGGGAACAAATTAAGTCTCAAAAGATTTTTTAAACATAGTTATGAGGACTCAGGAAAAAGATGGCAGTGTGAGAAGTGAGGCAGAAACTTCCTCCCCAAACCACATATAACACGAAAACACAGCAAATACAACTAATCCTGAAAGCGACTGGAATACTGCCAAACAGACTGCCTACATCTGGGGAAAAGAGAAGACCTCACAGAAAAGGGTAAAGTAACAAAGCCATCATCTGGCAGGACCCAAGTCCTTTCCCCACCCCAGCTCACAGGTGGGAGGAACAGAAATGAAGCAGGAAAGGAGTAGAAGCCCAGAACTGCTAAACATCCAACCGTCGAGATCTGTTCTGGAAGCACAAACTGTCATTACATGGTGCTCTGGAGATAACTGGGATTAGAAAGTAAATAAAAGCAGAATATGCAGAGAGACAGATTACAGCTGCTTGTGGAAGAATAGGTACACACAGCCAGCCCCCCTGGGATAAAAGAAAGACAGGAACTTTGAAAGACTTCCCAACATAAAGAGGGTGCTAAAGGGTTAAAGATCACACAGAGCTCACTGCTCAGGAAAAAGGGCAGGTAGAAGAAATCGTCCTGGCACACAGCCAGGCAGGTTGGGAATGCTCAGGAGCTTCAGATGCTCCATCTCTCTGGCTGGCATTGCAGCCCCAAGGTCCCCCACTGTGGTACACAGCCTGCTGCTCTTTCCTCCTGGCAGGCACCGATCCTGCTCACCTGTAGCCCCAGCCATCATAACCAGGCAGGCCAGAGGATAGCCACACCTATGGCAGCTACAGGGGTGTAACACAGAGGCTCCTCCCTGTACACTTGGCCCAATGGACTTAGCAATGGAGGCAGGCCCCACAGCCAGAATGGCAGGAAAGATCTCTTTTCTCCTGGCTGTGACCCCCACCATTGCTACAGATACTCTGCAGCTCCAAAGAGTAGAGCTACTGGGCACTAGAAGGTGCCATATATGGCAAAAAAATTTTGTCCAGACAAAAATACAGAAAAAGATGCCAGAAAGAAAGCTAAATGGAACTAAAATCACCAATCTTCTTGATAAAGATTTCAAAATAAAAATCATAAACATCCTCATGGATCTACAGAGAAATAGTCAAGATCTCAGGGCATCAAAAAACAGACAGAAACTTTGAAAAATAAAGTATCTGAAATAACACATTCAATGGAGGGGTTTAAAAATAGATTCATTGAGGTAAAGGAGATGGTAAATGAAATAGAAATTAGAGAACAGGAAAACAAAGGACCTGAGGTACAAAGAGAAAAAAAAGATCACTAGGAATGAAAGAATAAGAAGAGAACTCTGCAACCAAGACAAATGGAACATTTGTATTATAGGGACACCAGAAGAAGAAGAAGAGGGAGAAAGGGATGGAAAGTCTCTTTGAGGAAATAATTGCTGACATTTTCCGCAATCTAGGAAAGTAACCAGTCTCAGGTCATGGAAGTGCAGAAATCTCCCAACACAAGGGACCCTAGAAAGACAAAACCAAGACATACAATAATTAATATGGCAAAGATCAAGGACAAGAAGAGAATATTAAAAGCAGCCAGAGAGAAGAAAGATCACTTATAAAGGAAAGCCCATGAGGCTATCAGTGGACTTCTCAGCAGAAAACTTACAGGCCAGAAGGAAGTGGCATGATGTATTTAATGCAGTGAAACAGAAGGACCTTCAACCAAGAATACTCAACCCTGCAAGATTATCATTTAAATTTGAAGCAGGGATTAAACAATTTCCAAATAAGCAAAAGTTGAGGGAATTTACCTCCCACAGACCATCTCTACAGTGTATTTTAAAGGAACTGCTTGAGATAGAAGTGCTCCAAAGGCTAAATAGCTGGTACCAGAGAAAATAAAACCACAGAAAAAAGGAAGTAGGCCAATTATTTACTAAGCAAATGCAAAATTAAGTCAACTACTCACAAAGTTAGGCGATAAACAAACAGTACAGAATATCACACCAAATATATTAAAGAGTGAAGGAGGAGGAAAAAAAGAAGGTGGGGGGAGAACCTTTGGATTGTGTTTGGAATAACATAATAAGTGAGTTAAGTTAGACTGTTAGATAATAAAGAAGCTGCCCTTGAACCTTTGGTAACCACAGATCTAAAGCCTGCAATGGCAATAACTACATATCAATTGATAATCACCCTAACTGTAAAAGGACTGAATGCACCAATCAAAAGACATAGAGTTGCAGAATGGATTAAAAAATAACAGGCTCCATCATATGCTGCCTACCAGAGACTTCAAACCCAAAGACATAGACAGGTGAAGGGATGGAAAAAGATATTTTATGCAAACAATAGTGAGACAAAAGCAGAAGTAGCAGTATTTATGTCAGACAAAATATATTTCAAAGCAAAGAAAGTAACAAGGGACAAAGAAGGATTTTGCATAATGATAAAGGGGTCAGTCCAACAAGAGGATATAACCATTATAAATACTTCTGCACCCAATATGGGAGCACGTAGATATATGAAACAAATACTAACAAAATTAAAGGGAGAAATAAAATGCAATGCACTCATTTTAGGAGACCTCAGCACACCACTCACTTCAAAGGACAGATCAACCAGACAGAAAATAAATGAGGAGACAGAAGCAGTGAACAATGCATTAGAAAAAAAAGATGTAACAGACATCTACAGAACACTCCATCCAAAAGCAACAGGATACACATTCTTCCCAAGTGTACATAGAATGTTTTCCAGAATAGATCACATACTAGGCCACAAATAGAACCTCAGTAAATTCATAAAGATTGAAATTGTGCCAACCAGCTTGTCAGACCACAAAGGTATGAAACTATAAGTACATAATGCAAAGAAGACAAAAAAGCCCACAAACACATGAAGCTTAATGACATACTCCTAAGTAATCAGTGGATCAATGACCAAATAAAAACCAAGATTAAGCAATATATGGAGACAAATGAAAAAAAACAACAACCCAAAATCTGTAGGATACAGTGAAGGCAGTTTAAGAGGGAAGTATATTGGCCTCCCTCAGGAAAGAAGAACAATCCCAAATAAACTGTCTAAAGCACAATTAATGAAGCTAGAAAAAGAAGAAAAATGAAGCCCAAAGTCAGTAGGAGGGACATAATAAAAATTAGTGCAGAAATATATAAGATCAAGAAGAATAAAACATTAGAAAGAATCAATGAAAGCAGGAGCTGGTTCTTCAAGAAAATAAAAAAGATAAACCCCTATGCAAACTTATCAAGAAAAAAAAGTGTACACACATAAATATAATCAGAAATGAGAAAGGGGAAACCACTATGGACATCACAGAAATAGAAAGAATTATTAGAGAATACTGTGAAAAATTATATGCTAACAAATTGGATAACCTAGAAGAAATGAAGAACTTTCTAGAAAAATACAACCTTCTAAGGAAGAAACAAAATTTGATCAGACCTATTACCAGCAATGGAATTGAGTTGGTAATCAAAATACTACCTAAGAACAAAATTCTTGAACCAGATACCTTCACTGCTGAATTTTATCAAACATTTAGAGAAAACCTAATACTCATTCTCCTTAAAGTTTTCCAAAAACTTGAAGAGGTGGGAATACTTCCAAACTCATTGTATGAGGCCAGCATCACTCTAGCACCAAAACTAGACAAACACACCACAAAAAAGGAAATTTACAGGCCAGTATCCCTGGTGAATATAGATGCAAAAATACTCAATGAAATATTAGCAAACTGAATTCAAAACTACATCATAAATATCATCATGACCAAGTGGGATTTATTCCAAGAATGCAAGGATGGTATAATATTTGAAAATCAATCAGCATCATACACCACATCAACAAAAAGAAGGACAAAAATCACACGATCATCTCAATAGATGCTGAAAAATCATTTGACAAAATTTAACATCCATTCATGTTAAAACCTCTCAACAAAATGGATATAGACGGCAAGTACCTCAAAATAATAAAGGCCATATATGACAAACCCATAGTCAACATCATACCTAACAGTGAAAAGCTGAAAGCTTTTCCTCTAAGATCAAGAACAAGATAAGGATGCCCACTCTCCCCAGTTGTAGTCAACATAGTACTGGAGGTCATAGCCATGGCAATCAGACAACCCAAAGAAATAAAAGGCATCCACATTAGTGAGGAAGAAGTGAAATTGTCACTTTTTGCAGATGACATGATACTGTACATAAAAAACCCTGAAGAATACACCAAAAAACTACTAAAACTAATAACTGAAATCAGCAAAGTTGCAGGATACAAAATTAATACACAGAAACCTGCTGCATTCCTATATACTAACAATGAACTCAAAGAATGAGAAATCAGGAAAACAGCTACAATTACAATTGCATGAAAAAGAATAAAATGTCTAGGAATAAACCTAACCAAGAAGGTGAAAACCCTGTACCCTGAAAACTACAAGAAACTCATGAGGGAAGTTAAAGAAGACATCAACAAGTGGAAATACATTCTGTGCTCATAGATAGGAAGAATTAATATTGTCAAAATGGCCATCCTACCTAAAGGAACCTACAGATCCAGTGCAATCACTATCAGAGTAACAACAGCATTCTTCAATGAACTAGAACAAATAGTTCTAAAATTCATATGGAACCATAAAAGACCCTGAATGACCAAAACAATCCTTAGAAGGAAGAACAAAGCTGGGTGGATTACACTCCCTAACTTCAAGCTGCACTACGAAGCCAGAGTATTCAAAACAATTTGGTTCAGACACAAGAACAGACCCATAGATCAGTGGAACAGAATAGAGAGCCCAGATAGAAACCCACACATATTGGCCAATTAATATATGATAAAGGAACCATGGATATACAATGAGGGGATGACAGTGTCTTCAACAAATGGTTGAAGTTGGCAAAACTGGATGGCTACATGTAAGAGAATGAAACTGGATTGTTGTCTAACTTCATACACACATGTAAACTTGAAATGGATCAAATACCTGAATGTAAGACATGAAAACATAAAATTGTCTTAGAAGAAAACATAGACAAAAATCTCTCGAATATAAACATGAGTAATTTTTTCCTGGACACATCTCCTCCAGCAAGGGAAACAAAATAAAAAATAAACAAGTAGGACTACATCAATCTAAAAAGCTTCTGTACAGCAAAGGACACCTCAGCAGAACAAAAAGGCATCCTACAGTATAGGAGAATATATTTATAAATTACTCATCTGATAAGGGGTTAACATGCAAAATATATAAAGAACTCTCATATGCCTCAACTCCCAAAAAACAAATAACCTGATTAAAATATGGGCAGAGGATCTGAACAGACAATTCTCCAAAGAGGAAATACAAATGGCCCATAGGCACATGAAAATATGCTCAATATCACTAATCATCAGAGAAAAGCAAATTAAAACCACAATGAGATATTATTTCACACCAGTTATACTGGCTACTATCCAAAAGACAAGATTGAAAAATGCTGGTGACGATGCAGAGAAATAGGACCCTCCAGTACTTTTGGTGGGACTATAAATTCGTGCAAACACTCTCTAAAGCAGAATGGAGTTTCCTCAAAAAAAAACAAAAATAGAAATACTGTTTGACCCAGGAGCTCCACTTCTGGGAATTTACCTCAAGAAAACAAAATCACTAATTCAAAAAGATACGTGCCCAGCCTTGTTAATGGCACATAATTGAGGATAGCCAAGATACGGAAGCAACGTAAGTGTTCATCGATAGATGAATGGATAAATTAGACACATATACACAATGGAATATTTTTCAGCCATAAGAAGAAAACAAATCCTAACCTTTGCAACGACATGGATGAAGCTACAGGGTGTTATGCTCAGTGAAATAAGCCAGGTGGAGAAAGACAAGTACCAAATGACTTCATTCATTTGCAGAGTATAACAATAAAGCAAAACCAAAGGAATGTTTTATTTTATAATAAAGGTTTTGCTTTATTGTTATACTCTGCAAATGAATGAAGTCATTTGGTACTTGTCTTTCTCCACCTGGCTTATTTCACTGAGCATAACACCCTGTAGCTTCATCCATGTCGTTGCAAAGGTTAGGATTTGTTTTCTTCTTATGGCTGAAAAATATTCCATTGTGTATATGTGTCTAATTTATCCATTCATCTATCGATGTCTAATTTATCTTGGCTAATTTCACTGAGCTAACACCAGGATAGCATTAGAAACCAGTAATAAGAAAAACTGGAAAATTAAAAAGCTATAGAAACTGAGTGACTTAACCATGAATCAAAGAAGAAATCACAAGATAAGAAATTAGAAAATATTTAGAGATTAATGATAAGGAAACATACCAAAACTTATGGTACACATTGAAAGTGGTGCTAAGAGGGAAATTTGTAGCTGTAAAGGCTTGCATTAAAAAATAAGAATGATCTCAAATCGACAACCTAACTTTACAACTGAAGTAATTAAAGGAAGAAAAACAAACTAAACCCAAATCCAGCAGAAGGAAGGGAGTAATAAAGATTAGAGCAGAAATAAGCAAAATATAGAATAGAAAAAAGTGAGAAAATTCAGTAAGATAAAGAGTTGGTTCTTCAAAAGACCAACAAAATTAGCAAACCTTTAGCTAAATGGATGAAAAAAAAGAGAAGATTCAAATTACCAAAATAAAAAATGAAAGTGGGACATTAATATGATTCTGCAGTAATAAAAATGATTATAAAACTAGTATAAGTAATTGTGTACAAACAAGTTAGATAACCTAAATGAAATGGGTAAATTCCTAGTTGTACAAAACCTATCTAACTGTGTAATGAAGAAATAGAAAATCTGAGTAGATTTATAATTATTGGATTGGAGATTGGGTCAATAATGAAAAAATCTACTAACAAAGAGAAGTCCTGTATCCAATGGCTTTATCAATGAGTTCTACCAAACATTCAAAGATGAACCAATACCAATCCTTCTCAAACTTTTCCAAAAAGTTAAAGAGGAAGGAACACTTGCTAACTCATTCTGAGGTTGAGGCTACCATTACCCTGATACCAAAGCCAAACAAAGACTGTAAGAAAAGAAAACTACAGACCTTGTGAATGTTGATAACAAACATTCTCAACAAAATACTACCAAACCAAGTTCAGCAGCATATTGAAAGGCTTATACATCATGACCACCTGGGATTTACCTTGGAATGCAAGGATGGTTAAAGATGCAAAAATCACATTAACAAAATGGAGAAAAACCATGATTATCTCAAATGATGCAGAAAAATCATTTGACAAAACTCAGCACCGTTTCAAGATAAAAACAAAAGAACCTAGGAATAAAAGGAAACTATCCAACATAATAAAAGCCATAAAAATTTATCCCACTATCCAAAAGTAGAGCATTCATATGAAACCTTTCATAAGACAAATTGATATACAGCAAAGGAGCAATTCCCATTTCATAAAAGCGAAAGTTTTCTTAGATTTCTTTGAGTTAGCAAAAACAGGTATTAATGTAGGTCTTCCATAAAAGTGAAGTGGCATAAAGAGAACTTTTCATATAGAGGGGCAACCAGACATTATCCTCAATGGTGAAAGACAAAGCTTTTCCTCTAAGATCAGGAACCAAGGCAAGAATGCCTGCTTTCAGCACTTTCATTCAACAATAAACTGGAAGTTCTAGCCAAAACAGACAAGACAAACAAATGAAATAAATCCACTTTGGAAAAGAAGAAATAAAATTATTTCTGTTTGCAATTGATATGATCTTATATGTAGAAAACCCTAAAGATTCCACAAAAAAACTGTATAGAAAATATTCTGACACCACAGAAATACAATTAATTATGAGAGAATACTATTAAAAATTGTATGGTAACAAACTGGATAACCTAGTAGAAATGGACAACTTTCTAGAAAAATACAACCTTCCTTCCAAGGCTGACCCAGAGAGAAACAGAAAATCTAAATAGACCAATTACCAGCAAGGAAATTGAATTGGTAACCAAAAACTACCCAAGAACAAAACTGCTGGACCAGATGGTTTCACTGCTAAATTTTATCAAACACTTAGTGAAGACCTAATACCCATTCTCCTAAAAGTTTTCCAAAAAGTAGAAGAGGAGGGAATACCCCAAACTCATTCTACAAGGCCAACATCACTCTGCTACCAAAACCAGGCAAAGACACCACACAAAAAAAATTACAGACCAATATCCCTGATGAACATAGATGCAAAAATACTCAACAAAATATTAGCAAACCGAATTCAAAAATACATCAAAAGAATCATACACCATGACCAAGTGGGATTCATCCCAGGGATCCAAGGATGGTACATTTGAAAATCCATCAACATTATCCAGCACATCAACAAAAAGAAGGACAAAAACCTCATGATCATCTCTATAGATGCTGAAAAAGCATTTGACAAAATTCAATATCCATTCATGATAAAAAAACTCTCAACAAAATGGGTATAGAGGGCAAGTACCTCAACATATTAAAAGCCGTATATGATAAACCCACAGCCAACATCATACTGAACAGCGAGAAGCTGAAAGCTTTTCCTTTACGATCGGGAACAAGACAAGGATGCCCACTCTCCCCACTTTTATTCAACATAATTCTGGGACGTCCTAGCCATGGCAATCAGACAATCAAAGAAATAAAAGGCATCCAGATTGGCAAGGAAGAAGTTAAATTGTCCCTCTTTGCAGATGACATGAAACTGCACATAAAAAACCCTAAAGAATCCACCCCAAAACTACTAGATCTAATACCTGAATTCAGCAAAGTTGCAGGATACAAAATTAATACACAGAAATCTGTTACATTCCTATAAAGATGAACTAGCAGAAAGAGAAATCAGGAAAACAATTCCATTCACAATTACATAAAAAAGGATAAAATACCTAGGAATAAGCCTAACCAAGGAAGTGAAAGACATATATCCTGAAAACTACAAGACAGTCATGAGAGAAATTAAAGAAGGCACCAATAAATAGAAACACATCCTGTGCACATAGATAGGAAGAATTAATGTTGTCAAAATGGCCATCCTGTCTAAAGCAATCTACAAATTCAGTGCAATGCCTATCAAAATACCAAAAGCATTCTTCAACAAATTAGAGCAAATAGTTCTAAAATTCATATGGAACCACAAAAGATCCCGAATAGCCAAAGCAATTCTGAGAAGGAAGAATAAAGCAGGGGGAATCTCTCTTCCCAACTTCAAACTCTACTACAAAGCCACAGTAATCAAGACAATTTGGTACTGGCACAAGAACAGACCCATAGACCAATGGAACAGACTAGAGAGCCCAAATATAAACCCAAGCATATATGGTCAATTAATATATGATAAAGATGCCATGGATGTACAGTAGGGATATAAAAGCCTCTTCAACAGCTGGTGTTGGCAAAACTGTACAGCTACATCTAAGAGAATGAAACTGGATTATTATCTAACCAATACACAAAAGTAAACTCAAAATGTATCAAAAACCTGAATGTAAGTCATGAAACCATAAAACTCTTAGAAAAAAATATAGCCAAAAATCTCTTGGACATAAACATGAGCAAGTTCTTCATGAACATATCTCTCCTGCTAAGAGAAACAAAACCAAAAATGAACAAGTGGGACTATATCAAACTAAAAAGCTTCTGTACAGCAAAGGACACCATCAGTAGAACAAAAAGACATCCTATGGTATGGGAGAATATATTCATAAGTGACATATCCGATAAAGGGTTGACATCCTAGTTATATAAACAGCTCACACACCTCAACAAACAAAAAGCAAATAATCCAATTAAAAAATAGGCAGAGGATCTGAACGGAAACTTCTCCAAAGAAATTCAGATGGCCAACAGGCACATGAAAAGATGCTCCACATTGCTGATCATCAGAGAAATGCAAATTAAAACCACAATGAGATATCACCTCACACCAGTAAGGATGGCCACCACCCAAAAGACAAACAACAACAGATGTTGGCGAGAATGTGGAGAAAGGGGAACCCTCCTACACTGCTGGTGGCAATGTAAATTAACTATTGTGGAAAGCAGTAAGGAGGTTCCTCAAAAACCTAAAAATAGAAATACCATTTGACCCAGGAATTCCACTCCTAGGAATTTATCCTAAGAATGCAGCTACCCAGTTTGAAAAAGACTTATGCACCCCTATGTTAATCACAGCACTATTTACAATAGCCAAGAAATGGAAGGAACCTGTGTCCATCAGTAGATGAATGGATAAAGAAGATGTGTTACATATACACAATGGAATATTATTCAGCCATTAGAAGAAAACAGATCCTACCATTTGCAACAACATGGATGGAGCTAGAGGGTATTATGCTCAGTGAAATAAGCCAGGCGGAAAAAGACAAGTATCAAACTCATCTGTGGAGTATAAGAAGAAAGCAAAAACTGAAGGAACAAAACAGCAGCAGACTCACAGAACCCAGGAATGGACTAACAGTTACCAAAGGGAAAGAGACTGGTGTGGATTGGTAGGAAAGGAGGGATAAGGGGGTAAAGGGAACACTACGATTAGCACATGTAATGTAGGGTGGACATGGGGAAGGCAGTATAGCTCAGAAGAGAAGTAGTGGTTCTATAGCATCTTACTATGCTGATGGACAGTGACTGTAATGGGGTATGTGGTGGGGACTTGATAATCAGGGGTGTCTAGTAACCATAATGTTGCTCATGTAATTGTACATTAATAATATCAAAAGAAAAAAAAAGAGGTAAATGAATGGAAATGCATCCCATGTTCACAGATTGTAAGACCTAGTATTGTTGAAATGTCTCTACTGCCCAAAGCGATCTGCAGATTCAGTGCAATTCCTATAAAATTCCCAATGATATTTTGTGCAGAAATAGAAAGACCCATCATAGCATTCATATGTAATCCAGAAGATCCCAAAACAATCTTGAAGAACAAAACCTCCTGACCTGAAAACTTACTACAAGAGTACAAAGTCATCAAAAAGAATGTGATTGTGGCATAAAGACAGACCAGTATACCAGTTGGATAGAATAGAGATCCCAGACATGAACTATCGTGTATGTAGTCAAATTTTGACAAGGATGCCAAGACCATTCAGTGGGGAAAAGATAGGTTTTTCCAACAGATGGTGCTGGGGAAAATGGACATCCACATGCAAAAGAGTAAAATTAGTCTCTTACCTAAAACTACATATATATATGTTAATTTAAAATGGATCAAAGACCTTAATTAAGGTAAGACCTACAACCATAAAACTGTTAGCAGAAATCATAAGAACAAAAGCTTCACAGCATTAGTTTGGCAGTGATTTCTTGGATATGACACCAAAGACACAGACAAAAGAAAACAGACAAATTGGACTTTATGAAAAATTTAAAGTTTGTGCATCAAAAGACAGTATCAACAGAGTAAAACAGCAAACAGAAAACACTTGCAAATTATATATCTGATAAGGGATTAACATCCAGAATATGTAGAGAAGAACTCCTAAAACTCAACAAAAAAACCTGATTCAAAAATCAGTAAAGGAGTTGAATAGACATTTCTCCAAAGAAGACATACCAATAAGCAAATAAATGGTCAATAAGCAAATAAAAAGATGCTCAACGTCACTGAACATTAGGGAAATACAAATCAAAACTACAGTGAGATACCACCTCATGCTCTTCAGATTGCTACTATTGAAAACAGAAAACAATTGTTAGGATATAGAGAAATTTGAACCTCTGTTGTTGGGAACCTAAAATGGTATAGACACTGAAAAACAGAGTGGCAGTTCCTCAAAATATTAAAAAATAAAATTACCATATGATCCAGGAGTCATTCTGGATATATACTCAAAAGAACTGTGTCTTCTTTTTTAAATATCTGCAGTTCCAGTTTTATTAATAAGTTATAGCAGACACTGAATTTCCCATACTATCAGTTTTTCTTTCTTTTTTATATAGGCAACTGAATAGATATTACAAAGTGAGTAGCAGAAAGAATTTGTCTGTATATGCCCAGGAAAAGCAATTGTATATAGAGAAGCTTTAGAATATAGCTGAATATTCTTGTAGTATTAAATTGTTAAAAGTTATTATAACTTCAACATTAATTTTTCTATTATGCTATTGAATTTTACATTAGCTACTGACTTTCCAAGCAATGCCAAGTAATCTAGATAGTAATAAGTCTCTATGGCAGAAATAATTAAACAATCATAATCATATATAAAGTAATTTTTACTAAGATTCAGCTAAGCTGTGTAGATTTTGACTTGCAAAATTTTGGACTGTATAAAAAAATAATGAAGTGATCCTGATTAAAATAATTTTAGTGGTGAAATTAATGGTGAAAAATTGGAAATAGTTAAGTATTGCATAGAAAATAGATTAAGGAATTGAATCAACATTAAGGAACTACTTTCTCAAAGAAAATCATGTTGCAAGTTTTAGTAGAAGTTTATAATCATTAATTGGAATAAAAAATACCTCCAGGGTCAACATGTTGGTGGGGTTAAAATAAGAAGAAGGGGTGTGTCAGAATAGTCTGCATCTATCCCCAAATTAAATTCTTTCGTACATAACCAGGCCATTGCCTGAAGAGTCCCTGGGAGTATGTCTCCCTAGTTCATGTTGACACTAATGTCTGAGGCAGTTTGGATCTTTTTTTTTTTTTTTTCAGATAGCCCAGGATTTAACTCCCAGTCTAAGTGCCTAACATACCTAGTTGACTTAAAATGTTACTACAATCAACCTTTGCTTTATTTTCATAAAATTATACTGATACTGGAAATGTACCTTTCAAGAAAAAGAACTTATATGTTATCTTTAAATACGGAAAATTTATCTAATTTAGGAAAATACCTTAAAATAAGCAAATGACTTCAATATATATATTTTTTTGTTTTCAGTAAATATATTTATGGAATACTACAGAAAGTTTCCTCCAGGTATACACTTTGATTTACAAGTGCTAAATGATCTTCTAAATTCTTTACTCAAACATTGTTTATTGAAAGAAGTATTTGAGGTAGTGAACCTCAGCATAATGGTTAAAATGCTGGTAAGTAACCTGAAAATATATATTTTTTAATATTTTCAGTTAATTTCTTTGTAATTTTTCTTGTTTGTACAATTATCAGTTAAATTTCTGTGCTGTTTAAATACTCTGTAGCACATACTTGTGTTTTTCAGCATAAATGTATTTGAGAAACTTAAGATTTACTACAACATGAAAACGAGTATAATTTTTTTGTTTTATCCAGCCTGCTCTGAAAATATTACTAGAAATATTTGAGCATGTGGCAACTATGAAATTAAGGAATGCTGTGCCTGCTTTAATTGATATCCTTTGCAAGGTATGATTTTATTTGATCTCTTTTATTCTTTGATAGTGAGTAACCAAGAAAATAATCATTTCTACTTTTACCCTTAAATTGCCTTTTATTCACATTCTTCATGCTAAAGAATTCTATTTTCAGAAATGTTCTCCTGAAATAGGATTTATAAACAGACTCCAGTGACTGACAGGCCTTCCCTTAAATAAATACAAACCCTCCTGGGAACTATAACACACTTCTTTCTGATTCGTGAACTACCCTCATCTCTACACATTAAAGATGATTAAAGAAAATTCTCTTTTTCAAAAACACTTTAGGTTATTTGTAATAAAAATAAGTGCACAATACGTAAGTAGAAAATCATGACTAAAAGAAAGCAGATAGAAACAATGGCTAGGAGTTAATTTTATATTTAACACTAAACCAAAAAATAATAACTTTTATGTCTCTAAAAATGTACTAAAATTTTTACTTTTGTTGAATATGTCCTATATTTGGTACCACCCAGCCATCCATTTCAGAATAAGTTCAGTAGCAGGAAACCGCCCCCCCCCCTTGTTTTTAGGATTTATAGTTGCTTGGAACCACTCTATCAGGTGAACAAATATTTCAGTGAATACCTCTAGTTGCATAAAACTTGGCGGGATTGCTTGCCTAGAAGGTTTTTTAATCAAAAATTACTTAATCACCCTTAATAGTTGTAAAAAATATCAATTTGATGCTTCTCAGAAAGTTTACAGTCGAGGATAAGGTATAAACACCAGTGCTATACTAAAAGACAGAATGCGTATCAAACAAGAGGTACAAGAGATAAAGTGGTTGAGATAATGGAGAACAGAAAAAATATTCAAGTTTTGAATTCAAAATTACTACTTTCACTTTTGCTTTAAATTCTTGAAGTCGGGTGTCTCCATGTTTCATGTTTCCCATTTGTGTCTTAGTGGTTGCACACACTAAGGTTTTTAACTCTTAGGTTTTTAACTGTTAGGTTTTCATAAGAATGACTGCCTTTTTTTTTTCTTTTCTACAGCTTATTGAAGCTGGGATGGTGTTTGACCCAGAACACCTTAACTACATTGTTAAGCTTTTATACCAAGTACAGGCTTCCAAACAAGAAATAACTGCAGTTCTGGGTTTGGAATCCAGGTAAGAAAAACCATTACAATTAAGGCCAAACTATATATATACATCTATAGACACACACACACACACACACACATATACATACATACACAGATGAAGGATGAAGGCAAAGCACTTATCACTGTTCATATGTCCAAACATCTAGATAGTTGCCCACTGTTAAGTATTTCTCTGATGTCTTAGTTCAGTTGTGTCCTGACATTGTCATTACTCAGCTTCTTCTAGCCAGCCATCCTGCCCAGCCTCACCAAATATTTCTAGTACCTGCTTTCATCTCAGTATCTGGCACATCAAGTATAAAAGGAATCTCTTTTATCTTCTGTTTCACAGCTGTATACTTAATTCATTTAACGCACTCTCATATGTATGTAAATCACTTTAATTCTTTTTTCTCTTTCACTTCTTGTCATGTTAGCTAAGTAAAATATTTTAATGCCTGTCCTTCATTCTTTCTTTATTCAGCGTACAGGCCTCCAGAGGCCTTCTTTAAAAAACCTATGATAATTATAAGAGTAGTACCATAATATACCTGTATTGAGAAAGAGGAAGTCATGATTTTTACAGAAATTTTTATTAAACTATTACATAGAAAAAAGAATACAAACTGTAAATATTTAAATGAACCATAACTTCTTTTTAATGAAATCAGCTTTGCTAAAAGTACAAATGTTATCAGCCACCAAATTCCTTGAGAATATCCAGAAAGTTCCTTCAGAGAGCTTCCACAGTGGTTAACTCTCATTTCTCATTATCCTTTAATACAGAGGTTTAAACTTTCTTGGTTCATAGTGTCCACAGGCCAAAAGAAATGCGTTAGTAGTCCCATTTATTAAGTAGTTAGACCCAAACAAGTTAATAGTAGTAGTTTGATAGTGTCTGACAGAAGCCAGTTGAAAATTTAAAATAATCTGTGGGAACTCTGTGAGTTAGCTATAGTGCCCTGGATGCTGTGGTATGCACAGATAATTGCAGCAGTTTTACCAAGTAGTACTACTTCCTTCAAGCACTGGCATTGAAGATACATTTGAGTTCTTCAAGTTCTATGATTTTTTAAAATTTCTTTAACTACTGACAATAATATTTATGTTGTCTATGAAAATAATACTAAGTTAAACAGATTGTTGGGACTACCTAGGAAATAAATTTTTGTGAGAAAAATGCAATTTGTCTAGCATAGAGTTCTGGGATATAGTCCATTTATAAGTAAGATGCATTGGTATTTTCTTCCAGACAGCAAGTCATTTGTCCCAAGCCACATGCTAAAACTTCACATTTTGAGTAGTGGCAGCTATGGCAAAGGGTTCAGATGGCTAGCAGCAGTTAGTCTCCTGCCAGATTCAGTAGCTGCTGGCACAAGGAAGTGTATGCATCCAGGTTCAAGAGGAGCAGCAGTATATACCCTTGTGTCTGGGACAGCAGCACAGCTCCACCCTTCATTCATTGATTGGGAAAAGAGTGTCTTGATATAGGAAGACTCCAGAACCTGCCTCAGTTTTCAAATTTTTACAGTTTTACAAATATTTTTGCAGTTCATGTTACAGCCCCTGATTTTGTAAACTATATCCTTATATACTCTACGCCTTCCTATACTCTCACTTCAAAACAATTATTTAGTATTTTTAGGAGGTATTAATATTGGTGACCTATTTGATGAAGGAGAGAATAGGAAAATAACTGTTACGGAAAATAATAGTTACGGATGTGGGTTGTGGGTGGGGAAGTAGACCTGGCTTCTAGGTAGGAGGAAAAATATTTTACTATTTATATTTTATATTTGAATTTTCCTAATCCTCTTTCAAATAATTACTCTTCTCTGAACTCAGGAAATTTTAAGGGATGCTCACACTTTTTGATTATAGCTTTTAATGAGGTAGTTTATAGTTCAACTGAAAGACTTTCACTTTCAGCAGATAAGCCTGCTATAAAGAATTCTAACATTTACTTTCAAGACATCAGTGAGAATTTAGGTATGTCTAATCGAGGAAATTGGTTAACATACATTTAATAGCTTTTAAAAAAATTTTTATTTCTGAAATAATTTCAGGTTTACAGAAATATTGCAAAAATCAGTATAGAGACTTCCCATATACCCTTTATCTGGTTCCTTTCATGTTTACATCCTACATAATAATAGTGGAATTATCAAAACCAGGAAATGAGCTTTGGTATGAATCTATTAAGGAACTACAGATCCCAGTGCATTGTAGTAGAGGATATATGGTGTCAATATATCTTACTACTGGTTAATTTAACCTTACTCACTTAATTGAAATGTTATCTGCAAGGTTTCTGCACTGTAAAGTTACTGTTCTTTTGTAAATATATATCTTAGAAAAAAGTTTTAAGTATTACGCATTAATCCTGTTTCTCCCCAAACCTCTATACATTACTTTTAGTATTCATCAGTGGATCTTTCCTGTGGCTCAGCTACTACTGTAGTTTTTGCCCAGTATATAATTCAAATTTAATACTACCTTATTTATGTCATTGCTCAAATTGCTCCAGATTTGACCTTTGGGAATTCCTTCAGATTGGTTTTTACATCCTTTTATCATGTTTTCTTCATTTTCTACCACTTTCTTACTCTTTGGAGCCACAAAGTTGTTTGTGTCACATCTTCTGTTTTGTGTGCCTCAACACTAGCAACAACCACTTCTCCAAGGAATTCAGGTTCCTTTTATTGGAGAATGGTATTTAAAAACCAAAATTGAATGTGCTCATTGCTGCTGCAGTGTCATTGCAATCAGGTCTTCTCAGTGGACTCGGAGAGGAAATATATGTATTATGTATATGAATATATGTAAATAAATGCATGTACACATGTATAGGAAATACATGTGTATATTTATAGGAAAGCATATACACAAAATATATTTATTTGTATGTTCATTAAAACATGAGTTCATACTAATAAGCTATGTTTCAGTTCTCCCAAATCCTCGTTAGTTTTAATTATTTAAGGAAGTATATGAAACATTACTTTTTATTCTGAGAGTCAGAGATATACTAAAAAGTATGCAGTGAGAAATGCTTCTCCTTCTTACCCTATCCCCTCAGTTCCAGTCCCTCCTTTCTACCCCTTTACTACCAGGAGGTAACCAGTCTTTTAGTTTCTGGTTTATCCTTATAATGAACAGATACATATATATTTTTTTTCCTAGTGACTTCTTTCTTACATAAAGTGTGTAACATACAGTAATACTCTTTTCAACTGCTTTTTTTTTTCACTTAAGCAGTATCCTAGAAACCAGTTCATAGAGAAATTCATCTTTTTTTTTCTTGTATAAATGCAAAGTAGTACTCCATTGTCTGGACATATTGTAGGTCTTTTAGACAATGTATGAGTATTCAAGTTGTCCCCGATATTTTACAATAAAAATTATGAAGCAGTGAATAACCTGGGGTATATGTAATGTTGGAGGTATATTTTCATGTTACATTTCTAGAATTGGGATTGCTAGGTTAAAAGATAAGTACAGTAGTGCAACCACTGAACAACTATACAAAGAAGATACTCAAAATACTAAAGATAATCAAAATGGAATTCCTAAAGTGTTAAAGTAACCACAAAAGAAGATAAGGAAGGGGAAACAGAGAAAACAAACAGCAAACAGATAATAAATGATAGACTTACGCTTTAACATCAGTAATTACTTTAAATGTAAATGTTCTAATTACAATTAAAGGTCAGTAGTTGGCTGAGTGTATATAAAAGCATGCATGATCCAACTATATGTTCTCTATTAGAAATTCATGTCCAATATAAAGATACAGGGAGGTTGAAAGTCAAATGATGGAAAACAGTATACTGTGCAAACATTGGTTTTAAAAGCAACATGAGTGGCTATATTAATATTAGATAAACTACACTTTGGAGCAAAGAAAATTACCAAGGACAAAGAGGAACACTTAATAATGATAAAATGGTCAATTCACCAAGAAGAGTTAATAATCCTTTACCAAGAAGAGTAAATGCATATGCACCAAACAGTTTCAAAATATGTGAAGCAAAACTGATAGAATGAAAAGGATAAAATAGACAAATCTATTGACTATAAAAGCAAATCACAAAGGAGTGGGCCAAGATGGCGGCATGAGTAGGGCAGCAGAAATCTCCTCATAAAACCATATATATTTTTGAAACTACAACATACACAACCATTCCTAAAAGAGAGACCAGTGGATACAGTACAACAGTCAGGCTACATCTACATCTGCGAGAAATCAGCATCTCAGGAAGGGGATAAGATACAAGCCGCGGCCCGGCAGGACCCGAGCGCCCCTACCCCCACACCAGCTCCCCAGTGTGAGGAGAGGAGTTGGAGTGGGCAGGGAGTGAAAGCTCAGGACTGCTAAACAACCAGCTCTAGTAATCTGCACAGGGAGCACAGATACACATTGCACGGTGTGCTAGATATTAGAGAAACAGAAAAGCAAAATCTGCAAGCAGGTCCCCGCAGCCAGCTTCCCTGGGACAAAAGAAAAGCGAGTGCTTTTTGAAAGTCTTAAAGGGACACAGACTTCACAGCTGGACGGAATTGTCCCAGCAAACTCAGCCCAGCAGCTGGAAACCCCGAGGAACTCCAAGCACCCTAATCCCCAGGGAGGCAGCACAGCTCTGAAGCCCCTCAAGTCAATAAGCACCCTGCCAGTTGTTCCTCTAGCTGGGACGGCCCCTGACACAGCGGCCCACTAGCCTGAGAGCGGAGGAGCGGCCCGAGAGTGGCTGTGCGTGCCCGCAGCAGCTGTCGAGTGGCCAAGGAGCGGCAGCCAGCCAGGCCAGACCCAAAGGCCACCACCAACACGCAGCTACCTGGTGCAGGCAGAAGAACCCGAGGCAAGATGCAAATGGGCACCCCTCTCGCAGGGGAGCACACCTGGTGCACCTGTCACTCCCTGCAGGGCTCTGGGCTACCCTGACGGCAACTCCAGCTATGGCAGCTTAGGGGATTAATCTAGAGGCTACTCCAGGAGTGCAGGTGACTGACACAGGCAGCAGAGAAGGGCAAGGTGACCAGCAAGCAGGAAAGGACTTTGTTCTCCCAGCTGACACACATGGTACCTGCCTACAGCTACCTCTATTGCCATGAAAAGGCAGAAGAATTTGGTCCAATCCAGAATTACCCAGACAACCCCTGAGAGAGGGCCTGGGGTGATAGATTTAACCAATCTTGTGAAAAAGAACTCAAAACAAAGGTCATAACCATGCTGATGGACCTGCAGAGAAATATGCAAGAGCTAAAGGAGTAAGTAGGGAGGGAGAATACAGAAATAAAACAATCTCTGGAAGGACTTAAGAGCAGACTGGATGAGGTGCAAAAGGCTGTTAATGTAATAGAAATTAGAGAACAGGAACACAGAGAAGCTGAGGCAGAGAGAGAGAGAGACAAAAGGATCTCCAGGAATGAAAAAATACTAAGAGAACTGTATGACCAATCCAAATGTAACAATATTTGCATTATAGGGGTATCAGAAGAAGAAGAGAAAAAAAGGCATAGAAAGTGTATTTGAATAAATAATATCTGAAAACTGCCCCAAACTGGGGGGGAGGAAATAGTCCCTCAGACCATGGAGGCCAACAGAACTCCCAACACAAGGGACCCAAGGAGGACAACAACAAGACTTACAATAATTAAAATGGCAAAGATCAAAGACAAGAACAGAGTATTAAAGGCAGCCAGAGAGAGTAAAAAGGTCAACTACAAAAGAAAACCCATCAGGCTATCATCAGACTTCTGAAGAGAAACCTTACAAGCCAAAAGAAAATGGCATGATATATTTAATGCAATGAAACAGAAGGGCCTTGAACCAAGAATACTGCATCCAGCACAATTATTTAAATATGAAGGAGGGACTAAACAATTCCCAGACAAACAAAAGTTGAGGGAATTTGCCTCTCACAAACCACTTCTACAGGATATTTTAAAGGGACTGCTCTGGATGGAAGCACTCCTAAGGCTAAATAGATGTCACCAGAGAAAATAAAATCACAGCAAAGAAAGCAGACCAACCAAATACTAACTAAAGGCAAAAAATAAAATCAACTACTCACAAAAGCAGTCAAAGGAAACACAAAGGAGAACAGAATAGAACACCTAACATATAAAGAATGAAGGAGGAGGAATAAGAAGGGAGAGAAATAAAGAAGCACATATAAAGACTGTGCTTATAATAGCTTAATAAGAGAGTTAAGTCAGATGGCTAGATAGTAAAGAAGTTACCCTTGAACCTTTGATAACCACGAATCTAAAGCCTGCAATGGCAATGTCTTTCAATAATCACCCTAAATGTAAATGGACTGAATGCACCAATCAAAAGACACAGAGTAACAGAATGGATAAAAAAGCAAGACCCATCTATATGCTCCTTACAAGAGTCTTACCTCACACCCAAAGACATACACAGACTAAAAGTCAAGGGATGGAAAAAGATATTTCATGCAAACAACAGGGAGAAAAAAGCAGGTGTTGCAGTACTTGTATCAGACAAAATAGACCTCAAAGCAAAGAAAGTAACAAGAGATAAAGGAAGGACATTACATAATGATAAAGGGGTCAGTCCAACGAGAGGCTATAACCATTATAAATATATATGCACCCAATACAGGAGCACCAACATATGTGAAACGAGTACTAACAGAATTAAAGGAGGAAATAAAATGCAACGCATTCATTCTAGGAAACTTCAACACACCACTCACTCCAAGGACAGATCGACCAGACAGAAAATCAGTAAGGACACAGAGGCACTGAACAACACACTAGAACAGATGAACTTAACAGACAGCTACAGAGTTCTACACCCAAAAGCAGCAGGATACACATTCTTCTCAAGTGCACATGGAACATTCTCCAGAATAGACCACATACTAGGCCACAAAAAGAGCTTCAGTAAATTAAAAAAGACTGAAGTTCTACCAACAAACTTGTCAGACTACAAAGGTATAAAAATAGAAATAAATTGTACAAAGAAAACAAAAACGCTCACAAACACATGGAGGCTTAACAACATGCTTCTAAATAATCAATGGATCAATGACCAAATTAAAACAGAGATCAAGCAATATATGGACACAAATGAAAATGACAGCATAAAGCCCAAACTTCTGTGGGACGCAGTGAAGGCAGTTCTAAGAGTAAAGTATATAGCAATCCAGGCATATTTAAAGGAGGAAGAACAATCCCAAATGAATAATCTAACGTCACAATAATTGAAACTGGAAAAAGAAAAATGAGGTCCAAAGTCAGCAGAAAGAGAGACATAATAAAGATCAGAGAAGAAATAAATACAATTGAGAATAATGAAACAATAGAAAAAATTAATGAAAACAAGAGCTGGTTCTTTGAAAAAATAAACAAAATAGATAAGCCCTTAGCCACACTTATTAAGAGAAAAAGAGAATCTACACACATCAGGAGAATCAGAAATGAGAAAGGAAAAATCATGACGGACCCCACAGAAATACAAAAAATTATTAGAGAATACTATGAAAATATATATGCTAACAAGCTGGAACACCTAGAAGAAATGGACAACTTCCTAGAAAAATACAACATTCCAAGATTGAACAAGGAAGAAACAGAAAGTCTAAACAGACCAATTACCAGCAAAGAAGTTGAATCAGTAATCAAAAAACTACCCAAGAACAAAACCCCTGGGCCAGACGGACTCCCTGGTGTATTTTATCAGACATTTAGTGAAGACCTAATACCCATCCTCCTTAAAGTTTTCCAGAAAATACAAGAGGAGGGAATACTTCCAAATCATTCAGTGAAGCCAGCATCACTCTAATACCACAACCAGGCAAAGACACCACAAAAAAAGAAAATTACAGACCAATATCCCTGATGAACATAGATGCAAAAATACTCAACAAAATATTAGCAAACCGAATTCAGTAATACATCAAGGGGATCATACACCATGACCAAGTGGGATTCATCCCAGGGATCCAAGGATGGTACAACATTCGAAAATCCATCAACGTCATCCACCACATCAATAAAAAGAAGGACAGAAACCACATGATCATTTCCATAGATGCTGAAAAAGCATTTGACAAAATACAACATCAATTCATGATAAAACCTTTCAACAAAATGGGTATACAGGGCAAGTATCTAAACAATAAAGGCCATATACGACATACCCACAGCCAACATCATACTTAACAGCGAGAAGCTGAAAGCTTTTCCTCTTAAGATTGGGAACAAGACAAGGATGCCCACTCTCCCCACTGTTATTCAACATATTACTGGAGGTCGTACCCACAGCAATCAGGCAAAACAAAGAAATACAAGGCTTCCAGATAAAGGCATTCTTGATAAAGAAGAATCAAACTGTCACTATCTGCAGATGACATGATATTGTACATAAAAAACCCTAAAGACTCCATTCCAAAACTACTAGAACTGCTGCCTGAATTCAGCAAAGTTGCAGGATACAAAATTAATACACAGAAATCTGTTGCTTTCCTATAAACTAACAATGAACTAACAGAAAGAGAAATCAGGAAAACAGTTCCATTCACAATTGCATCAAAAAGAATAAAACACCTAGGAATAATCCTAATCAAGGAAATGAAAGACCTATACCCTGAAAACTACAAGACACTCTTAAGAGAAATTAAAGAGGACACAAACAAATGGAAACTCATTCCATGCTCTTGGCTACGAAGAATTAATATTGTCAAAACGGCCATCCTGCCTAAAGCAATCTACAAATTCAGTGCAATGCCTATCAAAATACCAACAGCATTCATCAACGAACTGGAACAAATAGTTTTAAAATTCATATGGAACCACAAAAGACCCGAAAAGCCAAAGCAATCCTGAAAAGGAAGAATAAAGCAGGGGGCATCTCACTTCCCAACTTCAAGCTCTACTTCAAAGTCACAGTAATCAAGACAATTTGATACTGGCACAAGAACAGAGCCACAGACGAGTGGAACAGAATAAAGAGTCCAGATATTAACCCAAACATATATGATCAATTAATATGTTATAAAGGAGCCATGGACATACAATGGGGAAATGACAGTCTCTTCAACAGATGGTGCTGGCAAAACTGGACAGCTACATGTAAGAGAATGAAACTGGATCACTGTCTAACCCATACACAAAAGTAAATTTGAAATGGATCAAAGACCTGAATGTAAGCCATGAAACCATAAAACTCTTAGAAAAAAACAGGCAAAAATCTCTTGGACATAAACATGAGCAACTTCTTCGTGAACATATCTTCCCGGGCAAGGGAAACAAAAGCAAAAATGAGCAAGTGGGACTATATCAAGCTGAAAAGCTTCTGTACAGCAAAGGACACCACCAATAGAACAAAAAGGCATCCTACAGTATGGGAGAATATATTCATAAATGACAGATCCAATAACAGGTTAACATCCAAAATACATAAAGAGCTCATGCACCTCAACAAACAAAAAGCAAATCATCCTATTAAAAAAATGGTTAGAGGAGCTGCACAGACAGTTCTCCAAAGAAGAAATTAAGATGGCCAACAGACACATGAAAAGATGCTCCACAATGCTAGTCATCAGAGAAATGCAAATTAAAACCTCAATGAGATATCACCTCACACGAGTACAGATCCCCACCATCCAAAAGACAAACAACAACAAATGTTGGCAAGGATGTGGAAGAAAGGGGAAACCTCCTACACTGCTGGTGGGAATGTAAACTAGTTCAACCATTGTGGAAAGCAGTATGGAGGTTCCTCAAAAAGCTCAAAAGAGACATACCATTTGACCCAGGAATTCCACTTCTAGGAATTTACCCTAAGAATGCAGCAGCACAGTTTGAAAAAGACAGATGCACCCCTGTGTTTATCACGACACTGTTTACAATAGCCAAGAAATGGAAGCAACCTAAGTGTCCATCAGTAGATGAATGGATAAAGATGTGGTACATATACACAATGGTATATTATTCAACCATAAGAAGAAAACAAATCCTGCCATTTGCAACAACATGGATGGAGCTAGAGGGTATTATGCTCAGTGAAATAAGCCAAGTGGAGAAAGACAAGTACCAAATGATTTCACTCATATGTGGAGTATAAGAACAAATAAAAACTAAAGTAACAGAACAGCAGCAGAATCACAGAACCCAAGAATGGACTAACAGTTACCAAAGGGAAAGGGACTGGGGAGGATGGGTGGGAAGGGAGGGGTAAAGCGGTTTGGGGGGGAAGAAAGGGAGCATTACGATTAACATGTATAATATGGGGGGGGGGAGGGCTGTGCAACACAGAGAAGACAAGTAGTGATTCTACTGCATCTTATTACACTGACGGACAGTGTTTGTAATGGGGTTGGTGGGGGGAACTTGGTGATGGGGGTAGTCTAGTAAACATAGTGTTCCTCATGTAATTGTAGATTAATGATACCAAAAAAAAAAGTATAGAAACCGACCATTAAAAATAGACAGTTAGGTGTTTTTAGCATGTTCAGAGTCGTAGAGCCCTGAACACCATAAAAGAAAAAAAAATTCATTAGTGCTACCATCTGTTCCTGGGATTTCCTTTGTTGGGAGTTTTTGATTGCTTAATGAATCTTACTCATGATTGGTTTGTTCAAATTTCCTATCTCTTCACGATTCAGACTTGGAAAATTGTATGTTTCTTGGAATTTATCCAATTCTACATTTTCCATTATGTTGACATGTGATTGTTCATAATAGTCTCTTAAGATCCTTTGTATTTCCGTGCTATCAGTTATAATGTTGCCTCTTTCAGTTCTGATTTAATTAGAGCCTCCTCTTTTTTACTATAGCTAAAGGCTTGTCAGTTTTATTTTTTCAAAAACCAACTATTTTGTTCATCTTCTATATTGTTTTTCTATTCCGTATTTCAGTTCTGATCTTTATTACTTCCTTCTTTCTGTTAACACTGAACTTAGTTTGTTCTCTGTCCAATTCCTTGAGGTGTACATACAGGTGGGTTGTTTGAGAGCTTTTTTTTTTCTTAATGTAGGCATTTATCACTATAAATTTAATATTAGAACTACTTTTGCTATATTACCTAAGTTTGTTTTCATTTTCATTTGTTCAGGATGTTCTGATTTCCCTCTTGATTTATTCTTTGACCCATTGGTTGTTCAGGAGTATGTTGTTTAATTTTCACGTATTTGTGGCTTTTCCAGTTTCTCTCCAGTTGCTGATTTCTAGTTTCATATTTAATATGAGTTCATATCTTCTTCAATAATAACTTTATATGATTTCAGTCTTCTTAAATTTGTTGACCTATTCTGTTCTATCCTGTGTGTTCTATCTAATGTGTAGACCTAATGTGTTCTATCCTGAGAATATTCCGCGTGTGCTGAGAAGACTGTATTCTGCTGTTGTTGGCTTGTCAGACCCGGTCTGAGGTGTATTCAAATCCATTGCTTCCTTACTTATTTTCTATCTGAATGCTATATCCACACTTGAAAGTGGAATAGAGGTCTTACTTTTTTACATTGGTGTTTATTTCTCCTATTAGATTTGTTAATACTTGTTTTACATATTTTGCTGCTTAGATGTTGTGTCTATATAATTCCTACAGCCTCTTAATTGGTTCCATTATCATTTTATAATGTCCTTTGTCTCTTGTTACTTAAAGTGTAGTTTTTCTGATAAAAGTATAGTCTGACCTCTTTTGGTTTCCATTTACTTGAAATATCTTTTTTTCCATCCCTTCACTTTCAGCCCAGCTGAAGTGAATATTGTACAGACAGCACATAGTTGGGTGTTGGTTTTTTTTGTTTTTGAGATTTAATATTTTTATTGAATCTGCAATCATGTCAAGGTGTTAAAAATTGTATCACTGAAGGTACTATTGCTCTCAATATTTTTTGAAAGTTTATCTTTGGCAGTATGCTACTCTGGTATATTTAAAATTTTGACTAAAACCAAACTAATTTAGGCAAGTGACAAAATATTAGATATATCTCATGCTTGAAATGTCTTTGATCTATCTCCTTACATTTTCATATCTTCATTAGTGTATTAATATTTTCCCAGAAGTTACATATATTCTCAGGTTTCTAATTCTTACCAATACTTACATGTATATTCACAGAATTCACCTCATTAGCCTTACTTAATTTTCTTGTTTTTAATATATAATTGCTATATACCTAACTTAAAATTTTTTAAAAATTATTTCTTATATAAACATTTTAATATAAATTTCTTGTTACTTATATGTATGTGAGGTCACATGATATTTATCTATTTATTTGTTTGACTTATTTCACTGAGCATAATACCTTCAGATCCATTCATATTGTTGTAAAGGCAGGATTTCCTTCTCGTTTTGATATTCCATATACCCCCTCACTACATCTTTTTTTTTGAAATTTTTATTAAGGTGTAATTGATATACACTCTTATGAAGGTTTCACATGAAAAAACAATGTGCTTACTACATTTACCCATATTATCAAGTCCCCACTCACACCCCAGTGCAGTCACTGTCCATCAGTGAGTGCAGCAAGATGCCACAGATCCACTATGTGCCTTCTCTGTGCTACGCTATTTTCCCTGTGATCCCCCACACCATGCGTACTAAACATAATACCCCTCAATCCCCTTCTCCCTCCCTCCCCACCCGCCCTCCCGCACCCCTCCCCTTTGGTAACCACTAGTTCTTTCTTGGATTATCTGCGTCTGCTACTATTTTGTTCCTTCAGTTTTGCTTCATTGTTATACTCCACAAATGAGGGAAATAATTTGGCACTTGTCTTTCTCTGCCTGGCTTATTTCACTGAGCATAACGTCGGCCAGCTCCATCCATGTTGTTACAAATTGTAGGATTTGTTTCTTTCTTATGGCCGAATAGTATTCTATTGTGTATATGTACTACATCTTCTTTATCCATTCATCTACTGGTGGACACTTAGGTTGCTTCCATATCTTGGCTATTGTAAAAAGTGCTGTGATAAACATAGGGGTGCATACATCTTTTTGAATCTTAGAAGTTGTATTCTTTGGGTAAATTCCAAGGAGTGGGATTCCTGGGTCAAATGGTATTTCTATTTTTAATTTTTTGAGGAACCTCCGTATTGCTTTCCACAATGGTTGAACTAGCTTATATTCCCACCAGCAGTGTAGGAGGGTTCCCCTTTCTCCACATCCTCCCCAGCATTTGTTGTTCTTAGTTTTTTTGATGCTGGCCATTCTTACTGGTGTGATGTCTCACTGTGGTTTTAATTTGCATTTCCCTGATGATTAGTAATGAGGAGCATCTTTTCATGTCTGTTGGCCATCTGAATTTCTTCTTTGGAGAAGTGTCTTCATATCCTCTGCCCACTTATTAATTGGGTTATTTGCTTTTTGGGTGTTAAGGCATGTAAGTTCTTTATATATTTTGGATGTTAAACCCTGTGAGATATGTCATTTACAAATATATTCTCCCATACTGTAGGATGCCTTTTTGTTCTGTTGATGGTGTCCTTTGCTATACAGAAACTTTATAGTTTGATGTAGTCCTATGAGTTCATTTTTGTTTTGTTTCCCTTTCTCGAGGACATGTGTTCAGGAAGAAGTTGCTCATGCTTATATTCAGTAGATGTTTGCCTATGTTGTCTTCTAAGAGTTTTATGGTTTCATGACTTACATTCAAGTCTTTGATCCATTTCAAGTTTACTTTTGCATACGGGGTTAAACAATAATCCAGTTTCATTGTCTTGCAAGTATCTGTCCAATTTTGCCAACACCAGCTGTTGAAGAGGCTGTCATTTCCCCATTGTATATACATGGCTCATTTATCATATATTAATTGACCATATATGGTTGGGTTTATATCAGGGCTCTCTAGTCTGTTCCATTGGTCTATGGGTTTGTTCTTGTGCCAGTACCAAATTGTCTTGATTACTGTGGCTTTGTAGTAGAGCTTGAAGTTGGGGAGTGTAATGCCCCCAGCTGTATTCTTCCTTCTCGGAATTCATTTTGCTATTCGAGGTATTTTGTGGTTCCATATGAATTTTAGAATGATTTTCTCTAGTTCATTGAAGAATGCTGTTGGTATTTTGATAGGAATTGCATTGAATCTATAGAGTGCTTTAGGCAGGATGGCCATTTTGACAATATTAATTCTTCCTATTCATGAGCATGGGATGTGTTTCCATTTATTGGTATCTTCTTTAATTTCTCTGAAGAGTGTCTTGTAGTTTTCAGGGTATATAGGTCTTTCACTTCCTTGGTTAGGTTTATTCCTAGGTATTTTATTCTTTTTGATGCAACTGTGAGTGGAATTGTTTTCCTGATTTCTCTATCTGCTAGTTCATTGTTAGTGTATCGGAATGCCAAAGATTTCTGTGTATTAATTTTTTACCGTGCAACTTTGCTGAATTCAGATATTAGATCTAGTAGTTTTTGAATGGATTCTTTAGGGTTTTTTATGTGCAATTTCATGCCATCTGCAAACAGGGACAGTTTAACTTCTTCCTTGCCAATCTGGATGCCTTTTATTTCTTTGTGTTGTCTGATTACCGTGGCTAGGACCATGGTACTATGTTGAATAGAAGTGGGGAGAGTGGGCATCCTTGTCTTGTTCCCGATCTTTAAGGAAAAGCTTTTAGCTTGTCACTGTTCAGTATAATGTTGGCTGTGGGTTTGTCATATATGGCCTATATTTTGTTGAGGCACTTGCCCTCTATGACCAATTTGTTGAGAGTTTTTATCATGAATGCATGTTGAATTTTGTCAAATGCTTTTTCAGCATCTATGGAGATGATCATGTGGTTTTTGTCCTTTTTGTTGATGTGGTGGATAATGTTAATGGATTTCTGAATGTTGTACTGTCCTTTCATCCCTGAAATAAATCCTACTTGATCATGATGGATGATCTTTTTGATCTATTTTTGATTTCGGTTTGCTAATATTTTGTTGAGTATTTTTGCATCTATGTTCATCAGGGATATTGGTCTGTAATTTTCTTTTTTTGTGGTATCTTTGCCTTGTTTTGGACTTAGACTGAAGCTGGCCTCATAGAATGCATTTGGAAGTATTGCCTTTTCTTCTACTCTTTGGAAAACTTTAAAGAGAATAAGTATTAGGTCTTCACTAAATGTTTGATAAAATTCAGTAGTGAAGCCATCTGGTCCAGGGATTTGTTATTAGGTAGCTTTTTGATTACCGATTCAATTTCGTTGCTGGTAATTGGACTGTTCAGATTTTCTGTTTCTTCCTTGGTCAGCATTGGAAGGTTGTATTTTTCTAGGAAGTTGTCCATTTCTTGTAGGTTATCCAATTTGTTATCATATAATTCTTTATAGTATTCTCTAATAATTCTTTGTATTTCTGTGGTGTCCTTAGTTATTTTTCCTTTCTCAGTTCTGATTCTGTTTATGTTTGTAGACTCTCTTTTTTTCTTGGTAAGTCTGGGTAGAGGTTTATCTATTTTATTTTCTCAAACAACCAGCTCTTGGTTTCATTGATTCTTTCTATCGTTTTATTCTTCTCGATTTTATTTATTATTGCTCTTAATCTTTATTATGTCCCTCCTTCTACTGACTTTGGGTCCCATTTGTTCTTCTTTTTCTAGTTTCATTAATTGTGAGTTTAGACTGTTCATCTGGGATTGTTCTTCTTTCCTCAGGTAGGCCTGTATTGCAATATACTTTCCTGTTAGCATGGCCTTGGCTGTGTCCCAAAAGTTTTGTGGTGTTGAATTATTGTTGTCATTTGTCTCCATATATTGCTTGATCTCTGTTTTTATTTAGTCATTGATCCATTGGTTATGTAGGAGCATGTTCTGAATCCTCCATGTGTTTCTTGGATTTTTCATTTTCTTTGCATAATTTATTTCTAGTTTCATACCCTTATGGTCTGAGGAACTGGTTATTACAATTTCAATCTTTTTGAGTTTACCAAGCTCTTTTTGTGACCTAGTATATGATCTATTCCTGAAAATGTTCCATGTACACTTGAGAAGAATGTGTATTCTGCTGTTGAGTACAGAGTTCTGTAGATGTCTATTATGTGTTGTTGTAATTAGATGTTTTAATGTGTTGTTCAATGACTCTGTCTCCTTACTTATTTTCCTTCTGGTTGATCTGTCCTTCAGAGTGAGTGGAGTGTTGAAGTCTCCTAGAATGAATGCCTTGCATTCTTTTTCCCCTTTTCATTTAGTTAGTATTTGTTTCACATATGTAGGTGCTCCTGTGTTGGGAGCATAAATATTTATAATGGTTATATCTTCTTGTTGGATTGACCCCTTTATCATTATGTAATGTCCTTCTTTGTCTCTTGTGACTTTCTTTGTTCTGAAGTCTATTTTGTCTGATACAAATACTGCAACTCCTGCTTTTTTCTTTCTATTAGTTGCATGAAATATGTTTTCCATCCCTTCACTTTTAGTCTGTGTATGTCTTTAAAGTGAGTTATAGGCAGCTTATAGATTGGTCTTGTTTTCTTATCCATTCAATGACTCTGTGTCTTTTGATTGGTGCATTCAGTCCATTTACATTTAGGGTGATTATAGATAGGTATGTACTTATTGCCATCGCAGGCTTTAGTTCCGTGGTTACCAAAGGTTCAAGGTTAACTTCCTTACTATCTAAGAGTCTAACTTACTTCACTTAATATGCTATTAGAAATACAATATAAAGGTTCTTTTCTTTTTCTCCTTTTTCTTCCTCCTCCATTCCTTATATATTAGGTATCATATTCTGTGGTGCTTGTGTATCCCTTGATTGACTTTGAGGATAGTTAATTTAATTTTGCATTTGCTTAGTAATTAGCTGTTCTACTTTCTTTACTGTGGTTTTATTACCTCTAGTAACAGCTATTCCACCTTAGGAACACTTCCATCTATAGCAGTCTCTCCAAAATAGACTGTAGAGATTATTTGTGGGAGGTAAATTCTCTCAGCTTTTGCTTATCTGGAAATTGTTTAATGCCTCCTTCAAATTTAAATTATAATCTTTCTGGATAAAGTAATCATGGGTCCAGGCCCTTCTGCTTCATGGCATTAAATACATCATGCCACTCCCTTCTGGCCTGTAAGGTTTCTGCTGAGAAGTCTGATGATAGCCTGATGGGCTTTCCTTTGTATGTGATCTTATTTCTGTCTCTGGCTGCTTTTAATAGTCTGTCCTTATCCTAGATCTTTGCCATTTTAATTACTATATGTCTTGGTGTTGTCTTCCTTGGGTCCCTTTTGTTGGGAGATCTGTGGATCTCCATGACCTGAGAGACTATCCCCTTCCCCAGATTGGGGAAGGTTTCAGCAATTACCTCCTGAAAGACACTTTCTAACCCTTTCTCTCTCTCTTCTTCTTCTGGTATCCCTATAATGCGAATATTGTTCCTCTTGGATTGGTCACACAGTTCTCTCGATATTCTTTCATTCTTGGAGATCCTTTTTTCTCTCTGTGCCTCAGCTTCTTTGTATTCCTCTTCTCTAGTTTCTGTTTCATTTATCGTCTCCTCCACTGTATCAAATCTGCTTTTAATACCCTCCATTTTGCTCTTCAATGATTGGATCTCCAACTGGAATTCGTTCCTGAGTTCTTGAATATCTTTCTGTACCTCCATTAGCATGTTAATGATTTTTATTTTGAACTCCCTTTCAGGAAGAGTCATGAGGTCCATGTCATTTAAATCTTTCTCGGGAGTTATATTAATAATTTTACTCTGGACCATGTTCCTTTCGTACTTCATATTTGTATATGGTGCCCTCTAGTGTCCAGAAGCTCTACTCTCTGGAGCTGCTCAGCCCCCGAAGCAATGTTGGGGGTCACAGTTGAGTGGTATTCATGGCTGGGGGTTGGAAAGAGCTCTTTCCTGCTTCCCAGCTGCTATGCCTGTCTCCACTGCCTGAACCAGTGGGCCAAGCACACAAGTATAAGCTTTTTTCCCAGAGCAGCCGGATATCAATCCCTGCTTTCCTCAAGTGGCTGGAATCTCAGTCTGTCCAGGAATTCTGCCTGTGCTCCAGAGCAGATCTCTGGAGTTAGGTATTCAGCAGTCCTAGGCCTCCACTCCCTCCCTGCTCAGTTTCACTTAATTCCACTGGTGAGCTAAGTTGAGGGAAGGGCTTGGGTCCTGCCAGGGCACAGCTTTGTTACTTACTCTGTTCTGTGAGGTTTGCTCTTTTCTCCAGGTGTGTGCAGTCTGGCGCAGTCCTCTTTCCTGTTGCTCTCTCAGGATTAGTTGTATTAATTATATTTTCATATTATATACGGTTTTAGGTGGAAGCCTCTGTCTCACCTCTCACACCACCATCTTTAATGGGTGATATTTTTTAATCCATTCAGCAACTCTGTATCTTTTGACTGGAGAATTTGATCCATTTACATTTAAAGTAATAGTTGATAGGTAAGGATTTACTACTGCTGTTTTGTTGTTTTCTGGCTCTTTTGTAGTCTTTTATTCCTTTTTTCCTCTTGCTATCTTCCTTTATGATTTTTTTTTCTTTTGGTATTATTATTCTACAATTACATGAGGAACATTATGTTTACTAGACTCCCCCCATCACCACGTCCCCCCAACATACCCCATTACAGTCACTGTCCATCAGTGTAGTAAGATGCTGTAAAATCACTACTTGTCTCCTCTGTGTTGCACAGCCCTCCCCGTGCCCCTCCACACTATACATTCTTATCATAATGCCCCCTTTCTTTTTCCCCACCCTTATCCCTTCCTTCCCACCCATCCTCCCCAGTCCCTTTCCCTTTGGTAACTGTTAGTCCATTCTTGGGTTCTGTGATTCTGCTGCTGTTTTGTTCCTTCAGTTTTTTCTTTGTTCTTATAGTCCACATATGAGTGAAATCATTTGGTACTTGTCTTTCTCCACCTGGCTTATTTCACTGAGCATAATACCCTCTAGCTGAACGGCACCCTTTCGTGCCTTCCAGACCTTGCGCCGGCTTCTTCCTCCTGTCCTAGTTAGCTGTGTCCTGGGACAAGACTCTGTGTGGTTGCTCTGGGCGGGGCTGCTCCCTGGCTGCTTCGCAACACTGGCAGGTCAGCCAGTTTGCTTGCAGCACCGGCGGGGGGGAATGAATGGCAGGCTGCTTATCACCATGAGGGGCTTCATTGCCACCCGGGGGATTAGGTGCCTGAAGTTCCTCAAGATTCCCAGCCTGGTGCGCTCACTGCGCCAGGACGATTTGTTAAACCCTTTTCCCTTTAAGACTTTTAAAGTGCTGGTTTTTCTTTTGTCCCAGGGGAGCTGGCTGTGGGGACCTGCCCAGTTTCTGTCTCAGATTTTACTTTTCCATTTCTCCAATATCCAGTATAGCGTGTGATGTGTGTCTGTACTCCCGGTGCAGATTACTAGGGCTGGTTATTTTGCAGTCCTGTTCTTCCACTCCCTTCCCACTCTGACTCCTTTCTTCCCGCTGGTGAGCTGGGGTGGTGGGAGTGCTCAGGTCACGGCTTTGTATTGTACCCTTTTTTGTGGGATGCTGAGTTTTTGCAGATGTAGATGTAGCCTGGCTATTGTACTGGATCTTCTGGTCTCTCTTTTAGGAATAGTTGTATTTGCTGTACTTTCAAAAATGTATTCGGTTTTGGGAGGAGATTTCTACCACCCTACTCACACCGCCATGTTTAGCACCTCTCTCCTGATGTTGAATTTTATCAGTCTTTTTTATTATCTATTATGATAAAAATTATTTTTTCCTTCGATCTGTTAATATGATGGATTTTCTAATACTGAATTACCTTGCATTCTTGAAATACCACTTGAATACCACTTTGTTATGGTGTATTATTTTCTTAAGATGGTCTTGGTTCTGTTTTTCAATATTTAAAAAAATTTTTATGGTGATAAATACACATAATATAAAGTTTACCCTCTTTATCATTTTTAAGTGTACATTTCATTGGTAGTAAATTCATTCACATTGTTGTGCAACTGCCACCACCACCTGTCCCTCATAACTCTTCATCTTGTAAAACTGATTTGTTTGTTAATATTTTATCTGGTGTTTTGCATCACCATTATGAGTGATACCGTTCTATAGTTTTCTTTGCTCTGTCTTTAGTTAGGTATTGATATTATACTTGCTTCATGAAAGGAATTAAGAAATTGTTTTTAGTTAGGTGTTAATGTTATACGTGGTTCATGAAAGGAATTAGGAAGTTGTCTTTCCTTTTCAATGCTCTGGAATAATTTATAGAACATTGGGACTGATTGCCAAAATTGACACCATAGTTGACTGTTATGCAATAGTCAGTTAAATGGCACCCTCTTCTATTCCCTTTTTCTTCTTTTTCTCATTCTCGTTGCCAAAGGGTGCTTCTTTCATGTTTGTCTATTTTTCTTTCCCAGAATCTGTGCATTTCACAGAATGCCTTCTTTAAATCACACAAACTTATAAGTTCTGTCTGTGTGGTCTGTGTTTTAATATACCCAGACACTTACTTACTTCCCCCCAGCAAGGCAGATTTATTTATTTGTTTGTTTGTTTGTTTGTTTATTTATTTTTGGATAACACTGTGTTTTTTTTTATATTGTTAATGTACAATTACTTGAATAACATTATGGTTACTAGACTCCCCCTATTATCAAGTCCCCCCCACATACCCCATTACAGTCATTCAGACACTTTTTTTTTTTTTAAGGCATTTTCAGGCGTAGTGTGGACTTAGTATTTGTGGTAATATTTTCCCTCTGGTAGTTTACCTTTTGATTGTGCCACACAGGTTCTTTTGCTTTGTTTTTGGTCTGTCTGCTTGCCACAGATCATTGTGGAGAAATGAGAGTGGAGTGGGAGCAGTAGAGATCAGGTGCTAGGATTTAATTTTTTCTTTTTATTCACAATTATTTTGAAGCTTTTCATTCTTTTCCTCCAAGTTACACTGCACTTAATGGTTTCATACAGTTTGTTTTTTTCCCTCTTTTGCCTGTGATTTAGGGGAGGAAATAGTGTGAGATAGGTATCTATGCATTTGCCATTTTCTTTAGCTCTAAATAATTTTTATAGTGGATTACTGCATTCTTTTTTCCCCAATCTCTCAGGTATAAACTATAGAACAAATGAATGAGAAGCAATAGTGAGTTTTGGGGGATGAACATAATTAACGCTTTTCTATTGTTAAAGGTTGCAAATGAGGCAATTTAAAAAGAACTGGAAGTGTGATTTAGATTCAGCCTTGAATGAAATAGAGGTATGATACATATTTTTTTAAATAAATTGCTGGGATCCATGATAACCAATAAGAATGAGAAACTTTGAGTAGTAACCGTATTTTAGGAAAAGTTTTAGAAATATGGCTGTTACATAAAGAAAGTCCATAAGTAAAAGAAGTTTAATATTCCTTTAATACTTTGAAATGTAAACATAATTTCTAGAGTTGTGGACTATCCTAAAAATAATTCTGGAATAGTTGTTCAATTTCAAAATTAACTTATGTTAAAGTATTATAATCTAAAGCTTAGGCTTTAATTGTCTCTGGGCAGACTCACTTAAGTGCACAGGAAAGTTGTCTTTCTTGTTCTGATCCATGGATGGCTGCAGTATGTGAAATGAGAGGGGAAAGCTAAGATCAGCATGCCCTCTCTAAGCATTTAGAGTATAAGACAAAGACTTCCAGGATGATTTTATTTTTTAATTTAGATCATTTTATACTCATCTTATAATTGTTGGCCTTGTTTTAGTTAATATTTATATTCTTTGAACAATTGTTGATGTGAAAAACTCTTAATTTATAAAAGAAAACAATAGGAAGATAGTAAGTTTACTGAAATTTACTTGGTAGCACCTTTTATAAAAGAAATGTAATGCCCAAAATGACATGCAGGCCCCAAATCATAAATGGCCAAGTAATATTAATATGCAGCCACTAAATGTAATAAAAAAATATTATTTCTGGAGCAACAGATGCTCCTAATTATCTGTTTTGATAAATCATCAAAATTTATCTCCACTGTGTAGTTCAGGTTTCAGGGTGACATCATAAAGTATATTAGAAACTAGATAATTAAAACAAATATACATTGCCATTTCTAATTTATAGAGGCTTTGCTATAGTCAGAAAAGCAGATCGTACAGTAGCAGGTTATTGATGTCCTAACACTTGTCAGAAAGTTGATAAGATTTGCAAAGATTGTACTTACTAGTATTTGTATATCTAATCCTACATATGCCTACCCCATAATGTTTTTCCATAAATGACAGCTTTCTCTCGTTTTGTTTTGTTTTTAATAATTCTGGTAGCATTGTAAAGAAAAAGGTGACTGGACCAAATTGGGAAGTTTATACATTAACATAAAAATGAGCTGTGAAAACTTTGCAGATTTCCAGAGATTTTGTGCTTGTATTGCTGAAACACTAACAAAAGACTGTGAAGACAAGAGACCAAGTGTACCATTTTGTGAATTTGCTGAAACAGGTAAAATGTCACAATTTTGGTCTGAGTATTGTGTGTTAGTGTGCTGCAGTATTGTTAACTGGAACGTAAAGCTCTTATTTTCCATGCCGAAAATAATATCACAAGTTTCAGATACTTTTTATTCTTTTCCTAAGTTTTCCTATCTATTTATTGTTGTCAGATTATAATGATATAAGGTGTTTTAATATCAGATATTTCATGTTATTTTTCTTTTCATTCAGATTGATATCACAGTTGTTAGCAAATTATATGGGAGTACTTAAATTTTTGAATCTCTAAAGTTGTTACTGTCTTCACTATTACAAGTTAACAAATTCATGTATATATATATAGGTGTTGTTGTTGCTGTAATCATTAATGTACAATTACATGAAGAACATCATGTTTACTAGGCTCCCCCTTCACCAAATCCCCCACACACAACCCATTACAGTCACTATCCATCAGCTTAGTAAGAGGCTGTAGAATTGTACTCTCTTCTCTGTGTTACACAGCCCTCCCCACGCCCCCCCACACATTATACATGCTAATCATAATACCCCCTTTCTTTTTCCCTGCCCTTATCCCTCCCTTGCCACCCATCCTCCCCAGTCCCTTTCCCTTTGGTAACTATTAGTCCATTCTTGGGTTCTGTGATTCTGCTGCTGTTTTGTTCCTTCAGTTTTTCTTTGTTCTTATACTCCACATATGAGTGAATCATTTGGTACTTGTCTTTCTCTGCCTGGCTTATTTCACTGAGCATAATACCCTCTAGCTCCATCCATGTTGTTGCAAATGGTAGGATTTGTTTTCTTCTTATGGCTGAATAATATTCCATTGCGTATATGTACCACATCTTCTTTATCCATTCATCTACTGATGGACACTTAGATTGCTTCCATTTCTTGGCTATTGTAAATAGTGCTGCGATAAACACAGGGGTGCATCTATCTTTTTCAAACTGCGCTGCTGCATTCTTAGGGAAAATACCTAGAAGTGGAATTCCTGAGTCAAATGGTATGTCTATTTTGAGCTTTTTGAGGAACCTCCATACTGCTTTCCAGAATGGTTGAACTAATTTACATTCCCGCCAGCAGTATAGGAGGGTTCCCCTTTCTCCATAACCTCGCCAACATTTGCTGTTGTGTGTCTTTTGCATGGTAGCCATCCTTACTGGTGTGAGGTGATATCTCATTGTGGTTTTAATTTGCATTTCTCTGATGACAAGCGATGTGGAGCATCTTTTCATGTGTCTGTTGACCATCTGAATTTCTTCTTTAGAGAACTGTCTATTCAGCTCCTCTGCCCATTTTTTAATTGGATTATTTGCTTTTTGTTTGTTGAGGTGCGTGAGCTCTTTATATATTTTGGATGTCAACCCTTTATCAAATCTGTCATTTATGAATATATTCTCCCATACTGTAGGATACCTTTTTGTTCTGTTGATGGTGTCCTTTGCTGTACAGAAGCTTTTCAGCTTGATATAGTCCCACTTGTTCATTTTTGCTTTTGTTCCCCTTGCCCAGGGAGATATGTTCATGAAGAAGTTGCTCATGTTTATGTCCAAGAGATTTTTGCCTATGTTTTTTTCTAAGAGTTTTATGGTTTCATGGCTTACATTCAGGTCTTTGATCCATTTTGAATTTACTTTTGTGTATGAGGTTAGACAGTGATCCAGTTTCATTCTCTTGCATGTAGCTGTCCAGTTTTGCCAGCACCATCTGTTGAAGAGACTGTCATTTCCCCATTGTATGTCCATGGCTCCTTTATCATGTATTATTTGACCATATATGTTTGGGTTAATGTCTGGAGTCTCTATTCTGTTCCATTGGTCTGTGGCTCTGTTCTTGTGCCGCTACCAAATTGTCTTGATTACTGTGGCTTTGTAGTAGAGCTTGAAGTCGGGGAGCAAGATCCCTCCCTCTTTATTCTTCCTTCCCAGGATTACTTTGGCTATTCGGGTCTTTGGTGTTTCCATATGAATTTTTGAACTATTTGTTCCAGTTCGTTGAAGAATGTTTTTGGTAATTTGATAGGGATTGCATCAAATCTGTATATTGCTTTGGGCAGGATGGACATTTTGATGATATTAATTCTTCCTCGCCAAGAGCATGGGATGAGTTTCCATTTGTTAGTGACCTCTTTAATTTCTCTTGAGTGTCTTATAGTTTTCAGGGTATAGGTCTTTCACTTCCTTGGTTAGGTTTATTCCTAGGTATTTTATTCTTTTTGATGCAATTGTGAATGGAGTTGTTTTCCTGATTTCTCTTTCTATTAGTTCATTGTTAGTGTATAGGAAAGCCACAGATTTCTGTGTGTTAATTTTGTATCCTGCAACTTTGCTGTATTCCAATATCAGTTCTAGTAGTTTTGGAGTGGAGTCTTTAGGGTTTTTTAAGTACAATATCATGTCATCTGCAAATAGTGGACAGTTTAACTTCTTCTTTACCAATTTGGATGCCCTGTATTTCTTTGTTTTGTCTAATTGCCATGGCTAGGACCTCCAGTACTATGTTAAATAACAGTGGGGAGAGTGAGCATCCCTGTCTTGTTACTGATCTCAGAAGGAAAGCTTTCAGCCTCTCACTGTTCAGTATGATGTTGGCTGTGGGTTTGTCATATATGGCCTTTATTATGTTGAGGTACTTGCCCTTTATGCCCATTTTGTTGAGAGTTTTCATCATGAATGGATGTTGAATTTTTTCAAATGCTTTTTCAGCATCTATGGAGATGATCATATGGTTTTTGTCCTTCTTTTTGTTTATGTGGTGGATGATGTTGATGGATTTTTTAATGTTGTAACATCCTTGCGTCCCTGGTTTGAATCCCACTTGGTCATGGTGTATGATCCCAAATTCATATATTCTTGAGACTTATTTTTGACATGAGCTCTTCACTGCTATATTCTATATCAGCAAACTTTTTCTGTAAAGGATCAAACAGTAAATATTTTAGGCTTTGCTCATACCACATATGATCTGTGTCACAGTTTTACTTTGCTTTGCTTTGCTCTTTTCCTTTTCCAACAACCCTTTAAAAATAGAAAAACCATTCTTAGCTCACAGGTATACAAAAACAGGCCACAAGCCATATTTCACCCACAGGCTGCAGTTTACTGATATTGATCTTTGTGGTATTATCAATAATTCCCCATTAATTTACCTTTGCCATCATTTTAAGTGACTGTTCTCACTTTTTTTCTTATATGCCTACTTTGTGTTTCAGTTACCAAAGGTCCACAAAACAGTGAAGTAGATAAAGCTTTTCTGGGAAGAATCGGAATCAGTGTTATGTACTTCTATCACAAGCTGTTGCAGTGGTCCAAGGTACTTCATTAAGTGTTTGTTTCAGCTTGGTATAGTGTTAATTTTACATTTTGAATGGTATATAAGTTAACTGTGCAAATTAGGAATTTGCTAATAATCATTACAAGTGACAATAGGAGTTCTAAACTACTAAGTTAGATGGAGTATTAGGCAAATGTGGAAAGGAGGTGGCATGAGACTGGCTCTGTGTAGAATCTCAGTGTAGAAAACAGGAAGTGGTCACCATGCAGAGAGATTACAATATTACTGACTATATTCCCTGTGCAGTATTTGCATACCCATGACAAACTTACCTTATAATTTGGAAGTGTGTACCTCTTTATCCTCTTCACCTATTTCACCACCACCCCATCCCCACCCCTGTGGCAACCACCAGTTTGTTCTCTATTATTTATGAGTCTGTTTCTCTTTTGTTTTTTTTTTTTTAGATTCTACTTACAAGTGAAATCATATGGTATTTGTCTTTCTCTCATTTATTTCACTTGCCCTCTAGGTCCATCCATGTTATCACAAATGGCCAGATTTCATTCTTTTTATGGCAGTAATAGTCCATTGTATATATATACCACATCTATTTTATCCATTCATTTATCAATGAATATTTAGGTTGCTTCCATATTTTGGCTATTGTAGATAGCACACCTACAATAGGAGTGCATATATCTTTTTGAATGAGTGATTTTGTTTTCTTCAGGTAAATACCCAGAAGTGGAATTACTGGGTCATAATGTTATTTCCATTTTTACCCAGAAATAATTTAACTGAGGAGGTGTACCTATATTTTAATTAAAATTTGTCAGTGTCTTATTTAGAACAAATATTTTATTTATTATCTTACTCAGTAGGAATTTTTTAATGATACTTATTCTTATTTGAATACAAAAGTAAAACCACTGAAATAAATTAAAACTATCCCTTAAAAAATGCACTCATTATACAGTCAGATTGAAAGTACCTTGACATGATAATAATGCATCTGACTCAAAATAGTATAGAATATAATATAAAACAAGGGTCCATAAACTAAGGGCCAGATCTGGCCCACAACCTGTTTTGGTACATCTTGAGAACTAAGAATATTTTTTACATTTTTAAAGAATTAGAAATTTAATACAACAACTAAAAAATGTACAGCTGAGCAAAGGTTACCTGCAAAGCCTAAGTATTTTACTATCTGGACATGTATAGAAGTTTGTTGACCCCTGATATAAAATAATATACATCCAATTTCTGATGTCCAGACTAGAGACAGTCTTATCTAGGGACTATATGAAATAGTCTCTTGAATCAAAGAAACAATTTTCAGGCAACAATTTTATCCTTTGTTTCCCCACTATCATTCTTTATCTAGATTTGATAATGAATTATCATTTTCACTGTTTCTCACTTCTGGATTTCGGTAATCAACAGAAATGTGAAAACTTATTATCAGTAGTTGTCCACATTGAGGCGTGAAATCCTTTTGCCAGATGAAATCTTTAGCAGAACCAGATATATGAAACACATGAAGGGAGTTTTATATACTGCTGGAGGCAGGCTGGCAGCGGGTTGGCTAATGTGCCACAAAGCCCTGCTTGTTCCCCTCCCCTTCCATCTTGGTGGTGAGCAGGAAGGGCTTAAGGAAGAAATCTTGGAGTAGTTTGAGAACTCTCAGTCTAGAATGATGATTCCTATTGATGTTGGCTTGTATGTATCAGTGACTTTTCTATCTTTGTAATACTCTGTATGATTGATAGTCAATTAGCGTCCTTTATTTTTACTCTAGGGAAGGAAGGTCTTAGATAAACTCTATGAATTAAAAATACATTTTACAAGTTTAAAAGGACTTACAGGAGCCGAGAAGTTAGCACCAAGATGTCAAATTGTGAATATTGCAGCAGAAATTTTTCTAAAAAGTGGAAGCCTAGATGGTGCCATTTGGGTACTAAGGGGTAAGTTCTGATATATGCAAGCATAAAATAATTTGTTGTTATAAATTCTTGTCTATGTAATTACCTTAAGTTTATATTGATTGTGATTGGTAATTTGGTTTAAATCCTAGCAATCATGTGGGGTTGTGTAAAATGAAAGGAGAGAGCTAACCTAACTTTAAGAAGAAGTTGTATGAACCTTTGTTGAAAAGGTAGTTCTTCCTTTGGGCTTGGCACCATATTAAATGCTTTACCTGTATTATCTCAATTAGTCTTCATAGAAACCCTGAGTCTAGAATTACTACAACCTTTTCTTTTGTGTGGATTAAAAAAAAATGTTGTTGGGGGCACTAAGGAACTTGCCTAAAAAGGCGTTACAAATAAGGAGTGGAGGCTGGATTCAAATGCAGGCTGTCCAGCTTCACAGCCCAGGCTTCAGCTTCTAAGACAGGGAAATCCTAGTTGCAATCTGCATAAACTCTCTCTTTGTTTGTACAGGCAAACATGACTTCAAACCAACCCAAGTAAAGCTTCCTTTCCCTAGTAAGTCAGTCCATCTGCAGAAATAACCATGAAGTTAAGCCAGCAGAGGCAAGTAAGGTTAGTCTGCTATGAAGTGAATAAACATTTAAAGAGTGCAGTAGTAGCACAGCATTGTATCTAACGTAGCTCTGGCTACTCTGACCATCAGGCAGATTTTATTTGATAAAATGGAAGATGAATTAAGAAACCTTCAGAATCTCAGTTTAGGTGGGAAGGTGGAATATCTGCATGCATAAGGTAGAGAGGTAACCTTTACACTAACACATGTACTACACTAGCACACATACGTACTCATATATGTGTGTTATATACATATAATACCTTGTATTTGTTCAGTGCCGAGACTTTATGGAATACAGAGGTTGTGAGTGGACTTCCTGATCAAAAGCTTGTTGTAAAAGGTTTTCTTCAACTTAACAAACAGCTGGTGAGGTTTACTAAGTGGGGAAAAGTAACCAAGATACAGAAATAGAAATCAGCAAAGTGCAAGCCAGAGGTCACAAGCTTTGTTAGAAAGAACAGGTATGAAAAGAAATGGAAAGGTTAAGATAGTTCATAAAAATGGGCTTGGGACATCTTGTGATAGAAAACTTCTGCCTTAAAGTTTCTGGCAAAGTCTTTCTCAAACTAGAGACTGGGGAGACTTTGTGGGAGAAACATGGAGTGGTCTGGAGATTTAAAATTTTTACAACTTTGATGTTTCAATTTTGAAATTGTCTTTAAAAATTCTATAGGTGATAAATGCAGGATTCTCTTTTGCAATGACCATTTCAATTGAAACTTATTTTCATAAGTAAAATTTTATTTCTTGAAAAGAAGAGCCCACAAAAGTATGCTAAGTTCTCCCCAGAATTTTGTTGTTCTTAAAAGGGTTCTGCAGTGAATAGGACATTCTCAAGAAAGGAAATACAAATGACTCAATCTCACTTATAATGAACGAGAGTTGAGTCATATAAGAGAAATACACATTAAAATTACAAAACAGCTGGGAGACTAGGAAATACCAAAATTTGTTGATACGCTTTTCGTGAGGGTGTAGAGAGATGGGCATTCACATGTGCTGTCTTTAGGGGCTTTTTTGGCAAAATATCTGTTAAAATTTAAGAATGCATTGTCCTTGAATCTGTTAACTCCATTTCTAGGAATTTCTCCTACAGGTGTATGTACTATAAGTTACCTGGAATCTTTTTTACTATCAATAATGATAACAAAGGATTCCAGATAACTTAAATGTCCTTTAACCAGTTAATTTAACTGTGATAGCCATATGATGGAGCCGAATGAAGCAGATCTACAGATACTCATTTGGAATGATCTCCAGGATCTGTTGACAAGTGAAGAAAGAAAGGAATGTGTAAAGCAGTATATTCAGTATGCAAGTATTTGTTCAAAAAATAATAAAACAGATACAATATACTTGCTCACATACCCTTAAAATATTTTTAGAAGGATACGCAAGAAGCTGATAATAGTGGTTGCTTCTTAGAAGAGAAATTTGAGTGCTCAGAAGACAGAGATGAGAGGCAGATTAACTTTTTATGTTTCCCTGTATTTTTTCCCTTAAAATGTGCATTTATTACCTACTAAACTTTTTAAAGGGTTACATATTATTACTCATGTTTGAAAAATGCAGAGTATTGTACACTTTTTGGTTTGTGGGTGGCAGACTTTATGGTGAGAAGAAATCTATTGCTTTTGGGTTTTCACTCTGACATTTAAAACTCTTTCCCAGCAATAGTAGCTTGTATCCTCATAAATGAGCAACAAATTCTTACCCTGCCTTCTCCCCTTAGCAGAAAATTTTAAAAGTCTTTAAACCATAATTTTATAATCATGATTTGGAGGCTGAAAAAATTGTCTCAACTACCTAGAATACAAATTTTGTAAAAAGTTATGCCATTAATGAGAAACTGCTCTTGAACTTTAAAGCAACTATTATTTCCTTAATGTAAGTAATACATATTCATTACAGAGAAATAAAAATAGGTGAATAAGCAAAACTGATGATAAAAATTCCTTATTCAGTCACCCAGAAATTAATTACCACTTTAATGCCTGGCAGTTTTTTCAGGGAGCACTCTTTCTGCAGACATCTTTCCTTGAAAAGGGATATTCTTCTACAACATCATTTAATAAGCTACATGATTTTCTATTTTATGAATAAATAGATATAAATCTAGATGTAGATATACAGATATATAGATATACAAATACATCCTTGATCCACTTTTCTTGAAATGTTCTTGTTTTCAAATGTCTATGATAAATAATAATCCCTTCTTAAACATTCCTGCTGAATCTCTGTTATGTCTTTAGTATAAATTCTAATGGAATTGCTATGTTCAAGGGTAAGAGCAGTTTAAAGCTTTCTGGTAAATGTTGGCAAATTTGCCATATTCCCATTTAGATTTGTGGCAAGTTGTTTTGAGTTTATTAGAAAGCCTCCCTTTGTGAGAAAATCCTAGAGAACTATTACATAGGTTTATCTTTTATGCAGATATTGTCCTTTTAGGGATCACAGGTACAATAAAGTAAGCCAGAGAAATGAAAGTGTTTTTTCTAATTGTTGTGAATCTCCAAAGGTTTTTCCAATATAAATTTATTGAAAAAAATCCACATATAAGTGGGCCTGCATAGTTCAAACTCATTGTTCAAGGGTCAACTCTATTGTGAAAGTATTACAAGTTTAGTTGACATTCACCATCTCATAAAAATACAAAAACATTTTTTTCCCATGTGATGAGAACTCTTAGGTTCTACTCTCTTAACATCTTTCAAATATATTACACAGCAGTGTTAATTATAGTCATTACCTCCCCAGTACTTACTTGTATCTTCTAACTGGAAGTGTGTACCTTTTGACCATCTTCATCTGATTCTCTCAGCCCCCAAAATGCCCCCCCCCCTTGGCAACAACAAATCTAATCTCTTTTTTTATGAGTTTGGTTTTGTTAGATTCCATATGTAAGTAAGATAATACAATATTTGTCTTTCTCTGTTAACTTATTTCACTTAGCATAATGCTATCAGGGTTCATCCATATTGTTACAGACTGGAGTATTTGAAAGCATGTATGTGTGTATGCTTTGGTTTTCTTTCTTTTTTTTATATGAGGAAAAGGTTAGCTCTAACACCTGGACCAGTAACTGTCACTACAGTACTTATATAGGCATATAAATCATTTTAATAATTAAGAAAAATTGTATTGTCTCCATTTTCAGTCAGTGGATGGCTCTCCTCAGCATGCTGTTGTCAGACCAAGGCAATCTTCAGCCTGTTTTAATAACATAGTTTCCCTTAAATCTGCTTATTTAGCCACTGCTTAGGTCATTCACACCTCTTTCCTAAATAATTTTCACCAAATGTGAGCACTGGTCATTTTCAGAGATGCAGTATTAGATTTTTGTTAATTTCCTCTTTGTACTTTTCTGTTTTGCTGATTTTTTATAATGAAAATTACATTTAAAAAATTAGCATCATTTTTAAAGTAAATCAACCAACTTGGCCTTATCCTAAGCAATAATCTCTGAAATCACAGGTTTAATTATTTTAAATTTAATATGATCTTTATATTTTCATAATTTTTATAATATACAAATTATTAAAATTATAATGTAACATTTAAAATCCATTATTAATGTACCATCAATGATGTGTGTATGTGTGTGTGTGTATATATATATCATACTTAGGAAATAACACACTGTAAGTTATGCCCTTTTATAGTATAGTAATTTTTCATATTAAAACTGTTAATCCTTGATCTGTTGGATATTTACATTCCCTGGACATTCATTCTCAGCTTTACATTTTCCCTTCATTTTATTTATTTTTTTTTTTTGTATTTTTGTTTTTCTTCTTTTGTCCAACTGACATTTTTTTCTACTTAACATAAACTGCTTTTGAAATATTTAATAATTTTTGTTTTGTATCATGCTTTGGTCCCTAGCTATCTCAAAATTACATATTCACCCATATGTTCTTCAAATTTTTTGATCCATGATTAGTTTTCAATTTTGATACAAGGTGAGAACCTAATTTTTTGTATTTCCTCAAAATGTTGTCCCAAGTCTACCTCTACTTGCTTATTTGAAATGCCACTTTTATGGTATATTAAAATCTTGTATCTGCTTGGGTCTGTTTCTGTACTTGTCTTCTCTCCCAGTGATATCTTTCTGCTAGCACCATACTTGTTTTAGTTAAGGTAGCTTTAGAATATGCAATAATATCTTTCTATTTAGGCAAGAGTACCCTCTCACTCTTCTAAAACTGTTTTTTGCTATTCTCAAGTGTTTGGGTGGATTTCAGAATTATCAAGGCAGATTTTAATACAGTTCTGTGAGAAATTTGATGATGATTTTATAAAATGTATACATTAAGGGGAAAAAGATATCTTTAGATATTCCCCCATATCAGTACTTACCATGGTAAAGGATAGTTATCTAATGGTCTCATTATTCATTCCCTGGACATTCATTCCCTGCAAACTGTCTTAATAGTGTTTATATTCTCAGTGCCTCCATTCAAAATCTTCCATGAGTAATGACTGAATATGCATATGTTAGAGATAAGCAAATAAAGAATGGCTTTTACAGAATATCCACTTGCCTTTTGACTCTGATTATCAGACAAAAGGAAGATATTTTCCAACTGTGGAACAGAGAAAAACAGGATTAACGTGTAAAAACTTTTATTGCCAGAAAACTAATACCAAGTACAGAAGTAAACTGGTCTTTATTCTTGAGAATTTAATTCTCATAAGAGGTCTTATAAAATTTTGATAGAAGTGTTTATGTTGATAGAGTCATATACTGGTGGATTAGTTAAAAGCCTGTTAATTTCCAAATGATTTCCCAATTATTATTTTCAGTTTGATACATAAAATAACTAATTTGTTCAAATCTTTTAATACAGCTACCCAATTTGATAAGATTTCAAAATGAATCCCCAAAAATATCATATATTCTTTCAAAAAATGGGACCACTGTTCTACCTTAAGGATAAAGAATGAATACTAAATTTAAAAAAACAAAGCAATTTTTGAGAAAAGGCTACATGGTCTACTTTTTATGAGTGTGATTGATGTATCTACAGCCTTATGGTTAACAGAAAACAATTTACTTGATCAAAGTAAAATTTATTTTATAAAGAATGATGATTTAGCAAATTTACTTTTTTGGTAATTACATTTAACAGAGGATTTATGCAGTCCTTCAAGATATTCATTTAAATGTCTCTATATGGTAAAATTTTCCCATATTTAGGAGTAAATTAATGAAAGTGTTTAAATGAGTTGATATTCATAAAGCACTAATATTTGCCTAGCACATAGTCAGTCAGTCAGGTGGGCTCTAGTAATTTAAAAACAAGTTCCTGTTTTATATTGGATACTTGGGGGTTTATTTTGACATTATGTGCTTGAATTATCAAATTTTTTAAATAGTTTTTGTAGTCATTGTGCTGGGAAGACCACAAAAGAGAAAGATTATATGACTCCTACAGTTGGTCCAGTTGAAAAAGAACACAGAAATGTGATTTGAGTGGTACATAGCAATGTTTTGTTTATGAGTCTTGTGTATGATGATTGAGGGAATTCGGTAAATAATAAACTATTGACATTTTTAACATTTTAGCATCTCAGTGTTCTGTACTACAGTCTCCTATTTTTTTCAATGTGAAAATCAGGGCAAAAAATTCAGCACTATCGGTAACATTCTCTTTTTTTTTTAAGCTGTGTGATAGGTATATAAGTTTATTTTATTGTTATGCTTTTATAATGTGTATGTTAGATATTATTCTGTACATATCAAATATTTTATAATAAAAATTGTTTTTCAGCTAGGTAGGAATCAGAGAGAAAGCTGTTGCCCAAGAATACCAAAATTAAATATGTATTCCTTGTTGTTGAACTTGTCCACACAAATAATATAACAAATACTATAATCTGAATATTTTTGTCATATAAAAATAAATATTGATTTCAGAATCAACTAAAGTCATACAGTTAGAAAAATGAAGAATTAATTGAAAAAGTAAATAAAGCAAAGTGTTCATTAACTTGTGTCTTCTTAGAATGATGATCACCACTATATAGGTTATTTCTAATAAATTTAAGACATGGTTATTTTTCCTGAGTACACATATTTAGATTTTGCCACTTTCCAAAAGATATTTTAAAACATTAGTTGTGATTGCACTGTTAAGTGTAATTTTCAAAGTATAAAATATTAGTACTTTTTTTCTTTTTGGAAGAGTCAGAATGGATAATCAATACACCACTGTGGCCTTGTGACAGACTGGATGTACTCAGTCGACATAATCTGCTCTGTACAATTGCACACGAATTCTTAGCCAAGAGCCTTTACAGACAGACATTTGAAGTTTTGCAAAATCTACCAGGTTTTCAAAATTCTCAAGGTATGTTTTTTAAAGTCTAGCTTAATTATCTCTTGCCCATCTGATGTTTAACTGTTAACAAGAAACAGTTCTCTACCTGTTTTGTTTGTTTTATATTCCAGCATATATTTTTATCAGGTTGTTTTCTGTAAAATGTGTTCTCTGCAAATTGAATATGCTTTCCTAATAGTTTTTAAAAGATCAGAAATACTTATCTTTGGGTTGTTTGTCAGCAGTTCCTAACAGAAGCATTTTCATCATTCCCCTTTCACTACTTCTGTCAACCCATCAGCAAACAATATAATATGTTAACTGCCTCCAGCAAGTTTCATATCTTAAAAGAGTTCATTGATTGGAATAATGAAGAATACTTCTACTTTTGTCAATTAACAAATAGAGAACTTAGTTTTCATTAAGTTGAAACATAGGTAGACATGGAATAAATGGAGGATATTAAGCAGATGGCAAGTTCAAAGAGAATACGAATGTGAGCAATGGTAGAGGAGGCTCTTGAATGCTTAAGCTCAAGTCATATGGAAAAGAGGGAGTTCATGTTTAAGAGAAACATGAGCAAAAGCTTTGGGTCAGAAGTGAGCTGAGGGATGGGCACAGAGAAATGGGTTGACATTTGGTGAAAATGGTAACTTGAGGGCCTCCCCTCAGTGCTTTATCAGCCAAAGTTGGTGTTGTAGTTAAGTTCCCCTGGTGGTAATGTTTAGGAAGAGACTAAAGGTAAGGATATTAATTTCCTGATAGGGCCTAGACCACTTAAAGTTCCTAAAGTGATAAAGACCTGGAGTCTAAGTCATAGGTCAAATTGACTGAACATAGGGCATAAAAGACTTGGGAGTCTCTAAGGTGACTTCACTTTCTTCTAGGTGAAGAAGAGAAAGGAATAAAAATACCCAATAAATAATTTTTTTGAGGATGAATATTTATGAGGGGTCATTTACTTTTAGTCTGAGGTCTGCCCTGTAGATAGAAGGCAAACAGAAGGGACTCTGTGAGCATAGTCACATGTGAGGATCACAGGCAGGTGTCTTGCAGCCACTGAAATCCTTGTCAAGCTTCCTTTCATATTCTTCATTGTAAAGTAAATGAACAGTTTTGCTTTTGTTGAATGCTCTTTTATTTGTCACTTAGAAGGTATGTAAGACAATTGCATTTTAATGATGGTTGACTCATGGAGTAGGTAGGAAAGTGCCAAGGAGAGCAGAGGAATAAGGAAAGTGTAAAAGATAGAAATTTGAGAAACTAAGATACATCAATTTCATTATATCAATTATTTTTTCTTTTCAGAAACTGTGGAGGTCTCACAGTATAGCCTTCTTTTTAATAAACTTCTAAATGCCTGTATAGAAAGCAACAATCTTGGTATGTCATCTTCTGTAGCAGAATTCATGATTTCAAAGAGCATCCCTATTGATTTTTCCTTTCTTAGAAGATTAATTACTTCTTTAGGAAGAAGTTGTTTATGGCTCAAAGCCAGAGCCCACTACAAAAGTAAGTTAAAATTTTTAAATTTATTTTTGATATATTGGTTTTGATCTCGATTTTCTAACCCTGAATCCTTGTATAATATTTACAACAGGCTCTTAAATATGTAAAAAGCAGCTGATATACATTCAAAGATAGTGATCCAAACAGATTTGTGCTCTCTTTTGGAACCTGTTATTTCTCTTGTTGCTAATTACCATATCTTTATTTCTTTGCCCATTAGCATGTCCACTGGATAGTGCACAAAGGAAATAAGTGACAGAATTTGAACAACTTTGGCATATCTTATATGGAAGTAAAACAACTGGGCACAATGAAGTTTAAGGAATATTTACATGTTATTTATCCCTGCCATATTCCCAGTCTTTATAACTTCAAATATTTTACAGCAAGCCATGTAGGAATTACAGAGGTTGCCATTACAGTGAACAAGATATATAACAGTTTTTCACATGGATTCTAGTAATTAGAACTTCGTTAATCTATTTACAGCTGTTTCTCTCTAACCACTAAGCCTGGAAAACCAGTGATTTGTCTAGTACTAGTCATCTCAATTAATTAAAAAGTAATTCTGTATAGACTCTAGGTCTAGAAAACAGTTCTTTTCTGCTTTCCTACAGTTACTTGTCTTAGATTTCCATTTCTACCACCGTCATATACATAACAAACATTTAAGTGCCTACTGTGTGTTACCACTGTGCCAGATGAGTTAAACATCCCAGCCAATCCTGCCAGTACAGAAACCTCTCTGAACTTGGAAGTGTTTTTCACACTATCAGCTGTGATCAATTTATCAGATGGTAACCTTTTTTTCCCAATGAAATGGAGAAGAAAATATTAGTATGCATTAGAGGTAATAGAGTTAAGTATTATTTGATAAAATTTTTACCTCAGTTATATACATATATGTGTGTGTGTGTACTGGACCATTCTGTAAAATGTATTTCATATTATAGGTTACAATCAAAAGTTTTGAAAGCAGAATTTCTTTTAAAGGATTAGAAATTTAGAGGAAAGCTAGAATTGTTTGTTTATAACACCTCATTTCAATTTGTGGTTGTTTCAACTCCTTTATACAATTTCCCTGCAGAGTGGTAGAAATCACACACAAAAAGTATGTATGTACTATTTGCTACATAACTTCTTGATTTTAGTTGGTACAATCTGTGTTAATAGGGTTATTTATTTTTCAGGTAATTGTGCAATTTGGGGAAAATGCCATCAGAAGGTGTCTGTATGCTATAGGAACAAAATATAAATTTGGAAACATTTAAATTAGATTTCTATGAATCTCTTTTTTAGTTGGAAATAAAATTTTGTATTAAAGCTTCTAAACTTAATTATTGATTTTTAAAAATCTTATTGACAGCTTTATTTATAAAATTTTAGATACAATGCAGTTCACCCACTTAACATGTACAATTCAGTGGTTTTAGTATATTTAGAGTTGTGAATCATCACCACAGTTTAGAACATTTCTGTCAAGCCAAGAAGAAACCACATACTCATTAGCATTCACTCCCCATTCCCCTAAGTCCTTCCAACCCTAATAATATTTTATTTTTAAAGATTTTTTTATTTTTAGCAGTGAGTGCCTAGGTACAATATAGTTCCTTTCTTTTTAGCACTTTCCCTCTTTTTTAAAGCATCTATGTCTAGTTTCATATGCAGTGAAACTTCTGGGATTTATGCAATGAGGTTATAGGGTAAAGAGTATATTGGGGATTTTTTTAATGTACCTGAATTATAAAATAAAATAACTTATAGCCACTGATCAGTCATCAGAACATCTCATTTTCTGACAGTGTTGACATTTAAAATATATTGGAACACTCTTTAAGCTCATCATCACACACAGCTTAATAGTTGCTAGAAAAGCCTTTTAGTGCTTCACAATCACATCTAGTAGTATTGATTCTGGGCTTGCTGCTGTTTTTTTCATCAAGGCTCTGTTAAGACTGTGGTGCTAGTGTCTTTGTTTTGCTTTTTTAAAAATATTGAGATAATTTCACATACCAAAAAAATTATCTCAAAGTATGCATTGCATTCGTTTTTATTATATTCACAGAGTTGCACAGCCATTACCACAATCAAATTTTAGAAAAGCTTTAGCACTTCCAGAGAAAGATACCCTAAACACATTCCTTTCCTCATTTCCTGATTCAGCCCCAGGCAACAACTCATCTCCTGTGTCTATGGATGTGCCAATTCTGGGCATTTCATATAAAGAGAATCATTTAATGTGTAGTTTTTGTGATATCTTCTTAGCATGTTTTCAAAGTTCATCCATGTTGTAGCATGTATCAATTCACTGTTTTGCTGCATAATGTTCCATTATATGGATTTTTAAAAATCCATCAGTTTATAGATATTTGAGTTGTTTTTACTTCTTGGTTATGAGTAACACTGCTGAGAACATCCATGTACAAATTTTTGTGAGGACATGTATTTTCATTTCTCTTGGGAGCAGAATTGCTCATTCATATGATAAATCTATGTTTAGCATTTTGAGGAACTGCTCAAATTTTTTTGAGGAAAATTTATTTTCCAAAGAAGCTCTACCACTTTAAGTTTATGTTCCCACCAGTCATGTATGGGAATTCTAATTTCTTCACACCCTTACCAACACTTCTTACTGTATTTTTTACTTTAGCCTTCCTAGTGGATGTACAGTGGGATCTCATTGTGGCTTTGATTTGCATGCTCTTAATGACTAATGATGTTGGGCACCTTTTCGTCTGCTTATTGACCATTTGTATATCATCTTTGGAGAAATGTGTGTTACCATTTTTTTCTTTGCACATTCTTTAGTTGGGTTTCTTCTTTAATTGTTGAGTTGTAAGAGTGTGTGTGTGTATACACACCCACATACATATATACCTGATAGACATATACATATACATAACTCTCTGGATACCAAAGTCCCCTGTCAGATACATGAATTTCAAATACTTCTTTCCACTCTATGAGTTGCCTTTTACTTTTTTGATGGCTTTGCTCTACTTTTGTTCTGAAACTAATCAGAAGGAAATTTTTCAGGGACAATAAAGTTGTCTTCCAGAGACTCCTGCTCTCCCCAGGCCTAAGAATACTGCCTTTCTCTCAAAGCTGAAAAGTCAGGAAGGGGAAATAATCTCAGTGTGTCTTTCCATGACTTTCCATCCCTAAAACCAAATGAAGTGTTTGTCTTTTCATGTTTGATTTTAGAGGAAAAAAGTAATGTTAGTAAATTTCTACTCAGTTTGTTATTTTTTGTTTTCCTCTTCTGGTCAGAAAAGGAAAACAGGAATGCATGTAAATTTTATTTATCAATAGCTAGGAAAGTTAATGTGTCATTAGTTTGTTAGTCCTAGAAGTGACCTGAGGTGAGACTACCTAGTGGCTAGTACCCAAACTCTGGAATCAGAAGACCAGAGTGCTTACCCAAAGCCCCTCATCTATAATAGGGGGGTACTTGTACCTAATTCCAAAGGTAGTAAATTGTCAAGTTAAAATTAGATAAAACCTATGTGCTTAGCACAGGTACCTGGCACATAGGAGGTCCTCAAATATTAGCCATCTTTATCCACATTAGAAAGATTTCTTGAAGAAACTTATCCTGAAAAAATGTTTTAAGCAAATTTTACATGCAGACTTAAATTGATTTCAGTAAAATATAACAATATAATGTTGCTGCTATATACAACTGGGATGTCCTAGGACTTAAGGGGGTTTCTCTGTGCATCACTTATAATAAGGACCTAAACAGTTTAAAAGTTAAATCTCTTCTTTTGAAAAATAAAATTTTTAGAACATTAATTGGTGAGTATAGCTTCAACACACTGAGCAACTACAGAATGGAAGTGTATTTTATTCATTTTTATATCTAATACTTACCTCAATGCTAGATATATAATAGGAGCAGTAAATATTTATTGCACAAACTATAACAGCACTTAAATAAGTGCACCCAAAAATACTATAGTAACTATTTGATAGAAAGTAAAGTTTTCAAATTACAGTTTCTATTTTCTATTACAGTTGCACATTTCTTTCTACATTTAGGGTTCATAATTCAAGATAGACAATAATTATAAATACATGTAGTTGCTATCAAACCAAATCCCTTAAAACAAAACCCAAGTAGCTATTCCAGTTTTTTTAGTTATTCTGAAATTATGTTTTGTTGAACAGAGCTTGAAATAAATGGGTAGTTGCCACAATGAGGCTCAAAAGTCATTTTACAGAGAGATTTTTTAATATATTTCATACTTCTTATTTAATGTTTCAAAGGCATTTTACAAAGAATAATTTCAAATGTACTAAAATAAATTCACTGCCATATAATTTGTGTAATAAATCTGTTCCTGATGTGAAGAATTATTATGTAATGTAAGTAATTATTACCTATGGTTATTTTGGAAGTCTAGGTTTTAACTTATTAGGATTTTAGTAAACTTTGATTTATTATTTAATTTTCAGGTGCTCTTTCATTGGGTTTCTACCCACCACTGAAGGGAAATTTATACCGAAAACTTCTATTGATGCCATCTTATTTATCTGAGATTGAAATGCTTTTAGCTATTGAAATCTTCCTCGTATCTAATGCTAGTAGTATTCAGAGTCCTGGAACTTCTACACAGATGCTGCAGATAGTTTTGAAAAGGTTGGTTGATAAAACTTCTAACTGCATCCTAAAAGCAATCATGATTCCCCACACCTGCTCTGGGATACAAATAATTTTTATTCACTTATATAAATATATAATTTTTCACATATTAATTATATATTCATATAATCAGCCCTATATATATATACTTGTGTATGGGTATTTGCAAACTTTGCTAACACTTAAATTGAGAAAGGATTTGACTTGTTTAGGCTGTAAAACCAAACAAGCTAGTAGCATTTAATAAACACTTTAACAACTTAAGAGATGCTGTTAAGATGTTGAAAGGGATAGGTTTTCTTTAGGTATCACTTTTTATCATGAATTGATAGTTTTCTGGTAGTTAACAAAGTTATTTATCTTTCTGGGCAACACAGAAGATCTAAGAACCAGGTCAAAAAGGGAAATACGTGATAAGAAAGTTTTATTAGTCAAGAAGTCTGTTGAAAATAAAGCTGCCACCACCCTAGTTCTTATATTTTAAATTTTTGTTACAAATTCATAAATAAAATAATGGAACTCTTGGCATCTCTTTGAATAATTTTGTTCAAAGGTCTAGAATTTAATTTTAATTTGGCTTATACCACTCCAATTTCTTGTCAGCCTTACCTAGGAAACTTACAAAATAAAGATCTTATGGTACTCCTGTTTGAGAGCTTCTTGACAAGAATTTTGTGGTGGTGTTACAAACCAGATCCTCAGACTGAATATTCTGTCAGTTATCTATTACTGTCCGCAAGTTATCCCAAAACTTAATGGCTTAAAACAGCAAATGTTATTTTAGTTTCTGTGGTTCAGGAATTTTAGAGTGGAGTCACAGTATGGTGCTGACTCAGTGTCTGCTATCGGGAGTCAGGATGTAGTCAGAGGTATAGTCATCGACCTGATGGCTGGACTAGGGCTGGCAGATCCACTTCCTAGATGGTTCATTCACATGCCTGTTGGCAGGAAGCCTCAGTTCCTCACCTCAAGGGCCCTTCCATAGGGTCCTTGAAGGTCTTCATGACATAACAGCTAACTTCTCTCATACTGAGTGATCCAGGAGAGAAGCAAGGAGGAAGCTCCAGGGCCTTTTATGGCCTATATCAAGAACTGTGAAGGCTCTTCATTGTACCCCATTTGCAGGCTACAGGTTAGCCTGCTGTAGTTTCAGGAATCCTAGCATAAGACACAAGATTCCTGGATTGTAGACAGAGAACTTTATTATTTATAATACAGCAAGCAGCATGATTATCTGTATATTTGTATCTCTTCCTCTTGCTACCAAATCCCACAGTTAGCCCACATGGATACCTGCACATGTAGTAGATTCAAATCCAGGAGAGGAATCCTGAACTTAAAGAACTCAAATATTTTATAATGGGTAATAAGCGTGCCTGCTCCTTTATTATGCAGGGAAACACTGTCTACATCTTGTAAGGCTTTAAACAGACCTACCCTTTGCTCCAGAAGGAGAAACGGTATTTCAAGGTTGTTCACTATATAAACAGTCTTGAAATCCAGAACAAGGGGTAGTCTCAAAAATTCCAGAAATACAGAGAACCATGCAGAATTGTCATCTTGCAACCTAGTGTCAAAGTTGCACACTGTCATTTCTGCTTAATTCTGTATATAGTGAGTCCTTTAATCCAGTCCATACTTAAGGGGAGAAGAATTGGGCAATAATTTATTTTAGGTCCACCATTTTTTTTTGCCACCGTTAATGTACGATTACATGAACATTATGGTTCTAGACTCCCCCTATTATCAAGTACCCACCACACAACCCTCAGCCAGCAGTCACTGCCCATCAGCGTAGTAAGATGCTATAGAATCAATACTTGTCTCTTCAGTGTTATACTGCCTTCCTGGTGTCCCCCCCCACCTACATTATACATGCTAATCGTGATGCCCCTTTTTCCCCCTTATCCCTCCCTTCCCACCCATCCTGCCCAATCCCTTTATTCTTTGGTAACTGTTAGTCCATTCTTCAGGTCTGTGAGTCTGCTGCTGTTCTGTTCCTTCAGTTTTTACTTTGTTCTTATACTCCACAGATGAGGGAAATCATTTGATACTTCTCTTTCTCCACCTGGCTTATTTCACAGAGCATAATACCCTCTAGCTCCATCCATGTCGTTGCAAATGGTAGGATTTGTTTTCTTCTTATGGCTGAATAATATTCCATTGTGTATATGTACCACATCTTCTTTATCCTTTAATCTACTGATGGACACTTAGGTTGCTTCCATTTCTTGGCTATTGTAAATAGTGCTGCAGTCAACATAGGGATGCATATGTCTTTTTGAGACTGGGAAACTGCATTCTTAGGGTAAATTCCTAGAAGTGGAATTTCTGGGTCAAATGGTATTTCTATGTTTAGTTTTTCGAGAAACCTCCATGCTGCTTTCCACAGTGGTTGAACTAGTTTACATTCCCACCAGCAGTGTAGGAGGGTTCCCCTTTCTTCACAACCTCGCCACCAACATTTGTTGTTGTTTGTCTTTTGGATGGTGGCCATCCTTACTGGTGTGAGGTGATATCTCATTGTGGCTTTAATTTGCACTTCACTGATAACTAGCAATGTGGAGCATCTTTTCATGTGTCTGTTGGCCATCTGAATTTCATCTCTGGAGAACTGTCTGTTCAGCTCTTCTGTCCATTTTTTAATTGGATTTTTTGCTTTTTGTTTGTTGAGGTGCATGAGCTCTTTATGTATTTTGGATGTTAACCTGTTATTGGATCTGTCATTTATGAATATATTCTCCCATACTGTAGGATGCCTTTTTGTTCTCTTGGTGGTGTCCTTTGCTGTACAGAAGCTTTTTAGCTTCATATACTCCCACGCGTTCATTTTTGCTTCTGTTTCTCTTACCAGGGGAGATATGTTCATGAGGAACTTGCTCATGTTTATGTGCAAGAGATTTTTGCCTATGTTTTTTTTTTGAAGAGTTTTATGGTTTCATGACTTACATTCAGGTCTTTGATCCATTTTGAATTTACTTTTGTGTATGAGGTTAGACAGTGATCCAGTTTCATTCTCTTACATGTAGCTGTCCAGTTTTGCCAGCACCTTCTGTTAAAGAGGCTGTCATTACCCAATGTATATTCATGGCTACTTTATCATATATTAATTGACCATATATGCTTGGGTTTATATCTGGACTCTCTATTCTGTTCCATTGGTCTGTGGCTCTGTTCTTGTGCCAGTACCAAATTGTCTTGATTACTGTGGCTTTGTAGTAGAGCTTGAAGTCAGGTAGCATAATTCTCCCCGGCTTTATGCTTCCTTCTCAGGATTACTTTGGCTATTTGGGGTCTTTTGTGGTTCCATATGAATTTTAGAACTATTTGTTCCAGTTCTTTGAAGAATGCTGTTGGTATTTTGATAGGGATTTCATTGAATCTGTAGATTGCTTTAGGCAGGATGGCCATTTTGACAATATTAATTCTTTCTATTCATGAACATGGAATGTGTTTCCATTTACTGGTATCTTCTTTAATTTCTCTTGACTGTTTTGTAGTTTTCAGAATATAGATCTTTCACTTCCTTGATTACATTTATTCCTAGGTATTTTATCCTTTTTGATGCAGTTGTGAACGGAATTGTTTTCCTGATTTCTCTTTCCTGCTAGTTCATCATTAGTGTATACAAAAGCAACAGATTCTGTGTATTAATTTTGTATCCCGCAACTTGGCTGAATTCAAATATTAGATCTAGTAGTTTTGGAGTGTGGATTCTTCAGGGTTTTTTATATACAATATCATGTCATCTGCAAACAGGGACAGTTTGACTTCTTCCTTACCAATCTGGATGCCTTTTATTTCTTTGTGTTGTCTCATTGCCATGGCTAAGACCTCCACTACTATGTTGAATAAAACTTGGGAGAGTGGGCATCCTTTTCTTGTTCCTGATCTTAAAAGAAAAGCTTTCAGCTTCTCGCTGTTAAGTATAATGTTGGCTGTGGGTTTGTCATATATGGCCTTTATTATGTTGAGGTACTTGCTCTCTATACCCATTTTGTTGAGAGTTTTTGTCATGAATGGATGTTGAATTTTGTCAAATGCTCTTTCAGGATCTATGGAGATGATCATGTGATTTTTGTCCTTTTTGTTGATGCAGTGAATGATGTTGATGGATTTTCAAATGTTGTAACCATCCTTGCATCCCTGGGATGAATCCCACTTGATCATGGTATCTGATCCTCTTGATGTATTTTTGAATTTGGTTGCTAATATTTTGTTGAGTATTTCTGCATCTATGTTCATCATGGATATTGGTCTGTAATTTTCTTTTTTTGTGGTGTGTTTGCCTGGTTTTGGTATTAGACTGATGTTGGCCTCATAGAATGAGTTTGAGAGTATTCCCTCCTCTTCTACTTTTTGGAAAATTTTAAGGAGGATGGGTGTTAGGTCTTCACTAAATGTTTGATAAAACTCAGCAGTGAAGCCATCTGGTCCAGGCGTTTTGTTCTTAGGTAGTTTTTTGATTACCAGTTAATTTCTTCTAGGTTATCCAGTTTGTTAGCAAATTTTTCATAGTATTCTCTCATAATTCTTTGTATTTCTGTGGTGTCTGTTGTAATTTTTCCCCTCTTATTTCTGATTCTGTTTATGTGTGTAGACTCTCTTTTTCTCTTGATAAGTCTGGCTAGGGTTTATCTATTTTGTTTATTTTCTTAAAGAACCACCAGCTCTTCCTTTCATTGATTCTTTCTATTGTTTTATTCTTCCTGATTTTATTTATTTCTGCTCTAATCTTTATTATGTCCCTTCTTCTACTGACTTTGGCCCTCATTTGTTCTTCTTTTTCTAGTTTCATTAATTGTGAGTTTAGACTGTTCATTTGGGATTGTTCTTCTTTCCTGAGGTAGGCCTGTATTGCAATATACTTTCCTCTTAGCACGGCCTTGGCTGTGTCCCACAGATTTTTGCGCTGTTGAATTATTGTTTTCATTGGTCTCCATATATTGCTTGATCTCTGTTTTTATTTGGTCATTGATCCATTGATTATCTAGGAGCATGTTATTAAGCCTCCATGTGTTTGTGGGCTTTTTCATTTTCTTTGTGTCATTTCTTTCTAGTTTCATACCTTTGTGATCTGAGAAGCTGGTTGGTACTATTTCAATCTTTTTGAATTTACTGATGTTCTTTTTGTGGCCTAGTATAAAATCTATTCTCGAAAATGTTCCATGTGCACTTCAGAAAAATGTGTATCCTGTTGCTTTTGGATGGAGTGTTCTGTAGATGTCCGTTATTTCCATCTGTTCTAATACATTGCTCATTGCGTCTGCCTCTTTACTTATTTTCTGTCTGGTTGATCTGTCCTTTCGAGTGAGTAGTGTGTGTCCTGAAATGAATGCATTCCATTCTATTTCCCCCTTTAATTCTGTTAGTATTTGTTTCACATATGTAGGTGATCCTGTGTTGGGTGCATAGTTATTTATAATAGTTATATCCTCTTATTGGACTGATCCCTTTATCATTATGTAATGACCTTCTTTGTTCTTATTACTTTCTTTGTTTTGAAGTCTCTTTTGTCTCATACAAGTACTGCAACTCCTGCTTTTTTCTCCCTATTAGTTACATGAAATATTTTTTTCCCATCCCATTACTTTCAGTCTGTGCATGTCTTTGGGTTTGAAGTGAGTCTCTTGCAGGCAGCATATAGATGGGTCTTGTTTTGTATTCCATTCAGTGATTCCATGTCTTCTGATTGGTGCATTTAGACCGTCTACATTTAGGGTGATTATCAATAGGTATGTACTTATTGCCATTGCAGGCTTTACATTTGTGGTTACTAAAGGTTCAAGGGTAATTCCCTTAGTATCTAACAGTCTAATTTAACTCTCTTCGTGTGCTTTTACAAATACAACCTAAGGGTTCTTTTTTTTTTTCCTCCTTTTTCTTCCTCCTCCATTCTTTGTATGTTATGAATCATATTCTGTACTCTTTGTCTATCCCCTGGGTGACATCTATTTAGCCTTAGGAATACTTCCATCTATAGGAGTCCCTCCAAAATGCACTATAGAGGTGGTTTGTGGGAGGTAAACTCTCTCAGCTTTTGCTTATCTGAAAATTGTTTAGTCCCTCCTTCAATTTTAAATGATAACCTTGCCAGGTAGAGTATTCTTGGTTCAAGTCCCTTCTGCTTCATTGCATTAAATTCATCATGCTACTCCCTTCTGACCTGTAAGGTTTCCGTTGAGAAATCTGATGATAGCCTGATAGTTTTTCTCTCTCTAGCTGCTTTTAAAAGTCTGTCTTTATCCTTATTCTTTGCAATTTTAATTATTATATGTCTTGATGTTGTCTTCCTTGGGTTCCTTGTGTTGGGAGATATGTGTACCTCCATGGTCTGAGAGACTATCTCCTTACCTCCTCAGTAACACTTTCTATTCCATCCCTTTTTCTCTGTCTTCTTCTTTTGTTACCCCTATAATGCAGATATTGTTCCGTTTGGATTGGTCACACAGTTCTCTCAATTTTCTTTCATTCTTAGAGATTCCTTTTTCTCTCTGTGCCCCAGCCTCTTTGTATTCCTGTTCTCTAGTTTCCGTCCCATTTACCATCTCTTCTACTACATCTAATCTACTTTTAAATCCCTCCATTATATGTTTCACTTCAGATATGGAATTTCTTAATGATTGAATCTCCATCTTACATTCATTCCTGAGTTCTTGAATATTTTTCTGTACCTCCATCAGCATGTTTATGATTTTTATTTTAAACTCTCTTTCATGATGATTGGTGAATTCAGTTTCATTTGGCCCTTTTTCTGGGGTTTGTGAGATTTTGGTCAGAAGCAGGTTCCTTTGATGTTTCGTAATTCTGTGTGATGCCCTCTAGTGCCCAGAAGCTCCAGTTTCTGTTGCTGCTCAGCCTGTAGAGTGAGGTTGGGAGTGGAACTGGTGCCTGGGCGCAGGAAAGATCTGTTTCCTGATTCCCATCTGCGGTGCCTGTCTCCAGTGGGCAGAGCACACAGGTGTAAGGCTCTGTGCTTGGCATCTCCATCTGTTGTAGGCGGGCTCTCCCTCTGGTTGGCCTGACGCCAGCACAGTGACCGGTTGTGAGTAGGTGCCAGAAGGCCAGGAGGGAGGCTTGGCAGGCTGCGTGTCACAGTGGGGGACCTCGGTTCTGTGTAGGCAGCCAGGGGGATGGGATGTGTGAAGCTCCTCAAAGTTCCCAACCTGCGGGGCAGAGTGCCCCCAGACAACCTTGTCTACCTATCCCTCCTGCTGCATAGCAAGCTTCGTGCAAAAACTGCCACTTCAGCAGCCCTCTCCGCTGTTAGGAAGCCTCCCAGACTGCCTGCCTTTCCCTTGTCCCAGAGCGGCCGGGTGTGAATCCCCATCCTCTACAAATGGCCGGAGTCTCAGTCTCTCATGCACTTTGCCTGTCCCTGCTCCCCAACCCCAGCAATCTCCAGAGCACCACACAATGTAGGTTTGTTCTCCAAAGCAGACTTCCCGGGACGGGTGTTCAGCAGTCCCAAGCTTCCACCTCCTGCCCCGCTCTGTTTCTCTTCCTCCCGCGGGTGAGCTGGGGTGGGGGAAGGGCTTGAGTCCTGCCAGATCAAGGCTTTGGTACGTTACCCTGTTTCATGAGGTCTGCCCTGTTGGTAAGGTCTGTATGCAGGCTGGTGCAGTCTTCTTTCCTGTTGCTATTTGAGGGCTAGTTGTATTAACTATATTTTCAAACTATGTGTGGTTTTGGGAGGAATTCTCTGTCTCACCTCTCACACCACCATCTTGAATCTCCCTAGGTCCACCTTTTTCAAAAATCCACTGAAATTAGCCCTTCTTGTTACAACTCTGTACTTTTCTAAGGGCTTCCTTATTTATTACTGTGCATTATCATGGCATGAGGCATTTAGGCTCTCCATCATCTGAATGAGGGTTTGGTGTTCTCATAGTTTTGCTTTCCCCACATATATGGAGCCTCTTTATTCATTGTCAAATTTGGGGAGAATTATTTGTGACCCCATTGCATAACTAGATTTTTTATTTTGTCCAAGCCAATATGGTTTTATTGTTATTATACTGAGCATTGCCTCATTACATTAACCTCCATGAGAGAGAATTTGATGCATCTTTAGACTTTCAAAAACTGCACATAGTTGGCATAAGCCACATCTACCAGATGCCAGGCACCAATTCCTAAGCCAGAAGGTAGTAGAAGGTGCCTACCAGTCTTTTCTCTCTGTGACCATTTGTTCCTATTCCAAATGAAAGTTCCCATTACCACCATTCTGTGGACCATACTCTGGTGTTCATTTAATGTGGGTAGGCTCATTCTTGGGTCTTACTGCTGGCCTCTACAGGTGCCAGGAGCAGAGTTGCAGTGAACACAAAGAAAAAGTGTTGCCTAATATAGCAACCACATTTCTATTTTAAATACTTCCCACTCCTTATCCCTTAGGAAAATGTATGTATAAATTCATATATACAGCCATAATGTATGAATTTTATGAGATTTAGAGACTGGTAGAAAAAGTATTAGAAAAGTAAATTCTAGCACTTAGTGAAGTACTTCACTGGTGAAGAAAATAATGGAAATTTAGTAAAGATAAAGCTACAATTTCTGTTACTGTATGCTAAGTATATACTTATAATTAAAAATTGCCAATATCAAGGTAAATATGTAAATGTTGGTGACTCCAACTGTGTTTAAATCCAATATTCTTTTATGCATAATGGATAATTATTCAATCATTAACTTTGAAAATACAAAGATAAAAATTTATTAGCTCTTCTAGAGCAGTGTTTTTCAAAGTGTAGGTTGTAGTCCATTTGCATGATGAATACAATTTAGGGGGTTGTAACCATTGTTTTAAAATGAAAGAGACGAGAAAATAGAGTACATTGTCATAAAGATAAGTCTTGTTTGTGAAACTTGTCAGTTTTTATGTACTGCATCATAATATGTCCTTGTTATATGGTCAAATGTCTGAAAGCCAGTTTTAGAAAAGAATAGTAAAAAGACTTTCATAAAACCAATGAATGTAAATAATTATCTTTTGAAGGAACTATATAGCTTCTTTTTAGTTTCTGACTTTGTGAGGTTCATTTTGTAGATGTGAAGAAAACAAATCTCGGAGCAAGGATGATTACCAAGCTGCAGTGGAAAGATTAATAATGGCTGCTCGTTTATCGGATCCAAAGCTTTTCATTAAACACATGACCGTCAATGTTAATAAAGAACAGGTTTATAGTTTGGAACATTGTTCTGCCCTGAAATGGTTAAAAGAGAATATGAAGTGGGCTGGGAAGGTTTGGCTTTTCAGTAACCATTAGTTAATAAAGGCAATGTTTTTTTTAAGTTCAAGTAATCATTGTTGAAAATAAAAAGGCAATAAAAATACAGTTTTCACTATATTCAGCTTTTGCCCTTTATTGATTTACAGTAAGTTACCAGTTTTCAAAGAGTAAAAATTTAGATTGATGTATGCAATTTATAATGGCTTTACCACACTGAAAAGTGATTTTTCAAATTACTTTTTGACATCTCTTTACTTCAGGTAAACCTAAGTATGGTAAATACCTACTTATTCAAAAATCCAAACATTAATGAAGAAATCGTAAACTGAATACTGTGCAGCATCTAATAAGAGGGAGACATAAAAGGGAAGATATGCAAGGAGGTTAACTGGAGTTTTCAGGAAAACCTTTAGAGGTATCAAATAGGTAGAATGTGTACTGAGTTCAGTCCCTAAAACCTTTTCTACATCTGTAATCCAGAACAGAAAATGACTCACACTGAAATTCCAGAATACCTTTTGAATTGTATCACAAAAGTGTAAGTTACTCTCTGAACAGTTACCTTTAGTGTGTCTTAGAATACTGTATTTTGAAAATTTGTGAATGAATGTTACATTATGACCAAAGAGAACAGTATTTTAAATAAATATACCAGAACTTAAATATCCAGACAAGGATGATTCCTTTCAAACGATCTTAGGAAATTAGACTCATTTCTGAAGTCATCTTCAGAATCTGTAGCACAAACATTCTCCAAAGTGGTCATCCTCAATTCTTAATTTGATACTTTGACTTAAAATCATTTGGAGAAAAAGTCTGAATAAGGTGAATAATAGAAGGTAAGTCACACTAGGGGGACAAAGTATTTCTTAGAGGAATTCAACCCAAAATACAGTAATGACAGCATCTTGGAATAAGTCTACAACTTCACAATATTAAAAAACTTAAATCCTGGCACTTAGCCAGCATTAAAATACCTCATTGCTGCGTTGGAATGCGGGATGAATGTGGGTTGGGTAGGCAAGTGGAGCAGAAAGAGACTTAAAGAAAAGTACTCCATTCTCTAGTATGAACAAACTGGGTGACTGTGACTGCGGTTACCTAAATGTGGCATCTAGGAAATAAATCAAGTTTGAAGGTTACTACCATCGGTTTGAGGACAAGTGGGGAATGCTAAGTGGGCAGCTATAAATTAGTCTTTTCTATGGATGGTAACTGAAACCCAAAGAAAGGAATCAGAGGAAAGTTGACGCCGTTTAGTTGCTGGTGGCAAGGATGCATTTAAAAGGATTGAAGATGCGAGAGATAAATTAAGCTTTAAGGAAAAATGGGACTGGATGGAATGGGTCACAAATGACCAGACTTTTTATGAGAAGTCAAGAGCCGTTAGGGCTGGAACAGATGGAGACCTTTTTTTTTTTTTTTTTTTTTTTTGCCTCAGGCAACAGTGCCACACGGTAGAAAAGGGAAAAGAGAGGTTATAGTATTCGTCAAACCGTCTGTGGCAGTTTCTGGGGAGATCAAAGTCACTGAAGCAAAAACAAAGCAAACAGTTAAAAAGCTGAAGAGTAGAACACCTATGAAGTATCCTTTAGGTTTGAAAATAGATGTCAAAAGGGCCAAAGGCAAAAGTAAAATGCAAACCGGAGAAAAATTTTTTTTAATTTGGCAATATTGATGTAACAAAGCCCAAGGACATACTTCAATTAAGCCAAAATCTGGAGCTCTCAACGGCAGGTGGCCCTGATTGGTCGGCTCCATAACCTCTGCAGGCGGAAGCGCGGAGGGGAGCTTCGCCCCCTCCCAGGGCGCCCCGGGGGTGGGGGGCGGTCCGGCGCATGCGCGAGTCCTGCAGCCCCCTCCACCCCGTCACCCCTAGATCCGGGCCCCAGCGCGTGCTCGGCTGCTTTTCGCTCCCGCTCCCTGCACCACCATCGGGCCAACCCCCGCCACCTGCCGCCCACTCATTTTCCGCCTCCCTCAGGCGAAGTTATTCATCTGTCGGAGAGCTCGCCCGCGCCTCCTGAAGCTTCCAGCGGAGCGTGCGGACGCCCCTTCCGGCCGGCGGTAAGAAGTCGGAGGGGCGGGGGCTTCAAAGCGGCGGGAAGGCGGGGGATCACCGGGGCGCTACTTCCGCGCATGGCCAGGGACCGCGGAAGGGTTTAGTCCGCATCTGCTGGCTGCACGCAGGCGCCCCGCGGAGGAGGTCGCAGCTTCAGCCGGGGGAAGCGCGGTCTGCGACCCGTCCCGGTGCCCGCGTTAGCTTCCAGCGACCCGCCGCAGCAGGCGCCGTGTGAGCCAGTGGAGCCGTGCGCGGTAGGCTGAGGATTCGAGGGCTCGGAGGGCATCGCGGCCAGGAGCCTCTCAGGGCTGGTCCCGCAGGCCCAGGGCGGGTGGACGCGCCGGGTACTGCGGCGCGCGCCCGTGGGCCGGGCTGACGCCCTGGTGCGCACGCGCCGCACGCGCAGCCCTGCGGGAGCTGCGACCGTTCTTCCTGCCAGTTCCGGTGGGAGGTGGAACTGGTCGCCGAAAGTCCTCGCGGCGGACTGCTGCCGGAACTGTAAGGAGCGCCGGGAGGGGTCCGAGTGTGCCTGCAGGCTCCTAGCAGCCGAAAACTGGACCCCGGCCGGCAGCGTGTAGTCGCCTTAGCTCTACGTGCAAGCTTTTGAACTGAGGCAGTGCCAGGGGCCGAGTACCGGCATCACATCTCTTTTGTTTAGAAATGAGAAACCAAAAACATTTAGGTTGTAGTATTTCCGATTATATTTCCCCGAGGTCTTTTGACTTAGCATAGAAATTGTTGATTCAAAACTCACAGCAAAAGATTTAGAAAAGGAAGCTAAAGAATCTAGATGCTTTGTTTTGCTGCAATTAATTTATCCAAAGGACTTGCTGCTTTTGCTTTTTTTTTTTTTTTTTTTGCCTTATCTAAGAAGTATTCAACTGAAAAGCAATCAAAATGCCTGCTTTTATCTTTCCTTGTTGGAACAAACTGCCTTTTTAAAACCTCATAGAACTTATTAAGGAAAGTCACAGTTTAAATGATAGTAGCCTGAGGATATTAACTTTGTTGAATTACTTTCAAATGTGCCAGATGGCCAATGATCACTCTTAGGGCTTCTATTTAGCAACTCTTGTTACTGTTTCTGTATTATCAAAAGTAAGCAAAACAAACTTGACCCATAATTTGGGTTTTCCACTAGTGTAGATACCTCTGCACCAAATTTGATTTGAAATTGCACAGATGTAATGCCTCAGCACAGAATTTGGGATAAAATGAGAAATTTTCATTCAGTAAAGCAGAAGTTAACATCACTACTAAACAGAGTACAGCAGCCGTGTACAGTGGGTGGTTTGTTAATGAATTGTGCCCTTCCCCATCTTCCACTCGCCGTCCAGAGAGTTCAGTCTTTGGAAAAGAACTTGCAGAACTCAAATTGTAGGTAGAGGACTTGGGAGTTTCCCATAGTACTCTGTGCATGGCTGTATCATTCATTCATTGTATTGCTTTATAATTATGTCTTTCCACTCCATCTCTCCTAAACTGTACATTTTTAAAGAGGTGGAATAGTCTTCAAAGTTTTTCTCTTCCTGCTACTTTGCACAAAAGTGTTTTATAAATATCTGTTGGTGAACTGGGTGAATTAAGGACCCAGGTTGCCTCCCAAATCTGAGAAGACAGTATAGCCTTTTCAGTTATTTTGTAGCATGCCTGAGGCCTTTTACACATAGAAGGATAATGTCCTACATGGAATATATACTGTAAGATAAATTCTAAAATGTAAGATAAATTTTAACTGAAATAAGCACACAACAAGAGGCAACAAAGGGCCAGGCAGTTTATTTGAGTGCAATTCCTGGGTGATGTTCCCAGGTCAGGGTATTACAGGCCAGGGAAGTCACACCCTGTCAGGGAGGTGGGGGCTTATAAGGGATTAGGAGGGGGAGGAGTGGGCAAGCTATCCTAGGGGGTGTGGAGAGGTATGATTAGCTAAAGGTGACACAATAGACAACTAGAAACTTTTTGACTTCGAAGAGGGAGGAGGCTGACATACGGGTCTTAGTTGGCACAACAGAAGGATGGAATTCAGAAAGAGCTGTCCCCTTTCCATGTAAGGCACAGACCTTGGGGTCTGGTCTGTTCTCCGTTTATGGTATCTCTCCGTTCTGTTTGCATGTCCTTGTTTTTCCTTCCTCCGGCCTAACATTCCAGCCTATTGGTCATAATGGGCGACGACTCGATTTGGCTACTTCCGGCTGACAAGGGACATCATGGGGGTTTGAGGCTGGTATTAGGCCGAAGGAGGGGGTTCAGTGGGAAGAGGTGCGTAACGGTGAAGTAACGTCTGGTTGGTGGCGACCTGGGTCATCTGGGTTAGCCACTGTTGGAGGAACCTGAGGACACAAGGGGCAACTAAGAGTAAACCACAAAGTGTTAATAAGGGGCCCAGTAGGGGCATTAGCCAGGCCATTTTGGGGGACTGGAATTCTGGATCGAGTTTACATCTCAATGACTAGTATTAGGATTTAGTATAGATAAGACTGCATTATTGAAACAATACTTTTCTCTAAAATCACTCATTTTTATTAGAAGTAGCTAGATTAAGAAAATAATTAACAGTTGGCTTGATTATTAGCATAAGTGCAGCAAGAAGAGCAATTGATTACATAGGCTCTTTTAAATATGCTTTGCTGGAAGTTTTTATAAGGAATTTCAGATTGGACTTTTAAAGGCTTCTTGAGGCCAGAAAGCCAAGCCAGACTTGCCATCAGGTTGTGCCTGCAGTACCTATACATTTGGGTGAATTCTCCTCTTGAGGTTCCCAAGATATTCTTGAGTGTCCTGCACCTGCCAGGAAGTGACCTTCCTTACTCACCTGGTAAGGCTGCTGGGAACTCTGTAAGCAAGGTACTAGGCCAGTTCTTTTAAGGGACTTTGTTAGCTTTATAAAGTCAATCTTAGTTCCTTCAAGCTGTCTGTTCATATCTGAGTTTACACACGTGTCTCTCAGGTATGACATTCCAGTCAAAGCCTTGGTAATATAACCAGTGTTTTTAATTGGTCCTCTTACAAGGAAAGCAGATTCTTATTGAACTTGTGCAAATAAGCATACTGCCATGAAATATAAAATAGTCACAGAGTTTTTAAATTCTGGAGGGATCAGGTAGAGAGAAAGATAAGTTTCAATTCTGCTTATAAAGGCAGTCATTTACTAAATTATTATCAGCTTAAGCGAAAAAGCTTAGAATACTTTATCAACATTTGAAACAAAAAGCTACAGAATCATCTTCCTTAGTTTATTTAATCCTATGTAACTAATACCTGTTCTGCTGAAATCTAGTTTCTTACTAGTTTAGGAGTAATAAACAGTGAGTGTAGATGACAAAAGACTTACAAATGACAATGGTTAAAGATCTGATGAGAGCTTACTGTAAGACAGTTGTCATAAGGAAATTTGGATATTTCTATGACACAAAACATTCAGTAACAAAGTTTAGCATCATTCTTTTTGACAGTGCTTTCTAGGTAAATATGTATCAGATAAATAAGCCAAATTAGCCAAATATTTTCTCCAATGAGAAAAAGTTCCTCTGACATGTTCTAAGGCCCTCTGGAAAATATCAGAGTTAACTAGAGGTAAAAAAGTACCTTTTTGAATTTATTTTGGGAAGTTGTCAGAAGATAGTTTCTTTGGCACTTGCCTAAATAGGATTATAGGTTGACATGAAGCAATACTTATCTGTTTAACTAGAATGACAACAAAGTACTTTAAAGGCAAATAAAGAAGGTTACACAGTTGTTAGCAAAGTTTAGCTTTTAGTCCTTTAGTCCGACAACTCACTGAGACTTTAAGCATGGGAAACTACTTTGATTAAACAATTAGAGAACTCATTGCAATCTTTCAATATTAAGAGCAGACTAACAGTTAAGAAAACTTTGTACTTTTTAACTGAAAACAAAATTCTAATTTTGCTGTAATTGATACTGAGACTCATTTGCTTTAATTTTATATAGCATGACCATATTAAATTCTTCTACAAACTTTCTATACCCTTCTTTTTTTATTTAGAGTTCTCTCTGTAAAAACAGCTGTACTTTAGAACAAAGTTACTTCCTTTTATCAAAAGACACATTCTTTAGGATGCAGAAATGTTTTCCTTATTTTAGTTTTAATTAGAACTTAAAACTATTGGGTACCTTAATTTTTAGTGAACACTGAGAATCAGGCTATTGTAAACTGTTACACTAGCATTCTTTAGATTGACAAATTTATGAACATTTTATAATTTCTGTAACTATAAGCTTTACAGTACAATCTCTCACTAAACACAAAGTATATCTTCTTAACTTAGCAAAACTTTGTTTTAGGTTACCACAAAGATTCTCAGGCTGTAGGTAGGTATACACACTGTAACACACAATTAAAAAGGTGTTCACTTGTCACACCTATTTAGTTCACTCATTTGTAACAACTATGCTAGATTACTTACAAGACCTTTAGTGAATATTAGACAAAGACAAGCCTTTAAGCATTTTATTCTTAAAAGATTTAGCAGATAACATCAACTTAAATGACCTTAGGTAAACTTTCAGGAAGAGTCATGAGGTCCATATCATTTAAATCATTCTCGGGAGTTGTATTAACAATTTTACTCTGGACAAGGTTCCTTTGGCATCTCATGTTTGTATATGGCGCCCTCTAGTGTCCAGAAGCTCTATTCTGGAGCTGCTCAGCCCCTGAAACAATGTCGGGGGTCGCAAGGGGAGCAGTACTGGTGCCTGGGGGGAGGAAAGAGCTGTTCCCCGCCTCCTGGCTGCTGTGCCTGTCTCCACTGCCTGAGCCGGTGGGCCGGTCACACAGGTATGTTTTTGTCCCAGAGCAGCCGGATATGGATCCCTGCTTTCCACAAGCAGCTGGAATCCCAGTCTCCCCAGGAACTCTGCCTGTATTGACTTTCCAACCCAGTAGTCATGTGAGTCTCATGAAAGCACCATGAAATGTAGGTTTGTGCTCCCAGTGCAGATCTCCGAAGCTAGGTACTCAGCTGTCCCAAGCCTTCCACTCCCTTCCTGCTCCATTTGTCTTCCCTCTGCTGACCTGGGGTGGGGGAGGGGCTCGGGTCCCACGGAGCCACAGCTCTGGTACGTTACCCCGTTCGCTGAGGTCTGCTCTTTTCTCCAGATGTGTGCAGTCTGACGTGTCCTATTTCCTGTTGCTCTCTCAGGATTAGTTGCGCCAATTAAATTTTCTAATTGTATCCAGTTTTAGGAGGAAGCCTCTGTCTCTCCTCTCACACCGCCATCTTTAATCCAATCTCCGACCTTAGGTAAACTTCCGCAGCTGATAACCACAAGGACATGCCCGCCTCAGCCAAACCCAAATTAGCATTAATGCTTAACATTTTTTATCAGATTTTCTGAAAGTTTTAGAATGCCCAATTTTCACAAGCACTTGTTTTTAAATAAATTTTTATTAATACCATCTGGAGGTAGGAAAATATTTTTCATCTACACACCTAGACACACAAACATGCAAACTGAGACACAGTGACTACAGTCAGCAACACCCTCCACACAAAAACATATACACAGACAGACGAACTGATATAAAGATTTGAGTTACTGATATTTAATTGCTTTCTTTTTAGGTTTTTGTCGATGGCTTCCAGAACCAGAGGGCGGGAGGGACGTGTTCTGGTGGGGGAAGAGGGTGGTGAAGGCGGAAGGAGAGGGGGAGGGGATCGCGAGCTGAGGGAGGCGGAAGACTAAGGTCCTCCGGTGGATCTGAAAAGGAAGAAGGACTGGGCAGAGTAAGAGGCTGACAATCTTTAACTGGAGATCAGGCTAGGAGAACCTGAGTCGTTGAACACTTAACATAAAGGTCTGGGAGGGATCGCAAAGTCCAAAAAGCCTGCACATACGGGATTTCACTCTACTCTCCACTCTAATGGCAATAATTAATCAAGTCGGTGAGGAGGCCAAAATTGAAAGTTCCCTCAGGGGGCCAGCAAGATTGATTGTCTAAGGGATACCCAGGCCCGGCCTCAGAGCAAAGAAAGACTAGCTACCATTTGCAAACTTCCTGGGACAAATATAGAGCAGCCAAATTAGAAATGAGACACCGCAGCGGGGTCTGAGCCTCTGTTTTCGAGGGCTGGTTCCCCATGTCTGCGCCACTCCCCAACTAATCCCGCTGAGAGGAGCACCCAGCGTCCCAAGCACACTAAGTCAGGGGAGACGTCCTGGGAGCCTGGGTGAGGGACATCTCCCCCACCACAGGGCCAGGGGCGGGCCCGATGCCCGCAGATGTCCTGGGGCCTGGGGTAGGGGCGTCTCCCACACCGCAGGGCTAGGAGTGGGCCAGATGCCCGCAGACGTCCTGGGGCCTGGGGTAGGGACGTTTCCTGCACCGCAGGGCCAGGGGCAGGCTGGATGCCCACAGATGTCCCGGGGCCTGGGGTAGGGACGTCTCCCACACTGCAGGGCCAGGGGCAGGCCGGATGCCCACAGACGTCCTGGGGCCTGGGGTAGGGACGTCTCCTGCACCGCAGGGGCAGGCCAGATGCCCGCAGAGGGAGGGCTGGATGCCCCAACCTGGATGTAGCTACGATTTCTAACGGACCAGGTGAAACAGAGTTAGGAAGGAAAACAGACCAGGGGAAACTGAGGGACTCACTCGAAAGTGGTCCATGCAGCGGAGAGCAGGCTGAGGCCCTGGGTCACGGAAGGAGGGGGCGGGGCCACTGGTCGCCAGTTGGGGCCCACGCTCACGCTCCTTCCCAGGTTTTGGCACCAAATGTAAGATAAATTCTAAAATGTAAGATAAATTTTAACTGAAATAAGCAGGCAACAAGAGGCAACAAAGGGCCAGGCAGTTTCTTTGAGCGCAATTCCCAGGTGATGTTTCCCAGTCTGGGTATTACAGGCCGGGGAAGTCACACCCGGTCAGGGAGGTGGGGGCTTATAAGGGGTTAGGAGGGGGAGGAGTGGGCAAGCTATCCTAGGGGTCGTGGAGAGGTATGATTGGCTAAAGGTGACATAATAGACAACTAGAAACTTTTTTTCCTTCCAAGAGGGAGGAGGCTGACATCCGGGTCTTAGTTGGCACATCAGAAGGATGGAATTCAGGAAGAGCTGTCCCCTTTCCATATAAGAACCCCCTGTTCTTGGGGTCTGGTCTGTTCTCCTTTTATGGTATCTCTCTGTTCTGTTTGCATGTCCTTGTTTTTCCTTCTTCCAGCCTAACATATACAAGACCTACCCATGTGAGGATTTGTCTGAAGACAACCCTGCTGTTGACATGAGTATTCCACACTTTGGGACAATTTCTCACTAGCAAATGAGAGCACCCAACTCTACTCTGAAGCAATGGATCAATCGGCTGATAGTAATTTGATTTTCTGTGTAGCTAGTCTTGTAAGAGAACCGCAGATCTGAATCTTCTAGTCTTAGCAGTTATATGCCTCATAGCAAAACCTTGACGTTGTAATTATCAGACCCCTTATGATTTCCTTCACCCAGGACCTGTTTTTTTCTGGCTGAAATGATACAATTGGGTTCTTGGTCTTATGAAGACAAGGACTTACACTAGATCTGTATCACATGGAAAGGCAACCAGCCACACCTGCAAGCCAGCTGGACTTTAACCTTCTTTCCGCTCAGATCTCAAGAAGTGAGTAAACCATACAGGAAACAGAAAAGAACTAGTTCAAGCAAAACTTAAAATAATTTAAATTTCAGCATGCAACTAAATATCTAAAGACCTTTCCCTAAGTTTGTATTAAAACAAGAATTAAAGCTTAAAAGTTTCCTAACAAACACTTCGATCCTATGAAATGATAGAATCACAATTCCCTAAAGCAGTGGTTCTTAAATCTGCATTCTTAAATCTACATCAGAATCCCAAGGGCATGTTAAAACAGATTGCTGGACTTACCCCTTTTTCCATTCTGCAGGACTGGTGTGGGGCCTGATGACTGGCATTTCTGAAAGTTCCCAAGTTGTGCTGTTGCTCTTTTAGTACCACTGCTCTGAAGGTTGTTTCTTGTTTCTTTTTCTTCTCTTCTTATCCCTTTCATCTTTTCCCGAACTGGATCCTGATCTGATCACGCCTTCCCTGTCACTTACCTGTCAGAGCTCATTCTTCAAGGAGGTCTTGGGGGAAATACTCAAACTCCCTGGACTTTGGAGGAAACCATCCATTTCCCTTCTGGTTCTTCAACACAGCCACAAAAAATATTTTTAATTGTTTTCCATTCATTTAAATATGCAATGATCATCTTAGAATAATTATTTGAGCATATTTCAGAATTGTTTAAATGAATTGTTTTTACGTATATAGGCATTTTCCTATAGAAATATGAATTGGCCACCATAGGGGGACAGGAGGGATTGTTGGCAAAGGAAAAGAAGTCACATTCTCTGTCATATTGCCCTCCACCACCCAGCTGAAAAACATTGTCTTTTAGTTCATAGAAAAGGCAAGTCCCACAGCACAATATAACCTTATTTTACTCACTTTTTGTTTGAAGAGAGAAATGCTACTACCATGAGAACCTGATTTTTTATTATTTAGCAAATTCAAATACCAACTTTCTGTCTTTGAATAATAAAAATAAAGAGTCTGTTTATTTCTGATAGATTCAATTTTTCCCCTAAAGTTTGTGAAATTAAATAATTCTTTTGTACTTTTGACTAGTCTTGCACTGTTTTTTAAGACTTTCAGTCTCTAATCCCTTATTACAATAATTATGAATTTTCCCATTACAAAGTTGTTTTCAGATAAAGTGTCATATTTAACTGCATGTTCTAGTTCTGTGTGCTTAATAAGAGGGGAAAAAGAATTCACTATTTTATACGTAGTTGACACTTCAATAAATTTTCTATTTGCCAGATGTTACTAAATCCCTTATATATGTTATTTTACTTAAGTTTCACAAAATATAGAGATTGGTAGCCTCTACTTTCCTATATAATGTACTCCTTAAAATATACAAAAGTCTAATGTGAGATTCTATATCCAGGAAGCTAGAAAGTAATTATAATGTTCTAGGTTACACTTCACCTTTTAGAAATAGTCGTCAATGAGTATTTCCAGCATTTTACATGCATCTTTCAACATTTTTTCTTAAATATATAGTGCAGACTTCAATCTAGTGAGGATCAGATACAGACTAAACAGTGATACATATATTTATTATTGTTTCTTTTGTACTAAATTTTTTAGTGCTTATTGCAAGTATTAGAATTATAATTTTTCCTTTTTTATAAAGACAATTGAATAAAATACTCATTAACTGAATAGAAATTTTCTACAACAAAAATAAGTTTAGACTAACTTACTGTCTAGCAGACTTGTTATATCATATTAGTTCACAGTATTCTCTCAATTTATGAAAGTTTTTAAATTTCTTATTAAAGGGCAGTTTTGGAGTGACTACATACCATTCAGGTGTTTCTGCTATAATGACATACACATCCTGGAATTCCTGACATCCTGCAAGATAATACACTAAAATAACAGGATTTATTGGGGGAAAAGTACACAAAACATTTAGGAATCTAGCTTTATCACCTGCACTGGCAACTTCCCAGATTTCTTGACACAGTGGAAAATGCAGGGTTACTTAAAGCCACTAGCCATCTGCTTCTTAAACCAAAGGAAGAAACTACTGGGGGATTCTCAGTAGAGCTAAATTTTAGAACTTCCCCCTCTGATCAAGCCAGACAATTAATATGCTCAGAAAAGGCTGCATATACTAACCAACTGTACATAAACTAATTCACATTAAAGAAATTTTGGGGGCAGAAAAGACTGCTCTTGGACACCTGTATAATTTACTAGATGAGGAAACAGGCTCAGGAAGGTGAACTAACTTGCCCTTGCTCACACAGCCAGTCACTGCTGGAATTAAGATTTTTAACACATATCTCAGACATGCCAGCCTCCCTTCCCTAACCACTGTGCAGACTGCCTGCTCTGACAGTGTCATGCTACTTAAAGTGTTTTCACCTTGTATTGGTTTAAAACAGCACAGTCCAATAGAAATATAAGCTACAGATAATTTCTGTTTTCTAGCAGTAAATTTCAAGACAGTTAAAATCAGGTTGTGTTTTGCTTTTAAAAAAGCAACAAGAAACAAGTGAAATTAATTTTAATAAATTATCATTTCAAAGTATTAATGAGATACTTTGCATTCTTTCTTTATACTACATCTTTAAAATCCTGTGGATATTATGCTTAAAATACATCTCAGCTCATTTCAAATACTCTGTAGCTGCGTGTGGCTATTAGCTACCTCACTAGACAGCACAGACCTAGATTCTGATTCTTTACTACAGTGTGAACCTTTTTAGGGAACAGCCTAGTTGCAAATAAAGCAGGCAGAAAACACCTAATTCAGTGCATAGTAGCCTAATTTTTTTAATGAAAAGTTCTCTCTTTCTAAATCTAGAAACCAAGCTTTAATGTTCAGACTTCTATTTGAGACTATTTTATTTTCAGTGGGAGAACCTGTTGTCCTACTTCCAAATATGAATGTCCTTTATTAGTCATTGTTCAGTAGTAGTTTAGTTCAACCTTATGATTACAAAATGGACGGTGAATAATTTTTCTGGACAACTGAAAACCTGTACATTAAGTACAGAAGCATTTTTTACTCTGATTATTTTTTTTTATTCTAGATGAGATGTCTTTAATTACTGATCAAAATCTGTGTGCAGCAGGTTGACTGAATAGCTCATGATCATGTCACACAGTTAGTGACAAGAGTTTTTTTTTCTGGATGTGAAGCCTTATTTTTTTTATAGCTTTTTTTTTGTTCTTATCATTAATCTACAATTACATAAAGAACACTATGTTTACTAGGCTCTCCCCTACCCAAGTCCCCCCGACTAACCCCATTACAGTCACTGTCCATCAGCATAGTAAGATGTTGTAGAATCACTACTTGTCTTCTCTGTGTTGCACAGCCCTCCCCTTTCCTCCACCCCCCACATTATACATGCTAATCATAATACCCCCTTTCTTTTTCCCCACCCTTATCCCTTCCTACCCTCCCATTCTCCCCAGTCTCTTTCCCTTTGGTAACTGTTAGTCCATTCTTGGGTTCTGTGATTCTGCTACTGTTGTATTTGTCTTTCTCTGCTTGGCTTATTTCACTGAGCATAATACCCTCTAGCTCCATGCATGTTGTTGTAAATTGTAGGATTTGTTTTCTTCTTATGGCTGAATGATATTCCATTGTGTATATGTACCACATCTTTATCCATTCATCTACTGATAGACACTTAGGTTGCTTCCATTTCTTGGCTATTGTAAATAGTGCTGCTATAGACATAGGGTGCATCTGTCTTTTTCAAACTGGACTGCTGCATCCTTAGGGTAAATTCCTAGAAGTGGAATTCCTGGGTCAAATGGTAAGTCTATTTTGAGCATTTTGAGGAACCTCCATATTGCTTTCCACAATGGTTGAACTAATTTACATTTCCACCAGCAGTGTAGGAGGGTTCCCCTTTCTCCACAACCTCACCAACATTTGTTGTTGTTTGTCTTTTTGATGGTAGCCATCCTTACTGGTGTGAGGTGATATCTCATTGTGGTTTTAATTTGCATTTCTCTGATAACTAGCTATGTGGAGCATCTTTTCATGTGTCTGTTACCCATTTGAATTTCTTCCTTGGAGAACTGTCTATTCAACCCCTCTGCCCATTTTTTAATTGGATGATTTGCTTTCTGTTTGTTGAGGTGCATGAGGTCTTTATATATTTTACATGTCAAGCCTTTATCGGATCTGTCATTAATGAATATATTCTCCCATACTGTAGGGTACCCTTTTGTTCTATTCATGGTGTCCTTTGCTGTACAGGTTTTCACCTTGATATAGTCCCACTTGTTCATTTTTGCTTTTGTTTTCCTTGCCCGGGGAGATAAGTTCATGAAGAAGTTGCTAATGTTTATGTCCAAGAGATTTTTGCCTATGTTTTTTTCTAAGAGTTTTATGGTTTCATGACTTAATTCAGGTCTTTGATCCATTTTGAATTTACTTTTGTGTATGGGGTTAGACAGTGATCCAGTTTCATTCTCTTACATGTAGCTGTCCAGTTTTGCCCACACCTTCTGTTGAAGAGGCTGTCATTTCCCCATTGTATGTCAATTGCTCCTTTATCGAATATTAATTGACCATATATGTTTGGGTTAATGTCTGGAGTCTCTAATCTGTTCCACTGGTCTGTGGCTCTGTTCTTGTGCCAGTACCAAACTGTCTTGATTACTATGGCTTTGTAGTAGAGCTTGAAGTTGGGCAGTGAGATCCCCCCCACCCCCACTTTATTCTTCTTTCTCAGGATTGCTTTGGCTATTCAGGGTCTTTGGTGTTTCCATATGAAGTTTTGAACTATAGGTTCCAGTTTGTTGAAGAATGTTGTTGGTAATTTGATAGGGATTGCATCAAGTCTTTATATTGCTTTGGGCAGGATGGCCATTTTGATGATATTAATTCTTCCAAGCCAAGAGCATGGGATGAATTTCCATTTCTTAGTGTCCTCTTTAATTTCTCTTGAGTGTCTTATAGTTTTCAGGGTATAGGTCTTTCACTTCTTTGGTTAGGTTTATTCCTAGGTATTTTATTCTTTTTTGTTGTAATTGTGAATAGAATTGTTTTCCTGATTTCTCTTTCTATTGGCTCATTGTTAGTGTATAAGAAAGCCACAGATTTCGTGTGTTAATTTTGTATCCTGCACCTTTGCTGAATTCCAATATCAGCTCTAGTAGTTTTGGAGTGCAGTCTTTAGGGTTTTTTATGTACAATATCATGTCATCTGCAAGTATGGACAGTTTAACTTCTTCTTTACCAATCTGGATTCCTTGTATTTCTTTGTTTTGTCTAATTGCCGTGGACCTCCAGTACTATGTTAAATAACAGAGGGGAGAGTGGGCATCCCTGTCTTGTGCCCGATCTCAGAGGAAAAGCTTTCAGCTTCTTGCTGTTCAGTATGATGTTGGCTGTGGGTTTATCATATATGGCCTTTATTATGTTGAGGTACTTGCCCTCTATACCCATTTTGCTGAGAGTTTTTATCATGAATGGATGTTGAATTTTGTCAAATGCTTTTTTAGCATCTATGGCGATGATCATGTGGTTTTTGTCTTTCTTTTTGTTTCTGTGGTGGATGATGTTGATGGATTTTCGAATGTTCTATCATCCTTGCATCCCTGGGATGAATCCCACTTGGTCATGGTGTATGATCCTTTTGATGTATTTTTGAATTCGGTTTGCTAATATTTTATTGAGTATTTTTGCATCTACATTCATCAGGGATATTCATCTGTAATTTTCTTTTTTGGTGGGTTCTTTGCCTGGTTTTGGTATTAGGGTGATGTTGGCTTTTAGAATGAGTTTGGGAGTATTCCCTTCTCCTATTTTTTGGAAATCTTTAAGGAGAATGAGTGTTATGTCTTCTCTGTGTGTTTGATAAAATTCTGAGGTAAATCCATCTGGCCCAGGGTTTTTGCTCTTGGGTAGTTTTTGATTACCATTTCAGTTTCTTTGCTGGTAATTGGTTTGTTTAGATTTTGTGTTCCTTCCTTGGTCAGTGTTGGCAGGTTGTATTTTTCTAGGAAGTTGTCCATTTCTTCTAGGTTTTCCAGCTTCTTAGCATATAGGTTTTCATAGTAGTCTGTAATAATTTGTATTTCTGTTGGGTCCATCATGATGTTTCCTTTCTCGTTTCCGATTCTGTTGATGTGTGTTGATTCTCTTTTTCTCTTAGTAAATCTGGCTAGAGGCTTATCTATTTTGTTTATTTTCTCAAAAGAACATACTCTTGGTTTCATTGATTTTTTCTATTGTTCTATTCTTCTCAATTTTATTTATTTCCTCTCTCAGCTTTATTATGTTTCCCCTTCTGTTGACTTTAGGCCTCATTTGTTCTTTTTCCAATTTTGATAATTGTGACTTTAGACTATCCATTTGGGTTTGTTCTTCCTTCTTTAAATATGCCTAGATTGCTATATACTTTCCTCTTAAGACTGCTTTCGCTGCATCCCACAGAAGTTGGGGCTTTGTGTTATTGTTGTCATTTCTTTTCATATATTGCTGGATCTCCATTTTAATTTGGTCATTGATCCATTGACTATTTAGAAGCGTGTCATTAAGCCTCCATGTGTTTGTGAGCCTTTTTGCTTTCTTTGTACAATTTATTTCTAGTTTTTTACCTTTGTGGTCTGAAAAGTTGGTTGGTAGGATTTCAATCTTTTGGAATTTACTGAGGCTCTTTTTATGGCCTAGTATGTGGTCTATTCTGGAGAATGTTCCATGTGCACTTGAGAAGAATGTGTATCCTGTTGCTTTTGGGTGTAGAGTTCTATAGATGTCTATTAGCTCCATCTGTTCTAGTGTATTGTTCAGTACCTCTGTGTCCTTACTTATTTTCTGTCTGGTGAATGTGTCCTTTGGAGTGAATGGTGTGTTGAAGTCCCCTAAAATGAATGCATTGCATTCTATTTCCTCCTTTAGTTCTGTTAGTATTTGTTTCACATATGCTGGTGCTCCTGTGTTGGGTGCATAAATATTTATAATGGTTATATCCTCTTTTTGGACTGAGCCCTTTATCATTATGTAATGTCCTTTATCTCTTGTTACTTTCTTTGTTTTGAAGTCTATTTTGTCTGATACTACTACTGCAACACCTGCTTTTTTCTCCCTATTGTTTACATGAAATATCTTTTTTCCATCCCTTGAGTTTTAATCTGTGCATGTCTTTCGGTTTGAGGTGAGTCTCTTGTAAGCAGCATATAGATGGGTCTTGTTTTTTTATCCATTCAGTGACTCTTTGTCTTTTGATTGGTGCATTCAGTCCATTTACATTTAGGGTGATTATCGATAGGTATGTACTTATTGCTATTCCAAGCTTTAGGTTTGTGGTTACCAAAGGTTCCAGGTTACTTTCCTTACTATCTAAGACTTAACTCACTTAGTATGCTGTTAGAAACACAATCTAAAGGTTCTTTTCTATTTCTCCTTTTTCTTCCTCCTTCGTTCTGTATATATTAGGTAACAAATTCTGTACTTTTTGTCTATCCCTTGATTGACTTTGGAGATAGTCAATTTAATTTTGCACTTGCCTTGCAATCAGCTGCTCCACCCTCCCTACCGTGATTTTACTACCTCTGGTGGCAGCTATCCAACCCTAGGAACACTTCCATCTATAGCAGTCCCACCAAAATAGACTGCAGAGATGGTCTGTGGGAGGTAAACTCTCTCAGCTTTTGCTTATCTGGAAATTGTTTAATCCCTCCTTCAAAGTTAAATGATAATCTTGCCGGGTAAAGTAATCTTGGTTCCAGGCCCTTCTGCTTCATGACATTAAATACATCATGCCACTCCCTTCTGGCCTGTTAGGTTTCTGCTGAGAAGTCTGATGTTAGCCTGATGGGCTTTCCTTTGTATGTGATCTTATTTCTGCCTCTGGCTGCTTTTACCAGTCCGTCCTTATCCTCAATCTTTGCCATTTTAATTACTATGTGTCTTGGTGTTGTCTTCCTTGGGTCCCTTGTGTTGGGGAATCTGTGCATCTCCATGACCTGAGAGACTATCCCCTTCCCCAGATGGGGAAGTTTTCAGCAACTACCTTCTCAAAGACACTTTCTATCCCTTTTTCTCTCTTGTTCTTCTTCTGGTATCCCTATAATGTGAATATTGTTCCATTTGGATTGGTCACACAGTTCTCTCAATAGTCTTTCATTTTTAGAGATCCTTTTTTCTCTCTGTGCCTCAGCTTCTTTGTATTCCTCTTCTCTAGTTTCTATTTCATTTATTGTCTCCTCCACTGTATCCAACCTGCTTTTAATACCCTCCATCGTGCTCTTCAATGATTGGATCTCTGACCTGAATTCATTCCTGAGTTCTTGGATGTCTTTCCGTACCTCCATTAGAATGTTGGTGATTTTTATTTTGAACTCCCTTTCAGGAAGAGTCACGAGGCCCATATCATTTAAATCTTTCTTGGGAGTTGTATTAATAATTTTACTCTGGACCAGGTTCCTTTGGCGTTTCATGTTTGTATATGGCGCCCTCTAGTGTCCAGAAGCTCAGGAGCTGCTCAGCCCCTGAAGCAATGTCAGGGGTCGCAGGGGATCGGTACTGGTGCCTGGGGGGGAGGAAAGAGCTGTTCCCTGCCTCCGGCTGCTGTGCCTGTCTTCACTGCCTGAGCCAGTGGGCCAGTCACACAGGTATGTTTTTGTCCCAGAACAGCCAGATATGGATCCCTGCTTTCCACAAGCGGCCGGAATCCCAGTCTTCCCAGGAACTCTGCCTGTATTAACTTTCCAACCCAATAGTCATGCGAGTCTCGTGAAAGCATCATGAAATGTAGGTTTGTGCTCCCAGAGCAGATCTCCGGAGCTAGGTATTCAGCAGTCCCAAGCCTTCCACTCCCTTCCTGCTCCATTTCTCTTCCTCCCGCCGGTGAGCTGGGGTGGAGGAGAAAGGCTCAGGTCCCTCAGAGCCACAGCTCTGGTACGTTACCCCATTCAGTGAGATCTGCTCTTTTCTCCAGGTGTGTCCAGTCTGACGCCGTCCTCTTTCCTATTGCGCCAGGAAATAGTTGTGCCAATTAAGTTTTCTAATTGTATCCAGTTTTAGGAGGATACTCTCTCAGGATTAGTTGCGCCAATTAAATTTTCTAATTGTATCCAGTTTTAGGAGGAAGCCTCTGTCTCTCCTGTCACGCCGCCATCTTTAATCCCCCCGCTCTGATTATTTTTGATGGAAACATTTCTGAAACATGCTACATGATTCTCTGCACAACGTACTTTGTGCTCTGTGTTTGAAAATCATTAAGGATACATTTTCTAATTTTTGCAGTTATCCTCTAAGCTGATTTATTTAAATCAGCTTCTTTTCCTATCCTTACTCATAAATGTTTTGATATATAAACACTGGAACAGTATCAATTGGCTGCCTGTCTCTAAAATTCTTGATGAATGAAATTTGAAGTAACTAGTCTTTTCTAAATTGATTTCAATTTTTAAATTGTCTTTTGAGCATGCTTTAACTCCTTCAAAATATTTATTTTATTTCAAATTAGTAAAAACAGTTTCTTTTCAGTGTTTCATTTGTTTGGATATCTTGCTTTTGAAACGTGGAGTATAACATGTCATTGGATCACATACATTGTTCATCAGTTCAAGGCATTTTGATTTTGTGAACATCTCAGATATTGCTTCAGAAGACAGTTAAAATAGATTGCACTTGGGGTTGATTTGATAAAGGCAGGAGCAGACAGAGAGAAATTGGATGGAAAGTCAAATAGAATCTTACTGGAGCTGTGGCAACAATTGAAACCAGAGCAGCAATTCCAGCCACTGAAGATGAAAAAGCAAACAAGACAGGCCTGTGTGTCTGCAAGCCTTTCTTCTGGAGACGCTGGAGAAGCTCCTTCAGTTTGGTTGGAATATCTTTATTTGGAGGCATGTCAGCTCATTTCTCTCACTTCAGATTCATCATTATGACTTCTTGAGGCCAGATCTAATTTAGAAGTAGCAAGGAACCCGTCCATCACAGAGGAGCAAATCCCTCAACTTTGGAGCACAAATAATCACTGATATGGTCTGCATAAAATCATCTGCCTCTAGTCTGACAGCCATGAGCAGAGCCCTGGGGGTAAACAAACCACAGCCTTAAATCTCTTAACTCAAAAATTACCAAGGAGATTAAAAAAAAAAAAATAGATGACAAGTAGGACTGAACAAGCAATCCCATAATAACCAAAAGCAAACCAAACCCATCTTATTTCAACCATGGAAATAAATATTCCCAGATATAATTCCCAGAAAATGTATATTCAGCTGTTAAGCTAGTAAATTATAAATTGATTTATCTTTTAAGAAGGTGAAAGTATAGAGAGAGAGGTATCTCTAGCCAGAATTACTCAGCATCTCAAAATATGTAGACAAGAAGAAAACAACAGAGGAGCATCGCAGCAATGCACAGCGCTAGGACACAATCTTGCTGTTTGCAGAGAGGATGTTTGCCAGCTCGTGCACACCCTGAAAGCCATATGGAATAACATCATTGTTGTCAATTGCTTGAAAAGTTTCTGCACTCAGTCCTTCACCCCATATTGGTGGAGAGAGGGAGGAGGTCAGTTCTCACTGATTATTTCTCAATTCACTTCGATGTTTGCACTGTCACTTCCATTCAGGGTAATGATGTGTGCTGTTATTTGCACAGATGGTCCCAGGAGTTTTGAGACCACAACAAGCAGTTTCTTTGAAGAGTCCAAAAAGCAAACATTTAAAAATCTCCAAATACTGATTTCTCATTCTCCTATAAAAAGTTATCTAGTAAAAAATGAACTTGTTTCAGATTAATAAACAACTACAGAATAATGATGAAAAAGCATCCGTGTGGTCAAATGAATGAAAAAGGGATCTAGAGTTTTTTTTAGTGAAGATCTTTTTATATCACAATAGCCAGGAAGTCGAATACAGTGAACTATATACACTAAACATTTGTGTCAGACATCTATTTGTTCTCTTAATTAAAAATCATTTGTAATTTGTATTTGACATTAACAGTTTTTTATAGCCATTTATCTATGCTTCATGGGAAAATGTACCAAGTAGCATTTTCAGTTTATTTTTCTAAATAAACGTGTTGTTTGTATTTTAAAAAAAAACAGGTTGCACTTGTTGCCACAGTAGGCCTGGGTACTTTTTGTACTGCTCAGTAACAGTAGTTTTCAAGGCTGCTTTTGGGATCATTTTATGCCAAATAATGGATGTTGACTGGACCATGGCTGCATATTATTACTTCACCTGTTCCCCATGCCTGTTTTTGGATGATCATATGTCTCTCAAATCTCATTGCTCATTTCTTACCCACAGTTTTAGTTCATTTATTTTTGCAGTTAAATGGCATAAATTTTCTTAGTAGTAAAAATGAAAGTATATTTTTTTCATTTTTTTTCAATGAGTGTAGAAAGCTAGATTGGGATCACAGTCCAGTATTGTCTTGGATAGATATCCCAGGGGTAGGGGCCTGTCTTAAATCCTGAATAAACAACACTCACTCCTGCTATGCTCATTTTCTTCATTTGCTATGTGTGCTAAAAGCATTGATTTTTTTTTTTAATTTTTAACATGTGTTACATGTTCTTATAGAAGGGAAGAAAAAAATCAAAGTACTTAATTTCCTACAACCTAGATATATACAGCTACAGATTGGATATATATATATATATATATATGGGAATATATATATATATATATATATCTCCTGCGTGTGGTCTGTTCTTTGCAAGTTTTAGCCTTGTATCTGTGTTATGTTAACTAAATCTAGGTTATTCTGGTTACTTGGAGATGAAGTTTGGTGAGAATTCAGTACATCACAAATAGCACAATGTTCAATAGAACAGAATAGACAGTCCAGAAATAAGCCCATGCATATATAGCCAAATAATTTATGACAAAGAATCCAGGACTATACCATGGGGAAAGGGCAGTCTCTGCTACAAATGGTGTTGGGAAAATTGGACAGCCACATGCAAAAGAAATAAACTGGATCACTTACTTATACCATACACAAAAATTAAATCAAACTAGATTAAAGACTTGAACATAAGAACTGAAATCATAAAACTCCTAGAACGCTTAGCAGTAAGCTCCTTCACAGGTCTTGACAATGATTTTTTGAATCTGACACCAAAACCAAAAATAAGTGAGACTACAAACTAAAAGCAAATTGATTTGTTTCATGTGTCTGTGTTTATGCCAGTACCATACTGTTTTAATTATGACTGCTTGGAAGTTTTCTGCCTGTCTTTTCACAGCTTGACGACTCATTTCTTTTCTTTTTTTTTTTTTTCAATTTTACAAGGTTTTTTTTTTTTTTCTTTTGGTATCATTAATCTACAATTACATGAAGGACATTATGTTTACTAGGTTCCCCCCTTCAACAAGTACCCCCACATACCCCTTCACAGTCACTGTCCATCACGTAGTAAAATGCTGTAAAATCACTACTTGTCTTCCCTGTGTTTCACAGCCCTCACTGTGCCCCCCACACGCTATACATGCTAATCGTAATGCCTTCTTTCTTTTTCCCCACCCTTATCCCTCCCAAATCGTCATCCCCAGTCCCTTTCCCTTTCATAACTATAAGTCCATTCTTGGGTTCGTGATTCTGCTGCTGTTTTGTTCCTTCAGTTTTCCTTTGTTCTTATACTCCACAAACGAGTGAAACCATTTGGTACTTGTCCTTCTCCGCCTGGCTTATTTTACTGAGCATAATACCTCTAGCTCCATCCATGTTGTTGCGAATGGTAGGATCTGTTTTTTTCTTATGACTGAGTAATATTCCATTGTGTATATGTACCACGTCTTCTTTATGCATTCATCTACTGATGGACATTTAGGTTGCTTCCATTTCTTGGCTATTGTAAATAGTGCAGCAATAAACATAGGGGTGCATCTGTCTTTTTCAAACTGGAGAGCTGCATTCTTAGGGTAAATTCCTAGAAGTGGAATTCCTGGGTCAAATGGTATTTCTATTTTGAGCATTCTGAGGAATCTCCATACTGCTTTCCACAATGGTTGAACTAGTTTAAATTCCCACCAGCAGTGTAGGAGGGTTCCCCTTTCTCCACAACCTCGCCAACATTTGTTGTTGTTTGTCTTTTAGATGATGGCGATCCTTATTGGTGTGAGGTGATATCTCATTGTGGTTTTAATTTGCATTTCTCTGATGATTAGCAATGTGGAGCATCTTTTCATGTGCCTGTTGGCCATCTGGATTTCTTCTTTAGAGAACTGTCTATTCAGCTCCTCTACCCATTTTTTAATTGGATCATTTGCTTTTTGTTTGTTGAGGCGTGTGAGCTCTTTATATATTTTGCATGTCAATCCTTTATCGGATCTGTCATTTATGAATATGTTCTCCCATACTGTAGGATACCTTTTTGTTCTATTGATGGTGTCCTTTGCTGTACAGAAGCTTTTTAGCTTGATATACCCCACTTACTCATTTTTGCCTTTGTTTCCCTTGCCCGGGAAGATATGTTCATGAAGAAGTCACTCGTGTTTATGTCCAAGAGATTTTTGCCTATGTTTTATTCTAAGAGTTTTATGGTTTCATGACTTACATTCAGGTCTCTGATCCATTTGGAGTTTACTTTTGTGTATGGGGTTAGACAGTGATCCAGTTTCATTCTCTTACATGTAGCTGTCCAGTTTTGCCAGCACCATCTGTTGAAGAGACTGTCATTTCCCCATTGATGTCCATGGCTCCTTTATCGTATATTAATTGGCCATATATGTTTGGGTTAATGTCTGGATTCTCTATTCTGTTCCACTGGTCTGTGGCTCTGTTCTTGTGCCAGTACCAAATTGTCTTGATTACTGTGGCTTTGTAGTAGAGCTTGAAGTTGGGGAGCGAGATCCCCCCCACTTTATTCTTCTTTCTCAGGATTGCTTTGGCTGTTCGGGGTCTTTGATGGATCCATATGAATTTTTGAACTATTTGTCCCAGTTCATTGAAGAATGCTGTTGGTAACTTGATTGGGATTGCATTGAATCTGTATATTGCTTTGGGCAGGATGGCCATTTTGACGATATTAATTCTTCCTAGCCAGGAGCATGGGATGAATTTCCATTTGTTAGTGACCTCTTTGATTTCTCTTAAGAGTGTCTTGTAGTTTTCAGGGTATAGGTCTTTCACTTCTTTGGTTAGGTTTATTCCTACATATTTTATTCTTTTTGATTCAATTGTGAATGGAATTGTTTTCCTGATTTCTCTATTAGTTCATTGTTAGTGTATAGGAAAGCTACAGATTTCTGTGTGTTAATTTTGTATCCTGCAACTTTGCTGAATTCCAGTATTAGTTCTAATAGTTTTGCAGTGGAGTCTTTAGGGTTTTTTATGTACAACATCATTTCATCTGCAAATAGTGACAGTTTGACTTCTTCTTTACCAATCTGGATTCCTTGTATTTCTTTGTTTTGTCTGATTGCCTTGGCTAGGACCTCCAGTACCATGTTGAATAACAGTGGGGAGAGTGGGCATCCCTGTCTTTTTCCCGATTTCAGAGGAAAAGGTTTCAGCCTCTCACTGTTTAGTATGATGTTAGCTGTGGGGTTATGGCCTTTATTGTTGAGGTACTTGCCCTCTATGCCCATTTTATTGAGAGTTTTTATCATGAATGGATGTTGAGTTTTGTTGAATGCTTTTTCAGTGTCTATGGAGATGATCATGTGGTTTTTGTCCTTTTTGTTGATGTGGTGGATGATGTTGATGGATTTTCGAATGTTGTACCATCCTTGCATCCCTGGGATGAATCCCACTTGGTCATGGTGTATGATCCTCTTGATGTATTTTTGAATTCGGTTTGCTAATATTTTGTTGAGTATTTTTGCATCGACGTTCATCAGGGATATTGGTCTGTAGTTTTCTTTTTTGGTGGGGTCTTTGCCTGGTTTTGGTATTAGGGTGATGTTGGCTTCATAGCATGAATTTGGGAGTATTCTCTCCTCTTCTGTTTTTTGGAAATCTTTAAGGAGAATGGGTGTTATGTCTTCTCCGTATGTCTGATAAAATTCCGAAGTAAATCCATCTGGCCCGGGGGTTTTGTTCTTGGGTAGTTTTTTGATTACTGATTCAATTTTGTTGCTGGTAATTGGTCTGTTTAGATTTTCTGTTTCTTTCTGGGTCAGTCTTGGAAGGTTGTATTTTTCCAGGAAGTTTTCCATTTCTCCTAGGTTTTCCAGCTTGTTAGCATATAGGTTTTCATAGTATTCTCTAATAATTCTTTGTATTTCTGTGGGGTCCGTCCTGATTTTTCCTTTCTCGTTTCTGATTCTGTTGATGTGTATTGATTGTCTTTTTCTCTTAATAAGTCTCGCTAGAGGCTTATCTATTTTGTTTATTCTCTCGAAGAACCAGCTCTTGGTTTCATTGATTTTTTTCTATTTTTTATTCTTCTCTATTTTATTTATTTCTTCTCTGATCTTTATTATGCCCCTCCGTCTGCTGACCTTAGGCCTCATTTGTTCTTCTTTTTCCAATTTCGATAATTGTGACGTTAGACTATTCATTTGGAATTGTTCTTCCTTCTTTAAATATGCCTGGATTGCTATTTACATTCCTCTTAAGACTGCTTTCGCTGCATCCCACAGTAGTTGCGGCTTTGTGTTGTTGTTGTCATTTGTTTCCATATATTACTGGATCTTCATTTTAATTTGGTCATTGATCCATTGATTATTTAGGAGCATGTTGTTAAGCCTCCATGTGTTTCTGAGCCTTTTTGCTTTCTTTGTACAATGTCTTTCTAGTTTTATACCTTTGTCGTCTGAAAAGTTGGCTGCTAGGTTTTCAATCTTTTGGAATTTACTGAGGTTCTTTTTGTGGCCTAGTATATGGTCTGTTCTGAAGAATGTTCCATGTGCACTTCAGAAGAATGTGTATCCTGTTGCTTTTGTATGTAGAGTTCTTTAGATGTCTATTATGTCCATCTGTTCTAGCGTGTTGTTCAGTGCCTCTGTGTCCTTACTTATTTTCTGTCTGGTGGATCTGTCCTTTGGAGTGAGTGGTTTGTTGAAGTCTCCTAAAATAAATGCATTGCCTTCTATTTCCTCCTTTAATTCTGTTAGTATTTGTTTCACATATGTTGGTGCTCTTGTATTGGGTACATATTATTTATAATGGTTATATCCTCTTGTTGGACTGAGCCCTTTATCATTATGTAATGTCCTTCTTTAACTTGTTACTTTCTTTATTTTGAAGTCTATTTTGTCTGACACTAGTATTGCAACACCTGCTTTTTTCTCTCTGTTGTTTGCATGAAATATCTTTCTCCATCCCTTGACTTTTAATCTGTGCATGTCTTTGGGTTTGAGATGAGTCTCTTGTAAGCAGCATATAGATGGGTCTTGCTTTTTTATCCATTCTATTACTCTGTGTCTTTTGATTGGTACATTCAGTCCATTTACATTTAGGGTGATTGTTGAAAGATATGTACTTATTGCCATTGCAGGCTTTAGATTTGTGGTTACCAAAGGTTCAAGGTTAGCTTGTTTACTACCTTACTGTCTGACCTCACTCGCTTATTGTGCTGTTACAAACACAGTCTGATGATTATTTCTTTTCCTTTTTCCTCCTCGTCCATTCTTCATTTGTTGCGTGTTTTTTTCTGTGCTCTTCTTAGGCGTGCTCCCATCTAGAGCAGTCCCTCTATGATACCCTGTAGAGGTGGTTTGTGGGAGGCAAATTCCCTCACCTTTTGCTTGTCTGCAAATTGTTTAATCCCTCCTTCATATTTACATGATGATCGTGCTGGATACAGTATCCTTGGTTCAAGGCCCTTCTGTTTCATTGCATCAAATATATCATGCCATTCTCTTCTGGCGTGTAGGGTTTCTTTTGAGAAGTCTGATGATAGCCTGATGGGTTTTCCTTTGTAGGTGACCTTTTTTCTCTCTCTGGCTGCCTTTAATACTCTGTCCTTGTCCTTGATCTTTGCCATTTTAATTATTATGTGTCATGGTGTTGTCCTCTTTGGATCCCGTCTCTCGGGAGTTCTGTGTGCCTCCGTAGTCTGAACAACTATTTCCTCCCCCAGTTTGGGGAAGTTTTCAGCAATTATTTCTTCTAAGATACTTTCCATCCCTTTTCCTCTCTCTTCTTCTTCTGGTACCCCTATAATGCGGATGTTGTTCCTTTTGGATCGGTCACACAGTTCTCTTAATATTGCTTCATTCTTGGAGATCCTTTTATCTCTCTGTGCATCACCTTCTATGCGTTCCTGTTCTCTGGTTTCTATTCTATCAATGGCCTCTTGCATCTTATCCATTCTGCTTATAAATCCTTCCAGAGTTTGTTTCACTTCTGTAATCTCCCTCCGGACATCTGTAATCTCTCTCCAGACGTCTGTAATCTCCCTCCGGACTTCATCCCTTATCTCTTGCATTATTCTCTGCAGCTGTGTCAGCATGTTTATGATTTTTATTTTGAATTCTTTTTCAGGGAGACTGGTTAGGTCTGCCTCTGCAGATCCTTTCTCAGGTGTAACTATCTTGGACTGGACCAGATTTTTTTGCCTTTTCATGGTGATAGCAGTGGCTATAGGCAGGTTACGGGTGTGTCAGCTGGGAGAAGAAAGTCCTTTCCTGCTTGCTGTATGCTTTGCCCTTCTCCGCTGCCTGTGACAGTTACCCGCACTCCTGGAGCAGCCACCAGGTTAGTCCCCTAAGCTGCTGTGGGTGGGGTGTCCGTTAGAGCAGCGCAGAGCCCTGCAGGGAGTGGCAGGCACACAGGTATGCTCCTCCTTGCTAGCAGCGACCGTGCCAGGCAGCTGTGTGGCATCAGCTGCCTTTGGGTCTGTCCCGAGCGGCTGTGCGTTGGGCTGGGATTCCACTTGGCTGCTGAGAGCATGCCTGCTCCCCTGACTCCGCTGCAAGTGCGCACAGGGCTCTTCCGCACAGGCTTCTACTGGGCTCCTCTGGCTTCACTGCCGTCAGTGCGCGCAAACTGCACCCAGGCTGTTCGATCACGCCACTGCGGACTAGCACAAGCCTCTCCTGCGGTGCACGGATTCGCTCTCAGTCCCTTCCGGTGCTGCTGTCCGCGGTGCACGCTGCACTCTCCTGCTACTGGGCCGGTGTTTTGGGGTCCGTGCCAGTTGGAGGAACAAGTGGCAGGCTGCCCATTCCCGTGAGGGGCTTCAGAGCTGCACCGCCTTCCCGGCGTCTAGGGCGCCCAAGTTTCCCCGGTATTCCCAGCTGCCGGGACAACTTCGTCCAGCTATGGGGTCCCTGTCTCTTTAAGACTTGCAGAAAGCACTCGCTTTTCTTTTGTCTCAGGGGCTCCTGTTGCGGGGACCTGCCCACAGGGTTTGCTTTTCCTTTTCTCTAATATCCAGCAGCCCGTGCACCTTGTGTCTGCGTTCCAGGTGCGGATTTCTAGAGCTGGTTGTTTAGCAGTCCTGGGCTTTCACTCCCTCCCCGTTCCAACTCCTTTCTTCCCGCCGGGGTTTGTGGTGGGGGAGCATTTGGGTCCCGCCTGGCCGTGGCTTGTATCTTACCCCCTTCGTGTGATGTTGAGTTCCCACAGACGTAGATGTATCCTGGCTGTTGTACTGCATCCACTGGTGTCTCTTTTAGGAATAGTTGTATTTATTGTATTTTCATAAATATATATGTTTTGGGGAGGAGATTTCCTCTGAACTACTCACACCGCCTTCTTCCTGTGATCCCCCCCTCATATCTTTTTAGTACTGAATAATATTCCATTGTCTGGACATACTACGGTTTATGTATCCTCTCACCTGTTGAAGGACATTTTCATGAGGTGTCTGTTCAGGTCTTTGGCCCATTTTCCTAATTTTATTTTTATTTTTACTTTTATTTTTTAATTTTTTATTAAGGTATGTTTGATATACACTCTTATGAAGGTTTCACATGAAAAAAACAATGTGGTTACTACATTTACCCATATTATCAAGTCCCCACCCATACCCCAAGGCAGTCACTGTCTATCACTGCAGCAGGTTGCTTGGCCCATTTTCTAATCAGGTTGTTTGTTTTCTTATTGTTGAGTTTTAAAAAAATTTTTGTGTGTATTTCGTAGAACTCTTTTTTCAGGTATGTATATCTTTTACAAATATTTTCTCCAACCTGTGGCGTGTCTTCTTATTCTCTCTACATAGTCTTTCGCAGAGCACAGTATTTTAATTTTAATGAAGTTCAGCTTATAATTATGTCTTTCATGGTTTGAAATTTTGCTGTTGTATTAAAAAGTCACTAACATATAACCATCAACAGGTCATCTAGGTTTTCTCCTGCATTGTCTGCTAGAAGCTTTGTTAGAGTTCTGTGTTTTACATTTAGGTCTGTCGTATATTTTGAGTTAATTTTTGTGAAGGGTGTAAGGTCTGTGACAAAATTAATTTGCATGTGGATGTCTAGTTGTTCTAGCACCATTGTTACGAAGATTATCTTTGTTCCATTGTATTGCATTTGCTCCTCTTCAAGGATCAACTGACTATATTTATGGGGGTCTATTTCGGGGCTGTCTGTTCTGTTCCATTGAACTGATTATCTATTTTTTCACCAATACCATACTGTCTTGATTGTAGTTTAACAGTAAGTCTTGAAGTTAAGTAGTGTCAGTCCTCCAACTTTACTCTTCTTTAGTATTAAGTTGGATATTCTAATATATAGCCTCTCCATATAAACTTCAGAAAGAGTTTGTCAATACCATAAAATAACTTACTGGAATTTTGATTGGGGTTTCATTGAATCTGTAGATCAAATCGGAAAGAACTGACATCCTGACAATATTGAGTCTTCCTATCCATGAACATGGAATATCTCTCCATGTATTTAACTCTTAATTTTTTTCATCAGAGTTTTGTAGTTTTCCTCATACAGGTTTTGTTACATATGTTATTAGATTTATAACTAAGTGCTTCATTGGGGGGGGTGCTATGTAAATGGTAATGTTTTTAATTTCAAATTCCACTTGTTCATTGCTGGTGTCTGTTTAGCTTTTTAAGCGCTTAATGGATGCCTGGAAGTTGACATACATGTATATTCAGAAATGTTTTGCCACCTGAGACCTGTGAGGAGGTAAGCTTCATGGTCCAATCTGTAATTAGTATTGGGGGGAAATCTGTTAATGCATTTGGCTAATATTAATTTATTGTCATTTTTCAAATTCTAAAGTTACTTTATATTATGATGAGGGCGGGAACAAAAAAAAAAATTCATACAAACATCCATGTCCCATAAAAGTCCGTTCAGGACTGAAGATGAAAAGAACACCAACTTTCAGAATAACTCAGTGTGAGAAGTTTAAGAGGAAGAAAGATATGTCTGTCCTGAGCACAGCTTTTGCCATGTCACCCTCAAGTCTATTGCCATCATATGGGAAGCACTTTGTTTAAATTGTACAGTAAGGTCATTCAGGTACTATATTTGCTATTTATGATATACAATCTTAATCCTTTCTACTTCAAGAAAGGATTTAATGAGTTCATAGAAATTTAATTGGTATGTTATAACAGACATATAGGGTAATTGAAATACAGAGCAGAAGCCCTGTAGAGAAAGACATCCTGTTAAAAAGTAGAACTGGTCAAACAATCACTCCAGCATCATTCAGTCTTGGCTTCTTGGTAGCCAGGGAAAGGGGAAAAAGGGAAATAAAATGTTTGGATCGAACTGTGTAACTAAAATACAACTTGACCTGTTACATAAAAATGATACGTGAAGTTTTAGATTTCTAAAACCTATTTGGCAGTAATTAGTACCTTTAAATAACTATGCTGTGCATGTTTATTTCAGTAAATGGTCACTGTTTTAAGGGAGTTCTCTAGGGGAAACAGCCTCTTTCCACCAACTCAGTATAGGACAAGGATTATTAAAGGGCGGGTTTTCTCTGACTGAATTCATGACACAGCTATTTAAAAAGAGAGAGAGAAGCAGAGAAACTTCGAGATGCAGCACCCTGAGAAGGCGTTCCTGTGCGGAGGTGGACAGCGCCGTGCGGCGATAGCGTTGATGACGTCCAGGCGCAGGCGAAGGCGCTGCGTGCTCGCGCCCCAACCCAAGGAGAGCCCGCGGGAACGGCAGGGACGAGCCCCGGGCCGTGCGGTCCCGGGCCCTGCAGTCCGGCCGCGGAGGAGCCGAGCTCTTCCGGCTTGTTTGGCCTTAGCCTGCAGAACACTGTATTTTGATCATGACCCATGAAATGAAAGTTTCATAACAGTAGTTGCCTTTGCCAAACAAGTGATATTTTCTGTGTCTTTTTTTTTTAATGTTGGTTTTGGCCCAGTAATTTGATTTCACACACGATGAATCGTGAAAAACACTGCTCGAGAGTAATTGCAGTGCAAAACCTTTTGTTGTTAATTAGAAATCAAGTCATATTCTTCTAAGTAGGTACTAGCAGTGACATTGTTAATTCTGTTACTTCAGGCTGTGAATGTCCTATATCCCCCAAAGTGTTGCCAATAGTTGTATGTTTGATTTCATTTAAAGCAATATTGCTCTTATTAGTAGGATAATATTTTTTGGGAAAATCTAAATTACTTGACAAATTTCTCATTTTACACAGTAGTCTGTGTTCTATAAAAATTAGAAGTAAACTGTACATGTGTTTTAAATGTCCCTGAGATATTTATAATTTAAAGAAATCCTCTAGTGCTTGTTTATATAAATACACGTTTGACCTCAGCCACACTCATTCATGTGCTTATTGCCCATGGTTACTTTCCTGCTATTTAGAAATTTAATTGGTATGTTATAGACATATAGGGTAATTAAAATACAGATCAGAAGCCCTATAGAGAAAGACATGTTAAATGGAGCAAAGTTGAGTAGTTGCAACACAGACCATATGGACTACAAAGCCTAACATATTTACTATATGATCCTTTATAGACAAAGTTTGCTAACCCGTCCTAGTGATTCCTTTTTCAAAAATCTAATCCTTCTCTAACATCTTTTTATAAATCCAGGTTTTCCTGTACTGAGTTTGCTTAATTTAAAGCAACACCATACTGTTTTCAGTTTAGTTTTCTTGATTCGATTAGGATCTTTTTTTTTTCACTAAATACCTACTAAACATTTATTTAACATACATTAACAATAATCCCTGTAGTGTGACAGCCATGAGATACCCACTGGACTCTCCTGCCCCTCTGGGCCCGCCACTGTATTTGCCCTGAGGCCACACTTCCCTTGGCTGTCGTCAGCTACCAAGGAGAGCCAGGATACTAAGGCTCGTTCCACCAGTACACAGGCTTCCTCCATTGGGGGCCTTTGGCTTGAGGACTCCCCATGGTCATAGTGGACCCCTTCTTGAAACTGTTCTGCAGTCCAAGGCTTCCTAGCCTTCCCTACCCACAGGTGTCACACCTAAATCATGCTCTGAAAGCTCTCCCTACTTCTCCTCCCTTCCCAATAATCCTCTTTCACATCCAATCCTGTCTTAGACTCTGCTTTTCAGCAGATCCAAACTAACATAACCAGAACAATAAATACATGTACAACATGTTTACTGCCCTCACGTGTGCAGTGATAGGTGAGGAGGTGGGTAGGTGGCAGGAGAGAAGAACAAATGAAAACACAGTCGTTTATACATCATGGTGTTAGGTTCCAAATGTGTGCGGCACATGGTTTCTTTTTTTAGCATTTAGAAGGGCTAAGACTATTCTTAATTAGGATACAAAGAGAAGGTCCTTGGGGAAATGGGTACATTGCCTCCTGACACATATGCAGTAATTGTTTAGTGAGTGAGTACATCCTGGGTAGGTAGAAGTGGGGGCAGGCAAGGAGTATGAGGGCTTAGAAATCAAGAAGAGGAAAAGGAAGAATGAGGGGGGTTATGGGGGCTGGAGCTGAGGATGTCTAAAAGGAGTGGTTGGCAATCAAGTGGGAAAAATGGATTGGAAATTATTATAGAGGACTTGAAATACCAGACGGAGAGGATTTTATTCTGCAGGAGATGAAACACCATCAGGAGGTGTTTTAGTAGGGAGTACAGTGATAGGAAGATTCCCACTGTACATTGGGGAAAGAGACTGAAAAGTAGCCTGATTATGAGGCCATGCAGTCCAATTTTGTAGTGATAATTGGTAACAGAGGAAATGGAAAGAAAGAATGATTTCAAGGGACACTGGAAAGTGAAAAGGAACAACATATTTGAAGGCTAACTGAAAATGAGGTGGGGATGGTAAGCCAGTTTGGGCAGTGCTGAATCTGAGGTTTTGTGCTTTGGCAACATTGATAAAAGTGGTGCCACAATGACAGAAATAAGGAAGGCAAACCTGTATTGAACTGTCTGCTTTCTTGCATTCTGTATCCAGGCTGAGTTTAGAAGGGAAATAATAACTTCTACTCCTGTTTTTAGAAATGTAAAATTTGAGAGGCTGGCAGCCTAGCTAAGTGTTATCAGACATTTGGAAATGAGAACTGAAGCTCCAATGGGGAGTAAACAATTATCACTGACATTTACTTATGCTGCTCATAGTGATGCCTTCAGACCTGCTTCTTGTTTCTTTTGTTGTTCAAACTCCTGTTATGATCCTTAATGCATGGCCGATATTGATGAGGAAAAGGTTCAAAGATGTGAAAAAACAAAATGCAATCTGAAAATATGTTAGTGCTTCCAGATTGTTAAAAATATTTCCATAAATGATTCAATAATCCTACCATTTACAAAATATAAAACCTTTCAAAAGAGTACAGCTAATGTGTGAGACAAAAATGTGCATGACATATAGCTGTGAAGAGATTTCTGTATAGACCATTACAGAATAGAAAAAGTACAGTATAACATTTAGAAATAGAAATCATGAAAATGCTTCCCACAAACTGGACATAATTTCATTTGGATTTAGAACTGTACTTTAAAAAAATACACTGTCAGGTGAGTTATCCCAAAATTTAAGAATGAGAGTTCAAGTTAGCCAACTAGAATAATTTTATCATGCTAGTAATAAGGAAATGAATTAAGAGACATCTTGTATTTTTTTAAGCATTATAATTCTCAAAATATTTTTCACTATAAAGAAAAGATCAAGGACTTTTTTATCTAAAGAGAAAAGTGAGATAGAAAATTGCCATTATTTTCAGTGAAGCCAGTTAACAGTAGGCCTTTGAAGGGGAAATTTTATTATTACTTAATATTATTTTCTGATGTGTCAGGAATTTATAACCAATGTTTTTAGAAACCACTTGGCACTCACTGCTGGTTAAAACTTTTTTTTAATGTATTATTTTTTTAATAGAAGTATAATTGACATATCCTATTCATTTCAGGTGTACAGCATAGTGATTCAATATTTTGATGCATTATAAAATGATCTCTAGAATAAATCTAGTTACCACCTGTCACCAGTATTATTGACTATAATGCCGTACATTATACCCCCATGACTTAATATCTTATAAGTGGAAGTGTGCTTGTTAAAACTTTTGTAGATTTCAGAAAAAAAAAAAGTTTTGGTTTCTGTCTTGTTTTTAAGGTATTTTCCATACATAATAATTTTAATGTTACTGTCACTTTATGCATTGGAGATCTGTGTGTATGACAGTGCTTTGGTGAATAATAAATCCACATCTTTTTAAAAGGTTATGTCTAGAGAAGATATTTCCGTACTGGTTTCTCTACTCAAGAGCTTTATCGGGAGCTGAAGCAGTCAATGCTTTGAGGCCATTCTATTTTGCAGTACATCCAGATTTCTTTGGACAGCACCCCAGAGAAAGGGTAAACATTTATTTACTTTTTTAACCTTTCGTCTACATTCTGTTTAGTTATTTACCTTTGGCATAATACAATACAGAGCTCTATAAATTTGCATCGTCCGGTCATGGTGATACGGTCAGTGTTTTGAACTAATTAGAAATACAGATGTTGGAATTGAAAATGTAATTATTGTTTATTATGAAATATGAGAGAATAGAAATATATGTATTGGTCTCTGCCCCAGTGCCTGGCATAAGCACCTAAAACCCTTATAAATTCTTAAGTGATAAGAGCATGAGGCACATCTTTTTGTTCTAATGAAAGGGCTCTGTGTGGGCCCCTGCGTGGCTCCTGGATGGGGGACAGTCACCTGAAAGAGCAAGCCTTGGTTAGAAGCATGGAAGCTTCAGCACCACCTTCATCCTCCTTAGAGAGGGGTGGTGCTGGAAGTGGGATTAATGACTGACTTTGCATACGTGGTGAAGCTGCCATAAAATCCCAATAGTCCAGGGTTCGGAGAGCACCCAGGGTGAGCTCATCCACACCCTGGGAGGGTGATGCACCCCAACTCCACAGGGAAAGAAGCTCCTGCACTCAGGACCCTCCCAGACCTTGACCTGTTTATCTCCTCATCTGGCTGTTCATAGTACCCTTTATCATATCCTTTAATAAACTACTAAATGTAGGTTAATGTTTCCCTGAGTTCCCTCTGGCAAATGAGTAGGACCCAAGGAGGTGGTCTTTGGCGCCTCCAATCTATACCCAGTTGTTCAGAAGCACAGATAAGAGCCTGGACCTGCAACTGGTGTCTGAACTGTATATGTGGGGTGGGCGGGGGGAGCAGTCTTGCGGGACTGAGCCCTTTACCTGTAGGATCTGACACTCTCTCCTGGTAGGTAGCATCAGAATTTAGTTAAATTTTAGGACACCCAGCTGCTGTCACAGAGAACTGCTCGTTGTGGGGGAAAATCCCCACACATCTGGAGACCAGAAGTGTCAGAAGTATTCAGTATGAGTAGTAAAGGAGATTCACAAAGATAGATGGAACTAGGATATTCCTTCCCATGAAAGCTGTCAGTTTTTATGCAGGCAATAAAGCTATTGTGTAAAGTCTTTACAGTATTAGTAATCATGTTTTCTGAACCAATTTTTAGAGTAAGATTGAGAGTTTGAGAGAAAATGTAAGGCCTTTATTACTATGGTAAATCCTTTTTTAAGGATGATACAGGAAGTTTTTTCAATGCCCCCAAAGCTTTTCCCTTATGTTGCCTGCTGCTGGATTAATTCCCTACAATGCCAGCTAATATATGCTCAAGGAAGGCAAATGGTATGAAAAATAACTTAAGATAAACTTAGGAAGTGAGGAAGGTCAGTATTTTTTAACATCGGATAATACATCACAAAGCTGATGCTCTGGAGTTCACTCCATTGGTTCCTTAGCATTGGTAGGGGTTTAACATGGAAAGGATTTTAGAGCTCTTGAAAATTAGAACATTATTATTTTACTTTTTCTGCTCACCAGTGGGGAAAAAATCAATTTTGCTTCTTTGATCTAGAAAAGTACTCTGATTATGATAGTTGATATTATCTTGGCTATTCAAAGTCAGAGCCTTTCTAAATAATTAGTAAAATGAATCACCAGAAAAATATCACTTATTTGAGTATGTTAATAATCTAAAGTTTTTAACCCAACACATGTGGAAAAATTAAGCCTAGTGGTAGGTAAATATTTTCCCTCCTCTACTAGTGTATCTTTTTTTTATTAAAACTTCTATGTTCTATAAAAGGTGAACTCAGCAGGCTTGGGTTGCTTAAGCTCTGCACATACCAAAGAAATGCCTGGCTTCTATACTGGCCCTCGACTGCCTGGGAGATGAGCTCTGAGCCCTTAGAATATCCTGCCTGATAAGAATGTTTTTCTATGTCTGAAGCCTTGGGCCAAGCCAAATGGTTTATGCTAACAGTATGATTTATGGTACATGCCTGCTTCCATATGTCTGAGGCCCTCTGGGGGCACTGGAGACTGAGTTGCTAAGGTTAATCATATGTGTGCTGCATGGCTATGTGACTGAGCCCCAATAAAAACCCTGGACACCAAGACTTGGGTGTGCTCCCTCAGTTGGCAACTCTTTCATGCACTGTCACACAGAGTTGCTGGGAATTAAGCACTGTCTGTACAATTCCACTGGGTAAGGACCTAGAACCTGTGTCTGGGCTCTCCTGGATGCCTCTCTACATGCCTTTTCCCTTTGCTGACTTTAATCAGCATGCTTTTGCTGTAATAAACCATAACCATGAGTTTAATAACTTTTCTGAGTTCTGTAAATCCTAGCATGTCATCAAACCTGAGAGCGGTCTCCGGAACCCTCAACATAGTATGCCTGGAACATAATTGTTCTAGTGCAACTGTATTTCTATTTACTCCCTAAGCTTGCCTATTTCAGTGCCTGCTCTGTACCAAGCCTTTGCACTAGCTGCTCCCTCTGCTCCATCATCCTTCCCCCAGATATCCCCAGGAAGCCCACCCAAACCTTGATGTCCAGGCTCAGTCTCTCAAAGATGGGTTGTCCTTTGCTTTCTCATGTGTGACACCTTTAGAGTGAGGCTCTCCCTGATTGCCCTATTGAAAAATGCCGCCGCCACCTTCCTGCCTGCCATTCCCTATGCCCCTTATTCTGCAGTACATTTTCTGTTGTGTTCTTCCCTTTCCAGGTACCCTGTTTACTCTTTTACTGGACTTATGGTTCATTTTTCTTGCCTCACTAAAATGCAGGCTCCACGAAGGCCATTCACCCTTCTTGTCCCCTCACATTCGTTCCAGTCTTCTTTGCCACTACCACAGGACACACTGGCCCCTTGTCAAGGGAGACAGACATAAGGTCCTGCCTATTCATCCCATCAGGCCAGGTTCTCAAATTGAAGCACAGTTACTGTTTTTACTCATCTTAATTTTTGGTTAAGTTATAAAGTATGTAAAGTAATCATAGGTTTCAAAAATCTGTGAAACTAAGTACAAAGTTTTCTTAGAAGTCTCACTCACATTTGTATTTCCATTACCCCATTCCTGTTAACTTCCTGCAGATACCATTATTAGTGTCTGAGTTGTTCTGCCTGTTTCTTCTTGGTAAATAAAAAAATCAAAAAATAATGACGAGGATTTATACCTGGTACTAAATTTAGTACTAGCAGGAAATATACTTCTGCTATTCATTAGACTCTCCTGGCTATAAACAGCATGTTATAATAAATTAACAAAAATAAGCTGTTCTAAGCTGAGATGACACTGCGTGTCTAAGGGATCTAGATGATAAGCAGCACCGTGAGTATCTGTGCCATTCTGTAGATCTGTTCCTTCACATAAGGGCATTGCTTTGTTCACTTAATCCTGGAAATCGCTCCATGTCAGTTCCCAGCTAGCTTCTACACCACATTCTTTCTCTTTTTTTCTTTTTGGTTGTACAGTATTCCATTGAATGAAAATACCATAATTCAGCCCATCTCCCCTGGATGGGCATCAAGAGCCCTTTATATGGAAAGAAATTAGCCCTTTGCTATGAAATAACTTGAAAGTGTTTTCTCCCAATTGCTTATTTGTCTGTAGAGTGCTTATTGTGGGGGTGTGTTTGTGCTTTTTAATATGTTTTTATTTTTTATGTAATTGGATTTATTAATCATGTATTACTTTGAGATATTTAGTCATTGTTAGGCTTTTTGCACACCAGAGTTATAAAGGAATTCAGCTATGTCATCTTCCAGTATTTATACTGTTAAGTTTATATTTGCATCTCAGCCACAGGACTTCATTCTGTTACATGTTGCAAGATATGTACCCAATTTTACCTTTACCAAAGAGCTATGAAATCCCAACATTTTTTAATACTAAACTATTTAGTACCCTCAATAATGTTAAAGGCTAGGATATAATTTCTGTTGTTTCCTTGTTCTGTTTTGTGTGTAAATGCCCTTAATATTTTTTTCTAGGAAGTCAATGAAAATTCTCTTAAGAGATTAAGTGTCTACTTAGAAAACCTCCAGAAACCAGGCTTCAAGTCTTTGAAACCAACTCACCTCACATTTTATGTAAGAGAAACAGACCAGAATTCCTCTGATGGCCAGGAACCCTTTAGCACTTCTGGTATGTTTTATTTGTAGAGTATCCCTTGCAAGCTTCATGTTAAATGTATTCATTCAGTCTGACATTGCCAGAATATGTTTGGATTGAAGCCTTGATTGTAGAAAAATAATGTCATTAAATTGATTGTTTTGCTAGAATTAGATTCCATTCCTGGCTTCATGTGTTTTAACAAACCGATTTTTTTGTTTAAGCTTTTTATCCATAAAACTGAAGTGTTCCTATTTGCCTACTTCCTATTTCAGTACTGTTTTAAGTATTAAACATATATGTAAAACTTTTCATTATATTCTTCTATTCTCTTATATAGTCTTCAAAGCACTGTGTGAAGTAAGTAGTGTTTGCCCAGGTGTAACCTGGTCATATCCACTGATTTTCCCAGGACCATGATAAGAGAATATGGGTCTTGAACCTAGATCTTTTAACCTCTAGCCTTAAGCAGTTTCTAAAATCTAATCAGTCTTAATATACAGCTTTCTTTCTGGTCCTTTGTCACCATTTTAGCCATGATCCAGAAATACTTAAAATTAAGAACAAATGAGTCCATCATTTCCCTAAATATGCATCCTTTTGGTGAACCTTTAGTAAATAACTTAATTTTTAAAATGAACTTTGAAAGAATTTAAAGATTTACTAAGAGCTTTCTGTGAGTTAAGGTTTAAACAATTAGAAAATACACTATAATTTTTGAGACAAACTATTTAAAACTCAGTTTGATGGTCTTTTGAGACCTAGAATCTGTTTCTGGCTCCACCAGTGCCTAGCATGGGGCCTTAACTTCCTGTTCTTCATTATCAAAATAAAAGAGGGTGACATGCTGTGTGTGGGTCCTGAAGCACTGGCGTGGAAGAGGAGCCCTCTCATACCACTGCCCACAAGGCTCTCAGGGCCTCGGGCAGGAGGAGGAGGGACTGAATCTAACACGTGCGACAGGGTCTTTCTGCTGGAGAGGGCTTCCCGCCCAGTCTCTCCAGTGGTCAGCAGGTGATGATATATTTCCCCCTATCTTTTGCTCTCCTTTGATTAAATATGGGAGATCAGGAATCATAATTTTCTTTCCTTGGCGGTTTCTCCACCTACCTCTGATTTGAAGTTTTATTAAAAATAGACCATTTCCTTAGTCAGAGACAAAAAGTCAACTCATAGTCCTATTGTGAAGGACCAGCTCTACTGAAGAATGCTGTAAATAACAATAGTAATAATAACAAATAATTGTGTTTGTTACTCTAAAACGACACGATTTTATTTGAAAGTGTAAATAATCATTATGAATGTTCTGTTCTTAGTCATGAGAGTCTCCTAAGAAACAGATACACTGTTTGCTTGTGTAAGACCAAATATTCATAAATATTTTTTAATAGATGCATGTTGCTGTTGCTCAGGGTACAGATTAGGCCAGAAATTGAGAAAACATTATACTTATACATAGTGATCTACTTAGGTTTCATGATTTCCCCACGACAGATGAAACTTAAAAAGGCAAATTACATCCTTTGTAATTCTTAAAAATATTATCACCAGTCAATTTTTATTTTTATGTGTTTGGGAAACTCAAGCTCATTTCTACAGCTACAACTGCTGTGTCTGCTACCACCTGTCAACTGGATTTGTCTTAAATATTGAGTTTACATGGAATTAAAGAACAAACCAAATTTCTTTGATAGGGAAGGAACAAATAGAGGGAAACTTAAAAACTTTCTTTAAAAATATTATTAATCATTTTTCTCTTTTGACTTTATGACAAAGATTGTCACTCTGACAAAGATTGAAAATATTTTTATGATTTTAATCTTTCTGTCTGGTTATAAAATTAACACCAACTGTGGTTTTGTAAGTTTTTATTTTTAGAACACTAGAAATCATTATTCATCTTTTCAATGATTATTACAATGGTAGTAAGGTAGAAAGTTCATTCGTGATTTTCATTGCTGAAATTAAAAGTCTAAATCATTTCTTCAGCCCTACGTATTTTTTGTGGTCTGTGAGGAAGTAAACTATATTATGGTAAATTTTAAAACAAGTTAAAGATTTACTAAGCTTCTGTAAGTTAGTGCTAAAACAAGTAGCTGTAGTCAGCTATGGCTGAGTAAAAACAAAAATCCTCTACTTTCAGTTAATGGTTAACTTTGAACTATTCATTAAACAAAAATTGATTATAGAAAAAAAATAAATTGGAAATGGGAGAAAAATCAGCATATATGACAAAAAGATCATCTTAGTATGTAAAGAGCTCTTAGAAATCAAAAGGAAAACATAACAGTAGCTCCATTACAAAAATAGACAAAGACTGAGGACTTTAGACAGTTTAGAAAGGCAAAGACAATCAACTAGATGGTTCAGGAAATAATACATACAAATAGCCAATAAGCATATGAAAACATTTATCTGCAGTAATCAAATGCAAACTAAATTAGGCATTATTTTTTAATAAAAGATATGAACTGTCTGATATAGGTATTCCTCACTAAATAGCAGCCCTTACATTGGGTTAAATAATGAGTAGAACTGATAAGGTAGAAACAGATTTATTCCTTGACTAAACTCTTCCAGGGAAAAGCTATTCCTTCCTAACTTCAAATGCAGAAATTTGGGTTTTCCTTTCATCTTTCACTGACTAGAGCAACTCTCCTGCCAGTATTTCTCACCTTACCATCAAATGATTCACTAAAAACTCTTAGTTTGTATCTTTGGATTTCATAAGTCCATGTGGCAAGCCTAGTATGTATCTCTGAGAATGACTTAAATTGTATCTGTCATCAGTGACAGAGACAAGAAACTATATATCAGTCTTGTGTGGAATGTGAAAAATTAAAAATAATTATATCCATTAATGTCAGAAGTATTAAATAAATTATGCTACTTTCATTATATGGACTAGTGTATAGCTACTAAAAGAATGAGGTTGATCTATACATATGGCCATGGAAGGATCACCAAAGTTAAGTAACAAAAGCAAATTCAAAGTAATATGCCCAGGATGATACCATTTGTATATTAAGAAACAGTTCAAACCATGGGCATGTGTTACGTAAATAAATGTGTGTATATATCATACATAATATACACACACATAAACACATAGAAAAGGTTCAGAGCAGTGCTGTCCAAGGAAATTGTGTGTGACGATGCAAATGTTGTGTATCTGCACTACTGCAGCAGGCACTAGCCCCATGTGGCCATCGAGCACTTGAAACATAGCTAGTGTGAAAAGAAACTGATTTTTAGATTTTATTTTAAGTTTAATTAATTTGATTTTATGCATCTATATATGACTATTTGCCCCATACTAGACAGTACAGGTCCAAGAGCATACATACCTAACTGTTCATATTCCACATTCCAGTCCAAGAAGGGGATTCAGGATATTTTCAAAGCTGCCAATAAGTCTGGTCTCTATAGTCTAAGAGATGGAAAAGCTCTCCTATGAGCAAGTGTCCACCAAAGATAGTTTCCAGTGGCTATGTCTAGTAAAGATGTGAGGTTGTGTGCCTGTCAACAGGAGACTTTTATTTTTAATAGATATCTCTCTAACTTCACATTGAGGACATACTGATATAATACTTGTATAATTTTCAAGACCAATTAAAACTTTTTTTAAAAAGAAGGGAGGGCATGTGGAGAAAATACTTGCTTGGTGTCGCCTCACATTTAAGCCCTGGTTGCATCCTTCCTGCCTGTGTTTCTTCACATTTGAGAAGAGGGATGATAATGGCACAGCTGGTGGGAGTGTTGACTGAGAAGTTGTGTAAATCCAGCTAGAACCATGCCTAACACCCAGTAAAGAAAAAAAAAAAACAACAGTGGATTTCCTATTGATGACTTAACAAGTTAGATTATTAATCTTAGCCCAATGACTACCCAGTATCAAAATCAGAGTGTGAAGCACTAGTGTTTAAACTATTAGGGAAGGAATTTTAAATCACTTCCAAAAATACGAGTTACTAGATAGTTGGGTGTGAGGTGAGGACAGGCTCTTCGTTTCACAGAGAATATTCAAGATGGGTTTCTCCCACCACTGGGCCTAGATTGTCTGGCCCTTCTCCTCATGTGCACCACTGTCTCCATGCGGCCTCACCCTCTCCCTTCCTGTTGCTCCGTCTTAGTGCTGGAAACTATCTTTGGTGGACACTTGCTCATAGGAGAGCTTTTCCATCTCTTAGACTATAGAGACCAGACTTATTGGCAGCTTTGAAAATATCCTGAATCCCCTTCTTGGACTGGAATGTGGAATGGGTTTGGTCACTGGTGCCAAACTGGAGAAGGGACCTGACAATTAGAGGTTTCATGAAGCTAAAGATAGTGTGACATAGTTTTGGAAGAGGAAAATAGTTTTCCATTTACAGGTGATTTGCCAATAGGGTGAATTTTAATCAGTAAAGTCTTAAAAGATTTTGATTTTATAAATGTATGAAAAAAATTTTTAAATAAAAGCAAATAACCATCTGTATTAATTGTTTGGGGGATTTATATTCTCTAGGATTTCGAGCAGTCAAATTTACTTTGCACACCAGAGATCTGCTAAGCACAGTATTATATATTCTCAACTCCTGCAGTTTATCTATTGAACATATCCAAAGCTTGAATACAAGTGTGCATTCCCAGACTCTCAAGGAGGCTAAAAGGATGTCTGACAGGCCCATCAAATGGGACAAGTCTTACTATTCCTTTACTGGATTCAAGGACCCTGACGAAGACTTTGAACAAGTATCAAGAATGGAAACATCCCTGACGTATGTAAAAGTTTTTATTTAACTAAACTTATTTGTAATTCATGTATAAAATCTAAGTCTAATTTTCCAGAAAAAGTGATCCTATCGATATAATTCATCTAGTAATCATTATGAAAAAGGTATTTCATGTTTCTTAAAGTTGCCAGAATACTTCCAACTGTATTTAATTTTTGGTCTTTTGATACCAAACACAAGCAGAAGACTGTTTTGCTTTAAGTTTTTAAAATTCTACTCTTCAGGTTACCCCTGGTATATGATAAAAGGATGTACCTAAAACTATTTTTAAAATTTAAGCTTCTTCATGTGTTAAGCATTTCTAATTTCTTCAGATAGCTCAGTAGTAGTAATGTACTTTAGTGAAATAATACACACATAATAAAAATACATATAACCAACATTTGAAAATATCACCTGGGCAGTTTAAAAAGTATAAACTCTCACCTATACAATAAATAAGTTTTGGGGATATAAGCATGGGTGCTATACTTAATAATACTCTACTGGATATTTGAAAGTTGCTGACAGTAGATCTTAAAAGTTATCACAAAAAAAAAAATAACTGTATGGTGATAGATGTTTACTAGACTTACTTTTGTGATCATTTTGCAGTATTTACAAATATCAAATCATGTTGTATACCTGAAACAATATAATGTTGTATGTCAATTATATCATTATCACCTAGAATAGATTGAGAAAGAATAATTTTTAATTACAGAAACCATGTTCAAAATATTTCTCTATCATTTGTCTTACTTGTAAAGTCACAATTAATGTTTTCTGAGTCAGTCATTTTTGGGCTCCATCAAGCCACCCACAGCCAGTCCTGTGGCTGAATCTAAAGAGTCTGGTTTACCAGAAGATTGTCCCTCATTACTTCCAGGTAAATCATCCTGGATTATCCACTGGCAGAGCATTTGCTTTGTGGATTATCTATACTAACTCAGGAATTCCTCCCCTTGTTATCTAGCTAGATCCCAAAGGAGGCTGAAGAGACAGAAGGTAGCCGAGTCCAGTACAGAAAGGGAGACAAGTATCTGAAGGCGTGTGTGTTTCTGTGTGTGTATCTGCAGTGGCAGTTTACCTCATATGTCCCTAGGTTTAACCAATGGGCCCATCACTTCCCTAAATATATAGATTTTAATTGTTCATATTCTCTTCTGTAAACAAAACTGAGATGGAAATGTGGCTATGGGAATTATAATTTAATGATAGGCCAGAAGTAACAAGACAATAAGAACTAAGGGCAATAAAAATAAAGAAGTCATGATAGGATAGAAATTCATGATTTTTTTAATTGCTTCAGAAAAACTCAAGGGGTGAATTAAAGGTAAATTACACGTAGAGGCTACAACATGAGTTAAGTAGATTGCTATGAGCATGAACTAGAAGAGAGGTACCCAGCTTTGCTGCCACTGAGATTGATCCCATGAAACTTCTGCTTACACCCTGAAAAGGATATTACTCTGTGTCCAAGTGAACAACAGTCTGGGAATTCCTGGCCTAATGGGTACAAAAAAAAAAAAAAAAAGTGGGATTGGATAACTCAAGGCAAAAAAGCAAAACTGAGAGGTGTTGGATCTTGAGTCAACCTAAAGGGTTTAAGAATACATATTAAAGAAATTCAGAGAATCAGTTAGCCTGTGGCTCAGCTGACTGTGTCAAAGGGTACAATTTTGGTCTGGCATTAAATGTGCAGCCATGAAAAGATTGTTCCAAGAACCCAGAACTCAGAGGTAGCCAGCCGGCAAACTAATGAAAACAGACAGACACTATGAAAAGCCAGTTCAGTAAGGTAAGTGGTATTCAACTGGGTCCTTGTCCAAGCTGAGAATTTATAATTTTTTATTTGTATGTAATAAAATATTTCAGTCTTTAATAAAAGCAGGTTTTCTTCCAGTATACTAGGTAGTGAGTTTTTAAGAGTAAGGGACATGTTTTAATAATATCTATATCTAGTATCTACTGCACAGATTCAGTATTTTTACAACACTGAATTGGGGAATCATAAGGAGCACATGCTGAATTATCTTAGTCCAAAAGGAAAATACAAGATAATTCTACAAATGTATGTCAAACTGATGACCTGATTTATAAACTGCATTCACCTTATCAAACTTTATTCTTGAAATAAGGTATTTCTAAGATTTCAGGACATAATGTTAAAAACAGAAAATATAATGGCAGTATTATTTAATGTGGAATTTTAATTTTTAATAATTAGGGTTTTGCTTTTTTTTTTTTTTTTGGAGAAGTGAGGCTGTAATAGTGCCTTACAATGGTGCTATAAACACAGAACCTTGAAAATAAATCAGTTATGTTTTTTAAAACACAGAATAGAAGAATTATCAGCTCATAAAACTCCACTTAGGCCATTTTTATATTACATCTGATAATTACATTTCAATCTACATTTTAGGATATTCTGTGTAATTTTCTTTTATTGGCATCTTTTTTTATATATACTTAATGTACAATTACTTGAACATTATGGTAACTAGACTCCCACTATTAGCAAGTTCCCCCCACATATGCCATTACAGTCACTGTCCATCAGCGTAGTAAGATGCTATAGAATTAGTCCTTGTCTGCTCTATATATACTGCATTTCTCATGTCCCACCTCCCACCCCCCCGATAAATTTTGTGTGCTAATCATAATGCACCTTTTTCCCCCCCTTCACCCTCCCTTACCACCCATCCTCCCCAGTCCCTTTCCCTTTGGTAACTGTTAGTCCATTCTTGGGTTCTGTGAGTCTGCTGCACTTTTGTTCCTTCAGTTTTGCTTTGTTTTTATACTCCACAGATGAATGAAATCATTAGATACTTTTCTTTCTACACCTGGCTCATTTCACTGAGCATAATACCCTCAAGCTCCATCCATGTTGTTGCAAATGGTAGGATTTGTTTTCTTCATATGGCTGAATAATATTCCATTGTGTATATGTACCACACCTTCTTATTCATTCCTCTACTGATGGACACTTAGGTTACTTCCATTTCTTGGCTATTCTAAATAGTGCTGTGATAAATATGGGGGTGCATATGTCTTTTTCAAGCTGGGCTCCTGCATTCCTACAGTAAATTCCTAGGAGTGGAATTCCTGGGTCAAATGGTATTTCTATTTTAAGTTTTTAGAGTAACCTCCATACTGCTTTCCACAGTGGTTGAACTAGTTTACATTCTCACCAGCAGTGTAGGAGGGTTCCCCTTTCTCCACATCCTTGCCAACATTTGTTGTTGTTTGTCCTTTGAATGGAGGCCATCCTAACTGGTGGGAGGTGATATCTCCTTGTGGTTTTAATTTGCATTTCTCTGATGATTGCCAATATGGAGCATCTTTTCATGTGCCTGTTGGCCATCTGAATTTCTTGTTTGGAGAAGTGTCTGTTCAGCTCATCTGCCCATTTTTTAATTGGCTTATTTGCTTTTTCTTTGTTGAGATGTGTGAGCTCTTTATATAATTTGGATGTCAACCCCTTATCAGATGTCATTTATGAATATATTCTCCTGTACTGTAGGATGTCTTTTTGTTCTACTAATGCTGTCCTTTACTGTACAGAAGCTTTTTAGTTTGATATAATCCCACTTGTTCATTTTTGCTTTTGTTTCCCTTGCCTGGGGAGATATGTTCATGAAGAAGTTGCTCATGTTTATATCCAAGAGATTTTTGCCTATGTATTTTTCTAAGACTTTTATGGTTTCATGACTTACATTCAGGTTTTAGATCCATATTGAGTCTACTTTTGTGTATGGGGTTAGACAATAATCCAGTTTCATTCTCTTACATGTACCTGTCCAGTTTTGCCAACGACAGCTTTTAAAGAGGCTGTCATATACACATTGTATGTCCATGGCTCCTTTTTCATATATTAATTGACCATATCTGCTCGAGTTTATGTCTGGACTCTCTATTCTGTTCCACTGGTCTGTGGGTCTGTTCTTGTGCCAGTACCAAATTGTCTTGATTACTGTGGCTTTGTAGTAGAGCTTCAAGTCAGGGAGCGTAATTCCCGTTGCTTTATTCTTTCTTCTCAGGATTGCTTTGGCTATTCGGAGTCTTTTGTGGTTCCACATGAATTTTAGAACTATTTTCTCTAGTTCATTGAAGAATGCTGTAGGTATTTTGATAGGGATTGCATTGAATCTGTAGATTGCTTTAAGCAGGATGGCCATTTTGACAATATTAATTCTTCTTAGCCAAGAACCTGGGATGAATTTCCATTTGTTAGTGTCCTCTTTAATTTCTCTTAAGAGTGTCCTGTAGTATTCAGGCTATAGTTCTTTCACATCTTTGGATAGGTTTATTCCTAAGTATTTTATTCTTTTTGATGCAACTGTGAATTGAATTACTTTGCAGATTTCTCTTTCTGCTAGCTCACTGTTAGTGTATAGGAATGCAACACATTACTGTGTATTAATTTTGTATCCCACAACTTTGATGAATTCAGATATTAGATGTAGCAGTAGTTTTGGACTGGATTCTTTAGGGATTTTTATGTACAATATCATGTCATCTGCAAACCAGGGGCAGTTTGACTTCTTCCTTGCCAATCTGGATGCCTTTTATTTCTTTGTGTTGTCTGATTGCCATGGCTAAGACCTCCACTACTATGTGGAATACAGTTTGGGAGAGTGGGCACCCTTGTCTTGTTCCTGATCTTAAAGGAAAAGCTTTCAGCTTCTTGCTATTAAGTATAATGTTGGCCATGGGTTTGTCATATATGGCCTTTATTACGTTCAGTTACTTGCCCTCTATACCCATTTTGTTGAGAGTTTTTATCATGAATGGATGTTGAATTTTCTTGAATGCTTTTTCAGCATCTGTGGAGATGATCATGTGGTTTTTCTCCCTTTTTGTTGATGTGGTGGTCAATGTTGATGGATTTTCGAATGTTGTACCATCCTTGTATCCCTGGAATGAATCCCACTTAATCATGATGGATGATCTTTTGATGTATTTTTGAACTCTGTGTGCTGCTATTTTGTTGAGTATTTTTCCATCTATGTTCATCAGAGATATTGGTCTGTAGTATTCTTCTTTTGTGGTGTCTTTGCCTGGTTTTGGTAATAGAGTGATGTTGGCCTCATAGAATGAGTTTGGGAGTATTCCCTCTTCTACTTTTTGGAAAACTTTAAGGAGGATGGGTATTAGGTCTTCACTAAATGTTTGATAAAATTCAGGAGTGAAACCATCTGGTACAGGAGTTTTGTTCTAATGTAATTTTGTGATTACCAATTCAATTTCTTTGTTGGTAATTGGTCTGCTCAGATATTTCTGTTTTTCTCTGGGTCAGCCTAGGAAGGTTGTATTATTCTAGAAAGTTGTCCATTTCTTCTAGGTTATCCAGTTTGTTACATATAATTTTCATAGTATTCTCTCATAATTCTATTTCTGTGGTGTTCGTAGTGATTTTTCCTTTCTCATTTCTGATTAGTAGACTCTCTTTTTTTCTTAATAAGTCTGGCTAGGGATTTATCTATTTTGTTTATTTTCTCAAAGAACCAGCTTCTGCTTTCATTGATTCTTTCTATTCTTTTATTCTTCTCAACTTTATTCATTTCTGCTTTAATCTTTATTGTGTCCCTCCTTCTACTGACGTTTGGCCTCATTTGTTCTTTTTCTAGTTTCACTAATTGTGAGCATAGACTGTTCATTTGGGATTGTTCTTCTTTCCTGAGGTACACCTGTATTGCAATACATGTCCCTCTTAGCACGGCCTTCGCTATGTCCCACAGATTTTATGGTGGTGAATCATTGTTGTCATTTGTCTCCATATATTGCTTGATTTGTTTTTATTTGGTCATTGATCCATCGATTATTTAGGAACATGTTATTAAGCCTCCATGTGTTTGTGGGCTTTTTCATTTTCTTTGAATAATTTATTACTAGTTTCATACCTTTGTGGTCTGAGAAGGTGGTTGGTACAATTTCAATCTTTTTGAATTTACTGATGTTCTTTTTGTGGCCTAGAATATGATCCATTCTTGAAAATGTTCCATGTGCACTTCAGAAAAACGTGCATCCTGTTGCTTTTTGATGGAGTGTTCTGTAGATGTCCATTAGGTCCATGTGTTCTAATACATTGTTCAGTGCCTCTGTGTCTTTACTTATTTTCTGTCTGGTTGATCTGTCCTTTGGAGTGAGTGGTGGTTGAAGTTTCCTAAAATGAATGCATTGCCTTCTATTTCCCCCTTTAATTCTGTTAGTAGTTGTTTCACATATGTAGGTGATCCTGTGTTGGGTGCATAGATATTTATAACAGTTATATCCTCTTGTTGGACTGACCCCTTTATCATTATGTAATATCCTTCTTTGTCTCTTGTTACTTTCCGGTTTTGAAGTCTATTTTGTCTGATACAAGTACTGCAACTTCTGCTTTTCTCTCACTATTACTTGCATGAATTATCTTTTCCATCCCTTTACTTTCAGTCTGTGTAGGTCTTGGGGTTTGAAGTAAGTCTCTTGTAGGCAGCATGTAGACAGATCTTGCTGATCGCTATTCAAGATGGTGATGTGAAAGGTGAGACGGAGATTTCCTCCCAGAACCACAGATAGTATGAAAATGTACTTAATTGATACAACTAACCCTAAAACAACAACAAAAAGAAGGCTGAACCAGACTGCACACAGACCTCATGAAGAGAGCAGACCTCATGGAACAGGGTAACGTACCAAAGCCTTGATCCGGCAGGACCCAAGCCCTTGCCCCACCCCAGCTCACCCCGGCAGGAGGAAGAGAAATGGAGCCCGGAGGGAGTGGAAGCCTGGGACTGCTGAACACCTGACCCTGGAGGTCTGCTTTGTGAGCAGAAGCCTACACTGTGTGGTGATCTGGACGTTGGGGAGCTCAGACAGGTGGAGTGCTTGAGAGACTGAGATTCTAGCCATTTGTGGAGGACAGGGATCCACACCCGGCCGCTCTGGGACAAGGGAAAGGCAGGTGGTCTGAGAGGCTTCTTAGCAGCGAGAGGGCTGCTGAAGGGGTGGGTTTTGCATGGAGCTTGCTGCATGGGGGAGGGGAGAGCTGGACAAAGTTGTCTGAACACACTCTGCCCAACTGGTTGGGACTTTGAGGAGCTTCAGGTGCCCCATCCCTTTCGCTGCCTGCTCAGCTCTGGGGCACCCCACTGTGACATGCAGCCTGGTGAGCCTTCCTTCTGGCCTGCCGGCACCTGTTCACAAACCTGCAGTCACTGTGCTGGTGTTAGGCCAGCCAGAGGGAGGCCCCGCCTACTACAGCTAGAGACGCACAGCACAGAGGCTTACACCTGTGTGCTCAGGCTTACAGCCTGACACCAGAGACAGGCACGGCAGATGGGAATCAGGAAACAGATCTTTCCTCCTGCCAGGCACTAGCTCCGCTCCCCTACGACCACCAGCCTCACTCTAGGGGTTGAGCAGCTCCAGAGACTGTAGATTCTGGGCACTAGTGGGCACCACGCAGAAATATGAAATGTCAGCAGAACATGGTTCAGACCAAAATCTCACAAACCACAGAAAAGGTTCAAATGAAACTGAACTCACTAATCTGCCTTAAAGAGAGTTCAAAATAAAAATCAAACATGCTTATGGAGGTACAGAAAAATATTCAAGAAATCAGGAACTAATTTAAGTCAGAGATTCAATCATTTAAAAAATTCCATATCTGAAATGAAACATACAATGGGGGGACTTAAAAGCAGATTAGATGTCATAGAAGAGACAGTAAGTGGAATAGATATCAGAGAACAGAAATACAAAGAAGCTGAGGCACAAAGAGAAAAAGGAATCTCATAGAATGAAACAATATTGAGAGAACCTTGTGATGAATCCAAATGGAACAATATTCGTATTAGAGGGGTACCATAAGAAGAAGAGAGAGAAAAAGGGATAGAAAGTGTCATTGAGGTAACTGCTGAAAACTTCCCCAATTTGGGGAAGGAAATAGTCTCTCAAGCCATGGAGGTTCACAGGTCTCCCAACACAAGGTACCCAAGGAAGACATATAATAATTAAAATGGCAAAGGTCAAGGATAAAGACAGACTTTTAAAAGCAGCGAGAGAAAAAAGATCACATACAAAGGAAAACCCATCAGGCAATCATCAGACTTCTCAACAGAAACCTTACAGGCCAGAAGAGAATGGCAAGATACATTTAATGCAATGAAGCAGAAGGACCTTGAACCAAGAATACCTGGAAAAGTTATCATTTAAATTTGAAGGAGGGATTAAACAATTTTCAGATAAGAAAAAGTTGAGAGAATTTACCTCCCACAAACCACCTCTACACTGCATTTTGAAGGGACTCCTATAGATGGAAGTATTCCTAAGGGTAAACAGATGTTACCCAAGGGATAGACAGAGAGTACAGAATATGATTCATAACATACAAAGAATGGAGGAGGAGGAAAAAAAAAAACTTTAGGTTGTGCTTGTAATAGCACACAAATTGAGTTCAATTAGACTGTTAGATAGTGAGGGAATTACCCTTGAACCTTTGGTAACCATGAATCTAAAGCCTGCAATGGCAATAAGTACATACCTATCGATAATCACCCTAAAAGTAAATGGTCTGAATGCACCAATCAAAAGACATAGAGTCACTGAATGGATTACAAAACAAGATCCATCTATATGCTGCCTACAAGAGACTCACTTCAAAGCCAAAGACATACACAGACTTTAAAGGAATGGAAAAAGATATACCATGCAACTATCAGGGAGAAAAAAGCAGGACACATCAATACGCTGCTTACAAGAGACTCACCTCAAACCCAAAGACATGCACAGACTAAAAGTCAAGGGATGGAAAAAGATATTTCCTGCAAACAATAGAGAGAAAAAAGCAGGTGTTGCAGTAATTGTATCAGAGGAGTTAGACTTTAAAACAAAGAAAGTAACAAGAGATAAAGAAGGACATTACATAATGATAAAGGGGTCAGTCCAACAAGAGGATATAACTGTTATAAATATCTATGCACCCAACACAGGATCACCTACATATGTGAAACAACTACTAACAGAATTAAAGGAGGAAATAGAAGGCAATGCATTCATTTGGGAGACTTCAACACACCACTCACTCCAAAGGACAGATCAACCAGACAGAAAATAAGTAAAGACACAGAGGCACTGAACAATGTATTAGAACACATGGACCTAATGGACATCTACAGAACACTCCATCAAAAAGCAACAGGATGCACGTTTTTCTGAAGTGCACATGGAACATTTTCAAGAATGGATCATATTCTAAGCCACAAAAAGAACATCAGTAAATTCAAAAAGATTCAAATTGTACCAACCACCTTCTCAGACCACAAAGGTATGAAACTAGTAATAAATTATTCAAAGAAAATGAAAAAGCCCACAAACACATGGAGGCTTAATAACATGTTCCTAAATAATCGATGGATCAATGACCAAATAAAAACAAATCAAGCAATATATGGAGACAAATGACAACAATGATTCACCACCATAAAATCTGTGGGACATAGCGAAGGCCGTGCTAAGAGGGACATGTATTGCAATACAGGTGTACCTCAGGAAAGAAGAACAATCCCAAATGAACAGTCTATGCTCACAATTAGTGAAACTAGAAAAAGAACAAATGAGGCCAAACGTCAGTAGAAGGAGGGACACAATAAAGATTAAAGCAGAAATGAATAAAGTTGAGAAGAATAAAAGAATAGAAAGAATCAATGAAAGCAGAAGCTGGTTCTTTGAGAAAATAAACAAAATAGATAAATCCCTAGCCAGACTTATTAAGAAAAAAAGAGAGTCTACTAATCAGAAATGAGAAAGGAAAAATCACTACGAACACCACAGAAATAGAATTATGAGAGAATACTATGAAAATTATATGTAACAAACTGGATAACCTAGAAGAAATGGACAACTTTCTAGAATAATACAACCTTCCTAGGCTGACCCAGAGAAAAACAGAAATATCTGAGCAGACCAATTACCAACAAAGAAATTGAATTGGTAATCACAAAATTACATTAGAACAAAACTCCTGTACCAGATGGTTTCACTCCTGAATTTTATCAAACATTTAGTGAAGACCTAATACCCATCCTCCTTAAAGTTTTCCAAAAAGTAGAAGAGGGAATACTCCCAAACTCATTCTATGAGGCCAACATCACTCTATTACCAAAACCAGGCAAAGACACCACAAAAGAAGAATACTACAGACCAATATCTCTGATGAACATAGATGGAAAAATACTCAACAAAATAGCAGCAAACAGAGTTCAAAAATACATCAAAAGATCATCCATCATGATTAAGTGGGATTCATTCCAGGGATACAAGGATGGTACAACATTCAAAAATCCATCAACAGCATCCACTACATCACCAAAAGACAGACAAAAACCACATGATCATCTACATAGATACTGAAAAAGCATTCAAAAAAATTCAACATCCATTCATGATAAAAACTCTCAACAAAATGAGTATAGAGGGCAAGTACCTCAGCCTAATAAAGGCCATATGACAAATGACAACAGTGATTCACAACCCACAGCCAACATTATACATAACAGTGAGAAGCTGAAAGCTTTTCCTTTAAGATCAGGAACAAGACAAGGATGCCCACTCTCCCAACTTTTATTCACCATAGTTCTGGATGTCCTAGCCATGAGAATCAGACAATAGAAAGAAATAAACGGCATCTTGATTGGCAAGGAAAAAGTCTAACTGTCCCTGTTTGCAGATGGCATGATATTGTACATAGAAAACCCTAAAGAATCCACTCCAAAACTACTAGATCTGAGTTCAGCAGCGTTGTGCGATTCAATATTAATACACAGAAATCTGTTGCATTCCTATACACTAACCATGAACTAGCAAAAAGAAAAATCAGGAAAACAATTCCATTCCCAATTGCTTCAAAAAGAATAAAATACTTAGGAATAAACCTAACTAGGGAAGCGGAAGACCTATACCCTGAAAACTATGGGACACTCTTAAGAGAAATTAAAGTGGACACTAACAAATGGAAATTTATCCCATGCTCTTGGCTAGGAAGAATCAAAATGGCCATCCTGCCTAAAGCAATCTACAGATTCAGTGCAATGCCTATCAAAATACCTACAGCATTCTTCAACAAACTGGAACAAATAGTTTTAAAATTCATATGGAACCACAAAAGACCCGAAAAGCCAAAGCAATCCTGAGAAGGAAGAATAAAGCAGGGTGGATCTCGCTTCCCAACTTCAAGCTCTACTACAAAGCCACAGTAATCAAGACAATTTGGTACTGGCACAAGAACAGACCTACAGACAGTGGAACAGAATAGAGAGTCCAGATATAAACTCAAACATATATGGTCAACTAATATACGATAAAGGACCCATGAATATACAATGGGGAAATGACAGCCTCTTCAACAGTTGTTGTTGGCAACACTGGACAGATTATTGTCTAACCCCATACACAAAAGTAGACTCAAAATGGATCAGAGACCTGAATGTAAGTCATGAAACCATAAAACTCTTAGAAAAAAACAGGCAGAAATCTCTTGGACATATAAACATGAGTAACTTCTTCATGAACGTATCTCCTCGGGCAAGGGAAACAAAAGCAAAAATGAACAAGTGGGACTGTGTCAAACTAAAAAGATTTTGTACAGCAAAGGATTCCATCAGTAGAACAAAAAGACATCCTACAGTATGGGAGAATATATTCATAAATGACATCTGCTAAGGGGTTGACATCCAAATTATATAAAGAGCTCACACACCTCAACAAACAAAATGCAAATAATCCAATTAAAAAAAGGACAGAGGAGCTGAACAGGCACTTCTCCAAAGAAGAAATTCAGATGGGCAACAGGCAACATGAAAAGATGCTCCACATCATTAATCATCAGAGAAATGCAAATTAAAACCACAAGGAGATATCACCTCACACCAGTTAGGATGGCCACCATCCAAAAGACAAACAACAACAAATGTTGCTGAGGATGTCGAGAAAGGAGAACCCTCCTACACTGCTGGTGGGAATGTAAACTAGTTCAACCATTGTTGAAAGTAGTTTGGAAGTTCCTCAAAAAACTAAAAATAGAAATACCATTTGACCCAGGAATTCCACTTTTAAGAATTTACCTTAAGAATAAAGCAGTGCAATTTGAAAAGACATATGCACTACTGTGTTTATCGCAGCACTATTTTCAATGGCCAAGAAATGGAAGCAACCTAAGTGTCCATCAGTAGAATGGATAAAGACGATGTGGTACATATACACAATGGAATATTATTCAGCCATGAGAATACAAATCCTACCATTTGCAACAACATGGAAGGAGCTAGAGGGTATTATTCTCAGTGAAATAAGCGGGACAGAGAAAGACAAGTATCAAATGATTTCACTTATTGGTGGAGTATAACAACAAAGTAAAAACTGAAGGAACAAAACAGCAGCAGACTCACAGAACCCAAGAATGGACTAACAGTTACCAAAGGGACCGGGACTAGGGAGGGTGGGTGGGAAGGGAGAAATAAGGGGGAAAATTTGGCGTTAGGAGTAGCACACATAATATAGGGAGGCAGGGGGACATGGGAAAGGCAGTATATACAGAGAAGTAGTGATGCTATAGCATCTTACTACACTGATGGACAGTGACTGTAATGGGGTATGTGGGGGAGACTTGTTAATGGGGTGGTAGCCATAATGTTCAAGTAATTGTACATTAATGATATCAGTACATTAATGATATCAAAATTAAAAAATTAAAAAATATATATATAGAAAGACCCTTGAGATGCTACTCTGTTAGCTACTAAGATACCAGTAAATGTTACACTTCCTTTTTTTTCTTTTTGAATTTTGCTCAGTTATATCTTATTTTCACTATTTAAGTTCTGAGTCAATCTTAGTGTCCACAAAATTTTGTTGGACAGCTACAGCATTGAAACTATAGAGAACAGGTATTTTATACTCACCATTTAATTCGTAGCATCCATTAATTTACTCCTCTCCTTGCTTACAGGCTAAGTCAGTGTTTTCCAAATTGTAAGTCATAACACAGCTTCGTGATATGGGATCAGCAAAATTGTTTTGCTTTGCTTCTTTCCTTTTTGAAATTTTTAAAATACATATTGTCAGTAAATTTTGTTTTTCAAAATATGTTTTAGATACATATAAACGTGTGTCTGTCTGTCCTGAGTCACCATTTAAAATATTTCTTACCATGGGCTGCCATCAAATAAGTTTGAAAGCTGCTGGTGTATAAATGTCATACTTTCTTCCATGCAGTTTGAGGCCTAGGAGTTTGAAATTTATGCCATTTTAACTTTACTGCAGTTTGGATCATGGCTGTCCTTTTCATCCTCTTCAACCCATGAAAAACTGAACTTCTCAAGTTACTGAAATATTTTTATCTCAAAGGCATTATGACCTTAGGAATTAAATCAAAATCTAAAATTTTCAGTCCACCTTTAGACCCTATGCATATCTCTGCAATTCATTTTTTACACTAGTTTCCTTTGGCTTCTTTCCATTATCAGGTTCCTTTCCCTTTGCCTGGATCTTACAATAATTCATATAATATATTTATTGTTATAACTATAATGAAATCATTTTTTAAACCAAGGCAATGTCTGGTAAACAAATAACCCCTGTGAGTTTCCACATCTAACCCTACGGTGTTCAAATCAAAGAGAATAACCAGTATTCACAAAGGTGTAGGGAAAAACAGATGTCTTCACAAAATGTTCATAGCACCATTATTCATAATGGCCAGAAAATAGAAATGATCCAGATATCCATCAACTGTTGAATGGATAAAGTGTAGTATATTCACATAGTGGAATAGTATTTGGCCATAAAAACAAAAAGTACTGATCCATGCTACAGCATGGATGAACTTTGAAAATACTATGCTAAGGGAAAGAAGCCAGACACAACAGACCGTATACTGCCTGATTCCATTTATGTGACATGTCCAGAATAAGCAAATTGGTAGGGACAAGACAAAGATCAGCAGTTGCTTGGGGCTGCAAGGGAGGATTGGAGTGACTACCAGTGTGTGCATACTTTCTCTTCAGCGTGATGAGTGTCCTGCAGCTGTGGTGGTAGTTGCATTATTCTTTGAACATACTAAAAACAGGTGAATTGTATGGTATATATACCACATTTCAGTAAAACTGCTTGAAAAATTATCACCCCTCTTTTTAAAAATAATCGGTGATTACTAAGTACTATTTATTTAGATAATTTCGTTTTTTATAAATTTTTATATGTAAGAAATTTTACATTCAAGTTCTTGACTAATAATATATAAACAGTATGGTTTCCAGGTATTTTACAAAAGAATAAATACAAGATACTTTGTTTACTTTATCTCAATACTATTGAGTGGACTTCTCCCTATTAAAAATAAAGGGTTTTTGGGATACAAAATTAATACACAGAAATCTGTTGCATTCCTATGCACTAATGATGAACTAGCAGAAAGAGAAATCAGGAAAACAATTCCATTCACAGTTGCAGCAAAAAGAATAAAATACCTAGGAATAAACCTAACCAAGGAAGTGAAAGCCCTATATTCTGAAAACTACAAGACATTCATGAGATAAATTAAAGAAGAAACCAATAAATAGAAACACATCCCATGCTCTTGGCTAGGAAGAATTAATATTGTCAAAATGGCCATCCTGCCTAAAGCCATCTACAGATTCAATGCAATTCCTATCAAAATACCAATAGCATTCTTCAATGATCTACAGCAAATAGTTCTAAAATTCATAAGGAACCACAAAAGACCCCGAATAACCAAAGCAATCCTGAGAAGAAAGAATAAAGCAGAGGGAATTAACGCTCCCTGACTTCAAGCTCTACTACAAAGCCACAGTAATCAAGACAATTTGGTATTGGCACAAGAACAGACCCATAGACCAGTGGAATAGAATAGAGAGCCCAGATATAAACCCAAGCATATATGGTCAATTAATATACAATAAAGGAGCTATGGATATACAATGGGGAAATGACAGCCTCTTCAACAACTGGTGTTGGGAAAACTGGATAACTACATGTAAGAGAACAAAAGTGGATTATTGTCTAACTCCATACACAAAAGTAAATTCAAAATGAATCAAAGACTTGAATGTAAGTCGTGAAACCATAAAACTCCTAGAAGAAAACATTGGCAAAAATCTCTTGTACATAAACATGAGCAACTTTTTCCTGAACACATTCTCCTTGGGCAAGGGAAACAAAATAAAAAATGAGCAAATGGGACTACATCATGCTAAAAAGCTTCTGTACAGTAAAGGACACTATCAGCAGAACAAAAAGGCATCCTACAGTATGGGAGAATATATTTGTAAATGACATACCTGACAAGGAGTTAACATCCAGAATATATAAAGAACTCATATTCTTCAACACCCAAAAAGCAAATAACCCTCTTAAAAAATGGGCAGAGCATATGAACAGACAATTCTTCAAAGAAGAAATTCAGATGGCCAACAGGCACATGAAAAGATGCTCCACATTGCTAATTATCAGGGAAATGCAAATTAAAAACACAGTGAGGTATCAGCTCATGCCAGTTATGATGGCCAACATCCAAAAGACAAACAACAAATGTTGGTGAGGATGTGGAGAAAGGGGAATCCTCCTACACTGCTGGTGGGAATGTAAACTAGTTCAACCATTGTGGAAAGCAGTATGGAGGTTCCTCAAAAAGCTCAAAATAGAAATACCGGGAGGGCTGTGCAACACAGAAGACAAGTAGTGATTCTACAGTATCTTACTACGCTGATGGACAGTGACTGTAATGGGGTTTCTGGGGGGGACTTGATGAAGTGGGGAGCCTAGTAAACATAATGTTCTTCATGTAATTGTAGATTAATGATACCAAAATAAAATTTAAAAAAATAGGTATACCATTTGACCCAGGAATTCCACTCCTAGGAATTTACCCTAAGAATGCAGGAGCCCAGCTTGAAAAAGACATATGCACCCCTATGTTTATCGCAGCACTATTTACAATAGCCAAGAAATGGAAGCAACCTAAGTGTCCATCAGTAGATGAATGGATAAAGAAGATTGGTACATATACACAATGGAATATTATTCAGCCATAAGAAGAAAACAAATCCTACCATTTGCAACAACATGGATGGAGCTAGAGGGTATTATGCTCTGAAATAAGCCAGGTGGAGAAAGACAAGTTCCAGATGATTTCACTCATCTGTGGAGTATAAGAGTAAAAACTGAAGGAACAAAACAGCAGCAGAATCACAGAACCCAAGAATGGGCTAACAGTTACCAAAGGGAAAGGGACTAGGGAGGATGGGTGGGAAGGGAGGGTGAACAGGAATAAGGGGCATTACGATTAGCACATAATGTAGGGGGACGCACAGGGAAGGCTGTACAACATAGAGAAGACAGGTAGTGATTCTATAGCATCTTACTACGCTGATGGACAGTGACTGTAATGGGGTATGGGGTGGGGACTTGATAATGGGGTGAATCTAGTAATCACAATGTAGCTCATGTAATTGTATATCAATGATACCAAAAGAAAAAATAATAAAGGGTTCAAATTTTATAAATGACTCTGATCATAAATTAAGCTAAGAAATTAAATGATTTTATGGCAAATTCAGGCAATAGTGATGCCTCAGAGTTACAGGAAATTTGCAGGAATAATACTAAGAATTACATTCCCTCCATGCAGGTTCCCCAAATATTAACATTTTACCACATTTGTGTTATCATTTTCTCTATACATGGACACATTTTTTTCTGAACCATTTCAGAGTAAATTGCAGCCTTTGCCTCTAAATGTGTAGGTTGTGTTTTCTGAAATACAGACCTCTTATACAACTATAGAATAATTGTAAAAAACTGAGAAATTAACATTTGATAATGATACTATTAGCTAATCCCCAGACTTTATTTAGATCACACTCATTTTCTGACCACTGCCCTTTATTAGGACAAGAAAATCTCAGATTATGAGCCACATTCTATTGTCATGTCTCTTGAATATCCTCTAATCTAGAATGCTTCCTCAGTGTTTTCTTGCCTTTAATGACCTTGGTGTTATTTTGTATACCCTCCCTCAATTTGAGTATATCTGGTATTTACTCTCCTTAGAGCCAAGTAATTCATAACTGGCAGGGATACCCCAGAAGTGGTGGTGTATTGTTTTCAGTGGATTACATAGGAGGCATATGTGTTGATTTATCCCATTACTAGTGATACTAACATGGATCATTTGATTCAGGAATATCTCCCAGTTTTCTCCATAGTAAAGTTACTGTTTTTCCCTTCAATTTCTTTTGAGCAGATACTTAGGGGGCTATGTAAATATCCTTTTATCCACCAAATTTCTACTCCCTAGCTCTGATATTCATTGATGATTCTTGACTGAATCACATATTACTCTGATGGATGCCAAACGGTATTCTTCTAATATCATCACCCTTTCCAGCTGACTCCTATGTTCCCATTATTACTTGAGAACCCTAACTTTCTGGTTCATCAAGATGTTCCAGACCCAGTGTCCCTGTCCCAATATTTGGTTCAACCATTTTGCCGAAAAGGTCCGGTTCTTTCTAGCAGAGAATGGTTTTTAGAAACCAAGATCTGGGGTGCTAGATGTGCTCAGTAGCTATAGAACCTCTCAGAGGCCAGTGCTGGGAAACATAGATCTTTATCTATCTATATCTACATATAAAATGTCATATTTAGAACCTTCATTTTTATGTCAATATCAGAAAGAAAACACAAGAATTAAACTAGACCAGTTTAATGTAGTTGTGTAGTAATTAACTGGTGTAGTCAAACTAGACCAGTTAACTTTTATACACTAGATGTAAGAATTCCAAAAATCAAGTCATGAATGTAAAATTATAAGGTTATATTTCAGTCTACAGTTTCGTATGCCATTTGATAATTCGTTTGTCAGTAAATCATGCTTCCTCTTGTAGATTTAAAGTAAACTAAATAGCATGTATTAATAAATGAGGAAAATGCTGAAAATTTGTTATATAATAGTAATATAAGATATTTTTTTCTTATTTCACACTATGCAGAGACGACAAAATTTTACCAGTATTTTTGAACGGAAAGTAGGAAAGATTATTAATTATGTGGCAAGGTTAGTGAATTTTAAAATGTTGAGCACCTTTACCTAGAGGATAAGTTCCCAGTTCCTTATCCCAATGTGCAAAACTGTTCATGGTCTGTCCTCCCTGACTCTGGCCTCTGGTCTCCTCTGTGCCCCCCTCCTTCTGGGCACCCTCTGGTCTTGGGCACATTGGTTCATCTTGTAGTTCCATCTGTCCAGTTCCAGGTCACGTACCACTTGTTCTATAGAACTTTTCGGGCATAATTAATTCTTGCTCTGTTCTCATATATTCTATTCTAGTTATTTATCTCTATATTCCTTATGATGAGTCTTTCTTTACACATAACTTTTTCTTCCTTATATCCCAACACAGCAAATATTAAGCATTCAGAATAAATATTAGATAAATGCATAATGACTTCATTATCTCCAGGATTATCAACTTGATGTTAATAAAGTGTTCTTAGAGTACCTGTTAAATCATATTGTAGTTATGACAACTAACTTTGTATATAAAAATTTTTAATTACACCAAATCTGTTACTAGATTTCTATAGATGGGATAATTTTTTTTAATTAAAGATACTTCAAAACTTCGGTTTATTTTACAACGTTCAGTCAACTGTACCGACCCTTCACTTACATCAGTCATGACTATGTGGGGACAGAGCCAGTGCTACTAGAAGAGCAAAGGGCTAATGAGTTGGAAAAGTCAGACTCAAAAGACACATCTAATGGTGGTGGTGACAGTTAAAGGCAACGAGTGCATCCTGATGAAGGGACTTTTGCAAAGATCATTTTGTGGATTCCAGCTGGGTAGACTCCAGTTTCTTCCCTTATTCTACCTGAGCTCTCGATGTTCAGTCCCTCTTCTCTCCATCCAAGTTCCTCTGTTGGTCAGACCTTCCTGATCTAGTCTTTCTACCGCACAGTCCCCGGAAACCCCTGCTCCTTTCAGGGTGTTGTGTTTATGCCCCTGGTGCTCATGTACACCTCCCTTCCTTCCCACCTGGCCGCTTCGCTGTTCAGGCCATCTCAACTACCTCAGGCTCCACGCCCCTCTCCCCACCTTTGTTTTTTAAAATTTGGTAAAGATTTGATTAGAAACTCACTTTAATCTTGGGGCTGCATTATGGTGATGCATTTATCTTTTAATAGAAGTGTTTGCATTATACTTAATATTAGAAAGTATATATCTGTTTTTCTTTCTAGATCCTGGTTAGATAACAATGGAAAAAGTGCTGTTAAGAAGCTGAAGAGTAGTTTGCCACTTAGAAAAGAACTAGATCGTTTGAAAGATGAACTGTCTCATCAGTTGCAGCTCTCAGATATCAGGTAACATAAAGAACCTAATTTAGAGATTAAAATAAACATGTATTTGTTGGTAAAGCTTTCCAGCAGTTAAATATTTTCATCTTTAATTATTCTGGCAACTAAATGTTTTTCAACTATGTTTTTATGAAAGTAACCAAAACTTGTTTTCTTAAGTTCTTGTTTAAAATAGTGTTAATAGTTTCGGTACTGACACTTTTAGCATAATAGTTGAACTTTATTGCATAATGAGTTTGTAAGAAAAGTATCCTTTTCTATGCACATAGCATATATTTGTATGTAAATATATAAATACATAAAAATAATTATTCCCCCACCAGGAAAGATTGGTATTCCAGTTTAAAAAGAGGAAGAGAGAGAGAAAATCAATATTGTATTCTTGGTTCTATGTTATATGGCATGACTTCTGAAGTGTAAGTTTTTATGTACTTGGAAATTGCAGTTATATAAAGATACATACTCAGGTTTACTGTAAAAATAGGCTTAAACAGCTATTAAAACTGTCAGGACGGGAAAAGGAAGGGAACTGCCCAGTGCGAGAGCCCTGGAAACTGCTCACCAAGTCTCAGCTCGGGCTTCTCTGCTGCCACGTGCTGTAGCCTGGCTTATTTTTATCCCTCACTCTCAGTACTTTTTTTTTATATTGAACCAAATTACTATTTGGGTGCCATATAGCACATTTTTCCTATGCTTACAAAGTACAGATATACGTTCTGCTCTTGTTTATTCAAATCAGTTTGCTAAAATAATCCAAATTTCAAAGGAAAGCATTTAGACTTGGAGTGTGTGTGATGTTTGGATTCGTGCTGATAGCTTTCTTTTATCATTGCATCAGTAGTTTTTAGACCAAATTTTGATATAGGGGGTTCTTCCAATTCCACAGCCTAGTAACAGACTTTTGTAACTAAAAATCAAATAATAAGATACTTTTTTTAAGTTTTGTAAATTACATAGAGAAAAGTAACTTTTTTCTCATATAAATTTTAAAAGATCTCTCAAAGAGACTGGGATCAGAAAAATTGAAGGATTTCTTAAACATAAAAAGAAATAAGCATTACTTTACAACACTGGAGAATTTTCTCAGCTTTTAATTTTTACTGCAGTAAATATCAATAAATATGACCCACATAAATAAAAGCTCTTTGTGGGGGGTCTTAATTTTTAAGAGTACAAAGGAGTTCTGAGACCTAAAACTTTGAGGACCATGGATGTTTACTGCTTCTCCACTTACTGGAAAATTAGCCACATCTCCAACAAATGGAAACGTTGTGACTAATGACACTTTCTAATTCTAAGCAGCCTATATGCAAGACCATTTATTGATAAAAGCAGCATTTGGTAGCTTTAGCACAATATTATTTCTTTGAAATTCTTAGTTTCAGATGTGGGTTAAAGGGAAAATTTTAACAACTGATTTCATTTTATTGGAAATGACATTTATCAGAATCAGTACTAGGATGAAGAAGGAAGCTAAGTTTTTTGCACCTTATTCCCTCATATAGAATATTCTCTTTGATTCATACTGTCTGTACTGTAGAATGTCTTTGCACATATGAAAGGGACACCTTAGGAAGGCTGGAAGCACAGAACTAGTAAATCATGGAATTAGAATTCAAAGGTGGGCTTTCTGATCCCATTTAAGACCAGTGCTCTTTGCATTTACACACCAGTGCCTGTGACATCATATGAATATCAGGTTCCATTTTGTCACTATGATTCGATGTTCATTTGTAAAATGAGCAGGTTGTATGATGTCATAAAAATCACTTTCTCTAGAAAAAGATAAAAAGGATCTGCTAAACCTAACTGGAATTCCTAGTTGGAACCTAAATCTAAAACAAAATCATCATCCTTGAACAATGTGGAGAGGATAAAGATTTTTTTCAAAATTTTTCCTATTCATTCTCTTACTTTAAAATAGAAACAACATAGTGTATTTGCTTGTTGTAAATCTTTGGATACCTGAACATAGTAATATTTTTACCCTCTGGCAAACAATTCATCTTCCATTTGGTTGCTTCTTGAAAAATGAGCTAGTTTAGACACATGTTGTACACCTACTTGGGAAAGAAACTCTTTGGCTTCCACAGGAAGCAAGCAGGTGGCGGTGCATACAGGCTGCCTGGGTCTGGGTGCTGTGTGACGTGTCTGTGCTCTCTTGGACTAGGTGGCAGAGGAGCTGGGCCGTGGCTCATCGCTGTAGCCAGCTGCATAGCTTAGGCCGCTTAGCACAGCAGAACTTCGAAACACTTAAAAATGCAAAAGGTAAATAATTCCTGTTTCCTTTTAAAATATCACTGAGCTGCTATACACATCTGGAAATTAAAGGAAAACTTCAAGTGTTAAAATTCTTTGCAGATATGACTATCACAGCCAAATTTCTTAAACAGAAATTAGAATACCCTTAAACAGAAAGCCGAATACCCTTCAACAGAATTTAATCCTGAATTTGTACACTAAATTTAAGTAATTATTTGCACAGTGCTAAGAGAATGAAGCATCTCTGGGCAGTGACCAAAGGGTTTGTGTTTTATCTTCAGGATGTACACTAATATTTACAGACCGTTCTGGGATGAGTGCAGTGGGCCATGTGATGCTAGGAACAATGGATGTCCATCATCACTGGACAAAAGTAAGACAAAGCTTCAAAAAGCAATAATCTCTCATTTGTCGTCAACATACTTTTATTTCAAAGAAACTAAAAATGTAATCATAGTTTTGGCTATTTTCAGATCAGATGCCTAATACCATGTAGTTAAAATAGAGGACTGATTTTTTTAAGTCAGTTTTATTTGAATATTTTATCATCTTTCTGAAGCACAACCTAAAGGCCTGCCTCCTTTTGTTTTGTTTTTTAACAGATTTAGTACTATAAAACATACAATAAACTGTATATTTTTTTATTTGTGTAATTTGATTATATTTGGCATATGTAAATACCATGAAAACATCGCCACAATCCAGGTAATGAATATATCCATCATCCACAGGAGTATGTTCACGTCCCTCTGTAAACCCTCTCTTCTACCCTCCCGCCCCCTCCCCACACAATAATTGGCCTATAGTTTATATAGGCCTCTACACATGTGTTTTCTGTCACTATAGTTTATATTTCTAGAGTTTAATATAAGTGGAATCACAGAGTATGTACTTTTGGGGTGAGAAGAATCTGATTTCTTCCACTCAGCATAATTATTTTGAGATTCATCCATGCTGTTGCATACATAAAGAATGTACTCTTGTAATCACCATGTGTGTTATATCCATGATGGATTGCTTATCCATTTGTCTGTTGCTGGGCATTGGTTCATGTCAGTTTTGGCTATTAGAAATAAAGCTGCTATGAACATTTATCTACATACATTTGTATGGACATATATTTCTTTTTCTCTTGGGTAAAATATAAGTAAAATGGTTGGATCATATGTTAGGGTATTTTAACTTTTTGAGAAGCTGCTAACACTTGTGATGGTCATCTGAAGTGTGGTCATCTTTTTAATTTTAGCCGTTCTCTTAGGTGTGTGGTACTGTCTCACTGCGGGTTTAATTTGCATTTATCTAATGATGAATAGTGGTGAACATCTTTTCTCGTGCTTCTTTGCCATCCACACATCTTCTTTGATGAAGTAACTGTTCAAATCAAATAATTGGTAAAATTATTTGTAAACCATGTATTTGATAAAATCTTTATATCTAAATATATAAAGAACTCTCAAAACTCAACAGTAAAAAAAAAAATCCAAAAAGGCAAAAGACATGAACAGACATCACAGAAGAGGACATAGAAATGCCAAGCACTTGAAAACATGTTCAGTGTCATCAGCCATAGGAAAATGCAAATTAAAGTGTAATGAGCTACTACTGCACTCCTACCCAGATGGCTAAGATGGAAAATAATGACACCACCAGCTGCCTGTGAGATGCAGAAAAATGGGGTCACTCATCCGTTGCTGGTGGGGATGTAAGATGAGGGCACTCTGAAAAAGGTAACATATTGTATGACTATTTACTTAACATTCTTAAAGTAAGAGAAGTATTGAAAGAGGTTATTGGTTGCTAAGGGATTGGGGAGGGGAGCAGAGGTGTCTGTGGCTGTGAGAGGCTCTGAGGGATCCTTATGATGGAATAGTTCTGTATCTTGACTGTGGTCTTGTCACATGGATCTGCACATGTGATAAAATTGTATACAACTAAATATACACACATAAATGAGTGTAAGTAAAACTGGGGAAATCTGAATAAGGTCTGTAGATTATACCAAAGTCAATTTCCTGGTATATTGTATTGTAGTTTTGTAAGGTGTTACCCTGGGGAATCTGGGTGAAAGACGTATGAATCTACACTTACCTCACAATGAAAAATTCTTTAATGTAATCATTTTTATATAAATAACCCATTGAAAGAAAAACTGAAAATGTAGGTAGTAAAATTATTTTTCACAGCATTAAAAGTATATTATAAATAATGTGTAGAATTTTTAAGCTGTTATTGCTTTTATTATAACAGAGTTTTTGGTGCCTTTCAAATCATCTGAAGTTGTATAACCCCAGCTTTCTGTGTAAAATCTGAGTCACTCATGTAGCACAGAAGGTCCTTCCTGATCTAGCCTTGCCTGCGTGTTCAGCCCTTTCCCACTCACTCCCCAGTGGGTCACACTCCAGCCACGCCGGACTCCTTGTGCCCACATGTGCTGCTCTTTCTCAGGCTTCCCTGTCTGCACGTGCTCTTTTTTCCTCCCTAAAGCATTCCACATGCATTTCAAAACCCTATTTATCTTTTCAGATTGGACACATTAGACTTCCTTAGAAACCTTTGCTTGGACCTCCTCTCTGCATCTGCCCCCCCTAGCGTGGCCCTTGGTACACTGAGTTCTGACCTTTGTACCCCTACAGTGAGCCCCTGGCAACCATGGACAAATTATTTAATCTGTACATTCCAAATGCACAATCTAATGCTTAAGTTCATAGTAGTGCTCATTAATGTTTATTGCATTTAACTGAATTTAGTTGAATTAGAGTAAATTCTGAAAAAAAGGCTTGGAGTTGAAATACATGTACTCTGTTTCTAAAACCCTTCTTTATTATACCATTTAATCATTGTAAACTAAGATTGTCACCTGAATATTTAAATATTAGTACTTAGGACTTATTTTATTCTGAGCATACTTTTTTTCTTCAACTTCTTCAATTCCTACCTAAAAACCCCTAAGATTTACATGGTTTGTTTTGAATATTAATATTTCCAGCATTACATGAAGTGTTTTTCTTATCACTTACATAAACTTTCCTTCTAGGAAAATAATTTTCTTGTTAAAATTTCTAAATATCATTTATTAAAGTCCTAAAATTGGATGGTTATAGTAACATAAAACTAAGTATTTCTTTCCTTTTTTTAATACTGTAGCTTTTTGAAAGATTACCAAGTTATTTTGACCTTCAAAGGAGATTGATGCTTTTAGAAGACCAAATAAGCTATCTTCTAGGTGGAATACAAGTTGTTTATATTGAAGAATTACAGCCAGTTTTGACACTTGAAGAATATTACTCTCTTCTTAATGGGTTCTATAGTAGACTGGTGAAAAATAGAATACCTTTTCACCCTCGAAGTCTGCGTGGCTTACAAATGATCCTTAACAGGTAAATGTCTAAAACCAGAATTACGTTGCTCATTCAGCTACATGGGTTGTGTGTGTGAGTGGATTCAATTATTTTGTGATTCTTAGGAATTAAAGAATGTCACTGCTTAGTGTTAGCAAAAGCCAACATGAGAGGATTGAGGGATTGAATTTCTGGCATGTTCTGTAAATATTTTGCTGCTTACAGGGCACAGTCAAGCCTATGGAAAACTTTATAAGATTAAACTAATGTTAATTTAAATCAATAGCCAACATTTTTTGTGCATGTTGTTTTCTGCTATTTTTCCATTCTTGTGCACATATTATATAGCACTGCTTGGTGCCTACATGTATTATTTCTTTAGCTTTTCACCTCACCCTGAAGCAGGTTACTACCTGCTTGTTACAGATGAGCAAGGTCACAGGACTAGGAAGCCTGTGGCTATCCTGGTAAATGTGCCTCTTAAGGGATGGTAAAACTTTAAGTCAACTTTGCTGTATACTTTCAAGGTGGAGTTTCTTAGTGAATCCTTTTTCATTAATCAGACTAATAATGGTTTTCTTTGGGGGTGAAGTGGGGAGTGGAGAGATCAATGACTTGCCCTTTTATGTATGTTTCATTCCAGTGACAGATACGCTCCAAGCTTGCATGAACTTGGGCATTTTAACATCCCCACCCTCTGTGACCCAGCAAACCTCCAGTGGTTTATTCTCACCAAAGCCCAACAGGCAAGAGAGAACCTGAAGAGAAAAGAAGAGTAAGTGCTGGTGGCCCTCTGCAATGTCCTGTCACTCTGCCCAGCCTTTAAAACAGGGGTTCAAACTCATACATACAGGACAGTAAAACTGCAACCTCAGGAAATGGACTGGCTTGTGAATATTCCATGTTTATTTACTCCTCCCCTTGCTCTGCCAGGGATTGGATGTGGCTGTTTTCTAAGTATAATAACCTATATTAAGTCACCACTGCATACATCCAGCTGAGAAACAGGGCTAGTTAATATAAAAGCCAACTCAGGAGCAGAAGGAAGGATGATATCAGAGAGAAATTCTCCAGATGGAAAAGAGTGACAGCAAGGAAAAATTTTAATGACAGGAATCTTATTTTTTTTCTATTTTGAAACCTAATATAAAGCAAGCTTCATCTGTACTTTAATTAAACAAGAAATTTTGAAGTGAAAATTTGTTTTAGTTCATAAGCAGTTCTGTCTTTGTGCTATTTATGTCTTTGAAGGAATCTTATTATAGCCAACAGTTCCTATTTTGTAGACAGTAAGATATGGCCTTATTGTGTTTTATGTATCTATGAAGAAAGGGTATTACATTCAAAAGGGAGTTTTTCTAAAGTTGTTGTCTAAGGAGGTCTGGCTACCAAGCATCTGTCATTCCGCTCTGACCGTTGTGTGCCAGAGCTGTGAAAGGTGCCACTGATACAAGGACTCATCAGTCTCTAAGTAGGAGACATGAGCACCACACACATGCCAGGCATAGCTGGACCAGAGTGGGGCTGAGCGGGGAGAAGACCCATGGCCGAGTCTGGGAAGGGCCTGTGGTGGCCAAGTTGCAGGCAGGAGGCTGAGGAGAGTGAGGCAGCACATGTCCAGCGAGCAGGGTAGGGACTGGAGTCTGGTCAGTGGAGGACCCTTGCCCCAGTACTCAGCAGGTCAGGCAGTTCTCCTGCCTTGCTGCCCATTCACTCCTTGGTCCCCACAGTGCTCATTTCAAAAGCCAAGCACATGGAGTAGAAGGGGTGGCAGCAGGGCAGAGGTGCGGAAGCCATCCCTTTAACAAGAGGACCTGGGATCATTTTCTGTGCGAGTGAAGGAGCTGCGTCTCTGCTCTGCCTGGGGAGCTGGGGGAGCTCTATTGGCTCCATCCCGTGGCACAAATATCCTGCCTCCTGAGCGTATGGTGAGCATTTTGTTTGTGATACTTTTCTCAATTGTAAGTGAGCTTTAACCTGTGGGAGCAGTTCTGGCCAACCTTTCATTATTAGGGCTGATGATTTTGTTGACCTCTGCTTCTGTTTCTTAATGACCATTTTATAGCTTTGGAGTATTGCTGCTAGATTTTGAGGGGAGAAAATAAAAAGAAATAAAATCCACATAGGTTAGTTTTTGGAAGTTCCAGCCTATCAGTTGCTCAGGACCCCCTCAGCTCCACCTATGGAGTGGGCCCAGAACCAAATGCTTCTCATCACCTTCACCACCTGCCTGGGCGTCACCCATTTCATAGTGACCTCTGGTTTCCAAGCTCCCACACTCACCTGCCAGCCCATGCCTGTCAGTTCACTCCAGAGCATCCGAGTGAGTGGCCCTTTGCAGACCCCGGTCAGAGCATGTCACGCCCCAGCCCACCATCTGCCCGCAGCCCTGCCAAACTCATCTCCTATGCCTCTTCCCTCACCCGTTTTGCCTCTGTATCTGAGGCACCCAGGGTGCTTCCCCTGCCTGGAGCACTTGGGCCCCAGACGTCCACCCAGTTACCCCTTCACCCCACCCAGGGCTCAGCAGCTGGTCAGCCTCCCCTGCACCTTCCGCCCTGCCTCTCCTGGGCTGCCTCTCTGTGCTGCACTTAACACCATCAACCCGACAAACTTTTTTCCTTATTCATGTATTGTCTGTCTCCCGGAAGAAGAACGGAAGCCTTATGAGGCTGGAGACCTTGTCCGCTTTGTCCCGTCCAGTGGCGGGCGCAGCGCCAGCGCACAGGCGGCCCTCAGGAAAGGCTCCCTGCCTGTCCCCAGCCCCCTTCCCGCTGGGCTCTGGCCCTGGAGCCCGTCTCTGCCCTACCCCGCGACAGGAGGAGAAGCCACTTCGTGCTGGTGCCCACGCACCTTCGCTCTGCAGCCGCGGGACGCAGGCCAGAGCCTTCCCTGCCCGTTACGTCTTCTCCTTTCCTCTGCGCTGTTCTCCCCGCCCTACCGAGGTCGCCTTCGCTGTAACTATTAGATAGTGGTTATGAGACAACCTGCTTTCCTTAGATGAAGTGTGTTGTTAGAGGGTGGTTTTCAGACACGTTCTAGCTGCATGTCTCTTTATACAGTGGAGTCTTAAATAAAAACTCCATTTTTAAAAATGAAAAAGCTCACAGGTGCTCTACTTGAAGGAAGCTAGAGGCCACCCATGCCCATAGAGGCCCTCTGACAACCTCTGTAGAACCCTTGGCATGCTGGCGGTTTAAAAACCAGTATACAAAGCTAATAAATACCTGGGTCCTGAGTAGACCCCACCTGATCTTCTCTAGACTACATGGCTTATAGCCCCTGGCTGGCAGGTATCAAGTATGTGCTCTGGGGAACCCCCGACCTTTGGAGGCTGGCATAACCCGTTTTCAGCTCTTATGCAGGCTGGTGGTAACTGGGGAGTAGCCTGTGCCTAGAGGTGAACCAGCTCTCCCTGGACATGCTCTCCGTGTTGGGTTTTCATGGAACCTATTCAGATGTTCCCTTCTACCATGCATCACAGATTACAAATTTCAGAATCACTTAGACAAATTAGAAGCAATAGAAATGTGCAATAGAGGATTGGTTGAATAATTTTGATACTTGCACATAGTAGTAACAACTATTGAAAAGAATATTCATTTACCCAACTAATATTTCTGAATACTTAGGTGCTGAGCAGGCGCCACCAGACACCAGCAGGACACCACGCAAGCACCCAGACACGCATGGGGACCAACATTCCGCGTCAGAGGCAGAGGGGTGGAACTTTATGTTTAAAAAAATAGACTTCGAGTTTGTAGAGAGGGAAGGGCCGTTCCCCCGGAGCCGCCGGCCTCTTTCCCAGGGAGCAGGGGGACGGGGCCGGGCGGGGCCGCCCTCGGCCTCCCGGTGCCTCCGGCATGCACCGTGCTTCCCTTTGTCCTTTTTTTTTTTTTTTAGGAATGAATACAGTAGAGCAAATAAATTATAAAGAAGGACAAAAAGCAATGTTTAAAAAATTTTTTTAAGTGACTCTGCCGCAGACTACAGAGTCCCCCTCTGCTACAGGCTGTCTGGCTGCCGGGCTGTGCGCAGGGGCCCTTAGAGAGCCGCCTCCCCGGGGCTCCGTGCGCCCGCGGCCCTGCCCCACAGTGGGGCGGGGGCCCCCCGGGCTACAAAGGCTGCGCCTGGGGGGCGGCCGGGGGCCTCTCAGGAGGAGTGGGAGGGCCGCGCGGCCCCGTCAGGGACCCGTGCGAAGACGGGCCGCTGCGGAGCCACAGAGCGGCCAGGCCCTATGGTTCACGTCCTTTTAGTTTTCTTGAGCAAGTGAAAAAAGCCTTTTACAGATGAAGGCACCTCCCTAATCCTGGAGAGACTAGAAGCAGGTTCAGCTGGAACATTCTAAGAATCCTGTCAACCCTAACTACTGTCACCTCCCTGAATTTCTAAGCAACATGGTAAGGCAGGAGGAATGTCACAGAGGAAACTGAGCACCCCTGCGGAGCGCTCCGGGTGCTGCTGAAGAAGGGGGCCGGTGTTCCAGACCACTGCCGCTCACGCCCCCTGCCTGCAGTGACCACTTCTGTTTCCAAATAGTTGTCCAGCTTATGGATATTGTATGGTACTCACTTTTCTCCTTTGTGCAGAATATTAAGAGTGGGCAAACAGCACATTTGGGTATTTTTAGCAGCACAATACTTAGACTACTTTGGGAACCTGTGGCCACTGCAGTTTTGCCTGCTCCCCTTACCCCGTGGGCTCCCCATGTGATGCGTGTGGGGCAGGACAAGGCAGGGCCTCTTACACACACCTGAGGTTTGGGGATTGAATCCATTTACTAAAACATATCCGTAAACTTTTTCCACCTGCGGGAGAAAGTATTTAAGATACTGAGTTCTGCCCTGAGTTGTTTGTAGGCCTCAACTCAAGACCTTGATGAATAGAGACTTTGTAGCCGTATCCTCAGGGGCCTGGTCTTCTGAGCATGCTGGTCATTGGGAATCCTGGAAGTCATTGCTACCCAGCGTCGTGCTATTTGATGCTTCCTAAAGCTAGGGATTTTACACGCTCAGCTACCTGCTTGCTTCATTCGCTAACAACTACTTGGTGAGACTGGTTAAGAACTTCTAAAATTATGTATTAATTATTTTTACTCTATTACTGCTAAAAAGATTTAACAAATACTTTTAGAGATACATGTGGAAATAATTCAATAGGTACTGCACAATAACTATGGGCATGTCTTCTAAGCGGGTTATTTGACCTCTGCGGATACCAAACCAGTTCAGTGTGGAGAGTAGAAAGCTGTACCCCAATATATAAAAATATATTTACATTTGCTGTTTTTATTCAATTATAGCTTGTGCCAATATTATGTTTATTTTCAATATAACAGGTTAAAGGTTATTGAAAATGAATTGATACAGGCTTCAACGAAGAAATTCTCTCTGGAGAAGTTTTATAAGGAGCCCAGCGTTTCTAGTATACAAATGGTGGAGTGTTGTAAAAGACTTCTAGAACAATCACTGCCTTATCTCCAAGGGATGCACCTATGCATTTCACATTTTTACTCTGTTATGCAAGATGGAGACCTTTGTATTCCTTGGAATTGGAAGAATGGAGAAGCCATTAAGTAACACAGAAATTGTATTATTTTGTAAAGGGATAAGAAAGAAGCTGTTAAGTTTATTTAAATCCACAATTTGACATAGTAGTATTATTTACATATTATAAGAACAAAGTTTCTAACTGCTGCTTTCAAAGTAGACTTTTTTTAGTGTTAATTTCTGCTAGGAAACATGTTTTAAAAAAGGTTTTATCTCCCAATCTTGTGTTTCTTATCTTATTGGAAAGACCAGGTAAAAAGATGTTAGAATGAAAGAACCTTATTAGTGGTGTGTAAACGAGAGATTCTACAGAGTTAAAGATAATCTATTTTTATATGAGTGAATGTGGGTTAGGCATCAGCAGGTGGAATTCAGTTTAGCTCTGAAGTAATGGAACTCTTTTCTACATGTAACTCAATTCAACATGCAACTTTATAGTTACAGCTCACATATAAGTACACACGTGTATGTTGTAACCAGTAATGGACAGTTGATGTCCAAAACAGGTGATTATTGGGTAGCAAAAATCTAATTTTGCCTAAAAGAAAAGTAGAAGGAAAAAGAACAATTGAATGAATATATGGTATTGACATTGTCATAAGCAGTCTGTACCAGCTTGTTAAAACTCTTTAGTGACAGAGAATTTAGTTTTAAACCCATATGTTTTCCTGCTCATTAAAATGTTAAGTACTGATAAGCTTTAAACCAACAGACAGTAAATGTTTTGGAACCATTTAAGGATTTGACTATTTGTTTTCATAGACAAACGCTTTGCAGGAAAATGCTTGTTTCCCAAAGAGTTCCAATAAGATGGTCAAGTATAAAATGGTCCAGACCATTCAGGACTTCAGTCTACCCCTCTCAGCCCTGGCCTTCCTGTTCCTACCAATGCTGGGAGTGCTGGGTAAGCTCCCCTGAGCACCCCCTTGTCCGTAGTTGTGTGGGCCTCCCTGAAGCCACAGCACAGCACAGCCTCAGGGGAACGAACAGGACTTCTCTCCACAGATAATTCCCTTAGGATATTATTTTTAACCTGACCCAGCATCTCTTCTGCTTCTTTCTCAAGAGGACAAGGTGAGTCCTAGTTTAGGACACCATTTTTGGTGGCTCTAGTTTACTACTGAAGAAATGTTTAATGCATTTTTCCACAGTGCGTTAGAAAGGAAAGGAGATGTTAAAAAACCCTCTTGATGTATATTTTAAATTTATCTGAAACACTGATTATTTAAATTGTTAAAATTCAAGTGTGTGATTAAAAGAAGCACTGGTTTGTAATTAGTATAGTTTGTACATATCGTCCCCCTTAATCTGTGCCTAACCACTGTACTTAGAGGTTTTTTTCTAATGTAACAGATGTTGTTGTCTATAAAGATGTTCCAGAGCCAAACAATGGGAGTGAAAAATTCCCTAAAGGTTATCTGAGAAAATGTATTGGAAACGTAGATTTGGATTTTGCCATTTCTAATACCAGCTAATATAGATCCTCAAGTAATATGTTTTAAATTGGACTTTGATTCAGACCTAATTATTATATAATAAATAATACATTAATCAGATCATTGTTTTTCTTGTTATCAAGTTATGAATAGTTTTACAACTCTTGCAATGTAGTAAGAAATAACAAGAAATCGTTGACCTGTGTATGTCTGACTTTCTCTCCAAGTCTAACATAAAAGGGAAAGTTCTGTCCCACCTCTGAAAACTGGCACAGGATCAGGCTCCTGTACCTACAAAGCCTCAGGTCAGAAGCAGTTTCCCAAGGGGCTTGGGCTCCAGACCCAGGCAGAGCTGCCCCAAGGGAGAACCAGGCTCTGCGCTCCCTGAGACTTTCAGTCTTTGCCTAGTCTGCCTAGTCTGCCTAGTCAGGGAGGCACGTGCTCACATTCATCTGCAGGCCAGGTCTCTCTGGTCTGTTTTCCTTTCTCTCTTGAAGGCCTCGGCCTCCAAGCCCTCTGAGCTGATGAGGTGGTGGGCCTGGAGCAAGGGGCATCATGGCCAGCCCCGGTTAGAGCCTCTCAGGACTGTGTACATCTCAAAGGACAGAGGTGAACTGCTCCACTCAGGCCACCGCCCCAACATCCTGGTGTCCCTGCTTCCCGTGCACTGCCCAGCTTCTTTCACTGACCCCACCCCAGCTGCCCTGGACGGATCTGTCTGTGCTTCCCTGGAGCGAGCCAGTCAGATCGGTCCTGTGGAGCCTGGTAGGACCCAGTTCTGGTCCTGGCAGCCTTTCACCACAGATCCTGTAGAGGGGAGCCCGCGCAGCTCTCATTCCAGCCAGGCCAGGGCATGCACTGGGACCCCACAGGTGTCTGCCATCTTTGTTCTTAGAGTGACATTTGCACACATCTGCCCCAAAACCCATCACAGCAGCTCATTTGAGGGAAACTGGGTCAGCACGGGGGATAGTCCACCCTGGAGGAGGCTGTGGGATTTCACCCTCAGAATCTTCTGGAGGGAGCATTTCATTTTCATTTTCTCTGTCGCCAGCACAGGCACTGGCCTAAACCTGGTGTCAGCATGCTTGAGCTGGAGGCTTTGGGTCAGCAGGATGAGCAGAGAGGCTGTGGGTAGAGCAATATGACGGGGAGGCAGGGTTAACACATGAGCCCTGGTACCTCACTTTTATCCACACCCAAAAAAAGCAAGATATTTAAATTTGGAGGTAAAATCTTTCCTGTGAGATTTCTTAAAATCTTTTCCTCTCTTATTAGTCTTTCAGCAAACACTTGGGAAGCACCTACTGTGTGCTTCTAGGTATGGGAACACAGCAGGGACCAAGCAGACAAGACAGCTGCCTTCAAGGAGTTGACTTCGGTGTCATTAAATGTCACTTAGCCTTCCCTTCATGTATGGTTTCCTGTGGCTGACATAAATTACAAACTGTGTGGCTTAAAAAACAGAAATGTATTCCCTCACAGTTCTGGAGACCAGGAGTCCAAAATTACAGTGTTGCTGAGCCACACTCCCTCCAGAAGTTCTGAAGAACATTCCTTTCTCTGCCTTCTCCAAGTTCTGGTGGCCACCAGTGCTCCTTGGCCTTGCCGCGTCCCTCCAGTCTGCCTCTGAGGGTCACACTGCCTCTTCTCTGCATGTGTCCTCTCCATAGCACCCACTGGGTGACCCAGGAAAAGCTCCTCCTGGCACTGGCTTCCCCAGCAAAGCCCCCACTCACAGCCACAGGCCACTCCAAGGTCTGCAGTCCAGGGCCCACCACCAGCTAGGACAGGCCTTGGGGTCTTGCTGCTGCACCATGAGCACAGACAGCCGGGGCAGGTGCCAGGCCAGGTTCCAGCCACCCCAATATTGTACTTGCCTTGACAGACACCCAGGTGCTTGTGGAAGGCGCTGTTGCACAGAGTGTGGTGACAGAGGCCTCCGTGTCAGCCCCACCCCAGCTAACCCCCCTTTCTCCCTGCCTTCCACCAGCCCAGACCAGCTGTTTCCCAGATATCTGCACCACCTCAGCCATAGGCCTGCCTGAGCCCCAGTGCCCCCGCCCCACCCCTGCCCCCTGAGCCAGAGCTTCCCCTGCACTCTCTGCTCAAAGACCCTCTGAGGCCCCCAGGACCTATGGAGCTTTTGCGGCTCCTCAGTGAGCCCCTCAAAGCCCTTCCTGCCTGCCTCACTTCACCCCCAAGACCACAGGTGGGCCAGCGCCCTGACCTGCTCAAGGACCCATTTCCCTCCACAGCCTTACTCAGGCTGTTCCCACCAGGACTCCCTTCTGCCTGTCTCCAGAGTACCTGTGAGCCTCACCTCCTCAGAGCTCCTTGGCCCAGCCCTCCTTGAGCCTCCAAGGCATAGAACTCTGACCTGAAACTTGTCCCAGGCCCTGAGCCTGGAGGAGAGAGTGAGAAGCAGCATTTGGTTGGGAGAAATGGCAAGGGCAGAGGCAGGCAAGTGAAAGGAGTGGCCTGGGGCTGAGCTGAAAGGCGTTAGAGATGAAGTGCTGGCCTTTGGCCACACATGAAAACACTGGGGGCATCCTGCCCTGAATGGGAGGGTACTCGGCCCAGATCAACCCCCACCCCATGCAGAGACCCATATGTGGGGGCAGGTAGAACCCCGGGGGCAGCTGCAGGCTGGGAGGCTTGAGGCTCACCACTTCCCCCTCCCTGGCAGGGCTTGCCCAAAGTCTGCTTGCATACCTCCAGTGGTGGAGAGCTCATTGCCTTCCCAGGCAGGCCCTGGGTGGGGTGCAGCTCTGAACAAGCAGAAGCTCTCCATGAGTGGAGCTGAAATATGCCCCTGGGTCTGCCCCCGATCCCCACACTGGCTTCATGGTCCCTGTGGGACAGACAGGAAGACTGGTGTCCCCTCCTCCAGACCTGTCAGTCCCAGGACCCTCAGCTCTTCACTTAGAATCACCTCCTGATGACATACCCCTCAAACAACATTGAGCCCTTACTAATCCCCTTAGCTCCCACAGTAGGCACCCACACCCTGATGTGCGTTCTGCTTGGGAAACAGGAAAACCTGTGCAAAAACTTTGCCCCAAACATCACCTAGTGAGGTTGCTGAATGGGTGGTCTAGGCACCCTACCTGCCCAGACCCAACAGGCATTGTAGGTCTGGGATCCCCAGTGACCTGCAGCATATACATGCCCCCTGAGCTTCCCTACCCACCACTCCTCCAGTCATCAAGGAAGCAGAAGTGCCCCAGTGCCAAGTCACCAGGTGGAGGACCAAGCCATGCTGCTCCAGAAGGGCTCTGGGTGGTTTGTCCTGGGGATTTATAACAGTCACCATTACCCTGGGGACTCTGATGGTACAGACTGAGCCCTGCTCCCTGCCTCTGAGTTGTATCAATCTGGGCATCTCCGAGACACTTGTTGGGACTCAGGGACTGGATGAGAGTGAGGCTAGGAGACCATCCCAGGTCAGGACTTGGGGCCAGGGTCAACAACTCTGCCTGAGAGGCCAGCAGCTTTGCTCTGCCAGCCTTTCCCACCAGGGACACAGGGATCCGAATTTCCGCCAAGGTCCCAGCCCACTGCCTTTCAGCCTGACCTGCTCATCGTTTGCCGGCTGGGTGACCATGCAGGAGGGTGGGTGTCCTGGAACAGTGACGCCAGGGACACACGGCACGGTGATGTCCCGCTGCCCACCAGCCGCCATGCAGAGCCTGGGGGGCGCTCACACAGGCCCTCCCCACTGCCCTGCGGAGCAAAGGGGCCCCGCCCTCTGCAACATGCAGCCCGAGCCCACCCTAGGCCTGCCTTCCGGGCCACCTCCCGGCGCGGGGGGTGGGGGTCCACTCATACCCCCACGCAGCCCCGGTTCCTGGGAACGCAGACAGCGGGGTCGGAGAGGCCTGGCCGACGGGCCTACCCACCCTGCGCTGTGCAGGGAGGGAAGCTGGGGCAAGAGAGGCGGGGCCATGGGGCGCACTGGTTTCAGAATCAGGGTGGGACCTCAGGCCTTCGTTCGCGGGGACTTCGGGCTGGAACAGGGCCTCAGAGACCCCGCCGGAGGCCTCCTGGCTCCACACGGGCGGGTCGGTCCGAAGCGGCCCCTCCGCTCCCGTGGCGCTGGGAGGGGCGCTCTGCCCACCGCAGCCCCACCCGGAGCCCGTTCCGGCGGGGCCGCCCGGCTAGAGGGGGGGCTCCGGGCGCCCGTGGTCTGTGCCCGGGAACCCAGGCCTCTGCGGCCCGTCCATCCCGGCTTCTTCCCCCGGGGCCAAAGGGCCTCCGTCGGGCTCCAGCCGGGACCTGCGGGTGCTGCTCGGACCCCGTCCCCTGCGCAGCAGCGTCCGACGCCAAAGCGGTGAGCATGAAACACCGAGAGTGCTGGGGAGGTAAGGGAGTCCAGATCACGTTATGTGTCCAATTTTAAGTGAAATTTATACTAAGTCTGGAAGCGTTTGGTGTCGCGGAGAGGCCCGCGAGCGTCTGAGGAGGGCGACGGACGGCCGCACGGGGGGGGCCGGGAGGGGCGGCCCGGCGAATACTCTCAGGCTCAAATAAATTTATTTTTGGGATAAACAAAAGTAAAGACACGTCTGAGCCTGCCGGTGAAGGCTCAGGGCCGGGAGGGCCCGCAGGGAGGACGGCAGGTTCCGGGCCGGGGAGGAGACGCCTGCGGGCTCCAGGGCTGAGCTCCGGGCCTCTCCCTGGGCTGGGCAGGAGAGGCCGGAGAGGCCGCAGGGAGGTCCGCCTTCAGGGCGAGGTAGGTGATTCCGCTAGGTACCTCGTTTACCCAGAAAAATGTATTTAGAGGTTTCCTTCCCTATCCAAACGGACTCTTAGACGTAGCCGTAAGGGAGGAAAGTGAGGCAAGGGCATCTTCAGTCATCCACACCGAGGAGGAGGGTCACTCATGCAACCAGGGCGCAAAGGGAGCCGCCAGCCCCCTGGGCTTCTGCGATCGGCCTGGGCTGCGGCACCTCCACATCCTCCAGAAATCCTCCCGGGACCGGAAGCAAGCCTGACTGGGGGCTCCAGGTGAATGCTGGGGTCTTTCTCTCAATTTTTCTTTTCAAAGTTTCTAATCTTTAAGTATCCTAAGAAGTATGCTTTACGACCTGACCTTGTTCAGTGGGTGTGTGTGTAAATAACAGTTTCATGGAACATAGATGGTTATATGCAACAGTCTTGATATTTTCTATGCAACTCATTTCTACTATATTCCTTACAAAAATGCTGGTTGCCACTCCTTAAACTCATTATAAAAGGAAGCAACAATGATTAATGAACTATGGCTTGAAAAACACTCCTACACTGAGAGGAGAATGGAGAATTCTGGATCTTCTACAAAGAATCACTCGAAAATTCTACAAAAAAAGGACTGTGTGTGGTCAGCAGAATGATGCTCCACCAATGGCCATTTCCTAGTCCTTGGAACCTGTGAATATGTTTCATTATTATTTTACATGACAAAAGGGACTTTGCAGATGTAATGAAACTTAAAGACCTATACAGGGATAGTGTCCTGTATTATCCAGGTGGCCCAGTCTATCTACTTGAGCCCTGTAGAAAGCTTCCTCTAGCCCAGGTGAGAGCAGTGCCGCAGCAGGAGTGAGAGCCTAGTGTGAGAACCCGCTGGCCATTCTGGGTGTGATGAGGACAGGAGCTAAGGGGAAACCAGAAGGAAATTAATTCTGTCAACAAAATGAACAAGCCTGGAGGTGTATCTTCCCCCAGAGCTCCTGGATAAGAGCCCAGGATGGACAAAACCTTGATGTTGGCCTTGGGAGACCCTAAGCCACGCTTGCCGGACTCCAGACCTACAGCTCTGTAAGACAATAAATGGCTCTTGTTCCAAGCAGCTAAATTTGTGGCCACTGTTACAGCAGCAACAGGAAATTCATCACCACGTGGACAATTTCCCAGAAGCAGTGCAGGAGGGGCTGCAGAGCTGAAGCTCCCTGAACTTGGGGCGGGTCCTCCTTTGGCATGTTACCAATGTGGGGGACTCGTCCTACTTTCTTTTTGTCAAGCTTGATAACTGCTTCACCTTCTTTAGAACGGACAGTGACTGTCACCCCAGAGACATGCCAAGGCACACGACCAGGACCGCCAGCTCTCAAGTCCCTGACACCTGCATTCTACATGGAGCTCGAATTTGCCCCCAGGCAGAGGGCTTTCCCCACCATGCCCGGGTGGTCCACAAGGCCATGGGAAGACAGCACGCCCTGCCCGGGTTCCCAGCACCAGGGTTGCCGTTAACCAGGGGACATACTTAAACAGACAGCGGGGCGGGGAAAGTGTGCTGGGAAGTTGTGAAGGGTCTGAAGTTCACCTGTCGGAAGGCTGGGATGGAGGAGTCTGTAGAGGGAGCTCCAGAGTGGAGAAGAAGCCTTAGAAGACTGAGGGCTTCTAGCGACCTGACCTTAATTGCATAAGCATTTCCTACCCAATCCCAGGCTAGATTCCACCGGGGATCACAGGCCTCTCTGGTGCAGCCACAACCACAGCTCGCACCTCCGCCAGCCCCGTGTCAGTGCCTGATATCCCCAGCCCAGAGGGGTCCCTGGCATCCACCCCAGCCCGTGCTGCAGCTCCTGACTGCCAGGCCCACTGCATGGCCCCATGAGCAGCATGTTTTTTCTAGAACTTAGGAACAAGGGGGATGTCATCCTCTGGCTTGTTAGTTCATTTTTGGCATAGATGCCAGGAGTTACTGGGCTGGAAGGGAATTTGTCCCAAATCCACCCCCAACCCCGCTGGGTTTGGCTCAGCCTAGGTCTCACTCTTCATGGCCTCATCTCTCTGAGAATTAGAACTGTTCCCAGGTTGCCATCTGCTAACCGAGATTCTGCTCCAGCCCAGGCCCACCTTGAATCCTCACCGGACTGCCTCTGGCCTGGGTAACCCACTCTGCAGACCAGCATCTGCCCTGGGTCACAGGGTGCTGACAGGAGATGGAATGGTCATCCTTTTAGACTTGGCCAGCTCTTCCAACAGGGCTTTTCTCCTCACCCACCTGGCACTGCCCACCTGATGTCTGGCAGTCTATGAGCACTGCCAATCTAAGTGATAAATTAATCTCTACACCCCAGGTATTCTCCGCCCAGCAGCCTGCCACCAGCAACTTTCCCCCATTGGCATTTGTGGCCTTGACTCTTCCCAGGGACTGCTGTGGTTCTGTCCCTAGCAAGAGGCCACCGCGAAGGTGAGGGAAAAGCCCTTTGACTCCTCCCTGCCTGGCTCTGCTTATCCTCCCCTGCTCCTTGTCCAGGCCCAGCGAGCCTCCCCGCTTCCTTCCTCTGCACCTAACCTCTGTCCACAAAAGGGCAGGGTGCCCTGGAAATGTCAACTCATTCTGTTACCTCATCCCACCTGATCTTGGAAACTCAGCTTGCTGTGAATGTTACCAGGCGTAAGATATCTTTTCCTTGCCATAGTGTCCAGCTCTTGAAAAATGTGTTAATGAAGGCTTTTTCTTGAATGATTTGAAAACTGACTAGTGATGACTGGTCTTTGACAAGCTCCGAGACAAAAAGTTACATGAGCATCAACCTCTGGACACAACCCCATTCTCCAGGGTCTGTCTTATCTGAAACTCTGCCTCTTTCAGACCAAACACCTGTTTTCTGAATGTTTTCTCACTGTGTGTAATGTTAACACCTGTGCATGACTTTCTACTGGCTCACTTTCACCAAAAATAGTTTATAGCGGCCACTTCTGAGGAATTTCAATATGGACAAAATTCTGAGTATACAATGGTCTGCTTTAATTGGTTTGAGAAGGATTCTAAACACAATTTGAACTCAAAAATTACCTCCGTAAAATATTCTTCAGCTAAAGCTAATGAAAGACATGGGAATCTTCTCCCTCATCAGCCCCTGTAGACAGTATTCGGGATTAGCTTCTGATGTTGACATGTCCAGTGGTCTTTCCACAGTTTGTTAAAGGCTTCAGGTCAGAAATCACAGATATGTTAGGCAAACAAAAAATGCTGGCTGGTAGACCACTTTATTGCACAAATGTCAATATTTGGCTACATTTTTAAAGGAGACTTTAGATACCAAAAAACAAAAGAAGTCTCATGAAGAAATTATTTGTCTTGTTTGCCTAAACAACAGATCGTTTTGTTTCATGCAGGAGGCATCATATCCCTCCATTCCATACATTGGGAATGAGTAAGTGCTGGCTTTAAAAATCTTATGCCTTGATAAAATTGTCAAGGACCCAAATCATGTCAAAACCAGATACATGACACTCTCTTTTGTCTGTGCTCGTCTAAACTCTCTCCTCTCTCCTCACAGAGAAGAATGATCAGCTCTTGTCTAAAGCCAGTTCCCTCTTTGTTTTATCCTATCCCACCTCCCCTCTTCCTTTTCTTGAAAACTTGGTTTATTCAAAAAATTCATTCATTGTTATAGTTACACTCTAAGCATATTTAGATCAGATAAAGCCAAAATTGTCTAAATAAGAAAAAAGAAACATTGTTAAACTATGTTTCCTTTCATGGACATTAGGAAGTATAGTTAGGAGCTTCTGGGAAGATGAACAAGTGGAGGTGCTGGGAGAGGGCATGGAAGCTCTGCGCCCCTTCCCCATAGCTGCCCCTGGGCATTTCTTCCATCTGGCTGCTGCTGGGCTATATCCTTTTATAATAAAGTGGTAATCTAGGAAAGAAGGAAAGGAAGGGGAAAAGGGAGGAGGGAGGGAGGGAGGGAGGGAGAAGAGAGAGGGAAAGAGGAAGAAGAAAAAGAAAAAATCATATTTACCTGATAACCTTTGTAACTAGCTGAGATAACAAAAGGCATCAATTTCATAATGAAAACTTTAGCATGATTCAGTCTTTATTAATTTGTCATTTTAAAAAAATGTTATTATAATATTTTGGTTTGTCTAAGACCAAGATTAAATTTCTCATGATTCAACTTCCTAAATGTCCTACATTGGTTCTGCGTCAAATACATTTCCACTATATCCATAACTTACTTTAAAATCACATGCATAAATTTGTATTTAACTTTAATAAAAATAATAGATGTCTTTTTAAATCGTTTAATTTTATAAATTCCTTCCAATGGTACATTTTATAAAGATTTGATGTATTATATAATCTGTAATTCCCAGATTTTTAACTAATTTTAAGAGCTTAGAACTAAATAAGTAATCTTTAAAGACCTGTGTATTTTCTTCTAAAAAGATATTAAAACATGATTATTCAATATAGTTTTAATTTTTCCTTCTTAAAATGTCAGATTAACAAAAAATGCAAACACCTTTGGATGTTAATTCACATGTTTGTGAATATAATGCCTCCTCTAATTCTTAAAATGAGATCAGTCCTCAGAAATATAGCTGTACCGTTTTTAACTCATCTCCTGAACTTCTCTTATTAAGAAAAGATAGGTTACTCTAATTAAAGATACTAATTCATGTACATGGCTAATTGTACGGATACAGTAATTGCAGAGAGATACAGGTATATAGATGTGATTTTGTTAATTCAAATGGTTATTACATTTCATTCAAACAATAAATTTAATATGACATGTTTCATTAAAATATGGCTAATTCTATTTTAAGCTATGGTTAAAAACTTGAACTTGTTACCTAAGTAATATTTATATATCTTTGTATGCCTAAATGCATACAAATAAGGTAGGTTAATTGTTTTTTTACTATAATTTGTTACATAAATGCCAAAAGAGTAAAATTAGAAGTTGGGTCTCTGTGATAGCTAATTTTATGTGTCAGCTTGACTGGGCCACAGAGTGCCCAGGTATTTAGCTAAATGATACTTCAGGATATGTCTGTGAAAGTGTTTCTGGATGAAATCAGCATTTGAATTCATGGATGGCATAAAGCAGATTGCTTTCCCAACTGTGGGTGAGCCTCACCCAATCAATGGCTGAGTAGAATAAAAGCTCTGCCTGTCTTCAACCTGGAAACATTGGTCTTCTCCTGCCTGTGGCCTCTGACTGGGACAGGAACAATACCATCAACTCTCCTGGGTCTGGACTTTCCAGCCTCCTTAATCACATGAGCCAATTCCTTATAATAAATCTCTCTCGCTCTGTGACTATATATATATATATGTGTGTGTGTGTGTTATATACACATCTTATACTGTTCTCTGGAGAATCCTAGTAATATGGAACCTCATGTAAAACGACTTTAATGCTGGGGTGGAGCCAAGATGGCGGCGTAAGTAGGCCAGTGGGAATCTCCTCCCAAAAACATATATATTTTTGAAAATAAAACAAATACAACTATCCCTGAGAGAGACCAGAAATACAGTACAATAGCCAAACTACATCCACACCCACAAGAACCCAGCGCCTGGCAAAGGGGGTAAGATACAAGCCGCGGCCTGGCGGGACCTGAGCACCCCTCACCCCAGCTCCTGGCGGGAGGAGAGGAGTCGAAGCAGGGAGGGAGAGGGAGCCCAGGACTGCTAAATAGCCAGCCCTCGCCATCTGCACCAGAGCGCAGACACAGTGTGGGAAACTAGGGAAACAGGACAGTAAGACCTGTGACCGGGTCCCTGCAGCCAGCACCCCTGGAACAAGGAAAAGCGAGTGCTTTTTAAAAGTCTTAAAGGGACAGGGACCTCACATCTGGATGCAGGTGTCCCAGGAAACTTAGCCCAGCAGCTGGGAATCCCAGGGAACTCCGGGTGCCCTAACCCCCTGGACAGCAGCTCTAAGACCGCTCATGAAGATAAACAGCCTCCCGTCCATTCCCCCTCCAGCACCCCGCCATAGCATAGCAGCAGCCTGAGGCTGGTCACACCCACGGCAAGGGAGCTTCCTCCATAGCGGCTGGGCAAGAAACAGAGACCCAGTCTAAGTGCAACTGCTCAACACAAGCCACTAGGGGTCGCCGTTGTCCCAGTAAAGAAAGGCCAGGAGCAAGTGGAAAAGGGTCTTGGCTCTCCCAGCTGACATATGAGTCAATAGCATACCACTTCATCTATCAACATGAAAAGGCAAAATAATTTGATCCAGACCAGGCTAACACAGACATCTTCCACATCCTCCCCTGAGAAGGAATCTGGGGAGGTAGATTTGACCAATCTTCCTGAAAAAGAATTCAAAAGTCATAACCATGCTGATGGACTTGCAGAGAAACATGCAAGAACTAAGGAGGGAGAATACAGAAATAAAACAATCTCTGGAAGGACGTCAAAGCACAATGGACGAGATGCAAGACACCATTAATGGACTAGAAAACAGAGAACAGGAACACAGAGAAGCTGATGCAGGGAGATAAAAGGATCTCCAGGAATGAAAGAATATTAAGAGAACTGTGTGACCAATTGAAATGGAACAATATTCGCATCATAGGAGTACCAGAAGAAGAAGAGAGAGAAAAAGGGATAGAAAGTGTCTTTGAAGAAATAAGTGCTGAAAACTTCCCCAAACTAGGGGAGGAAATGCCTCTCAGACCACCGAAGCACACAGAACTCCCATGACAAGGGACCCAAGGAGGGCAACACCAAGACACATAATAATTAAAATGGCAAAGATCAAAGAGAAGGACAGGGTATTAAAGGCAGCCAGAGAGAAAAAAAAAGGTCACCTACAAAGGAAAACCCATCAGGCTATCATCAGACTTCTCAAAAGAAACCTTACAGGCCAGAAGAGAATGGCATGATATATTTAATACAATGAAACAGAAGGGCCTTGAACCAAGGATACTGTATCCAGCACAATTATTTAAATATGAAGGAGGGATTAAACAATTCCCAGACAAGCAAAAGTTGAGGGAATTTGCCTCCCACAAACCACCTCTACAGGGCATCTTACAGGGACTGCTCTAGATGGGAGCACTCCTAAAAAGAGCACAGAACAAAACACCCAACATATGAAGAAGGGAGGAGGAGGAATAAGAAGGGAGAGAAATAATCATCAGACTGCATTTATAATAACTCAATAAGCGAGTTAAGTTAGACAGCAAGGTAGTAAAGAAGCTAACCTTGAACCTTTGGTAACCATGAATCTAAAGCCTGCAATGGCAATAAGTACATATCTTTCAATAATCACCGTAAATGTAAATGGATGGAATGCACCAATCAAAACACACAGAGTAATAGAATGGATAAAAAAGCAAGACCCATCTATATGCTGCTTATAAGAGACTCACCTCAAACTCAAAGACATGCACAGATTAAAAGTCAAGGGATGGAAAAAGATATTTCATGCGAACAACAGAGAGAAAAAAGCAGGTGTTGCAATACTAGTGTCAGACAAAATAGACTTCAAAATAAAGAAAGTAAGAAGAGATAAAGAAGGACATTATATAATGATAAAGGGCTCAGTCCAACAAGAGGATATAACTATTATAAACATATATGCACCCAATACAGGAGCACCAATATATGTGAAACAAATACTAACAGAATTAAAGTAGGAACAAGAATGCAATGCATTCATTTTGGGAGACTTTACCACACCACTCACTCCAAAGGACAGATCCACCAGACAGAAAATAAGTAAGGACACAGAGGCACTGAACAACACACTAGAACAGATGGACCTAATAGACATCTATAGAACTCTACAGCCAAAAGCAACAGGATACACATTCTTCTCAAGTGCACATGGAACATTCTCCAGAATAGACCACATACTAGGCCACAAAAAGAGCCTCCGTAAATTCCAAAAGATTAAAATCCTACCAACCAACTTTTCAGACCACAAAGGTATAAAACTAGAAATAAATTGTACAAAGAAAGCAAAAAGGCTCACAAACACTTGGAGGCTTAACAACATGCTCCTAAATAATCAATCGATCAATGACCAAATTAAAGTGGAGATACAGCAATATATGGAAAGAAATGACAACAACAACACAAAGCCCCAACTACTGTGGGACGCAGTGAAAGCAGTCTTAAGAGGAAAGTGTATAGCAATCCAGGCATATTTAAAGAAGGAAGAACAATGCCAAATGAATAGTCAAATGTCACAATTATCGAAATTGGAAAAAGAAGAACAAATGAGGCCTAAGGTCAGCAGAAGGAGGGACATAATAAAGATCAGAGAAGAAATAAATAAAATTGAGAAAAATTAAACAATAGAAAAAATAATGAAACCAAGAGCTGCTTCGAGAGGATAAACAAAATAGATAAGCCTCTAGCCAGACTTATTAAAAGAAAAAGAGAATCAACACACATCAACAGAATCAGAAACGAGAAAGGAAAAATCGCGATGGACCTCACAGAAATACAAAGAATTATTAGAGAATACTATGAAAACCTATATGCTAACAAGCTGGAAAACCTAGGAGAAATGGACAACTTCCTAGAAAAATACAACCTTCCAAGACTGACCCAGAAAGAAACAGAAAATCTAAACAAACCAATTACCAGCAAAGAAATTGAAGCAGTAATCAAAAAACTACCCAAGAACAAAACCCTGGGCCAGATGGATTCACCTCGGAATTTTACAGGACATACAGAGAAGACATAATACCCATCCTCCTTAAAGTTTTCCAAAAAATAGAAGAGGAGGGAATACTCCCAAACTCATTCTATGAAGCCAACATCACCCTAATACCAAAACCAGGCAAAGACCCCACCAAAAAAGAAAACTACACACCAATATCCCTGATGAAAGTAGATGCAAAAATACTCAACAAAATATTAGCAAACCGAATTCAAAAATACATCAAAGGATCATACACCATCACCAAGTGGGATTCATCCCAGGGATGCAAGGATGGTACAACATTCGAAAATCCATCAACATCATCCACCACATCAACAAAAAGGACAAAAACCACATTATCATCTCCATAAATGCTGAAAAAGCATTCGACAAAATTCAACATCCATTCATGATAAAAACTCTCAACAAAATGGCTATAGAGGGCAAGTACCTCAACATAATAAAGGCCATATATGATAAACCCACAGCCAACATCACACTGAACAGTGAGAGGCTGAAACCTTTTCCTCTGAGATCGAGAACAAGACAGAGATGCCCACTCTACCCACTGTTATTAAACATAGTACTGGAGGTCCAGGCCAAGGCAATTAGACAAAACAAAGAAATACAAGGAATCCAGATTGGTAAAGAAGAAGTTAAACTGTCACTATTTGCAGATGACATGATGTTGTATGTAAAAACCCCTAAAGACTCCACTCCAAAAATACTGGAATTCAGCAAAGTTGCAGGATACAAAATTAACACACAGAAATCTGTGGCTTTCCTATACACTAATAATGAGCCAATAGAAAGAGAAATCAGGAAAACAATTCCATTTACAATAGCATCAAAAAGAATAAAATACCTAGGAATAAACCTAACCAAGGAAGTGAAAGACCTATACCCTGAAAACTATAAGACACTCTGAAGAGAAATTAGAGAGGTCACTAACAAATGGAAACTCATCCCATGCTCCTGGCTAGGAAGAACTAATATTGTCAAAATGGCCATCCTGCCCAAAACAATATAGAAATTCGATTCAATCCCTATCAAATTACCAACAGCATTCTTCAATGAACTGGAACAAATCGTTCAAAAATTCATATGGTAACACCAAAGACCCCGAATAGCTAAAGGAATCCTGAGAAGGAAGAATAAAGTGTGGGGGATCTCGCTCCCCAACTTCAAGTTCTACTAAAAAGCCACAGTAATCAAGACAATTTGGTACTGGCACAAGAACAGAGCCACAGACCAGTGGAACAGAATAGAGACTCCAGACATTAACCCAAACATATATGGCCAATTAATATATGATAAAGGAGCCATGGACATACAATGGGGAAATGACAGTCTCTTCAACAGATGGTGCTGGCAAAACTGGACAGTTACATGTAAGAGAATGAAACTGGATCACTGTCTAACCCCATACACAAAAGTAAATTCGAAATGGATCAAAGACTTGAACGTAAGTCATGAAACCATAAAACTTTTAGAAAAAAACATAGGCAAAAATCTCTTAGACATAAACCTGAGTGACCTCTTCTTGAACATATCTCCCCGGGCAAGGGAAACAAAAGAAGAATGAACAAGTGAGACTATATCAAGCTGAAAAGCTTCTGTACAGCAAAGGACACCATCAATAGAACAAAAAGGTATCCTACAGTATGGGAGAATATATTGATAAATGACAGATCTGATAAAGGGTTTACATCCAAAATATATAAAGAGCTCACGCACCTCAACAAACAAAAAACAAATAATCCAATTAAAAAATGGGCAGAGGAGCTGAATAGACAGTTTGCTAAAGAAGAAATTCAGATGGCCAACAGACACATGAAAAGATGCTCCACATCGCTTGTCATCAGAGAAATGCAAATTAAAACCACAATGAGATATCACCTCACACCAGTAAGGATGGCTACCATCCAAAAGACAAATAACAACAAATGTTAGTGAGGTTGTGGAGAAAGCTCCTACACTGTTGTTGGGAATGTAAATTAGTTCAACCATTGTGGAAAGCAGTAGGGAGGTTACTCAAATTGCTCAAAATAGAAATACCATTTGACCCAGGAATTCCACTTCTAGGAATTTACCCTAAGAATGCAGCACTCCAGTTTGAAAAGACAGATGCACCCCTATGTTTATTGCTGCACTATTTACAATAGCCAAGATATGGAAGCAACCTAAATGTCCATCAATAGATGAACGGATAAAGAAGATGTGGTACCTATACACAATGGAATATTACGCAGCCATAAGAAAAAAACAGATCCTACCATTTGCAACAACATGGATGGAGCTGGAGGGTATTATGCTCAGTGAAATAAGCCAGGCAGAGAATGACAAGTACCAAATGATTTCACTCATATGTGGAGTATAAGAACAAAGGAAAACCAAAGGAACAAAACAGCAGCAGAATCACAGAACCCAAGAATGGACTAACAGTTACCAAAGGGAAAGGGACTGGGGAGGATGGGTGGGAAGGGAGGGATAAGGGTGGGGAAAAAGAAAGGGGCATTATGATTAGCATGTATAGTGTGTGTGGGGGTCATTGGGAGGGCTGTGCAACACAGAGAAGACAAGTAGTGATTTTACAGCATCTTATTTCGCAGATAAACAGTGACTGTGAAAGGGTATGTGGGGGGGACTTTGTGAAGGGAGGAGCCTAGTAAACATAATGTTCTTCATGTAATTGTGGGTTAATGATAAACAAAAAAACCTTAATATTATATAAACAATCATTGCTCATTTCAATTATTTATGTAAAAATAAATTTGAAAAGTAAAAAAATAAAAGGTGTATAGTAATTAGAGATAGTGTTTCAAAGTAACTGTGGTAGAGATATTTACTTCATAAGTTAATGTAAGTACAAGTATGTTTGTATAGTATACAAATGTATGATCTTTTCAAAATACTGTAAATAACATATAACTTCCAAAATGGTATAGAGGAAGAAATTGAATTTACAGGTTCAGTAAATCCAAAACACAAGTAGGAAAAGAACATCTAAAGCAGGACAGATAACAACAAACACACAATAAGACTGTGAAATGATTCCAAGAATATCAGTAAAACTGATAAAAGTAAGTGGAATAAATTTTCTGGGTAAAAGCAGATATGGTCAGATTAGGAAATATGAAATAAAAGCTGCTTTCGAGACATACACCAAAAAAATAAGGACACAGGCTGAAAGCAAAAGGAAGGAAAAAGATTTACAGTGCAAATACCAACCAAAAAATATTGGTAGAGCTTCCATACCAAACAAAACTAAACTAAAGCAAAGGTTAGTAAACTTTCTGTAAAAGTGGGCTACCTCTGACCTGAAGGAGGAAAGTAACCACAGATAATATATAAATTAATGACTGTAGATGTGCACCAATGAAACTTCATTTAGGGACACTGAAATTTGAATTTCATATAATCTTCATGTGTCACAAACAGTAATAATCGTTCCTTTGATATTTTTTCCAACCTCTTAAAAATGTGAAAACCTTTTTTTAACTCACAGGCCATATAAAAACAGGTGACAGGCAGGTTTGCTGACAGACCATAGTTTGTTAATCCTTGCTTTAAAGCAAAAAGCATTATCAGTGATACAGATATTTGCCACATAATGATAAGAGATCCAGTTCTCCTAAATGTGTATTCAGCTGTAAATGCTGTACTAAATATACATGACAAAACACAGACAGACATACCTGCCTGGAGCAGATGATGATTCTACCATCAGTTTGAGGATGTGTTTGAATAAAAAATATGGTATTTCTCAGTAACTGATAGGTTAGATAGAAAATAATTATTAAGCTATTAATACTGTGAAAAAAACAGTCCCTAATTTTAATCCAATTTAGAGAATGTTGATCTTAAAGACCAGAAAATCTTTCAATTCTCATTGGCCAAGGAAATAACAAAATAGAAATAAGAAAATCAGAATTAAATTATAATGAAAATACTCTGAATCAAAATTTGTAGAACACACAGCTCAAATGGTACTTACAGGATGCTATCCATTGATATGGAAGGACTGAAAATTAATAGGCTAAGTATCTGATAAGATTATTTTTAAGTAATAAACTCAAAGAAATGGGAAAGATTAATAAAGAGTAAAGCATAAACAAAGATATTATCAAAGGAATCAATAAAACCAAACCTTGGTTCTCTGAGCAGAAAAGTAAGAATGAGAGAACTGGTGAGATTAATCAATAAAAAAGAAAAATGAAAAGCACAATCATTGAAAGTTTTAAAGAACATAAATATAGATGGAGCATAAATTAAAATGATATGAACCCACCAACAACTTTTTGATAGTGTAATTAAAACTTAGATGAATAGTCAATTTCCTAAAAGTCAATTTCTCATGTCAATGTGTATATCTGTTTTGTCATGTATATTAAGGACAATATTAATAGCTGAATACACATTTAGGAGTATTGCATCTCTTATCATTATGTGGCAAAGTCAATTTCTCATTTTCCAAAATCTATATAAAGAAAAACATAAAACCTAAATAATCCTATAATCACTGAAGTTTGAAGTTTAAGGTGATATACACACATACATACACAAAGTAATGTCTTAAAAACTTCATAGGAAAAATCCAACAAACATAAAAGTCATGGAACATCACCATCATATTAAGATTAGGTCTGCCTATGGGTAATAGTAAACTAACAAGGTGCAAGTTTATTTCATGTTCACAAGAAAGTCCAGTGTGGTTCAGTCCTAGTATGCCCTATGAAATTCCTGGGCATTCATGATCTACCCAGCTCGCCCTTGGCCATCCACAAGGCCTGAACCTAGTCCTTTTGGTATAAAAAAGGTGACATTTGCATTCCAGGCCACAGAGTGAAAAAGAGATCAAGTAGGAGCTGCAGTTTGTCTGTTCATTCTTAAGGAAGATCCCAGAAAACCCCACAACACTAATGTGTATATCTCATGGCCATGTGTAGCTTCAAAAAAGAGTGCAAACTAAAGCTTTTAATTCAGTGGTCCTATAAAAGCTAAGCATTCTAACACTGAAAAAGAAGGAAGACCAAAACATGGGGGACTTCTAGTGGTCTTTCCCATCCCAATTACATATGAAATCTTCCAGAAAGTTGGGAACAGAAAATATTTCAAATTATTTATATGGTTAGAAACTTGACATCTGTCAAGAAGAAATACTGAGAATATGCCCTTCTGAGAAGTGCCTGGCCTTAATGGTTAGGTGATTTGAAACAGCCTGATTTGTGATCTATAGGGTAAACACTGTACATCTGCTTTACATCTGAATAGTTCTATGAAATTACCTTGTGCCTAGGTAATGACCAAAGAAATACCCTGTACTGTCAATTTCTATGCATACTAGTCTGGAGAATGTAGCCACTGACATCATGACTTACATCCTTGTTCGAAAGCGTATATGACCTTGTAAGAAAGTGCTCCTCCCTGGAGTATTTTCCTTCTTTGGAAGGACTGTGTTTCCCAGGCAGCTGTCCTAAACCTGAGCTCAAATAAAACTCTAATCCTCTTTTCTGGAATTTTACTCTAGAATTCTCTTTTTGTTGACACACCAAATTTAGGTAAGGAAAATAGAAAACTATAGGCAAATCTCATTCATGCACATAGATGCAAAATAATATATAAACATTAGCAAATTGAACCCAACAATGCATACATGCTTTAAAAAAATACATCTTTGGATTTACCCTAGGAATTTACAAATGGTTTAACATTAGGGAATCCATTTAAGTTACCACTTCTCAACAGAAACAGAATAAGCCTGTGACAAAAATAAAACAGCCATTCACAATTTTAAAAAATACTGACAAACTGAAACTATAAGGGAGCTCGTTAACCCAGGAAAGCCAGTATTCTAGTGATACAAAAAACAACAAACTTGATAGAGAAACTTTAGAATAATCCCATTATGGGTCTCAGATTGGGCATGCTGGAGCAGGAGTAAGGAAACAGGTCCTTACAGAAAAATAGATTATAAAAAGGGAGCCTTTAAATTTACCCTAAGAATGCAGCACTCCAGTTTGAAAAAGACAGATGCACCCCTATGTTTATCGCTGCACTGTTTACAATAGCCAAGATATGGAAGCAACCTAAATGTCCATCAGTAGATGAATGGATAAAGAAGAGGTGGTACATATACACAATGGAATATTACGCAGCCATAAGAAAAAAACAGATCCTACCATTTGCTACATGGATGGAGCTGGAGGGTATTATGCTAAGTGAAATAAGCCAAGCAGAGAAGGACAAGTACCAAATGATTTCACTCATATGTGGAGTATAAGAACAAAGGAAAACTGAAGGAACAAAACAGCAGCAGAATCACAGAACCCAAGAATGGACTAATAGTTACCAAAGGGAAAGGGACTGGGGAGGATGGGTGGGAAGGGAGGGATAAGGGCAGGAAAAAGAAAGGGGGCATTACCATTAGCATGTATAGTGCATGGGGGGCCTGGGGAGGGCTGCGCAACACAGAGAAGACAAGTAGTGATTTCACAGCATCTTACTACGCAGATGGACAGTGACTGTGAAGGGGTATGTAGGGGGGGGACTTGGTGAAGGGGGAAACCTAGTAAACATAATGTTCTTCATGTAATTGTAGATTAATGATACCAAAATTAAAAAAAAAAAAAGGGAGCCTTTATTTTGGCCGACCGGTGTCTGCCAAGGAGCAAGCTCTCCAAGTGCAGCCAGAGCCCCTGTTACAACATCCTTTTAAACATTTTTACCGCATCCTGCTTAGTTTTTACAACTTTTCCCCCTTCACCTAAATTCAGCAAGCTATATTCCTTGTTTAATGCTCGGTGGGGGGGCTTAAGCATCCTGTTTTGCCCACCTACTGCAGGAAACGTGTGATACTGCTGGTCTCTAACAAAGCTATGGACAGAAGCAAAAATAGCCTGGGGTTAGTTGAGCATCCTGTTTCTCATGGGATTTATATCTTTTCCTTTAGTTTCTCAGAAGTTGGTATGTGACTAGGGTCTGGGGCTAACTTTACAGAGAGCTTTGTGTCCTATTTTTGTGTCTGAAACTGCTTCAGCCCCTCACACCCCCTTTAAAATCAGGAATCAGGTGAGAAGTCAGCACTGTAAAATTAGCCAGTTCACTAACATGTGTACAAGAAATAAAGCATAAACATCAGGAAGAAACAAAACTGCCGTTAGTCACAGTTGTAAAATTTATCTACATAGAAAAACCAAAGGAATCTACAGATATTGGGAATCACTAACCCTGAACTGGGATTTCTAAATGCAAGGGATGATGGAATCCCGAGGCAGCAGCCATGTGGTCACAAACACCATACATGGTGGGTGTGGCCGCTGTAATGGAGCCGGAGCAGTGATCTGAACAGTCTGACTGCAGAGATCTGTTAGGTCAGTCCGTTTACGGCATCCCTACAACTAAATGGATGGGCTGCCTACTAAAGTTTTACTTTATGTGAGTAAGTGGGAAAGTGCTGGGCCTACTGCAGAGAGGTCTGACTTTTATCACTAAAAAAGTTACAATCCATTACTCAATTTCCAGATTGAAGCTAATTCACAGACCCAGAGCTGCTTGAATAAAGGGTAGGCAGGTCCCTTTGAAGATACAACCAAAAACAATTGTACTTCTAATCTTCCTCATCTTCCCCAGAGGCACCCAGGGACATTTAACTATGAATCGGGAAGGGCAAACAATCAGACTTTTCTGGGATCACCAGGGCCTGGTTCTGAACTAACCCTGATTTCAGGAGACTCAAAACGCTGCTGTGGTCCGCTGAGCAGGAGCATATGGAGGTCAGGTGGTCAACAGAGCTTTAGCTCAGATCCATCTCACTGTGGGCCTTGTGGGTTCCTGAACCCATCCTGTGATTATCTCCCCAGTCTGGAATACATGATTGGACTAGATACACTCAGCAACCAGAAGAACCCCCAATCCGGTCCCCTGACCCATGGAGTGAAAGCTGCTGTGGCAGGAGAGGCCGAGTGGAAGCCGCTAGAACCGCCTCTGTCTTTTGACAAAAACAGTGAACCGAAGCAATACTGTGTTCCCGCGGAGACTGCCAAGATCAGTGTCACCACCAGAGACTGGAAACCACATCCCCACTCAGGTCACCTGTGTGGTGTGTGGAACACCTTAGAGAACATCCTTAGAGAACGACAGTGGGTTATCATCAGTTTAATCAGGTTGCGACTCCAAGTGCAGCTGCTGTTTCCACATGTGGCTGTGATGCTGAGCAAATCAACATTATCTGGTACCTGATTTGCAGTTACTAATCTGGTGATGCATTTTTTTGTCTATATCTCTTAGTAAAGACTATCAAAAGCAGTTTGCTTTTAGCCAGATACATCTTCACTGTCCTACCTCAGGGCCACATCAACTCTACATACAACCCTAGTCACAAGCTGGTTCAGTTACTCTGATTACCTCTCCAACCACAGGATGTCACACTGGTCCATTACATTGATATTATAATTAAATTCACTGTGGAGGAAGAAGCAACTTCTCTGAACATGTTAAGATACATAACATGCCACAGTCTGAGAAAAAAACTTGACCCAATTTGGCTAAGGTGAGAAATGTTTTCCAAAATTCCATTCTCTGTAATGTTTCCAGTATTTACGTTCTGTATGTTTAAAGTAGCCACAAGAGACAATTTTACATGGGTCATATGGTAACTCTAACATTCTGGGGAACCACCAAAATGTTTTCTTGTTTTCCAAGGGGGCTGCCCTCAAATCTCAGATAATTCTCAGCTCACTTGGATTATTCTCAGCCACTCACCAGTGGGGCTACAGTGCTGGCCTTCCAAGTATTGATTGGGGTGGCCTTGAGATCTGATCAGGACCAGCCACATAATTTTCCAGGTCAAGTGCAAAATGTTCAGAATTATTCCAAATTTCAAGGCAGTGAGAGCAGGGCATTAGGGCAAGTGTGAGGCTCTTCTCAGCCTGAGGTCCTGTAACTGCACAAGCTGCCCACCCACAGAGCCCAGCACTGGCCCTGGGGCAGATACACTGGCCTTGGTGAAGAGGAAATCAGCCCACAGTTCTTGACTTTCTAACCATCTCCCCAGGTTAGCTCCTCTACAGTCAGGATCCAGAGCTTGTTCCCTGAACTCCTGAATCTTTCCCTCTCCCTCCCTGAGCATTTCCTTGTTCCCCACCAGACCCCAGATATGGGCCTGACGTGGCTTCTGTGAATAGCTCCTACAACTCTCCTGAGTTGACTGTCCTATTTCCTTCCTTCAACAAAATTTCCACATCCAAAACGTTCCCTTCCACCTCATCTGAAAAGATGAAAACAAATCTGAGGCTTAGCAACCCAGAAAGCTTAGTGTGTGTGTGTGTGTGTGTGTGTGTGTGTGGTGGGGTGGGGTGGAAAATACCTATTTCCCTCCCAATGGCACTTTTTTCCATTCTTGTCAGGATTTTTGAAGAGCTAACCTGCTCAGATCTTCTGTGATCACCTGGGCTACCTACACTTCCATGTGAAAATGAACCAGCCCGAGGGGGACTGTGGATAAAATTGTAACATTTCCAGAATATCTCGCCTGGCTTTAATACATCTGCATGTCACTAGACATTCAGAGGTGGAAAGAAGTAGGGCGTTAGTGCATTTGCATCATTCCTCAGGGGTGGAGAAGTTCATCTCCGTATCAGTGGGTATTACCTGGGCCAGGAGGGCTTATCTGTAACTGAAAGGTGAGGGGAGGGCCGGTTTTGCTGTTACTGGAGCTGGAGAGAGAGGGGTTGAACTGCAGTTTTGTAAGCAATAAACGGGTTTTAAACTTTATTTCTCCCTTTGACTGATTTCGGTTTTTAGAGGTATTTTGTCCCCGGATTTTCTTTTCCCGGACTTACAGGGGCACAACAGGGATAAACCCCACAAACAGAAGTTTAGATGAAAAGGAACCAGACAGAAAGGAGTACGTTCGGTCAGAGTCCATCTAACACTCAAAACAAAAAAACAGGCAAAACTGTAATGTTTAGGGGAGTGTGCTTAGGCAGTAAAAAGGTTTTAAAAAATGCAAGAAGTGATTACCATCCACAAGAAAATGTGGTTTACTTTGTGGGAAAGTGACTGGGGAAGGGCAGGAGGGGGCTCCTAAGCCTCCTGCAGAGTTCTTGTGCTGAGCCAGGCTAGTGATTCAGGGGAAGCTCATTTTATGAAACTTACTGAGTTGTCTGTTTTGGTTCATATACTGCTGCACACTAAAAATATTTTTTAAATATCATTACCTCCACTGTACTTCCAGAGCTGATTATTCCCAGAGCTGTCTTCTAAGCCTTCTGATTCTAAGTGGGCACTCCGTACATTTGAAGACAGGAAAACACTGCTATTGGACATTAACTCCAATACTAGTGACCACGGCTTATCAACTGGAACATTCTACAATCCACCTCATACAATTAGAATTATTGTGGTAAAACTTCCTACTCACCTCAGACAGGTCCTCCCAGGGCCGCCACCTGCTTGTTCTCAGCACTCCAACCAGACTTCCTTCTTCTGTGCGGCCACTGCTCAATCCTTTTTCAATATATAGAAGTTGCTGCTTATGTTCACACTTGGTAGAATGAGCTTCTCAGCTACAGATTATGAACCTTATATGTCTATAATTATCTTAGTTATAAATGGATCAAAAGGAAACTTGTGGATTTTCTCAAAATTTTTATGACTCACTTCTGTAAGATTCATGTGTGCAACTAGTACATGGAAAAGCTTGCGTAAATCTAAAAGTAGACTTATCTTGGGCTGCTGATGTCAACATTTAGTATTGGTTTATATGCATGGTGATTCTTCAGACTCCTTCCAGTCAGGAGACTCTCCCACGGCTATTTTAAGTGACCTCAAGGATGTACCTGAGGGCAGTCTGTTTTTCTACTTTCATTCAAACCTAAAGTCACAAAGGGAAAACATCCATACTTAGACCGGTTTTCTCTGCCTCTAACCAACATATTTATCAGATCCTTTGACTCACACCAATTGTATCCATCTGTTGAAACCACTCTGACATCCTGTGAACTTTAATCTGTAGATCTGGATGTGTACATTCTGAAAGGGTATCTCACCACGACCCTCCTTACCCCAGAGCGACTCAGGAGACATGGGCCCACCGCAAGAGATTTTATTATCTGAAAGAGAGAGTGGCTGCCCCAGAGGGAGGGAGTAGCAGCTCGTGGGTGGAAGTGTGTTTTTAAGGAGTAGGGTAGGGTGTGTTCTGCATTGGTGATTGGGTCTTAAGGGGTGGGCGACCATCTGGTCGGTGCTGATTGGATCTTAAGGTGTGGGGGTCTTAGTGCACCAGAATTTGCCTTCACATTCTCCTTGCTTAACTAGCTTAAACAGATTTCATAGCAAAAGACATGAACTAATGTGCCTCCAGATCATTGAACAACAAAGACAGATGGCTCAACAATAGGATGTAAATGGAGGCAACCTTGCTTTTTAATTGATTCTTTTAAAATTCCGGACTATAGGAGTCTGCTGTTTGCTATCCCCTATGCTCTGGGGGCTTATCAAAGTCACTGCTCCATTTGAGGCAAATCAGGTTTCTGTGCTGTTTTGTTAAAATCACAAATTTACTATTCAATGTAGTAAATATATTAACTTTTGTATAAAATAAATGTTGAATAAATACCTTTGACTATATTCCCTATTTTGAGACACTCTTCTTGGAGCCTTTATTAAATTTTAGTTCATTACAAGATGGGTAAGGTAATTGTCAACAGCTAATTATTACAAAACCCATGAGTAAAATCCACTGCTTATGACATAAATTTACACCTATGTGACATGTTTTTCCACAACATAACACTCATAATTTCCTTAACAAATATTCTTGGTGTCAAACATCTTAGTAATTTTTAAGATAAATAATTCAGGAAAGCTGTGCCAGTTATTAGCTTATTTTCTGCTTCAAACTCACCCTTCTATAGATACTTTGAAATGATGGGGTTGGAACTCTCCAGTCTACTCTCCGCTTTGCCAGCTGGTTCCATTAGGTTTGGCCATTAAGAAATTTAAGAGCAAAGCTGCTGTGTTGGAGGAATGTGATAATAAATTTTGTGTGTCAACTTGGTTGGGCCACAGGATGCCCAGGTATTTAATCAGACATTATTCTGGGTGTTTCTGGGACAGTGTTTTTGGATGAGATTAACATTTAAATTGGTGGATTTTGAGGAAAACATATTATTATCCGTAATGTGGGTGGGCTTAATCGGATCAACTGAGATCTGCACAGAAGACTGGCATCCCCCAGGCAAGAAAGAATCCCCCAGCAGACAACCTTCAGACTGGATCGGGGACATGAGCTCTCCTGGGTCTCTAGCCTGCTCGGCCACCCTGCAGATTTTTGACTTGCTAGCCTCCATAACCACATCAATCAATTCCACATAATTTTTTTCCTTATGTATACACACATCCTTCTGGTTCTCTGTGAAGAATCCTAATGCAGGGAGGAAGAGGGAATTTGTTGTTTCCTGTTTCCACTGCTTCTTCACCCCCGTGGTGACAATTCCCTCTGGGAGCAGCAGTTGAATCCAGCTTGCAGTTTGCCAACACAGGATCCTTCTTCAGAGTTCAGACACTAGTGAAACTGATCAAGGACACCTCTTGGTGAAACCCCTCAGATCTCTCATTAACAAACAAAAGCCCAAGGGTCTCAATGACCCAGAGTGTGGGAATTAAACTGGGTAGTTAGAGACTAGGGAAAACGGGAGTTTGCAAACCAAGGTAAAGCAAACTAAACAGACATAGGACTCGTAGTTCTTTCCACAAGGCCATAAACGCTGGAGTCATGTATCCTTGAGATGTTTTGCAGGAACTTAGACCACCATCAGATGAGCCATCTGTTGACCACAAGCAGTAGACCCAGCCTAGGCGGAGCCAGAAAACTGGTAACTAAAATTCTTGATATAATTCCATCACTTCACCACTGATCAGTCTGAGGACCATACCCAAGCTGGTCATGCACCCTGCAACCCTTTCTCATAATTCTGCCTTTAACAACCCTTGCTTGTAAGCCAACAAAGAGATTAGGACCTTGAGTATTAGCTACACATTCTTGCTTGTCTGCCCAGATGTGAGGCAAAATGGAGAGAGGATTTGAAAGCTATCAGTGGTCAAATATCAAAAATGGGGTCAGACTCTATTACAATTCCACCAGTCCTGAGGTGCTTCTCGAAGTTACTGCCTCCATGATACCTTGGCATTTTCTTGCCTTTTTTTGTTCCTTAGATATATGTAGTAAACACTTCTTTATAAGTGCCTATTAAAATAATTGTATGGTTTCGGGCTCCTGATTATAACCTGGCTGATACAAAACCTCTTTGCTGTTCTTAGCAGGGTTAGTATTAACTTCAAAGGTGTGGTGGTTAGTATGTAGCCATGTGCCCACCTCTCCTCTCCCACCTAATAAAATGGAATGGCTGACTGCACATCTGCAGCCACAGGATCCTGTTTCTTAAACGTGCGTCTATAGCTTCTGGTTTGTTACTTTAAGGTAAAGAGGAATTGAAATAGAGCTCATCATTTCCTATAAACTGAATGTCTTGGAGATCACCTATCAATACATGGAGAACATCCTCATTCTTTTTAACTGTTGCATGGGTATTCCACTGTAGATGCATCAGACCAGTTTGACCATTCTACTAACAGCCATTTCGGTTGCTCCCAATTTTTGCAAGTAAGGAAACAAGCCTTGAGAGATTACGTGGCTCACTCTAAGGAATATCACATAAGTGGCAGGTGTCAGAGCCCATGCTTAAAAATATTTTTATTTTTAAATATTTTAAGCAAACAGATTAAAAAAATTTTTTTAAAGAACTCACCACACTATCCTGTTAAATCAACATGCTGGGCTATCTACATCAACTTCTTTAAAGCAAAGAAAACACAACTGAAGCCTCCATGTACCCTCCCTGATTCCATCAACAACTCCTGCCCTGGGAAGGCAGAGCATAAATTTCCCACATCACTCCAATACATTTTATACTCTTGCTTCATACAATTTGAACCCACAGGAAATATATTGTGCAAAACAACACAACACTGTTTACTATATACCAACAATGCTTACATACCAGCCACTATTCTAAGCACTTTACATGCATTATTAACCATCCCCCCACCCGCAATAACCCTGTTAGGTTGACACTGTTGTCCCATTTTACAGAAAAAGTGAAATACAAATAAGTTTAAATAATGTGCCCACAGATAACATGGTACACCTAAATTTATGTAAATGGTATATTGAATGTACTGTCTGCCTCTTTCTCAGCATCACTAATCTATGTTGGAAGACATAACTCTAGTTCATATTCACTTCATGAAGTACCAAAAACAACCCATTTATTTACCTCTTTCTCTGCTGATGAAATTTAGGCTTTCCCAATCTTGCTACCCACACAATGCTGCAGTGAACAAACAGTACTACAATTAAGTCTTATACACATTTCCTTCTTCACATGAGTTCTTCAAGGGTTTTCCCAGGAGCAGAATTGCTGGGTGGTTGAGTATACACAACTTTAGAAGATTTTGCAAATTGATTGACACAGGAGTTGTGGGAGCTAATTTCCACTCCCATAGCAGTGAGTTCCCACCAATCTACATGCTCACCCATGCTAGAGTTTTTAAAACTTTGCCACTTGGTGTATGAGATGGTCTATATTTACTTTTCCTATGCTTTCTACTCTGCACATGCCTCTGTCTGGGCTGACAGTCTGTTCACAAGGGTGGGCCAACCACACTCAACAACTGACTCAAGCACTTCTAATACCCACTCCTCTCTGGGATACCAACCCATCTGGCTCTCCCCAGTTCCAACTTCAGTTCCTTCTAGGCAGAGAGAAATTAGAGCAGGGTTGGAAGAAGGCTGTATATTCTCCAGGCCAGGATCGGGTAGGAAATGAGAACTGGTGGCTGGAGCAATCTGAATCTGTCAACAGGAACCATATGGCTTTGAACCACAAATAGCCGGGTTTCTAACTAGCAGGAATAAGCTTAATGGGGGGCCTCCAGTCAACATTTCACTCAGGGCCTATTCAAAAACTCCAATCCTGACTTAGCTGAACTAAATTCAGTTTTATATTTCTTAACAGAGGCAACTTTGTAAAAAATCTCTGCATGGCAAATGAATAAAAAAGCACCCAACCCTGGTCCTTCAGAATGCTCAATCCTTTGGAAACCCAGACACCACCTAACAGAGTAAGATACAAGTGCCAGAGTGGTGGGGTCAGGGGAGAATCTTAGAGGGATGAGGGTCAGGGAAGGCTGGGCCCTGGTGAGTGAGGACTGAGCCAGCACAAAGCAGTGTGGTGCTCCCTGTGAAGGAAGATGGCTCAGGCAGGGCACACAGGGAAGGGCGGTGAAGTTAGAGCCAGCACTGATTACACTGTTTTGTAGTTAGCTCCAAGTAGTAAGACTTCTCCTCTTCCCAATCAGTATTTACTAATATTTCTGTGATAACCACATTACTCATGTAATTAAGACTATCTAACAACTCAGGTATTGAACAGACTGCATAAGTATAATCCCAAAATATTAATGCCTTATCTCATTATAGAGGAAATTTCTTATTTTTACTTTATTCTTTGTACATTTTTAAATCTGATTTGAATGTTTTGAAATAATTTTATCTCATTTTATAAAAATGGCAGTAAAAATACCCCTTTTGGGGCAGGAACACTGTGAGGTGCCAGGTAGCAGAAGGAGCAGGGAATGAAAATATGGACAGAAAAGGGGTACGTCTATGGTTGTGGCATTGAAGATGTGGGAGCTGCAGCTCTGTGAAGACTCTGGTCCAAGTGCTCAACCACCTAACCCACAGCCTTTGTAAACCATGCCCTCATTCACCAATCCCAGAAGTCAGGTAGCACAGCCATTTTCTCTACTTTTACACAGGAAATAGATACAGATGTTCAGTCACTTGCCTAAATTCATTCTGCCGAGAAAAGGCACACCAAGTCTGCGACCCAAACCTGACAACTCCAAGGTCCTTCCCATGACTCTGGGTCCTCAGCATGTGGGTCTCTGATCCCTGCCCGGCATCTCTCTTCCCCACCCCCTGCACATCCCATGAGACAGGACCACACAGAATCACACCCTCTGTTTTCACCTCCAGGTTGGTCTCTTTTCATTACAAGAAACATCCTGCTCCATGAGTGTGCCCCTACTCGCAGAAGGAAAATGTAGTTTGAGATGTTGCTTTACTATTGGGTGAAACATTTTCTTTTTATAATCTGAGCACTTCAAGGATCAAAAGCAATGATTACTTACATGAGTTTTAGAAACATCACTCCTTTATTTTGTCAATGAACTGATTCTTGCTTTTTGCTTCAACACAGGTGGGTGGGAAAGTGAGAAGGCAATGCCTCCCCCACCAAGATACCTTTCTCCTGAGAGCATCAGACACATGAACTGGTATGTTTGGATTGACTTTGATGCCAGTACCAGATCCAACACATAGAGGCTATGAGGGTGAGGGGGAGCCTGCAGTGTGCAGAAGCTAGAGATGCAAGTGCAATAATTAAGCATTTACATCTGTTGAGAGCTGGAGGTCTTATAGAAAATTCAGACATTGGTAGGGAGTGGGGAGTCCCATTCATGGGAATTGGTAGCAGGGATAACTACATAAAAATCTTTCAGCTATATAATTTGGCTGAGCCCTTGGTTCTATGGTTAATCCTTATAAAATGTAATTCAAATTCATCTCAGAACTGTCCAAAAGCTCCCTACCACCTCTGAGGCAGCCCCAACACTAGAAGGGACCCACGCTGCTCACATGACCTGGCCCACCACCTCAGGGACCCTCTCTTCTACTGGCTCACTCTGCTCTGGACTAGGGGCCTCCTTTCCATTTCCTGAAGAAGCTAGGCAAGACCCCACCTCCTTGTCCCTAGGACCTATAGGGATCACTCCCTGATCTTCAGGTCTTTGCTCAAATTTCACCTTCTCAGTTGAGGCGCTCACTAACCAGCATATTTAAGATCACAAGCCACCTCCCAATCCAGCACTCCGTTTCACTCTGAGTCATTTTGTCTACAACATACATAACCATCCAAAATACTATATACCTTATTTGTTTATTGTCTGTAAAGATCCTCAGAAGGCAGATTTTTTGTCTAATCCAGTCACTGTTGGGTCTCTGGCACACACAACAGACCCTGGCATATGAGAGGTGCTTAGCACATTTCTGTTTAATAGATGGACTGCTGCTGCCACACAGACCTGTGGGAGAAAGATGGTGACAGCGACCGGGAGAGCTCCATCCTCCAGGTGACTGAACCCAGTGGCCTGCTCTCCTCCACTTGCTGCTGAGATAACTCTGTGCCCATTACAGATGTCCAGAGCCATCTGTGAAGACTGAAGCCTTCGCCAAGAGCCCCCAGGAGACATCTGGTGAGACTAAGAGTTCTTGCTGCTGCTTGTAAGGTCAAATAGAATATGCACAATCACAGGCCTAACTCAAATGGAAACTTAAGATCCAACTGGCCCCTTCCCAGCAGTCACAGCCTACTATACCAAACATTTTGTCAAACCACAAAGGGCAATGATCTCTCTCTTTAGAATTATGGAAGGAGACTTGGTTGGGGCAGCTCCAGGCCACTGTGAAAAGGCTACTCCTGGGGCCTGAGCCTCCAGAAGGGTCCCAGAGGACATGTTCCTGCACTTTCCCAGCAGGTAGGATGGGAGATACCGTGAGTTTTAAAATCCTCAAGATTCTCTGCCATTAGCTTCCAAAAAAGGGGCTGGGCCCTTTGTAAAGGTTTTCCTCAATTAAGGGTTCTCTAGCAGGTAGCTAGGAACCCCTCTCCCTCCAGTCAGACCCCAAGCTACTCTTTAATATGGTTCTTCATATGCCGAGCCAAATTTGAAGACCACCTGAAGGTCTTCCCACACTCTCTGCATTTGAAGGGCCTCTCTCGAGTATGAAATCTCTTGTGGCTAATGAGCTGTGAACTCTTGTTAAAAGTTTTCCCACATGTGCTACATTTGTGGCACTTTTTCTGGAGTCCAGTGAGCCTGGAGCTCTGGTCACAACCTTCCTCACAGTCTTCAAGGGGCTTCTCCCCACTTGGTTTTAATTCCTGTAAACTCACCCCTGTGTCCTGGCATGAAGACAACCCAGTCAGGCTGCATTCGGACTGTGCCACCCTGGCGTGTTTTCTCTGATGAACGCAGAGGGTATGCCTTCCGATGAAATCCTTCCCACACCACTGACATTTAAAAGGTCTCTCTTTAGTGTGTATTCTCTGATGATTAACAAGGCGATAATTTCTATCATAAGATTTCCCACAAAGATTACATTTATAGCGCTTCTCTCCACTGTGTATTCCCTTGTGATCTAAAAGACTTCTTTTACGTGTGAAGGTTTTCCCACATTCTTGGCACCAAAATGGTTTTTCACCAGAGAGAATTTGTGGCTGCAGATTTTCAGTGCTCCCACTTTCATGGCACTCATACCGTTTCTTGAAAGAGTGAATTCTCTGATGTCGAGAGAGATTTGAACTCCATCTGAAAGCTTTCCCACACTCCCTGCACTTATAAGGCTTCTCTCTGGTGTGAATTCTCTGATGGATGAGGAGAAACGAATGATTACGGAAGGCTCTGCCACACTGGCTACATTTGTAGTCTTCCTCCATGCCATGATGACTGCTCTGAGGAACTTGGAACATTCTGTCCTGACTAAAAGATGGCTCATCCTCAGGTTTTCTCTTACTGACATGCTGCTTCTTATGAGCAATAAAGGCCGACCGATGAGTAAACTCCTTCATACAGTCACTACATCGGTATGGTTTCTCACCTGTGTGAGTTCTCTGATGATAAATAAGAGATTTCTTTTGAGTAAAACTTTTCCCACAAGGCTGACACAGAAAAGCATTCTCCACAGTGGGGGCAGTCTGGAGCTCACTGCAGTTGGAGGTCTGCCTGAAGTCTTCTTTACATTTGTCTTGATCATAGAATATTTCTTCCTGATGCATTCTCAGATGACGGGTAAAGTTTGATCTCCACCTAAAGGTTTTCCTACATTTGGTACATTTATAGGGTTTTTCTTCAGTGTGAATCCTTTGATGCTCAAGTACATATGATTTACAATGGAAGGATTTCCTACACTGGCTGCAGTCAAAGGGTTTCTCCCCACTTGGGTCTCTCAAATTATCATCAAAACCTGAGCCACAGGTAAGAGCTTCCTCACACTGATTAGACTCAAGAAACTGCTGCTTGACATGGGTTTCCTGGTGCAGACGGTAGGCAGACTTGCGCTGGAAAGCTTTGTCACATAAACTGCACTTATAAGGTTTCACTCCAGTGTGAATTTTCTCATGTCGCACACAGTTTGAGCTCCACCTGAAGGCTTTCCCACACACCCTACATTTAAATGGTTTCTCTTGAGTATGAAGTCTCTGATGACATGCAAGATGGGAGCTATGACTGAAGGTCCTCCCACAGTCACTGCACTTATATGATGTCCCCACTGTGTGAAGATTCTGCCCATGCTGGGGATGAGAGCTAAGGCTGAAGTCTTTCCCACGCACATCCTTTGTATTCCCTTTTAGTCCAGCATGAATTCGCTGATGTAGATTAAACCCACCAACCACGCGTCTGAGCCCTTTCCCATATTCCTTGTAGTCATAATGGTATGAATTCCCTCTGAAGTGCCTGCCACAGCCATGTTTAAGTGATTGCTTTCTTCTGGGAACTTTCAAATATGTAATATGCTTTAGATTAAGACTACTACTTTTTCCTGATTCTTCAGACTCTTTTCCTGTCCTTTGACTGAAATTGGTCTCTTCTTTCTTAATTCTCACTTGCCCAGGGCTTCCACATTGCTCCTTTAACCTGCTCTTCTGTTCAAAAGAGTCTCTAAGCCCTGATCCCTTAGAAACACTTGTTCCACAGCACCCTGGTGGCATAGCTAAAGTTTTGTCTTCTTCCAAAGGTTCATGTTTTAAGATGAACTTCTTTGTTTTAATCTGGAGCTCACCTCCTGAGATAAAATAAAACACAAGAGAATGTACTCTCTTCCCATACGTGGAACTGCAGAAAGCACCAAGGGCCAAAAAAAAAGTCACAAACTTGGGTGGTGAGACTTTTGCCTGACTGCCAATACCTTTAAAAAACAGTCAGGGATAAGACAAAGCTGGGAGGAGTATTCCAGCTGACAGAAAAGGGATGAGGAAAAGCAAGATCAGCACAGCAGCTGGACAAAGGCAGAAATCACATCCCACAGAGAAATAACAAGGGTTGAGGGGGAGTGTTCAATAGCAAGCGAGGAGAGAAATCATCGTACAAGAGCACAGCTGGAAGGCTGGGGTCTAAGGAGGGCCACTGAAAGGGTGGGGGATCGAGTCCATCATGGGGAAAAGGGTCGCACAGAGAGGAGGAGCAGGAGGAGGGTGACAGCTCCTACAAGCAGGAAGAAGGAGCACAGGGGATTCAGCAGGAGTACAGCACACAGTTGAGGAGGAATGTGAATGAATGGAAAAGAAAGGAATGGTGAAGCTTCCAGGTGGGCAAGAACTGTTATGGAGAGAGCTTCTAGGGAAGAAGCAGGGCCAGAAACAAATGTCTGAAAGACCAATTTGGAGGGCAAAAGTCCAGGGTTCCCAACACTGCTAAGGATCTTCCATATAACAAACAATGGAGTAAGTTCCCTGTGATTTTCTTGGTGTAAAAGCCCTGAAGAGAAGAGCAGATGTGGGAGGAGCAGGATCTGGTAGGTTTTCTGGTACTCACCTGCAGAGGCAGCACCTGGATTCCCCTTAGGTTGAGCTCCCTGAACATTCAGGCCCCATGGCTCCCTTGCCTCCAACCAGGAAATCAGAGCAGGTTTGGTGAATGGCCCTACTGCAGAAGAGAAGGGGAGAGGATAGGTGGGAAGGCAGGTAAATCATACAGAATTACTCTCCAAGACCCGCTAAGACCTAAGATCCTGGTAGGGAGGAGGAAAATACCAGGGAGGCAGGTGGACAAAGGTACAGTGTAGGAGGTCCAGATACCATTTGTAAGAGCCTTGGGCAGAGACAAGAGGGGCTCAGAGAAGTCACAGCCAAAAATAACACTGGAATTTTCTGGAGGTGGGAACCACATGACAATCAGTTAAATAAGCCAACATGTTTTGGATGCCTAAAGGGTCTAGGAACTCAACACATGGCTTAATCTGTATAATAAGTCTACATGAGTTATTGTAAACAGGTACTATTATACCTGTTTTTCAAGATAGGTTAAATGATTTGGTTAGTAGTTACAGAACCATGATCTAATCTCAGGTCAGGCCCCTTTCTAGCTACCATAATGAAAACTAATAAGCAGATATAAAGGTGGAAGCATGGGGGTATCAATGCCTTACCCAGAGAAGTCATGTTCCCATAATTCTCCAGCATCACATCCTTATACAGGTTTCTCTGAGCAGGGTCCAGCCATCCCCACTCATCCTGGGAGAAGGTCACCTCCACGTCCTTGAAAGTCATAGCCTCCTGAAAAATACATCCTACACCTTGAGCCTATCCACAGCTCCCGGCTTTTAGGAAGGGGCAGGGAATGGGGCTGGTTCTGAATGAGTACAGGATGGATTTGGTAAGAGTGAAAGAGAAGACCAACACCTAACAAAAGAGCTCTGGGATGAAGGGGAATAATCTAGTCTCTGGATCTCACATCCAGAGATTCAGGATGAGGAGGAGGTGCAGCTACTCTATTAGGCAGCAACACTGGGAAGTCATGAAGGACCAAAAGTCATGCAGCTCACCTGAGGCTGGGCTGTCACTTGGTCTCCTGGGCACCCGTCTCTCTGGGAGAGGGCAAGTGCCTGTGCAGCAGTAAGATCTGAAGAGAAGGAAGAGCAATGAGAGAGGCCAGCCCAGCTCTTGGCACTCTACTGAGAAGCCCACTTTTGCCCCCTGTGCCCACAGGCAGATATGGACTGCTGTTAAACACCCAATTCACATTACCCAGTGTCTGCTGGGAGTCAGGAGTAGGGGGTGCAATGGGAGGAGGACCTAGGCAGCTATGGGTCACAGAATGGGTAGAAAGGACATAGAGCTAAAGGCCAGCAAGGAAAGCGATTCTCATGAGGACAGCCTGTGAAAAGAGGACACTACAGGAAATTTGGGAAGTGTGGCACAAGGCTGGGGTCTTAGAGCCAGGCAGTGAGTACCGGATTGCCCAGCGAGGAAGTCACGCACTCCTGTTTCATTGGGAGGCTCCAGGTGGTCCCCCAGAGCAGAGCTGCTCCTGAGATGTGAAGCAGCGGGCCATATCTGTGCGGCTTGCAGGGCTCCTGTACCCATCCAATGCACATCTGGGCTCTGGGCAGGGGCTGGGTCCTGGTGAGAAGAAAATGTTGTGAGATGGGCCCCATGGGGAATCTGAAAGCAAATTCAGAGAAGAGGCCAAGTGGCCAATTTCTAAAGGGCAGAGGCCCAGGTAAGCACAAGCTAGGCCCTTTATCACCTATACAGGCAGAGGGGAGAGGAGGAATCCCTTCACCCCTTATCCTCCCTGGCCTCTAATGTAGGCCTTGGGGAAGACAGTGTTCTTGGAGATGAGTCCTCTGGGAAGGCAGGAAGGGTTGCCTGCTAAAAGGTCCTCGGTTTAGGATCCATTTCTCAGCTGTTCAGGTGCCAAGGGAATGAGAAGACTTCACCTGCATTCCTCAACAATAAGGGTTCAGAGGCCCATCTCACCCAGACAAGCTGGCTCATTGGCAGGCAGAGTTCACTTGGCACCACACACTTGTTCATACTCACCCTCCATGGCTTTCCATCAAGGTCTTCCTGCAGCTCTTCCAACAGGGCCACAGCTTCCCCACTGCTCTCAGGGTGATGCAGCTGCACCCAGGTCCGGAGCTCCCCAGGTAGTATGCTTAAGAACTGTTCCAGGACCAGCAGCTCCAGGATCTGGGCCTTGGAAAGAACATCAGGCCTCAGCCACCAGCGGCAGAGCTCCCGGAGACGGCTCAGGGTCTCTAGGGGCCCAGAAGATTCATAGTAGCGAAGCTGTCTGAAAAGCTGGCGGAACAGCTCCTGGCCAGGACGGTTGAGTGTCTGTGGCCTGGCAGCCTGCACTGAAGTATAGCCTTCATCATCTTCTTCTTTCTTTACCATCTGAAGAAGATGCCCTCGCTCCCTTGAAGCCTGGGCCTTAGCTGGACGGACAGCATCCCACCTGCCTGGAGGCATCACGCCTATTCAGGATCTACCCAGTTGAATGTGACAAAGTCTTACACAGGCTGTCGCTGCTGGGAAGTCAGGAGTATCTTTTCAGCATTGTAGTGGACAATGCCACTTTCTGGGACATCGGATGTCACTGGCAAGAGATTGAAATAACCAATATTACTGTTCAGGAGAGATGTGAAAATGGTGGCACAGCCAGATCCTGTAATTTGCGATTATCTATGGATGCATGAACATTTGCACAGTGGTGTCTGCCAGTATCAAGGAAAGCAGGGCTAGATTGTCATATATTCAGGTAAACTAAGAAAATATCCCAGAATACAGTAAAAGGTAGGGGTTTATATGCTAAAAACTACAAATGGCTAGTGGAAGAAATCAAAAAAGATCTAAATAAATGGATAGACCTACCATATTCACATATTGGTAGATTCAAGATAGTAAAGATGTTAATTCTCCCCAAATAGACACACACAGGTTTGGTGCTATTCCTATCAAAATCTCAGCAAGATTTTTTGCAGATATAGACAAGATTATTCTAAAGTTTATGTGGAAAGGCAAAGAAATTACAATAGCCTAAACAACTTCGAAAAATAAGAATATGAGGAATCAGTCTGTTCAAGACTTACAGCTACAGAAGTCAAGACTCTGTGGTATTGGTGGAGGAAGACAGACATGAAAAACCTGAAATAGACCAACACAAATGCAACAACTGATATAATATCAAATGTGATTTTACTAATAGTAAATATTTGAAAATATCTCAAGTATTCAAAAACAAAACAAATGCTAACGGGGAATCCCCTAAATGATTTTGTGATCCACCAAAGGGTTAAGAACTATAATTTGTAAGCTAGTAATCCAGCTTTCTACTCAGCTCTATTTCTTTTTATAAGAAATTCATTTTAAATTAAAATTAATCATAATTAGAGGCTAAGGGGTCTCCACTTTCAGGAGACAGCAGGCTAAAGTGGAGAGAGTAGAGAACATGCGGGCAGACCTGGGCTCAAATCCAGCTTCTGAATTATTAACTATACGACCTGGACACACCATTTTAACCTCTTGAAATCTCTGTGGCCTCACTGTATAAAATGGGGGGTGGTTGTGAGGATTAAAAAAAAAACTACCTAGGGAACATTTCAGCCTCTCAAAGAATGTTTGTTTCTTCACACCTGGGGAAGAAGCCTGTGCAAAGGAATCCACCCCTGCAGGTTTGCCGAAGTGATTTTTGGTGTAAAAAACAATTCAAAGGAGGAAGGATAGTCTTCTCAATAATTGCTACTGAAGCAACTGGACATCCACAGGCAAAATGATGAAACTCGACTTAAACTTTACATCTTATACTAAAATCAATTCAAAATGAATCATGGACTTAAATATAAAACTATACAACTTCCAGAAAAAAATGCACAGATGAAAATCTTTAGGATCTAGGGCCAAAGAACCCTTAAAATCAATACTGAAAATATGATCCATAAAAGGAAAAACCAGTAAACTAGACCTCATCAAAATTAAAAACTTCTGCTCTGGAAAGACCCCTGCTGAGAGAATAAGAAAACAAGCTACAGACTAGAAGAAAATATTTACCAACCACATATCTCAAAAAGAACTAGTATCTAATTATATAAAAAAAACTCTCAAAACTCAACAGTAGGAAAAAAGCAAATAATCTTATAAGAAAAATGGGCAAAAGACATAAAGATACATTTCACCAAAGAGGACATACAGATAAATAAATACATGAAAAGATACTCAACATGATTAGTCATCAGGGAAATGCAAATTAAAACCACAATTAGTTATCACTACACACCTATCAGAATAGCTAAAATAAAAAAGTGACACCACTAAATGCTGTTGAGGATGCAGATAAACGATATCACTTATACATTACTAGCTGGAATGCAAAATGGCAAAGTCACTCTAGAAAACAATCTGACAATTTCTTGCTTTCTCAAGCCATTTTTAAAAGACTAGCTGTGGAGCCTGTCTTTGTCGGTCCCTCCCTGCTTCTGACCCACAGATAAGGGAGGAGACACGATGAGATATGGAAGATCTCAAAGGACCAGCCAGGGGACTCGAGGCTTAATAACACAAGAGTGGTGCTGAGAGGGCACCGTTCATATTTATTGAGCAAATAAATGCTAACATTAGAATTCTGTGTGGGGGACTTAATACACAATCATTAACTCTAAACTTAATCCTCGGCAGTCTCCAGTCTCCTGGGGTGTGACGTCTTATGTGGTATTGAAACAACAGCAAGGGCAATTAGGTCACAGAAACTGTTCTGGTCTTGTTTGTTTTGTTCTTGATCATGTATCAGAAATTACAGGAAAAATAATGAAGTCATATATGATTATACATTTGATTTCTATACTTGATTTATATATTAATCCCACATTTCCCCTTATTTTTTTAATAAAATGTTTAAGTAGTAGGTAGGCATAATAAAGATTACAGTTTCTAATAGAAAGGTTTTTGACACAGTTTATCTTTTCATAAAAGACCATCTATCTTTTAAATCTCGTGATGTAAAATAAAGATGGAAAGTAGAGTTGAGTGCAGTAGGAAGGCAAGTGTAGGTGGTCAGGTCTGTGCCTATAGACTAGGTATTGATCTGAGCTAGACAAGGGCGACAAAACAGCCATGGGTGCAGGAGATTTCTCTCAAAGCTGCGGGGGGTGAGGTTCTAAGCCTCACCTCTGTTGGCCCCCATTTTCTCACCTGATGGCCCCTCTGCGACTGAATGTGCCTGTCTTAGGTTGTTCCTCCCTTGAGGAATCTTACCCGTCTCCAGCTAACCAGCCATCTTCCAGGGCTATACAGAGAGGTGTAAAGTTGGTAAGTGAGAAGCAATATTCTTTGAAAAGGTTAGCTTTTTACTTCTTTACAGATTTATGCCCCATGGCTTCTATGCCCAGCACTTGTCTTGAGGTATCTTTACCAGCTGGAAGGATTATGATACACGGTAATTTTAAGTATGAGGCACAAATTCTAATAAAGGGCTGTATTTAGGAAGGAAAAAGAAAAGCTATGGAAGTAGCAAAGGAAGAAAATATGAGATTATTTCTTTGACATAACTTCTTGTAGAGTAATGTAACCATGTATAGGTTTTAACAAACTACTAATTAAATTACGTACACACATTAACAGAACAGGAATACAGATACATAACAAAAGCAGAACTACAATTACCAACCATATCCAATGAAACCAAGAAAACCAGTTAGATAACCCAGGCATTTGTGAAAACTTATTAATAAAATAATGAATATTGTCTAAATGATTTTGAATAGTTTGAGAAAAATCAGGCAAATTAAAACAACACATTCCTGGAAACTGTTCACACCCTGTAAGTTCTTTTAATATCAGATAGTCTATAGTAACACGATACTGGAGTACTGCAATTCGCACTTACCCCAATCCTCGAATGCGTTCAGATAATATGGAAGCAGTCAAATTTGTCTTACTATATGCACAAGCTAACTTAGATACTTCATTCTGCATTCAACCGACAAGTCCAGGAACTGGCAGGATGAATGCAGCTGCAACTGCAACAGATGTGGGATCTAAAAGTTTCAAGTTGTCGTCACAATCAGACGGCAGAGCTCAGAGAAATCTTTTACGACTATTTCTGGGATAATCTTTTAGAGTAGGAAGGATGCATCCCACGCCACATTTACTTTGATAATGTGAAAATAGGGCTTAGGGTGTGGACTTGTACCAGCTACCCTGACGCTAAGGTGAGCTGGGTTGTTGTCTGTTTGTTAGGGCTGTTTACAGTGAAGTCACAGGTTATGCTGAGATACCCTTCTTTATTTGTGGAGCACTCAAACATTCCAGGCCAAGTTGCTTCTGGCCCCTTGAGCTTTAACTGATCTGACTCTAGAGCTTAACATTACTCACATTAGACAAAGCCAAGCATTTTTCCTTGAAAGATTTAACAGATAACATCAACTTAAATGACTTTAGGCAAACTTAGGCAGCTGATAACCATAAGGACGTGTCTGTTTTTAGTTCAACTTAAATTAGCATTAATGTTTAATATCTTCTATCAAAATTTTATGGAAGTTTTAGAATGCCCAATTTTTATAAGCGCTTGTCTTTAAATTGATTTTTATTAATACCATCCATAGGTAGGAAAATATATTTCATGTACACACTTAGACACACAAACATACAGATTGAGACGTAATGACTACAGTTAACAAGGGTTTTCATAAGAGAACATATACACAGACAAACTGCTAAAAAGATTTCAGTTACTAATATTCAGTTGCCTTCTTTCTTTTTAGCTTATTTGACTAAAAGTATTTCAGTTTTCAAGAATACACTCTAAGGGCAAGCAGTTTACATACCTGGGTTAAGATTTAGATGACCCTAGACTAACAGAGCAGATGAAGGCTCTGTACTGATAGGGACTGTGTGTGTCTAGGGGACTGGGAATGAAATGCAAGTACAATTCTAGCACCAGTTATTTAAAATCAGGCTGTATTGCAGAAGATAAATTTCTTCCGTTTCAGGGAGTCAAGTTCAAAAACTCCCCAATTTTTGAAGATAATGATGAACCCAATAAGTAGAATAGATTTTCACTAAAAAAATTTAGAAAACTAGTTCCACATTGTAGTCTACAGAATTTTTGACCATTTCCCTTCTTTACATCAAAAGATATTTAGCTGGGGGGGGCTCAAGATGGCGGCATAAGTAGGGTGGAGGAAATCTCCTAAAACCATACATATTTTTGAAAATACAACAAATACAACTACTCCTAAGAGACCAGAAGATAGAGTACAACAGCCAGGCTACATCTGTGAGAACTCGGCATCTCACGAAAAGGGTAAGATACAAAGCCGTGACCCAGCGGGACCCGAGCACTTCCCCCCCCCCAGCTCACCAGTGGGAGGAAAAGAATCAGAGTGGGAAGGGAGTGGAAGCACAGGACTGCTAAATAAGCCCAAGCAATCTGCACCAGGAGCAAACACACACATCGCATGGTGTACTGGATATTAGAGAAACAGAAATGTAAAATCTGAGACAGAGACTGAGAGCGGGTCCCCACAGCCAGCTACCCTGGGACAAAAGAAAAGCAGGCATTTTTTTAAAGTCTTAAAAGGAAACGGCACAATAGCTGGACAAAATCATCCCAGCACACTCAGCCCAGCAGGCTGGGAATCTTGAGGAACTTCAGGCACCCTAACCCCCTGGGGAGTAAAACAGCCCCAAAGCCCCTCACGGTGATAAGCAGCCTGCCATTCATTCCCTGGGGCCAGTGCTGCAAGCAAACCGGCTGACCTGCTGCAGCAGCGGAGCAGCCAGAAAGCAGCCCTGCAAACAGCAACCACATAGAGTCTCCTCCCAGCACACAGCTAACTGGGACAGACAAAGGAAGCCAGAGTAAGGTCCGGAAGGCAGGAAGGGGCACCGTTCTCGCAGGATAACACACCCGGCGGGGATGTAACACCCCGCAGCGTGCTACACTATCTCGAGGGCCGAAACACCAACAGCAGGTCAGGGGATTAACCCAGAGACTGCTCCTGGTGCGCTGGTAACCAGCACAGGCAGCAGAGAAGGGCAAGGTGACCACAACAAAAAGGAAGGGACTTTGTTCTTCCAGCTGACACACACGCCACCTGCCTGTGACCACTTATATCGCCATGAAAAGGGAGAAGAATCTGGTCCAGCCAAAAATGGCTAAGACAACCCCACAGAGAGGGTCTGATGAGATCGATATAACTTAACTTCCTGAAAAAGAAAACAAAAATAAAAGTTATAACAATGCTGATGGAACTGCAGAGAAATATGCAAGAGCTAAGGGATGAAGTCCAGAGGGAGGTAACAGAAATGAAACAATCAATACAAGGAAGTAAGAGCAGACTGGATGAGGAGCAAGAGCCTGTTAATGGAATAGAAATCAGAGAACAGGAATACAGAGAAGCTGAGGCAGAGACAGATAAAAGGACCTCTAGGAATGAAAGAATATTAAGAGAACTGTGTGACCAATCCAAATGGAACAATATTCGCATAATAGGGGTACCAGAAGAAGAGAGAGAAAAAGGGATAGAAAGTGTATTTTAAGAAATAATCACTGAAAACTTCCCCAAGCTGGAGAAGGAAATAGTCTGTCAGACCATGGAAGCCCACAGATCTCCCAACATAAGGGACCCAAGGAGGACAACACCAAGACATATAATAATTAAAATGGCAAAGATCACAGGCAAGTACAGAATATTAAAGGCAGCCAGAGAGAGAAAAAAGATCACCTACAAAGGAAAACCCATCAGGCTGTCATCAGACTTCTCAACAGAAACCTTACAAGCCAGAAGAGAATGGCATGGTATATTTAATACAATGAAACAGAAGGGCCTAGAACCAAGAATACTGTATCCAGTGATATTATCATTTAAATTCGGAGGTATTACACAATTTTCAGACAAGCAGAATTTGAGGGAATTTGCCTCCCACAAACCACCTCTACAGAATATTTTAAAGGGACTGCTCTAGATGGAAGCACTCCTGAGGCCAAATAGATGTCAGCACAGAAAATAAAATCACAGCAAAGAAAGCAGAACAACCAAATACTAACTAAAGGCAAAAAATAAAATCAACGATCCACAAAAGCAGTCAAATGAAACACAAAAGAGTACAGAATAAAACACCTACCATATAAAGAATGCAGAGGAAGAATAAGAAGAGAGAGAAATAAACAATCATCCGACTGTGTTTATAATACCTTAATAAGAGAGTTCAATTAGACAGTTAGATAGTAAAGAAGCTACCCTTGAACCTTTGGTAACCATGAATCCAAAGCCTGCAATGGCAATAAGTACATATCTATCGATAATCATCCTAAATGCAAATGGACTAAGAGCACCAGTCAAAAGACACAGAGTAATAGAATGGATAAAAAAGCAAGATGCATCTATATGCTGCTTATAAGACTCACCTCAAACACAAAGATATAAACAGACTAAAACTGAAGGGATGGAAAAAGATATTTCATGAAAACAAAAGGAAGAAAAAAGCAGGTGTTGCAGGACTTGTATCACATAAGACAGAATTCAAAACAAAGAAAGTAACAAGAGATAAAGGACATTACATAATGATAAAGGGCTCAGTCCAACAAGAGGATATAACCATTATAAATATATATGCACCCAATACAGGAGCACCAACATATGTGAAACAAATACTAACAGAACTAAAGAAGGAAAAAGAATGCAATGCATTCATTTTAGGAGACTTCAACACACAACTCACTCCAAAGGACAGATCCACCCAACAGAAAATAAGTCAGGATACAGAGGCACTGAACAACACACTAGAACAGATGGACTTAACAGATATCTACAGACTCTACACCCAAAAGCAGCAGGATACACATTCTTCTCAGGTGCACATGGAACATTTTCCAGAATAGATCACATACTAGGCCACAAAAAGAGCCTCAGTAAATTCAAAAAGACTGAAATCCTACCAACCAACTTCTCAGACCACAAAGTATAAAACTAGAAATAAATTATACAAAGAAACAATAAGGCTCACAAACACATGGAGGCTTAACAACATACTCCTAATCAATGGATCAATGAACAAATTAAAACAGAGACCAAGCAATATATGGAGACAAATGACAACAGCACAAAGACCCCAATTTCTGTGGGACACAGAGAAGGCCATTCTAAGAGAAAAGTATATAGCAATCCAGGTATATTTAAAGAAGGAAAAACAATCCCAAATGAATAGTCTAAAGTCACAATTATTGAAACTGGAAAAAGAAGAACAAATGAGGCCCAAAGTAAGCAGAAGGAGGGACATAATAAAGATCAAAGAATAAAATAATAGAAAAAATCAACAAAACCAAGAACTGGTTCTTTGAGAAAATAAACAAAATAGATAAACCTCTAGCCAGACTAAGAGAAAAAGAGAATCTACACACATAAACAGAATCAGAAATGAGAAAGGAAAAATCACAATGGACCCCACAGAAATACAAAGAATTATTTGAGAATAGTGTGAAAATCTATATGCTAACAAGCTGGAAAACCTAGAAGAAATGGAAAACTTCCTAGAAAAATACAAAATTCCAAGACTGAGCAAGGAAGAAACAGAAAATCTAAACAGACTAATTACAGGCAACGAAATTAAATGGGTAATCAAAAGCTACCCAAAAACAAAATTCCCGGGGCAGAGGGATTCACCACTGAATTTTATCAGACATATAGAGAAGACATAATACCCATTCTCCTTAAAGTTTTCCAACAGGGGGAAGAGGTGGGAATAATTCCAAACCCATTCTATGAAGCCAGCATTACTCTAATACCAAAACCAGGCAAGACACCACAAAAAAAGAAACTTACAGATCAATATCCCTGATGAACATAGATGCAAAATTACTCAACAAAATATTAGCAAACCGAATTCAAACATACATCAAGAGGATCATACATGATGATCAAGTGGGATTCATCCCAGGGATGCCAGGATGTTATAACTATCAAAAACCTATCAACATCACTCACCACATCAACAAAAAGGACAAAAACCACATGATCATTTCACAGATGCTCAAAAAGCATTTGACAAAATTCAACATCCATTCATGATAAAAACTCTCAACAAAATGGGTATAGAGGGCAAGTACCTCAACATAATAAAGGCCATATATGACAAACCCACAGCCAGCATCATACTTAACAGCGAGAACAGCGAAGGTGAAAGCTTTTCACCTTAGATCGGGAACAAGACAGGGATGCCCACTCTCCCCACTGTTATTCAACATAGTAATGGAGGTCCTAGCCACAGCAATCAGACAAAACAAAGAAATACAAGGCATCCAGATTGGTAATGAAGAAGTCAAACTGTTACTATTTGCAGATGACATGATATTGTACATAAAAAACCCTAAAGACTCCACTCAAAAACTACTAGAATATCTGAATTCAGCAAAGTTGCAGGATACAAAATTAAAACAAAAAAATCTGTTGCTTTCCTATACACTAACGATGAACTAGCAGAAAGAGAAATCAGGAAAACAATTCCATTCAGAGTTGCATAAAAAGAATAAAAAATACCTAGGAATAAACCTAACTAAGGAAGTGAAAGACCTATACCCTGAAAACTACAAGACAGTCTTAAGAGAAATTAAAGAGTACTTAAGAGAAATTAAAGAGAAAATAAATGGAAATTGATCCCATGCTCTTGGGTAGGAAGAATTAATATTGTCAAAATAGCCATCCTGCCTAAAGCAATCTACAGATTCAATGCAATCCGTATCAAAATACCAACAGCATTCTTCAATGAACTTGAACAAATAGTTCTAAAACTCACATAGAACCAGAAAAGACCCCAAATAGCCAAAGCAATGCTGAGAAGGAAGAATAAAGCAGGGGTGACGTTGCTTCCCAACTTCAAGCTCTACTACAAAGCCACAGTTTGGTGCTGGCACAAGAACAGACCGATAGACCAGTGGAACAGAATAGAGAGTCCAGATATTAACCCAAACATATGTGGTCAATTAATATATGATTAAGGAGCCATGGATATACAATGGGGAAATGACAGCCTCTACAATAGCTGGTGTTGGCAAAACTGGATAGCTACATGTAAGAGAATGAAACTGGATCATTGTCTAACCCCATACACAAAAGTAAATTCAAAATGGATCAACGACCTGAATGTAAGTCATGAAACATAAAACTCTTAAAAAAAACATAGGCAAAAATCACTTGGACATAAACATGAGCAACTTCTTCATGAACATATCTCCCCGGGCAAGGGAAACAAAAGCAAAAATGAACAAGTGGGACTGTATCAAGCTGAAAACCTTCTGCACAGCAAAGTTAGAACAAAAAGACATCCTACAGTATAGAAGAATATATTAATAAATGACATATCCTATAAAGGGTTGACATCCAAAATATATAAAAAGCTCATGAACCTCAACAAACAAAAAGCAATTAAAGCAATTAAAAAATGGGTAGATGATCTGAACAGACACTTCTCCAAAGAAGAAATTCAAATGGCCAACAGGCACATAAAAAGATGCTCCACATTACTAATCATCAGGGAAATGCAAATTAAAACCATAATGAGATATCACCTCACACCAGTAAGGATCACCACCATCCAAAAAACAAACAACAACAAATGTTGGCGAAGTTGTGGAGAAAGGGGAACCCTCCTACACTGCTGGTGAGAATGTAAACTAGTTCAATCATTGTGGAAAGCAGTATGGAGGTTCCTCAAAAAACTAAAAATAGAAATACCATTTGACCCAGGAATTCCACTTCTAGGAATTTACCCTAAGAATGCAGCAGCCCAATTTGAAAAAGACATATGCCCCCCCTATGTTTATCGCAGCACTATTTACAATAGCCAAGAAATGGAAGCAACCTAAGTGTCCATCAGTCGACGAATGGATAAAGAAGATGTGACACATATACACAATGGAATACTTTCAGCCATAATAAGAAAACAAATCCTACCATTTGCAACAACATGGATGGAGCAAGAGGGTATTTTGCTCAGGGTAATAAGCCAGGCAGAAAAAGACAAGTAGCAAGTGATTTCACTCATATGTGGAGTGTAAGAACAAAGCAAAAACTGAAGGAACAAAACAGCAGCAGACTCACAGAACCCAAGAATGGACTAGCAGTTACCAATGGGGAAGGGACTGGGGAGGATGGGTGGGAAGGGAGGGATAAGGGGGTAAATGGGCATTACGATTAGCAGACATAATGTAGGTGGCGGGGCATGGGGAGGGCTGTACAACACAGAGAATACAAGTAGAGATTCTATAGCATCTTACTACGCTGATGGACAGTGACAGTAATGGGGTTTGTGGTGGGGACTTGATGATCGGGCGTGTGTAGTAACAATAATGCTGTTATTTTAGATTAATGATACAAAAAATAAAATATGTTTAGCTGCATAATGTTATTATATTATATACTTCTCTCAGGGGTCAAGCCTCTCTAATTAGAGACTGTATTGAGGCCAGGCTTGTGTGCAGAAAATAAGGCACTTTTTGTCAGGGTCTGGGGATCAAATTTCTCCCAGTTCTTCAATACACATGCCAGAGGCCTGTCTGGCTTTAACCTTGAAGAGGAAGCTCCCATCTGGAAGAGAGAGAAAGACAGGTGTGTGACACCTGATCAGCCTGTGTGGGTGTCCCCTCGCCTTGGAGCATGGGTGACAGTAGTCAATCACCTCTTTTGCCAGGCCAACTGGATTTAACCACTCCTTACCAGCGTGGCCTGCACTTTGCCTTGATTTCCCTCTTGCCTTCCCACTAAGCAAGAGTCGCCTCAGAGCTCTGCAGTCAATGGGCCCTTACCAGTGTGCTCCTACTTTACGCCTTTTGGGAGTTTTCCTAGCTTTCTCTGCATGAGCTTTAGTCATTCCTTGAGAGCCCCTGCCTGTCTGATAAGTGCAGGGAATGTGTGACCTCTGGCTGCCAGAGCCTTGGTCAGAGTCACAAACATGTTTTGTTTCCCTGAGGCTGCAGGAAAGGAAATGCCACAGCCCCAGGATGACTGCCTAGAAGGGAGACCAATAGAATAGAGCCATTTACATGTTGGTGTCAGGTTTCAGCTTGACTACTTCCCAGACATCATTTACATTACACAGGAGAAGGTGGCTAGGACTGCTTTGAATGGGGAGCAGAGGAACTTTTCCAATGCCATAGATAAAATTCAGAGACTGCCACAGACATTTATGGGGGGGAGGGTCTGTACTCTTAAAAACCAGTTTCTCCCACTGCCTGGGAATTATCCTGCTAGTGACCCACTGTAAAAAATTTGATCTGTGAGACAAGAGGTCAGGTGTCATCTGCAACTCTCACATAGGCAGCAGCCTAGCTGGAGGTTCACTCAGCGCCACTGGATCGATCAGCTGGAGCCAAGATCTCAGGACCACTGTCTACTAGTCCGGTCTGCCCTCAGAGTCTGCAGATCAGGATAGGAAAGTAGCAAATCAGCTCAGCCACTCCCCGACATTCCCGTGCATCCGGAGGCGGGAGATCAAGGAACGGCAGACCCCGGAAAACCTTTCACCTGAGACTTAAGACTGGTGGCGGATGCTAATCGTCATTTAAGTGGCTAACAGGCGCCCAGACACATTTTTATGAGATAAAAAGTGCAGAATTTAGTCAGGAATAAGAATGAAGTGTGGATCTCCTACCTTGTGGTGATGAGCATTGGGTTCCGTGAAATTGATGAAGTTAGAAGAGAGGAATGCCCCCTGCCTCACCTAGAGGCCAGGGTGGCCTGAAGAAGCAGGCTGGAGGTCAGAGACAGACAGAGAGACGCTCCTCACAGATACCCAGTCAGGCTGTCAGGGTCTGATTCCAGACACGCGGGCCTTTGAGGAGCCACTGAAGTGTAGCCTCAGCCTAGACTCTCGCAGTTGCCCACAGCTTTCCTCAGTCCCTCGCATCCAAGGAGATGCCTCTGAAGAGGAATCCTGGCCTCCACTCAGGTGACTTTCCTGGCTCCCAAGGGAGACAGGGGATCCACTGAGGGAGACACAGGGGAACCTGTCACTCGAGACTTTGAGATCGGCAGCTGGGCCAGTCCCATTTAAGTGGCTGATGAACACCCGATGTTGTGTGCCACAGATGGCTTCCTTCTATAAGGACAGTGAAAGAAAAGACAGGGTTGGATGCCAATACTCACCTCCAAAGTTATCCCGGACAAGCCCCCAAAAATGATGCTGGGTTCTTGTTTGCAGAGTTGAAGAATGAACTTAGCAAACACCCAAGGTAAAGGTATGAGAGGCTTTTATTTAGAGAGAAAGTGAGAGGACAGAGCTCCTGGCTCATGCCAGGAGGCGACAAGAGAGCCCTGTGCACATAATTTGACAAATTGTAGGGCTATTTAACATTCCTTGAGGAAATACTTCCTATTGGAATCTTTCTGAAGGAGCTTGTAAATTTAAGGAGGGTACAGTAAAAGCGAAATTTTCCCTATCTGACAAAGCTAAAGGAATTGTAAAAAAAACAATCTTTAAGATCAATGATAGCCATGTCCCAGTCTTTCAGAATCATAGGTGGAGAAGGCAGGCCTTCTTGTAAAGGACCCATAGGTTTAAGGACTGCATTAATTTGTCTTAAGTCATGTAAGAGTTTCCATTTTCTGGACTTTTTTTATAACATATACAGGGGAATTCCACGGGCTTGTGGAAAATTCTAATCTATCTAACTGAAGCTGTTCTGGAACTAATGTATGTAAGACTGCCAGTTTTTCTTTACTGAGAGGCCATTGATCCACCCAAACAGGTCCAGGGATAATGTTTCCCTGTCTGTGAGCCTATTTGAAATTCTTAATACATTAGTCCAATCAGCTTGTCTGAGGGTTCCTGTGGCGGTAACCAGTAACAATGTTTTTTAATATATTTGTGAGGTTGAGCAAAGTCTTTTTTAGAAGTTTTCACTCCTGAAGTTCTTAGGAGGGCACAGAGTAATTTTAAATAATCCTCCAGTTCAGACGCTTTAGTTTCAGTTTGGCCCATTATAGTGTCCCTGACATCTTGACCCTATCCCTACGTACGCTTTCCCGGGAGTCTTACTGTATCGACGATCTTCGGGAGCTTCCCTGCTATGAGTTTCAGGTCCCTTTTCGGGCAATACTTGTTGGTCTGTCCCTGCTTCTGATCTGCAGATAAGGGAGGAGAAACGATGCGATATTGAAGATCTGAAAGGACCAGCCAGGGGACTTGAGGCTTAACAGCACAAGAGTGGTGCTGAGAGGGCACCCTTCATATTTATTGAGCAAATAAATGATAGCAATAGAATTCTGTGGGGGGGACTTAATATACAATCATTAACTAACTCTAAACTTAATCCTCAGCAGTCTCCAGTCTCCTAGGGCACGACATCTTGTGTGGTACTGAAACAACAGCAAGGGCAATTAGGTCACAGAAACTGTTCTGGTCTTGTTTGTTCAGTTCTTGATCATGTATCAGGAATTACAGGAAAAAGAATTAAGTCATATATCATTATACATTTGATTTCTATACTTAACTTATATATTAATCCCAAATGTCTTGCTCTTTCCAAAAGCTGTATTAGGTAGGTGCACATAATTGCATGCACATGCTTGCACACATGTCTTCAACAGCCTCAATATCCAGGACAAACAGCTTGTTTGGGGGGCACAGTGGTCTATCCCACCACCAAGGGTTGACAATAGTATAAAAGAAAAACATGAAGGATCTTTATGGTAATGGAAATGTTCTCTATCTTAACTGTATCGATGTCAATGTCTTGGTTATGATAATGTACTAGCTTTGCAATGCATTGTCATTGGGACCACAGGAGGAAGTAGAAAACTGGGTAAAGAATACATGGAGTATTCAACATGACGGCGTGAGAGGTGAGACAGATAAGAGAACTCACAAAACTAAAAATAGTATGAATATATGGTTAATTAATACAACTTACCCTAAAACAGCAACAGGAAAGAAGGCTGAACCAGACTGCATACAGACCTCATGAGCAGAGCAGACCTCACGAAACAGGGTAATGTACCAAAGCCTTAATCCAGCAGGACCCAAGCTCTTCCCCTACCCCAGCTCACTGGCAGGAGGAAGAGAAACAGAGCAGGGAGGGGGTGGAAGCCTGGGACTGCTGAACACCCAGCCCTGGAGGTCTGCTTTGCAAGCAGAAACCTACACTGTGTGGTGATCTGGAGGATGGGGAGCTGGGACAGGCGGAGTGCTTGAGAGACTGAGATTCTGGTCATTTGTGGAGGAGGGGATCCACATCCAGCCACTCTGTGTCAGAGGAAAGGCAGGCAGTCTCAGAGGCTTCCTAGCAGTGATAGGGCTGCTTAAGGCGCAGGGTTTGCACAGAGCTTGCTGCGCGGGAGAAGGGAGAGCTGGACAAGGTTGTCTGAGCATGCTCTGCCCAGCAGGTTCAGAATTTTAAGGCACTTCAGGCACTCCAGACCCCTGGCTGGCAGCTCAGTTCTGAGGCTCCCCACTGTGACACACAGCCTGCCGAGCATTCCTCCTGGCCTGCTGGCACCAGATCGCAAACTGGCAGTCACTGTGCTGGCATCAGGCCAGCCAGAGGGAGGCCCCGCCTACAAGAGCTAGAGACACAAAGCACAGGCTTATACCTGTGTGCTCGGAACACTGACTCTGATACGGGAGACAGGCACCGCAGATGGGAATCAGGAAACAGATCTTTCCTCCCCCAGGCACCAGTTCCACTCTCCTATGAACCCCAACCTTACTCTAGGGGCTGAGCAGCTCCAGAGACTGGACCTTCTGGGCACTAGAGGGCACCACTTGGAAATATGAAGAGTCAAAAGAACCTGGTGCAGACTAAAATCTCACAAACCCCAGAAAAAGGGCCAAATGAAACTGAACTCACCAATGTTCCTGAAACAGAGTTCAAAATAAAAATCATAAACATGCTTATGAAGGTACAGAAAAATATTCAAGAACTCAGGAACGAATTTAAGACAGAGATTCAATCATTAAGAAATTCCATATCTAAAAAGAAACATACAATTGAGGGATTTAAAAGCAGATTAGATGTAGTAGAAGAGACAGTAAATGTAATATAAATTATAGAAGTGGAATACAAAGAAGCTGAGGCACAGTGAGAAAAAAGAATCTCTAAGAATGAAAGAATATTGAGAGACCTGTGGGACCAATCCAAAAGGAACAATATTTGCACTACATGGGTACCAGAAGAAGAGAGAGAAAAGGGGATAGAAAGTGTCATTGAGGAGGTAATTGTTGAAAACTTCCCCAATCCGAGGAAGGACACAGACTCACAAGCCATGGAGGTGCACAGATCTCCCAACACAAGGGACCCAAGTAAGACAACATCAAGACATATAATAATTAAAATGTCAAAGATCAAGGATAAAGATAGACTTTTAAAAGGAGCTAGAGAGAGAAAAAAGATCACATACAAAGGAAAACCCATCAGGCTATCATCAGATTTCTCTCAACAGAAACCTTACCGGCCAGAAGGGAGTGGTATGATATATTTAATGCAATGAAGCAGAAGGTCCTTGAACCAGAATGCTCTACCCAGAAAGATTATCATTTAAATTTGAAGGAGGGATTAAACAATTTTCAGATAAGCAAAAGCTGAGAACTTACCTCCCACAAGCCACCTCTACAGTGCATTGTGGAGGGACTCCTAAAGACAGAAGTATTCCTAAGGCTAAACAGATGTCACCCAAGAGATAGACAAAGAGTACAGAATATGATTCATAACATACAAACAATGGAGGAGGAAGAAAAATGAGGAAAAAGAAGAAAAGCTTTACGTTGTGTTTGTTATAGCAAAGTGAGTTAAGTCAGACTGTTAGATAGTAAGGGAATGAACCTTGAACCTTTGGTACCATGAATCTAAAGCCAGCAATGCAAATGAGTACATACATGTCAATAATCACCCTAAATGTAAATGATCTGACTGCACCAACCAAAAGACATGCAGTCACTGTGGATAAAAAAACGAGACCCAGTTTACATTCCCACCAGCAGTGTAGGAGGGTTCCCCTTTCTCCAAATCCTCACCAACATTTGTTGTTGTCTGTCTTTTGGATGTTGGTCATCCTAACTGGTGTGAGGTGATATCTCACTGTGGTTTTAATTTGCATTTCCCTGATGATTAGCAATGTGGATAATCTTTTCATGTGCCTGTTGGCCATCTGATTTTCATCTTTGGAGAAGTGTCTGTTCAGCTCCTATGCCCATTTTATAATTGGCTTATTTGCTTTTTGTTTGTTGAGGTGCATGAGGTCTTTATATGATTTGGATGTCAACCCCTTATAAGATATGTCATTTATGAATATATTCTCCCATACTGTAGGATGTCTTTTTGTTCTACTGATGGTATCCTTTGCTGCACAAAAGCTTTTTAGATTGATATAGTCCCACTTGTTCATTTTTGCTTTTGTTTCTATTACTAGGGGAGACATGTTCATGAGGAACTTGCTCATGTTTATGTCCAACAGATTTTTGCCTATGTTTTCTTCCAAGAGTTTTGTGGTTTCATGACTTACATTCAGATCTTTGATTCATTTTGAGTTCACTTTGCATACGGGGTTAGACAATAATCCAGTTTCATTCTCTTGCATGTAGCTGTCCAGTTTTGCTAACACCAGCTGTTGAAGAGGCTGTCATTTCCCCATTGAACATTATGGTACATATCGATAATCACCCTATCGTACATTAATTGACCATATATGGTAGGGTTTATATCAGGGCTCTCTAGTCTGTTCCATTGGTCTCTGGGTCTCTTCTTGTGCCAATACCAAAGTGTCTTGATTACTGTGGCATTATGCTCAGTGAAATAAGCCGGGCAGAGAAAGACAAGTATCACATGATTTCACTTATCTGTGGAGTATAACAAAGTAAGAACTAAAGGAGCAAAACAGCAGCAGACTCACAGAACCAAAGTTACCGAAGGGAAAGGAACTGGGGATGGTGGGTGGGAAGGGTGAGATAAGGGGGAAAATGGGGCATTATGATTAGCACACACAATGTAGGGGGTGACATGGGAAAGGCAGCATATACAGAGAAGACAAGTAGTGATTCTACAGCATCTTACTATAGTGCAGGACACTGACTGTAATGGGGCATGTGGGGACATGATAATGGGAGAGTCTAGTAACCATAATGTTCTTCAAGTAATTGTACATTAATGATATCAAAATTAAAAAAAAAAAAAAAGACCCATCTATATGCTGCTACAAGAGACTCACTTCAAACCCAAAGACATACACAGTACTGAAAGTAAAGGGATGGTAAAAGATATGTCATGCAACTAATTGGGAGAAAAAAAGGAGGAGCTGCAGTACTTGTATCACACAAAATAGACTTCAAAACAAAGACAGTAACAAGAGACAAAGAAGGACATTACATAATGATAAAAGGGTCAGTCCAATAAAAGGATATAACTATTATAAATATCTGTGCACCCAACACAGGATCACCTACATATACGAAACAAATAATAACAGAACTAAAGGGGGAAATAGAATGCAATGCATTCATTTCAGGAAACTTCAACACACCACTCACTCTAAAGGACAGATCAACCAGGCAGAAAATAAGTAAAGAGACAGAGGCACTGAAAAATGTATTAGAACAGATAGACCTAACGGACATCTACAGAACACTCCATCCAAAAGCAACAGGATACACATTCTTCTCAAGTGTACATGGAACATTTTCAAGAATAGATCATATACTAGACCAAATTTACTGGAGCATCAGTAAATTTAAAAAGATTGAAATGGTACCAACCAGCTTCTCAGATCACAAAGGTATGAAACTAGAAATAAATTACACAAGGAAAACAAAAAAGCCCACAAACACATGGAAGCTTGATACCATGCTCCTAAGAATCAATGGATCAATGACCAAATAAAAACACAGATCAAGCAACAAATGGAGAAAAAAGACAACAATAATTCCACACCACAAAATCTGTGGGATGCAGCAAAGGCTGTGCTAAGAGGGAAATATATTACAATACAGGCCTACCTCAAGAAAGAACATCTCAAATGAACAGTCTAAACGCACAAGTAATGAAACTAGAAAAGGAAGAACAAATGAGGGCCAAAGTCAGTAGAAAGATAGACATAATAAAGATAAAAGCAGAAATAAATAAAACCTGGAAGAATAAAACAATAGAGAATCAATGAAAGCAGGAGCTGGTTCTTAAAAAAAATAAACAAAATAGATAAACACCTCGCCAGACTTATCAAGAAAAAAAGAGAGTCTACACACATAAACAGAATCAGAAATGAGAAAGGAAAAATCATGATGGACACCACAGATATACAAAGAAATATGACAGAATACTATGAAAAATTATACGGTAACAAACTGAATAACCTAGAAGAAATGGACAACTTTCTACAAAAATAAACCTTCGAAGACTGACCCAGGAAGAAATAGAAAATCTGAACAGACCAATTACCAGCAAAGAGACTGAAATGGTAATCAAAAAATGACCTAACAACAAAACACCTGTACCAGATGGTTTCACTGATGAATTTTATCAAACATTTAGTGAAGACTGAATACTCATCGTCCTTAAAGTTTTCCAAAAAGCAGAAGAGGAGGGATTACTCCCAAACTCATTCTTCGAGGCCAACATCACTCTATTACCAAAACCAGGCAAAGACACCACAAATAGGAGGGGCGGAAGATGGTGGCGTGAGTAGAGCAGCGGAAATCTCCTCCCAAAACCACATATATCTATGAAAATACAACAAAGACAACCCTTCCTAGAATAAAGACCAGAGGACACAGGACAATATCCAGACCACATCCGCACCTGAGAGAACCCAGCGCCTCGCGAAGGGGGTAAGATAAAAGCCCCGGCCCCGAGGGACCCGAGCAGCCCTCCCCCCAGCTCCCGGCGGGAGAAGAGCAGGCAGAGCGGGAGGGAGACGGAGCCCAGGACTGCCGAACACCCAGCCCCAGCCATCTGGGCCAGAGTGCATGGCCCTCGATACTAGGAAAACAGGGCACCAAGAATAGTGAGCGGGCACTGGAGGCTGGGCGCCAGAGGACATAAGAAAAGCGCGCGAACATTTTTTTTTTTTGCTTTTTTGCTGTTTTGTTTTGGCGAGCGCTTTTTGGAAGTCTTAAAGGGATAGGGACCCCAATACTAGGGAAACAGGGCAGAAAGACCGATGAGCAGAGGCCTGAGGCTGGCAACAGAGAATAAAGAAAAACGAACAACCACCTTTTTTTCTTTAATTAAAAACTTTTTTTTTTATTAAAAAAAATTTTTTTTTTGGTGGTCGTTTTGTTTTGGCGGGTGCTTTTTGGAAGTCTTAAAGGGGCAGGGCGGGTCACTTAATCCAGAGGTAGGGAATCCGGGATCTCTGGGCACCCTAACCCCTGGGCTGCAGGGAGCAGGGAGGCCCCTTACGGAGATAAATAGCCTCCCAGCAGCTCCTGCTGCAACGCGACTCCACCATTTTGGAGTAGCTGCCCAAGCTAGGCCACGCCCACAGCAACAGCGGAGATTAACTCTATAGCAACCGGGCAGTAAGCAGAAAACCTGTCTGCGCGCAGCTGCCCAGCAAAAGCCACTAGAGGTCGCTGTTCTCCCAGGAGAGGAGGGCCACAAACCAAGAAAGGAAGTACTTCCAGCCATCACTCGTCCCAGTTCTGCAGACTATTCCTATCACCATGAAAAGGCAAAGCTACAGGCAGACAAAGATCACAGAGACAACACCAGAGAAGGAGACAGACCTAACCAGTCTTCCTGAAAAAGAATTCAAAATAAGAATCATAAACATGCTGACAGAGATGCAGAGAAATACGCAAGAGAAATGGGATGAAGTCCGGAAGGAGATCACAGATGCCAGAAAGGAGATTGCAGAAATGAAACAAACTCTGGAAGGGTTTATAAGCAGAATGGATAGAATGCAAGAGGCCATTGATGGAATTGAAATCAGAGAACAGGAACGCAAAGAAGCTGACATAGAGAGAGACAAAAGGATCTCCAGGAATGAAACAATATTAAGAGAACTGTGTGACCAATCCAAAAGGAACAATATCCGTATTATAGGGGTCCCAGAAGAAGAAGAGAGAGGAAAAGAGATGGAAAGTATCTTAGAAGAAATAATTGCTGAAAACTTCCCCACACTGGGGGAGGAAGTAATCGAACAGACCACGGAAATACACAGAACCCCCAACAGAAAGGATCCAAGAAGGGCAACACCAAGACACATAATAATTAAAATGGCAAAGATCAAGGACAAGGAAAGAGTGTGAAAGGCAGCTAGAGAGAAAAAGGTCACCTATAAAGGGAAACCCATCAGGCTAACGTCAGATTTCTCAACAGAAACCCTACAGGCCAGAAGAGAATGGCATGATATATTTAATACAATGAAACAGAAGGGCCTTGAACCAAGGATACTGTATCCAGCACGACTATCATTCAAATATGACGGTGGGATTAAACAATTCCCAGACAAACAAAAGCTGAGGGAATTTGCTTTCCACAAACCACCTCTACAGAACATCTTACAGGGACTGCTCTAGATGGGAGCACTCCTAGAAAGAGCACAGCACAAAACACCCAACATATGAAGAATCGAGGAGGAGGAACAAGAAGGGAGAGAAGAAAAGAATCTCCAGACAGTGTATATAACAGCTCAATAAGCGAGCTAAGTTAGGCAGTAAGATACTAAAGAGGCTAACCTTGAACCTTTGGTAACCACGAATTTAAAGCCTGCAATGGCAATAAGTACATATCTTTCAATAGTCACCCTAAATGTTAATGGGTTGAATGCACCAATCAAAAGACACAGAGTAACAGAATGGATAAAAAAGCAAGACCCATCTATATGCTGCTTACAAGAAACTCACCTCAAACCCAAAGACATGTACAGACTAAAAGTCAAGGGATGGAAAAACATATTTCAAGCAAACAACAGTGAGAAGAAAGCAGGGGTTGCAGTACTAATATCAGACAAAATAGACTTCAAAACAAAGAAAGTAACAAGAGATAAAGAAGGACACTACATAATGATAAAGGGCTCAGTCAAACAAGAGGATATAACCATTCTAAATATATATGCACCCAACAGAGGAGCACCAGCATATGTGAAACAAATACTAACAGAACTAAAGGGGGATATAGACTGCAATGCATTCATTCTAGGAGACTTCAACACACCACTCACCCCAAAGGATAGATCCACTGGGCAGAAAATAAGTAAGGACACGGAAGCACTGAACAACACAGTAGAGCAGATGGACCTAATAGACATCTATAGAACTCTACATCCAAAAGCAGCGGGATATACATTCTTCTCAAGTGCACATGGAACATTCTCCAGAATAGACCACATACTAGGCCACAAAGAGAGCCTCAGAAAATTCCAAAAGATTGAAATCCTACCAACCAACTTTTCAGACCACAGAGGCATAAAACTAGAAATAAACTGTACAAAGAAAGCAAAGAGGCTCACAAACACATGGAGGCTTAACAACACGCTCCTAAATAATCAATGGATCAATGACCAAATCAAAATGGAGATCCAGCAATATATGGAAACAAATGACAACAACAACACTAAGCCCCAACTTCTGTGGGACACAGCAAAAGCAGTCTTAAGAGGAAAGTATATAGCAATCCAAGCATATTTAAAAAAGGAAGAGCAATCCCAAATGAATGGTCTAATGTCACAATTATCGAAATTGGAAAAAGAAGAACAGATGAGGCCTAAGGTCAGCAGAAGGAGGGACATAATAAAGATCAGAGAAGAAATAAATAAAATTGAGAAGAATAAAACAATAGCAAAAATCAATGAAACCAAGAGCTGGTTCTTCGAGAAAATAAACAAAATAGATAAGCCTCTAGCCAGACTTATTAAGAAGAAAAGAGAGTCAACACAAATCAACAGTATCAGAAACGAGAAAGGAAAAATCACGACGGACCCCACGGAAATGCAAAGAATTATTGGAGAATACTATGAAAACCTATATGCTAACAAGCTGGGAAACCTAGGAGAAATGGACAACTTCCTAGAAAAATATAACCTTCCAAGATTGACCCAGGAAGAAACAGAAAATCTAAACAGACCAATTACCAGCAACGAAATTGAAGCGGTAATCAAAAAACTACCAAAGAACAAAACCCCCGGGCCAGATGGATTTACCTCGGAATTTTATCAGACATACAGGGAAGACATAATACCCATTCTCCTTAAAGTTTTCCAAAAAATAGAGGAGGAGGGGATACTCCCAAACTCATTCTATGAAGCTAACATCACCCTAATACCAAAACCAGGCAAAGACCACACCAAAAAAGAAAACTACAGACCAATATCCCTGATGAACGTAGATGCAAAAATACTCAACAAAATATTAGCAAACCGAATTCAAAAACACATCAAAAGGATCATACACCATGACCAAGTGGGATTCATCCCAGGGATGCAAGGATGGTACAACATTCGAAAGTCCATCAACATCATCCACCACATCAACAAAAAGAAAGACAAAAACCACATGATCATCTCCATAGATGCTGAAAAAGCATTTGACAAAGTTCAACATCCATTCATGTTAAAAACTCTCAGCAAAATGGGAATAGAGGGCAAGTACCTCAACATAATAAAGGCCATCTATGATAAACCCACAGCCAACATTATATTGAACAGCGAGAAGCTGAAAGCATTTCCTCTGAGATCGGGAACTAGACAGGGATGCCCACTCTCTCCACTGTTATTTAACATAGTACTGGAGGTCCTAGCCAAGGCAATCAGACAAAACAAAGAAATACAAGGAATCCAGATTGGTAAAGAAGAAGTTAAACTGTCACTATTTGCAGATGACATGATACTGTACATAAAAAACCCTAAAGACTCCAGCCCAAAACTACTAGAACTGATATCAGAATACAGCAAAGTTGCAGGATACAAAATCAACACACAGAAATCTGTGGCTTTCCTATATACTAACAATGAACCAACAGATAGAGAAATCAGGAAAACAACTCCATTCCCAATTGCATCAAAAAAAATAAAATACCTAGGAATAAACCTAACCAAAGAAGTGAAAGACTTATACTCTGAAAACTACAAGTCACTCTTAAGAGAAATTAAAGGGGACACTAACAGATGGAAACTCATCCCATGCTCGTGGCTAGGAAGAATTAATATCGTCAAAATGGCCATCCTGCCCAAAGCAATATACAGATTTGATGCAATCCCTATGAAACTACCAGCAACATTCTTCAATTAACTGGAACAAATAATTCAAAAATTCATATGGAAACACCAAAGACCCCGAATAGCCAAAGCAATCCTGAGAAAGAAGAATAAAGTAGGGGGGATCTCACTCCCCAACTTCAAGCTCTACTATAAAGCCATAGTAATCAAGACAATTTGGTACTGGCACAAGAGCAGAGCCACAGACCAATGGAACAGACTAGAGAATCCAGACATTAACCCAGACATATATGGTCAATTAATATTTGATAAAGGAGCCATGGACATACAATGGCGAAATGACAGTCTCTTCAACAGGTGGTGCTGGCAAAACTGGACAGCTACATGTAGGAGAATGAAACTGGACCATTGTCTAACGCCATATACAAAAGTAAACTCAAAATGGATCAAAGACCTGAATGTAAGCCATGAAACCATTAAACTCTTGGAAGAAAACATAGGCACAAACCTCTTAGACATAAACATGAGTGACCTCTTCTTGAACATATCTCCCCGGGCAAGGAAAACAACAGCAAAAATGAGTAAGTGGGACTATATTAAGCTGAAAAGCTTCTGTACAGCAAAAGACACCATCAATAGAACAAGAAGGATCCCTACAGTATGGGAGAATATATTTGAAAATGACACATCCGATAAAGGCTTGAAGTCCAGAATATATAGAGCTCACACGCCTCAACAAACAAAAAACAAATAACCCAATTAAAAAATGGGCAGAGGAACTGAACAGACAGTTCTCCAAAAAAGAAATACAGATGGCCAACAGACACATGAAAAGATGCTCCACATCGCTAATTATCAGAGAAATGCAAATTAAAACTACAATGAGGTATCACCTCACACCAGTAAGGATGGCTGCCATCCAAAAGACAAACAACAACAAATGTTGGCGAGGCTGTGGAGAAAGGGGAACCCTCCTACACTGCTGGTGGGAATGTAAGTTAGTTCAACCATTGTGGAAAGCAGTATGGAGGTACATCAAAATGCTCAAAACAGACTTACCATTTGACCCAGGAATTCCACTCCTAGGAATTTACCCTAAGAACGCAGCAATCAAGTTTGAGAAAGACAGATGCACCCCTATGTTTATTGCAGCACTATTTACAATAGCCAAGAATTGGAAGCAACCTAAATGTTCATCAATAGATGAATGGATAAAGAAGATGTGGTACATATACACAATGGAATACTACTCAGCCATAAGAAAAGGGCAAATCCAATCATTTGCAGCAACATGGATGGAGCTGGAGGGTATTATGCTCAGTGAAACAAGCCAAGCGGAGAAAGAGAAATACCAAATGATTTCACTTATCTGTGGAATATAAGAACAAAGGAAAAACTGAAGGAACAAAACAGCAGCAGAATCACAGAACGCAAGAATGGACTAACAGGTACCAAAGGGAAAGGGACTGGGGAGGATGGGTGGGTAGGGAGGGATAAGGGGGGGAGAAGTAGGGGGGTATTAAGATTAACATGCATGGGGGGGTAGGAGAAAAGGGAGGGCTATACAACACAGAGAAGGCAAGTAGTGATTCTACAACATTTTGCTATGCTGATGGACAGTGACTGCAAAGGGGTTTATAGGGGAGACCTGGTATAGGGGAGAGCCTAGTAAACATAATATTCGTCACGTAAGTGTAGATTAGTGATACCAAAAACAAAGCAAAAAAAAAAAAAAGGGCAGTTCCTGTGTGGTAACCTCCAACGAGTTCTACACAAGGGTATAAAGGGCATATAAAAGTGTAGGCAAAGGGTCTGTTTGTGTTTATACAGAGGATCAAAGCCTAATTGGGCTACCCCGAAAATGAACTAAGATACGATATGAAAAAGAACTTCCAACATTTGCACTCTCTGGAAGACTCATGCCAGAAGATGATCATCAAAAAACCCCAACAAAGATCCACGCACTGCTACAGCTGTAGATGCACTCATCCCACCAGTTCCGGGACTTGCCATGGGAACGAGGAAGGAGATATCTAAGCTGACCTGTGCATACAGTAAAACAACAAATTTGACTGGATCTATACTGTTGGAACTCAACCAAGAATTAGGAGAAGTGCAAATTGTAGCGCTCCAAAGTCTTACAACTACAAACTATTTATTGTTAAAAGAACATATGGCATGTGAACAGTCCCCAGGAATGGGTTGTTTTAATTTGTCTGATTTCTCTCAGACTGTTCAAGTTCAGTTGGACAATATCCACCATATCATAGATAAGTTTTCACAAATGCCTAAGGTGCCTAACTGGTTTTCTTGGTTTCACTGGAGATGGCTGGTAATTACAGATATGCTTTGGTTATGTAACTATACTCCTATTATGTTAATGTGTGTGCGCAATTTAAGTAGTAGCTTAAAACCTATACATGCTGAAGTTACTCTACAAGAAGATATGTCAAAGAAATAATCAATCTTCCCATGTTTTCTTCCGCCTGCTACTTCTATAGCTTTTCTTCTTCCTTCCTAATTACAACCCTTAAATAGAATTTGTGCCTCATATCAAATTTACCGAGTATCATAATTCTTCCAAGTGGTAAAGATACCTCAAGACAAATGCTGGGCATAGAAGCCACAGGGCATAAATATGCAAAGAAGTAAAAAGCTAACCTTTTCAAACAATAAGGCTTCCCTCTCACTTACCAACTTCACATTTCCCTGTATGGCCCCGGAAGATGACTGGTTAGCCAGAGACGGGTAAGATTCCTCAAGGGAGGAACAACCTAAGACAGGCACAGTCGCAGGGGGGCCATCAGGTGAGAAATTGGGGATCAACAGAGGTGAGGCTTAGAACCTCACCCCCCCATTCTGAGAGAAATCTTCTGCATACGTGGATGTTTTATTGCCCTTGTCTAGCTTGGATTAACACATAGTCTACAGGCACACACCTGATATCTACATTTGCTCTCTTACAACACTAAACTATGTTTTCTACCTTTATCTTGTATCTACCTACCACTTCAGCATTTTATTAAAAATAATAATAATAAAGAGAGAAATGTGGTATCCACATATAAATCAAGTATAAAAACCAAATGAGTATTCATATTTGAACTGACTGTTTATAGTTCATAATGCATGAGCAAAACCGAAAGTTTCTGTGATGACTGCCCTTGTACTGTTCACTATGTAACTTATTCATTATGTAAGAATTTGTTCTCCATGTAAGAACTTGTTTGTTATGCCTCAGAAGATTGGAGACTGACGAAAATTAGGCTTGGGGTGGATTAATGATTGTGCATTGAGCATTGACTCCCCTATACAGAATTTTATTGTCGTTAACAACCATTTGATCAATAAATATGAGAGATGCCCTCACAAAAAAAAAAAAAGGACAGACTTCTAATGGTAAAATAAATAAGTAAGCAGGATGTAATGTATAGCATAAGGAATATAGTCAATATATTGTAACAGCTTGGTAGGGTGATAGCTGGAACCTAGAATTATGTATATAAATGTTTTACCACTGTGTTGTACACTTGAAACTAATGTAATGTAATACTGTGCGTCAACTACCCTTCAATAAAAAATAATTATTAAAAAAAAAAAAAAAGACACCACAAATAAAGAAATTACAGACCAATATACCTGATTAACATAGATGCAAAAATACTCAACAAAATATTAGCAAAACCAAATTAAAAAATACATCAAAAAGATCATCCATCATGATCAAGTGGGATTCATCCCAGGAATGCAAGTATGGTACATTAGAAAATCCATCAACATTGACCACCACATCAACAAGGATAAAAACCACATGATCATCCCCATAGACGCTGAAAATACATTCGACAAAACTCAACATCCATTCATGATAAAAACTCAACAAAATGGGTAAAGAGAGCAAGTACCTCAACATAATAAAGGCCATATATGACAAAGACTCAGCCAACATTATATTTACCAGTGAGAAGCTGAAAGCTTTTCCTTTAAGATCAGGAAGAAGACAAGGAAGCCATCTCCCCACTTTTATTCAATATAGTTCTGGAGGTCCGAGCCACAGCAATCAGACAACACAAAGAAACAAAAGGCATCCACATTGACAAGGAGGAAGTCAACCTGTTCCTGTTTGCATATAACATGATATTGTAAATTAAAAACCCTGAAGAATCCACTCCAAAACTACTAGTTCTTGTATCTGAATTCAGCAAAGTGCAGGATATAAAATTAATGCACAGAAATCTGTTGTATTGTTTTACAATGATGATGAACTAGCAGACAGAAAAATCAGGAAAACAATTCCATGAACAATTGCACCAAAAAGAATAAAATACCTAGGAATAAACCTAATGAAGGAAGTGACAGACTTATACTCTCAAAGCTACAAGACACTTATGAGAGAAATTAAAGAAGACACTAACGAATGGAAAGTCATCCCGTGCTTGGCTAGGAAGAATTAATATCATCAAAATGGCCATCCTACCCAAAGTAATATACTGATTTGATGCAATCCCTATCAAATTACCAACAGCATTCTTCAATGAACTAGAACAAATAGTTCAAAAATTCATATGGAAACACCAAAGACCCCGAATAGCCAAAGCAAACCTGAGAAGGAAGAATAAAGTGGAGGGGATCTCGCTCCCCAACTTCAAGCTCTACTACAAAGCCACAGTAATCAAGACAATTTGGTACTGGCACAAGAACAGAGCCACAGACCATTGGAACAGAATAGAGACTCCAAACATTAACCCAAACATATACGGTCAGTTAATATACAATAAAGGAGCCATGGACATACAATGGGGAAATGACAGATGCTTCAACAGCTGGTGTTGGCAAAACTGGACAGCTACATCTAAGAGATGGGATTACTCTCTAACCCCACACAAAAAAGTAAACTCAAAATGGATGAAAGACCTGAATGTATGTCATGAAACCATAACACTCTCAGAAAAAAACACAGGCAAAAATTTCAGACATAAACATGAGCAACTTCTTCACGAACATATCTCCCCAGGAAAGGGAAACAGAAGCAAAAATGAACAAGTAGGACTATATCAAACTAAACGGCTTCTGTACAGCAAAGGACAACATCAGTAGAACAAAAAGATCCTACAGTATGGGAGAATACATTCATAAATGACATATCTGATAACAAGTTGACATCCAAATTATATAAAGAGAACACAGACCTCAAAAAAAGGAGATAAGCCAATTAAAAAAGGGGCAGAGGACCTGAACAGACAGCTCTCCAAAGAAGAAATTCAGATGGCCAACAGGTACATGAAAAGATGATCCACATCCCTAATCATCAGGGAAATGCAAATTAAAACGAGATATCACCTCACACCAGTTAGGATGGCCAATATCCAAAAGACAAACAACAAATGTTGGCAAGGTTGTGGAGAAAGGGCAACCCTCCTACACTGCTGGTGAGAATGTAAACTAGTTCAACCATTGTGGAAAGCAGTATGGAGGGTCCTTGAAAAACTCAAAATAGGAATACCGTTTGTCACAGGAATTCCACTCCTAGGAATTTACCATAAGAATGTGGGAGCCCAGTTTGAAAAAGATATATGCACCCCTATGTTTATTGCAGCACTATTTACAATAGCCAAGAAATGGAAGAAACCTAAGTGGCCATCAGTAGATGAATGGATAAAGAAGACGTGGTACCTATACACAATGGAATATTATTCAGCCATAAGATGGAAATAAACCCTAACATTTGTGACAACATGGATGAAGCTACAGCGTATTATGCTCAGCGAAATAAGCTACGTGGAGAAAGACTAGTATCAAATGATTTCACTCATCTGTGGAGTACAGGAACAAAGAAAGAACTGAAGGAACAAAAGAGCAGCAGACTCACAGAACCCAAGAATGGACTAACAGATACCAAAGGGAAAGGGACTGGGGAGGATGGGTGGGAAGGGAGGGATAAGGGGGAAAAGGGTCATTATGATTAACACATATGATGTAGGGTGGGGAGACATGGGGGAAGGCAGTGTAACACAGAGAATGCAAGCAGATATTTATAGCATGTTACTACACTGATGGACAGTGACTGTAATGGGGTATATGGTGGGGACTTGTGATTGGGGGAATCTAGGAACCATAATGTTGTTCATGTAATTATACATTAAAGATAGCAAAATTTTAAAAAATACATTCAAAAGATCATCCATCATACATCATGATCATACATCATGATCAAGTAGGATTTATTCCAGGGATGCAAGGATGGTACAACATTCGAAAATCCATCAACATCACCTACCACATCAACAAAAAGAAGGACAAAAACCACATGAACATCTCTGTAAATGCTGAAAAAGCATTTGACAAAATTCAACATCCATTCATGATAAAAACTCTCAATAAAATGGGTACAGAGGGCAAGTACCTCAACATAAAAGGCCATATATGACAAACCCACAGCCAACATTATACTTAACAGCGAGAAGCTGAAAGCTTTTTCTTTAAGATCAAGAACAATCATGGGAAGATGGTGGCAGGAGTAGTTCAGAGGAAATCTCCTCCCCAAAACATACATATTTATGAAAATGCAATAAATACAACTATTCCTAAAAGAGACACCAGTGGATGCAGTACAACAGCCAGGATACATCTACATCTGTGAGAACTCAACATCACACGAAGGGGGTAAGATACAAGCCGCGGCCAGGCGGGACCCAAACGCTCCCCCACCCCAAAACCCAGTGTGAAGAAAGGAGTCGGAACGGGGAGGGAGTGAAAGCACAGAACTGCTAAATAACAGCTCTAGAAATCCGCACCCGGAACGCAGAAACAAGGTGCACAGGGTGCTGGATATTAGAGAAACGGAAAAGCAAACCCTGTGGGCAGGTCCCCACAAAAGGCACCCCTGAGACAAAAGAAAAGCGAGTGCTTTCTGCAAGTCTTAAAGAGACAGGGACCCCATAGATGGACAAAGTTGTTGCGGCACAAATAGCCAGCAGCTGGGAATCCTGGGGAAATTTAGGTGCCCTAAACCCCGGGGAGGCAGTGCAGGTCTGAAGGCCCTCACGGCACTAAGCAGCCTGTCAGTTATTCCTCCAACTGGCGCGGAACCCGACACACTGGCCCAGTAGCGGAAGAATGGCAGTGTGTGCCGGGGACAGAAGCGACGGAAGGGACCAGGAGCAGATCCGTGCGCCAACGGCGCCAGACGGGACCAAGAGAGGCACATGTGAGCCTGCCGCGGCGCGACTGAACAGCCCAGGTGCAGCTCATGCGCACGGGCAGCAGTGAAGCCAGAGGAGCCTGGTAGAGGGCCGCACAGGAGAGTCCTGCACGCACATGCAGCGGAGCCAGAGGAAGCAGGCGCACTCCCAGCAGCCGACCGGAATCCCAGCCGAACGCACAGCCGCCCGGGCCAGCCCCAAAGGCAGCTGCTGCCACACAGCTGCCTGGCAGGGGTGCTGCTAGAACGGAGGCATGCCTGCCACTCCCCGCAGGGCTCCATGCTGCTCTGACGGAGACTCCGCCCACAGCAGCTGAGGGGACTAACCCGGTGGCTGCTCCAGGAGTGCGGGTAACCGTCACAGGCAGCGGAGAAGAGCAAGGCATCCAGCAAGCAGGAGGGGACTTTCTTCTCCCAGCTGACAAACCCACAACCTGCCTACAGCCACCGCTATCACCATGAAAAGGCAAAAAAATTTAGTCCAGTCCAAGATAGTTCAAACAACACCTGAGAAAGGATCTGCAGAGGCAAACCTAACCAGTCTCCCTGAAAAAGAATTCAAAATAAAAAATCATAAACATGCTGACAGAGCTGCAGAGAAATATGCAGGAGATAAGGGATGAAGTCCGGAGGGAGATTACAGACATCCAGAGGGAGATTACACACGTCTGGAGGGAGATTACAGAAGTGAAACAAACTCTGGAAGGATTTATAAACAGAATGGATGAGATGCAAGAGGCCATTGATGGAATAGAAACCAGAGAACAGGAACACATAGAAGCTGATGCAGAGAGAGATAAAAGGATCTCCAGGAATGAAACAATATTAAGAGAACTCTGTGACCAATCCAAAAGGAACAATATCCGCATTATAGGGGTTCCAGAAGAAGAAGAGAGAGGAAAAGAGATGGAAAGTGTCTTTGAAGAAATAATTGCTGAGAACTTCCCCAAACTGGGGGAGGAAATAGTCGCTCAGACTACGGAGGCACACAGAACTCCCTAGAGATGGGACCCAAGGAGGACAACACCAAGACACATAATAATTAAAGTGGCAAAGATCAAGGACAAGGACAGAGTATTAAAGGCAGCCAGAGAGAAAAAAAAAGGTCACGTACAAAGGAAAACCCATCAGGCTATCATCAGACTTCTCATCAGAAACCTTACAGGCCAGAAGAGAATGGCATGATATATTTAATACAATGAAACAGAAGGGCCTTGAACCAAGGATACTGTATCCAGCACAATTATTTAAATATGAAGGAGGGATTAAACAATTCCCAGACAAGCAAAAGTTGAGGGAATTTGCCTCCCACAAACCACCTCTACAGGGTATCTTAGAGGGACTGCTCTAGATGGGAGCACTCCTAAAAAGAGCACAGAACAAGACACCCAACATATGAAGAATGGAGGAGGAGGAATAAGAAGGGAGAGAATAATCATGAGACTGTGTTTATAACAGCTCAATAAGCAAGTTAAGTCAGACAGTAAGGTAGTAAACAAGCTAACCTTGAACCTTTGGTAACCACAAATCTAAAGCCTGCAATGGCAATAAGTACATATATTTAAATAAGCACGTGAAATGTAAATGGACTGAATGCACCAATCAAAAGGCACAGAGTAATAGACTGGATAAAAAAGCAAGACCCATTCATATGCTGCTTATAAGAGACTCACCTAAAAATCAAATACGCGCAGATTAAAAGTCAAGGGATGGAAAAAGATATTTCATGCAAACAACAGGGAGAAAAAAGCAGGTGATGCAATACTAGTATCAGACAAAATAGACCTCAAAATAAAGAAAGTAAGAAGAGATAAAGGACATTACATAATGATAAAGGGCTCAGTCCACCAAGAGGATAAAACCATTATAAACATATATGCACCCAATCCAGGTGCACCAATATATGTGAAACAAATACTAACAGAATTAAAGGAGGAAACAGAATGCAGTGCATTCATTTTGGGAGACTTCAACACACCATGCACTCCAAAGGACCAATCCACCAGACAGAAAATAAGTAAGGACACAGAGGCACTTAACAACACACTAGAACAGATGGACCTAATAGACATCTATAAAACTCTACATCCAAAAGCAACAGAATACACATTCTTCTCAAGTGCACATGGAACATTCTTCAGAATAGACCACATACTAGGCCACAAAAAGAGCCTCAATAAATTCCAAAAGATTGAAATCCTACCAACCAACTTTTCAGACCACAAAGGTATAAAACTAGAAACAGATTGTATAAAGAAAGCAAAAAGGTTCACAAACACATGGAGGCTTAACAACATGCTTCTAAATAATCAATGGATCAAATACCAAATTAAAATGGAGATCCAGCAATATATGCAAACAAATGACAACAACAACACAAAGACCCAGCTTCTGTGGGATGCAGCATAAGCAGTCTTAAGAGGAAAGTATAAAGCAACCGAGGCATATTTAAAGAAGGCATATATAAACAATCCCAAATGAATAGTCTAATGTCACAATTATCGAAATTGGAAAAAGAAGAACAAATGAGGCCTAAGGTCAGCAGAAGGAGGGACATAATAAAGATCAGAGAAGAAATAAATAAAATTAAGAAGAATAAAACAATAGAAAAAAATCAATGAAACCAAAGGCTGGTTCTTCGAGAAAATAAACAAAACAGATAAGCCTCTAGCCAGACTTATTAAGAGAAAAAGAGAGTCAACATACATCAACAGAATCAGAAACGAGAAAGGAAAAATCATGACGGACCCCACAGAAATACAAAGAATTATTAGAGAATACTATGAAAACCTATATGCTAACAAGCTGGAAAACCTAGGAGAAATGGACAACTTCCTAGAAAAATACAACCTTCCAAGACTGACCCAGAAAGAAACAGAAAATCCAAACAGACCAATTACCAGCAAAGAAATTGAAGCGGTAATCAAAAAACTACCCAAGAACACAACCCCCGGGCCAGATGGATTTACCTCGGAATTTTATCAGACATACAGGGAAGACATAATACCCATCCTCCTTAAAGTTTTCCAAAAAATAGAAGAGGAGGGAATACTCCCAAACTCATTCTATGAAGCCAACATCACCCTAATACCAAAACCAGGCAAAGACCCCACCAAAAAAGAAAACTACACACCAATATCCCTGATGAAAGTAGATGCAAAAATACTCAACAAAATATTAGCAAACCAAATTCAAAAATACATCAAAGGATCATACACCATCAGCAAGTGGGATTCATCCCAGGGATGCAAGGATGGTACAACATTCGAAAATCCATCAACATAATCCACTACATCAACAAAAAGAAGGACAAAAACCACATGATCATCTCCATAGATGTTGAAAAACCATTCAACAAAATTCAACATCCATTCATGATAAAAACTCTCAACAAAATGGCACAGAGGGCAAGCATCTCAACATAATAAAGGCCATATATGACAAACCCACAACCAACATTATACTTAACAGCGAGAAGCTGAAAGCTTTTCCTTTAAGATCAGGAATAACACAAGGATGCCCACTCTCCCCACTTTTATTCAACATAGTTCTGGAGGTCCTAGCCATGACAATCAGACAACACAAACAAATACAAGGAATCCAGATTGGTAAAGAAGAAGTCAAACTGTCACTATTTGCACATGACATGATATTGTACATTAAAAACCCTAAAGACTCCACTCGAAAACTACTAGAACTAATATCGGAATTCAGCAAAGTTGCAGGATACAAAATTAACACACAGAAATCTGTAGCTTTCCTATACACTAACAATGAACTAATAGAAAGAGAAATCAGGAAAACAACTCCATTCATAATAGCATCAAAAAGAATAAAATGTCTAGGAATAAACCTAACCAAGGAAGTGAAAGACCTATACCCTGAAAACTACAAGACACTCTTAAGAGAAATTAAAGAGGTCACTAACAAATGGAAACTCATCCCATGCTCCTGGCTAGGAAGAATTAATATCGTCAAAATGGCTATCCTGCCCAAAGCAATATACAGATTCGATGCAATCCCTATCAAATTACCAACAGCATTCGTCAATGAACTGGAACAAGTAGCTCAAAAGTTCATATGGAAACACCAAAGACCCCGATCCCCAACTTCAAGCTCTACTAAAAAGTCACAGTAATCAAGACAATTTGGTACTGGCACAAGAACAGACCCACAGACCAGTGGAACAGAATAGAGACTCCAGACATTAACCCAAACATATATGGCCAATTAATATACGATAAAGGAGCCACTTATCTTAGTATGTTTTGTTCAGTTTATGTTTGAAAATTACAGAAGTGAAATGAAAATTACTCTTGTTTTTACTAATTTAAAAGAAATAAGATACCTTCTTGGTCCTTTCTCAGCAATCCCATATCACAGATGCAACTACTGCTAACACCATTGTGCATTAACCACATAGACTACTGCCTACACTGTATACAGATGTATCACTTTCAGAACTACGGATTCATATGCATAGTCTTCCTTTATAAAATACTCCAACAATGGAAGCAACCTAAGTGTCCATCAGTAGATGAATGGATAAAGAAGATGTGGGACATATACACAATGGAGTATTACGCAGCCATAAGAAAAAAACAGATCCTACCATTCTCAACAACATGGATGGAGCTAGAGGGTATTATGCTCAGTGAAATGGGCCAGGCAGAGAAAGACAAGTACCAAATGATTTCACTTATATGTGGAGCATAAGAACAAAGGAAAACTGAAGGAACAAAACAGCAGCAGAATCACAGAACCCAGGAATGGACTAATAGTTACCAAGGGGAAAGGGACTGTGGAGGATGGGTGGGAAGGGAGGGATAAGGGTGGGAAAAAGAAAGAGGGCATTACGATTAGCATGTATAGTGCGTGGGGGGCACAGGAAAGACTGTGCAACACAGGGAAGACAAGTAGTGATTTTACAGCACCTTACTACGCAGATGGACAGTGACTGTGAAGGGGTATGTGGGGGGGACTTGGTGAAGGGGGGAACCTAGTAAACATAATGTTCTTTCTGTAATTGTAGATTAATGATACCAAAAAATAAAAAAAGATCGGGAACAAGACAAGGATGCCCACTCTCCCCACTTCTATTCAACATAGTACTGGAGGTCCTCACCACCGTAATCAGACAACACAAAGAAATGAAAGGCATCCAGTTTGCAAGGAACAAGTTAAACTGTTATTGTTTGCAGATGACATGATATTGTACATAAAAACCCCTAAGAATCCACTCCAAAACTACTAGATCTAATATCTGAATTCAGCAACGATTCAGGATACAAAATTAATATGTAGAAATCTGTGGCAATCTTATATACTAACAATGAACTAGCAGAAAGGGAAATCAAGAAAACAATTCCATTCACGGTTGCATCGAAAAAAAAAAAAATACCTAGGAATAAACCTAACCAAGGAAATGAAAGACCTATACCCCGAAAACTACAAGACACTCAAAACAGAAATTAAAGATACCAATAAATGGAAACATGTCCCATGCCCATGGGAAGAATTAATATTTTCAAAATGGCCATCCTGCCTAAAGGAATCTATAGATTCATTGCAATTCCTATCAAAATACCAACAGCATTCTTCAATGAACTAGAGTAAATCATTCTAAAATTCATATGGAACCACAGAAGACCCCGAATAGCCAAAGCAATCCTGAGAAGGAAGAATAAAGCAGGGGAATTACACTCCCTGACTTCAAGCTCTACTTGAAGTAAGCTTGAAGACAGTAATCAAGACAATTTGGTACTGGCACAAGACCCATGAACCAACAGATGAGACTAGAGAGTCCTGATATAAACCCAACCATACATGGTCAATTAATATACAATAAAGGAGCCATGGACATACAATGGGGAAATGACAGCCTCTTCAACAACTGGTGTTGGCAAAACTGGACAGCTACATTCAAGAGAATGAAATTGGATTATTGTTTAACCCCATACACAAAAGTAAACTCGAAATGGATCAAAGATCTGAATGTAAGTCATGAAACCATAAAAATCTTAGAAAAAAACATAGGCAAAAATCTATTGGACATAAACATGAGCAACTTCTTCATGAACACATCTCCACAGGCAAGGGAAACAAAAGCAAAAATGAACACATCAGACTACATCAAACTAAAAAGTTTCTATGTGGCACAGGACACCATGAACAGAACAAAAAGGTATCCTACAGTATGGGGAATATATTTGTAAATGACATATCCGACAAGGGGTTAACATCCAAAATATATGAAGACCTTATATGCCTCAACACCCAAAAAGCAAATAACCCGATTAAAAAATGGGCAGAGGATTTTTTTTTTCCAGAAATGCCAAGTATAGAGTGGACCTAGATGGAGGGAAAACCCCTTCAATTGTTACTGACCAATCAATCATCTTTACTCAGAGCTGCTTTCATCTCACCCCCTCCCCCAGAGGATAAAGCTGGCAATAGTAGCATTCAAACAAGCCAGGACAGTTTATTGGGGAAAGATTCGGCTCTGTTGTACACTCTGAGCAAAATAAACAAATGACTAGACTCTACTGTGTACACTATTTACAACGGGCAGGATGATCTGTTGACTAAGTGGGATCTCTGAAACCCACTCTTTCAAAGCAATGGGAAAGGTCCAGAGGCCAGGCCGGTCAGGTGATAAAGGGAAACAAAGGTTCTACTTTATTCTGAGCTCAGGAACAGGCCGCACTTCTTGGAGATATGGAACGGCAGCATCTGAGTCAACAAGGTTCCATTTATGGCCACCAGCAGCTGCAGCTTGCCCAGGCAGTCCTGCAGTGCTGCCTCCGGGTGCCCGCCCAGGTGCAAGTCCACCAGGCACAGAAGCTGCAGCTTATGGTCAGCTAGCGCCAGGCAACAGATGGTCAGGAGGGAGGGAGTGTAGTTGGTGAAGGCATAGTCTGCCAGGCTTAGCTCCACCACCCCACGTGCCAGGGCTTGCACCTCCAGGGTTTTGGAGACTTCTGCCTGTCCAACATCCACGCACTTGTGCATGAAATGCTCCAGGAAGCTGATGGTTGGCACGCCCAGGCTGAAGTGCAGTTTGTGTAGCATGATATACTCAAGGTTACAGAGTTGCTGCCAAGAGAAGGCGCTGCAGCACAGAGCCAGCATCTGCTTCACGCGTGGCGGGTGCACCTCCACCTGTAACACAGTGGCCCCCATCTCCAGCCACACTGCATCCAGGGCCCAAGGTCCACCAAAGTCTCAAACCCGGTAGAAAAACCAGGACTCTTCTCCCCGCATCCCTTCCTTCCAGAGAGACAGCTGGGGCTTCTTCTCTCCATTACTTCCATTTTAATCACCTGGGAGTGTACTTCTAGCATAGTTTCTCTAATCACTGCCCCTCTAAAAGAGGGTTTAAGAAATTCTGAGTATTTTTTTCCCTCGCAGACTACAATAACATTAAAGTGTGCACTGGAGAGCCAGGCGGAAAGAGAGTGGCGAGGAGATGGGCTGCCCGACCGCCTGCCACAACCTTGCGTGGAGGTACCTGTTTGCAAGCGATGAGCAAGAACATGACCCCAAGCAGCTGGAAGCAGTCTGCAGCCACAGGCGTGGTTAAAAGGAAGTGGTCCAGAGTGTTCACTGTCAGGCACAGAGACTCGAAGGAGAGGCCAAACTGGCAGTGCACAGGGATCAGCCAACTGAGCCGCTACCTGCCAGGAGGGAGGAGGGAGGCAGGCCGACTGAGCCTCGGGTGGAGAGGGGATTGCGGAAGGGACAGACCTCCAGGGAGCTTTCCTGGAGGGAGGCAAGGAAAAGAAGGAAAAGCTCAATGCACTAGAAATTAGGAAACACGTGGCAGCACTGCTGCGGAAAGAACACTGGCTGGGCTAAGAGCCAGAACACTTGGGTTCGTGCCTGGCCCTGTGCAGAGTGTGCATACCCGTTACCTTGTGTAATCCTCTCAGCACTTCAACTGAGGCGGAGTCCCCCTTTTTTTAGGTGAAGAAACAAGCTCAGAATTGTTAAATAACTTGCCTGGGTTGGTAGGAGTTGGACTGGAACCCAGAAACTGTCTTAAAGAAGAAATTCAGATGGCCAACAGGCACATGAAAAGATGCTCCACATCACTAATCATCAGGGAAATGCAAATTAAAACCACAATGAGATATCACCTCACACCTGTAACGATGGCCAGCTACGAAAAGACTAAGAATAACAAACGCTGGTGAAGATGCGGAGAAAGGGGAACCCTCCCACACTGCTGGTGGGGATGTAAGCTAGTGCAAGCATTGTGGAAAGCAGTATAGAGGTTCCTCAAAAAACTAAAAATAGAAATACCATTTGACCTGGGAATCTCACTCCTTGGAATTTACCCAAAAATACAACTTTGCAGATTCAAAAAGACATATGCACCCCTTTGTTTATCGCAGCACTATTTACAATAGCCAAGATATGGAAGCAACCTAAGTGTCCATCAGTAGATGAATGAATAAAGAAGAGGTGTTACATATACACAATGGAATACTATTCAGCTATAAGAAAGAAACAAATCCTACCATTTCCAACAATATGGATGGAGCTGGAGGACATTATGCTCAGTGAAATAAGCCAGGCGGAGAAAAATAAGTGCCAAATGATTTCCCTCGTTTGCCGAGTAAAACAACAAAGGAAGAAAATAGCAGCAGACTCACAAACTCCAAGAAGGGACTAATGGTTACCAAAGGGGAAGGGTGTGGGAGGGTGGGTAGAGAGGGAGGGAGAAGTGGATTGAGGGGTATAATGTTTAGTACACATGGTGTGGCATGTGTAGCACAGAGGAGGCAAACAGTGAATCTTTGGCATCTTACTACACTGACGGACAGTGGCTGCATTGGGGTATGGGTGGGGACTTGATAATATTAGTAAATGTAGTAATGACATTGTTTTTTCATCTGAAAACTTCATAAGAGTGTATATCAATAATACCTTAATAAAAGATAAAAAAAAAAAAAAAAAAACCACCTGAGAACAAAACCATTATTATCCCAGAGGGCTTTATGGCTGAATTTTATCAAACATTTAAGAGGAGCTAATACACATTCTTCTTGAAGTATTCCAAAAAGCAGAATAAAATACTTCCAAACTTATTCTGTAAGGCCAGCATCACTCTAATAACCAAAACCCAAAAAAGAAACCACAAGAAAGGAAAACTACAGACCAATATCCCTGATGAACACAGATGCAAAAATAATCAACAAAATATTAGTAAACTGAATTCAAAAATACATCAAAAAGATCATCCATCATGACCAAGTGGGATTTATTCCATGGATGCACAGATGGTTCAATATTCAAAGATCCATCAATACCATACACTATATCAACAAACAGAAAAAAAAATCACTTGATCATCTCAATAGATGCTGAAAAATCATTTGACAAAATTTAATATCCATTCATGATAAAAACTCTCAACAAAATTGGTAGAGAGGGTCTGGACCTCAACTTAATAAAGGCCATATATGACAAACCCACAGCCGACATCATATTTAACAGCAAAAAGCTGAAAGCTTTTCCTCTATGATAGGGAACAAGCCAAGGATGTCCACTCTCACCACTTTTATTCAACATAGTTCTGGAGGTCCTAGCCATAGAAATCAGACAACACAAAGAGATAAAAGGCATTTAGATTGGTAAAGAAGAAGTTCAACTGTTTGCAGATGACTTGATATTGTACACAGAAAACCCTAAGGAATCCATGAAAAAACTACTAGCATAACTGAATTCAACAAAGCTGCAAAATACAAAATTAATGCCCAAAAATCTGTTGCATTCCTATATAGTAAGAAAGAAAGAGCAGAAAGAGAAATCAGGAAAACAACTCCATTTAAAATTGCATCAAAAAGAATAAAATACCTGGGAATAAACCTAACCAAGGAGGCTTAAGCCCTATACTCTGAAAACTACAAGACACTCACAAATTAAAGAAGACACCAATAAATGGAAATACATCCCATGCTCATGGATAGGAAGAATTAAGAATGTGAAAATGGGAGGGGAAAAAAGATGGCAGCATGAGAACTGAGGCAGAAATCTCCTCACAAAAAAACATATTTTTGCAGCAAATACTCAAATACAACTATTCCTAAAAGAGTGACCAGAAGTAAGATTGCACCAGCCAGTCTACATGTGGGAAAAAAGAACAGAAAATCTACATCTCGGAAAAGAGAAAGTAACATAGCCATGACCCAGCAGGACCTGAACACACCCCCCACCCCAGCTTACCAGCGGGAGGAAGAGAAACAAGGGCAGGGAGGGAGTAGAAGCCCAGGACTGCTAAATACCCAGCCCTAGAAAGCTACTCCAGGAGCACAAACCCATACTGCATGGTGCTCTGGAGATCAGAGTTTATTGGGGAAAAGGTTTCTACAACTGGCTGCTCTGGGACAAAAGAAGGGCAGGCACTTTGAAAGACTTCCCAACAGTGAGAGGGCAGCTAAAGAGGCAAGGATTACACAGAGCTTGCTGCTCAAGAGAAGGAACAGGTGGACCCTATCATCCCAGCACACTCAGATGAGCAGGTTGGGAACTTGCAGGAGCTTCAAGCGCTCCATTCCTCTGGCTAGCAACGCAGCTCTGAGGCCCCCCAAGGCGATAAGCAGTGTGCTGTTCCTTCCTCACAGCCAGCACCTGCATGCAAACCTGCTGCCCCCCACCATCGTGCCAGGCCAGCCAGAGGGCAGCCCTGCCTACAGCAACTACACAGCTTAACACAGAGGCTGCCCCTGTGAGCAGTTCACTGATCCTAACAGCGGATGCAGCCACTGCAGCCTGGAAGCAGGAAAGGGCTCGGTCCTCCCAGCAGACACTGGCATGGCTCGCCTGTGACCCCTGCAATCACTCCAGACCAGACAAGAGGGCAGCCGCGCCTACAGCAACTACACAGGCTTAATGCAGAGGCTGCTCTCTGCATGTGGCTCTCTAGCCCTGACAGTGGAGGCAGGCAATGTGGCCAGGAGGCAGGAAAGAGCTCTCTCTTTAGGGTAGCCACTGGCACAACTAGCCTGCGACCACTACCATTGCTCCAGGTCCTTAGCAGCTCCGAAGAGCAGAGTTTCTGGGCACTAGAGGGTGCCGCCTACACAAACCTAATATTTCTAATTATCCAGTAGGATTATGAAAGGGCAGAAGAACCTTGTTCAATCCAAAATCCCACAAACACCAGAAAGAGGACTCAATATAACTGAAATCACCAATCTTCCTGAAATAGAATTCAAAACAATAGTCATAAGCATGCTAATGGAGCTACAGAAAAATATTCAAGAGCTAATTAAGGGACAAATTCAGGATGGAGATACACACTTTGAAAAATACAGTAGCTGAAATGAAACATACAATGGAGGAGTTTAAAATCAGATTAGATGAGGTAAAGGAGACGGCAAATGCAATAGATATTACAGAACAGGAATACAGAGAAGCTGAGGCAGAGAGAGAAAAAAGGATCTTTAGGAATGAAAGAATATTAAAAGAACTGTGTGACCAATCCAAACAGAACAATATTCGCATTATAGGTGTACCAGAAGAAGAGAGAAAAAAGGGATAGAAAGTGTCTTTGAAGAAATAATTACTGAAAATTTCCCCAATCTGGGGAAGGACACAGTCTCTCAGGCTATGGAAGTGCACATATCTCCCAACACAAGGGACTCAAGGATAACAACACCAAGACATACAGTGATTAAAATGGCAAAGATCAAGGACAAGGACAGAGCATTAAAAGCAGCCAGAGGGAGAAAAAAGATCACCTACAAAGGAAAACCCATTAGGCTACCATCAGACTTCTCAGCAGAAACCTTGTACACCAGAAGGGAGTTTCATGATATATTCAAAGCAATGAAACAGAAAGGCCTCAAACTAAGAATACTCTACCCAGCAAGATTATCATTTAAATTTGAAGGAGGTATTCGGCAATTTCCAGAGAAGCAAAAGTTGAAGGTATTTACCCCCCACAAATGATCTCTACAGTGTATTTTAAAGGGACTGCTCTGGATGGAAGTGGTCTTAAGGCTAAATAGCTGTCACCACAGAAAATAAAACCACAGTACAGAAAGTAGACCAATTATTTATTAACCAAATACAAAACTAAATCAGTGACCATTAAAATCAGTCAATGGATACAAAAAAGTATAGAATATTGACAACTAACATATAAAGAGTGGAGGAGGAAGAAAAAGAACCAAGAAAAAAAAAACCTTCAGATTGTGTTCATAATAGCACAAAAACCAATTTAAGTTAGACTGTTAGTTAGTAAAGAAGCTGCCCTTGAACCCTTGGTAACCACGAATCCAAAGCCTGCAATGACAATAAGTACATATCTTTCAATAATCACCCTAAATGTAAATGGACTCAATGCACCAATCAAAAGACATAGAGTCACTAAATGGATAAGAAAGCAAGACCCATCTATATGCTGCCTAAGAGACTCATTTCAAACCCAAAGACACACACAAAATAGAACTGAAGGAGGGATGGATTAAGATATTTCAGGCAAACAACAGGGACAAAAAAGCGGAGTTGCAGTACTTGCATGAAACAAAATAGACTTCAAAACGAAGAAAGTAACAAGAAACAAAGAAGGATATTACATAATGATAAATGGGTCAGTCCAACAAGAGGCTATAACCTTTATAAACATCAATGCACCCAACATAGAGGCTCCCAAATGTGTGCAACAAATACTAACAAAATTAAAGGGGGAAAGAGAATGCAATGCATTCATTTTAGGAGACTTCAACACACTACTCACTCCAAAGGACAGATCAACCAGACAGAAAATAAGTAAGGGGACAGAGGCACTGAACAGCACATTAGAAGAGATGGACCTAACAGACATTATAGAACACTCCACCCAAAAGCAACAGGATACACATTCTTCTCAAGTGCATATAGAACATTTTCAAGAATAGATCACATACTATGCCACAAAAAGAGCCTCAGTAAATTGAAAAAGATGGAAATTGTACCAACCAGCTTCTCAGACCACAAAGGCATGAAACTAGAAATTGTGCAAAGAAAACAATATGGACCACAAACGCATGGAGGCTTAACAACATACCCCTAAATAATCAATGGATCAGTGAACAAATTAAAATAGACTTCAAGCAATGGGGACAAATGAAAACAACAGCTCAACACCCCAACATCTGTGGCACTTAGTGAAGGCAGTTCTAAGAGGAAAGTATACAGCAATTCAGCCCTATCTCAAGAAAGAACAATCCTAAAGAACAGTCTAAATTCACAACTGATGACACAAGAAAAAGAACAAATGAGGCCCAAAGTCAATAGAAGGAGGGACATAATAGAGACCAGAGAATAAAATTGAGAAGAATAAAACAATAGAGAGAATTAATAAAACTAAGAGCTGGTTGTTTGAGAAAATACACAAAGGAGATAAATCCCTAACCACACTTATCAAGAAAAAAAAAGAGTCTACACATATAAACAGAATCAGAAATGACAAAGGAAAAATCACTATGGACACCACCGAAATACAAAGAATTATTAGAGAAGACTATGAAAAATTATATTCTAACAAATTGGATAACCTAGAAGAAAAGGACAACTTTCTAGAAAAATACTATTTTCTAAGACTGACCCAGGAAGAAACAGAAAATCTGAACAGACCAATTACCAGCAATGAAATTGAATCAGTAATCAAAAACCTACCCAAGAACAAAACCCCCAGACCAGATAGCTTCACCACTGTTAATATCAGACATTTAGATAAGACATAATGCCCATCCTTCTTAAAGTTTTCCTAAAGGTAGAAAAGGAGGGAATACTTCCAAACTCATCTATGGAGCAGGCATCACTCTACAAAACCAGAAAAAAACACCACAAAGAAAATTACAGACCAGTATTCCTGATGAACATAGATGCAAAAATACTCAATAAAACATAAGCAAACCAAATTTAAAAATACATCAAAAAGATAAAACATCATGATCAAGTGCGATTTATTCCAGGGATGTAAGGATGGTACAATACTGGAAAATCCATCAAAACCATCCACTACATCAACAAAAAGGACAAAAATCACATGATCATCTCCATAGATGCTGACAAAGAATTCCACAAAATTCAACATCCAATCATGTTGATAAAATCTCTCAACAAAATGAGTATAGAGAGTAAGTAATTCAACAGGCCATATGAGACAAACCCACAGCCAACATCACATTTAACAGCAAAAAGCTGAAAGCTTTTCCTATAAGATCAGGAACAAGGATACCCACTCTGCCCACTTTTATTTAACATAGTACTTGAGGTCCTAGCCACGGCAATCAGACAACATAAATCAATAAAAGGCATCAGTTGGCAAGGAACAAGTTAAACTGTCACTGTTTGCAGATACTGAAAACCCTAAAGAATCCATCCCAAAACAACTAGAATATCTGAATTCAGCAAAGTAGCAGGATACAAAATTAATACACAGAAATCTGTTACATTCCTATACATTACCATGAACTAGCTGAAACAGAAATCACGAAAACAATTACATTCGCAATCACATCAAAAAGAATAAAATACCTAGGAATAAACCTAACCAAGGAGGTGAAAGACCTAAACCCTTCTAACAAGACACTCTTGAGAGAACTTACACTCCAATAAATGGAAATCCATCCCATGCTCATGGGTAGGAAGAATTAATATTGTGAAAATGACCATATTGCCTAAAGTAATCTACAGATTCAATGCAATCCCTATCAAAATACAAACAGCATTCTTCAATGAACTAGAACAAATAGTTCTAAAATTCATATGGAAGCACAAAATACCCGGAATAGCCAAAGCAATTCTTAGAAGGAAGAATAAAGCAGGGGGATTACACTCCACAACTTCAAACTCTACTACAAAGGCACAGTAATCAAGACAATTTGGTACTGGCACGAGAACAGACGCATAGATCAATGGAATACAACAGATAGTCCAGATATAAACCCACACATATATGACCAATTAATATATGATAAAGAAGCCATGGATATACAATGGAGAAATGACAGTCTCTTCAACAAATGGTGTTGGCAAAACTGGACAGCTATATTTAAGAGAAAGAAACTGGATTACTGTCTAACTCCATACACAAAAATAAAGTTGAAATGGATCAAAGACCTGAATGTAAGTCATGAAACAAAACTCTTAGAAGAAAACATACTCAAAACTCTCTTGAATAAACATGAGCAACTTTTTCATGACCATATCTCCTCAGGCAAGGGAAACAAGCAAAAAAAGAACAAATGGGACTACATCAAATTAAAAGCTTCCGTACAGCAAATGACACCATCAGTAGAACAAAAAGGCATCCTACAGTATGGGAGAATATATTCGTAAACAAAATACCCCATAAGGGTTTGCAACAACATGGATGGAGCTAGAGGGTGTTATGCTCAGTGAAATAAGCCAAGCAGGGGAAGACAAGTACCACATGATTTCACTCATCTGTGGAACAAAAGAATAAAGCAAAAACTGAAGGAACAAAACAGCAGAAGACTCACAGAACCCAAGAATGGACTAACAGTTGCCAAAGCGAAACAGACTGGGAAGGGAGAAGGGGAATAAGGGGCATTACAATTACCACACATAACGTAGTGGGAGGGGTGCAGGGGAAGGCAGTATAGCACAGAGAAGACAAGTAGTGACTCTATAGCATCTTATTATGCTGATAGACAGTGACTGTAATTGGGTATGTGGTGGGGACTTGATAATGGGGGGAATCTAGTAACCACAATGTTGGTCATGTGATTGTATATTAATCACACATTTTTAAATTTTTTTGAAAATTTAAAAATCAGTAAAAATTGGTAAAAAAAAGATTGTGTATCAATGATACCTTAGTAAAAAAAAATTAACCTGGTAATCAAAGATATTAAATACTGTCAATTCTTATCTCTGACTTGGATTCATTCTTTCATTAATTTAGTAAATAGCTATGGAGCACATGCTTTGTCCCAGGCACAAGGTCACAACAAATTAATAAAGTAGACAAAAGCACTGCCTTGAGGCACCCATGGACAGTCAAATAAATTAAAGATGTGGTATGTTAGTGACAAGTGTGTTGTGGTGTAACAAAACAAGGAAGGAGGATAAGAGATGTAAGATCAGGGAAGGAAAAGTATAAGCTCAAGATACCAATCTTGTAGAGGATACCATGAGACACCTGAGGGAGCTCCTTGAGATTGTTCCTGATGTAGAATCCTGAGGGGTGCAAAATAAGATGAGTGATGCTTACTATGTTTATGCAATTTTACTCTCAAGTAAACTGTCCCACGTAAAGAGTACTTATGCACTAATACTTCTGCGATACCAGGAGCCCCAGAAAACTTACTGTTGGAACAGTTAATATTTTTGATGTTTTTGTCAGCTTCCCTTCTAAGCACCTACTGAGGTCTATCTTCAAAACATTCCCATCTTTTTGGCATTACTCTTCTAAATAAAACTTGTCTGCCTTTCCTCAGCACTAACATGTAAAAGCAGCCTCATTCAACAGTTCTTGAATACACACACAGATATGCACATGGATGTAACTGTGTGTACCAGATGTAAGTTCGCTGAAACTCCTTAACTAAATTGGGCCTAAAATCACTCCCTAACACTTCCCTGTAAAATAATCAATCTCATGTTAATGAGTTTTCACTTTTGAACCACAGACAGTCTGAAACAGGATGGTGTTCTTCCCCCGCTACTACTTTTACCTTAGAAAGAAACCATTCTCTGCTTTCTTAGACCTATGCAAGTCAGAGGACAGTAGAGAAGGCAGTCGTTTTAGGTTAGAGCTGTACCTTAGGGTTAAAAAACTGTGTGTCATTTACTACTCTTTCCTTGGGAAAGCACAATCACCCTACTAAAGAAGATTCTGCTATTTTTCTGCACAAACGTCACTTGTTGAGCATCTACAATTTCTTGCAATGGGTGCTATAGAAAACAAACTGCAAATGACATGTCTTCTTTTAATTATACTTGCAAAATATGTCTTAGTGGTGTCACAAAGCTAGCACCGATTTTTTATGGTGTCATTAATATACAGTCACATGAGCAACATTGTGATTACTAGATTCCCCCCATTAGCAAGTCCCCACCACATACCCCATTACAGTCACTGTCCATCAGCATACTAAGATGCCATAGAGTCACTAGCTAGCACGAATTTTAACCAATATATTAAACAAATTGCATTCCACCGGATGGTGTACTTTTCAAAAGCAATAGTATGAATGTACCTCATCCCCCTTAGTTATACACATTAAAATGGTTGAACGGTAAATTTTCGTGTATCATACGGTTAACGTTCTGCATTATTTCGTCACAATACTGCTTACCACAAACAAAAAGCTTATTAAACAAAGCTTGTAAAAGCAACAGCGTGATCCCATTTCGCAAACAACGTACACAGAAACAGTATGTGAGTTTGCATAATTACCCAAAAATTTCAAATGTCAGGGAGCATCCAAACGAAAACGTTTGCGGACTGCGGTTACTTTCACTTTTCTTCCACACACCCACGTCGTCTAATTGTGTGTAGTAAGTACGCTTTGTCTGCCTAATTGGCAGAAGTGATGAAGCGCGCAAACCATTACGCCAAATTCCTTCCCCCGGCGGCTAAGCGCCTCCGGATACGGCCCCGAGCGCCGGGCCGGGGTTTCCAGCCACACTACCCGCCGCCGGCGCACCCTCCGGGCCGGGCCTCAGCCGCCGCCCCCGGCAGCCCCCAGCGCCCCCGCCTGCCCGCACCGCCCGCACCGCCGCCGCTGGAGCCCCAGCGCCTCGCCGGCCACTCACCTACTCCCGAGGCCGCCCGCACTCAGTCCTCGGGCCACACGGGCAGACCCGCGCCCCGCGCCCACCTCGGCGCAGGCCGGGATCGCGCACGCGCGCCGGCGTCCGGCACTGGCGGTCTCTCTAGGAAAGTGGGAGGGCCAAAGTCTCGGCTCCTCCGCAGCCCGAGTGCTTTGCTGGCCCGCGTCTGACCCGCCGGCCTCCTGTGCTCCGCTGCCTGTTGCCCCTTCGGGCCCCAGAGCTCTGTCGGCTCTGACCTGGTTTTCCACATTCCTCCCAATGTGTGCACAGGGCTGCCTTCCCTCAAGGAAGAACAGAACCCAAAGCCAGGGTCGAAATAGGGAACCAGCAAGATCTAGCGGACCGGTGCTGCCTGGGAGGAGCTTTAATAGCTTCATTATCATTAATCATTATTACTAAGGGGATCATTCATTATTCCCTTGGGATCCTTCAATGCGGGGAATCAGATCCGAAGGCGGGGGCCAGTTTCCAGGATGACCTTTTCCCCGACCCAACCCTCCCCCACCCAAACTAGGATACTTGATCATTCCTAGCCACAGGCATACACGACTTTACCATCCTACAGCCCCCAGTGTTCCCTCCTAGGGGCGAGTTCTAACTAGCTCACCTGGTGCTTGAACAATGGCGTTATTTGTCAATATGGGAAATCCCGAAGGAGCAGGTTTGGAGGTGGAGAGGCCCCTTTACTGGGAGTCGAAGCAACACCAAGAGGCTGCCCAGCCCAGGTAGAAGCAAATGTCTTCTGTTAACAGCGCCAGAGAACCTGGAGAGTGGGGCCAACGCCACAAAGACCTGCTGCTGCCGCTTGAGCAAGGTGCAGAGAAGCCTCTGTGCCAAGGGGCCAGGTGGCTGTCCTGGTTGCCCTCTGGTGTGGTTTCTAGGGGCAGACCAGCCCATTGCCAGTTGACCGTCCATTAGGCAGGGTGTCCATCTGTGTCTTGAGGCTCTGCTACACTTACCTGAACGGCCCAGGCTGCTTTTCAGTGCCTCAGTCACCAAGGATGTAAACAGAGAATGGATCATGGCTCCACAGAGATGGTAATAAGGCACAGGGAAACAGCACATGCAAACAGACTGTGGGTAAAATGGCAATATTTCCACAATCTCGTGCCTGGCCTTAGTGCATCCCCATATCAATAGGTGGTCCCAAGGGGTGGAGAGAAGTGGGCCATCTCCATATCAAAAGATAATTACAAGGGTAAGGGAGAGCATATCTAGACCAGAGAAGTTGGGTGGGGCCCCTTCTCCAGCAGCCAGATCATCATAGACACTGGAGAGCAGAACTTGACGACTGCTTGTAAGTAATAAACCACTTTATTTCTCCCTTGGCTGATTTCGGTTTCAAAGGTAATTTACCCCAGGATTTTCCCTGGGAGTTACATCTGGTGGCAGTGGCAGGACCTCTGAACCTGTCTACATGGGTGCTACCCTTGGGCAGGCTTCCTCTACAGATGGTGGGGAGATGCCCACAACCCCCCCCTTGTTGATGGTGGCGAGGCCCCAGTGGCAGCAGGGGTAGAGGGTGCAACTTCACTTGGGAGCCCCCTATCTGTGGGGCTTTCGATTCGGGAGCCCCTAGTGGGGAATTGGTCTAGGGTAAACACCTCCTACATGGGTGGGCCTTTCCCCAGAATTGGGGAAGGGTGGAGACACCAGAAACTGTGGAATTAACCCTCTGTGAGATAGAAGACTGCTTAGAGGCACTGAGTGGCCATTTAGCAGGTGGGATTGTGGGGTGGTTGTTTCTCAAGATAGTGGAAATCGTTATCGAGGACAGAGAGAGGGTTATCAAAGAGAGAGAGAGAGACTTCAGGAGTAGAGAGACACACTTCAGCATTGCTTGGAGGAGCTGGGTGGTGACCTATGGGATGCCCTTAAGAAAGAGAGACAGTTACTGAGAAGACAGGTTGCGGAGTTCCTGGAAGTTTCCTTAACGCACCTAGGGAGGAAGCAGCAGGAGAAGCCGTAATGCAGGAGGAGATGTCAGGAGAGGATGGGGGGTTGTGACCAAGGGCTAATCTGTTGCCAAGTCCACTGCTGGAGGCACCAGCCTCTCCTGTATTAAAAGTCTGCTTGGTTGTAATTAAGAAAATAAAAATGCAACAACTACAGGCTCCTTGGGGGGAGGAGCAGCCCCCTCCCCAGGTTGGGGAACATTCCATGTTTCACCCCTATACCTTGGATGAGCTGGTAGACATGAGTGTTAGGTTTCAGCAGAAGCCATTGGAACCTTTGCTTACATGGCTTTTGCATCTCTGGGATATGGGCTGGAAAATATTGTTATGTTGGGTTATGAAATGTGTAGACTGGCTTTCCTGATGACTCACCTTCCTGATGGCAGTGGATGCAAAGTGCTCATCACACCTCAGGAAACTGGGCACTTCTGGATTGGCTGACAGCAGACATCAGGGCAGTTAGGCCTAATCAGGGTGATTTACCATACTTACTCACCAGCTGGAAAATGTATCCAGCAGGTGTTACGTAAGGTGGGCATGAAAAATATCATCTATAATATGGACCCACAAGGCCCCAATGGGAGTGTTCACTATAGGAATGAGAAATCTGGTGCTCCATACAGCTCCCCCATCTCTCTTTGGGTCCCTAGTGACTATTCTTTCCCGCATATAGAGGAACCCGTAAGTGAGGCTACTCGTACATTAGCAGATCTGGGGGAGGTTGAAACAACAAGAGCATGGAAGGAAGTAAAGTAAAGGCTACAACTGAAAGGAGAAGTGCAAAGGACCCCATGAAGGTCTCAAGGACCCAGATGTGGGTTGATTTGATAAAGGCGGGGGTAGTGAAACAAAAACTTGATGGGCAACCCAATATAATATTTGTAGAACTGTGGCACCACTTCCAACCAGAAGAGCAGTCCCAGCTGCTAAATTTCAGGACACGGAAGCAGAAAGAAAAGCCCCTTGTCTGGCCTGCATCCCTGCAAGACTTCCTTGGGAACAAGTACTCAGGTTCCGCATGGGCCCTCACCTCCACAGAATGATGATTGGGCATCATGGTTTGACTGAGGGGGTGTCAAGGTCCCTACCTTGGGGGATGTCATGAGAACAGGAGGCAACATGTAGAATTAGCAATTCATTGGTCCCCTGTGAATGTACAACGTGTCCTGGTGCTGGTGTACACAGGAGCTGAGTGTTCTTTGATTTATGGCAACCCTGAGCGTTTTCCTGGGAATCCTGCTGGGATTGATGGCTATGGGGGTAAGGCAATTAGAGCGAAGAAAGCCCAAATCCCATTGGGGATAGGGCGTTTACCCCCAGAGGAGTATACAGGGTACATTTCTCCCATCCCTGAATATATTTTGGGGTTAGATATCCTGCAGGGCCTGTGGTTACAGACCACTGCAGGTGAGTTCAGACTGAGGGTACGTGTGGTAAAAGCAGTTCTGAGGGGACATGCTAAGCATCCGTCTGTACCTCTGCCTGTACCTCAGCAAGTGACAAATACTAAGCAGTATAAATTGCCTGAGGGACACAAGGAAATTGGAGAAACTCTACAGGAGTTGGAGAAGGTGGGCATCATAAAGCCCAATCATAGTCCTTTTAATTCCCCAGTGTGGCCAGTGAAAAAGCCGGATGGCTCCTGGAGTATGACCGTGGATTACAGGGAATTGAATAAAGTCATACCCCCTTTGCATGCTGCTGTCCCCTCTATAGCAGACATTCTGGACACCCTCAGCCACGAACTGGGAATGAATCATTCTGTATTAGACCTTGCTAATGCTTTCTTCTCTATTCACATAGTACAGGAAAGTCAGAAACAGTTTGCCTTCACATGGGAAGGCCAGCAGTGGGAATTCACTGTCCTTCCACAGGGATACCTCCACAGTCCCACCATTTGTCATGGACTTGCAGCCCAGGATTTGGCCACATGGAAGAAACTGCAAAGAGTACAGCTGTATCACTACATTGATGATATCATGTTCATGTTTGAATCTCTTGCAGATTTAGAAGGGTCAGTTCCTGAACTGCTGCAACATCTACAGGAGAATGGATGGGCTGTAAACAGCACCAAGTCTCAGGGACCTGGTTTGTTAGTAAAGTTCTTAGGGTTTGTCTGCGTGGGTAATACTAAAATTATCCCAGAAGCAGTCATAGACAATGTCCAGGCATTCCCTACCCCTACCACTGCAGTAGTATTACAGGAGATTTGGAGTCTTTTGGGCTACTGGAGAGTGTTTAACCCTTATACCAGTTGGTACAAAGAGGCATCACGTGGTCCTGGGATGAAAGATGTGCAGCTGCTTTTACTGCTGCAAGCAAGCAGTCAAGGCTGTACAGGCCTTGAGCATAATGGACTCATCAAGGCTCTGTGAGATAGATGTTCATGTAACGGAAGATGGTTTTGGATGGGGCCTTTGGCAGCAGCTTGAACGGACACACCAACCTATGGATTCTGGTCAGAACTGTGGAAAAGAGCAGACGTCTGGCACACCTTGATAGAGAAACAACAGGCTGGTATGTACCATGCCTTGCTATCTATGGAGCCCATCCTCAGAACAGCTCCATCCAAGGTAATAACCACCTATCTCATTGTGGGGTGGGGGCAAGACTGAACCCAAAGGCAACGGAGTGGTGTGGAACAGTCTACAGTAGCCAATGGGGTGGATACTTACAGCAGCATAGCGCCCTGTCTACTAGCCCCTTAAGTGGAGAACTCCAGTGCTTATTGGGGCCAGTGACATATACCAGTGTAAAGCAGGAGGAACTTGCTTTTGAGTCATTGGTAGCCAAGAATCCTTATCGGGAGAGAAAAGCCCCTATACCTGAAGATGCTTGGTATATAGATGGCTGAAGTTGTGGGCAGCTGGGCAGCCCCTGTAGTGGAGGGCTGTGGATTTCTATCCAAAGACTGAGACAATATGGATGGAGGACAGAGAGGGAAAGAGCAGTCAATGAGCTGAGTTGTGGGTAGGATAGCTCGTAATCACCCCAGAGCCTTCCCCTATAGTTGTCTGCACTGACAGCTGGACCGTCTATCGGGGTTTGACCTTTTGGCTGCCAATATGGTACTATGCCAACTGGATGATTGGTCACTGGCCCCTTTGGGGCAAGAGTTATGGCAAGATCTATGGGCCTACAGTCAGACTAAGATGGTTACCATATGTTATGTGACTGGCCATTTGCCTTTTGCATCCCGGGGAATGATGAAGCAGACACATTGGCCCAGGTGCATTGGCAAGAAAGAAAGCCTGCCTCTGATGTGGCCCAATAGTTACACTAGCATTTGTTGCACCTGGGGAAAAAGACAATGTGGGCTTCAGACAGTCAGTAGGGCTTGCATTGAACTTTATAGAAGTCAGCAGAGCCCAGAAGGAGTGCCTTGTGTGCTCTAAGAGGGACTTACACCATGTCCTGAAGCAACATGGGACAATAGTGAGGGGCTAAGACCCTTGTCAGGGGGCAGATAGACTATGTCAGGCTTCTGCCCATATCAGAAGGATATCAGTATGCCATGACTTGTGTGGACATGGCTACTGGATTGTTGGTTGCTTTTTCTGCACGTTGTGCAGATCAGCAAACCACCAAGAGGGGCCTAGAGCATCTCTTTGCTGCCTATGGCCAGCTGCAGGTGACTGAGAGCGCTCAAGGCACCCACTTGACTGGACATGTGTTACAATAATGGGTGAAGAAATTAGGAATAAAGTGGAAGTTTCATGTACCATATAACCTTACTGGGACAGACATGATAGAGAGGTTCAACAGTCTGTTGAAATCTGGCCTGAATTTGGACACCAATTGTCTATGGGGCTAGTCATTTCACCTATGGAAAGTGCTGCAGCATTTGAGTGAAAAACTCTGAAAAGGAACCTTGAGCCCTGTGGGCATGCTAACACACACTACTGCCTCTCCTACACAGCTGTGTGTGCAAACCAAAGAGGAGTTACTGAAGTCAGAGTATGGCCAGCAGAGCAACACCCTGCTGCCTGCCTCAGGTGCATTAAGCCCAAGACTCTGTTGAGTGGATGTAGGGAGGAGTCAAGATGGCAGCATGAATAGAGCAGTGGAAATCTCCTCCCAAAACCACATATATTTTTGAAAATACAACAAATACAACTACTCCTAAAAGAGAGACCAGAAGATACAGTACAACAGCCAGGCTACATCTACACCTGCAAGAACCCAGTGCCTCATGAAGGGGGTAGATACAAGCTGCGGCCTGGTGGGAACTGAGCACACCCCTCACCCCAGCTCCTCGGTGGGAGGAGAGGAGTCGGAGCAGGGAGGGAGAGGGAGCCCAGGACTGCTAAATACCCAACCCTAGCCATCTGCACCAGGAGCACAGAAACACAGTGTGTGGTGTGCTGGATACTAGGGAAGCAGGACAGTAAAATCTGCAAGCGGGTATGCACAGCCAGTGCCCTGGGACAAAAGAAAAACGAGTGCCTTTTGAAAATCTTAAAGGGACTGGAGCCTCACAGCTGGATGGAAGCGCCCTGGCACACTCAGCCCAGCGCTTGAGAATCCCAGGGAACACCAGGTGCCCTAACCCCCTAGTTGGCAGCGCAGCTTGGAGGCCCCTCACTGCAATAAACAGCCTCCTGCCCATTCCTACTCCAGTGCAACTTGCCATAGTGGAGGAGCAACCTAAGGCCAACCATGACCACAGCAGCCGCCTGGGCAAGACATAGAGGCCCTGTCTCCACGCAGCTACCCAGCAAAAGCCGCTAGGGGTCGCTGTTCTCACAGGAGAGGAAGGCCACAAACTAGCAAGAAGGGACATCCTCCCAGCTGACACACGTGCCAACTCCCCACAACTACGTCTATTGCCATGAAAAGGCAGAACAATTTTATCCAGACCAGACTAACAGAGACAAACCCTGAGAAGGAGCTGGGGAAGATAGAACTAGCCAATCTTCCTGAAAAAGAATTCCAAATAAAGGTCATAACCATGCTGATGCAGCTGCAGAGGAAAATGCAAGAGCTAATGGACAAAGGAGGGAGGGAGACTACAGAAATAAAACAATCTCTGGAAGGGCTTAAAAGCAGAATGGAGGAGATGCAAAAGGCCATTAATGGAATAGAAACAAGAGAAGAGGAATGCAGAGAAGCTGATGCAGAGAGAAATAAAAGGATCTCCAGGAAGGAAACAATATTAAGAGAACTGTGTGACCAATCCAAATGGAACAATATTTGCATTATAGGGGTACCAGAAGAAGAAGACAGAGAAAAAGGGATATAAAGTGTCTTTGAAGAAATAATTGCTGAAAACTTCCCCAAACTGGGGGAGGAAATAGTCTCACAGACCATGGAGGTGCACAGAAATCCCAACACAAGTGACCCAAGGAGGACAAAACCAAGACACATAATAATTAAAATGACAAAGATCAAAGACAAGGACAGAGTATTAAAGGAAACTAGAGAGAGAAAAAAGGTCACCTACAAAGGAAAACCCAGACTTCTCAACAGAAACCTTCCATGCCAGAAGAGAATGGCATGATATGTTTAATTCAATGAAACAAAAGGACCTTGAACCAAGAATACTGTAACCAGCATGATTATCATTTAAATATGAAGGATGGATTAAACAATTCCCAGTCAAGCAAAAGTTGAGGGAATTTGCCTCCCACAAGCCACCTCTTCAGGGTATTTTAGAGAGACTGCTCAAGATGGAAGCACTCCTAAGGCTAAACAGATGTCACCAGAGAAAATAAAATCACAGAAAAGAAAGCAGACTAACCAAATACTAACTAAAGGCAAAAAATAAAGTCAACAACTCACAAAAGCAGTCAAAGGAAACACAAAACAACACAGAATAAAATACCTAACATATAAAGAATGGAGAAGGAGGAATAAGAAGGGAGAGAAATAAAGAATCATCAGAGTGTGCCTATAATAGATTAATAAGTGAGTTAAGTTAGACAGTAAGATAGTAAAGAAGCTACACTTGAACCTTTGGGAACCACAAATCTAAAGCCTGCAATGGCAATAAGTACATATCTTTCAATAATCACCCTAAATGTAAATGGACTGAATGAACCAATCAAAAGACACAGAGTAATAGAATGGATAAAAAAGCAAAACCCATCTATATGCTGATTACAAGAGACTCACCTCAAACCCAAAGACATACACAAACTAAAAGACAAAAGATGGAAAAGATGTTTCATGTGAACAATAGGGAGTAAAAAGCAGGTGCAGCAATACTGGTATCAGACAAAATAGACTTCAAAACAAAGAAACTAACAAGAGATAAAGAAGGACATTACATAATGATAAAGGGGTCAGCCCAACAAGAGGATATAACCATTTATAAACATACATGCACCCAATACAAGAGCACCAACATATGTGAAAAAAATACTACCAGAATTAAAGGAGGAAATAGAATGCAATGCATTCGTTGCAGGAGACTTCAACACACCAATCACTCAAAGCACAGACCCACCAGACAGAAAATAAGTAAGGACACAGCGGCACTGAACAACACACTAGAACAGACGGACTCAACAGACATCTACAGAACTCTACACCCAAAAGCAGCAGGATACACATTCTTCTGAAGTGCACATGGAACATTCTGCAGAATACAGCACATACTAGGCCACAAAAAGAGCCTCAGTAAATTCAAAAAGATTGAAATTTAAGCAACCAACTTCTCAGACCAAAGGCATAAAACTAGAAATAAACTGTACAAAGAAAACAAGAAGGCTCACAAACACATGGAGGCTTAGCAAAAAGCTTCAAAAAAAATCAGTGGATCAATGACCAAATTAAAACAGAGATTAAGCAATATATAGAGACAAATGACACTGACAGCATAAAGCCCCAACTTCTGTAGGATGCAGTGAAGGTAGTTCTAACAGGAAGGTATATAACAATCCAGGCATATCTAAAGAAGGAATAACATTCCCAAATGAATAGTCTAAAGCCACAGTTATTGAAACTGGAAAAAGAAGAACAAATGAAGCCCAACGTCAGCAGAAGGAGGGACATAATAAAGATCAGAGAAGAAATAAATAAAACTGAGAGCAATAAAATAATAGACAAAATCAATGAAACCAAGAGCTGGTTCTTTGAAAAAATAAACAAAATAGAAAAGCCTCTAGCCACACTTATTAAGAGAAAAAGAGAATCTACACACACCAACAGAATCAGAAATGAGAAAGGAAAAATCATGATGGACCCCACAGAAATACAAAAAATTATTAGAGAATACTACTAAAATCTATATGCTTACAAGCTGCAAAACCTAGAAGAAATGGACAACTTCCTAGAAAAATACAACCTTCCAAGACTGAACAAGGAAGAAACAGAAAATCTAAACAGACGAATTACCAGCAAAGAAATTGAAGTGGTAATCAAAAAACTACCCAAGAACAAAACTCTCGGGCCAGATGGATTTACCTCGGAATTTTATCAGACATACAGAGAAGACATAATACCCATTCTCCTTACTTTTGCAAAAAATACAAGAGGAGGGAACACTTCCAAACTCATTCTATGAAGCCAGCAACACTCTAATACCAAAACCAGGCAAAGACCCCACAAAAAAAGAAAATTGCAGACCAGTATCCCTGATGAACATAGATGCAAAAATACTCAACTAAATATTAGCAAACCAAATTCAAAAGTACATTAAGAGGATCATACACCATGATCAAGTGGAATTCATCTCAGGGATGCAAGGATTGTACAACATTCAAAAATCCATCAGCATCATCCACCACATCAATAAAAAGAATGAGAGAAACCACATGATCATTTCCACATATGCTGAAAAAACTCTCAACAAAATGGGTATACAGGGCAAGTACCTCAACATAATAAAGGCCTTATAAGACAAACCCACAGCCAAAATTATACTTAACAGTGAGAAGCTGAAAGCTTTTCCTTTAAGATCGGGAACAGGACAGGGATGTCCACTTGCCCCACTGTTATTCAGTATAGTACTGGAGGTCCTAGCCATGGCAATCAGACAAAACAAAGAAATACAAGGCATCCAGATTGGTAAAGAAGAAGTCAAACTGTCACTATTTGCAGATGACATGATACTGTACATAAAAAATTCTAAGGACTCCATTCCAAAACTACTAGAACTAATATCTGAATTCAGCAAAGTTGCAGGATAGACAATTAATACACAAAAATCTGTTGCTTTCCTATACACTAATGACAAACTAACAGAAAGAGAAATCAGGAAAACAATTCCATTCACAATTGCATCAAAAAGAATAAAATACCTAGGAATAAACCTAACCAAGGAAGTGAAAGACCTATACCCTGAAAACTACAAGACAGTCATAAGAGAAATTAAAGAGGACACTAATAAATGGAAACTCATTGCATGCTCTTGGCTAGGAAGAATTAATATTGTCAAAATGGCCATCCTGCCTAAAGCAATATACAGATTCAATGCAATGCCTATTAAAATACCAAAAACATTCTTCAATGAACCAGAAAAAATAGTTCTAAAATTCATATGGAACCACAAAAGACCCTGAATAGGCAAAGCAACCCTGAGAAGGAAGAATAAGGCAGGGGGGATCTCGCTTCCCAACTTCAAGCTCTACTACAAAGCCACAGTAATCAAGACAATTTTGTACTGGCACAAGAACAGAGCCACAGACCAGTGGAACAGAATAGAGAGTCCAGATATTAACCCAAACATATACAGTCAATTAATGTGTGCTAAAGGAGCCATGGACATACAATGGGGAAATGACAGATGCTTCAACAGCTTTTGTTGGCAAAACTGGACAGCTTCATGTAAGAGAATGAAATTGGATCATTGTCTAACCCCGTAAACAAAAGTAAATTTGAAGTGCATCAAAGATCTGAATGTAAGTCATGAAACCATAAAACTCTTAGAAAAAAAGATAGGCGAAATCTCTTGGACATAAACATGAGCAACTTCTTTGTGAACATATCTCCCTGGGCAAGGGAAACAAAGCAAAAATGAACAAGTGGCACTATATCATGCTGAAAAGCTTCTGTACAGCAAAGGACATCATCAATAGAACAAAAAGACATCCTACAGTATGGGAGAATATATTCATAAATGACAGATCTGATAAAGCGTTTACATCCAAAATATATAAAAAGCTCATGCACCTCAACAAACAAAAAGCAAACAATCCAATTAAAAAATGGGCACAGGAGCTAGACAGTTCTCTAGAGAAGAAATTCAGATGGCCAACAGCCACATGAAAATATGCTCCACATCACAAGTCATCAGAGAAATGCAAATTAAAACCACTATGAGATATCACCTCACACCAGTAAGGATCGCCACCCAAAAGACTAACAACAACAAATGTTGGCGAGGTTGTGGAGAAAGGGGAACCTTCCTCCGCTGCTGGTGGGAATGTAAACTAGTTCAACCTTTGTGGAAAGCAGTATGGGGGTTCCTCAAAAAGCTCAAAATACAGTTCCTGTGTGGTAACCTCCAATGAGTTCTACACAAGGGTATAAAGGGCATATAAAAGTGTAGGCAAAGGGTCTGTTTGTGTTTATACAGAGGATCAAAGCCTAATTGGGCTACCCCGAAAATCAACTAAGATACGATATGAAAAAGAACTTCCAACATCAGCACTCTCTGGAAGACTCATGCCAGAAGATGATCATCAAAAAACCCCAACAAAGATCCACGCACTGCTACAGCTGTAGATGCACTCATCCCACCAGTTCCTGGACTTGCCATGGGAATGAGGAAGGAGATATCTAAGCTGGCCTGTGCATACAGTAAAACAACAAATTTGACTGGATCTATACTGTTGGAACTCAATCAAGAAATAGGAGAAGTGCAAATTGTAGCGCTCCAAAATCTTACAACTACAGACTATTTACTGTTAAAAGAACATAAACGATGTGAACATTCCCCAGGAATGGGTTGTTTTAATTTGTCTGATTTCTCTCAGACTGTTCAAGTTCAGTTGGACAATATCCACCATATCATAGATAAGTTTTCACAAATGCCTAAGGTGCCTTAATGGTTTTCTTGGTTTCACTGAAGATGGCTGGTAATTACAGGTATGCTTTGGTTATGTAACTATACTCCTATTATGTTAATGTGTGTGCGCAATTTAAGTAGTAGCTTAAAACCTATACATGCTGAAGTTACTCTACAAGAAGATATGTCAAAGAAATAATCAATCTTCCCATGTTTTCTTCCACCTGCTACTTCTATAACTTTTCTTCTTCCTTCCTAATTACAACCCTTAAATAGAATTCGTGCCTCATATCAAATTTACCGAGTATCATAATTCTCCCAAGTGGTAAAGATACCTGAAGACAAATGCTGGGCATAGAAGCCACAGGGCATAAATATGCAAAGAAGTAAAAAGCTAACCTTTTCAGACAATAAGGCTTCTCTGTCACTTACCAACTTTACATTTCCCTGTATGGCCCCGGAAGATGACTGGTTAGCCAGAGACGGGTAAGATTCCTCAAGGGAGGAACAACCTAAGACAGGCACAGTCGTAGGGGTGTCATCAGGTGAGAAATTGGGGATCAACAGAGGTGAGGCTTAGAACCTCACCCCCCCTGTTCTGAGAGAAATGTTCTGCATACGTGGATGTTTTATTGCCCGTGTCTAGTGTGGATTAACACATAGTCTACAGGCACACACCTGATCATCTACATTTGCTCTCTTACAACACTAAACTATGTTTTCTACCTTTATCTTGTATCTACCTACCACTTCAGCATTTTATTAAAAATAATAATAATAAAGAGAGAAATGTGGTATCCACATATAAATCAAGTATAAAAATCAAATGAGTATTCATATTTGAACTGACTGTTTAGAGTTCATAATGCATGAGCAAAACCGAAGGTTTCTGTGATGGCTGCCCTTGTACTGTTCACCATGTAAGAACTTATTCACTATGTAAGAATTTGTTCCCCATGTAAGAACTTGTTTGTTATGCCTCAGAAGATTGGAGACTGATGAAAATTAGGCTTGGGGTGGATTAATGATTGTGCATTGAGCATTGACTCCCCTATACAGAATTTTATTGTCGTTAACAACCATTTGATCAATAAATATGAGAGATGCCCTCACAAACAAACAAACAAACAAACAAAAAAAGTACACACTTCCAATGGTAAAATAATAAGTAACCGGGATGTAATGAATATAGTCAAGATATTGTAACAGCTTGGTATAGTGATAGCTGGTACCTAGAATTGTCATGTATATAAATGTTGAATCACTATGTTGTACACCGGAAACTAATGTAATGTAATACTGTGTGTCAACTACCCTTCAATCAAAAATAATTATCTACAAAAAAAAAAAAAAAAGCTCAAAATAGAAATACCATTTGACCCAGAAATTCCACTTTTTGGAATTTACCCTACGAATGCAGCACTCCAGTTTGAAAAAGACAGATGAACCCCTATGTTTATTGCAGCACTATTTACAACAGCCAGAAAATGGAAGCAACCTAAGTGTCCATCAGTAGATGAATGGATAAAGAATATGTGGTATATATACACAATGGAATATTGTTCAGTCAGAAGAAGAAAACAAATCCTACCATTTGCAACAACATGAATGGACTAGAGGGTATTGTGCTCAATGAAATAAGCCAGGCAGAGAATGACAAATACCAAATGATTTCACTCATCTGTTGAGTATAAGAACAAAGAAAAACCTGAAGGAACAAAACAACAGCAGAAACACAGAACCCAAGAATGGACTAACAGTTACCAAAGGGAAAGGGACTGGAGAGGATGGGTGGGAGGGGAGGGATAATGAGTGGGGGAGAAAGGGGGCATTATGATTAGCATGTGTAATGTGGGGGGTAGCATGGGGAAGGCTGTGCAATACAGAGAAGACAAGTAGTGATTCTACAGCATCTTACTACGCTGATGGACAGTGATTATAATGGGGTTTGTGGGGGGGACTTAGTGATGGGGGGAGTCTAGTAAACAAAATGTTCCTCATGTAATTGTAGATTAATTATACCAAAAAAGAAAAAAAGGCCTGTGGCTTGCTTTCTGCTCCCTGTCTTTCTGAAATCATTTGCATTGCAGGAAGATATCTGCCATGTCTTGAAAACACTTGAGCAGTTTTCCAGAAGGCCCACATAGTGAGAAACTGAAGACCCCTGCCAACATCTATTGAAAAGCTCAGGTGCCTTCTCTGCAGTCATGTAACTGATTTATATTGGAAGTGGCTCTTCCAGCCCCAGTCAAGTCTTCAGATGACTACAACCCTGGCCAATATCATGATAAAATCTTAAGAGAGACCCTCAACCAGAACAACCCAGCTAACTGCTCCTGAATGCCTGACTCACATAAACTGTGAGATAAGAAATGTTGGTTGTTTAAGCCATAAGTTTTATGTGTAATTTTTTATATACCAGTAGATAATGAATACACAAAGTTTTAAAATCTGTCAAATTTCTCATAATGTCCTTGGTGTGCAATTCCTGACTCCCTCTCTAAAATGGTACTAGGGAACCTTGAAATAGTCCTGTGCATTAGTTAGGGCTTTCTTCATCACATATAAGAGACACAGATCAAACTACTTTGATCAACAGGGGAAATTATTAAAAAGATCTTGCATGAACACCAGAATAGCAAGGGTTCAGCTGAGTCTTAGAAGCCACTGGAAACAGACACTGCAAAGTCTGTCAGAACATACTTAATAGCTTTACCTTCAGTTCCAATTTTTTAAAAAGCTAAGGAAAATACTGATTGATCTGGTTGAGGTTGCATACCAAGTCCTAGACCAATCAATGGTAGTGGGGCAGTATTTCTGTTTCAAGTATCTTTGCATAATAGATTACTTAAAAACAAGCCCTCTTGTACAGAGATGTACGATTGAAATGTTGGTCCCCTCCCTGCTTCTGACCCGCAGACAAGGGAGGAGACACGATGAGATATCAAAGATCTGAAAGGACCAGCCAGGGGACTTAAGGCATAACAGCACAAGAGTGGTGCTGAGAGGGCACCCTTCATATTTATTGAGCAAATGCAAGATAATAACAATAGAATTCTGTGTGGGTGACTTAATAGACAACCATTAACTAACTCTAATCTTGATCCTCAGAGTCTTCAGTCTCCTGGGATGTGAAGTCTCACAAGGTATTAAAACAATAGCAAGGGCAATTAAGTCACAGAAACAGTTTTGGTCTTGTTTATTCTGTTCCTGATAACTTATCAGGAATTACAGGAAAAATAATCAAGTCATATATGATTATACATTTGATTTCTATACTTGATTTCTATAATAATTTCACATTTCCCCCTTATTTTTTAAATAAAGAACACCAAAACAGTGGGCATAATACAAGCTGGAAGTCCACTTTCCAATTTAGGTATTAGCTGGGTGAAAGCAGCAGAGAATGCCTCACATAAATGGGGTGATGAGGTTCCAAGCCTCACCTCAATTGGCCCCCTTCTCCTCACCTGTTGGCCCCCTGCGACTGTGCCTGTCTTAGGTTGTTCCTCCTATGAGGAATCTTACCTGTCTCTGGCTAACCAGTCATCCTCCAGGGCCATACAGGGAGATAACATGCAGCAAAAAGAGGCATTTGAAGTAGGTCAATGCCTTTTCTCATACTCTTATGTCCAGCCATAATCATAAAAATAACAGAATACAATGATTCACTGCACGGACTTTCATGGGGGGTAATGTAGACAGAGAACAATAATTTCTTAGATGTTACTTCTTGAAAAGTAGCATAAGCATGTATTGACTTCAATAAATTAGTGATCAAATGACGTACCCACATTACCAGAACAGGAAGACAAGTACATAATAGAAGTATACCTATAAGTATTGGCCATATCCAATGAAACCAAGAAAACCAATTTGATAATCCAGGCATTTGTGAAAACTTATCAATAACATGATGGATATTATCTAATTAGTTTTGAATAGTTTAAGAAAAATCAGACAAATTAAAACAACACATTCCTGGAAACTGTTCACACCCTATGTGTTCTTTTAACAGAAGATAATCTATAGTAGTGCGATTTTGAAGTACTGCAACTCATACTTCTCCCAGTTTCTGGTTGAGTTCAGATAATATAGAAGCAGTCAAGTTTGTAGTCTTACTATATGCACAGGCCAACTTAGATATTTCATTTTGCATCCCAGTAGCAAGCCCGGGGACTGGCAGAAGGAATGCAGCAGCAACTGCAACCGCAGCAGGATTTAACAACTTTAAGTTGTCATCACAGACGGACAGTAGGGCTCCAGATCTCCTATGTGTATATCCAGGATGATCTATGAGAGAATTAAGAATACGTCCTATGCCACAAACACCTTGGTAATATGAAGAAAAGGCTTGATAGGTTTTGTTATCACACAGAAACACACAACCATTTGGGAGTCTATATCCATATGGCCATTTTACACAAATAGTGGAATTACAATAGGAAGGTATACGAGTACAATTAATACACATACAATCAGAAATTATAGTAGTACTGATAGGTAAATTTAATTGAATATCACGCACAAGAATTCTAGGAGAATGGGTAATGTTTATACCTGATACATTGGTGAACACTGGGGGAGGAAATCCTATTTCTATTAAATTCTTTGTTAATAATCCACTAATGGAAGAATCTCCTGCTACACAAAAAGATGACTTATTTAATCCTTGGCTTGCAAGTTGCAACCACAGGTTAGGTGAGGAGAACTTATGTTCTGGTACAAGTGATATATTTAAATACACATAACTACTTTTATACAATATATCAAGAGATATCTTTTTTGAAAATTTTCACAGGTATAATTTTCAATATCTTCTTGAGTCAAAACTGTTGTTTTTTTTATTTTTTATTTTATTTTATTTTATTTATTTATTTTTTTTAAATAATTATTTTTTATTGAAGGGTAGTTGACGCACAGTATTACATTACATTAGTTTCAAGTGTACAACACAGTGGTAGAACATTTATATACATAATTCTAGGTTCCAGCTATCACCCAACCAAGCTGTTACAAAATCTTGACTATATTCCTTATGCTATACATTACATCCCGGTTACTTATTTATTTTACCATTGGAAGTCTGTCCTTTTTTTTTTTTTTTTTTTTTTTGTGAGGGCATCTCTCATATTTATTGATCAAATGGTTGTTAACGACAATAAAATTCTGTATAGGGGAGTCAATGCTCAATGCACAATCATTAATCCACCCCAAGCCTAATTTTCGTCAGTCTCCAATCTTCTGAGGCATGACAAACAAGTTCTTACATGTAGAACAAATTCTTACATAATGAATAAGTTACATAGTGAACAGTACAAGGGCAGTCATCACAGAAACTTTCGGTTTTGCTCATGCATTATGAACTCTAAACAGTCAGTTCAAATATGAATACTCATTTGATTTTTATACTTGATTTATATGTGGATACCACATTTCTCTCTTTATTATTATTATTTTTAATAAAATGCTGAAGTGGTAGGTAGATACAAGATAAAGGTAGAAAACATAGTTTAGTGTTGTAAGAGAGCAAATGTAGATGATCAGGTGTGTGCCTGTAGACTATGTGTTAATCCACACTAGACACGGGCAATAAAACATCCACGTATGCAGAACATTTCTCTCAGAACAGGGGGGGTGAGGTTCTAAGCCTCACCTCTGTTGATCCCCAATTTCTCACCTGATGGCCCCCCTGCGACTGTGCCTGTCTTAGGTTGTTCCTCCCTTGAGGAATCTTACCCGTCTCTGGCTAACCAGTCATCTTCCGGGGCCATACAGGGAAATGTGAAGTTGGTAAGTGAGAGGGAAGCCTTATTGTTTGAAAAGGTTAGCTTTTTACTTCTTTGCATATTTATGCCCTGTGGCTTCTATGCCCAGCATTTGTCTTGAGGTATCTTTACCACTTGGAAGAATTATGATACTCGGTAAATTTGATATGAGGCACGAATTCTATTTAAGGGTTGTAATTAGGAAGGAAGAAGAAAAGTTATAGAAGTAGCAGGTGGAAGAAAACATGGGAAGATTGATTATTTCTTTGACATATCTTCTTGTAGAGTAACTTCAGCATGTATAGGTTTTAAGCTACTACTTAAATTGCGCACACACATTAACATAATAGGAGTATAGTTACATAACCAAAGCATAACTGTAATTACCAGCCATCTCCAGTGAAACCAAGAAAACCATCAAGGCACCTTAGGCATTTGTGAAAACTTATCTATGATATGGTGAATATTATCCAACTGAACTTGAACAGTCTGAGAGAAATCAGACAAATTAAAACAACCCATTCCTGGGGACTGTTCACATGCCATATGTTCTTTTAACAGTAAATAGTCTGTAGCTGTAAGAGTTTGGAGCGTTACAATTTGCACTTCTCCAAATTCTTGGTTGAATTCCAACAGTATAGATCCAGTCCAATTTTGTTGTTTTACTGTATGCACAGGCCAGCTTAGATATCTCCTTCCTCATTCCCATGGCAAGTCCAGGAACTGGTGGGATGAGTGCATCTACAGCTGTAGCAGTGCGTGGATCTTTGTTGGGGTTTTTTGATGATCATCTTCTGGCATGAGTCTTCCAGAGAGTGCTGATGTTGGAAGTTCTTTTTCATATCGTATCTTAGTTCATTTTCGGGGTAGCCCAATTAGGCTTTGATCCTCTGTATAAACACAAACAGACCCTTTGCCTACACTTTTATATGCCCTTTATACTCTTGTGTAGAACTCGTTGGAGGTTACCACACAGGAACTGCCCTTTTTTTTTTTTTTTTTTGCTTTGTTTTTGGTATCACTAATCTACACTTACATGACGAATATTATGTTTACTAGGCTCTCCCCTCCACCAGGTCTCCCCTATAAACCCCTTTACAGTCACTGTCCATCAGCATAGCAAAATGTTGTAGAATCACTACTTGCCTTCTCTGTGTTGTACAGCCCTCCCTTTTCTCCTACCCCCCCATGCGTGTTAATCTTAATAGCCCCCTACTTCTCCCCCCCTTATCCCTCCCTACCCACCCATCCTCCCCAGTCCCTTTCCCTTTGGTACCTGTTAGTCCATTCTTGAGTTCTGTGATTCTGCTGCTGTTTTGTTCCTTCAGTTTTTCCTTTGTTCTTATATTCCACAGATAAGTGAAATCATTTGGTATTTCTCTTTCTCCGCTTGGCTTGTTTCACTGAGCATAATACCCTCCAGCTCCATCCATGTTGCTGCAAATGATTGGATTTGCCCTTTTCTTATGGCTGAGTAGTATTCCATTGTGTATATGTACCACATCTTCTTTATCCATTCATCTATTGATGGACATTTAGGTTGCTTCCAATTCTTGGCTATTGTAAATAGTGCTGCAATAAACATAGGGGTGCATCTGTCTTTCTCAAACTTGATTGCTGCATTCTTAGGGTAAATTCCTAGGAGTGCAATTCCTGGGTCAAATGGTAAGTCTGTTTTGAGCATTTTGATATACCTCCATACTGCTTTCCACAATGGTTGAACTAACTTACATTCCCACCAGCAGTGTAGGAGGGTTCCCCTTTCTCCACAGCCTCGCCAACATTTGTTGTTGTTTGTCTTTTGGATGGCAGCCATCCTTACTGGTGTGAGGTGATACCTCATTGTAGTTTTAATTTGCATTTCTCTGATAATTAGCGATGTGGAGCATCTTTTCATGTGTCTGTTGGCCATCTGTATTTCTTTTTTGGAGAACTGTCTGTTCAGTTCCTCTGCCCATTTTTTAATTGGGTTATTTGTTTTTTGTTTGTTGAGGCGTGTGAGCTCCTTATATATTCTGGACGTAAAGCCTTTATCGGATGTGTCATTTTCAAATATATTCTCCCAGACTGTAGGGATCCTTCTTGTTCTATTGATGGTGTCTTTTGCTGTACAGAAGCTTTTCAGCTTAATATAGTCCCACTTACTCATTTTTGCTGTTGTTTTCCTTGCCGGGGAGATATGTTGAAGAAGAGGTCACTCATGTTTATGTCTAAGAGGTTTGTGCCTATGTTTTCTTCCAAGAGTTTAATGGTTTCATGGCTTACATTCAGGTCTTTGATCCATTTTGAGTTTACTTTTGTATATGGCGTTAGACAATGGTCCAGTTTCATTCTCCTACATGTAGCTGTCCAGTTTTGCCAGCACCACCTGTTGAAGAGACTGTCATTTCGCCATTGTATGTCCATGGCTCCTTTATCAAATATTAATTGACCATATATGTCTGGGTTAATGTCTGGATTCTCTAGTCTGTTCCATTGGTCTGTGGCTCTGTTCTTGTGCCAGTACCAAATTGTCTTGATTACTATGGCTTTATAGTAGAGCTTGAAGTTGGGGAGTGAGATCCCCCCTACTTTATTCTTCTTTCTCAGGATTGCTTTGGCTATTTGGGGTCTTTGGTGTTTCCATATGAATTTTTGAATTATTTGTTCCAGTTCATTGAAGTATGTTGCTGGTAGTTTCATAGGGATTGCATCAAATCTGTATATTGCTTTGGGCAGGATGGCCATTTTGACGATATTAATTCTTCCTAGCCACGAGCATGGGATGAGTTTCCATCTGTTAGTGTCCCCTTTAATTTCTCTTAAGAGTGACTTGTAGTTTTCAGAGTATAAGTCTTTCACTTCTTTGGTTAGGTTTATTCCTAGGTATTTAATTTTTTTGGATGAAATTGTGAATGGAGTTGTTTTCCTCATTTCTCTTTCTGTTGGTTCATTGTTAGTACATAGGAAAGCCACAGATTTCTGTGTATTGATTTTGTATCCTGCAACTTTGCTGTATTCCGATATCAGTTCTAGTAGTTTTGGGGTGGAGTCTTTAGGGTTTTTTATGTACAGTATCATGTCATCTGCAAATAGTGACAGTTTAACTTCTTCTTTACCAATCTGGATTCCTTGTATTTCTTTATTTTGTCTGATTGCCGTGGCTAGGACCTCCAGTACTATGTTAAATAACAGTGGAGAGAGTGGGCATCCCTGTCTAGTTCCCGATCTCAGAGGAAATGCTTTCAGCTTCTCGCTGTTCAATATAATGTTGGCTGTGGGTTTATCATAGATGGCCTTTATTATGTTGAGGTACTTGCCCTCTATTCCCATTTTGCTGAGAGTTTTTAACATGAATGGATGTTGAACTTTGTCAAATGCTTTTTCAGCATCTATGGAGATGATCATGTGGTTTTTGTCTTTCTTTTTGTTGATGTGGTGGATGATGTTGATGGACTTTCGAATGTTATACCATCCTTGCATCCCTGGGATGAATCCCACTTGGTCATGGTGTATGATCCTTTTGATGTATTTTTGAATTCGGTTTGCTAATATTTTGTTGAGTATTTTTGCATCTACGTTCATCAGGGATATTGGTCTGTAGTTTTCTTTTTTGGTGGGGTCTTTGCCTGGTTTTGGTATTAGGGTGATGTTAGCTTCATAGAATGAGTTTGGGAGTATCCCCTCCTCCTCTATTTTTTGGAAAACTTTAAGGAGAATGGGTATTATGTCTTCCCTGTATGTCTGATAAAATTCCGAGGTAAATCCATCTGGCCCGGGGGTTTTGTTCTTTGGTAGTTTTTTGATTACCGCTTCAATTTCGTTGCTGGTAATTGGTCTGTTTAGATTTTCTGTTTCTTCCTGGGTCAATCTTGGAAGGTTATATTTTTCTAGGAAGTTGTCCATTTCTCCTAGGTTTCCCAGCTTGTTAGCATATAGGTTTTCATAGTATTCTCCAATAATTCTTTGCATTTCCGTGGGGTCCGTCGTGATTTTTCCTTTCTCGTTTCTGATACTGTTGATTTGTGTTGACTCTCTTTTCTTCTTAATAAGTCTGGCTAGAGGCTTATCTATTTTGTTTATTTTCTCGAAGAACCAGCTCTTGGTTTCATTGATTTTTGCTATTGTTTTATTCTTCTCAATTTTATTTATTTCTTCTCTGATTTTTATTATGTCCCTCCTTCTGCTGACCTTAGGCCTCATCTGTTCTTCTTTTTCCAATTTCGATAATTGTGACATTAGACCATTCATTTGGGATTGCTCTTCCTTTTTTAAATATGCTTGGATTGCTATATACTTTCCTCTTAAGACTGCTTTTGCTGTGTCCCACAGAAGTTGGGGCTTAGTGTTGTTGTTGTCATTTGTTTCCATATATTGCTGGATCTCCATTTTGATTTGGTCATTGATCCATTGATTATTTAGGAGCGTGTTGTTAAGCCTCCATGTGTTTGTGAGCCTCTTTGCTTTCTTTGTACAGTTTATTTCTAGTTTTATGCCTTTGTGGTCTGAAAAGTTGGTTGGTAGGATTTCAATCTTTTGGAATTTTCTGAGGCTCTCTTTGTGGCCTAGTATGTGGTCTATTCTGGAGAATGTTCCATGTGCACTTGAGAAGAATGTATATCCCGCTGCTTTTGGATGTAGAGTTCTATAGATGTCTATTAGGTCCATCTGCTCTACTGTGTTGTTCAGTGCTTCCGTGTCCTTACTTATTTTCTGCCCAGTGGATCTATCCTTTGGGGTGAGTGGTGTGTTGAAGTCTCCTAGAATGAATGCATTGCAGTCTATATCCCCCTTTAGTTCTGTTAGTATTTGTTTCACATATGCTGGTGCTCCTCTGTTGGGTGCATATATATTTAGAATGGTTATATCCTCTTGTTTGACTGAGCCCTTTATCATTATGTAGTGTCCTTCTTTATCTCTTGTTACTTTCTTTGTTTTGAAGTCTATTTTGTCTGATATTAGTACTGCAACCCCTGCTTTCTTCTCACTGTTGTTTGCTTGAAATATGTTTTTCCATCCCTTGACTTTTAGTCTGTACATGTCTTTGGGTTTGAGGTGAGTTTCTTGTAAGCAGCATATAGATGGGTCTTGCTTTTTTATCCATTCTGTTACTCTGTGTCTTTTGATTGGTGCATTCAACCCATTAACATTTAGGGTGACTATTGAAAGATATGTACTTATTGCCATTGCAGGCTTTAAATTCGTGGTTACCAAAGGTTCAAGGTTAGCCTCTTTAGTATCTTACTGCCTAACTTAGCTCGCTTATTGAGCTGTTATATACACTGTCTGGAGATTCTTTTCTTCTCTCCCTTCTTTTTCCTCCTCCCCGATTCTTCATATGTTGGGTGTTTTGTGCTGTGCTCTTTCTAGGAGTGCTCCCATCTAGAGCAGTCCCTGTAAGATGTTCTGTAGAGGTGGTTTGTGGAAAGCAAATTCCCTCAGCTTTTGTTTGTCTGGGAATTGTTTAATCCCACCGTCATATTTGAATGATAGTCGTGCTGGATACAGTATCCTTGGTTCAAGGCCCTTCTGTTTCATTGTATTAAATATATCATGCCATTCTCTTCTGACCTGTAGGGTTTCTGTTGAGAAATCTGACGTTAGCCTGATGGGTTTCCCTTTATAGGTGACCTTTTTCTCTCTAGCTGCCTTTAACACTCTTTCCTTGTCCTTAATCTTTGCCATTTTAATTATTATGTGTCTTGGTGTTGCCCTTCTTGGATCCTTTCTGTTGGGGGTTCTGTGTATTTCCGTGGTCTGTTCGATTACTTCCTCCCCCAGTGTGGGGAAGTTTTCAGCAATTATTTCTTCTAAGATACTTTCCATCTCTTTTCCTCTCTCTTCTTCTTCTGGGACCCCTATAATACGGATATTGTTCCTTTTGGATTGGTCACACAGTTCTCTTAATATTGTTTCATTCCTGGAGATCCTTTTGTCTCTCTCTATGTCAGCTTCTATGCGTTCCTGTTCTCTGATTTCAATTCCATCAATGGCCTCTTGCATTCTATCCATTCTGCTTATAAACCCTTCCAGAGTTTGTTTCATTTCTGCGATCTCCTTTCTGGCATCTGTGATCTCCTTCCGGACTTCATCCCATTTCTCTTGCGTATTTCTCTGCATCTCTGTCAGCATGTTTATGATTCTTATTTTGAATTCTTTTTCAGGGAGACTGGTTAGGTCTGTCTCCTTCTCTGGTGTTGTCTCTGTGATCTTTGTCTGCCTGTAGCTTTGCCTTTTCATGGTGATAGGAATAGTCTGCAGAACTGGGACGAGTGACAGCTGGAAGGACTTCCTTTCTTGTTGGTTTGTGGCCCTCCTCTCCTGGGAGAACAGCGACCTCTAGTGGCTTTTGCTGGGCAGCTGCGCGCAGACAGGGTTTCTGCTTCCTGCCCGGCTGCTATGGAGTTAATCTCCGCTGTTGCTGTGGGCGTGGCCTGGCTCGGGCAGCTACTCCAAAATGGTGGAGTCACGTTGGAGCAGGAGCGGCTGGGAGGCTATTTATCTCCGTAAGGTGCCTCCCTGCTCCCTTCAGCCCAGGGGTTAGGGTGCCCAGAAATCCCCGGATTCCCTACCTCTGGATTAAGTGACCCGCCCTGCCCCTTTAAGACTTCCAAAAAGCACCCGCCAAAACAAAACAACGCCCACCAACAAAAAAAGAAAAAAATTTTTTTTAATTAAAAAAAAAAAAAAAAGGTGGTCTTTCGTTTTTCTTTATTCTGCGGTGCCAGCCTCAGGCCTCTGCTCACCGGTCTTTCTGCCCTGTTTCCCTAGTATTGGGGTCCCTATCCCTTTAAGACTTCCAAAAAGCGCTCGCCAAAACAAAACAGCAAAAAAGGAAAAAAAAATGGTCGCGTGCTTTTCTTATGCCCTCTGTCGCCCAGCCTCCAGTGCCTGCTCACTGTTCCTGCTGCCCTGTTTCCCTAGCATCCAGGGCCCCCTGGGCACGTACTGTGTCTGCGCTCTGGCCCGGATGGCTGGGGCTGGGTGTTCGGCACTCCTGGGCTCTGTCTCCCTCCCGCTCTGCCTGCTCTTCTCCCGCCGGGAGCTGGGGGGAGGGGCTCTCGGCTCCCACGGGGCCGGGGCTTGTATCTTACCCCCTTCGCGAGGCGCTGGGTTCTCTCAGGTGCGGATGTGGTCTGGATATTGTCCTGTGTCCTCTGGTCTTTATTCTAGGAAGGGTTGTCTTTGTTATATTTTCATAGATATATGTTGTTTTGGGAGGAGATTTCCGCTGCTCTACTCACACCACCATCTTCTGCCCCTCTCTCAAAACTGTTTTATAAATGTCATATCGATTATTTTCTAATTAAATTGATCAGTAGCATTACACCATCCAAGTCTTCCTCCAGATGTTTGTCTATATATTTCCTCACCATTCTTTTTCCATACTACAGGACCTACAGGAGTAGAACAGGTTGATACACACTGAAGTACTACTCCTTGGCCTAAATGTGGTGAATTGCTCACACTAGCTGTAATAGTGCAAGCTTGTGTAGTGTGTGTATGTATAAATACCATCGCCAAAAACAAAAGTAGAAACTTCACTATCCAGGAAGCTTCACTCCATTGGTGAGCTTTGTTGGTGGCCATCCTCTGGAGCAGCTCTTCCAGAGGGTGTTGATGTTGGGAGTTCTTCTTCATATCGTATCTTAATTCATTTTCTGGGTAGCCAGATCAGTCATTGATCCTCTGTAATGACACAAACAAACCCTTTGCCCCACACTTTAATATGACCTTCATACCATTGTGAAGAACCTATTGGAGACCACCATACAGGAACTGCTGTTGTTTTAGAAAAAGAAATATTGTCAGAAAAATGCACTTCCATAGCTGATTGTACATCACCCTTTAAAATATCAAAATTAAGGATATGTAATGCATGTATTAATTGTTGATTTGCAGTTAATTTTATCATATAGGGCAGTAATCCCCCTTTTCGTTTTAATAAATAATGCTTTAGAGTAATATGATGATGTTCAACTAGAGCTTGGCCTGTAGAATTGTATGAAATGCCTGTTTTATGAGTGATATTATATAGCTGAAAAAATTTTCTTAGTGTAGAGGAGAGGTAAACTGGAGCATTGTCAGTCAGCTTAAGAGAAAAAGCTTAAAACATTTTGTCAGCAACATATGAAACAAAAAACTATAAAATCATTTTTCTTTAGTTCACTTAATTTTATATAACCAATACCTGTTCTGCTGAAATCTAGTTCTTTACTAGTTTGGGAGTAATTACACAGTGATTATAAATGACAAAAGATTTACAAATGACAATGGTTAAAGATCTGATGAGAACTTACTGTAAGACAGTTGATATACAGAAATTTGGATATTTCTGTAACATAAAATATTCAGTAATAAAGTTTAGCATTATTCCTCTTGACAGTGCTTTCCAGGTAAATATATATCAGATTAATAAGCCAAATTAGTCAAATAGTTTCCTTGATGAGGAGAAGAAATGCCTCTGAAATGTTCCAGGGGCCCTCTGGAAAATATCAGAGTTAACTAGAGGTAAAGGTACCTTTTTAAATTTGGTCTTGGGAGGCTGTCAAAAGTTTTTAAGGCACTTGCCTAAATAGAATTATAATTATTAAATAACACTTATAATTTAACCAGAATGATAATAAGGTTTAAAAGCAAATACAGAAGGTTACATAGTTGTTAACAACACTTAGCTTACAGTCTTTTTAATATTAAGGTCTCATTTTCTTAAATGCTCAGACAATTCATTGAGACTTTAAGCATAAGAAACTGTTAAACAATTAGAAAACTTTTTGCAATCTTTCAACATTAAAGGTAGAATAATAAACTTTTGTTCTTTTAAGAAACAAAAGATTCTAGTCCGTGTACTTGATGTCAAGATTTATTTGCTTTAATTTCACATAGCATAACTATATCAATTTTTCCACAAGCTTTCTACAACCTTCCTTTTACATTCAGTGTTCTCCCTCTTTAAGTAAATAGCTGCACTTTAGAACAATTACCTTCTTTTACCTTCAACAAAACGAATTTCTGTTCTTTATCCTTTCTCTTATTAAAACACACATCTTTATTAGCAAGTAGAGATGTTTCCTTCTTTAAGTAGCTTTTATTAGACCTTAAAACCATTGGGAACTTAAATTTTCAGTGAACACTGAGAAGTGGGATATTATAAACTATTGCACTAGCATTCTTTAGATTAACAAATTAATGAACACACTTTATAATTCCTGGAACCATGTGCTTTACAGCATAATCTCTAAGCACAAAATATGTCTACTTAACTCAGCAAAACTTTAAGGTTTTAGGTTACTACAAAGACTCCCAGGCAGTTTGTAGATATACACACTGTAATGCATTAACACTGTAAGAATATAGTAATTTATCCTCCATTTGCCCCATGGTCCCAAGCACATAAACCGGTGAAAATTATGCCTGGTCTTTCCTGGGGCTTGACTAGGCTTACCCCGCCTTATCTCTAAACATCCCGACCCTCCCCCAAAGCAACAGGCCGAGCGGATCTGCCACAATAAAAGGTACCACGCTGCTGCCCTCTCTGTCTCTGTCTCTGTCTGTCTGTCTCGCTGCCCTCTCTCTCTTTGTCTCTGTCCCCCTGCTCTCTCTGTCCCGCTGCTCTCTCTGCTGCTCCCTCTCTCTCTCTCTCTCTCCCCCCACCCCCCCTCTGGGGCAGCCACTTTCTCCTTCAGATAATAAAGTCTCTTGCGTGGGCCCATGTCTCCTGAGTCCTTCTGGGTAAGGAGGGTCGCAGCAAGATACCCTTTCAAACACACTATTATTAAGATGTTTATTTGCTACTCTTATTTAGTTTACTTATTCCTAACAACTATGCCCACAAAATTTTTACCAAACAATAGACAAAGTCAAGCCTCTCTTTAGGCATTTCTTCTTGAATTATTTAACAGGTAACATCAACTTCAATGACTGTAGGTAAATTTAGGCAGCTGATATCTATAAAGACATGTACATTTCAGTTTACCTTAAATTAACATTAATGCTTAGTATCTTTTATTAGAATTTCATGGAAGTTTTAGAATGCCCAATTTTTACAAGCGTTTGTCTTTAAATCACTTTTTATTAATACCATCCGGAGATTGAAAAATATTTTTCATCTACACATTTAGACATAGAAACATAGATTGAGACGTAATGACTAGTTAGCAACACTTTTCATAAAAGAACATATACACAGACAGACAGATACAAAGATTTGAGTTACTAATGTTCAATTGCCTTCTTTCTTTTTAGCTTACTTGATTAAAAGTACTTCAGTTTTCAAGAATACACTCTAAGGGAGAACAGTTTACATAATTGGGTTAAGGTTTAGATGGCCCCAGACTAAAAGGGCCGATGAAGGCTCTGTACTGATAGGGACTGTGTGCGTCCAGGGTGCTGGAAGTGAAACACAAGTACAATTCTAGCACCAGTCATTTAAAGCCAGGCTATATTGCAGAAGATAAATTTCTTCTATCTCAGGGAGTCTAGTTTAAAACTTCTCAATTTTCAAAGATAATGATGAACCCAATAAGTAAAATAGATTTTCACTAAAAGAATTTAGAAAAACCAGCTCCATATTGTAGTAGTTCATGGGATTTTGACTATTTTCTTCCCTTGTAGCAAAATATATTTAGCTGCATAACATTATATAGCATACTTCTTTCAGGGGCCAAGCCTCTCTAATCAGAGAGTTTGTATTGAGGCCAGGTTTGTGTGCAGAAGATAAGACACTTCTTTTTTAGAGTTTAGGGATCAAATTGCTCCCAGTTTTCCTAGTTTTCTCTGCACGAGCTTTAGTCATTCCTTGAGAGGCCCCTGACTGTCTGATAAATGCAGGGACTGTGAGACTTTTCTCTGCTGGAGCCTTAATCTGAGTCATAAGCTTGTTTTGCTTCCCTGGAGCTGCAGAAAAGGAAATACCTAGCTCCAGGATGACTGCCTCTAAGGAAAGGAGTCAATAGAATAGAGCTATTTACATGTTGATTTGAGGTTTCAGCTTGATGGCTTTACAGACTTCATTTACATTACACAAGAGAAAGTGGTGCAGGCCTAAGAGGACTGCTTTGAATGGGGAGCAAGGTAAATTAATAAGAGTAAAGGTTTGTGTAAGTCAGTTTTTGATAATTGAGTTTTTTTAATGTGTTCTACCTACTTGAGTTCTTAAGCTTTTAAGGTTAAGTCTCTAGGACTATTAAGATCTGAGGGTCTTTTCAAAGTATTGAAGAGATGTTGTAGTTTATAAGTAGGAATATTTAGTAATGGTTGGATCCAATTGATATCCTAATAGTTTTTGAAAATCCTGTAGTTTTAAGATGATCTCTCCTTATCTGAATTTTCTTGAATTCTGTTCCCCAGGTAATTCATTGGGTATTGTATTTGTATTTTATCAGGAGCTATTTTTAAGCCCCATGGTTTTAATTCAGTCTCAGTTTCCAAAAGGATAGTGGTAATGTAGAACCCGAAGAATCAAAAGTTAGCATAAGTACAGCCATCTTAAAGGCTCAAACACCATTTTCTAACCTAGAAGGAGAAAAATTACTAGAACTTTGAAAAACAAGTTAGTCAGCCAGTGTTAATTGTAGTGACCTTTAGTTAGCCAACCTCAATCAGTTAAGCTTATCTTGCTAGAACTACCCTAAACATTCCAAAAGTGATTTTATCTAACCAGACCCCCAGGATGAGGCGTCAGCCGAAAATTTATGTGTCTATGAAAAAAAACACTGTATTGTGACTGTAGAAAATACTGCCCCTCTGAAAATGCTATAAAAACTTCTGGCTTTGTGAGTTCCGGGTCCTCGTTGAGACCCGCTGCATCGGGCTAATGCATGGACCCCAGCTAGCTGGCCTCTGAATAAATTCCTCTTGCTTGTTGCATCAAGAGACGCCTTCCGTGAGTGATTTGGGGCGGCGTCCTCCTCTGGGAGAATCCAACATTTGGGGGCTCGTCCGGGATCGTGCGCTCACCCCGCTTCACTCCCGAAGCTGTTCTTGGAGGAAGAGGTAAGATTAGTGGCGCCTTGAGTTGTCTGTGTTCTGTGTTCTGCTTTTCAGTGAGATGGGTTGGAGTTCTGAAAAGGGTACCCTCTGTCTGGCAGCCGTCCTGGTCCCGTAAGGGGTCGCGACTGCGGTCGGTAGACGTACTTGGAGCACCGCAGGCTGCAACCCTGGGGGACGCCCCGGGGAGTTTGGAGGGCCAGGGACGCCTGGTGGCCTCCCACCTGTTTTTCCGCAAAAGTGAACCGGATGAGATAGGGTTGGTTTTTAGGCGCCGAGAGTATCAGCCCACTGAATTCCTTCCAGTTCTTGGTCAGAAATCTGAGGAAGACAAAAAGCGGCCGCTGTGTGTCTAATCTCTGTGTGTCTCTGTTTTATGTGTCCTTTATGTGTCTAATAATTGTTATACTGGCAATGGGACAGACCGTGACGACCCCCCTTAGCCTGACGTTAGGTCATTGGACAGAAGTGAGAGCAAGGGCGCATGAGTTGTCAGTAGAAGTTAAAAAAGGGCTGTGGCAGACTTTCTGTACCTCCGAGTGGCCCACTTTTAACGTTAGATGGCCCCCGGAGGGGACTTTTGACCTCTCCACTCTGCTTGCAGTAAAAGCTGTTGTTTTCCAGAATTCAACTCGGGGACATCCGGATCAGCAGCCCTACATTGTGGTCTGGCAAGAATTGGTGGAAAATCCACCGCCCTGAGTAAAGCCCTGGGTGCGAAAGAAAGCGAACTCTCGAGTCTTATTGGCTCAGGCTCAACCTCGGGGAAAAGGGAAAGAGACCACCAAAATACACCCTGACACTCAAGACTTGCTCATGGTTGATGATCCACCTCCTTACCCTCCTGCCTCTGGCCCCGGCTCCTCTGATGCCTCTAGCCTCTGGTACCGAGGCATCGGGGCCAGCTCCGGGACCGACCCAGGGAACTCGGCGGCGCCGAGGGGCCGCATTGGACCCATCAGGTATTTTTCCCCTCAGGTCTTATGGGGCCCCCATTCTCGGGGAGGAAGGAGACCCGCCTTTCCAACCTCTGCAATACTGGCCATTCTCCTCTGCCGATTTATATAATTAGAAAGCTAACCACCCTCCTTTTTCAGAGGAACCGCAGAGACTAATGGGACTGATAGAGTCCCTGATGTTCTCTCACCAGCCCACTTGGGATGATTGTCAGCAGCTCTTACAGGTACTCTTCACCACGGAAGAAAGAGAAAGGATCCTCCTGGAAGCGCGAAAGAACGTGCCTGGAGCTGACGGACGACGGTCGCAACTCCCTCATGATATAGAAAGGGGGTTCCCACTGACCAGACCCAACTGGGACTTTAATTCTCCAGAAGGTAGGGAGCGACTAACCATCTATCGCCAGGCTCTGGTGGCAGGTCTTCGCGGGGCTGCAAGACGCCCCACCAATTTGGCCAAGGTAAGAGAGGTTAGTCAGGGAGCCGCTGAGGCACCCGCAGTGTTCTTAGAACGCCTGATGGAAGCCTTCAGGCGGTATACTCCTTTTGACCCCACTTCTGAGGAACACAGTGCTTCAGTGGCTCTTGCCTTTATTGGGCAATCAGCGCCTGATATTAGAAAGAAGCTTCAGAGACTAGAAGGCTTACAGGATTTGTCGTTGAGAGATTTAGTGAAAGAAGCTGAGAAAGTTTATCATAAGAGAGAGACTGAGGAAGAGAAAGAATTAAGGAAGGAAAAGGAAAAAGAAAGTAAGGAGGAAAAGAGGGATAGGAAGCATGAGAGAAATTTAACAAAAATCTTGGCCGCAGTAGTAGAAGGTAAGGGACGTCCGCCGTCTAGTGGTAGAACTAGTAAGGCAGGGCACCTGGGCAACCGGCCTCCTTTAGATAAAGATCAATGTGCATACTGCAAAGAGAAAGGACATTGGGTGAAAGAATGCCCTAAAAAGCCACTGCAGAAGCCTCCAAAAAAGGTGTTGTCTCTGCTGGAAGACGAAGATTAGGGAAGACGGGGCTCAGAACCCCTCCCCGAGCCCAGGGTAACTCTGAAAGTGGAGGGGCAACCCGTTGAGTTCCTAGTAGACACCGGTGCTCAACATTCTGTATTAACTAAAGACAAGGGCCCTCTCTCTGGCAAAAAGTCTTGGGTGATTGGAGCTACAGGCCAGAAACAATATGCATGGACCACCCGAAGAGCAGTAGACTTAGGAGTAGGACGAGTAAGTCACTCGTTCCTCATTATACCGGAATGCCCTACGCCCCTGTTAGGAAGGGACATCTTGACCAAAGTAGGAGCCCAAATATCTTTTCAAGCTGAGAAACCTCTGGTGACTAATCAGGAAAATAAGCCTTTGAACTTGAGTATTCTGACCATAAGATTGGAAGACGAATACTGTCTTTTTATAGAACCAGAGCCCTCCCGAATTAGTCAGGAGTGGCTCGACCGATTCCCAGGAGCCTGGGCGGAGACGGCGGGCATGGGGCTCGCCAAGAACCAGCCCCCTGTAATCATAGAACTAAAAGCTTCAGCCTTGCCAGTGACTGTGAGGCAATATCCAATAAGTAAAGAAGCCAGGGATGGAATTAGGCCACATATCCAGAAGCTTATAGAACAGGGAATATTAGTAAAATGTCAATCCCCATGAAACACCCCCTTGCTGCCTGTAAAAAAGGCAGGAACGGGAGATTACCGACCAGTACAAGATTTAAGAGAAGTTAACAAAAGGACACAGGACATTCACCCCACCGTGCCAAATCCCTATAACCTACTAAGCTCCCTGGTCCCAAAAAACATCTGGTATTCAGTTTTAGATCTAAAGGATGCTTTCTTTTGTCTGCGCTTGCACCAGAACAGCCAACCGCTGTTTGCCTTTGAGTGGAAAGATCCCACCACAGGAACTACTGGGCAATTGACCTGGACTCGTTTGCCACAAAGATTCAAGAACTCGCCCACCCTCTTCGATGAGGCTTTACATCAGGACTTGGCTTTCTACCGAGCTTCAAACCCACAGGTAACTTTGCTGCAATATGTTGATGACTTATTGATAGCCGCTCCCACCCGGGAGACCTGCCAAGAGGCCACTGAAGCCCTTTTGACTGAACTTGCCAAATTAGGGTATAGAGCATCTGCTAAGAAAGCACAGATCTGCCAACAAGTGATTTATTTGAGATATTCCCTTAGAAAAGGGAAAAGGTGGCTTACTGAAGCCCGGAAGCAGACTGTGACGCAGATTCCGGTCCCCACTACAGCACGCCAGGTTCGCGAGTTTCTGGGGACAGCGGGGTTTTGTAGATTGTAGATACCTGGATATGCTTCCTTGGCCGCCCCTCTGTACCCCCTTACCAAGGGGACAGCCCCGTTTGTTTGGGGATCTGAGCAACAACAGGCCTTTGATGATATCAAGAAAGCCCTCCTCTCAGCACCCACTCTAGCATTGCCAGACGTAACTAAGCCATTTGTCCTTTTCGTGGACGAACGGAGCGGAGTAGCTCGAGGAGTGTTGACCCAACAATGGGGACCTTGGAAGAGACCTGTCGCCTATCTGTCAAAAAAATTAGACCCCGTGAGTAGTGGGTGGCCTGCCTGCCTGAGAGTAGTAGCAGCTGTGGCCCTCCTAGTTAAAGATTCTGACAAACTAACACTGGGACAAAAACTCACTGTGGTTGCTTCACATGCGTTAGAGAGCATAATCCGGCAACCACCCGAAAGATAGATGTCAAATGCCAGAATGACTCACTACCAGACCTTACTCCTGAATCGTGATTGTGTAGAATTTGCCCCACCCGCCATCCTAAACCCAGCTAATCTGCTCCCCGATTTAGAAAAAGAAGTACTTCATACCTGCCAGGAAATCCTGGCTGAGGAGGCGGGGACCCGCCAGGACTTACAAGATCAGCCTTTAGAAGGACCAAGACTCCTGACTTGGTATACAGACGGGAGCAGTTACATTATGGATGGTAAGAGAATGGCGGGAGCTGCAGTAGTCGATGATAACCAAATCGTGTGGGCCAGTGGACTTCCAACGGGCACTTCTGCACAGCAAGCAGAGCTTGTCGCTCTGACTCAGGCTCTAAAGATGGCAGAAAGTAAGAGACTTAACGTCTATACCGACAGCCGATACGCTTTTGCCACTGCTCACATACACGGGGCTATTTATAGACAGAGAGGGTTATTGACTTCTGCCAGGAGAGATGTTAAAAACAAACAAGAAATTTTAAATTTGTTAGAAGCCATCCATAGACCTAGAGAAGTGGCAATAATACATTGCCCTGGGCATCAAAAAAGTGACTCTCTAATAGCTCAAGGAAACAGAAGGGCGGACCAAGCTGCAAAACAAGCAGCCCAGGGAATGAATATCTTACCCCTCCAAGTGTACCCGGAGGCCACTTGTATTAAGAGCTTCCAGTATACACCCGAAGACCTCACTTGTATAAACAAACTAGAGTTTAAAAATTCCTCACCCCACGAGATATACAAGTCTGAAAAAGGGAGAGTTGTACTGCCTAAGAGAGAGGCAGAAGAATACTTAAGGCAATTGCATCAATTGACACATTTGAGAGCAAAAAACCTAAAGACCTTGGTTCAAGACACCCCTTATCATGTTATTAGATTAAGAAAACTGGCTGACGAGGTTGTAAGAAATTGTGTTCCCTGCCAATTAGTAAATGTGAGTAAAAATCCAGTAACATCCGGGAAAAGACTTCGAGGAGATCGCCCAGGAGCTTACTGGGAAGTTGACTTCACTGAGATCAAGCCTGTTAAGTATAGATATAAGTACCTTCTAGTTTTCCTAGACACATTTTCAGGATGGACAGAGGCGTTCCCCACCAAAACTGAGACAGCTCAGACGGTGTCTAAAAAGATCCTTGAAGAAATATTTCCCAAGTTTAGAATCCCAAAGGTAATCGGCTCCGACAACGGCCCTGCCTTTGTTGCCCAAGTAAGTCAGGGATTGGCCAAGATTTTGGGGACGGATTAGAAATTGCATTGTGCATACAGGCCCCAGAGCTCAGGGCAGGTAGAAAAAATGAATAGAACTCTAAAAGAGACCCTGACTAAATTATCCATAGAGACTGGTTTATATGATTAGTTGGTCCTCCTTCCCTTCGCCTTATTCCGAGTTAGAAACACCCCCAGCCGTTTTAGACTAACACCCTTTGAAATAATGTTTGGAGCCCCGGCTCCACTAAATGCAGCTCACCTCCACGTATCCCCTGAATCTGTGACTAATAAGTTTCTGCGTGAAAGGTTACGGGCTCTGGAAGTTGTGCAGAAAGAAGTGTGGGCCTCTATCCGAGAAGCCTATCGGCCAGAGGACATTTCAGTACCTCACCCGTTCCAAGTGGGAGACTCTGTCTACGTAAGGCGACATCGAACGGACAATCTTGAGCCTCGGTGGAAAGGACCCTTCATCGTCCTTTTAACCACACCTACAACTGTGAAAGTAGATGGCATCTCTTCCTGGATACATGCTTCACATCTGAAGAAAGCGCCTCAACCAGACCCGGACTGGCGAGTAATTCGAACTGATAACCCTCTTAAATTTCGCTTGTATAAAAATGATTGTGTCACTAACAATTCTAATTCTAATGACCCAGTTACTTCCCACCTTCCAGAACCCTAAACCCCATGAACCCAGGTTACTCACATGGCAAATCATTACCCCAGCTTCCCAACAAGTAGTAGTCCAGTTAACAGGACAACACCCTAGGAGAACTTGGTGGCCTACCCTCACTGTAGATTTGTGCACACTCTTCAAACAAGACCCATAGTATGAAGATAAAGTTGGGGTACCCGGATGTAGTACTCGAGATTATACAGTGCATTGGGGCTCTGGGACCATGAAAGAGCTCCAGAATACCTGCTTCTATGTATGGCCAGCCCCCTCAGCCGATAGTGCCAAGGCCTCACAGTGTAGTGGGAAGACAGATTTTTTCTGCAAAAATTGAGGTTGTGAACAAACAGGGACATGCCATTGGCTGACAGGAAGCGCAGGGAGATCTCCTCTAGGCCTCATAAAAATCCAGTAGAATACCGCTCGTGCCCAATGCACGACTAATCCCACCTGCAACCCTATTGACATCTCTTTCAGAGATGCAAGAAAAAGGGCTTATGTAGAGACTAAGACTCTACCAGAGTGGCTATGATAATAGAGTCTTGTTTATGCTCAGGCTTAAAGTAGAGACTCTTCCGGCTGTCCCAGTAGGACCCAACGCTGTTTTGCGGGATCAACCGCGTCTCCCAGCCCCAGCCCCAAAACAGGCCCTAGGCCCACCTATAGACTCTGCCACCACTCCCTCCGCCTCCACTCTTGGCCGAGTCACCTACTTTCCTGGCACCGGACAACGCCTTCTCAACCTCCTTGAAGGGGCTTTTCAGGTCTTAAATACCACCAACCCTAACACTACTGAATCCTGTTAGTTGTGTTTCTCTTCTAGGCCGCCTTATTATGAAAGATTGAGATTGTTAGGCAGTTTTTTTTTTTTTTTTAATTATTATTTTTTATTGAAGGATAGTTGACACACAGTATTACATTACATGAGTTTCAAGTGTACAACACAGTGGTAGAACATTTATATACATAATTCTAGGTTCCAGCTATCACCCTACCAAGCTGTTACAATATCTTGACTATATTCCTTATGCTATACATTACATCCCGGTTACTTATTTATTTTACCATTGGAAGTCTGTCCTTTTTTTTTTTTTTTTTTTTTTTTGTGAGGGCATCTCTCATATTTATTGATCAAATGGTTGTTAACGACAATAAAATTCTGTATAGGGGAGTCAATGCTCAATGCACAATCATTATTCCACCGCAAGCCGAATTTTTGTCAGTCTCCAATCTTCTGAGGCATAACAAACAAGTTTTTACATGTAGAACAAATTCTTACATAATGAATAAGTTACATAGTGAACAGTACAAGGGCAGTCATCACAGAAACTTTCGGTTTTGCTCATGCATTATGAACTCTAAACAGTCAGTTCAAATATGAATACTCATTTGGTTTTTATACTTGATTTATATGTGGATACCACATTTCTCTCTTTATTATTATTATTTTTAATAAAATGCTGAAGTGGTAGGTAGATACAAGATAAAGGTAGAAAACATAGTTTAGTGTTGTAAGAGAGCACATGTAGATGATCAGGTGTGTGCCTGTAGACTATGTGTTAATCCAAGCTAGACCAGGGCAATAAAACATCCACGTATGCAGAACATTTCTCTCAGAACAGGGGGGGTGAGGTTCTAAGCCTCACCTCTGTTGATCCTCAATTTCTCACCTGATGGCCCCCCTGCGACTGTGCCTGTCTTAGGTTGTTCCTCCCTTGAGGAATCTTACCTGTCTCTGGCTAACCAGTCATCTTCCGGGGCCATACAGGGAAATGTGAAGTTGGTAAGTGAGAGAGAAGCCTTATTGTTTGAAAAAGTTAGCTTTTTACTTCTTTGCATATTTATGCCCTGTGGCTTCTATGCCCAGCATTTGTCTTGAGGTATCTTTACCACTTGGAAGAATTATGATACTCGGTAAATTTGATATGAGGCACGAATTCTGTTTAAGGGTTGTAATTAGGAAGGAAGAAGAAAAGCTATAGAAGTAGCAGGCGGAAGAAAACATGGGAAGATTCATTATTTCTTTGATATATCTTCTTGTAGAGTAACTTCAGCATGTATAGGTTTTAAGCTACTACTTAAATTGCACACACACATTAACATAATAGGAGTATAGTTACATAACCAAAGCATATCTGTAATTACCAGCCATCTGCAGTGAAACCAAGAAAACCAGTTAGGCACCTTAGGCATTTGTGAAAACTTATCTATGATATGGTGGATATGGTCCAAATGAACTTGAACAGTCTGAGAGAAATCAGACAAATTAAAACAACCCATTCCTGGGGACTGTTCACATGCCATATGTTCTTTTAACAATAAATAGTTTGTAGTTGTAAGACTTTGGAGCGCTACAATTTGCACTTCTCCAAATTCTTGGTTGAGTTCCAACAGTATAGATCCAGTCCAATTTTGTTGTTTTACTGTATGCACAGGCCAGCTTAGATATCTCCTTCCTCATTCCCATGGCAAGTCCAGGAACTGGTGGGATGAGTGCATCTACAGCTGTAGCAGTGCGTGGATCTTTGTTGGGGTTTTTTGATGATCATCTTCTGGCATGAGTCTTCCAGAGAGTGCAGATGTTGGAAGTTCTTTTTCATATCGTATCTTAGTTCATTTTCGGGGTAGCCCAATTAGGCTTTGATCCTCTGTGTAAACACAAACAGACCCTTTGCCTACACTTTTATATGCCCTTTATACCCTTGTGTAGAACTCGTTGGAGGTTACCACACAGGAACTGCACTTTTTTTTTTTTTTTTTTTTTTTGCTATCACTAATCTACACTTACATGACGAATATTATGTTTACTAGGCTCTCCCCTATACCAGGTCTCCCCTATAAACCCCTTTACAGTCACTGTCCATCAGCATAGCAAAATGTTGTAGAATCACTACTTGCCTTCTCTGTGTTGTACAGCCCTCCCTTTTCTCCTACCCCCCCATGCATGTTAATCTTAATACCCCCCTATTTCTCCCCCCCTTATCCCTCCCTACCCACCCATCCTCCCCAGTCCCTTTCCCTTTGGTACCTGTTAGTCCATTCTTGAGTTCTGTGATTCTGCTGCTGTTTTGTTCCTTCAGTTTTTCCTTTGTTCTTATATTCCACAGATAAGTGAAATCATGTGGTATTTCTCTTTCTCCGCTTGGCTTGTTTCACTGAGCATAATACCCTCCAGCTCCATCCATGTTGCTGCAAATGATTGGATTTGCCCTTTTCTTATAGCTGAGTAGTATTCCATTGTGTATATGTACCACATCTTCTTTATCCATTCATCTATTGATGGACATTTAGGTTGCTTCCAATTCTTGGCTATTGTAAATAGTGCTGCAATAAACATAGGGGTGCATCTGTCTTTCTCAAACTTGATTGCTGCATTCTTAGGGTAAATTCCTAGGAGTGCAATTCCTGGGTCAAATGGTAAGTCTGTTTTGAGCATTTTGATATACCTCCATACTGCTTTCCACAATGGTTGAACTAACTTACATTCCCACCAGCAGTGTAGGAGGGTTCCCCTTTCTCCACAGCCTCGCCAACATTTGTTGTTGTTTGTCTTTTGGATGGCAGCCATCCTTACTGGTGTGAGGTGATACCTCATTGTAGTTTTAATTTGCATTTCTCTGATAATTAGCGATGTGGAGCATCTTTTCATGTGTCTGTTGGCCATCTGTATTTCTTTTTTGGAGAACTGTCTGTTCAGTTCCTCTGCCCATTTTTTAATTGGGTTATTTGTTTTTTGTTTGTTGAGGCGTGAGAGCTCCTTATATATTCTGGACGTCAAGCCTTTATCGGATGTGTCATTTTCAAATATATTCTCCCATACTGTAGGGATCCTTCTTGTTCTATTGATGGTGTCTTTTGCTGTACAGAAGCTTTTCAGCTTAATATAGTCCCACTTACTCATTTTTGCTGTTGTTTTCCTTGCCCAGGTAGATATGTTCAAGAAGAGGTCACTCATGTTTATGTCTAAGAGGTTTTCGCCTATGTTTTCTTCCAAGAGTTTAATGGTTTCATGGCTTACATTCAGGTCTTTGATCCATTTTGAGTTTACTTTTGTATATGGCGTTAGACAATGGTCCAGTTTCATTCTCCTACATGTAGCTGTCCAGTTTTGCCAGCACCACCTGTTGAAGAGACTGTCATTTCGCCATTGTATGTCCATGGCTCCTTTATCAAATATTAATTGACCATATATGTCTGGGTTAATGTCTGGATTCTCTAGTCTGTTCCATTGGTCTGTGGCTCTGTTCTTGTGCCAGTACCAAATTGTCTTGATTACTATGGGTTTATAGTAGAGCTTGAAGTTGGGGAGTGAGACCCCCCTACTTTATTCTTCTTTCTCAGGATTGCTTTGGCTATTCGGGGTCTTTGGTGTTTCCATATGAATTTTTGAATTATTTGTTCCAGTTAATTGAAGAATGTTGCTGGTAGTTTCATAGGGATTGCATCAAATCTGTATATTGCTTTGGGCAGGATGGCCATTTTAACGATATTAATTCTTCCTAGCCATGAGCATGGGATGAGTTTCCATCTGTTAGTGTCCCCTTTAATTTCTCTTAAGAGTGACTTGTAGTTTTCAGAGTATAAGTCTTTCACTTCTTTGGTTAGGTTTATTCCTAGGTATTTTATTTTTTTTGATGCAATTGTGAATGGAGTTGTTTTCCTGATTTCTCTTTCTGTTGGTTCATTGTTAGTATATAGGAAAGCCACAGATTTCTGTGTGTTGATTTTGTATCCTGCAACTTTGCTGTATTCCGATATCAGTTCTAGTAGTTTTGGGGTGGAGTCTTTAGGGTTTTTTATGTACAGTATCATGTCATCTGCAAATAGTGACAGTTTAACTTCTTCTTTACCAATCTGGGTTCCTTGTATTTCTTTATTTTGTCTGATTGCCGTGGCTAGGACCTCCAGTACTATGTTAAATAACTGTGGAGAGAGTGGGCATCCCTGTCTAGTTCCCGATCTCAGAGGAAATGCTTTCAGCTTCTCGCTGTTCAATATAATGTTGGCTGTGGGTTTATCATAGATGGCCTTTATTATGTTGAGGTACTTGCCCTCTATTCCCATTTTGCTGAGAGTTTTTAACATGAATGGATGTTGAACTTTGTCAAATGCTTTTTCAGCATCTATGGAGATGATCATGTGGTTTTTGTCTTTCTTTTTGTTGATGTGGTGGATGATGTTGATGGACTTTCGAATGTTGTACCATCCTTGCATCCCTGGGATGAATCCCACTTGGTCATGGTGTATGATCCTTTTGATGTATTTTTGAATTCGGTTTGCTAATATTTTGTTGAGTATTTTTGCATCTACGTTCATCAGGGATATTGGTCTGTAGTTTTCTTTTTTGGTGGGGTCTTTGCCTGGTTTTGGTATTAGGGTGATGTTAGCTTCATAGAATGAGTTTGGGAGTATCCCCTCCTCCTCTATTTTTTGGAAAACTTTAAGGAGAATGGGTATTATGTCTTCCCTGTATGTCTGATAAAATTCCGAGGTAAATCCATCTGGCCCGGGGGTTTTGTTCTTTGGTAGTTTTTTGATTACCTCTTCAATTTCGTTGCTGGTAATTGGTCTGTTTAGATTTTCTGTTTCTTCCTGGGTCAATCTTGGAAGGTTATATTTTTCTAGGAAGTTGTCCATTTCTCCTAGGTTTCCCAGCTTGTTAGCATATAGGTTTTCATAGTATTCTCCAATAATTCTTTGCATTTCCGTGGGGTCCGTCGTGATTTTTCCTTTCTCGTTTCTGATACTGTTGATTTGTGTTGACTCTCTTTTCTTCTTAATAAGTCTGGCTAGAGGCTTATCTATTTTGTTTATTTTCTCGAAGAACCAGCTCTTGGTTTCATTGATTTTTGCTATTGTTTTATTCTTCTCAATTTTATTTATTTCTTCTCTGATCTTTATTATGTCCCTCCTTCTGCTGACCTTAGGCCTCATCTGTTCTTCTTTTTCCAATTTCGATAATTGTGACATTAGACCATTCATTTGGGATTGCTCTTCCTTTTTTAAATATGCTTGGATTGCTATATACTTTCCTCTTAAGACTGCTTTTGCTGTGTCCCACAGAAGTTGGGGCTTAGTGTTGTTGTTGTCATTTGTTTCCATATATTGCTGGATCTCCATTTTGATTTGGTCATTGATCCATTGATTATTTAGGAGCGTGTTGTTAAACCTCCATGTGTTTGTGAGCCTCTTTGCTTTCTTTGTACAGTTTATTTCTAGTTTTATGCCTTTGTGGTCTGAAAAGTTGGTTGGTAGGATTTCAATCTTTTGGAATTTTCTGAGGCTCTTTTTGTGGCCTAGTATGTGGTCTATTCTGGAGAATGTTCCATGTGCACTTGAGAAGAATGTATATCCCGCTGCTTTTGGATGTAGAGTTCTATAGATGTCTATTAGGTCCATCTGCTCTACTGTGTTGTTCAGTGCTTCCGTGTCCTTACCTATTTTCTGCCCAGTGGATCTATCCTTTGGGGTGAGTGGTGTGTTGAAGTCTCCTAGAATGAATGCATTGCAGTTTATATCCCCCTTTAGTTCTGTTAGTATTTGTTTCACATATGCTGGTGCTCCTCTGTTGGGTGCATATATATTTAGAATGGTTATATCCTCTTGTTTGACTGAGCCCTTTATCATTATGTAGTGTCCTTCTTTATCTCTTGTTACTTTCTTTGTTTTGAAGTCTATTTTGTCTGATATTAGTACTGCAACCCCTGCTTTCTTCTCACTGTTGTTTGCTTGAAATATGTTTTTCCATCCCTTGACTTTTAGTCTGTACATGTCTTTGGGTTTGAGGTGAGTTTCTTGTAAGCAGCATATAGATGGGTCTTGCTTTTTTATCCATTCTGTTACTCTGTATCCTTTGATTGGTGCATTCAACCCATTAACATTTAGGGTGACTATTGAAAGATATGTACTTATTGCCATTGCAGGCTTTAAATTCGTGGTTACCAAAGGTTCAAGGTTAGCCTCTTTAGTATCTTACTGCCTAACTTAGCTCGCTTATTGAGCTGTTATATACACTGTCTGGAGATTCTTTTCTTCTCTCCCTTCTTTTTCCTCCTCCCCGATTCTTCATATGTTGGGTGTTTTGTGCTGTGCTCTTTCTAGGAGTGCTCCCATCTAGAGCAGTCCCTGTAAGATGTTCTGTAGAGGTGGTTTGTGGAAAGCAAATTCCCTCAGCTTTTGTTTGTCTGGGAATTGTTTAATCCCACCATCATATTTGAATGGTAGTTGTGCTGGATACAGTATCCTTGGTTCAAGGCCCTTCTGTTTCATTGTATTAAATATATCATGCCATTCTCTTCTGGCCTGTAGGGTTTCTGTTGAGAAATCTGACGTTAGCCTGATGGGTTTCCCTTTATAGGTGACCTTTTTCTCTCTAGCTGCCTTTAACACTCTTTCCTTGTCCTTGATCTTTGCCATTTTAATTATTATGTGTCTTGGTGTTGCCCTTCTTGGATCCTTTCTGTTGGGGGTTCTGTGTATTTCCGTGGTCTGTTCGATTACTTCCTCCCCCAGTGTGGGGAAGTTTTCAGCAATTATTTCTTCTAAGATACTTTCCATCTCTTTGCCTCTCTCTTCTTCTTCTGGGACCCCTATAATACGGATATTGCTCCTTTTAGATTGGTCACACAGTTCTCTTAATATTGTTTCATTCCTGGAGATCCTTTTGTCTCTCTCTATGTCAGCTTCTATGCGTTCCTGTTCTCTGATTTCAATTCCATCAATGGCCTCTTGCATTCTATCCATTCTGCTTATAAACCCTTCCAGAGTTTGTTTCATTTCTGCGATCTCCTTTCTGGCATCTGTGATCTCTTTCCGGACTTCATCCCATTTTTCTTGCGTATTTCTCTGCATCTCTGTCAGCATGTTTATGATTCTTATTTTGAATTCTTTGTCAGGAAGACTGGTTAGGTCTGTCTCCTTCTCTGGTGTTGTCTCTGTGATCTTTGTCTGCCTGTAGCTTTGCCTTTTCATGGTGATAGGAATAGTCTGCAGAACTGGGACGAGTGACGGCTGGAAGGACTTCCTTTCTTGTTGGTTTGTGGCCCTCCTCTCCTGGGAGAACAGCGGCCTCTAGTGGCTTGTGCTGCGCAGCTGCGCGCAGACAGGGTTTCTGCTTCCTGCCCGGCTGCTATGGAGTTAATCTCCGCTGTTGCTGTGGGCGTGGCCTGGCTCGGGCAGCTACTCCAAAATGGTGGAGTCGCGTTGGAGCAGGAGCTGCTGGGAGGCTATTTATCTCCGTAAGGGGCCTCCCTGCTCCCTGCAGCCCAGGGGTTAGGTTGCCCAGAGATCCCGGATTCCCTACCTCTGGATTAAGTGACCCGCCCTGCCCCTTTAAGACTTCCAAAAAGCACCCGCCAAAACAAAACAACGACCACAAAAAAAAACAAGAAAAAAAATTTTTTTTAATTAAAAAAAAAATTTTTTTTAATTAAAAAAAAAAGGTGGTCGTTCGTTTTTCTTTATTCTCCGGTGCCAGCCTCAGGCCTCTGCTCACCGGTCTTTCTGCCCTGTTTCCCTAGTATTGGGGTCCCTGTCCCTTTAAGACTTCCAAAAAGCACTCGCCAAAACGAAGCAGCAAAAAAGCAAAAAAAAAAAAAATGGTCGCGCGCTTTTCTTATGTCCTCTGTCGCCCAGCCTCCAGTGCCTGCTCACTGTTCTTGCTGCCCTGTTTTCCCAGTATCGAGGGCCCTGCACTCTGGCCCGGATGGCTGGGGCTGGGTGTTTGGCAGTCCTGGGCTCCGTCTCCCTCCCGCTCTGCCTATTCTTCTCCCGCCGGGAGCTGGGGGGAGGGGCGCTCGGCTCCCGCGGGGCCGGGGCTTGTATCTTACCCCCTTCGCGAGGCGCTGGGTTCTCTCAGGTCCGGATGTGGTCTGGATATTGTCCTGTGTCCTTTGGTCTTTATTCTAGGAAGGGTTGTCTTTGTTATATTTTCATAGATATATGTTGTTTTGGGAGGAGATTTCCGCTGCTCTACTCACGCCGCCATCTTCCGCCTCTCTGTTAGGCAGTTTTAACAGGACAACCCGTCACGAGATCTGTAGCTGGGGAAGCCACAAGAAGCTAACTCTGACTGAAGTAACTGGAAGAGGAAAATGTTTAAGTTCAGTCCCCCCCACCCATAAAGCTTTGTGTAATGAAACCATAGCTGTGACCTCCTCAGGTGAAAATGAGTATCTAGTCCCTCCTCCCGAAGGGTGGTGGGCTTGTAACACTGGAGTGACCCCATGTGTCTCTACTTCTGCCTTCAACTCCTCCCGCGATTTCTGTATCATGGTTCAGCTGGTGCCCAGGTTGATGTATCATGATGACCTCTCATTCGTAGCTGAATTTGAACCTAGGCATAGATATAAGAGGGAGCCGGTCTCGCTGACCTTAGCTGTGTTGTTAGGGATAGGAGTCGCAGCCGGAGTAAGAACAAGGACAGCTGCTATTATCCAAGAGAACCAACATTATGAGAGACTAAGGACAGCTATTGATGAAGACCTAAAAACCATAGAGCAATCCATTACTAAACTTGAAGAATCTCTGACTTCCCTCTCTGAAGTAGTCTTGCAGAACAGACGAGGGCTGGATCTGCTGTTTCTAAAAGAAGGAGGTTTGTGTGCAGCTTTAAAAGAAGAATGCTGCTTTTATGCAGACCATTCCGGAATAGTAAGAGATTCAATGTCAAAGCTTAGAGAGAGGCTAGACCAGAGAAAGAGAGAACGAGAAGCTGGCCAAGGGCTATTTAAATCTTAGTTCACTAAGTCCCTGTGGTTTACGACCTTGATATCCACTCTGGCTGAGCCCTTACTCATCCTTGTGTTGCTCCTCACTTTAAGACCCTGCATATTGAATCGGCTGATAACTTTTGTTAGAGAAAGAGTGAGTGCCGTTCATGTACTAATGTTGAAGCAACAATATTATTCACTCACCCAACAAGAAGATACAAACATTCCATGATTAGAATGCCCTTAAAGAGAAGTGGGGAAATGTAGAACCTGAAGAATCAAAAGTTAGCATAAGCACAGCCATCTTAAAGGCTCAAACACCATTTTCTAACCTTGAAGGAGAAAAATTACTAGAACTTTGAAAAACAAGTTAGTCAGCCAGTGTTAATTGTAGTGACCTTTAGTTAGCCAACCTCAATCAGTTAAGCTTATCTTGCTAGAACCACCCTAAACATTCCGAAAGTGATTTTATCTAACCAGACCCCCAGGATGAGGCGTCAGCCGAAAATTTATGTGTCTATGAAAAAAAACACTGTATTGTGACTGTAGAAAATACTGCCCCTCTGAAAATGCTATAAAAACTTCTGGCTTTGTGAGTTCGGGGTCCTCGTTGAGACCCGCTGCGTCGGGCTAACGCATGGACCCCAGCTAGCTGGCCTCTGAATAAATTCCTCTTGCTTGTTGCATCAAGAGACGCCTTCCGTGAGTGATTTGGGGCGGCGTCCTCCTCTGGGAGAATCCAACAGTAAGAGACAAATGTTTAGGTAGAGCTGTGAGAATATCATCCATATAATGAATGACATAAGCTGAGGGCCATTTCTCATGTATAGGCCGAAGGGCTCTGTGCACATAATTTGGCAAATTGTGGGGCTGTTTAGCATTCCTTGAGGAAGTATTTTCCATTGAAATCTTTCTGCTGGGGACTGTAAGTTCAGGGAAGGGACAGTGAAAGCAAACTTCTCCCTGTCTGTTGTGGTTAAAGGAATTTTAAAAAGCAATCTTTAAGATCATGTTCCAGTCTTTGCGAATCATACCTGGAGAAGGGAGGCCTTGTTGTAAAGGTCCCATAGGTTAAAGAACTGCATTAATTTGCCTTAAGTCATGTAAGAGTTTCCAATTTCCTAACTTCTTTTTTTTTTAATATAACAAATACAGGGGAATTCCACGGACTCAGGGAAAATTCTAATCTATCTAACTGAAGTTGCTCTTGAACTAATGTATGTAAGGCTGCCAGTTTTTCTTTATTGATGGACTATTGATCCACCCAAACAGGTATGGGGATAATGTTTCCCTGTCTGTGAGCGTCTTTGAAATCTCTTAATGCATTACTCCCATCAGCTTGTCTGAGGGTTCCCTGTGGAGGCAACTGATAACAATATTTTTTAATGTATTTATGAAGTTGAGCGAAGTCCTTTTTAGAAGGTTTCACTCCTGATGTTTTTAGGAGGGCACAGAGTAATTTTAAGTAATCCTCCAGCTTATCTGCTTTAGTTTCATGTTGGACCATTATAGTGTCCCTGACATCTCGATCCTGTCCCTACACGCGCTTTCCCAGCAGACTTACCAGATCGACTATCTTCGGAGCTTCCCCACTCTGAGCTTCAAGCAGGTCCCTGTTCGGGCTCCACTTGTCAGTCCACTCCCTGACTCTGACCCTCAGACAAGGGAGGAGACATGATGAGATATCGAAGATCTCAAAGGGCCAGCCAGGGGACTCGAGGTGTAACAGCGCAAGAGTGGTGCTGAGAGGGCACCCGTCCTATTCATTGAGCAAATGCAAGATAACAATAGAATTCTGTGTGAGCGACTTAATAGACAACCATTAACTAACTCTAAACTTAATCCTCAGAGTCTCCAGTCTCCTGGGGTGCAAAGTCTCACAAGGAATTAAAACAATAGCAAAGGCAATTAGGTCACAGAAACAGTTTTGGCCTTGTTTGTTCTGTTCCTGCTCACTTATCAGTAATTAAAGGAAAAATAATTAAGTCATATATGATTATACATTTGATTTCTATAGTAATCCCACATGAAAATATTAAAAAGTTTAATAGAGAGGAAGGAATTAGAAGTCTCATCTACATTTATTAAGAGTTCCAGAAAAAAATAAGAAATAACTGGATATCTTCAAAGATAGGATAGCTGATGATTTTCAAAAATTGTTGAAAAGCCTAAATTCTTAGATTCAGAAATCCTTAGAGTCAATGTATCCAGTATAAATATAAATTCACAGCCACACATATTGTAGTGATGCCGGGGTTCTTGTTCACGAAGTCGAAGAATGAGCTTCACAAACACTCAACGTAGGAGAGCTAGGTACAGGCTTTTATTTAGAGATAAAGTGAGAGGACAGAGCTCCCAGCTCACGCCAGGAGGGGACAAGAGAGTCCGTGGTTGTCTCATTGTCTAGGGGTTTTATGCGCGGTTGAGGATGTTCAGGAATGAGGGTAAAGGGTTATGAGTGTAGACTTGTAAGACCGCCTGCCCTGCCCCCAAGGTGGGCTCTGTTGTTTTCTGTTTGCTTGGGTTGTTTATAGTTGAGATTGCTTACCAAAGTAGTCTTTTGCCTAGGTTGCAGATTACGATTAGAGAAGGGAAAATAGCACATAGTTACAATGAAAATAAACTGGGCCTTTTAGCAGGATAAGGTAAAATTTACATTTTCATGATGTAATTGATACAATAAAGTGATGGTTTATGTTGAGATACTTTTCTTTATCTGCAGAACACTCAAACATTCCAGGCCAAGTTGCTCCTGGCCTTTTGAGCTTTAAGCGATTTCACTGAAGAATGTCTGTATTCCTAGGCATGTATACAAATCTTTACCCTAGAGAATTAGTGTGACTCTGACTTTGCATAATGCTTAACACAGAGTTTTGATAGGGGCTTCCTTGCATACTGTTACATTTTTCTGACTGTACTTGCTCTACTTTTTCTCCGGAGGCCCTCACCCTACTCTAACTACACCCATGGTCCCTGTCTCAGTAGTAAAATTGCAGAGCATAAAAAGCAGTAACATCCTATAATCAACCAAAGAGAAAAGAGCTTCCTACAAAGGATCCACAGTTAACCCTTGAACAACAAAGGGGGTTAAGGGTACCATACCCCCAAACAGTAAAAAATATTCATGTAACTTTTGGCTCCCTAAAAGCTTAACTACTAATAACCTACTGCTGATCAGAGCCTTACAGATAACATAAACAGTTAAAACACATTTTCTATGTTATATGTATTATATACTGCATTCTTACAATAATGAAGCTGAAGAAAAGAAAATGTTGCTTTCAAATTTTTGCAAGTCTCCAAAAAAAATTCCAATATACTTACTGAAAAAAATCCACATGTAAGTAGACCAATGCAGTTCAATACTCAGCTAAGCTAACAATCAGGAATGAGAGAGAATTCCAAGAAAATATTTGCAAAGTGTATTTCTGATAAGGGATTTGTATCCGGAATACATATAGAAATCTTACAACTCAACAGTAAAAAAACAAAAAAATAACAATTGGATAATGGGCATATTTCACTTTCTCCAAAGAAGATATATCTATATCCACAAATAGCAAATAAGCACATGAAGGAGATAGTCATTATTATTAACCATTAGGGAAATGCAAACGAAAACCACTATATACCACTTCACATCCATTAGGATGTCGGTTAAACAGACAGATAACAAATGTTGTCAAAATGTGGAGAAATTGGAACCCCCACACATTGCTGTTGGGAGTGTAAAATGGTGCAGCTGCTTTGGAAAACAGTTGGGCAGTTCCTCAAAATTTCAAGTATAACATTACTATATGTGCCAGAAATTCTACTCCTTGGCATATACCTAAGAGAAATGAACACATACATCCACCAAAAAATTGTACACGAATTTTTATAGCAGCATTATTCAAGATACCCCCATCAATACCATGGGGCACATCCCCATATAAAGCCAAATCCCTGTATCAGCACTCCTAAGCTTCTAAGGGAGAGTAAGAGGAAATGATCATTGGAAGTAAGATTAATTGTATTAGTTAGACTTGGAATAGCTCTACTTGGATCCAGGAAGACCTACTTCCTGCCTCTGGACTGATTTGGATCTTGACTTTCTCCTGCTTTCTTCCTGACTTAGATTCTGCATAGAGAGGACCACAGACCACAGAAATTTCCTTGACTACCTAGAGGGAAAAAAGAGTGGCTCTTGAACATGAAAAGATACTAATGATATTTGGCCCTCAGACTCATTCTTGGTCTATGGCAACAGGCATCGAAAGTATGGCCAGCTGTATCAAAGCCCACAGGGAGCAGGGCCAGGGTTGAGCCTAGAAATGTGGGCTGTGAAGCCATCCAGAGAGATGGGAAAGGTATATTACATATTAGGGAACAGCATGCTAAGGTCTTAAAGTAGTCATGAGCCTGGTATGTTTGCAAACTGAAAGATGACCAACGTGGTAGGAAACTACTATAGAAAAACAAATCCAGACTTAACAAGGAGAGATTTTATTCAAAAGAATTGTTGTAAGAGGGGTAAGGAAAGTATTGTGATAGAAAGAATGTGATCATAAGGTCTTCCCATGTATCAAAGGCAAACAGAAGAAGGCTTTTCTTTATAGGGTAAGGAGGAGGCAGAGATAAGCAGAGTCTTTGGAGGTGAAGCTACACAAGCAAGGAGAAATTGCCAGTGGAGACTGACAGGAAAGTATATCTGTGGTCAGGCAATTCCCAGAAGCTGAAAGGGGGTGCATGTTTCATGTTCATGTACTTGATCAACCCTGGGAGCAAGCAGAGGTCAGAGGCCTATAGGAAAGAGGGAAGCCTGACTAAAGTTTAGCTAACAAGCATTTTGTTCCAATTGATCAGTGGAGACAAGCAGTTCAGCTAATGAGGCATATAGAATGGGAATTTGGAGGGTTATAAGTGAACAAATAGGGCATCTGTGAGTCTCATCTAAGTCATATGTGGAAGGGTGGTTCTTTACAGTAAACTTTTCTGGAACACAAAAGAGAGAGGGGATTTCTTAACATCCATTGTTTACCAGGAGCACAGGGTTCAAGCAAAATTCAAAATTTCAAAAATTGAAAACAATGATGGCTTCTCTGAGGTTGCTATAAGACTAGGAGCTATTCATGGATGACCCTTACAGATAACCTTTCTTAGGTCAAAGAGAGCAGAGAAGTTAGAAAAGCACATAATTTAGTCATAGAAATGCCTTACATTTTCAATGCCAAGAGCTACCTTTTCAAAATTTGTTAAAGATATGTTTACAGCAAGATTAAAAGGTACAAATTTCTGGGTGGAGGACAGGAACAGACACTTCTCCAAAGAAAAAATTCAGATGGCCAACAGACACATGAAAAGATGCTCCACATCGCTAATCATCAGAGAAATGCAAATTAAAACCACAATGAGATATCATCTCACACCAGTTAGGATGGCCACCATCCAAAAGACTAGGAACAACAAATCCAGGCAAGAATGGGGAGATAGGGGAACCCTCCTACACTGCCATTGTGGAAAGCAGTATGGAGGTTCCTGAAAAAACGAAAAATAGAAATACCATTCGACCCAGGAATTACACTCCTAGGAATTTATCCTAAGAATGTAGGATCCCAGTTTCAAAAAGACATATGCACCCCTATGTTTATTGCAGCACTATTTACAATAGCCAAGAAATGGAAGAAACCTAAGTGTCTATCAGTAGATGAATGGATAAAGAAGATGTGGTACATATACACAATGGAATATTATTCAGCCATAAGAAGAAAACAAATCCTATCATTTGCAACAACATGGATGGAGCTAGAGGGTGTTATGCTCAGTGAAATAAGACAGGTGGAGAAAGACAAATACCAAATGATTTCACACATATGTGGAGTATAAGAACAAAGCAAAGGGGGTGGAGCCAAGATGGCAGCATGAGTAGGACAATGGGAATCTCCTCCCAAAAACATATATATTTTTGAAAATACAACAAATACAACTATCCCTAAAAGAGAGACCAGAAGGTACAGGACAACAGCCAGACCACATCCATACCCACGAGAAACCAGCACCTGGCAAAGGGGGTAAGATACAAGCCCCAACGCAGCGGGACCTGAGCACCCCTCACCCCAGCTCCCGGCGGGAGGAGAGGAGTCAGAGCGGGGAGGGAGAGGAAGTCCAGGACTGCTAAATAGCCAGCCCTAGCCATCAACATCACAGTGCAGACAGAGTGCGTGCGTGAGGTGCTGGAAACTAGGGAAACAGGACAGTAAGAACTGTGAGCGGGTCCCCGCAGGCAGCGACCCTAGGACAAAGAAAAGCAAGTGCTTTTTGAAAGCCTTAAAGGGACCCACAGCTGGACAGAAGCGTCTGGGACATTTAGCACAGCAGCTGGGAATCCTGGGGAACTCCAGGTGCACTAACCCTCTAGGTAGCATTTCTGAGACCCCTCACAGCAAAAAAAAGCACCCTCATCTGTTCCCACTCCTGCATCTCACCATAGCAGAGCAGCAGCCTGAGGCTGGCCACGCCCAAAGCAAGGGAGCATCCTCCATAGCACCTGGGCAAAAACAGACCCAGTATACATGCAATTGCCCAACACAAGCCGCTAGGAGTCACCATTGTCCCAGTAAAGAAAGGCCAGGAGCAAGTGGAAAAGGTCTTGACTCTCCCAGCTGAGAGATGAGTCAATAGCACACCACTGCATCTATCAACATGAAAAGGCAAAAAAATTTGATCCAGACCAGGCTAACCCACACACCTTCGACATCCTCTCCTGAGAAGGAATCTGGGGAGGTAGATTTAACCAATCTTCCTGAAAAAGAATTCAAAACAAAAGGCATAACCATGCTGATGGACTTGCAGAGAAATATGCAAGAACTAAGAAGGGAGAATACAAAAATAAAACAATCTCTGGAAGGACTTCAAAGTAGAATGGAAGAGATGCAAGAGACCACTAATGGACTAGAAAACAGAAAACAGGAACGCAGAGAAGCTGATGCAGAGAGAGATAAAAGGATCTCCAGGAATGAAAGAATATTAAGAGAACTGTGTGATCAATCCAAAAGGAACAATATTCACATCATAGGAGTACCAGAAGAAGAAGAGAGAGAAAAAGGGATAGAAAGTGTCTTTGAAGAAATAATTGCTGAAAACTTCCCCAAACTAGGGGAGGAAATGGCCTCTCAGACCACAGAAACACACAGCACTCCTATGACAAGGGACCCAAGGAGGGCAACACCAAGACACATAATAATTAAAATGGCAAAGATCAAAGACAAAGACAGAGTATTAAAGGCAGCCAGAGAGAAAAAAAAGGTCACCTACAAAGGAAAACCCATCAGGCTATCATCAGACTTTTCAACAGAAACCCTACAGGCCAGAAGAGAATGGCATGATATATTTAATGCAAGGAAACAGAAGGGCCTTAAACCAAGAATACTGTATCCAGCACGATTATCATTTAAATATGAAGGAGGGATTAAAGAATTCCCAGACAAGCAAAAGTTGAGGGAATTTGTCTCCCACAAACCACCTTTACAAGGTATCTTAGAGGGACTGCTCTAGATGGGAACACTCATAAAAAGAGCACAGAACAAAACACCCAACATATGAAGAATGGAGAAGGAGGAATAAGAAGGGAGATAAATAAAGAATCATCAGACAGTGCATATAATAGCTCAATAAGTGAGTTAAATTAGACAGTAAGATAGTAAAGAAGCGAACCATGAACCTTTGGTAACCACAAACTTGAAGCCTGCAATGGCAGTAAGTACATATCTTTCAATAATCACCCTAAATGTAAATGGATGGAAAGCACCAATCAAAAGACACAGAGCAATAGAATGGATAAAAAAGCAAGACCCATTCATATGCTGCTTACAAGAGACTCAACTCAAACCCAAAGACATGCACAGATTAAAAGTCAAGGGATAGAAAAAGATATTTCATGCAAACAACAGGGAGAAAAAAGCAGGTGTTGCAATACTAGTATCAGACAAAGTAGACTTCAAAACAAAGAAAGTAACAAGAGATAAAGAAGGACATTACATAATGATAAAGGGATCAGTGCAACAAGAGTAAATAACCATTATAAATATATATGCACCCGATACAGGAGCACCAATATATGTGAAACAAATACTAACAGAATTAAAGGAGGAAATAGAATGCAGTGCATTCATTTTGGGAGACTTCAACACACCATGCACTCCAAAGGACCAATCCACCAGACAGAAAATAAGTAAGGACACAGAGGCACTGAACAACACACTAGAACAGATGGACCTAATAGACATCTATAGAACTCTACATCCAAAAGCAACAGGATACACATTCCTCTCAAGTGCACATGGAACATTCTCCAGAATACACCACATACTAGGCCACAAAAAGAGCCTCAGTAAATTCCAAAAGATTGAAATCCTACCAACCAACTTTTCAGACCAGAAATGTATAAAACTAGAAATAAATTGTACAAAGAAAGCAAAAAGGCTCACAATCACATGGAGGCTTAACAACATGCTCCTAAATAATGAATGGATCAATGACCAAATCAAAACGGAGATCCAGCAATATATGGAAACAAATGACAACAACACAAAGCCCCAACTACCGTGGGACGCAGTAAAAGCAGTCTTAAGAGGAAAGTATATAGCAATCCAGGCATATTTAAAGAAGGAAGAACAAACCCAAATGAATAGTTTATTGTCACAATTACCAAAATTGGAAAAAGAAGAACAAATGAGGCCTAAGGTGAGCAGACGGAGGGACATAATAAAGATCAGAGAAGAAATAAATAAAATTGAGAAGAATAAAACAATAGAAAAAAATCAATGAAACCAAGAGCTGATTCTTTGAGAGAATAAACAAAACAGATAAGCCTCTAGCCAGACTTATTAAGAGAAAAAGAGAATCAACAGACATCAAAAGAATCAGAAATGAGAAAGGAAAAATCACAATGGACCCCACAGAAATACAAAGAATTATTAAAGAATAATATGAAAACCTATATGCTAACAAGCTGGGAAACCTAGGAGAAATGGACAACTTCCTAGAAAAATACAACCTTCCAAGACTGACCCAGAAAGAAACAGAAAATTTAAACAGACCAATTACCAGCAAAAAAATTGAAGCGGTAATCAAAAAACTACCCAATAACAAAACCCCTGGGCCAGATGGATTTACCTCGGAATTTTATCAGACATACAGAGAAGACATAACACCCATTCTCCTTAAAGTTTTCCAAAAAATAGAAGAGGGGGGAATACTCCCAAACTCATTCTATGAAGCCAACATCACCCTAATACCAAAACCAGGCAAAGACCCCACCAAAAAAGAAAACTACACACCAATATCCCTGATGAACGTAGATGCAAAAATACTCAACAAAATATTAGCAAACCGAATTCAAACATACATCAAGAGGATCATACACCATGACCAAGTGGGACTCATTCCAGGGATGCAAGGATGGTACAACATTCGAAAATCCGTCAACACCATTCACCATATCAACAAAAAGGACAAAAACCACATGATCATCTCCATAGATGCTGAAAAAGCATTCGACAAAATTCAACATCCATTCATGATAAAAACTCTCAACAAAATGGGCATAGAGGGCAAGTACCTCAACATAATAAAGGCCATCCACATGGGACAAACCCACAGCCATCATATTGAACAGAGAGAAGCTGAAAGCTTTTCCTCTGAGATCGGGAACAAGGCAGGGATGCCCACTCTCCCCACTGTTATTCAACGTGGTACTGGAGTAACCAGCCACGGCAATTAGACAAAACAAAGAAATACAAGGAATCCAGATTGGTAAAGAAGTCAAACTGTCACTATTTGCACATGACATGATATTGTACATAAAAAACCCTAAAGACTCCACTCGAAAACTACTAGAACTAATATCAGAATTCAGCAAAGTTGCAGGATACAAAATTAACACACAGAAATCTGTAGCTTTCCTATACACTAACAATGAACTAATAGAAAGAGAAATCAGGAAAACAATTCCATTCACAATAGCATCAAAAAGAATAAAATGTCTAGGAATAAACCTAACCAAGGAAGTGAAAGCCCTATACCCTGAAAACTACAACACTTAAGAGAAATTAAGGAGGTCACTAACAAATGGAAATTCATCCCATGCTCCTGGCAAGGAAAAATTAATATTGTCAAAATGGCCATCCTGCCTAAAGCAATATACAGATTCTATGCAATCCCTATCAAATCACCAACAGCATTCTTCAATGAACTGGAACAAATAGTTCAAAAATTCATAAGGAACCGTCAAAGACCCTGAATAGCCAAAGCAATCCTGAGAAGGAAGAATAAAGTGGGGGTGGGATCTCACTCCCCAACTTCAAGCTCTACTAAAAAGCTACAGTAATCAAGACAATTTGGTACTGGCACAAGAACAGAGGCACAGACCAGTGGAACAGAATAGAGACTCCAGACATTAACCCAAACATATATGGCCAATTAATATACGAAAAAGGAGCCATGGACATACAATGGGGAAATGACAGTCTCTTCAACAGATGGTGCTGGCAAAACTGGACAGCTACATGTAAGAGAATGAAACTGGATCACTGTCTAACCCCATACACAAAAGTAAATTTGAAATGGATCCAAGACCTGAACATAAGTCATGAAACCATAAAAACTCTTAGAGAAAAACATAGGCAAAAATCTCTTAGACATAAACATGAGTGACCTCTTCTTGAACATATCTCCCCGGGCAAGGGAATCAAAAGCAGAAATGAAGAAGTGAGACTGTATCAAGCTGAAAAGCTTCTGTACAGCAAAGGACACCATCAATAGAACAAAAAGGTGTCCTTCAGTATGGGAGAATGTATTCATAAATGACAGATTTGATAAAGGGTTGACATCCAAAATATATAAAGTGGTCACGCACCTCAACAAACAGAAAGCAAATAATCCAATTAAACAGTGGGCAGAGGAGCTGAATAGACAGTTGTTTAAGGAAGAAATTCAGATGGCCAACAGACACATGAAAAGATGCTCCACATCGCTTCTCATCAGAGAAATGCAAATTAAATCCACAATGAGATATCACCTCACACCAGTAAGGATGGCTACCATCTAGAAGACAGACAACAACAAATGTTGGCGAGGTTGTGGAGAAAGGGGAACCCTCCTACACTGCTGGTGGGAATGTAAATTAGTTCAACCATTGTGGAAAGCAGTATGGAGGTTCCTCAGAATGCTCAAAATAGAAATACCATTTGAACCAGAAATTCCACTTCTAGGTATTTACCCTAAGAATGCAGCACTCTAGTTTGAAAAAGACAGATGCACCCCTATGTTTATCGCTGCACTATTTACAATAGCCAAGCAACTAAGTGTCCATCAGTAGATGAATGGATAAAGAAGATGTGGTACATATAGACAATGGAATATTACTCAGCTATAAGACAAAAATAGATCCTACCATTTGCAATAACATGGATGGAGGTAGAGGGTATTATGGTCAGCAAAATAAGCCAGGTGGAGAAGGGCAAGTACCAAATGATTTCACTCATATGTGGAGTATAAGAACAAAGGAAAACTGAAGGAGCAAAACAGCAGCAGAATCACAGAACCCAAGAAGGAACTAACAGTTACCAAAGGGAAAGGGAGGGATAAGGCAGGGGTAAAAGAAAGGGGGCATTATGATTAGCATGTATAGTTTGGGGGGCATGGGGAGGGCTGTGCAACACAGAGAAGACAAGTAGTGATTTTACAGCATCTTACTATGCTGATGGACAGTGACTGAGAGGGGCTAAGTGGGGGGAACTTGGTGAAGGGGGAGCTGAGTAAACATAATGTCTTTTATGTAATTGTAGATTAATGATAGCAAAAAAAGAAAACATACAGAAGGGGGAAAAAAAACAAAAAACAAAAAACAAAGCAAAAGCAGAAGGAACAAAACAATAGCAGACTCACAGAACCTAAGAATGGACTAACAGTTGCCAAAGGAAAAGGGACTGGGGAAGATGGGTGGGAAGGGAGGGATAAGGGGAATATGGGGCATTACGATTAGCACACATAACAGGTGGGGGGTCACCGGGAAGGCAGTATAGCACAGAGAAGACAAGCAGTGACTCTATAGCACCTTATCACACTGATTGACGGTGACTGTAATGGGGTATGTGGTGAAGACTTGATAATGGGGGGAATGTAGTAATCACAATATTACTAGATTGTGTATTAATGATACCAAAATTAAAAAAAATAGAGAAAAAAAGATACAAATTTAACTTTACTCTAAAATTACACTTTCTCAGTCACTCAACTCAGTGCTGGCATTCTTCTGCTGCTTTCTGGAAAACCTTAAACTTCTTACCTTGGTGTCATTTGTCAAGAGCTTCTGGCAGTTTCCTCTTTCCACATGTTTTAGCTACAGATCCCTATCCTGTTACTATCTGCTGAACTATCCTGATGCTATCCATGAAAGGAAGATGGTTTCACCTGGGTTGCAGGGAATTATATTGTACGTGTGTTCTTAAAGGAATGTTGGACAGAATAATGTTCAAGTGACCTTCCAGCACATCTTAACTTTACCAAAAAAAAGTACATCCAGGAGCACCTCCAAATTAGATAACTCCCTAAGAACGGGATTGTGGGGTATCATGATGGGTGCACCTGGTGTGTGTGGGGTCACGGGGAAGACAGTGTAGCTCAGATAAGGCAAATAGGGACTCTGTGGCATCTTACTACACTGATGGACAGTGACTGCAATGGGGTATAGGGGGGACTCAATAATAAGGGTGAATAATAACCACATCGTTTTTCTTGTGAAAACTTCATAAGAGTGTATATCAATGATACATCAATATAAACAAGCAAACAAACAAACACACAAAACATTAGGTAACTCCCTGATCCAAAGGAACATCAGAGTTTTTATAAGGCAAAGAGAAGAGAAGGGCACATGACTGATAGTGTGTGTTTCCTGGCTACAGTTGTCTTTATCTGTAACTGCTGCAAAACTTGTGATTGCTACAGTAGCCTATGTTAGGTTTTATGTGTCTCTTTTGGGGATCTTGGGTGCAATCTCATTTTGACAACTGTCAGAACGGCCCTTCAGAGAGCTATCTTTCTTTGTAAGTTTTGCAGATTATCTGTTAACTAATGCCAATTGAGGTTCAGGGGAGGAGGGGATGGAAAAGAAAAAACAGAGAAGAGAAAAGAAAAAGGGAAGCGGGCAAAAGTCTGATACAAGGAAAACTGGAGTTGTTTTAATTCTTCTCCAGGACAGAGACATTCTGGAGAAGCGGGTGGGCCATTTGGCCTTGTCACTGCTGAATGCCAATCACCTGCAGTGCCCAGCTCCCATTTGTTCCCATCTGAGGGTGTACAAACTGGAGAGAGACCATCCATCAGTGGCAGTATAGCCGAGGCATAGACAAGCACACCACTAGAGCTTCATCGCATAGTGGCAAAATAAGATTCAGCAGCAGAAGATTGGCACATCCACACATAGAGAAATAGAGCTTACAGAAATCCCTATAAGTTCCTAAAACTCCCCCAGAGAGCAGTGCTTAATCAGAGAAATACCAAGATTTCACCCTCTGTGAGAAGGACTCCAGGGGAAGCACCCTCTCATCCAAGGTGTTCTATGTATCAGTAGGAAGCAGGGGTGAGTGTGAATGGGAGCTTCTTGGAAGAAGTTAGGCTTTTGTTAGAAAGGGAGCTTTGCACTCCAAGGTTGATTTCAGCCTATTCTTTGCTGGGCTTATTTAAACGGCTGTGCCAGGAGAAAAGTGGGGTGGGGTGGGAAATGAACCTCCTGGGTGAACTGTATTTCTCTCTTCACTGTGAATTTGGTGCCAAAATGAATGAGTGGCTGATGTAGGGCTGGCCATTCAGGTCCAGAACATTGCATTGAATAGATAATAGATAAAATGGGTGTGAAGGTGATGGAAAAGGAGGGAGGTGTCCTTTAGGAGTCAGTGAATTCCCTACATTAAAAATACCTTACTATTTATCCAGATTCTTAAAGAGTGGAGGGGAGGAAAATTTTTTCTTTTACTCTTCTAGATCCAGTGTCTAGTCTAATAATTAAAATGACATTAGACATATTAATAGGAGAAAAACAAGTTTAATCACATACCAAATGGAGCCCTACAAAGCTATAAGACCCAAAAGTCAACCAAGCAATTGAGGCTTATATACTATCCTGAGCTGAGAAGTGTTAGGGGATTGGGGCTTCAAAGCGAGGGAAGTAAATTCACAGGAAGGTAAGAAGATGAAATATTTGGGAAACAAATTTTGCTGTGTCTCACTTGAAGGTTTCATCCCTGGGCAGCTTCACTATGGTTTCAGTGAGATAAAAAATGACAACAGAGTGTTCTTGGGGTAAAAGGGTTTATACCTGGATTTATTGTCATGGAGGTAGGTCAGGCACTAAAATCATGTCTGTATCCAGAAGTCTCCAGGTCTATAATCTACCCCCATCTCTGCCCCCTGCCCAAAGCACTGGGCAGAGCTCTTTATATAGTGATTCAGTCAATAATAGCACATTGCCTATATGTGGTGTGGAATCAGAAGCCTAGCAGTAGGCCACTTACATCATCAAGTAGTTTAGGGTCAGGTGAGGTTCCTGGCCATAGGAACTTCCATTTTTCCACACTCTGTTATGCAGGTAAGTTTCCTAGGTCAAAAAATGTTATCTCTGGATGGACGGTCTCTGTCGGGGATCCGGCAGCCCAGGGCTATGGCAGAGGTTCCCGAGAGCAACTGCAATGCCTGGCTCACCACGGGTCAGCCAGCTCCTGGATCTTTCCTTATTTGTAGGTGTTGTCCATGTATTTAAAGAGCACACATGGGATGGCAGAGAACCAAGATGGCAGCGTGAGTAGAGCAGCGGAAATCTCCTCCCAAAACCATATATATTTTTGAAAATACGACAAATACAACTATTCCTAAAAGAGAGACCAAAAGACACAGGACAACAGCCAGACTACATCCACACCTGCGAGAACCCAGCGCATCATGAAGGGGGTAAGATACAAGCTGCAGCCTGTCGGGACCCTAGCGTCCCTCACCCCAGCTCCCAGCAGGAGGAGAGGAGTTGGAGCGGGTAGGGAGAGGGAACCCAGGACTGCTAAACACCCAGCCCTAGCCATCCGCACTGGGAGCGCAGACACACAGTGGATGGTGTGCTGGATACTAGGGAAACAGGACAGGAAAACCTGTGAGTAGGTCCCTGCAGCCAGCACCCCTGGGACAAAGAAAAGCGAGTGCTTTTTGAAAGTCATAAAGGGAAAGGGACCCTACAGCTGGATGGAAGCATCCTGGGACACTTAGCCCAGCAGCTGCGAATCCCAGGGAAGTCGGGCGCCCTAACCCCCGGGGCAGCAGCACTGCTCGGAGGCCCCTCATGACAATAAACAGCCTCCTGCCTGTTCCCCCTCTGACATGGCTCTGCCATATTGGAGAAGTAGCCTGAGGCTGGCCATGCCCACAGCAACCGCGGAGCTCCACAGAGTCTGGGCAAGAATTAGAAACCCCGCCTATATGCACCAACCCAGCACAAGCCGCTAGGGGTCGCTGTTCTCCCAGGAGAGGAAGGCCTCAAACCAGCAAGAAGGGACTTTCTCTTAGCCAACACACGTGCCAGCTCCCCACAAATACCTCTTTCACCACGAAAAGGCAGAAGAATTTGTTACAGACCAAGATCACAGAGGCAAACACTGAGAAGGAGATAGGCCTAACCAATCTCCCTGAAAAATAATTAAAAATAAAGTTCATAACCAAGCTGATGGAGCTGCAGATAAATATGCAAGAGCTAAGGGATGATGTCTGGAAGGAGATTACAGAAATGAAACAATCTCTGGAAGGATTTATAAACAGAATAGATAAGATGAAAGAGGCCATTGATGGAATAGAAACCAGAGAACAGGAACGCATATAAGCTGACATAGAGAGAGACAAAAGGATCTCCAGGAATGAAACAATATTAAGAGAACTGTGTGACCAATCCAAAAGGAACAATATCCGTATTATGGGGGTACCAGAAGAAGAAGAGAGAGAAAAAGGGATAGAAAGTGTATTTGAAGAAATAATTGCAGAAAACTTCCCCAAACTGGGGAAGGAAATAATCAATCAGACCACGGAAGTGCACAGAACCCCCAATAGAAGGGACCCAAGGAGGACAACACCAAGACACATAATAATAAAAATGACAAAGATCAAGGACAAGGACAGAGTTTTAAAGGCAGCTAGAGAGCGGAAAAAGGTCACCTACAAAGGAAAACCCATCAGGCTATCAGCAGACTTCTCAACAGAAACTTTACAGGCCAGAAGATAATGGCATGATATATTTAATGCAATAAAAAGGAAGGGACTTGAACCAAGAATACTGTATCCAGCATGATTATTGTTGAAATACTAAGGAGGGATTAAACAATTCCCAGACAAGCAAAAGTTGAGGGAATTTGCCTCCCACAACCACCTCTACAGGGTATTTTAGAGGGACTGCTCTAGATGGGAGCACTCCTAAGGCAATACAGATGTCACCAGAGAAAATAAAATCAGAGCAAAGAAAGCAGACCAATCAAATACTAACTAAAGGCAAAAAATAAAATCAACTACTCACAAAAGCAGTTAAAGAAAACACAAAAGAGCACAGAATAAAACAACCAACATATAAAGAATGGAGGAGGAGGAATAAGAAGGGAGAAAATAAAGAATCACCAGACAGTGTTTAAAATAGCTCAATAAGTGAGTTAAGTTAGACAGTAAGATACTAAAGAAGATAACCTTGAACCTTTAGAAACCACGAATCCAAAGCCTGCAATGGCAATAAGTACATTATCTTTCAATAATCACCCTAAATATAAATGAACTGAATGCACCAATCAAAAGACACAGAGTAATAGAATGAATAAAAAAGCAAGACCCATCTCTGTGCTGCTTACAAAAGATTCGTCTCAAACCCAAAGACATGCACAGATTAAAAGCCAAGGGATGGAAAAAGATATGTCATGCAAACAACAGGGAGTAAAAAGCAGGTGTTGGTGTAGTATCAGACAAAATAGATCTCAAAACAAAGAAAGTAACAAAAGATAAAGAAGGACATTACATAATGATAAAGGGCTCAGTCCAACAAGAGGATATAAACATTATAAATATATATGCACCCAACACAGGAGCACCAACATATGTGAAACATATACTAACAGAACTAAAGGAGGAAAGAGAATGCAATGCATTCATTTTAGGAGACTTCAACATGCCACTCACTCCAAAGGATAGATCCACTGGACAGAAAATACGTAAGGACACAGAGGCACTGAACAACACACTAGAACAGATGGACCTAATAGACATCTATAGAACTCTACATCCAAAAGCTGCTATTTACAATAGTCAAGATATGGAAGCAACCTAAGTGTCCATCTGTAAATGATTGGATAAAGAAGATGTGGTACATATACACAATAGAATATTTTTCAGCCATAAGAAGAAGACAAATCCTACCATTTGCAACAACATGGGTGGAGCTAGAGGGTATAAATAAGCCAGGCAGAGAAAGACAAACACCAAATGATTTCGCTCATGTGTGGAGTATAGGAACAAAGAAAGACTGAAGGAACAAAACAGCAGTAGAATCACAGAACCTAAGAATGGACTAACAGTTACCAAAGGGAAAGGGACTGGGGAGAATGGGAGGGAAGGGAGGGGTAAGGGTGGGGAAAAAGAAAGGGGGTATTACAATTAGCATGTATAATGTGTGTGTGGGTCATAGGGAGGGCTGTGCAACACAGAGAAGACAAGTAGTGATTCTACAGCATCTTACTATGCTGATAGTACTGTAGTGGGGTTTGTGTGGGGGAACTTGGTGAAGGGGGGACCATAGTAAACATAATGTTCTTCATGTAATTGTAGATTAATGACAACAAAATTTTTTTTAAATGTTATCTCTGATAGCTTTTCTTGATATTGGCAACCTTTCCAATGTAAATTTATTTCTAATTGCATTTTTTCCCCACAAAAGGAGAAATTTATAATTATTTCAGGCAGTTTAGGGGGGAGATAAAGAGCTTTTTCTGAGTCTGCTGGATCTTGATTGCCTTCAGCACAAAATAATCCTCATGCCAAAGTGGCCTCTTTGGGGGTGGCAAAGGAGGTGGGGAAGGTGTGCTTGTTCAGAACCCCTTCAAGTGTTTGAAGCTGGTCCTATGACAGCTTTCCAAGGTAGGCATGATATCCTATGAAGCTTGCCAACCATAACATTAAATAAGTAAGTGTTTGGATTAGGCACTAAAAGTTCTTTTTTGAAATTGATTGGCTATTAGAGTGTCTTGCCAATAGGTTTCAGCCCTAGACAAGTCCCCTATGAATTCAATGAGACTGAGGGATGACAATGGAATGTTCTTGGTGTGAAAGGGTTTATTATCCAGCTTGTTCTCTGGCAATAGGTGAAGCACTAGAATTATGTCTTCATCCAATAGTCTGCAGGTTTGTAATCTTCCTTTGTCTCTGCCTCCACCCAGAGCACTGGGAAGAGCTCCTTTATATAGTGACTCAGTCAATAATAGCTCATTGTCTAGGGTGTGGAAGCAGTAGCCTAGCAGCAGGCCAGTTATACCATCAAGTAGTTTAGGTTCAGATGAGGATCCTGGCTATAGGAACCTTCACTTTATCCACACTCCACCACTCCAGTATTCTGCCCTCAGAATCTAAATGCTCTCAATTTTCCACAACGGTGCCCATGCGAGAAAGCTGTAGCAGTGTAACCAGATTCCACAACAGCAACAGAGGATAACAACAACATAGGGATAATGACAAAAATTAAGATACAACAAGATTTTGATACAGGTAACAAAAATTATAATAATCCTCAAGACTGAGGAGGTTATTTCAGCTGTATTCAAAATCAGTTCTACATAGATGAGTTCATGACTCACACAGTGGTACAGATAGGGAGCTCTGTGACCCCGAGTGAGTAACAGGTTTTTTTGCTATGGTGTATGCCCAATTGTCTTGTCAATGGGTTTCAGCCATGGGCAAGTTCACTATGGATTCAGTGTGACCAAAGAAAATGACAGTAAAATGTTCTTGGGGGTGAAAGGGTTATACCCAACTTTATTTCCAGGTGGCAGGTCAGTCACTAGAATTCCAATCACTCAGAGTGAGTCTGCGTGCAGCAAGCCGGTCTCTGCCTCTGGGCCCCTCGTCCATGCAGTCATCCTCTGGGCTTCTCTGCACAGCCGTCCTCCACAGCCATCCCGCACAGCCATCCTCTGGGCCTCTGTCCTTGGCGCTGCCACCACTCCAGCCTCTGCTCTGCTCTCCTGCCCCTGCCGCCATGTCACCCCAGAGCACTGGGCAGAGCTCTTTTTATAGAGTCAACAGCCATATACTGCCCACAGGTGTGCAGTGAGCTAGTCAACCAGGGCCAGGTGAGAATCCTGGCCACAGGAACTCTCATTTTATCCACACCAATCCACAAAGACCTAGGTTTTAACGACACCAACATAGGTAAATTTTGTGCATCAGATAGGATGCATGCAAGAGAGTGGTCCAGTGATAGGACCATGGCAGGAAGGGGGTCCCATCCAGGTATAGTATACCATATCTTTGCCCCTCTCCCTGTGGGTGTTACTGAGGGGTCTATATATAGTGCTACTGGAGGTGCATGCACTGGCCATAATGATAAAACAAAACTCCCTGTTAAGATGCTCCTACCTTCTGGCCATTCAGCATGTACTACTAATGACCTTTAGCAGCCACCCTGCTGTTATTCCAGGAATACACAGGAGGCCAGCTTCCAGGCCTTGTCCCCAAGATTTCAGGAGAGCCAGTGATCATTGGTCCATGTGTCAAAAGGTCCAAAGCCACATCCACTCAATAGAGACTCCGGGGTTCAGTGCGGTTGGTGCTGGCAGCAAGATGTTATTCTGGTGGCCGAACCTCAGCTTCAGTGACTGTTCCTTGGTTTGTACTTGAAGTTGTATAGGGGAGGCAGCCATATGTGTTAGCAAGTCTACGGGGCTCAGGACTCCCTTTCGGGGGTCTCTTGTTCAAACGCAGACTATTGGTATTTGACTTTACCCCAGATTTTAACAAGCCATTGTTCCTCTCTATCATGCCTGCTGTGGTAGAACTGTATGGCACATGAAACTTCCATTTGATTCCCAGCTGTTGTACCCATTCGTGCAGCGTATGTCCAGTAAAATGAGTGCCCTAATCACTCTCAATTACCTGTGGTCAGCCATAGGCAGCAAAGAGATGCTCCAGGCCTCTTTTGGTCATCTGCTGGTCTGCACAATGGGTATGAAAAGCAACCAGAAGTCCAGTAGCTGTGTCCACACAAGTCATCACATACCAATATCCTTGTGACACAGGTAGAGGCCCAATATAGTCTATCTGCCACCTGACGAGGGGTACAGGCCCCTTAGCTATTGTCCCATGTTGCTGTGGAACTTGGTTTAAGTCTCTTTTTGAGCACATGACTCACTCCTGCTGGGCTCTACTAATTTCTTCAAAGGTCAAAGGCAAGCTCACCGACTGGCTACAGCGCACATTGACTTTTGCCCCATCATGCAACAAATGCTGATGTAACCACTTGACGACATCAGAGGTAGGCTTTCCTTCTAACCAACATATCTGGGTCAATTTATCTGCTTCATCATTTCCTGGGGATGCCAGTGGCAAATGATATGTCACATGATATGCTGGAACTGTTTTAGTCTTATAGACCCATAAGTCTTGCCAGAATTCTTGTCCCCAAAGGGGTCAGTGACCAACCAGCCAGTTGGCATGGTACCAGGTTGGTAGCCACAGGGTCAAGCCCCAATAGATGGCCCAACTGTCAGTGCAAAGAAATATAGGGGAGGGCTCCTGGCTGATCACAAGCCACATGTCCCGCAACTCTGCCCATTGGCTGCTCTTCCCCTCACCATTTTCCATCCATAGTGTCTCAGTCTGAGGATGGAAAGCTATGGCCCTCCATTTTGGGGGCTGCCCATTGCTGCAACCATCTGTGTATCATGCATCTTCAGGTATAGGGGCTCTTCCCTCCCAATAGGGACTCTCTGTTACTAATGGTCCAAAAGCAAGTTCTTCCTGCTTTTCACTAGTATATGTCACTGGCCCTAACAAGCATTGGCATTCTTCACTCAAGGGGCTACTAGAGAGGGCACTATGCTGCTGTAGGTAAGCACCCCACTTGGCTGGTGTGGGCGTTTGTGCCACACCACACCTTGGATTTTGGGTCCAGTCTCATACCCACCCCAAGATGGAATAGGTGGTTATTACCTTTATCAGGGCCATTCCAGTGATGGGTCCTGTCGCCAGCAAGGTGTGATACATGGCAACCAGTGTTTTGCTGTCAAAGTGTATCGTACCTGTGCCCTTCAGAGTTGTGATCAGAATCCAATAGGTTGGCGAGTTATTCAAGCCACTGCCAGAGACCCCAGCCATAAACATCTTCGGTGACATGAATGTCCAGCTCACAGGGCCTTGATGGGTCTATCAGACTCAAGGCCTGCATGGCCTTGACTGCCTGTTTTGCTGTAGTAAAGGCAGATGCACATATCTCATCCCAGTCCCACCTGATATAAGGGCTTCAGAATTTGTGCCAAGTGCGGGATAAACAAACACTCTTCAGTAGCCTAGAAGACCCAGAAACTCCTGTAGCAATGCTACAGTTGTAGGGGTAGGAAAGACCTGGACTTTATTTATAACTGCTTCTGGTACAACTTTATCTTACCCAACCAGACAACCCCCAAGAATTTGACAGATAAACCAGGTCCCTGAGCCTTGGTGCTGTTCACAGCCCATCCTTTCTCCTGTAAATGTTACAGCAGTCTAGGTGCCGTACCTTCTAGATCTGAAAGAGAATCAGACATGAGCATGACATCATCAATATAATGGTACAGCAGCACCGTTGGTGGTTTCTCCCACGTAGCCAAGTCCTGGGCTACAAGTCCATGACAGATGGTGGGGCTGTGGAAGGATGGTGAAAGTCCATTGCTGTCCCTCCCACATGAAGGCAAACTGTTCCTGCTCAATGTAAATGGAAAAGAAGACATTAGCAAGATCTACCACATGAAGGTATGTTCCTAGTTCATGAATGAGGGTATCCATTAGGTCTGCAATAGAGGGACAACAGCATGCATAGGGGGTATGACCTTATTCACTTCTCTGTAATGCACAGTCAAATGCCAGGAGCTGTCTGGCTTTTTACTGGCCACACTGGGGAACTGAAAGGACTATGGGTGGGCTTTATAATACCCACCTTTTCCAGCTCCTGAGGAGTTTCTCCAATTTCTTTATGCCTTCCAGGCAGTGTATTGTTTGGTATTAGTCACCCGCTGAGGCACAGGCAAAGCTACGGGCAGGTGCCTAGCATGTCCCCTCAGAACTGCCTTCACCACATGTACTCTGTCTGACCTCACCTGCAGTGGTCTGCACCATAGACCCTACAGTATGTCAATCCCCAAAATATACTCAGGGGTGGGTGATATATACACACTATACCCCTTTGGTGGTAGACACCCTACTCCCAAAGGGATTTGGGCTTGTTTTGCTCTGATAGCCTTACCCCCGCATCCATCTATGATAGTGGGGGTCCCGGGGAACTGATCAGGGTTACCACGAATCAGTAAACATTCGGCCCCTGTGTTCACCACCAGGGAGTGACTCCCTGGGGTCTGCTGGGCATTTTGCAATCGCTGCCTCAAGGCAGGCTGCACTGTCAGGACATGTTGTATGCTCACTGGGGACCAATGGATAGCTACTTCAGCATGTGTCCTCCGGTCTCCCCGAGGTCCCTCAGGGCAGATACCTTGACCTTTCTCTCAGTCAAACTGTGTTCCCCAATCACCTTCCTGTGGGGGCTCAAGTGAGGTTGGCTCAGCAGGAAGTCTTGCAGACACACAAGTCGGACTCGTGGCTCTGTCTCCTGCCGCTGCCTCTTTGGTCTTAATGGGTGGAAATACTGCTCTGGTTTCAGCTGTTGCCATAGCTCTAGTAAGATCCTATTTGACTTCCCAGCTGATTTCCATCCATCTGCTCCTGCCCATTTTAAATGAACTGACATCTGGGACCTCGTAACCTTCATGGGGCCCTGTAAATTCTTCTTGTAAGTAGCAGACCTTATTTCTTTCCATGTTCTCATTGCTTCACCATCCCCTAAGTCTGCTACTGTATGTGTAACATTGCTTATGGGATGCCCTAAGTGAGGGACAAGAATGGCCACCAGAGACCCAAAGAGGGATGTGGGAGCCGTTTGAAGCACAATATTTCTCACCCCTGTAGTGAAAGTTTCTTCATGTGGAACATAGTTCTCTGGGCTATAGATGGCATTTCTTATGCCTAGCTCCCCTAATACCTGTTGGAGCTCAGCATACATCTGCCATCTAACAGGAGAGGATGTTCGATCACCCTGATTGGGCCACACAGCACATTGTGCAGCCATAAGCCAATCAAGGAGGGAGTGACTCCCTGGGGTCTGCTGTGCATTTTGCAATTGCTGCCTCAAGACGGGCTGCACTGTCAGGGAAGACAGCTTTCCCATCTCTGATCCCGACAGAACAATTCCATCCACCCCTAAGTGTTACAGACGCAGGAGCCAAGCTGATATTGACTCCAAGGGCTTCTGCCTAAACTGGGAGCCCAAATCCATCACCTCAGCCTGAGTATAGGGGCAGACCATAGAGTGCTCCATGACCTGGGGAGGAGGCTCCTTTTCTCCTCTGGGAACTTTCAGCTGCTAGGTCTTTATTTTCTTTACAGCCAGTGGGCATGCTTTCAATACAGGAGGCGCCAGTGCCTCTGGCATCACCCCTTCATCTTTCCCCAGCTCCTCCATTTTTGGGGCTGATGGCACCTTTCTCTCCCCTCTCCTGAGTGCCTCCTCTGCTACAACCTTTACCTTTTCTACTGTGCCTTGCAGCAATGCTAGCTCAGTCTTCAGAAGCTCACTTACCTTCACCTCAATGCTTCGCAGCTGGCATTCTCATGCCACCTCCACCTGTGCTTCCCTCAGGAGTTCCTCTTCTTCCTGATGGTCTTTTCCTCCTTCAGAGCACCTGTCAGCATTGCTGTCTCATTCTGTAAGGAATCTTTTACCTCTTCAATGGCGCCTTGCTGCTGGTGTTCTTGTGCTGCCTCTTTCTGTATCAATACCATTTCCTTCTTCAGGGAATCCACAGCAGTTTGCAGCTCACATTCTCATGCCACCATTTCTTGGGTCTTTCTCAGGAGCATGTCCTTCTCCTCTGTAGACTTTTAATACTGTGAGAAGCAGCTAACCCACAGTTCCCACTGCCTCACAGGCACTCTGTTTCTCAAAAGACCTACTCACTATACCAAAGGCCACCCCTACTGCCTCAGGTGTCACCTCCACCTGCCTCCAGTCCTGGGGTGGGGCCCAGTCCTCTAGGAGGCAAGCCACCTCAGACCACATACCCATTGGGGGACAATCCACTGTCTCCCCATTCACAGGGGCAGCCCGCTGAAGCATCCCTTCCATAAGGGCAGTCTGTCTTTTTCCTTGGTCAACAATGAATCCTGCCAACTGTCACCAATTGTCTTGCCAATGTGTTTCAGCTCCGGGCAAGTTCGCTATGGATTCAGTGTGACCAAAGAAATGACCACCTACCTCTTTTGAAAAAATCATTGTACTTCTAACCTTTGCCTTTGTTTTTATTTATATATATGTTTGTTTGTTTATATTTTGGTATCATTAATATACAATCACATGAGCAAAATTGTGGTTACTATATTCCCCCTATTATCAATTCCCCACCACATACCCCATTACAGTCACTGTCCATCAGTGTAGTAAAATGCTATAGAGTCACTACTTGTCTTCTCTGGGTTATAGGACTATCTACCTCTTCTTTTACCAAGCTTTATTGTCACCATGGCAGGTAGAGCTTTAGAACCCCATCCACATCTGTGAATGCACATCTACATGCAGCAAGCCTGCCTTCCACAATACACCTCCGAGCATAAGTGCCTGGCAGTCACCCTTTTACACAATAATGACTCATTGCCAGTATGGTTTCTACATCTATCCTCATATCTGGGTGCGGTTGGCAGGGTTCATCTCTCTACAGATGCAAGGGAAAGTGAAGGGAACTAACATTTAATCTTACTCTGCACCTTACTTTGTGTTTGATTTCTTAGTGATATCCCATTTTAGTCCTCACAACCACCTAGAGAGAGCTATCTCCATTTTACATTACAGATAGAGGAAACTGAGGATCAGATAGATAAAGTCCCACGCCCAAAATCACATGGTTAGTAGAAAGTATTACAGTGAGGAGTTACAGAGCTGCAAAATGATTCCCACAGAGGCATTACAGTTCTTCTCAAGAGGAAAGTGCTCTGGGGATGTCTTAGTTCCATCAGTTCTAGGTTCCTGGCACTTTCCAAGTCCAGTTTGTGCCCAGTCACTGCTTGCTGGGCCTTTTCAACCAGACATATTAGAATTGGTGACATCATCAAATTGTTTGAACACTGCCAGCTGTGCAGAAAGGTGCTGTGGCTTAGCCATCACCATGGAAAGGCCTGACTCACTCCTTAACTGCTGTTTTGCTTCTATTCCCACTCTATCCAAAGCACATGTAAGTGCTCTCATTCTAAATGAGAAGATGAATGAATGGGTGAGTGATGAGTCATTCTGTTGGGAATCCACTCCATGCTGTTGTGCCAGTGATTCAAGACCTTTCCCCGAATTTCAAGTGCCATTGCTGTGGCCAGGATCCATCTGTTGAGGATCTTTATGTAACAGCTGCCCACAGATTATCTTTGCTCAACCAGCAGAGGAGACACAGTCTATGACTGAGGCACATACAGCCCATCCAAACCACCTTTTCAACAACGTAGGTCATTTGTAAGCTTCCTAAAACAGGAGAGTGGCCCTGGTGGTCCAGGGAACAAACAGTTCTCAAAGTGTATTCTGGAGACAACTGGCATCCCCAGGACACCTTCCAGGAGTCCACAAAGCTCAGACTGTATTCATAATAATAATAAGATGTTACTTGCCTCTTTTACTCTCATTCTCTCATGACTGCACAGTGGAGTATACAGAGGCTACATATCATATTACAAGAGACTAAATTCAGCTGGAGCGGATCTGAGAATCCAACCAACTTGTATTAAACCAATATTTAAAGAGTTGCAAAAATGTAAAACAGTGCCATTTTTCTACTTTTTCATTTTAGAAGTTAATTTTCATAAAAATATGTTGCAAACAATGAAAATATCAACATGTAATGAGTTTACTATTGTTATTTCTAAATACATGAATAAATAGTGACTCACTTTCATTTCTAATAAGTAAATCTCAAGAGATACAACCACACAACCAACAGTTGCTTGGTGACCTGAACAATTTTTAAGAGTTTCAGAGGTTCCTAAGACTAAAGAATTGGAGAACTGCTGATCTAGAAGAATGACATTATGAAAGGAAAAAACCCTTCTATTTGGGTGAGAAGGAATGTAACTAAATGAAGACAGTTGAAGCCAGTTCAGTAGAGAAAACCTACCTATTGCACCTGCTAAACTATAGGAACCAGAAGGACCATGTCCAGCCTATTTGTATCTTTATTCCTCAGTTAACTCACTGCCTGGCAAATTAATATTTGTTTCCTTCAACGTGATACAACTTTGAGGTGCCTGTGAGGTAGAGACATTTAGGTAGAGACAAGTAGAGAGATGGATGTATGAAGCTGTTGTTTACTGTAGTAGATATTTAGAAGTCATCAGCCTGCGGGAGGTAGATAAAACAATTAGATGAGCTCACTCAGAGAGGGAAAGTGTAAAAAGTGAGATGAAAAGAAAATCAGGAAAACCCTGGAGAACATTAACATTTAACAGGTGGGTGGGGAAAAGCTTGGTTCATATTGAAAGCCCAGTACTTCTTTGATGCTATATACTAGAAAGGGTGAATCAAAGAAGTAGAACTGAGAGTATGTTATTGCTGAAGTCAAGTAATAAGGGAAGTTCAAGAAAGTAAAAATATACCGGTGGCAGATACTTTAAGTTGACTTTCTGAATATCTTTTCTAGTCCCTACTCCTTGACTTCCTTTATTTTAGAGCCGTGGGTGTCCAGTATGGTAGCTACTTGCCACATATGACTAATAATTAAAATTAGAAATTCATTTCTTCAGGCATACTAGCTACATTTCAAGTGTTCAATTACCACATGTAGCTGGTGACTATCATATTATTAGAGCACATGCAGAACATTTCCATCATCACAGAACATTTTATTGAACAGAGCTACTATAGAGGCCAGAAACCTAAAATATTCCGTCTTCCAGGTCCTCTTAGAACTAAGGGAGGCCAGTTCTAATGTATAAGAGAAAGTCCCTGATGAGGGTATCCCTTGTTGCATAATTGTTTTATAGCCTTTTGGGGACAAGACTTGACCTTCCCCCTCGGTTCTGCTTAGCATACAGATGCAATGCCTACTGGCTTTCAGGTTTCTGTTACTGCTCAGTGCATTATTCATTGATACAGAATTTGGAACATGTAGTACTCCCCAGGGGCATCTATAGACATTTTTTATTGTCACTACTGGAGGTGGGGTCCTACTGGCATCTAATGGGTAGAGGCTAGAGATGCTCTTAATATCTTACATGTATAGGACAGCCCCTCCTCCCCCAACAAAAAATTGATCCAAAAGCGTTGGGATTGAGAAACCCTGAAGTAGTGGGATGCTGCTGACAACACTGGTTATACAGTGGAAAAGCATTTTTTCACATGTTGCCTATTATGATGCAAACAATATGCTCACTAAAGCTGTAACATTAGAGAAGATGTCAGAAAAGACTTGGAGTTTTGGTGTGTGCTGTTTACATCTTACTGCTTTCAGCAGAGTCCTATAAAATGACAAAAGTAGAAATTAAAGAGAATAAGGCTTTTCTATTACCTGCCTGGAGTTTTATGAGAATCCCATAAATTGGATCCAAAGAATATGCATAGTAATGGATGCAGGGAATTTGGCAAGAGAGAGAAGAACTGGACTGAATTTATTTAGATTTGGATGAATTTATTGCTCTAGGTGCATTTATCAGAGATTTTGGACTTGAGTGGACTGAAGTGGCACATTGTTCACTTGATTAGTTGACTAAAGACTGTTTTAATAACAGATAGCCGGATTTTCATGTCTGCTTCTGCATTCAATCTGTTGGAGTATAACAAATATGTATATGTAATGATAGCCTGAATAAATGAAACTGACATCCCAGAAACTAGTTGAAGTAATGTAGACTGGAGGAAGGAATACAAAGGTATAAGTGGAAGCCAGCTATAAGAAGTTCGTTTTTATACAGTGTTTACAGAAATTGTTAATGGTTAGTATTTGTTATGAGTTTTGAAATTAGAAGACATCACAGCAGAGTGGAATTATTTGGAACAGAGGTGTGTGGTTAGGGCTAATGAGATAAACCAAATACTGGAAAACTCCTAAAAGTAAAGATACATTAAAACTTTGAGGGGGGTAGGATCTAGAGAAGAATTATAGCATTTGTTGGAATCCAAGAAGCAAAGAGCAAAAACACAAGCCAAATTCAAATACACAACTGACCTTTTCACATTGAGAAGCTCCTACCTAGCTTTACTCTTCAATCTTTATTTTGCATCCCATCAGTAAACTTGATGCCAGTGGTTAAAAAACAAGCCCCTCTAATCCTAAAAGGTATTTAGAGAGGAATCAGATTTTTCTTCACTGTTCTCCTCCCAGGCTCCATCAGTTTCTGCTCAGAAGAAGAAAGCCAAAAATGGAATTAAGATGATTGGGGAACAGGCCCAACTCATTTCAGGTGAGTAACCCTGGGTACAGATTTTTTCCAGACACTGCTAGGAAAGAAAGGAGAAAACAATACTCCTGTCCATCTGCTACTGGGGAGAATCCAGTTGGCCCTTCAGAACGCCTCCTCCAAGGAAGGAGGAAACATCCACCAAGGAATTCTGCTTGCTTAATCCGAGAAACAACAGTGTGTGGATCATTGGTGTTATAGGGTAATCTGCTAGATACTCTTCAAAAAGAAGACATAGACTTAGCCATGGAAGAGCCCCAGGGGAAGATGAAAGCATCCTGTGGGAATTTTCAAATTCCTTGGAATTTCAGGGCTCAGCTTCTTCTTGGCTTCCTTCCCATTGTTCAACTAGCAATGTAGAATGTAACTAGCACCTGTTCTCTAAAACAGTGGGAGAAAAGGATCAACAGGGGACGTTATAGTCATTTACAGATATACAGATTTTATATGTCTAAATTAGAGATTGCATCACTTTTTGTGAATTCTCTAAAGCTTACAATAGGAAGTAATCTGGACTAATAACCTGTCCCCAAATGTGTATCTCTTGACAAATGATCATGTTGTTCCCTTTCCCTCCACACCTTGAAATCCATCTTTAAGTCTCAATTCAATGCTGTTCCCTTCAAGACTGCCTCTGAGCCCTTTCAAAACCAATCTCTTTCTGGGCTCTCTGAACTTCTCTTTGGTTGGGTGTAACATATGGACTTTTGTTAGTCATTGGTATCTGCTTGCCCCTTGTCCTTGATGTTTCCAAGGTCCAGTCTTACCAGTCTCCCTCCTAGAATCCAAACAGTTACTCGCATAGATGTCTTCTTTATATTTGTGTAGTGCTTAATAGGATATGTCAAAGCTTACAACTTACCTCACTTAATCCTCCCAACCCTGAGGGGTAAGCAAGGCAGATTTTTTTTCCATTTTACAAATGAAGAAATTTAAGACTCAGTGGATACATAATTTGTCCAAGGTCAGAAATCCCAGATGGAAAGTGGCAGAGCTAGGGTCTGTCATACTCACAGGCTGGGAAGAAATTCCAGTCTATGTTTGAAATGCTTCTGGAAGAACTTGTACTTCAAACTTACGGTTCAACAATACCCAAAAACTGGAAGACTACGACCAGTAGTGTCAAGTTTATAATTTTCAAGACCAAAACTATGTGTTAGGGGAATCAAAGTCACAGACACTGGCTCAAAAAAAGAGACAAGGTCTCTGGAATGGGAGGCAGGAGGTGTCCGTTCATATTGCTCCATGGGCCCAGCCCATTCCTCCACCGGTAAACTAGGAATGTGGTAGCTGGACCGGCGCCTCTTAGGATGCTTGTGCGGTCCATGAGCACTTGCTAACAACCCTGGTAGCTGAAAGCTGTGGGTAAGATGGGCTGAAAATGCTCCTTCCACTTCAGAAATTTGCAGCAGGAAGGTCCAGTAAGAAGGCTGGTGGTCAGGATGGCAGGTTCTGGGCGGGGATTTAGCCAGAACAGAGTACAGGAGGTATAATACCCCACTCTCCCAAGACCACTGTGGTAGAACCATGGAGAAGGAACCGAAGGAAGGAAGCACGGAGAACCAGGACGGTACTAAGTGCGGAGGTAGAGGCACTGCATTCCTATCAAACGCCATCACGGATGCGCTGGGATCCCTGGCAGGTCCCCGCCGCTCTTGGCCTGTCTCCCCAACTGAGTCACGAGGGACGGTCAATATCCAACGCCAACTGTGGACGGGGGCAGACCGGACTTTCTAAGCTCTGAGAGGGGTGTATACGCAGCCTGGAGCCTCAGTTGAGCCCCGCCTTCGTTCTCCTAACAGATGGCCCGTCTTCGCCAGGGAGCTACAGCGTAGTCTGCGCTCCGAGCGCAGCCAGCCCTCCAGCGTGCAGAGAAGTCGGTTCACATTGCTCCACGGACTCATTCTTCCACCGGTGAACTAGGAGGTGCGCGCCCACCTACGCAACCGGTACTTCCGGGATCCTGGAGGACCGGAAATGATGACGGAGGGACGGAAGTGGGGCCTTTCTTGTTCCGGCACAGCCATTGTGTTTGCTTCTGCCGGCAGCGGCGGTGTCTGGTTGTGGAAGGGTGGCAGGCGCCTGGCCCTGGTGAGCGGACTCGCGGCGGGGATGGAGGCGTTGCCGGGCCCGGGATCGCTAGGCTGGAGCTGTGGCCGTCCGCGGCGTTGGTGACGCCGGCTGGGCCCACGCTTCGTCCCCGCGGCCGGCGGTGCCTTCCCTGTAATGTCCCGAAGCTTCCAGGTACAGAGCCGCCTTTGTACCTTTTCGCCGATTAGTCGATCCTCGCACGGAGCCGCGCACCTGCGGGTACAGCGATGAACAGGGCAGATGTGGCCAGGTGAGCGGCGCCGTAGAGGCCCGGTTTAACGCGAAATGTAGGTAGATGTTTTCCCAGTCTTGCACTGAGAGACAGTACGAAACATCGGAAGTGGGTCGCACAGTCTCAGAATTTCAAACGTGGGGTGTGACCTGGAGACAAAAATCCAGATTTGGTAAGCTGTTGAGAGCAGTATGAAAAATTGGAAAGTGACCAGAACTTTCTACAGGTGAGGGATCTCAGCAGAATGTACAGGTTAATTTTAAGTCCATCTTTGTCTTTATAATGAAATTGAGGCCTAGAGAGAAGTAGCTTACTGAGGGTAAGCTAAGATGCATGATGAATTGGAAGCATAGCACAGATGTCCTAGTTACCGCTAAGATGCTGATTTTCAAACAGTTCTACAATATGTAAACTGGATAGAAGTTCCCCATTTCACTATCAGCTAAATGAACCATATTCGTTTACCAGTATTCTTCTGTGTGCTGTGTACACACACGTGTATAAAGATGTAAAGGAACCAGACCTGCTGTCATCCCAGAAAAGGAGAGAGAGCTGTGTAAACCACAAACACAATGTGAGAAGTACTCTGGCAGAGGTTTAAAGGAAAACGGTACTGTAGGCTTGCTGAGGCAGTAACCACACTTAAGGCTGGAGAAAGCAGGAAGGCTTTCTAAGGCAGGTGGATTGAGTAGAAAAAGGTCTGGCATTTTCTGACTCCATTAGGTTTCTTTCTTTTGGTAGCCTTCCAGCAGTTGGTGGGTGTAAGTGGCGAGTTGTGCATAAACTGTGAATAACACTGTTACAGTGAGAGGTACAGAGAGAGGCTACTAGCTCTCTTCCTGCATGGGGCAATCAGGAGAGCCTTCAAGAGAAAGTGGTATGTGTTCTATGTCTTGACAGATGAATAGGAGTTTGTCAAAAGTTGAAAGGAGTAAGAAAACTCCAAATAGGGAAAGAGTATATGTGGCTTCTAGCTTTGTATTTAGGGCTTTAGTCCCAAACTTATCTTCTTGTGCATGTCTGTCATGATAGAAGTGCAAGAGTTTTGAGCATGCACTTCCAACATAGGTTTACTTATCAATTTAAGACATGTACTATTTTACAAATTTCAATGCATGTTAAAGAACATATACTAAGTAGGAGTTAAATAACTACTTATAACAAGTATTTTTTTATGTATCCCACATTTGGAGATCATTGCTGTCTTTCTAAGCCTGGATGCCTGGGGAGAGTGGTAGAGTGTGTGGCTAGAACAGAGGCCTAAGCCCAGGATGTAAAGAGCTATCAGTACTAAGCATAGACATTCAGGTTTATCCTGTAGGTGATGGGAGCCACTGAAGGTTTAAGAAGAGAGTCACTAAGTGAGACACTTAAGAGAGGCTGCTCTGGTTGTAGTCTTTTTTCCTGGAATGTTGCGTTTTTTTATCCATTCAGCCAGTGGCTGAACACTCCGGGGACTCTGATTCCTCTCTCCATGTTTTTATAGGTGACCCTTCCATCACTCCACACCCCCAACTCTGAAAAAGGTCTCCTGAGATCTGAATTACAGACCATCATTTTAATCAGACAGATTTGCAGCTGCAACAGGCTGCTTTTAGGGATCACGATGGCCACCCATGGCAGGGGAACTTTAGGACTCATCCCTAGGGGTGCTGTTCTCCAGAAGCAGGAGGGCCTTCCAACCGTGAAGCAGGAGCCAGAGAGCCAGATCTGGGGGCAGGGCTGCAGCCTCCAAAAGAACCACCCTCCTGTCTGTGAAATTTTCCGGCTGCACTTCAGGCAGTTATGTTACCATGAGATGTCTGGGCCGCAGGAGGCACTGAGCCGTCTCCGGGAGCTCTGCCGCTGGTGGCTGATGCCAGAGGTGCACACCAAGGAGCAGATCCTGGAGCTGCTAGTTCTGGAACAGTTCCTGAGCATCCTGCCCAGGGAGATTCGGACCTGGGTGCAGCTGCATCACCCTGAGAGCGGTGAGGAGGCTGTGGCTGTGGTGGAGGATTTCCAGAGACACTTCGGTGGACCAGCAGAGGTGAGCAGTTGAGCCTGGAGTGGCATCTAGAACCAGTCTGTAGTGCTTGGGTTAGCCTGGCAGTAGGCATTCTCCATTCCCTAATCCAGGCTGGTTTGCCTGTAAGATTCCTGAGCTAGTTCCATGGATAAAAGGGAATGATTTTGTGTTCCAAGGTAGATAAAGAGGCAAATCCCAGCCAGGCTCTGTGAATCATTTTGAAATACTGTCATGAGCCTAGCTTCAGCCTGGAGAGCCAGTAGTGCTTGGGTTGTACATAGGACTCCTGGCAGGCAGAAGATTTGTACTCTGGTTAGAATGGAGCAGTGTCTTTAGGAGAGGTTGATCTTTGGATATACTGATAACATGGGTTTTTTGAGAAGTTCTTTTTAAGCACTTCCTTAGACTACTCATAGTCAGTTCTCTCTCTTCCTGCCTTTTAGTTTCTTTATGAGAGGTGACATTTCTGGGCTTCAGAGTCATTTGTTCCTTTCCTAGCTTTCTAAGACCAGCTGGGATCTTTTGCCTCTTTACTTCTTATTTTTATTTTTCCTATTTCCTGGAGCTCTGTCAAGTTTAAATCCAAGGTAACTCAAATCAGAGGAGAAGTTGGGGAACCAGCAGTTCAGTAACAATAGGAAATCTGTCTTTAAGGCCATAGAACTAACTAGCTCAGTAACCATGTGTAGTAGGGTTCAGCCAGAGAAACAAAACCAGTATGTATAAATATGTACATTTACATTATGGCTAGAAAGTGCATTATGTGATTGTGGGAGCTGGCAAGGCACATCTGCAATCTGTAGGGCAGGTTGGAAATCTCAGGCACAGACTGAAGCTGCTGTCCACAGGCAGAATTTTTCTTCTTGGAACCTTCAGCTCTGGTTTTTAAGGCCTTGCAACTGATCGAATCAGAGCCATCCAGATTATTTCAAATAATCCTTTACTTAAACTAATGATGGATTTTAATATATACAAAATACCTTCACAGCAACACCTAATCCATCCTAAACTTACACATTGAAAGATGATCTCAGCATGGATAAGTTAGTCCCTCCTGAGTGTCAAATTGCCCCCTGTAACTGAGTGGGGTGGGTTAGAGTCCCGTTCTTTCACTCCTTTGTGCTTTGCCAGTCCTGCGCACTACACTGAGGAGATATGTACTAGACAAGAGAGTCCCCTCACATTTCAGCAGATGAAACCCAGTGGGGCAGATCCAGCATGGTTTATTGAAGTAGAAGTTACTTTCTCCTTTTGCTCTGCTATGGAAAACCAGTATATGAAATTTCCTGAGTACCCAGCATATACTTTTATTCAATACTTTAAAAAAAATGATTGCTTATTTGTGCCTTGGGATTCAGTTTCAGTTGTTTGGAGTCCTGGGGCTGTTCCAGGAGTACTAGCCACTGCCCATTTGGCATTATTGCATCCATTTCAACTAATATTTCCTTGTGTAAACAAGTAAACACAGGAATAAAACAACCATTGTCATGTTCTAGAAAGCAACTAGGCCCAGCCATGGGCAAAGATAAGTGGCTGAAGAAGTGTTTAAAGTGCCATTTAGTGGGGACAGTGGAAGGAAAATTTCCTTTTTCTAACCTCCTTTGGCTTAAGCAGAAAGGAGCTCTCCCTCCATTAAACTCAATCTTTTATCCAGGGAGCCTCAGAAAAGATGACTGAGTTACAGACCCAGGAGAGTGACTAACAGTTGACAGGGTAACTGAACATGATGGCTCCAGCCTATAAGGAGGGTCTTTGGACTCCATTCTTACTTTGCCATTAAGCTTAAGTTTTCTGACAAGAAGACGTTAGAACAGGACTGTCTTTCCTCGTGAGGGCTCAGAAAATGTATTTATGGCTAAATGAATAAACAGGCTTTTTCATGGCAGTTTGCCAGGAGTAGATGAAGGAGTATCAGGGCAGATCAGAGTCATTCTGCCTGGCAGGAGTGAGTGTGCGCGTGTGTGCACACTGGGGATGGAGGGGGTTGTAGAGTGATCCCTGTTGGGCTGCAGAACCATGCAACTTAAAAAATGCTTTTATGTTCCGTACCTTATTTCAGCTTCTGCTAGGCTTACAAAATAGGCAAATAGTAATCATTACCTCCATTTGACAAGTGATTACGAGTACAGAGAGTTTAATTGACTCATCTAAGATGACGGTGAGTTTTCTCTTTGTTCATGAGATTTAGCCAAAGTGTGGTAATTGCTGATTAACACCAGGTGGAAGAATCAGAATTTTCCAGATCTGTGGACTCTTAAGCCACTAGCTTTTCCCTAGTACCTCGCTGTAGAATGCCATCTTAGAATGAAACATGGAATGGGGTTCTCATGCCTGAGAAGAAAGGAAACTTATGAGTCTGAGTCCTTGATAATGAGCAGGAAATGTGCCAGGATTTGTTGGTGAATTATAAGATTGTATTGTCACAGTACGGTTACCTATCTTCTGCCACTACGCACAGCTGCTGTATTTAAGAGCTGTAACTCTTATAAGAACCAGCCAGTGGAGAACCTGGGAACCACAGACCCTGGGGAGCCTCTTAGTCCTGCCCACTATGCTAGAGAGACATCCACTAAAGGGGAGATTCCCCCACATCTCAGCAGATGTAACCCAGTAGGGCAGATCCATCATGGTTCATTGAAGAAGTTATTTTCACCTTTTGCTCTACTGTGTACATGCCAGAGTGAGTGAGTAGGTGATTTATCTTTGAAGTTTTCTGCTCTAAATGCTGGTAAAGATAGTAACTGTGAGTTTGAGGAGTTATTTTGATGACAACAAGCAAGGGTTAGAAATAAAAGGTCTATACTTTGAGGTATTCTCAAGGTCTCTAAAGATTGGTATTATCTGATTCTCTTTGACTCTTTTATCTAAATTATTGGGGAGGGATAGTACATATTAAAAACTGAGTTTGCCGATAATCTTTAAAACAGCAAATATAGAGAGGAAGTCAGCAAATACTAATTGAACACCAACATTGGGCCAAGCATTGTTCTAGGAACTAGTGATTCTTGCCCTCAAAAAGCACATATTTTATTAAGGGAGGAATAGACAATGAAGGTTTAAATAAGACAAAAATTAGTACATGCTATATAGAAATATAATCAGATAATTCAAGAGAAAGTGACTGTCCTTGCTTTGTCAGTGAGGTCAGAGATTGCTTCTCTAAAGAGGAAACCCTTTTGCTAAGAGAAATTGGAAAATCTCTGTTAAGGTTCATCAGCTGCTGTTCTGGGAATTGCTTTAGCTGTCAGCCTCAGAAGTATTGTTTGTGCATGCAAAGGTACACACACCTATCATTTTTTATTTCCTTGGTACTTCTGTACCAAGTACTTGGTACCAGTCGGTTTCTTCTGTAGGCTAAGGTCATAGGGAATATACTGAATTGCTTTCCTGGCTCCTGCTTCTAGATGGTTCTTCATAAGCAAATTTTGAGTCTGAAGAACTGGCAAAGTGGAAATGACTGTATAATCTGGGCCTCAAGCTCTTACCAGGAGGGTCTTCAAACTCTCAACAAATGGCAACTAGGATTGTAAGCTGTAGATCCTGCTTTGACAGTTTTTTCCCTAGTAGGTTGTACTGGTGGGGCTGGAAGGACACTGGCTGTTTTGTCCCTTGCTTTTTTCTGGAGAGTGCTCCTTAGAGTTTTTGGTTTCCTTACCTTCAAGGTGCTCTTTTGAATACATTGTAATTTCTCATCTCTAGGTTTCAGTTCCAGCCCAGGAACCAGAAATGCATTTGGAGGAGACAACAGCCCTGGGTGCAATAGAGGAATCTCCTCCTACTTCACCCCTCAGTGAGGATTCAGCTCTTGGAGTCCACCTGGACCCTCCTCACCATGCAGGGCCACACCACTTCCCCCATGGGCACCCTGGTACTCACCCCTCCCCCCAGCCTCAAGTCACAACTCCCTTCTCACCTCTAAGTCTCCTTTCATTCATCTTACCATGTCCACCCTATTGGAATCCCTCATTGCCTTGCCCTGTGTCTTCCTTCCCTAGTGTCTTTGTTCCTTTTGCTTTTTCTCCATTCATGTATTTAGCAAGTTATTCTCAAGCACAGGTCACGTGAAAGGCACTGTTGGGAACCACAGAAATAAGGTACATCATTACTGCTTTCAAAGAGCATCCAGTTGGCAGAGAGTTAGTCATGCATGCAAGAAGAGGCACCCTTGTAAGATACGTAGGGGTGGTATCTGTCCACAGGCATTCAATGTCCTCACACATGAACAATGTGGACCATATAAACTGAGCAAAATCACTATGGGCTGGAGTAGATAGGGGATGCTTCATGGAAGAAGTAGCAGTGGGAAAGCTGGGGAGAAATTAAAGAGGAGAGAAAAGTGGTAGGCACCAGAACAGGATATAAACAAAAGATTTTAAGTAGGGGTTCCTTGGATCAAGTTGAGATGGGGTCCCGGAGGACTGCCTGTGCAGGGCAAAGGATTGAGGTGAGGAAGACTGATGGGCAGAGGGTGATGAGTTAGAGAAAGTATTTTGGAAGAATAACTCTGGCTTGTGACAGCACTGTGGATTGAATGGGGAGACCACTGGCCAGGAGCTTGAGTGGGAGGCTAATGTAGGAGAATGGATGTGAGATAGTTATTACTTGAGTGGGGTTGAATGGAATGAAAAGTTATAGATGTGATACTGAAGGAGAATCCATAGGAAAACAGAAAGGACAGGGAATTAGAAGATTTTCCCAATGTCTAGAATCATTGACAGAACTTGGGAAGTCAAGAGAAGATGGGAAGAACATGTCTCTTAGACCCCGAACTTAAGACGTTGTGGGATACACAAATGAAATGTCCAATATGCAACGGTAAGTTTGTGATAGGAACATAGAAGAGAATGAGAACTTGAGAGTGGCATTAGAGCAATGAGAGTTGGTAAGATCTCTTAACAGAGAAAAGGGAAGTCTGAGGCCTGAGTGCCTAGAGTGCATAATGTGAGGGTGTTGTAGAAGGCAGAGAAACCAGGGTATGGGGGGCCAGAGGTCCAAGAGAAAAATTAGGCTAGGCTGGTACTAGGGCAGCCATGGGGTTGAGAAAGTGCTCAGGAGTATAGTTTCCTTCAGAGAGGCTGAAGAACCTGAGGGCTGGGAGGGTCAGCCAGCTCTCAGTGTGAGCAGGGGCCTTCCACTGGGTCCTCCAGGCCAAGCTCACAGCACACACAGGACAGCACCTCTGTGGAGGAGGCATGACAGTCAGTATTTGTGGAGCTGCCTGGGTTCCCTTGAATCCACTTGCTGGTATACAGATGTTCTGGGCTCCAAGGCAAGTCTTGTCCTACTCACAGCTTTCTTTCCTCCCTCAGCTCAGCGTACTTCCCCAGTTCCTGCCCCTCCTCAGCCTGGGAACTTAGGAGACCAAGCAGCAGCAACTGTGCTTCCCATGGTCAGGCCCCAGGTGAGCTTGGTTCTTTTTGACTTTTCTGAATTCCCAAGTCTGTGGCCCAGGAATAGCAGAGCTCATCTCCAGGGCTTGGGCCCACCCTGAGACTGTTCCTGTGGCTTCCCTGCCTAACTGTTTGCCCTGAAACTGGGTCCTGCCTGCTGAGTTCATGGACTCTGTCTAGCCCTGCATTTGTCCTCTAGTTATGTCGCCCTAGCTTCTTCCCTTTCCCCAGCCTTTTGCTCACCAGGGCCCTGCCCCATGCTCTCTGCATCCCCGATGGCTCTTCCCTTCAGGCTGGGAATGTCTGTGAGCAATAGAAGCTTGTCATTCCAGGGGTCTGCAGCACACGAGTTCCTGCCTGTGGACTATACTCAGAAGAGGTGGAAACGTCTGGCGTACAGTCAGAGAGCCCGGTGCCAGAACATCATGCTGCAAAATTACCACAGCATGGCCTCATTGGGTAATGGTTCTCTTCTCTGGTGACTTAGAGCCTGCATTCTTTTTTTTTTTTTTTTTAATTTTATGGTATCATTAATACACAATCACATGAGCAACATTGTGCTTACTAGATTTCCCCCATTATCAAGTCCCCACCACATACTCCATTACAGTCACTGTCCATCAGCGTAGTAAGATGCTATAGAATCACTACTTGTCTCCTTGGTGTTATACTGCCTTCCCTGTGGTGCCCACCCCTACATTTGATGTGTGCTAATCATAATGCCCCTTTTCACCCCTTGTCCCTCCCTTCCCACCCGTCCTCCCCAGTCCCTTTCCCTTTGGAAACTGTTAGTCCATTCTTGGGTTCTGTGAGTCTGCTGCTATTTTGTTCCTTCAGTTTTGCTTTGTTGTTATACTCCACAAATGAGTGAAATCATTAGATACTTGTCTTTCTCCGCCTGGCTTATTTCATTGAGCATAATACCCTCTAGCTCCATCCATGTTGTTACAAATGGTAGGATTTGTTTTCTTCTTATGGCTAAATAACATTCCATTGTGTGTATGTACCACATCTTTTTTATCCATTCATCTACTAATGGACATTTAGGTTGCTTCCATTTCTTGGCTATTGTAAATAGTGCTGCAATAAACACAGGGGTGTATATGTCTTTTTGAATCTGAGACCCTGCATTCTTAGGGTAAATTCCTAGGAGTGAAATTCTTGGGTAAATGGTATTTCTATTTTTAATTTTTTGAGGAACTTCCATACTGCTTTCCACGGTGGTTGAAATAATTTACATTTCCACCAGCAGTGTAGGAGGGTTCCCCTTTCTCTATATCCTCACCAACATCTGTTGTTGTTTGTCTTTTGGATGTTGCCCATCCTGACTGGTGTGAGGTGATACCTCATTGTGGTTTTAATATGCATTTATCTGATAATTAGTGATGTGGATCATCTTTTCATGTGCCTGTTGGCCATCTGAATTTCTTCTTTGGAGAAGTGTCTGTTCAGCTCCTCTGCCCATTTTTTAATCAGATTATTAGCTTTTTGGTTGTTGAGGCATGTGAGCTCTTTATATATTTTGGATGTCAAGCCTTTATCGGATATGTCATTTATGAATATATTCTCCCATACTGTAGGAAGCCTTTTTGTTCTATTGGTGCTGTCCTTTGCTGTACAGAAGCTTTTTAGTTTGTTATTCTCCCACTTGTTCATTTTTGCTTTTGTTTCCCTTGCCCAGGGAGATATGCTGATGAAAAGGTTGCTCATGTTTATATTTAAGAGAGTTTTGCCTGTTTTATTCTAAGAGTTTTATGGTTTCATGACTTACATTCAGGTCTTTGATCCATTTCAATTTTACTTTTGTGTATGGAGTTAGACAGAAATCCAGTTCCATAGTTTCATTCTCTTGCATGTAGCTGTCCAGTTTTACCAACACCAGCTGTTGAAGAAGCTGTCATTTCCCCATTGTATATCCATGACTCCTTTATCATATACTAATTGACCATTTATGCTTGGGTTAATATCTGGACTCTCTATTCTGTTCCATTGGTCTATGGGTCTGTTTTTGTGCCAGTACTAAATTGTCTTGATTACTGTGGCTTTGTAGTAGAGCTTGAAGTTGGGAAGCAAGATCCCCCCTATTTTATTCTTCCTTCTCAGGATTGCTTTGGCTATTCGGGGTCTTTTGTGGTTCTATATGAGTTTTAGAACTATTTGTTCCAGTTCATTGAAGAATGCTGTCGGTATTTTGATAGGAATTGCATTGAATCTGTAGATTGCTTTAGGCAGGATGGCCATTTTGACAATATTAATTCTTCTTACCCAAGAGCATGGGATGAATTTCCATTATTGATGTCCTCTTTAATTTCTCTCATGAGAGTCTTGTAGCTCTCAGGGTATAGGTATTTCAATTCCTTGGTTAGATTTATTCCTAGGTATTTTATTCCTTTTGATGCAATTGTGAATGGAATTGTTTTCCTGATTACTCTATTAGTTCATCATTAGTGTATTGGAATGCAACAGATTTCTGTGTATTAATTTGTATCCTGCCTTTTTGCTGAATTCGGATATTAGTTCTAGTAGTTTTGGAGTGGATTCTTTAGATTTTTTTTATGTATAATATCATGTACAATATCATGTCATCCATAGACAATGACAGTTTGACTTCTTTCTTACCAATCTGGATGCCGTTTTATTTCTTTGTGTTGTCTGATTGCTGTGGCTAGGACCTCCAGTATGATGTTGAATGAAAGTGGGGAGAGTGGGCATCCTTGTCTTCTTTCCAATCTTAGAGGAAAAGCTTTTAGCTTTTCACTGTTAAGTATGATGTTGACTGTGGGGTTGTCATATATGGCCTTTATTGTGTTGAGGTACTTGCCCTCTATACCCATTTTGTGGAGAGTTTTTATCATGAATGGGTGTTGAATTTTGTAAAATGCTTTTTTGGCATCTATGGAGATGATCATGTGGCTTTTGTCCTTTTTATGATAGAGTGAATGATGTTGATGTATTTTCGAATATTGTACCATCCTTGCATCCCTGGGATGAATCCCACTTGATCATTTGTCTGATCTTCTTGTTGTATTTCTGAATTAGGTTTGCTAATATTTTGTTGAGTACTTTTGCATCTATGTTCATCAGGGATATTGGTCTGTAATTTTCTTTTTTTATGGTGTTTTTGCCTGGTTTTGGTATTAGAGTGATGCTGACTTCATAGATTGAGTATGGAAGTATTCCCTCCTCTTCTATATTTTGGAAAGTGAGTCTGTATTCTTTATATTCTGTTTGCTATGTTATTTTTCTCTTTAAACTTTTTATTGTGAACAATTGCAAACACAGACAAAGTACAGAGAATAGTGTAATGAACCTCTCTGATCCCATCATCCAGCTTTATCAGTTATTGACACTGGCTTGACTTCATCACTGAATGGCCTTGGGTCGTTTAGTTCCAGTTTGTAGTTGCAAGGATAGAGAGCCCTCATGTTCTTGTAAATAATGAGCTGTGTTACTTATGCTAAGGGTAGAGGAATGGACACCCTGAACAAACCCACCAGCTAAGCTACCCTTGGGTCAACAAAGCTGTGTGGAGCATTGGGTGCCTGGGAGCTTGAGCACCAAAAGTAAATGAATTTTTATGCTAGGGTTCTACTAGACTGGAACACAGCTGCTTCCTGAATACCTGTTTTGTCCTCTGCCTGCTACCCACTCTCTTCATTCTGTGTCTTTTGTTCTCTCACGTCTCCTTCTTGAATAGACTATCTGTTCCCTAGTAGTTACTGCTTGCTGTGGCTTCTAGTGGCTTGCCTTCTCTCCATGCATCATTTCTGCTTAGAACTCTTACTTACATTGTAGTTTCCTTGATTTTGCTCTACTTCCAGTTCAGAATTCAGAATTTACCACAAGCATGGTTCAGCCATTAAATATCATTTCTGTTTGGGCAAAACTTTGGCCCTTGCCACAGAAGAGGCTGATGTTTACAGATAAGCTATCCTAGGGTCTAGCGCCTGGCCCTTGTCCAGTCACCTGTGGTCCATCATGGGATGAGCCTGGTTCATTGGCATAAAGCATGTTTGTCTCAGCTTCCCTCTGAGCAAAGACTGGGGTGGGACAGCTTCCTTGTATGGGATGTTTGCTTGGCAAGTTCTATGAGAAACCTAGCACAATAGCCATCTCTGGAGAGGGTGGGCTTGGAGTCAGGGATTCACACATCTGTAGCTTCCACATCTTAAAGTGGCATGATGATTTGTGGCCCTGGTTAAGATGTGATTGAAAGGAACCAAGATATTTGTGTCCAACTAGGACCATGATTGCTCTGCCTTCTCCCAGCTTTTGTATTCAATGATTCCAGAATTCAAAGGCAAATAATCAACTGATCAGTTCCCTTGTGATTTCAGATTATCAAGATACCAAAGACGTATTTTGATTTATATTTTAAATTACTGATGCCCTTCTGAATTTTTATACGCGAGCAATATTGGCTCCTGCCAGTCCAGGGCTCCAGGAACTAAGGGATCGCTACTTGGGACTAGAGGTCTGTCTTGTCAATACTTTTCCCCAGCATTTCTGAATTGCTGCCTTCTCCAGATCTTATCACTGTGCTGTCACAGCAGAATCCTCCCTCTTAGTATATACATTTCCTAATCACACCCTCATAATGTAAACTACCTATCCATCACTCCCATGTTTGTACAAACATATCATTCATTTATCACTTGAGATGTTTGCCATGCTTCTCTTTCCGCAATGTCTTTGCTTAGAAATGTGGAACCATACAATATCATAGTTGGAAAAGACAGACTTTATAGTTTATCATTTTACTAAGGAGATATAGCATGTGACTTCTATAACACCATCACAATCTGGTATCTTGTCTTCCAGTTGCCCTTCTTATTTGTACTACATTTGTCTGTCTTGATAGCCCTTCTTCCACCCTCCACCAACCATCTTCTCCCTTTTCATCTTTCTGTCCATGAAAACTTTTTTTCTCATTTTCTCTCCCGTTCTCAGTATTTCACCTCATTCTTTACCCATAATGTGAAGTTTTTTCCAGGTACCTAGGCTCCTGATTAATCTGTTCCCTCAGTGGGACAAGAAATGAATAAGTTTTCTTTCTTTTGGCAGCAATTGAATCTAGAATGGAGAGTTCAGAGTTGTCTCCGAAGGAAGAAATTTCTGAAGTATCAGAGTCATTTGACAGGATATCAGGATGCCTCCATGGGGTGGTTCCTGGGGGACTAGAGGCTAAAAATGCCTGTGAAGATGCTTTAGAGAAGCTAGAAGCACAGTCAGATGAGCAGGGGAGCAGACTAAAATGTGGTTTTTTGGAAATACATGAGGATAAAAATAAATTCAGTAAAGATGGATGTGATGAATATAAGGAACTTGAGCTTTCAAATCTATCCTCCATTCCCACTGAACATCAAGGAGTTCTAAAGGGACAGAAATTCTATAGGTGTGGTGAATGTGGCAAAGGTTTCAGTCGGAGTTCACACCTCATTGGCCATCAGAGAATCCACACTGGAGAGAAACCATATGAGTGTAATGAGTGTGGTAAGACCTTCAGGCAGACCTCTCAGCTCATAGTTCATCTCAGAATTCACACAGGGGAAAAGCCCTATGAATGCAGTGTGTGTGGGAAGACCTATCGGCACAGCTCCCATGTCATTCAGCACCAGAGGCTCCACAATGGGGAGAAACCATATAAATGTAATGAATGTGCAAAAGCCTTCACTCAGAGTTCACAACTCATTGACCACCAGAGAACCCATACTGGGGAAAGACCTTATGAGTGTGACAAGTGTGGGGAGGCCTTCATTCGGAGTAAAAGTCTTGTCCGACATAAGGTACTTCACAGTGGTGAGAAACCCTACAACTGTAATGCATGTGGGAAAGCTTTCTGTTCTAATCGAAATCTTATTGACCATCAGAGAATCCACACTGGGGAGAAGCCTTATGAGTGTAACAAATGTGGCAAGGCCTTCAGTCGGAGTAAATGTCTCATTCGACATCAAAGCCTCCACACTGGGGACAAACCATACAAATGTAGTGAGTGTGGGAAAGCTTTCAACCAGAACTCTCAGCTTATAGACCACGAACGAATTCATACCGGAGAAAAACCTTTTGAATGTAATGAGTGTGGTAAGGCATTCAGTTTGAGTAAATGTCTTATTCGACATCAGAGACTTCACACAGGTGAAAAGCCTTATAAATGCAATGAGTGTGGAAAATCCTTCAATCAAAACTCACACCTCATTATACACCAGAGAATTCACACTGGTGAGAAACCTTATGAATGTAATAAGTGTGGGAAGGTCTTTAGTTATAGTTCCAGTCTTATGGTGCATCAGAGAACCCATACTGGGGAGAAACCGTACAAATGCAATGATTGTGGGAAAGCCTTTAGTGACAGCTCACAACTTATTGTGCACCAGAGAGTTCACACTGGAGAGAAACCCTATGAATGTATTGAGTGTGGGAAAGCCTTCAGCCAGCGTTCCACTTTCAATCACCACCAGCGAACTCACACTGGTGATAAGCACTCAGGTGTGGCTCCATCAGTTTCTTAAGGCCTGATTCTCCAAGATAGAGGATGGAATTTGAGTTAAGTTTTCATTATAAGAAGGATAGTCATCTTAATCTCCTGGAACCACTAATCAAAGTAGGCCATGTCCTTTATTGCTGGCTCAAAGGTTGGGGAGAGGGAGTCAATACAGTCCTTCCCCACCTTTAGGGATATAAGGACTACACATTCATGTATTTGATGGATGTCCTTTTTTCTTTCATTTGTTTAAAAACCGGTTTCATTTTTATTCAAACCATAATCAGACTCTTTTCAAGGACAGATTGTGTTTTCCTTTTCATTTCCCACTAATCTATTTTAGCATTTACAGAACGTTATTTTCCAAGACTAATTTTTTCCTTTCTCTTGGATATGGCCCTTCTTGTATACTTCTTAATTCGATTCTAATCCAGATCCTCTGCACTTGTTTTCCCTACCTAGGTGACCTTTTCTTCCCATTTGCTAAATCTATGTACCTTAGAGCCTTCCAGATCCTCCTCATCCCTGAAAGATTTTCTTCTTCAAATGCCTCTTCATTCCTCTTCAGCTTCTATTCATTTGACCTTAGTTGTTGTTACAATATGCAATTGTTGAATTGCCTTGTAAGTTTTTCTCAATGCATATGTGTAAACTATTGTAGGCTTTTTGAGGGTAGGTGTGATAGCTATTTTTTTAGCACATGGATAATAATTTTCATATACTTGTTTAATAAATAATATATTTTAAGTCAGCTTTCCAACTGAACTATCCTTAAATTGGGCATTATATCCCCCATGCTGCCAACCAGACTAGAAGCTTCTAAAAATGAAAGTGGAATCTTACAGAATATCACAAAAAGGCCTCATTAATATCTTCTATGTGTACTTCTAGAAGTCTCACTACTGTTACTTCGTTGTACGTTTTTTATAAATATCATGTTTAGGAAGTTTCCTTGTATTCCTATTTAGAAGAAGCAAAGCATTATGGTACAATAAAGAACCCAGAGTTTGTGTGTAGCACAGTAGGTTCAAATCCTGTCTCCACCACTCTTCTTAGGTTTGTGTTCTTGGCCAAGTCACTTAGCTTCCTCATGTCTTAGTTCTTCCATCTATAAAATCGAGCTACCTGATAGGGTTGAGGATAAAATCAGTTCCTGAGTACAAGGTGCTTTAAACAGTGCTTGGCACTTAGTACACGCTATAGCCATTATTGTTGTATTTATTAGTATGATAGCTAAGTTTTGCCAAGTTTTAAAAAAAAAATTATTAGTGTGATTTTATGGGTCATATCATTTATTCTTTTTGTACTTCATTTTTTTTCAGAAGGTTCCTAATAATTGAAATTCCTTTGCATTCCTGGAATAAAATCCATTTGTTCGTGGTGGTTTTTATTTGTCATGTGTAGAACTAGATTGACTTTACTAAGGTTTTACTGGCTTCTCAAAATGTATTTGGAATGTTTATTTCTCTTCTACTTCTATGAAGAGTTACATAATGTGGGAATTATTCTTTGAAGGCCAGAAATAACTCAGCCTGATATTTTTGGGAGGGAAGGAATTGGGAGTGACATATCTAACAACATTTTTATTTCTTTAGTGGTTGCACTTTAGGTTTTTAACCTCTCTTTACTTTTTTAGTAATATATATCTGGAAACTTTTACTGGACTGTCAATTAATGGCATAAAGAACTTCTGATTTATTTTAAAAATTAGTATTTATACCCAGTAGATAATTCAAGTGATCAAATATGGTAAAGGTGCTAGGAGGTGGGCACTTGCCCTCTTAACTCTTATACACAGAAGGAAAATACTCCACAGCTATGTGTATCTCTAACCCTGGTCATTCAGCTTTTAAATCCAGTAGGAAAGGTCAAGAGATTGTAGGTACTGACAAGTTACTGAGTACTGTCCTATGTTGGGAGACATTTCTGGTAAGGCACTGACCTGGGGTGATACCAAGGACACATTCCTGGAAACCTCTAGGAGCTAGGGACAATTGGTGAATACCCACAGAGTGGGTTTACTCTGTAGAAAATAAATCCCCTGCCCCTAATGTTGGAATATGTTCTTTCCTGATGGGGCTAGCTGGAAGGTGTTGGGATGTCACCTGGCTTCAGGTTCCTAATGGTCCAAGTGTTTGACCTAGTATAGAATACGGACTTAATCTTCACTGAACCACAACAGTCTTCTCACTAATTTATGCACCCCGGTGTGTGCCAAGTAAGGTGAGGTAGAGATACTCTTTTAAGGCATGTGAATGCTTTACATGACAACACAGTAGGAGAGAAATGTATGGTGAACTGCCTCTTCTAATCTGTGGGTATTCCTCAAGTTATGCTTGGTCAGGAATTGTCAGCTGAATAAAAATCTCCACTTTAGGTGGCCCAGTCCATAGACTTGAAAGTTTCTAGGAATGAATGTACAGGTGGCATTTTATAGAGATGGCTTACAGGCTTTTACCCCCAAAATTGAGAGATGCACAGGGCCAGTAGTTACTCAAGATTTGGGTACAATGAAATAATTGGACTAAAATCAACAAGATAATATGTATTCCTCTCGAACTGAATGGTAACCACAGCTAGATGTTCAGGACCATGGGGCATGTCTACATGCCCAGCCCAGGTTATATACATCTGGGTTTATATTACATACTTTGATTCCCATTTTTGGAAGGTTGAAAAATGCTATATTCCTTTACTGAGACAGCAGTGTTATGTTGCTCCCCATGGGAGGGGGGTGCAGAACAACTGCAGTTACACCATGCCTGTAGCACCCTATGGCAAGCCAGTCAGCCTCAGCAATGTTCACAAATTAATGACAATCAAGCTCTTACTGAGGGACCGCACTACTGGTGCCTCTAGGGTTTGAGATATGTGCAGCCTATTTATTACAGAGGCCTTTTATGGAGAAAGTGGTCATGGCAGCTGGTATGGTGCTAAAGTTAAGCCACTGACAACTGTATTCTCCAGTTTAAGCTGTGTATTTACTATGGCCATCCTAGTGAGGGTCACTAGAACAATGAGATAGTTGTGGTTATTCTTTAAAAGACTTTCCATAGAGAGTCACTTGACAACAATTCACCTTTTAGCCTTCCCTAAGGTTTCCATTTAGAGTGGACATGTGGGATACTTGAACAAGTAGGATCAGGAACAGCTGAAAAATTCCCAACAGTCTGTAAGAATGAGAAGTTGCACGTCTGTCAGGGAGCTCTGATTTGTCAAGAGCGATATGCTACAGTAAGTTCTGAACAGCTTGTATAGAGACAGAGGTAAAGATGTGTTTCAGCTGCCCTGCCCCAAACAAGAAACTATAAAGTCATGGGCCTAAAATTGATGCCAAGTTTGCAAAGCCATTCCCCGACATGCCACCTGCTCTGCATCTCCTGGTACTGGAACACCCTTTTTCCTTGGGATTGTGAGTTGGTCACCACCAAATTTGTTGCTCCTCAAGAAAGTCAGGTATGTTAGTCTGCTGGGGCTGCATAACAAAGCATCAGGCTGAGTGGCTTAAACTAGAGATCAATTTTCCCATAGCTCTAGAGGCTCAAAGTTTGAGATCAAGGTGTCAGCAGGTTGATTTCTTTTAAGGCCTTTTTCCTTGGTTTGTAAATGGGCACTTTATTCTATCTTCTCATGGTCTTTCTTTGGTGTTAGTCTGGGTCCTAATTTCTTCATTTTATAAAGGTACCTTTCATATCGGATTAGGACCCATCCTAATACCCTCATTTAACCTTAATTAACCTTTAAAACTTAACCTTAATCGTTTTAAAGGCTCTATCTCTAAATACAGTTACATTGTGAGGTACTGGGGGTTAGGACTTAGTATGAATTTGTGGGGGACACAAGTTAGCCCATAATGTTAATGGATTATTTTGGTATTGTTTTAATATCAGTTTAACTCAAGGGCATATCTGGATTGAACTGCCTTTGTGGGAAATTGCAGTAAGGATAGGAGCCCCTGAAATTTGCACTTTTAACGTATATCCAAGTGATTCTTAAAACTCTCTAAAATTTAGAACTATTGGGCTCTCAGAATATCAATGAGTAATCATTACTGCTGGGGCCAAATGCTGAGTTAGCAGCTTGAATCAGAATTAATGACCTCTCCCCCAGTTTAAAAAAATAGGTGAAAAAGAGGACTTTAACTTGATTATAACTGTCCTAATATACATGAATATTCTTAAGAGTTTCCTGGTTTAGTGGCAATAGTTGTGCTCCTGACTTCTAGCATCCACTGGAGGGTGTGAAGTGTAGGTCATGATTTCTCTGAATCTGTTCCTCAGTCTCTGTAGAACATGGCAGAGTTGTGCCACCTACTTGATCTGACAGATAGAAAAACTCCAGGTATACTTTAAGTATTCAATACATATTTGTTGATAGATAAAGAGCTTCAAAGCTCAATCTCAGACAACTTCTTTATCTACAAACATTCCCTGGAGTATCCCATCCTACCTTATATAGTGACACCTCCCAGATTTACAGCTCTGGTGGTGATGCCTTCAGTACCAAACTCTGTACTCCTAACCACCTGTTTGACATTTCCTCTTGAATGTCTAATTAGCAATTTTCACTTACATCCAAAACAAAACTGTTAATCCATATCCCCTGAAACTATTCTTTCAGTTTACTCTATTTCCAAAAGGTAATCTATTCTGGTTGCTCATACCAATAACTTTGAACTTTAGCCAACAACCAATTAATTAGCAAATCATGCTGGGCATGGTTTCAAAATATATGCAGAACTATTTCTCATATGCAGAACTATTTCTCATTACCTCACTTCTAAACTAGACCAAGCCACCATCATGTCTCATCTGGAAGAGTGCAATGGCCTCCTAATCTCCCTGCTTCTGCTATTGCCCACCTTCAAACTATTCTCAACAAAGCAGCTGGAGCAAATTTTTATAATGTTATGTCCCTGTGTGAAACTTGCACGCAAGGTTTATGTCTAGTTGCATGAAGACTGAGAGCAAGACAATTTACAGGAACGAGTTTCTTGGTTCCTTTCCTGGTAGCTAATCTTTGATATATGTACGTATGCCAGGGAAAAAATTAAAAGGTTATGTCACTCCTCAGTCCCGAAACCCTCCAAGTTATTCGGGATACATCCAAAGCCGTTATGGCCTTTAAAGTCCAGAATGTGTGCCCCCTCCCTCCTGATTCAAGGGCATTGCTTTAGATGATCCATTAGGATCCCCAAATGCCTCAGTTCCCCACATACCCTAATCGCTCACGTATGTATCATTGTCTCGCCTGACTTGAAAGTAATGCTCATGGGGCAGCAAGTTCATTTTCTCCATTGCTGTATCTAAGGAGCCCAGAACAGTGACAAAGTAGACACCCAATATGTATATTTTTATGCTGCTGTAAACGGTAGCTGATGGTGGCTTTGAGGTTGAAAGGCGCGGTATCCGCGGAAAGATGATTTCTGCTCAGCAGCCAGAGCTAGCGGTGCGACTTCGGGGAGGGGAAGGAAAACTGGCTGTCCAATGCAATGGTTCCCCTTCCCGCTCCAACGGGTGTTCCGGGCTCCACCCCTTCTGAGCCCTCTTTTCATGGGCTGAACTCTCCAAGCCCTTTCGTCCTCCTAGCCAGTGATAGGGCGAAAGCTGGGCGGGAGGCGGGACCAGAGCGCCCCCGGAGTCCGCGGGCCCTAGCGCCGGCAGGGAGAGCTCCGGCCTCAGGGGCACAGAGATGCCCGAACCTCCCGCTGCCTAGAAGGACCGGAGGGCCAGGCCGGAGTTACTAGGGAGCCGGTGACGTAGTTCTTCCTCCGCTCCGTTCCAAGATGCGGGTCGGGCGCTGTCGGTGAGGGGGTTTGCGGCAACCTGGCGTGGGGGTTCGGGCCGAATTTTGCGAGTGGCTGGGGGGCACCGGCCGGGATCCAGGCCCACTGCCCGACTCCCTGCTACGGAGACGGGGGCGCGGCGGCCCACGGGGGTAGTTGGGGCCCCCTCCCCGTCCTCGTTTGGCGCTGCCTCTTTGTCTTGGGTCTCCCACTCGGCGGAGCTGCTTGCTCTGACTGGCCTGAGAGTAGTAACAGAACCGTGTCATCCCCGCCCCCGACCAGGGGGCAGCCCTGGTCATAACAGTCGAGGTCCGGCCCAGGCTCAAAGAATTCCACAATCCCGGAGTATTTGACTCAAGTCACCTGTCCGATATATTAAATCCAGCTCATCAGTGAGGAAACGGACTTGGAGATGAGGGCAGAATCTTGCCAAGATTATTTTATTCATTCAACAAATACTTATTGACTACCTACCTACTGGTGTATTCTGTCCTGGGGTTACAGCCGTGTACAAGACAGAGCTATATTCTGGGAAGAAATGGAATAAACTTGGAGAGTTAGAAGCAGAATCTGGGAATCTGAAAGGGGAAAAACAAAACAGGTTTTGTGCCCTAGTAATCCTAAGAAGTGGGTAATAATTTTTTAAGAAATAGTTCTAGCGCCCCTCTAAAGTCTTATTTCTTCCTCTCTTTCTAAAGACATTTGACTGCAAAGTTCCTCTCTCATCCCTCCTCTGCATACTTTCACTGGAAAGCTGGATTGCAGTTGGAATGCATATTGCAGTTAGAGGAGAATATGGAGACTTAGATACGAACAGAATAGGTGAAAAGGAGTGACTGTGGTGTGATGGCATGAAGATTTCCTTCAGACACAGAAGTCTTGTCTCTCACTAGCATATAACCTTTGGAAAGTCTTTCAAGCTGGGGGCTTCATTTCCTCATTGTTAAAATAAAAATCATCTGTACTGCCCACAGTTGTGTAGGATGGGACCCTGCCCTTACTGTCCTCTTGGAGTTGAGCACTCAGAGAACTCAGTCATTTCTGTCTGTTTACAGTGACTCAAGACCCCATTAGGAACTTTCTCACCAAACCCAAGGACGATTTTAGGCAGGATATATGCTGGGCAGAACTTTTGGACTAAGGCTGTCTGTCCTGGGCAGGTGAGACCTATATTGTGAAATTAATCTGGGGATAGGAATCCTGCATGCTAGAGAATATGGGGACCACGGCTGAAAGGGAGCATTTCTAGATTATTTATGGAGAAGAGAAGTGGGAGGGGGCCTCTGGACCTTGAGGAGTAGAGTTATGCGCTGGAAGTAATCGTGATACAGAAGAACTCACATTTGAATGTCAGGAGACTTAAGACTTTGAGTCCAAGCTCTCCTCTATGTTCTGATTTTCCCATCTCTAGTTTGACATAAGGCTGGAGGGTTCCTTTCAGCTTTTGACATTTTGAAAATCTGAGTAGTGGACTATGTCAATCTCTTAGGGAATTTAGGCCCTTGGATGGCTCTTCTGAGAATTGCCAAGATTGCAAGTAGTATACTGTCATGGGGTTCAGACAATATGAAGCTCAAAAGGGTTGAACGGGTGAAGGAGGGATGGTGATGGGCATATGTGGCAGAGGCTCTTGTCACCACCCCTACACCCAGATAAAATTAGATAGTACCCTGAACTTGTTTAACATTTCAAATCAAACAGCATTTGCTGAGCCCTCTTTATGCTAGGCACTGTGTTATATCCATATGTGAATATCATGGGCCCTGCTCTCTGGGATCTCTGGGACTTAGAGCCTACTGTGTACATGCAGGAAGAAAGGACACAGACATACACACAGATAATTCTAGTATAAGGCAACTTTAGCTTGTATTACAGATTTGTGATGGTGTTTTTTTTTATAAGTACAGAAAATTTTATATGGCCAAATCTATTAGCTTTTCTGTTACAATGTCAGCCTTTATTTTATGTTCATGGCTTAGGCCTTTCTCTCCCTGAGAATGAATTAGTTCCCTGATATTTTCTCATTTATTTTTCCTGTTTATTTTATATTTCACTCATCTGTCTCTCTGGAATTGGTTTTCAGGTATTGCCTCTTGCTCCTTACTCCATTGCAGCTAATCAATAACGAAGGACCATGTGATCACTGCTCAGAGGAACCTGAACAGGCAGGTGATGCTGGTGAATTAAAGGAATACTTCCTCCTTAGGTAAAACCTCTCTCTGCGGTTAGGACTCTGCCCTTTGTGAGTTCTTCACAGCCTGAAATCAATGGTGATCCTGAGATCAGAACACTCAACCCATCAGTCTCAGGGACTTCTGGGACCTCATGGATTATTTATTTTTTTTATTTAGGCATCACTGATATACACTGTTATGAAGGTTTCACATGAAAAACATTGTAGTTATTACATTCACCCATATCATCAACCCCCCACACACACCCCAGTGAAGTCACTGTCCATCACTGTAGTAAGAAGCTAGAGTTCACTACTTGTCTTCTCTGTGCTACAGTCTTCCCCATGACCCCCGACACATCATGTGTACTAATCATAATACCCCTCAATCCCCTTCTGCCTCCCTCCCCACCCACCCTACCCCACTCCTCCCCTTTGGTAACCACTAGTTCCTTCTTGGAGTCTGATTCTGCTGCTGTTTTGTTCCTTCAGTTTTGCTTCAATTGTTATACTCTACAAATGAGGGAAATTATTTGATAACTTGTCTTCTCCACCTAGCTTATTTCACCGAGCATAATACGCTCTAGCTCCATCCATGTTGCAAATGGTAGGATTTGTTTTCTTACGGTTAAATAACATTCCATTGTGTATATGTACCACATCTTCTTTATCCATTCATCTACTGATGGACATTTAGGTTGCTTCCATTTCTTGGCTATTGTAAATAGTGCTGAGATAAACATATGTCTTTTTGATCTGAGAACTTGTTTCTTTTGGGTAAATTCCTAGGGGTAGAATTCCTGGGTCAAAGGGTATTTCTATTTTTAGTTTTTTGAGGAACCTCTATACTGCTTTCCACAATGGTTGAACTGATTTACATTCCTACCAGCAGTGTAGCAGGGTTCCTCTTTCTTGGAATCCTCGCCAGCATTTGTTGTTTGTCTTTTGGATGGTGGCCATCCTTACTGGTATGAGGTGATATCTCATTGTGGTTTTAATTTGCATTTCTCTGATGACTAGCGATGTGGAGCATCTTTTCATATGTCTGTTGGCCACTGAATTTCTTCTCTGGAGAACTGTCTGTTCAGCTCCTCTACCCATTTTTTAATTGGATTATTTGCTTTTTGTTTGCTGAGGTGCATGAGCTCTTTATATATTTTGGATGTAAACCCTTTATCAGATCTGTCATTTATGAATATATACTCCCATACTGTAGGATGCCTTTTTGTTCTGTTGATGGTGTCCTTTGCTCTACAGAAGCTTTTCAGCTTGATATAGTCCCAGTTGTTCTTTTTGCTTTTGTTTCCCTTTCCCGGGGAGATATGTTCATGAAGAAGTTGCTCATGTTTATGTCCAAGAGATTTTTGCCTATGTTTTTTTCTAAGAGTTTTATGGTTTCATGACTTACATTCAGGTCTTTGATCCATTTTGAATTTACTTTTGTGTCTGGGGTTAGACAATGATCCAGTTTCATTCTCTTACATGTAGCTGTCCAGTTTTGCCAACACCAGCTGTTGAAAAGGCTGTCATTTCCCCATTGTATGTCCATGGCTCCTTAATCATATATTAATTGACCATATATGTTTGGATTAATATCTGGACTCTATTCTGTTCCACTGGTCTGTGGCTCTTTTCTTGTGCCAGAACCAAATTGTCTTGATTACTGTGGCTTTGTAGTAGAGCTTGAACTTGGGAAGCGAAATCCCCCCTGCTTTATTCTTCCTTCTCAGGATTGCTTTGGCTATTCGGGGTCTTTTGGGGTTCTATATGAATTTTAAAACTATTTGTTCCAGTTCATTGAAGAATGCTGTTGGTATTTTGATAGGGATTGCAGTGAATCTGGAGATTGCTTTAGGCAGGATGGTCATTTTGACAATATTAATTGTTACTAGCCAAGAGCTTGGGATGAGTTTCCATTTGTTACTGTCCTCTTTACTTTCTCTTAAGAGTATCTTGTAGTTTTCAAAGTATAGATCTTTCACTTCCTTGGTTAGGTTTATTCCTAGGTATTTTATTCTTTTTGATGCAATTGTGAATGGAATTGTTTTCCTGATTTCTTTTTCTGCTAGTTCATCGTAAGTGTATAGGAAAGCAACAGATTTCTGTATATTAATTTTGTATCCTGCAACTTTGCTGAATTCGGATATTAGTTCTAGTAGTTTCGGAATGGAGTCTTTAGGGTTTTTTATGTACAGTATCATGTCATCTGCACATAGTGACAGTATGACTTCTTTACCAATCTGGATGCTTTCTATTTCTTTGTTTTGTCTGATTGCCATGGCTCGCACCTCCAGTACTATGTTGAATAATAGTGGGGAGAGTGGGCATCTCTGTCTTGTTCCCGATCTTAGAGGAAAAGCTTTCAGCTTCTCGCTGTTCAGTATGATGTTGGCTGTGGGTTTGTCATATATGGTCTTTATTATGTTGAGGTACTTGCCCTCTATACCCATCTTGTTGAGAGTTTTTATCATGAATGAATGTTGAATTGTGTTGAATGCTTTTTCAGCGTCTTTGGAGATGATCATGTGGTTTTCGTCCTTTTTGTTGATGTGGTGGATGATGTTGATGGATTTTCGAATGTTGTACCAACCTTGCATCCCTGAGATAAATCCCACTTGATCATGGTGTATGATCCTCTTGATGTATTTTTGAATTCGGTTTACTAATATTCTGTTGAGTATTTTTGCATCTATGTTCATCAGGATATTGGTCTGTAGTTTTCTTTTTTTTGTGGTGTCTTTGCCAGGTTTTGGTCTTAGAGTGATGCTGGCTTCATAGAATAAGTTTGGAAGTATTCCTTCCTCTTCTATTTTTTGGAAAACTTTAAGGAAAATGCGTATTATGTCTTCTCTATATATCTGAAAAAATTCAGTGGTGAAGCCATCTGTTCTGGGTGTTTTGTTCTTGGGTAGTTTTTTGATTATCGAATCAGTTTTGTTGCCTATAATTGGTCTGTTTAGATTTTCTGTTTCTTCCTTGTCAGTCTTGGAAGGTTGTATTTTTCCAGGAAGTTGTCTGTTTCTTCTTGGTTTTCCAGCTTGTTAGCATATAGATTTTCATAGTATTCTCTTATAGTTCTTTGTATTTCTGTGTGGTCTGTCGTGATTTTTCCTTTCTCATTTCTGAATCTGTTGATGTGTGTAGATTCTCTTTTTCTCTTAATAAGTCTGGCTAGGGGCTTATCTATTTTGCTTATTTTCTCAAAGAACCAGCTCTTGGTTTCATTGATTTTTTTCTATTGTTTTATTCTTCTCAATTTTATTTATTTATTTCTGATATTTATTATGTCCCTCCTTCTGCTGACTTTGGGCCTCATTTGTTCTTCTTTTTCCAGTTTCAATAATTGTGACTTTAGGCTATTCATTTGGGATTGTTCTTCCTTCTTTAAATAGGCCTGGATTGCTGTATACTTTCCTCTTAGAACTGCCTTCGCTGTGTCCCACAAAAGTTGGGCCTTTGTGCAGTTGTTGTCACTTGTGTCCATATATTGCTTGATGTCTATTTTAATTTGGTCATTGATCCATTGATTATTTAGGTGCATGTTGTTAAGCCTCCATGTGTTTGTGAGCTTTTTTGTTTTCTATGTACAATTTCTAATTTTATGCCTTGTGGTCTGAGTAGTTGATTGGTAGAATTTCAATCTTTTTGCTGAGGTTCTTTTTGTGGCCTAGTATGTGGTCTATTCTGGAAAATGTTCCATGTGCACTTGAGAAGAATGTGTATCCTGCTGCTTTTGGGTGTAGAGTTCTATAGATGTCTGTTAGGTCTGTCTGTTCTAGTGTGTTGTTCAGTGCCTCTGTGTCTTTACTTACTTTCTGTCTAGTTTATCTGTCCTTTGGAGTGAGTGGTGTGTTGAAGTCTCCTAGAACGAGTGCATTGCATTCTGTTTCCTCCTTTAATTCTGTTAGTATTTGTTTCACATATGTTGGTGCTCCTGTATTGCGTGCATATGTATTTATAATGGTTATATTCTCTTTTTGGACTGACCCCTTTATTATGTAATGTCCTTCTTTATGTCTTGTTACTTTCTTTGTTTTGAAGTCGATCTTGTCTGATACAAGTATGGGTACACCTGCTTTTTTCTGCCTATTGTTTGGATGAAATATCTTTTTCCATCCCTTGACTTTTAGTCTGTATATGTCTTTGGGTTTGAGTTGAGTCTCTTGTAAGTGGCATATAGATGGGTCTTGCTTTTTTATCCATTCTATTACTCTGTGTCTTTTGATTGTTACATTCATTCCATTTATATTTAGGGTGATTATCGATAGATATGTATGTATTGTCTTTGCAGTCTTTGGATTTGTGGTTACCAAAGGTTCAAGAGTAGCTTCTTTACTATCTAACCATCTAACTTAACTCGCTTAATAAGCTATTATAAACACAGTGTGATGATTCTTTATTTCTTTCCCTTCTTATTCCTCCTCCTCCATTCTTTATATGTTGGGTGTTTTATTCTGTACTCTTTTGTGTTTGCTCTGACTGCTTTTGTGAATAGTTGATTTTAATTTTTGCCTTTAGTTAGTATTTGCTTGGTCTGCTTTCTTTGGTGTGATTGTATTTTCTCTGGTAACATCTATTTAGCCTTAGGAGTGCTTCCATCTAGAGCAGTCCCTTTAAAATATCCTGTAGAGGTGGTTTGTGGGAGGCAAATTTCCTGAAATTTTGCTTGTCTGGGAATTGTTTATTCCCTCCTTCATATTTAAATGATAATCATGCTGGATACAGTGTTCTTGGTTCAAGGCCCTTCTGTTTCATTGCATTAAATATATCATGCCATTCTCTTCTGGCCTGTAAGGTTTCTGTTGGGAAGTCTGACGATAGTCTGGGTTTTCCTTTGTAGGTGACCTTTTTTCTCTCTCTGGCTGCCTTTAATACCCTGTCCTTGTCTTTGATCTTTGTCATTTTAATTATTATATGTCTTGGTGTTGTCCTTGGTTCCCTTTTTTGGAGATCTGTGGTCTTCCATGGTCTGACTGATTATTTCCTTCCCCAGTTTGGGGAAGTTTTCAGCAATTATTTCTTCAAAGACACTTTCTATCCCTTTTTCTCTCCTTTTTCTGGTACCCTTATAATGTGAATATTGTTCTGTTCGGATTCGTCACAGAGTTCTCTTAATATTCTTTCATTCCTGGAGATCCTTTTATCTCTCTCTGCCTCAGCTTCTCTGTATTCCTGTTCTCTGTTTGCTATTCCATTAACAGTCTCTTACAGCTCATTCAGTCTCCTCTTTAGTCCTTCCAGAGATTGTTTCATTTCTGTAATCTCTCTCCTGACTTCATCCCTTAGCTCTTGCATATTTCTCTGCAGGTCCATCAGCATGATTATACCTTTATTTTGAATTCTTTTTCAGGAAGATTGGTTATATCTGTCTCACCAGGCCCTCTCTTGGGGGTTGTCTGGGTAATTCTTTACTGGACCAAATTCTTCTGTCTTTTCATGGCGATAGAGGTAGTCATAGGCAGGTGGCTCATGTGTCAGCTGGGAGAACAACGTCCCTTCCTGGTTGCTGGTTGCCTTGCCCTTCTCCGCTGCCTGTGTCAGTTACCTGCACGCTAGGGGCAGCCCTCAGGGTAGCCTAGGGCCATGCGGGGAGTGGCAGGTGCTCCGCATGTGCTCTCCTGCTAGAATGGCACCCCTCCACGCCTTGCCCCAGCCTCCTTTGCCTCTGCTGGGGAGCTGTGCACTGGTGGCAGCCAATGTCTGGCCCGGGTGGCTGTGTGCTCGGAGGAGACTCTGGGAGGTTGCTGTGGGTGGGGCCACTCTGGGTGCTCTGCCACTGTGGCAGTGCAGTGCTGCTCTGGGGGAACAAATGGCAGGTTGCTTATCGCCCTGAGGGGCTTCAAAGCTGCATTGCCACCCAGGGGGTTAGTGTGCCTGATGTTCCTCAGGAATCCCAGTCTGCTGGGCTGAGTGTGCTGGGACGATTCCATCCAGCTGTGAGGCCCTTGTCCCTTTAAGACTTTCAAGAAGCACTCGCTTTTCTTTTGTCCCAGGGGAGCCTGCTGTGGCGGACCCACTTGCAGATTTTGCTTTTCCGTTTCTCTAATATCCAGCACACTGTGCACTCTGTGTCTGCGCTCCCGGTGTGGATTACTAGAGCTGGTTGTTTAGCAGTCCTGGGCTTTCACTCCCAACTCCAACTCCTTTCCTCCTGCCAGGGAGCTGGGATGAGGGGAGTGCTTTAGTCCCTCCAGGTCACGGCTTGTATCTTACCCCCTTCATGAGATGCTGAGTTCTCGCAGATGTAGATGTAGCTTCACTGTTGTACTGTATCCTTTGATCTCTCTTTTAGGAATAGTTGTATTTGTTGTATTTTCAAAAATATATATGGTTTTGGGAGGAGATTTCTGCTGCCCTACTCACGCCACTATCTTGGCTTCTCCCCCTCAACACTCCATAAGCATGTTTATGATTTTTATTTTGAACTCTCTTTCAGGAGGATTGATCTGTTCAGTGGCCCTTTTTCTGGGGTTTGTGATATTTGTGTCTGAATCAGGTTGTGACTTTTCACCTTTCTATGTGGTGCTCTCTAGTGCCCTGAAGCTCCCGTCTCTGGAGCTGCTCAGCCCCTAGAGTGAGGTTGGGGGTTGTAGGGTAGTGGAGCTAGTGCCTGGGGGGAGGAAAGAGCTGTTTCCTGATTCCCGTCTGCGTTGCCTGTCTCCAGTGTCAGAGCCAGTGGGCCGAGCACACAGGTGTAAGCCTCTGTGGTTGGCGTCTGTGGCTATTGTAGGTGTGGCCTCCCTCTGGCTGGCCTGACACCAGCACAGTAACTGCTGCTTTGCAAGCTGGTGCTATCAGGCCAGGAGAGAGGCTCGGCAGGCAGCGTGTCACAGTTGGGGGCCTTGGAGCTGAGCAGCCAGCCAGGGGGATGGAGTGTCTGAAGTTCCTGAAAGTTCCTAACCTGCTGGGCAGAGTGCATCCAGACATCCTTGCCCCCTACCCCTTCTCCCATGCAGCAGGCTCTGTGCAAACCCTGCCGCTTCAGTTGCTAGGAATCCTCACAGGGTGTCTGCCTTTTCCTTGTCTCAGGGCGGCCGGGTGTGGATCCCCTCCTCCACAAATGGCCAGAATCTCAGTCTGTCAAGCACTCCACCTGTCCCAGCTCCCCAACGTCCAGAGCACCACACAGTGTAGGTTTCTGCTCCCAAAGCAGACCTCCAGGGCTGGGTGTTCAGCAGTCCCAGGCTTCCACTCCCTCCCCGCTCTGTTTCTCTTCCTCCTGCTGGGGTGGGGGAAGGGCTTGGGTCCTGCCGGATCAAGGCTTGGTACGTTACCCTGTTTCGTGAGGTCTGCTCTGTTCATGAGATCTGTGTGCAGTCTGGTTCAGCCTTCTTTCCTGTTGCTATTTTAGGGTTGTATCAATTAACTATATTTTCGTACTCTTTGTGGTTTTGCGAGGAGTTTTCTGTCTCACCTCTCAGGCCGCCATCCTGAATCTCTGATTCTTTTTTATCAGGACTTTTTTGATTACCAATTCCATTCCATTGCTATTAATTGGTCTGTTCAGATTTTGTTTCTTCCTGGGTCAGTCGTGGAAGGTTGTATTTTTTCTAGGAAGTTGTCCATTTCTTCTAAGTTGTCCAGTTTATTGACATATAATTTTTCATGGTATTCTCTAATATTTCTTTGTATTTCTGTGGTATCCACTGTTGTTATTCCTTCTTCCTTTCTGATTCTGTTTATGTGTGTACACTCTGTTTTTCTCTTGCTAAGTCTGGCTAGGAGTTTATCTATTTTGCTTATTTTCTCTAAGAACCAGCTCCTGGTTTCACTAATTTTTTTCTATTGCTTTATTCTTCTCTGTTATTTATTTCTGCTCTCATCTATATTATGTCCCTCCTTCTATTGATTTTGTGCCTCATTTGTTCTTCTCTTCCTGTTTTGTTTTTTTTAGGTTGTTTATTTGAGATTATTCTTGTTTCTTGAGGTATGCCCATATTGCTATGTACTTTCCTCTCAGAACTGCCTTTGCCATGTCCCACAGATTTTGGGCTGTAGTGTATTTCGTCTCCATGTATTACTTGATTTCTGTTTTAATTTGTTCGTTGATCCATTGATTATTCAGAAGCATGTTGTTAAGCCTACATGTGTTTGTATGTCTTTTTGTTTCCTTTGTGTAATTTATTTCTGTTTTTGTATCATTACAGTCTGAAAAGTTGCTTGTTACAATTTCAATCTTTTTTATTTATTGAGGCTCTTCTTGTGGCCTAGTACGTGATCTAGTCTGGAGAATATTCCATGCACACTTGAGAAAATTCTTTATCCTAGTACCTTTGGGTGGAGTGTTCTGTAGGTATCTATGAAGTCCATTTGATCTAGTATATTTTTCAGTGCGTCTGTTTCTGTATTTATTTTCTGTCTGGTTGAATTGTCTATTGATGTCAGTGGTGTGTTACTGTCTCTTAAAATGAATGTATTGCAATCTAGTTCCTCCTTTAATGCTGTTAGTATTTGTTTTATATATTTAGGTGCTCCTATTTTGGGTGCATAGATATTTATAATGGTTATGTCCTCTTGTTGGATTGACCCCTTTATCATTATGTAATGTCCTTCTTTGTCTTTTGTTACTTTCTTTGTTTTGAAATATATTTTGTCTGATATAAGTACTGCTACTCCTGCTTTTTTCTTCCTATTACTTGCATGGAAGATCTTTTTCCATCCCTTCACTTTTAGTCTGTGTATGTCTTTAGGTCTGAAATGAACCTCTTGCTGGCAGCATATCGATTGGTCTTGTTTCCTCTATGTCTTTGAATTGGTGCATTCAGTCCATTTGCATTTAAGGTGATTACTGATGGATATGTATTTATTGACATTTGATTGTTTTCTGGCTTTTTTATTATATCGTCTCTCTGTTCCTTTCTCTTTTATGCTTTTCTCTTATTTATGGTTTTCTTTAGTGTTGTAATTGGATTTCTCTCTTTTATTTGTATGTGTGTGTATTTATTGTATGCCTTATTTTGTGATTAGTAGAGGTTCAAGGATAGCCTCTTTAATAAATAATAATCTATCTTAAATTTCTGGTTACTCTTATTTCAGGAAGAGTCACGAGGTCCATATCATTTAAATCTTTCTCGGGAGTTGTATTAATAATTTTACTCTGGACAAGGTTCCTTTGGCATTTCATGTTTGTATATGGCGCCATCTAGTGTCCAGAAGCTCTGTTCTGGAGCTGCTCAGCCCCTGAAGCAATGTCGGGGGTCGCAGGGGAGCGGTACTACTACCTGGGGGGAGGAAAGAGCTGTTCTCCACCTCCTGGCTCCTGTGCCTGTCTCCACTGCCTGAGCCAGTGGACCAGTTACACAGGTATGTTTTTGTCCCAGAGCAGCCAGATATGGACCCCTGCTTTCCTCAAGCAGCTGGAATCCCAGTCTGCCCAGGAACTCTGCCTGTATTAACTTTCCAACCCAGTAGTCATGTGAGTCTCATGAAAGCACCATGAAGTGTAGGTTTGTGCTCCGAGAGCAGATCTCCGGAGCTAGGTATTCAGCTGTCCCAAGCCTTCCGCTCCCTCCCTGCTCCGGTTCTCTTCCTCCCGCTGGTGAGCTGGGGTGGGGGATGGGCTTGGGTCCTGCCAGGTCATGGCTCTGGTACATTACCCCGTTTGGTGAGGTCTGCTCTTTTCTCCAATTGTGTGCAGTCTGACGCCATCCTCTTCCCTGTTGCTCTCTCAGGATGCGCCAATTAAATTTTCTAATTGTATTCAGTTTTAGGAGGAAGCCTCTGTCTCTCCTCTCACACCACCATCTTTAACCCCTCACCTGGTTACTCTTATTTCAGACACATTCTAAACGTACATTTTTTCCTTCTTTTTCCTTCTCCACATTTTTAGTGTTAGATATCATAATCTGCACTTTCTGTGTATTCCTTGACTGATATTGTATATAGTTGGTTTTGCTTCTTTTGTATTGTTTTAATTTCATACTTACTGGTAATTAGTTGGTCTACTACCTTTACTCTGGGTTTATTTTAACTGGTGAAAGCTATTTAGCCTTAGGGTCATTTCTGTCAACAGCAGTCCCTTTAAGATGTCCTGTAAAGCTGGCTCAGTGGTAGTGAATTCCGTCAACCTTTGTCTGTAAATTGTTTAATCCCTGCTTCAAATTTAAATGATAATCTTGCCAGGTAGAGGATTCTTGGTTGCAAGTCCTTCTGTTTCAATACATTAACTATATCATGCTACTCCCTTATGACCTGAAGAGTTTCTGTTGAGAAGTCTGCTGATAGCCTGATGGGGCTTCCTTTGTAAGTGATCTTTTTTCTCTCTGGCTGCTTTCAATACTCTCTCCTTGTCCTTGATCTTTGCCATTTTTGTTGTTTTATGTCTTGGTTTTGTCTTGCTGGGGTTCCTTTTGTTAGGGCTCTCTGCACTTCCATGACCTGAGTGTCTATTTCCTTCCCCAGATTGGGGAAGTTTTCAACAATTATTTCCTTAGAAGGACTTCCTATCCCTTTGTCTTTCTCTTCTCCTTGTGGTATGCCTGTTATGTGAATATTGTTCCATTTGAATTGGTCACATAGCTCTCTTACCATTCTTTTATTCCTAGAGATCCTTTTTTCTCTCTGTTCCTCAGCTTGTTTTCCTGTTCTCTAATTTCTATTTCATTTACTATCTCCTCCACATGATTTAATCTACTTTTAAATCCCTCTATTGTATGTTTTTTCATTACAGCTTCTGTGCTCTTCAGCTCTGAGTGGCTCTTTTTAAAGTTTTTTCTCTTTGTTGAAGTCCTCCCTGAGATTTTGAATATTTCTCTGTAAATCTGTGAGCATGTTTATGACTTTTATTTTGAAATATAATCAAGAAGTTTGGTGATATCTGTTTCATTTAGCCCTGTTTCTGGGGTTCTGTCTTGTAGTTTTGTTGGGATCAAATTCCTCTTCTTACTCATTTTGCCAAGGATTCTATGTTTCTAACTTTGTATTAAATGTCACTGCTATGCTTTCTGGTCTAAAGAGTAATAGCTTTATGATGAAGGTGTCTATGGTGCCCAGAAGCTCAGGATTCTTTACTTCCTAATGCTTGGTTGTATTTTGTGGGGGGCACAACTCTTCGCATGCTATGGCTTGTGCCACCTTTCTGTCTCGCTTCTGTAGTGGTCTAAGTCTGGGTGGGAAGTGTGCTTGATCTGCCTTTGTGATCAGCTCAGGAATCTCTGTTGAGCTAGCTGTGGGCAGGGCCTCCCTCTTCCTGGCCTGTAGCAATGGCAGGGCTAAAGGGAAAATGGAGTGGGCAGACCAGTATACCCCAGCCCAACATGCAGCACTGGTTTTGGAAACCCTCAGGGAGGGAGGTGTGCTTGGGGCTTGCTACTCCAGGCACCTCTCTAGTTGGGCTGAAATGCAACCAAGCAAGGTCTCTGCCTGTCAGGCAGCAAGCTCTGATGCTGCCTCTGGGCCACATGTGTTGTTTGTTGGCATCATGTACAGGGAGGAGCCTTGGGGCTGTATTGCCAGCAAGGAAGATGGAGCTTTTTGGACTTCCGATCTGTTGGACCGAGGAAGGGCTGGGGGAGGTATCCTCCACCAGCCCTTTCTCCTGAGGAGAGAGTTATGTCCAACCCTCATCCCCTCTAGTACCCCTCCCACTGCTGGCAAGACTTTCAAACTGTTACCTCTGCTTTCAGTCTCAGGACTGATGGAGCGTGCCAGACCTCCACCCTGGCTGGAGTCTCAGCTTCCCAGAGTGTTCCACCTGCCCATGGTGTCCAGCCCTGATAATCACCAGAGCCCATTGTAATGTAGGTTCTCTCTCCGGAGAAGATCTCCTGGGCCAGGTATGCAGCACTCCTGGGCACCTTCCCCCTCCCTGCTCCATTCCTCTTCTGCATGTAGTCTGGGGGCCCACTTGATCTTGGCTTTGCCACCTCACCCTTTTCTGTGTGGTCCTTTCTTCCTCAGGTGTAGGTGGTTTGTTCTGCAGACTTCATGTCATTTTCTGGCCTAGTTGTATTTGCTGTATTTTCCTCTTATGTGTTTTTGGGAGGAGGTTTTTCCATCTTGGCTTTCTAATCGACCATCTTTAATCTTCTCTCAGTCTTTTATGTCTCCTTATAAGGACATACTAATTCTGTGGGATTCACGGCCCTACCATTATGGCTGCAGTTAACCTAACTACCTTCTTAGAGGTCACATCTTCAAATATAATCATATTAACTTTTAGGGCTTCAACATGACTTTGGCAGGAACACACTCAGTGCATAGCTGTGCTCCCCCCCGCCTTTTTGGCGTTAATTTTGTTTGTTGCTTTCTTACAGAGCTGTACAAATACCTGGCTATTAACATTTTGTCTGGGACACCTCTTTCTGGAAGGCAGTGGGGCTGATCTTTTCCACATTACCCTTCAAGGATAGAACAGTTACTGTACTAGCCAAGTGGGGAGCTTTGGGTCAGCCATGCCTAGAATTTAGATATTCAGGTGCTAGCTTCAAGACATTGTCTCAATCTGAATCTCCAAAATGCTTTGTTTTAGTAATGATGGGAATCTGTTTCTCTGAAGTCATTTCCCAAATTTTAATAAGTGGTACTGTAAAAGGAAGAAGAATTAATATTAGTTAGCCGAAGACAGTTTGCCAGTAAAATGAGAGGTCTTCCTAACAGTAAATATGTAAACTTCACCCAGGTGTTCACCAATCCAGTCATTCATACCACAAATAGTTACTTTCTACTTTTCTGCAACAATGCTTTTTAAAACATTACCTGTGTTAGATTTAGAACAGAGATGTATACAGGGTAGAGTGCTCAATATTTACTAGTTTAAGACCTGTATGAAGAAAAGAGATCGCTTCAGAGAAGGTAAGAAATGGAAAAGAAACTCAGATATAACCATCAACTTTCTCAGAGCCAACTTTGGAGGTGGCTTAACTTGCTGTCCGCTCTCCTCTGCAGTCCCGTGGCTTTTCACTGAGTTTCATCCACGGTTCCTTCTCTGATCAGGAGATGTAGCAGCAGCTGGATGTGAGTGCACTCAGGATCCTGGCAAGAATCCCCTCCCCCTGCTCTGCCATTTACTGTGCCTACTCTTCATATCCTGGGCATTAATCTGTGTAGATGTGCCTATGTATGGCATCAGTGGCACCCAGACTTCTGAGGCATGAACTCTAACCTCTATAGTTTTTTCTTGAAGGTCTTAAGCACTCACTATTGGATATGTCTCTTCTTGAGAAACTGTGACTCAGTTTATTAGAAAGCCATGAGATAGTGGAAATCAAACAAACATTTTTGAAAAGCAAGGGGCAATGCTGCAAAACATTTTCATTCTGTCTGACCCAATAACTCACTTGTGGAACTTTCATCCTAGGAATACATTTCAATAGTATGAAAACTTTATGTATAAAATGATCATGATAGCATTACTGATAGTGGTTAATCTCAGGGAAAATAGAAATGTCTCATAGAAAAATTATAGGTAATGAATGCAATTGTATTATGCAGTCATAAAGTGATCATATGAAGATTAAATAGTGTGGAAAAATGCTTATAAAAATTAAGTGGAAGAAGTAGGATGCAAAATCATATCTACCATATGTTATAACTATATAACTTTGAATATGGACAAGTCTGAAAAGGAATATGTAAAAGGAAAAATTAGTCATGTATTAGTACCATGGAATCATCTTTGAGTTTTCTTTTATGACCCAACCCTTTCTAGATTTGAGATCTGCTAGGGAAATTCCTGCTCATTCCTGACACTGGTTTCATGTATCAGCCCTTTTGGTTGTGCTGTCCCCTGTTCTCACCCTTTTGCCATCTTTAGATACTTTAAAATTATGTCATGCAAGATCCTGTCAGGGGTTTCCCCTGCCATGCTTTAACTAGCCCTGTTCCCCAGCTTAGATTTACCCAGTAGACTGTGATAGTTTGTCAGAGGGATAGCTTGGAGAAAAGCCAACAGACTGAATGAGCACATACAGCTCTATCCACCTACAGATCAGCCCCAACAAAGTAGAGTATGATGTGACTAGGCCCCCAAATTGGAAGAACTGTGTTACCTCTTATCAAGACAGAGCTTAAGAACAGGGATGTAGACAGGGGCCTAGTACTTGGATTTAGAGCAAAAGATGAAATCTTAGTCATATCCTAAGATAATTGCAGTCAAAACAATTCTTGAGCACCTATTTTGTGCCACCCACTATACTACTGGTACAAAGGGGATAGGTCAGCAAAAACTAAAAGCCAAACTGACCTGAAGATTAGTCATTTGAGCTATTGAACTAAGAGTCTTACAGTTCATTTTTCTTCTGAGGACCAGATCAGGAATTAGATGGCCCCAATTCTAGGAGTAGAGCCTGAGACAGGAAAAAATCAGTGGATTTTGTATTACTCATTGCTTATTCTGATGCTGAGCCTGTTGATCTGTTAGCCCCTGGCTTTCAATAAGCCTTTACCTTGGCCTCATTGTGTAACCTCATGTTTCTCATATTTCTTGATGTGTCCCTTCCATGTGAGACCCTGAGGTCTACCACATCTTATTTTTCTTGGATAATTATTCTTTGTCTAGTATAGAGAACAGGTGACAAGTGCAGTCTCTGTTTCTTCTGTCAGATGGTGAACCTATGACTGAGGAGGTGTTAATTTTGAAGTATCATTCTTGAAAAAAATCAGAACCTCACATTAAGAGAACTCCACAAAGGTGTTGTCAAGGAAGTAAAAATTTAGAAAGCTGCCCTAAAGGGAAAGAGAAGACTCAGGAGGTCACTGGAATGCTCCAAGCAAGAGAAAATGAGGAGAAAGACAAGAAACTTGAAACAGAAGACAGTAAAAGACAATAAAACACTCACAAAAGTGAGTGACCAAGAATCTGAAAAGGGTGATACTCAGTGCTCCTACTCTGCAGCAAATGAGAGAATTCAGGCTGAAAAGAGACAGTATGTGTGTACTGAGTGTGGGAAAGTCTTTAGTCAGAGTGCAAACCTTATAGTACATGAGCGAATCCATACAGGAGAGAAACCCTATAAGTGTAAGGAGTGTGGAAAAGCCTTCAGTCATAGCTCCAACCTTGTTGTTCATCGGAGAATCCACACTGGACTGAAGCCCTACATGTGCAGTGAATGTGGGAAATCTTTCAGTGGTAAGTCACACCTCATTCGCCACCAGGGTATCCACAGTGGGGAGAAAACCTATGAATGTAAGGAATGTGGGAAAGCCTTTAGTCGGAGTTCAGGTCTTATTTCACACCACAGAGTTCACACTGGGGAGAAGCCCTATACTTGTATTGAATGTGGGAAAGCCTTTAGCCGTAGTTCAAACCTTACACAACATCAGAGAATGCACAAAGGAAAAAAAGTTTTCAAATGTAAGGAATGTGGGAAAACATGTGTTTCTAATACAAAGATTATGGATCATCAGAGAATTCATACAGGGGAGAAGCCTTATGAATGTAGTGAGTGTGGAAAAGCTTTCATCTTAAGGAAGACCCTTAATGAACATCAGAGACTTCATCGTAGAGAGAAACCTTACAAATGTAATCAGTGTGGAAAAGCTTTTACTTCTAACCGAAACCTTATTGATCATCAGAGAGTTCACACTGGAGAGAAACCTTATAAGTGTAATGAATGTGGAAAAACCTTCAGGCAAACTTCTCAAGTTATTCTACATTTAAGAACCCACACGAAGGAGAAACCCTATAAGTGTAGTGAGTGTGGGAAAGGCTATCGTTATAGCTCACAGCTTATTCAACACCAGAGAAAACATAATGAGAAAGAAATCCCATAAATAACATACACTGTTGGTAGTAGGACTAATTGCTACTTTTTGGAAAAGCTGTTTATTTTTAGTAGCAGCAACTTATTCTAAGAATCTGTACAGTGAAAGTAATCAGAAGTAGTCAAAGATTAACAAAAGAGATATTCATGCCAGTATCATATATAACTGAAGGAAGAAAGCTAGATTTTCAACAGTACAAGATTTAAATGAATGGTGATCTATCCATATGATGGTTTTGCAGCCATTTTTAACATTTTTAAAGACTATATGCCATGGAGGAAATGATGTGGATACAACGGAAGATAAATGAAAGAAAAGACAATGATGTACGACCCAAACTTTTAAGAAGCATTTATGCACAGGAGAAAATGGGAATGAAAAAATTCCAAACCAAAACATTCACAGTATCTCTGGGTGATAGTATGATAGGTTATTTCTATTTTCTTCTTTATACTTTTCTATGCCTTTTAGACTTTCTACAATGAGAATATACTACTTTCATAATCAGGGGAAAATAATGGTATTTTTAAAGGCAATGAGCACATGTTCATTTTCATTATTATGAATGGTGCATAGAACATAGACTCTGAAGTCCTAGGTTTGCACCCGAATATTGGTACTTAGTGGCAGTGGAACCATGAGCAAGTCAGTTCCTTTTAGACCCTGTTTCTTGTTTATTAAATTATAAACACCAGTCATTGGTCCTTTGCAGCTTTAAGGTACTGATTTTACAGTTGTCAACATAATGTATAATTTACTTGTTTAATCACTTTCAGGGTAAAAGAACACAGCAAAAATTTACTACATCCTCCTCTCCCACAGATTAGAAGGATCTTCGGGAGCTAAGAACTATCTAGGCTCCATCTTTTCCATATATGTCCACAAAACAAGAAAAAAATGTCCCCATATGAAATTGAAACAATTGCAGAGTCATGACCTTTAAAGAGAGACAGTCAGAATAATCTAAAACTAGGAGAAAACCCTCCTTCATATGTTATGTAGAGTTTAGTAGCCACAGATGCGGACTTTGGAGTCAGATACATGTGTTCCAATCCCAGATCTGCCATGCATTAGCTTGTCAATTTTGAACATCACTTAACTGCTCTGAGCCTCAGATTTACCTGTAAAAAGGGAATAACTACCTACCTCATAGGGTTGTTGTGAGAACTGAGATAATGGATGTAATGTGTGACAAGTCTGGCACATGGTATCATAATAGCTTAAATATAGGCCATTGGAGTAGTGCTTCTAAATGATTCATGAGAGTGATTCAAGAGAAGTTTTACCTGAGGTAGCATATAGAATATTTTCAGGTGTAATGCACACAATACCAAGAACCAAACAGCTTAAACTTTAAAACATTGATTATTTACTTAAAGGGAAGTCTAGAAGTAAGCAGTCCCAAATTTGATTTGGCAACTCAGCAATTCACATTTCTTTCTTAGCTCCACAATTTTCAGCATATTAGCTTTCTTTTTTTTTACAATCTCATGGTTGCAAGATAGTGGCTACAGCAGCAAACTCTTTTCTTTAAATAATTCCTTCCAAGTCAGGAAGTGACAAAGGGAGCTGAGGCTTTCTCATCTTTCTCCTTTTTTCTTTTATCATTGAGAAAAACCTCCCAAAAGAAGGAAGGAGGCTGAGCAGTCAATGCTTCAGGGACTTTCTAGCTTCTTCTGCCTTTCTTTATATCCAGCCTCTCTGAAGGCCTTAACCCACTTTCAACCAATATTTTAAACTTTGAAGTCAGCTCAAAATCCATCTGAGAACACTTCGAATCTCCTCGTTCTTAACATGACCGTTCCTCTTTCTTTGTATACAGCAAATTCCTTAGCCTATGACATTTGTCAATGTACATAGTGACTTATTGTTTCAGGAATTAATTGAGGATGTGTTGTCCCATGCAGACCTCATAACATTTGTCCAGGAAAATTGAGTTTCAGTGAGGTTAGATGACTGGCTAATAAGTACGTGGAGCTAGGATTTGAACTCAGATCTGACTTTCAAGTCAGTACTTTGTTCATTATAACAAAGTACCTCTGCCCATCATGGTGGTTCTGTATGTGAGTGGGAGACCAGTTGGATTCTTCTGGGTAGCTACTTCTAGGAGGGTGATTGAATCTAAAATTATTTCATCATGTCTTCAGAAGGAAGATGCTTATCAGCCTATCTCTGCATCTTGTAATCCAGGGTTTTTTAAAAGCTTTTTAAATAAAGGTATCATTGATATACACTCTTATGAAGGTTTCACATGAAAAACATTGTGGTTATCACATATTTTTTCACCCATATTATCAAGACCCCCCATACCCTGTTGAAGTCACTGTCCATCAGTGTAGTAAGATGCCACAGAGTCACTGCTTGTCTTCTCTGTGCTACACTTCTTCCCCATGACTGCATACACATCATGTGCACCAATCATAATACCCCTCAGTCCCCTTCTCCGTCAACCCATTTGCCTGTCTGTACTCTCCACCTGCCCTTGCCCACCCCTCCCCTTTGGTAACCACTAGTCCCTTCTTGGAGTCTGTGAGTCTGCTGCTGTTTTGTTCCTTCAGTTTTGCTTTGTTATACTCCACACATGAGGGAAATCATTTGATATTTGTCTTTCTCTGCCTGACTTATTTCACTGAGCATAATACCCTCTAGCTCCAACCATGTTGTTGCAAATGGTAGGATTTGTTTTCTTCTTATGGCTGAATAATATTCCACTGTTTATATGCTTCCATATTTTAGCTATTGTAAACAGTGCTGTAATAAACATAGGGGTACATATGTCTTTTTGAATCTGAGAAGTTGTTTTCTTTGGTAAATTCCTAGGAGAGGAGTTCCTGGGTCAAATGGTATTTCTATTTTTAGTTTTCTGAGGAGCCTCCATATTGCTTTCCACAATGGCTGAACTAGCTTACATTCCCACCAGCAGTGTAGGAGGGTTCCCCCTTCTCTGAATCTTCACCAGTATTTGTTGTTCTTAGTCTTTTGGATGGTGGCCATCCTAACTGGTGTGAGGTGATATCTCATTGTGGTTTGAATTTGCATTTCCCTGATAATTAGCGATGTGGGACATCTTTTCGTGTGCCTGTTGGCCATCTGAATTTCTTCTTTGGAGAACTGTCTCTTCATATCCTCTGCCCATTTTGTTTATAGGGTTATTTGCTTTCTGGGTGTTGAGTCATGTGAGTTTTTTATAAATTTTGGATGTTTTTGCAATCCAGTTTTAAGGATTATATTTTTCTTCCTTGCTGTTACTGGGAAGAAAGAAGTGGAAGGTGTGAAGAGTATATTTGTATGAAAAAGGATTGTTTAGTTTTGTCTTATTTTGATAGGATTGTGACGTACATATAATTTTTTGATGTAATGCTCCCTCTTTGCATAGTTATTTAGAGTAAGATTTGGAGGCTCTGATACAGATTTGCTGCATTCAGGAGATAGGTCTATTACATAAGTAGTCACCTTGGGGTAGACACTTCCCCAAGAGTCTGGGTGGACATGACGGTAGGGTAACCCACATGTGACAGTGGCTAAACAGAACTGCAGTAGTAAGGACAAGTCCATTTTTCCCTTGTTACATGTCCTTTTAAAGAAAGCGTCTGTAATTATTATTCCATGCCTTTTGTCATGCCAGCCATCCTCACCTGCTGACTGCCTATGTGGAAATTCCCCATGACTAATGTCTACTGACCCTGCCAAAACTACTTTAAGAAAATAGGTAATTAGCTTTCTGTGTGTGCCTGTTGGGATATTTTTTGAGCATTGATTATTGCTGAGCAGAGTTGTTGATGCTTCCTTTTTTAGTAAATAGATATTCTCTGACCAAACATTTTCCTATCATTGTGTGATAGTGTCTGAGATTCTTCAAATAGGGTTTTTCATCTCACAAAACTGTAATCTTCAAGCATACCTTAGGAAGGATACCATGTTATCTCAAACTGAGATGTGAATACAGATCTTCACACTTCCTGCCCCAGGGAAGTTAAGATAACAGAACCTTGAAGAAAAGGAGGCCCTCATCTATCTTCTCAGCTGATACCTGTCTTGAGCTGCAGGAGTAAATGTTGACATGTGGTCCCGTACCCTTTCAGATAAGTGTTCTGAAAAATAATAATCTCACCTACCCTCCTCCAGTTGTTGTTCAAGACTACCAGCTGTTTACTTCAGTCAGTTTCATTATGCAGTTCAAGCCTTTTACCATACATTCTGCAATTCAGGGGCTGTCTCTTTGAATGTGTTTGTTTGTTTTTTAACCTTCTTCTAATGGAAACCTGATTGTTCCTTAATAGCAATGTTCCCTCTGCATTCCCTCAGTTGCTAGTTTTTGTCTCCTGCAACCCATTTACCTGTCTGTACTGCCATGTCTGTTCTGCACCAAAAACCCAGTTCTTTTGAAATGTACATTACTAGACCAATGTGTATTATCCATCCCTGTTCTTGTCTACTGGCTTCCTGTGCACTCACATTTATTCATTTATTGCTTTTAGTACCCTGAATACTCATGAGGAATATGAAAAGGCAGTTTTTTTTTTAGACACAGACATCCTGGTTGTATAGGATTACTCTTGTGTGGAACAGAAAAATATATGTCTCTTTAGCTGAGAGAAAAAGTGTGAAATAAAATCTTATATAGCCTTGATTGAGGGGGGAAATAAAGACAAAGAATCCTGCATGGAGAGGACAGTGTCTCCCTAGACTTAGAGATGATTTTCACTGATGTTGTGTTAGGTCTGACTTGCAACTGAGAAGAAAATTGAAATAAAAAAGAACTTTAAAAAGCCGAGTAATTCCATTGAATCTGAATCCCATGACTAAATTTCATTTCAGTTCTGTATTGGTGACAGATTTCCTCTTTTAATTTTTTCTATTCAATATAAATAAAATAGTATACTCATACTAGTAGATTGTTTTTACAAACTAGACTGTCTTTGATACCTCTGATATTACAAAATGAGTCATAAAACTTTTTGCAGGAAATAGCTAAAGTTCCTTCAATAAATGTCTACTTGTTAAATAACTTGTCATTTACTTATTAAAGGCATCACTGAATTTTTTTTTTCATTTCCTCTGTTCAGAGTGGGAAGAAAACAGTTCAGTCTTCTTTAAAGCAGCTGTTTTTTGGAATGAAGAAGTGATTCTGGCTTGTTTCTGATTCAAACACAACATGAAGCTTGTTATTTTCATACAATACAGAAAAGAGAACTCTCTAGTCATTAGAAAGTGTCCTCTTATTTCCTCAGAGGACTTACAGAGCCAGTTATTGTCCCACTCTCTCTCTCTTGCCACATCTGCATTTCAGAACTGTACCATATGTAAACCCCAGTTAGCTGTGTAAAAGCTAACTGTTCCCTGAAGTCTGTCTGTCCCAGAAGGTGGGTTTGTGAGGGGTAAAAAAGGAGATGACAGACACATTCCTGGGTAACACATACAAGACCTGATTAGTTCCCACTCCTCAAAATGTCTTTGACCATTTCAAATGAACATGGCACAGTTTGACTATATGGGTTGTAGATGTGCAAAAGCTGTGATGAGTCTCTGAAACTGAAGCCAGTGGACTCCAAATCTGGAAGTCACAGAGGTAATTTCATACATACAGATCAATTTCCTAGGCCCATCAAATCAGCATCTCTGGAACAGGGCCTAGGAATCTATATAAAACAAAATTTTCACAGTGGGAATTGGAAGAAAATTTTAAATTAGGAGCCTTGACTCTTTACATGATTATTTTTAAGATTGTTCATTTTTCCCTAGAAGAACCTACAAATCACAAAATAATTCAGACATATACCAGTTTGTATAATCATGACAAATTAGCACCCAGTCTGAAAGAAAATGAATCACATTAGCAGTGTTGGTTTAATCAAAGAACTGAGCAGAGAGTCTTATTTTTAAAAGGCAGAACAGCATGGCAAGCTAGCTAATTGTAAAGCCCCTTGGCTACAGAACTTAGAAATGCTGGGAAAAACTTAAACATCCTTTTAAAGGGCTTTCAAGAAAGTAAAGTAAATCTTCAGAGCCTAAAACGAAGAGGAAGTGGAAGCCAGAAAGGTTAAGCAGGTGATGATGCACTGGGTGCTATGAGGCAGCTTAATGATCTTGGTAACCAAGGAACTTAACATTTTTATCAGCTGGAGGGCAAAATTTGAGTCCTTGGGCTTGCAAGAGAGAGAACTGAAACTGAAAGCTCCACAAGAAGCCCAGATGTTTATAGAACTATACGCTCAGTGAAAGCATGCATTAGAAAAAAGTCATCAGGAGTAGACAAAAACAGCGAAGTTTGTGGAACTTGTCCTGGGCTTTAAGTGGAAAAGAGAAGTCTCCCTGCTAATTTGTAACCACTAGAATCTTTATGGTAATTTAAGGTTCAAATTTGGGAGACACCATGCCAAGAAAGTAATATAAAATTAGGTGTGGGGAGGATCACGGGAAGATGGCGGCGTGAGTAGTTCAGAGGAAATCTCCTCCCCAAAACATATATATTTATGAAAATACAATAAATACAACTATTCCTAAAAAAGACACCTGTGGATGCAGTACAACAGCCAGGATACATCTACATCTGTGAGAACAACATCACATGAAGGGGGTAAGATACAAGCCACGGCCAGGCGGGACCCTAACGCTCCCTCACCCCAGAACCTGGAGGGAAGAAAGGAGTCGGAACAGGGAGAGAGTGAAAGCCCAGGACTGCTAAAAAACCAGCTCTAGAAATCTGCACCCACAGCACAGACACAAGGTGCATGGGGGGCTAGATATTAGAGAAATGGAAAAGCAAAACCTGTGGGCAGGTTCCTGCAACCGGTGCCCCTGAGACAAAACCGAGTGCTTTCTGCAAGTCTTAAAGAGACAGGGACCCCATAGCTGGATGAAATCATCCCAGCACACTTAGCCAGGAGCTGGGAGTCCCGGGGAACCTTAGGCGCCCTAAACCCTGGGGAGGCAGTGCAGCTCTGAAGCCCCTCACGGCACTAAGCAGCCTGCCAGTCATTCCTCCAACCGGTGCAGACCCCGACACACCAGCCCAGTAGTGGGAGAGTGGCAGCACGTGCTGGGGGCGGTGGTGCTGAAAGGGACCGGGAGCAGATCCGTGCACCAATGGTGCCAGACGGGACCAGGAGAGGCTTGTGTGAGCCTGCAGCGGTGGCGACCAAACAGCCCGGGTGCGGCTCGTGCACACCGGCAGCAGTGGAGACAGAGGAACCTGGTAGAGGCCCACGCGGGAGAGCCTCGCGTGCACCTGCAGCAGAGCGAGAGGGCGCAGGCACGTTCCCAGCAGCCGACTGGAATCCCAGCCCAACGCACAGCCACCTGGGCCAGACCCAAAGGCCACTGCAGGCACACAGCTGCCCTGCAGGGGTGCTGCTATCACGGAGGAGTGCACCTGGCATGCCTGCCACTCCCTGCAGGGCTCCACGCTGCTCTGACGGTGACCCCGCCCACAGCAGCTTAGGGGATTAACCCAGTGAATGCTCCAGGAGTGCAGGTAACCGACACAGGCAGCACAGAAGGGCAAGACATCCAGCAAGCAGGAAAGGACTTTCTTCTCCCAGTTGACACACCTGCAACCTGCCTACAACCACTGCTATCACCATGAAAAAGCAAAAAAATTTAGTCCAGTCCAAGATAGTTCAGACAACACCTGAGAGAGGAGCTGCAGAGACAGACCTAACCAGTCTCCCTGAAAAAGAATTCAAAATAAAAATCATAAACATGCTGACAGAGCTGCAGAGAAATATGCAAGAGCTAAGGGATGAAGTCCGGAGGGAGATTACAGGCGTCTGGAGGTAGATTACAGAAGTGAAACAAACTCTGGAAGGATTTATAAGCAGAATGGGAAAGATGCAAGAGGCCATTGATGGAATAGAAACCAGAGAACAGGAACGCATAGAAGCTGACACAGAGAGAGATAAAAGGATCTCCAGGAATGAAACAATATTAAGAGAACTGTGTGACCTATCCAAAAGGAACAATATACATATTATAGGGGTACCAGAAGAAGAAGAGAGAGAAAAAGGGATAGAAAGCGTCTGAAGAAATAATTGCTGAGAACTTCCCCAAACTGGGGGAGGAAATAGTTGCTCAGACTATGGAGGCACACAGAATACCCAAGAAACAGGACTCAAAGAGGACAACACCAAGACACATAATAATTAAAATGGCAAAGATGAAGGACAAGGACAGAGTATTAAAGGCAGCCAGAGAGAGAAAAAGGTCACCTACAAAGGAAAACCCATCAGGCTATAATCAGACTTCTCAACAGAAACCTTACAGGTCAGAAGAGAATGGCATGATATATTCAATGCAATGAAACAGAAGGGCCTTGAACCAAGGATACTGTATCCAGCACAATTATCATGTAAATATGAAGGAGGGATTAAACAAATCCCAGACAAGCAAAAGTTGAGGGAATTTGCCTCCCACAAACCACCTCTACAGAGTATCTTAGAGGGACTGCTCTAGGTGGGAGCACTCCTAAAAAGAACATAGAACAAAACACCCAACATATGAAAAATGGAGGAGGAGGAATAAGAAGGGAGAGAAATAATCATCAGACTGTGTTTATAATAGCTCAATAAGTGAGTTAAGTTAGACAATAAGGTAGTAAACAAGCCAACCTTGAACCTTTGGTAACCACAAATCTAAAGCCTGCAATGGCAAAAGTACAAATCTTTCAATAATCACCTTAAATGTAAATGGACTGAATGCACCAATCAAAAGACACAGAGTAATAGAATGGATAAAAAAGCAAAAGCCATCTATATGCTGCTTACAAGAGACTCACCTCAAACCCAAAGACATGCACAGATTAAAAGTCAAGGGATGGAAAATATATTTCATGCAAACAACAGAGAGAAAAAAGCACGTGTTGCAATACTAGTATCAGACAAAATAGACTTCAAAATAAATAAAGTAACAAGAGATAAAGAAGGACATTACGTATTGATAAAGGGGTCAGTCCAACAAGAGGATATAACCATAATAAACATATATTCACTCAAAACAGGAGCACCAATATATGTGAAACAAATACTAACAGAATTAAAGGAGGAAATAGAGTGCAATGCATTCATTTTGGGAGACTTTAACACATCACTCACTCCAAAGGACAAATCCACCAGACAGAAAATAAGTAAGGACACAGAGGTACTGAACAACACATTAGAACAGATGGACCTAATAGACATCTATAGAACTCTACATCCAAAAGCAACAGAATACACATTCTTTTCAAGTGCACATGGAACATTCTACAGAATAGACCACATACTAGGCCACAAAAAGAGTCTCAGTAAATTCCAAAAGATTGAAATCCTACCAACCAACTTTTCACACCACAAAGGTATAAAACTAGAAATAAATTGTACAAAGAAAGCAAAAGGCCTCACAAACACATGGAGGCTTAACAACATGCTCCTAAATAATCAATGGATCAATGACCAAATTAAAATGGAGATCCAGCCATATATGGAAACAAATGACGACAATAACACAAAGCCCCAACTTCTGTGGGACGCAGCAAAAGCAGTCTTAAGAGGAAAGTATATAGCAATCCAGGCATATTTAAAGAAGGAAGAACAATCCCAAATGAATGGTCTAATGTCACAATTATCGAAATTGGAAAAAGAAGAACAGATGAGGCCTAAGGTCAGCAGAAGGAGGGACATAATAAAGATCAGAGAAGAAATAAATAAAATTGAGAAGAATAAAACAATAGAAAAAATCAGTGAAACCAAGAGCTGGTTCTTCAAGAAAATAAACAAAATAGATAAGCCTCTAGCCAGACTTATTAAGAGAAAAAGAGAGTCAACACACATCAACAGAATCAGAAACGAGAAAGGAAAAATCATGACGGACCCCACAGAAATACAAAGAATTATTAGAGAATACTATGAAAACCGATTTGCTAACAAGCTGGAAAACCTAGGAGAAATGGACAACTTCCTAGAAAAATACAACCTTCCAAGACTGACCCAAAAAGAAACAGAAAATCTAAACAGAACAATTACCAGCAATGAAATTGAATCGGTAATCAAAAAACTACCCAAGAACAAAACCCCCAGGCCAGATGGATTTACCTCGGAATATTATCAGACATACAGAGAAGATATAATACCCATTCTCCTTAAAGTTTTCCAAAAAATAGAAGAGGAGGGAATACTCCCAAACTCATTCTATGAAGCCAACATCACCCTAATAAAAAACCAGGCAAAAACCCCACCAAAAAAGAAAACTACAGACCAATATCCCTGATGAACATAGATGCAAAAATACTCAACAAAATATTAGCAAACCGAATTCAAAAATACATCGAGAGGATGATACACCATGACCAAGTGGGATTCATCGCAGGGATGCAAGGATGGTACAACATTCGAAAATCCATCGTCATCCACCACATCAACAAAAAGAAGGACAAAAACCACATGATCATCTCCATAGATGCTGAAAAAGCATTCAACAAAATTCAACATCCATTCATGATAAAATCTCTCAACAAAATGGGCATGGAGGGCAAGTACCTCAACATAATAAAGGCTATATATGATAAACCCACAGCTAACATCATACTGAACAGCGAGAGGCTGAAAGCTTTTCCTCTGAGATTGGGAAGAAGACAGGGATGCCCACTCTCCCCACTGTTATTCAACATAGTACTGGAGGTCCTAGCCACGGCAATCAGACAAAACAAAGAAATACAGGGAATCCAGATTGGTAAAGAAGAAGTCAAACTGTCACTATTTGCAGATGACGTGATATTGTACATAAAAACCCCAAAAGAGTTCACTGCAAAACTACTAGAACTAATATCGGAATTCAGCAAAGTTGCAGGATAGAAAATTAACATAGAAATCTGTAGCTTTCCTATACACTAGCAATGAACTAATAGAAAGAGAAATCAGGAAAACAATTCCATTCACAATAGCATCAAAAAGAATAAAATACCTAGGAATAAACCTAACCAAGGAAGTGAAAGACCTATACCCTGAAAACTATAAGACACTCTTAAGAGAAATTAAAGAGGTCACTAACAAATGGGAACTCATCCCATGCTCCTGGCTAGGAAGAATTAATATTGTCAAAATGGCCATCCTGCCCAAAACAACATACAGATTCGATGCTATCCCTATCAAATTACCAACAGCATTCTTCAATGAACTGGAACAAACAGTTCAAAAATTCATACAGAACTGCCAAAGACCCCAAATAGCCAAAGCAATCCTGAGAAGGAAAAATAAAGTGGGGGGGATCTCGCTCCCCAACTTCAAGTTCTGCTACAAAGTCACAGTGATCAAGACAATTTGGTACTGGCACAAGAACGGAGCCACAGACCAGTGGAATAGAAAAGAGACTCCAGACATTAACCCAAACATATATGGCCAATTAATATACGATAAAGGAGCCATGGACATACAATGGGGAAATGACAGTCTCTTCAACAGATGGTGCTGGCAAAACTGGACAGCTACATGTAAGAGAATGAAACTGGATCACTGTCTAACCCCATACACAAAAGTAAATTCGAAATGGATCAAAGACCTGAATGTAAGTCATGAAACGATAAAACTCTTAGAAAAAAACATACGCAAAAATCTCATGGACATAAACATGAGTGACTTCTTCATGAACATATCTCCCCGGGCAAGGTAAACAAAGGCAAAAATGAACAAGTGGGACTATATCAAGCTAAAAAGCTTCTATACAGCAAAGGACACCATCAATAGAACAAAAAGGTATCCTATAGTATGGGAGAACATATTCATATATGACAGATCCGACAAGGGATTGACATCCAAAATATATAAAGTGCTCACACACCTCAATAAACAAAAAGCAAATAATCCAATTAAAAAAGGGCAGAGGAGCTGAACAGACAGTTCTCTAAAGAAGAAATCCAGATGGCCAACAGGCACATGAAAAGATGCTCCACATCGCTTGTCATCAGAGAAATGCAAATTAAAACCACAATGAGATATCACCTCACACCAGTAAGGATGGCTACCATCCAAAAGACAGACAACAACAAATGTTGGCGAGGTTGTGGAGAAAGGGGAACTCTCCTACACTGCTGGTAGGAATGTAAACTAGTTCAACCATTGTGGAAAGCAGTATGGAGTTTCCTCAGAATGCTCAAAATAGAAATACCATTTGACCCAGGAATTCCACTTCTAGGAATTTACCCTAAGAATGCAGCACTCCAGTTTGAAAAAGACAGACGCACCCCTATGTTTATCGCTGCATTGTTGACTGTAGCCAAGATATGGAAGCAACCTAAATGTCCATCAGTAGATGAATGGATAAAGAAGATGTGGTACATATACAAAATGGAATATTACGCAGCCATAAGAAAAAAACAGATCCTACCATTCGCAACAACATGGATGGAGCTAGAGGGTATTATGCTCAGTGAAATAAGCCAGGTGGAGAAAGGTAAGTACCAAATGATTTCACTCATATGTGGAGTATAAGAACCAAGGACAACTGAAGGAACAAAACAGCAGTAGAATCACAGAACCCAAGAATGGACTAACAGTTACCAAAGGGAAAGGGACTGGGGAGGATGGGTGGGAAGGGAGGGATAAGGGCAGGGAAAAAGAAAGAGGGCATTACAATTGGCATGTATAGTGCGTGGGGGGCCCAGGAAGGGCTGTGCAACACAGAGAAGACAAGTAGTGATTTTATAGCATCTTACTTCGCAGATGGACAGTGACTGTGAAGAGGTATGTGGGGGGGACTTGGTGAAGGGGGGAGCCTAGTAAACATAATGTTCTTCATGTAATTGTAGATTAATGATACCAAAAAAAAATTAGATATGCACATTTCCTAGTTTACATGGAACTTTCCTATGATTTATCTAACTCTTAAATTGAGCTTTTCAGGAAATAAACTGAGACAGACTTAAAAGGCAGCAAATTTATTGGAGAGTATTGGGATTAACACCTGTAAACAGAGGGAAGGAAGCAAGATTAGTAGTGGGAGGATTTAGCTATGTTGCAGTTAATAGAGTTACCTGTGTTGCCTTTGTTGGCTTCAGACTCAGACTGGGATGACCTTTCAAAACTGTCCAAACTTGATGTGAGAGGTCTGGGCCTTCCTATCCCTTTATTGACCAGTTATTGAGTACAAGCCTCACTAAACCACCCTGAAGAGAAGCATGCTTTTGGGCGAGGTAGACTTCTTCAGCTGAAGGTAGCTCCTGGAGAGAGCTGACAGGTGAGGGCTTTCAGCCTGTCCCTCTAGTGAAATTGAGGAGAAGGAACAATCCAGGGAAGTCCAGACTGCAACAAAATGTCATCTGTACTGATCACAATGCAATTAGGATAGAAGTTAAATTAACTAACAAACTCACATACATATGGAAATTAAACACCACATTTCTAAATAATTCATGGGTAAAGAAGTAAACAAAAATTATAAAATACTTAGACATGAATAAAACTGAAGGAGAGTCAGACCCCCTTCTTCTGGCCATAACAGAGTTACAGGGACCAGAATTTCACAGCTGCCTGAAATAAAATTCCCAGACAACATATTTGAAACAATGACTTTTAAGACATTGATATCAGCAATGAAAGACAACTATCCCTGAGAGATAGGAAACAAGTGAGGTAAGCCCTGTTAAGTGCCCTAGTTTGTTGCCTTGAGAAAATCTGCAGTGGCACAGGGAGGAGGAACAAGGTGGAGTCCAGCAAAATTCTTGACTCAAATGAGAGCTGATAATCTAAGGAGAACCAAGACAGGTAGGGTTCACAAGGCAGTCCTGGAGGGAAGAGAACAACACAGAATTGGGGGGAATCTGTGAATTGTCCCCCTAAGATATTCAGAGTACTACTGACTGGCACATTATGATGAAGCTTATCTGAGGCTAAGGAAAACCATTCCAAAGGATTTGAGTGAACAGTTCCAGGCACAAAAACAAAGCCAAAATAGCGCCAGTTCCCACAGCCAGACAGAAAAAACAAAATTTCTTTGTGCATTGGGTAAAGTACTCAGAAGGGGCTTGCCTCAGTAATGGAGAACAATAAGCTATAAAATAAATCCAAAGAAAACTACTCCAAGGTACATCAGAATTAAATTGCTCAAAAACAGTTAAGAGAAAGTTACAAAACAGCCAAAGGTAAGACATGTACAGAGGAAGAAGGACAGGGTTACAACATTTCTCGCTGGATTCAGTGCAAGCATGTAGACAATGGAGCAACATCTTTAAAGTACTGAAAGCAAAAACTGCCAATCTAGAATTCTAAACCAATATATCATTCAAAAACAGGCAAAACACATTATCAGACATTGAAAAGCAAAAAGAATTCATCACTAGCAGATGTGCACTACAAGAAATGTTCAAGTCTTTCAGGCAGAAGAAAAATGACACCAGATGGATATGTAGATTTTTATAATTGTAATCTTATTGACATTTTGGGCCAGATAATTCCTTGTTGTATGGGGCTGTCCTCTGCATCACAGGATATTTAGTAACACTCATGGCCTCCACGCACTAAATGCCATTGTCCCTACCCCCCAGATGTGATAAAAAGATCTGTAATTGTCCTTAGGGGAGAACCAGTGCTATACAGGAAGTCACACAGTATCACTTGAAGATAGACTGATACAGATATTATAAATCCCAAGGCAATCATTAAAATAAAACAGTTATAGTTCATTTGAAAAAAGGGTAAAATTGCATAGAATTACACACACACACAAATAAGTGCATGTAAAGTTGGTAAAACCTGAAAAAGCTCTGTGGATTGTACCAATTTCAATTTCTTGGTTTTGATATTGTACTGCAGTTATGCAAGGTGTGACCACTGGGGAATACTGGGAGAAACGTACAAAGGAACACACTATACTTTTTTTTTTAACTTTTGGTTCTTGAAAAAAAAATTCTAAAAAGAAAACAAAATCAGACTAAACTGATCACAATTTAATTCCATCCTATACATATTATGAGCATATGTAATTATACATTTAAAGAAGCCATTTAACTGATAATGGACAGTTCACAACATCTAAAGTACCCTTAAAGATTATTCCAAATAATTCAAAAGAAGTAAATGAAGTTAGTTTCTTCAAATGCTATCATAAATACTTGTAAGTATATGCTTTATACACAAAAAGGTACTTTTCTTATGAAAAGGGATCAAATTATTAAGAGGACATAGCAATTTTAAACATTTATAGACCTAAAAAGTTTCAATACTGTTTTTGAAATACATGAAGCCAAAACTGGTAGAACTCTAAGAAAAAATAGCAGATCTACATTTAGAGTTTATTTCAATACCTATCTCTCAATAAATAAGGAGCATAAATAAGAAGAAAATATACAAAGTTGAAGATTTGAACCATACTACCAACCACCTTGACCTAATTGACAAAGAACATTCTACCCAGCAATAATAAAACATACCACAATGGAGTTAAATTAGAGCCAGTAACAGAAATCTCTCTGGAAACCCTCAAATATTTGAAACTAAATAACACACTTCTAATACAAAATATATTTCAAACATAAAAGGTATGTTGAAAAGTATTTTGAATTGACTCAGAAAATACATAAAAATTTATGGAATGTTAAAGGAGTATTTAGAGAGAAATTATAGCACAAAATGTCTGAGAAAAGGGCAAAGGTTAAGAAACTAGAATAAGAACAGCAAATTAAAATAAAAAAAGCAGAAGAAATAAAATAAGGTCAGAATGGAAAACTGTAAAATAAAACAGTGGATGAAATCAATGAAATCAAAAGTAGTTCTTTTAGAAAAATCAATGATATTTTTAAACCTCTAGTAAGACTGATTTAGACACAAAGTACCAACATCCAGATTAAGAGAGAGGACATCAATTAGATAAGATTCTACACCATTTAAAAGGATAATTATTATGATAGTTAATTTTATGTTGAACTGACTGGGCTAAGGATGCCCAGATAGCTGATAAAACATTATTTTTGAGAGTATCTATGAGATTGTTTCCAGAAGAGAATAGCATTTGAATCGGTAAACTCTGGGAGTTAGAAAGGGCTGTTTGGTTGACTAGTGGTGTAGGGAAAATGGAAATTTCATGGCCACAATTCTCACCTGACTCTAATATTGTCCATTGCATATATACGGGCACCTGCTTCCATACCTTTGGCAGTAAGCTGTTTATGGCTGATAGAACTCCGCCCAGAGCAAACTGTCAGTCACGGAAGTATGAGCCTGGGGAGGGGTGGAGAGGAAACAAGTGCCTGGACTTAATTGATCAGGCATCTGCCAGTCTCCATAGAGACCCACCCTGCTGGTGTTAAGGAACAGAGGGGGAAGCCACAGAGCCCCATGCTAGGAAGTTGAGAGCTGAGAGAAGGGCAGAGGGAAGCAGTAGGGGGCAGAGACAGAGCCAACAGCGGATGCAGTGCCTGGGGCAGAGGCTGGAGCCAGGGCCAGAGACTGAGATGGGCAGATGGGAGCTTAGCACTTGTAGCACTAGACCTACTGCTGTGAGACTAAAGCTTGGTATGAACCCCTTTTTACCCCTAACGTTCTGTTTTGGTTATTGGGTCTTATTGCTTCATGGTGAACTTGCCTAGAGTGGGTAATCCCCTCCTCCTGGAGCAACAGGCAGAAACGTGGACCAAAACGTGGTCCACTATAAGTTCTCATAGGAAATTCCCCACCTCCCTTGGTTTAATGTAGAAGAATGAATTCAAAAGCTTAGAGAGATTGGAATGTTAGATTCGTCATTTAAGACCTACTTACCCTGGGAGAGTCGATAAGACGTCTTTCATCAATACTTTGAGAAATTATAGCACTAGCATTCTTGAAGAGCTCCATGATTGCTGCAGGCCAGATCTTACAGTGGGAACTGAAGCCACTCAACTGGAAAGCCTAAATGTAGTAGGGCTATTTGGACTTCAGGGAGGCAAGGGACAAGTAGCAACACTCAACCACCAAAAGTAAGGTGAGTTTGGTTACTATAATAAACAGCAGAGTCAAAGCAGCAACCAAAAAAAGCACTGACTAGTTACTGTGGTGTTTCTAAAAGTGAAATAGATAGGAAGACTGCTGCGTGCTGCTCGTTTCAGTGTTTTCTCAGGTGAAATGGGAGTGAACAAAAAACAGACAACACAGACAGACAGACAGATAATGGCTGCAGCCCCGATGTTGTGCAGCACCTTTATTTTTATACTGCCTTTCTCGGACCTCAGCCAAGTGCTATACTCATCTTTTCCTTATCAGGGGGGTCAGGCCAGAGCACCTTGTTGATTTTCTTAGAATCTGCCCAGTAAGCAGGGGCGGTGTTTTCACACATCCTCAAGGTCTCCCTGTTTTCAGCGTGAGGCGTCCTGGCTCCTTTTTGAGGACAAGACATGCTTCAGTGGGCAGATAACATCCAAGGACTGCACCAGTTGTTCTCAAGCTGGTGCTTCCCCATGCTGCATTGGGGGAAGGTGCTTTCCCATTCTGTATTCAGACATGTGAGAAGACAAAGGCCGTCTCCATCAAAGCCTACTAAATTCTTACTTGGTCTGTATAATAAGAAAAGTTCCAGCATGGAAGGGGCAGTGTTTTGTCCTTAATGGAATAGACACTTTGAATGTTGATTTGCCTTCCCTGTATGCAGTGCTTCTGCTGAAACTACTCTTCATGGACTTTATCCCAACATCATTGTATCTCACACAGTATTGTTTCTGATCAAGAAATTCCCTTCACAGCAAAAGTGCAGCCGTGGACCTATGCTCATAGAATTCACTGGTCTTACATGTTCCCCACCATCCTGAAGCAGCTGACTTGACAGAACATGGGATGGCCCTTTGAATACTCAGTTACAGCACCTGCTAGGTGACTGTATCTTGCAGGACTGGGGCAAGTTTCTCCAGAAGGCTGTGTATGCTCTGAATCAGTGGCTGACATATAGTGCCCTTTCTCCAATATCCAGGATTTGTGACCCAGGAATCAAGGGGTGGAAACGGGAGTGGCATCTCATACCCATCAGGGAAGCTCCTGCCAACAACAAAAAAACAGAAAACAAGTGGAGCTTGTTGAAGGTGTGGAGAAATTGGAGCCTTTGTCCACTGTTGGTGAGAACATAAAATGGCACAACTGCTGTGGAAAACAGCATGGCAGCTACTCAAAAATATAACAATAGAATTTCTATATTATTCAGAAATTCTACATTTGGATATATACTCAAAAGAATGAAAGCAGGGTCTCAAAGAGATATTTGTACATCCATGTTCAGAGCATTATTCATGATAGCTAAAATATGGATTCAATCCGATTGTCCATCCACTGATGAATGGATAAGTAAAAGGCAGTATATAAACAACGAAATATTATTCACACTTTTCTAAAAAGGAAGGAAATTTTACAATATGCTACAATATGGATAAACCTTGAGGGCATTGTGCTAAGTGAAATAAACCAGTCACAAAAAGACAAATAGTGTATGATTTATCCTTATATTTGGTGGTTAGTTAAAACTATAAAGACAGAAAGTATAATGGTTGTTGTCCTGGGCTGTTGGAAGGGATAAAGGGGAGATTATTGTTTAACAGGTATAGAGTTTCAGTTTTACAAGATGAAGAGAGTTATAGGGATGGATGGTGGTAAAGGTGAAGGTTGCACAACAAGGTTAATGTATTTAATACCATTAACTGTATAATGAAAAGTGATTAAGATGGAAAATTTTGTTATGTCTATTTTATCTCAATACAAAAATAAAGAAAGGTGAAACTAAGACACTCCCAGAAAAATGAAAATTGAACGTTTCCAGCATATTTGCCCTACAATAAATACTAGGGATGACTTTCAGGCTGAAAGCAAGTGACCCCAGGCAGTAATATGAATTCCCATGAAAAAAGAAAGAACCCTGCTAAAGGTAATTATGTAATTGCAAAAAAACAACATTTATGCATATTTCTGCTCTTAACTGATTTAAAAAGCAATTGTACAATATGTATGTAAATGTATTCTTGAGGCTATAATATATATGTAAATGTAATCAATTTCCCTATAAAAGCACAAAGGACACGGACCCAGCAAGACAACTAAGGAAATGACACCAGATGGTAAATTAAATCCACAGGAACAAATGAAGATCATGAGAAACAGTAAATAACGAACACTACTAATGCATACTTGTTCTCTTCTCTCAGCTTCTTTGAAAGAGATAAAATTATATAAAGTAATAATAACAGCACAAAAAGGGGGGAAAAAAAACAGAGCTGTTGAGGAACTACACAGGAGTTCTATTTGTCACAGGAATTCAGTGTATATCTGAAGCAGAGTCTCGTAAATTAAGATGTAAATTAAGAGCAGCCACTAAGGAAATAACGGGAACCATAGTGAAAAAAATAAAGGAATTAAAATGTGAGAATATTCACTTAATGCAAAATAAAGCAGTAAGGACTAGATAAACAAATGACACAAGATGTATGAAAAACAAAAAGTAAAATGGCAAATGTAAATTAAACTGTATTAATAACATTAAATGTCAATGAATTAAGCCATCCAATCAAAAATCAGAGATGGTCAGACTGGATAAAGAAACAGATACAGCTGTACTCTTCCTACGGGAGGCATACTTTGGTTTCAAAGATAAAAGTAAAAGGACAGAAAAAGATACATCAGGGGAGGAAAAAAAGACCAGCAACCTGGAGTGTTCTTTTTTTTTTCTTTTTGTATGTCAATGATTAAAAAAAAAACAACAAAAAACTCTTGCCAAGCCATCTGGCTTGAGTGATATTCTTCAGTTTCACATATGATATCTATACCCATATTATACTTTCCCACTTTTCATCTACTTTTGTACCCCTTCACAAATTTATTTATTTATTCATTCATTCATTCATTCATTCATTCATTTATTCATTTATTATTTTGCCATATATACAATCACATGAGCAACATTGTGATGCCAGGGTTCTTGTTTGTGGAGCAGAAGAATGAGCTTCACAAACAGTCAAGGTAGGAGAGCAAGGTACAGGCTTTTATTTAGAAATAAAGTGAGAGAATAGAGCTCCTGGCTCATGCCAGGAGGGGACAATAGAGCCCAGTAGTGGTGCGTTGTCTAGGGGGTTTTATAGGCAGTTGAGGATTTTTCGAGAACATGAAAAAACTTAGGGGTGTGGACTTGCATCACCTGCCCTGTCCTCAAGGTGGGCTGGGTCGTAGTCTGATTGCCAGGGCTGACAGCGGAGTCATGGGTTATGCTGATACCCTTGCCCAACACTCAAACATTCCAGGCCAATTTGCTTCTGGCCTTTTTACCTTTAACTGATCTCACTGAAGATGTCTATATTCTTAGGTATCTTTCCCTAGAGAATTAGTGTGACCTTGATTTTGCATAATGCTCAACAGAGTTTCAATGGGGACTTCCTTGTCCATTGTTACATTGCTCTCACTGTAAATATTCTGCCCTGCTTTTCCCGGAGGCCCTCACCCTACCCTGACTACACCCATGGTCCCTGTCTCAATTGTGGTTACTAGATTCCCCCCATTATCAAGTCCCCATCACATACCCCATTATAGTCACTGTCCATCAGCGTAGTAAGATGCTATAGAGTCACTGCTTGTCTTCCCTGTGCTATATTGCCTCCCCCGTGCCCCCCCGCCCCCACATTATGTGTGCTAATCGTAATGCCCCTTATTCCCCTTCAATCTCCCTTCCCACCCACCCTCCCTGGCCCCTTTCCCTTTGGCAACTGTTAGTCCATTCTTGAGTTCTGTGAGTCTGTTGCTGTTTTGTTCCTTCAGTTTTCGCTTTGTTCGTATACTCCACAGATGGGTGAAATCATTTGGTACTTGTCTTTCTCCACCTGGCTTATTTCACTGAGCACAATACCCACCAGCTCCATCCATGTCATTGCAAATGGTAGGATTTGTTTTCTTATTATGGCTGAATAATATTCCATTGTGTATATGTACATCTTCTTCATCCATTTATCTACTGATGGACACTGAGGTTGCTTCCATTTCTTGGCTATAGTAAATAGTGCTACGATAAACATAGGGGTGCATATCTCTTTTTGAAACTGTGATCCTGCATTCTTAGGGTAAATTCCTAGAAGTGGAATTCCTGGGTCAAATGGTATTTCTCTTTTTAGTTTTTTGAGGAACTTCCATATTGCTTTCCACATGGTTGGACTATTTTACATTCTCACCAGCAGTGTAGGAGGGTTCCCCTTTCTCCGCATCTTTGCCAGCATTTGTTGTTCCTAGTCCTTTCGATGTTGGCCATCCTAACTTGGTGAGGTGATATCTTGTGGTTTTAATTTCCCTGATAATTAGCAATGTGGAGCAGCATCTTTTCACGTGCCTGTGGCCATCTGAATTTCTTCTTTGGATAAGTGTCTATTCATATCCTCTGCCCATTTTTTAATAGGGTTGTTTGCTTTTTGGGTGTTGAGGTGTGTGAGTTCTTTATATATTTTGGATGTTATCTCGTTGACAGATAGGTCATTTACAAATACATTCTCCCATACTGTAGGATGCCTTTTCTGCTGATGGTTGTCCTTTGCTGTACAGAAGCTTTTTTTAGCATGATGTAGACCCATTTGTTCATTTTTTATTTTGTTTCCCTTGCCTGAGGAGATGTGTTCAGGAAAAAGTTGCTCATGTTCATATTCAAGAGATTTTTGCCTATGTTTTCCTCTAAGAGTTTTATGGTTTCATTACTTATATTCAGGTCTTTGATCCATTTTGAGTTTACTTTTGTGTATGGGGTTAGACAATAATCCAGTTTCATTCTCTTGCATGTAGCTTGGAGCAGTCTTTTATTTGATGCATATATAACTGGTAACATCTTCCTGATGGATTAACTCAGGAAGTTGCCTTCTTACAATGTTCAGTTAATCTATCAGGAAGATGTTAACAATTATATATGCATTGAATAAAAGTCCCCCAAAATATGTGGAACAAAAACTGAGAGAAAGGAGAAATAGATAATTCAACAATAATTGGAGACATCAATACCTTACTTTCAAGAATGGGAGTAAAGGATTAAGCAAGGTGGCAGCGTGAGAAGTGAGGCAGACAACTCCTCCCAAAACCACATATAACATGAAAATAGAGCAAATATAAATAATCCTGAAGGAGTAAATGGAAAGAAGAATGCAACAGACAACCTACATCTGTGGAAAACAGAAGACCTCATGGAAAAGGGTAAGTAGCAAAGCTGTGATCTGGTGGGATCCAAACCCTGCCCCCACTCCAGCTCATCAACTGGAGGAAGAGTAACAGTGGGGAGGGAGTGGAAACCTGGGGCTACTAAATACCCAACCCTGGAGATCTGCTCTGGGAGCATGAACCCACGTTACATGCTGCTCTGGAGATTAGAGGGATTGGAAAGCAAAGACAAGCAGAATACTCAGAGAGACTTGAGAGCCCAGCCGCTTGTGTTGAATGGGTTCCCACAACCAGCTGCTCTGGGACAAAAGAAGGCAGACACTTTGAAAGACTTCCCAACAGTGAGAGGGGTGCTAAAGGGGTGAGGATTACACAGAGCTTGAGCTCAGGGAAGGGACAGGTGGACAAAATCGTCCCAGCACACTTTGCCCTGCAGGTTGGGAATTTTCAGGAGTTTCACACGGTCTATTCCCCTGGCTGGCAACGCAGCACTGAGGCCCCCCACTGTGATATGCAACCTGCCACTCCTTCCTCCTGGCCGCCAGCAACACCGGTTTGCAAACTTACTGCTCCTGCCATGGTTCTAGGCTAGCTGGAAGGTTGCCCCACCTACAGCAGAAATCTTACAAGCCAGAAGGAAGTGGCATGATATATTTAATGCAATGAAACAGAACGGCCTCCATCCAAGAATACTCTACCTGGCAAGATCATCATTTACATTTGAAGCAGGGATTAAACAATTTCCAGATAAGCAAAAGTTGAAAGAATTTATCTCCCACAAACCATCTCTGCAGTGTATTTTGGAGGGAAAGCTTTAGATGGAAGTGCTCCTGGGGCTAAATAGCTATCAGCAGAGATATATAAAACCACAGAAAAGGAAGTAGACCAATTAATTACTAAGCAAATGCAATTAAAACATTTTTTTATTAAGGTATTATTGGTATACACTCTTATGAAGGTTTCACATGAAAAAACAATATGGTTACTACATTTACCCATATTATCAAGTCCCCACCCATACCCCAATGCAGTCACTGTCCATCAGTGCAGCAAGATGCCACAGATCCACTATGTGCCTTCTCTGTGCTACACTGTTCTCCCCATGATCCCCCACACCATGTCTACTAAACATAATATCCCTCAATCCCCTTCTCCTTCCCTCCCCACCTGCCCTCCCACACCCCTCCACTTTGGTAACCACTAGTTCATTCTTGGAGTCTCTGAGTCTGCTGCTATTTTGTTCCTTCAGTTTTGCTTCGTTGTTATACTCCACAAATGAGGGAAATCATTTGGCACTTGTCTTTCTCCACCTGTAAGCAAATGCAAATTTAAATCAACTACCCACAAAGTCAGACAAGGGATAGCCGAAGAGTACAGAATATCACACCTAATATGTAAAGACTGGAGGAGAAGTAAAAAGAAGGGAGGAAAAAAAACCTTTAGATTCTGCTAGAAATAGTATAATAAGCAAGTTAAGTTAGACTGTTAGATAGTAAAGAATATGCCCTTAAAACTTTGGTAAGCACAAATCTAAAGCCTGCAATGGCAATAAGTACAAATCGATAATCACCCTAAATGTAAATGGACTGAATGCACCAATCAAAAGACACAGAGTTATAGAATGGATAAAAAAAGAAGACCCATCTTTACACTGCTTACAAGAGACTCACTACAAACCCAAAGACATACACAGACTAAAAGTGAAGGGCTAGAAAAAGATATTTCATGCAAATAATAGGGGGTGAGGACAGGCACTGCAGTACTTATATCAGACAAAAGAGACTTCAAAGCAAAGATGGTAACTGATAGAGGGCTCAGTCCGACAAGAGGATATAACCATTATAAATATCTACGCACCCAACATAGGGGTACCTACATATGTGAAATAAATACTAACAGAATTAAAGGGGAAATAGAGGGCAATGCATTCATTTTAGGAGACTTCAACACACCACTCACTCCAAAGGAGAGATCAACCAGATAGAAAATAAGAAAGAAGACAGAGGCACTGAACAATACATTAGAAGAGATGGACCAAAACAGCAATTTATACATTCTTCTCAAGTGCACATGGAACACTTTCAAGAATAGATCACATAATAGACCACAAAAAGAGCCACAGTAAATTCAGAAGGATTGAAATTATACCAACTAGCTACTCAGACAACAAAGGCATTAAACTAGAAATAAATTACACAAAGAAAATGAAAAAGCCCACAAACAAATGGAGGCTTAACAACGTGCTCCTAAATAATCAATGGACCAAATAAAAACAGATCAAGCAATATATGGAGATAAATTAAAACAACTCAACACCCCAAAATCTGTGGCACACAGTGAAGGCAGTACTAAGAGGAAAGTATATAGCAATACAAGCTTACCTCAAGAAACAAAAACAATCCCAAATGAACAGTTTAAACTCAAAATTAGTGAAACTAGAAAAAGAAGAACAAATTAGGCCCAAAGTCAGAACGTGGAGGGACATAATAAAGATCACAGAAGAAATAAATAAAATTGATAAGAATAAAACAATAGGAACAATAAATGAAACCAGGAACTGGTTCTTTGAGAAAATAAACAAAATAGATAAACCCCTAACAAGACTTATCAAGAAAAATAGAGAGTGTACATATATAAACAGAATCTGAAATGAGAAAAGAAAAATCACTATGGACAACACAGAAATACAAAGAATTATTAGAGAATACTATGAAAAATTATATGCCAACAAATTAGACAACCTAGAAGAAATGAACAAATTTCTAGAAAAATACAACCTTCCAAGGCTGACCAAGAAAGAAATAGGAAATCTGAACAGACCAATTACCAGCAATGAAATTGAATTGGTATACAAAAGCTACTCAAGAACAAAACTCCTGGATGAGATGGCTTTACTGCTGAATTTTATCAAACATTTGGTGAAGACCTAGTACCCAGCCTACTTAAAAGTTTTCCAAGAAGTAGAAGAGGAGGGAGTACTTCTAAACTCATTCTACGGGGCCAGCATCAATCTAATACCAAACCAGGCAAAGACACCAAAGAAAAAGAAAATTACAGACCAATATCCCTGATGAACATAAATACAAAAATCCTTTATAAAATATTAGCAAACTGAATTAAAAAATACATAAAAAAGATCATCCATCATGATCAAGTAGGACTTACTCCAGGGATGCAAGGAAGGTACAACATCCGAAAATCCATCAACATCATCCACCACATCAAAAAAAAGGACAAAAACCACATGATCATCTCCACAGATGCTGAAAAAGTATTCGACAAAATTCAACATCCATTCATGATAAGAACTCTCAACAAAATGGGCATAGAGGGCAAGTACCTCAACATAATAAAGGTCATATATGACAAACCCACAGCCAACATCATACTGAACAGCGAGAAGCTGAAAGCTTTCCCTTTAAGATTGGGAACAAGACAGGGATGCCCACTCTCCCCACTATTATTCAACATAGTTCTGGAGGTCCTAGCCATGGCAATCAGACAACACAAAGAAATACAAGGCATCCAGGCTGGTAAAGAAGCAGTTAAACTGTCATTGCTTGCAGATGACATGATATTGTATATAAAATAACCCTAAAGAATCCACTCCAAAACTACTAGAACTAATATCTGAATTCAGCAAAGTTGCAGGCTACAAAATTAATACACAGAAATCTGTTGCATTCCTGTACACTAACGATGAACTAGCAGAAAGAGAAATGTGGAAAAAATTCCATTCACAATTGCATCAAAAAGAATAAAATACCGAGGAATAAAATTAACGAAGGAAATGAAAGACCTATATTCTGAAAACTACAAGACACTCATGGCAGAAATTAAAGAAGAAACCAATAAATGGAAATACATCCCGTGCTCACGGACAGGAAGAATTAATATTATCAAAATGGCCATCCTGCCTAAAGCAATCTACAGATTCAATGCAATTCCTATCAAAATACCAACAGCATTCTTCAACGAACTAGACGGAATAGTTCTAAAATTCATATGTAACCACAAAAGAACCTGAATAGCAGCCAAAGGAATCCTGAGAAGGAAGAATATAGCAGGGTGGATTACTTTCCCTGACTTCAAGCTCTACTAAAAAGCCACAGTAATCAAGACAATTTGGTACAGGCACAAGAACAGAGCCACAGACCAGTGGAACAGAATAGAGACTCCAAACATTAACCCAAACATATATGGTCAATTAATATATGATAAAGGAGCCATGGACATACAATGGGGAAATGACAGTCTCTTCAACAAATGGTGTTGAAAAGGCTGGACAGCTACATGTAAGAGAATGAAACTGGATTACTAACTCCACACATAAAAGTAAACTTGAAATGGATCAAAGACGTGAATGTAAGTCATTAAAACATAAAACTCTTAGAAGAAAACATAGGCAAAAATCTCCTGAATATAAACATGAGAAACTTTTTCCTCAATACATCTCCTCGGGCAAGGGAAACAAAAGCAAAAATGAACAAATGGGACTATATCAAATTAAAAAGCTTCTGTACAGCAAAGGACACCATCAGCAGTACAAAAGGCATCCTACAGTATGGAAGAATATATTTGTATGCGACAAATCCATTAAGGGGTTAACATCCAAAATATATAAAGAACACACACGCCACAACACACGAAAAAGCAAAAAATATAATTAAAAAATGGGCAGAAAATCTGAATAGACACTTCTCCAAAGAAGAAATACAGATGGCCAACAGGCATATGGAAAGATGCTCCACATCACTAATTATCAGGGAAATGCAAATTAAAACCACAGTGAGATGTCATCTCACACCAGTGAGGATGGCCAACATCAAAAAGACTAGGAATAACAAATGCTGATGAGGATGCAGAGAAAGGGGAATCCTCTTACACTGCTGGTGGGAATGTAAAATAGTTCAACCATTGTGGAAAGCAATATGGAGGTTCCTCAAAAAATGAAAAATAGAAATACCATTTGACCCAGGAATTCTACTCCTAGGAATTTACCCAAAGAATACAAGTTCTCATATTCAAAAAGACATATGCACCCCTATGTTCATCACAGCACTATTTACAATAGCCAAGATAGGGAAGCAACCTCAGTGTCCATCAGTAGATGCATGGATAAAGAAGATATGGTAATGGAATATTATTCAGCCATAAGAAGAAAACAAATTCTACCATTTGCAGTAACATGAATGGAGCTAGAGGGTATTATGCTCAGTGAAATAAGCCAGGTGGAGAAAGACAAGTACCAAATGATTTCGTTCATCTGTGGAGTACAAGAACAAAGCAAAAACTGAAGGGACAAAACAGCAGCAGACTCACAGACTCCAAGAAGAAACTAGTGGTTACCAAAGGGAAGGGGGTGTGGAGGGCAGAAGAAGGGGACTAAGGGGCACTGTGATTAACACACATAATGTAGCGGGGTCACAGGGAAGACAGTGTAGCACGGAGAAGACAAGTAGTGACTCTGTGGCATCTTACTACACTGATGGACAGTGACTGCAATGGGGTGTGGGTGGGACTTGATAATATGGGTGAATGTAGTAACCATAATGTTGCTCATGTGTAACCTTCATAGTACTGGGTATCAATGATAACTTAATAAAAAAAAGAATAGAGAATAAACGGTTGAAGAGGCACAAAATCTCAATAGAAGTCATGAGGACAACAATACAGCATGGAGAACATAGTCAATTCTGTAACATCATTCTATGCTGACAGTAACTACACTAATTGGGGTGAGCATTTAACGATGTAGTTAACTTGAGTCACTATGTTGTATACTTGAAACCAATGTAATATTGTATATCAACTATACTTTGATAAAATATGATAGTAATTAAAAAAAGAATAGATATAACAACCATAGAGATTAACAAGAAAAAAGAAGCCTTGAGCACTTCTAACACTTAACACAAAACCTAATATATATCTCTACAACACTATCCTTAAGAATAGCATAATATGCATTACTCCCAAATGCATGTGGAACATCCATATAGACCTAGTGGATGTACTAGGCCATAACACAAACCTCAATACATTTAAAAGCATTGAAATAAATGAAGTATGTTCTGTGAATATAATGTAACTTAACTGCACAGCCCCCTTAAGAAAAGTTCAAGTATGATTATAGGAACAAAAAATATCCTACCCATCAAAAGTTCTAAATATCTGGCATATACTTATTACCAGGCATGCAAACAAGCAGGAAAATACAACCTGTATTTACATTTCACACAAAATCAATCAAAACTTAACCAGAACTGATACAGACATTATAAATCAACCAACAGGGACATCAAAATAGTTACTGAGACTGTGTCACATAATCAAAAACCTAAAGGAAAGACTGAACTTGTTTAACAGCTATGAAAGATTAAAAATCCCCAAACTGAACTTCTAGAGATGAAAATTACAATTTAGGAGATAAAAAATACACTGGATAGAAAGTTCTACCTGGAAATCTTAAGACATTCATTACACTCAAAGTGGAAATCTGGTGGCCACTCAGGTGTAAGTTCTGACTAATAGCTTTCCACATTCATCACACTGATATAATTTCTGTCCCTTCAAAACTCCTTAATGTTCAGAAGGACATATTAGAATGTTCCCTAAGTTCCTTATATTCATATTCATCATATCCATCTTTTTGTGTATATTTGTCAAAATTTTTGTGTATTCCAAGAAATCGCTTTCCAATCTATTCCTTTCTTCATCTGAGAGTTTGCCTTCTGGCTTCTTTAAAGAATCTTCACAGGCATCTCCAACTTCTGATTCCCCAGGAACCATTCCATAGATTCATCCTGTGTCCCATCAGATGATTCCTATCTTTTAGAAATTTCCTTCTTTGAAGTAAAAGCTCCATCCTGTTTTCATTTATCAAAAGAAAATAAAGAGAACTGCTTTCCCTAACTTCTTCCCCTGTGGAAACAGAATCACCAAGAGACGTTAACTAAAGATAAAAACAAAACCAGAAGGGGCAGAAGATGGCGGCGTGAGTAGAGCAGCGGAAATCTCCTCCCAAAACCACATATATCTATGAAAATATAACAAAGACAAGCCTTCCTAGAATAAAGACCAGAGGACACAGGAAAATATCCAGACCACATCCGCACCTGACAGAACCCAGCGCCTCATGAAGGGGGTAAGATACAAGCCCCAGCCCGGCGGGAGCAGAGCGCCCATCCCCCCAACTCGCAGCGGGAGAAGAACAGGCAGAGTGGGAGGGAGACGGAGCCCAGGACTGCTGAACACCCAGCCCCAGCCATCCGGGCCAGAGTGCAGACACAGTATGTGCCCAGGGGGCCCTGGATGCTAGGAAAACAGGGCAGCAAGAATGGTGAGCGGGCACCGGAGGCCGGGCGCCGGAGGACATAAGAAAAGCACACGACCAATTTTTTTTTGCTACTTTGTTTTGGCGAGCGCTTTTTTGGAAGTCTTAAAGGGATAGGGACCCCAATACTAGGGAAACGGGGCAGCAAGAACAGTGAGCGGGCACCGGTGGCCTGGTGCAGGAGGACACCAGAAAAGCGAGCGCCCATTTTTTTTTTTCTGTTTTGTTTTGGCAAGCGCTTTTTGGTAGTCTTAAAGGGATAGGGACCGCAATACTAGGGAAACAGGGCAGCAAGACCGGTGAGCAGAGGCCTGAGGCTGGCACCGGAGAATAAAGAAAAACGAGCGACCATCTTTTTTTTTAATTAAAAAAAAATTTTTTTTTTTTTTAATTTAAAAATTTTTTTCTTTTTTTTTGGTGGTTGTTTTGTTTTGGCGGGTGCTTTTTCGAAGTCTTAAAGGGGCAGGGCAGGACACTTAATCCAGAGGTAGGGAATCCGGGCATCTCTGGGCACCCTAACCCCTGGGCTGCAGGGAGCAGGGAGGCCCCTTACAGAGATAAATAGCCTCCCAGCCGCTTCCGCTCCAACGCGACTCCACCACTTTGGAGTAGCTGCCCGAGCCAGGCCACGCCCACAGCAACAGCGGAGATAAACTCCATAGCAGCCCGGCAGGAAGCAGAAACCCTGTCTGCGTGCAGCTGCGCAGCACAAGCCACTAGAGGTCGCTGTTCTCCCAGGAGAGGAGGGCCACAAACCAACAAGAAAGGAAGTTCTTCCAGCCGTCACTCGTCCCAGCTCTGCAAACTATTCCTATCACCATGAAAAGGCAAAGCTACAGGCAGACAAAGATCACAGAGACAACACCAGAGAAGGAGACAGACCTAACCAATCTTTCTGACAAAGAATTCAAAATAAGAATCATAAACATGCTGACAGAGATGCAGAGAAATACGCAAGAGAAATGAGATGAAGTCCGGAGGGAGATCACAGATGCCAGAAAGGAGATCGCAGAAATGAAACAAACTCTGGAAGGGTTTATAAGAAGAATGGATAGAATGCAAGAGGCCATTGATGGAAGTGAAATCAGAGAACAGGAACGCATAGAAGCTGACATAGAGAGAGAAAAAAGGATCTCCAGGAATGAAACAATATTAAGAGAACTGTGTGACCAATCCAAAAGGAACAATATCCATATTATAGGGATCCCAGAAGAAGAAGAGAGAGGAAAAGAGATGGAAAGTATCTTAGAAGAAATAATTGCTGAAAACTTCCCCAAACTGGGGGAGGAAATAATCGAACAGACCATGGAAATACACAGAACCCCCAACAGAAAGGACCCAAGAAGGACAACACCAAGACACATAATAATTAAAATGGCAAAGATCAAGGACAAGGAAAGAGTTTTAAAGGCAGCTAGAGAGAAAAAGGTCACCTATAAAGGGAAACCCATCAGGCTAACATCAGATTTCTCAACAGAAACCCTACAGGACAGAAGAGAATGGCATGATATATTTAATACAATGAAACAGAAGGGCCTTGAACCAAGGATACTGTATCCAGCATGACTATCATTCAAATATGACGGTGGGATTAAACAATTCCCAGATAAACAAAAGCTGAGGGAATTTGCTTTCCACAAACCACCTCTACAGAACATCTTACAGGGACTGCTCTAGATGGGAGCACTCCTAGAAAGAGCAGAACACAAAACAGCCAACATATGAAGAATCGAGGAGGAGGAATAAGAAGGGAGAGAAGAAAAGAATCTCCAGACAGTGTATATAACAGCTCAATAAGCGAGCTAAGTTAGGCAGTAAGATACTAAAGAGGCTAACCTTGAACCTTTGGTAACGATGAATTTAAAGCCTGCAATGGCAATAAGTACATATCTTTCAATAGTCACCCTAAATGTTAATGGGTTGAATGCACCAATCAAAAGACACAGAGTAACAGAATGGATTAAAAAGAAAGACCCATCTATATGCTGCTTACAAGAAACTCACCTCAAACCCAAAGACATGTACAGACTAAAAGTCAAGGGATGGAAAAACATATTTCAAGCAAACAACAGTGAGAAGAAAGCAGGGGTTGCAGTACTAATATCAGACAAAATAGACTTGAAAACAAAGAAAGTAACAAGAGATAAAGAAGGACACTACATAATGAAAAAGGGCTCAGTCAAACAAGAGGATATAACCATTCTAAATATATATGCACCCAACACAGGAGCACCAGCATATGTGAAACAAATACTAACATAACTAAAGGGGGACATAGACTGCAATGCATTCATTCTAGGAGACTTCAACACACCACTCACCCCAAAGGATAGATCCACCAGGCAGAAAATAAGTAAGGACACGGAAGCACTGAGCAACACAGTAGAGCAGATGGACCTAATAGACATCTATAGAACTCTACATCCAAAAGCAACAGGATATACATTCTTCTCAAGTGCACATAGAACATTCTCCAGAATACACCACATACTAGGCCACAAAAAGAGCCTCAGTAAATTCCAAAAGATTGAAATCCTACCAACCAACTTTTCAGACCACAAAGGCATAAAACTAGAAATAAACTGTACAAAGCAAGCAAAGAGGCTCACAAACACATGGAGGCTTAACAAAACGCTCCTAAATAATCAATGGATCAATGACTAAATCAAAATGGAGATCTAGCAATATATGGAAACAAATGACAACAACAACACTAAGCCCCAACTTCTGTGGGACACAGCAAAAGCAGTCTTAAGAGGAAAGTATATAGCAATCCAAGCATATTTAAAAAAGGAAGAGCAATCCCAAATGAATGGTCTAATGTCACAATTATCAAAATTGGAAAAAGAAGAACAGATGAGGCCTAAGGTCAGCAGAAGGAGGGACATAATAAAGATCAGAGAAGAAATAAATAAAATTGAGAAGAATAAAACAATAGCAAAAATCAATGAAACCAAGAGCTGGTTCTTTGAGAAAATAAACAAAATAGATAAGCCTCTAGCCAGACTTATTAAGAAGAAAAGAAAGTCAACACAAATCAACAGTATCAGAAAGGAGAAAGGAAAAATCACGACGGACCCCACAGAAATACAAAGAATTATCAGAGAATACTATGAAAACCTATATGCTAACAAGCTGGGAAACCTAGCAGAAATGGACAACTTCCTAGAAAAATATAACCTTCCAAGATTGACCTAGAAAGAAACAGAAAATCTAAACAGACCAATTACCAGCAACAAAATTGAAGCGGTAATCAAAAAACTACCAAAGAACAAAACCCCCAGGCCAGATGGATTTACCTTGCAATTTTATCAGACATACAGGGAAGACATAATACCCATTCTCCTTAGAGTTTTCCAAAAAATAGAGGAGGAGGGGATACTCCCAAACTCATTCTATGAAGCTAACATCACCCTAATACCAAAACAAGGCAAAGACCCCACCAAAAAAGAAAACTACAGACCAATATCCCTGATGAACGTAGATGCAAAAATACTCAACAAAATATTAGGAAACCGAATTCAAAAATACATCAAAAGGATCATACACCATGACCAAGTGGGATTCATCCCAGGGATGCAAGGATGGTACAACATTCAAAAGTCCATCAACATCATCCACCACATCAACAAAAAGAAAGACAAAACCACATGATCATCTCCATAGATGCTGAAAAAGCATTTGACAAAGTTCAACATCCATTCATGATAAAAACTCTCAGCAAAATGGGAATAGAGGGCAAGTACCTCAGCATAATAAAGGCCATCTATGATAAACCCACAGCTAACATTATATTGAACAGCGAGAAGCTGAAAGCATTTCCTCTGAGATCGGGAACTAGACAGGGATGCCCACTCTCTCCACTGTTATTTAACATAGTACTGGAGGTCCTAGGCATGGCAATCAGACAAAACAAAGAAATGCAAGGAATCCAGATTGGTAAAGAAGAAGTTAAACTGTCACTATTTGCAGATGACATGATACTGTACATAAAAAACCCTAAAGACTCCACCCCAAAACTACTAGGACGGATATCGGAATATGGCAAAGTTGTAGGATACAAAATCAACACACAGAAATCTGTGGCTTTCCTATATACTATCAATGAACCAACAGAAAAAGAAATCAGGAAAACAACTCCATTCACAATTGCATCAAAAAAAATAAAATACCTAGGAATAAACCTAACCAAAGAAGTGAAAGACTTATACTCTGAAAACTACAAGTCACTCTTAAGAGAAATTAAAGGGGACACTAACAGATGGAAATTCATCCCATGCTCATGGCCAGGAAGAATTAATATCGTCAAAATGGCCATCCTGCCCAAAGCAATATACAGATTTGATGCAATCCCTATGAAACTACCAGCAACATTCTTCAATGAAGTGGAACAAATAATTCAAAAATTCATAGGGAAACACCAAAGACACGGAATAGCCAAAGCAATCCTGAGAAAGAAGAATAAAGTAGGGGGGATCTCACTCCCCAACTTCAAGCTCTACTATAAAGCCATAGTAATCAAGACAATTTGGAACTGGCACAAGAGCAGAGCCACAGACCAATGGAACAGACTAGAGAATCCAGACATTAACCCAGACATATATGGTCAATTAATATTTGATAAAGGAGCCATGGACATACAATGGCGAAATGACAGTCTCTTCAACAGATGGTGCTGGCAAAACTGGACAGCTACATGTACGGGAATGAAACTGGACCATTGTCTAACCCCATATACAAAAGTAAACTCAAAATGGATCAAAGACCTGAATGTAAGTCACGAAACCATTAAACTCTTGCAAGAAAACATAGGCAAAAACCGCTTAGACATAAACATGAGTGACCTCTTCTTGAACATATCTCCCCGGGCAAGGAAAACAACAGCCAAAATGAACAAGTGGGACTATATTAAGCTGAAAAGCTTCTGTACAGCAAAAGACACCATCAATAGAACAAAAAGGATCCCTACAGTATGGGAGAATATATTTGAAAATGACACATCCGATAAAGGCTTGACGTCCAGAATATATAAAGAGCTCACACGCCTCAACAAACAAAAAACAAATAACCAAATTAAAAAATGGGCAGAGGAACTGAGCAGACAGTTCTCCAAAAAAGAAATACAGATGGCCAACAGACACATGAAAAGATGCTCCACATCACTAATTATCAGAGAAATGCAAATTAAAACTACAATGAGGTATCACCTCACACCAGTAAGGATGGCTGCCATCCAAAAGACAAACAACAACAAATGTTGGCGAGGCTGTGGAGAAAGGGGAACCCTCCTACACTGCTGGTGGGAATGTAAGTTAGTTCAACCATTGTGGAAAGTAGCATGGAGGTACATCAAAATGCTCAAAACAGACTTACCATTTGACCCAGGAATTGCACTCATAGGAATTTACCCTAAGAATGCAGCAATCAAGTAGGAGAAAGATCAGTGCACCCCTATGTTTATCGCAGCACTATTTACAATAGCCAAGAATTGGAAGCAACCTAAATGTCCATCGATAGATGAATGGAGTAAGAAGATGTGGTACATATACACAATGGAATACTACTCAGCCATAAGAAAAGGGCAAATCCAACCATTTGCAGCAACATGGATGGAGCTGGAGGGTATTAGGCTCAGTGAAACAAGCCAAGAAGAGAAAGAGAAATACCAAATGATTTCACTTATCTGTGAATATAAGAACAAAGGAAAAACTGAAGGAACAAAACAGCACCAGAATCACAGAACTCAAGAATGGACTAACAGGTACCAAAGGGAAAGGGACTGGGGAGGATGGGTGGGAAGGGAGGGATAAGGGTGGGGGAGAAGTAGGGGGGTATTAAGATTAGCATGCATGGGTGGGTAGGAGAAAAGGGAGGGCTGTACAACACAGAGAAGGCAAGTAGTGATTCTACAACATTTTGCTATGCTGATGGACAGTGACTGTAAAGGGGTTTATAGGGAAGACCTGGTATAGGGGAGAGCCTAGTAAACATAATATTCGTCATGTAAGTGTAGATTAGTGATACCAAAAACAAAACAAAACAAAACAAAAGAATAAGGGCAGTTCCTGTGTGGTAACCTCCAATGAGTTCTAAACAATGATATAAAGGGAATAGAAAAGTGTAGGCAAAGGGTCTGTTTGTGTTTATACAGAGGATCAAAGCCTAATTGGGCTACCCCGAAAATGAACTAAGGTACGATATGAAAAAGAACTTCCAACATCAGCACTCTCTGGAAGACTCATGCCAGAAGATGATCATCAAAAAACCCCAACAAAGATCCACGCACTGCTACAGCTGTAGATGCACTCATCCCACCAGTTCCTGGACTTGCCATGGGAATGAGGAAGGAGATATCTAAGCTGGCCTGTGCATACAGTAAAACAACAAATTTGACTGGATCTATACTGTTGGAACTCAATCAAGAAATAGGAGAAGTGCAAATTGTAGCGCTCCAAAATCTTACAACTACAGACTATTTACTGTTAAAAGAACATAAGGGACGTGAATATTCCCCAGGAATGGGTTGTTTTAATTTGTCTGATTTCTCTCAGACTGTTCAAGTTCAGTTGGACAATATCCACCATATCATAGATAAGTTTTCACAAATGCCTAAGGTGCCTAACTGGTTTTCTTGGTTTCACTGGAGATGGCTGGTAATTATAGGTATGCTTAGGTTATGTAACTATACTCCTATTATGTTAATGTGTGTGCGCAATTTAAGTAGTAGCTTAAAACCTATACATGCTGAAGTTACTCTACAAGAAGATATGTCAAAGAAATAATCAATCTTCCCATGTTTTCTTCCACCTGCTACTTCTATAACTTTTCTTCTTCCTTCCTAATTACAACCCTTAAACAGAATTCGTGCCTCATATCAAATTTACCGAGTATCATAATTCTTCCAAGTGGTAAAGATACCTCAAGACAAATGCTGGGCATAGAAGCTACAGGGCATAAATATGCAAAGAAGTAAAAAGCTAACCTTTTCAGACAGTAAGGCTTCTCTGTCACTTACCAACTTTACATCTCCCTGTATGGCCCCGGAAGATGACTGGTTAGCCAGAGACGGGTAAGATTCCTCAAGGCAGGAACAACCTAAGACAGGCACAGTCGCAGGGGGGTCATCAGTTGAGAAATTGGGGATCAACAGAGGTGAGGCTTAGAACCTCACCCCCTCCGTTCTGAGAGAAATCTTCTGCATCCGTGGATGTTTTATTTCCCTTGTCTAGCTTGGATTAACACATAGTCTACAGGCACACACGTGATCATCTACATTTGCTCTCTTACAACACTAAACTATGTTTTCTACCTTTATCTTGTATCTACCTACCACTTCAGCATTTTATTAAAAATAATAATAATAAAGAGAGAAATATGGTATCCACATATAAATCAATATAAAAACCAAATGAGTATTCATATTTGAACTGACTGTTTATAGGTCATAATGCATGAGCAAAACCAAAAGTTTCTGTGATGACTTCCCTTGTACTGTTCACCATGTAACTTATTCATTATGTAAGAATTTGTTCTCCATGTAAGAACTTGTTTGTTATGCCTCAGAAGATTGGAGACTGATGAAAATTAGGCTTGGGGTGGATTAATGATTGTGCATTGAGCATTGACTCCCCTATACAGAGTTTTATTGTTGTTAACAACCATTTGATCAATAAATATGAGAGATGCCCTCACAAAAAAAAAAAAAAAAAGACAGACTTCCAATTGTAAAATAAATAAGTAATCGGGATGTAATGTATAGCATAAGGAATATAGTCAAGATATTGTAACAGCTTGGTAGGGTGATAGCTGGAACCTAGAATTATGTATATAAATGTTTTATCACTGTGTTGTACACCTGAAACTAATGTAATGTAATATTGTGCGTCAACTACCCTTCAATAAAAACAAACAAACAAAAAAAAAAAAACAAAAAAAAACCCCAAAAGTTTTCACATTATGGGTAAGGAATGAGGTGACACACTGAGAACTGAATCAGAAATAGTTCAGTGTTTTCTTCGTGGACAGAAAAATATAAAGAAAGGGAAGTTGATCAATTGAAGAGGCTAGAAGAGATATCAGGACAGACAGATGTTGAATCATCACAACCAAGTCAGAAGGCCAATTGGAAAGCAGGAGAGAAATTTGTAAAACATGGTGATCTTAAGCACCTCAAGTCAAAAATAGAAGGCAGAGTAATCATGGTCATAATCACTAAACATGAAAATGTTGGTTCCTCTCAATCACTTCTTAACCAGGGCCACACACCCACGTGCCGAGCCAACTAGAGTCCCTCTTTGTGTGTGCAAATTCTGAATTGTAAATAGGGCAAAGAAAAGGCTGTTAAGAGCAGAAGCTGAAGCCAAAATGATGCTGAGTCATTAGGAGCCTGGGCAGAGGAGGAGGAGGGGAGGACGGGGAAGAAGAAGAAAGTAGGAGGGAACAGAAACAATAATGCAAAAGGAGCTACGAGAGCGACAGAAAGTTTCGAATGAAGAAACAGTGGTAGTGGAAGAAGAAAACAGATAAACAGGGAGCAGTGTTACATTCACAGTGAGACACTGGAATAAAGATCCACTTACTGTTGTTGCTGAGGCCCCCAGACTGCGCTGCATCAAGGTGCATTTTACATGAGGCCTTGTTTGCTACAGTCTTCTAGTAGGATTTGGATTCCTTCCCGTGGTGGGGAGAAATTTTAACCAGAACTCATCTTTGGCTAGGGATCCTCCCTTTCCCTTATTACCCTATAGATAATTCAGGAACATGAGATGTGTTATGTTAATAAAGCTCACTAATCTGTGTGTCAGGTCCTATATACTTAGAAGTTAAAGAACTGGCTTCTGGATCCTCTGGAACAAGAGAATTAGTCTTTCATTCAGACTACTACACGGGTGTTCACAAAATTGGGCCTCGTAGGACACAATTTTGACTGAATCTACAAGGCTAATTATAAGTTTTGGTTTCTCCAAAAGCAAAGCCTGTGATAAAGACATAGGGGGAGGTAGGTTATTTGGAAAGTAATCCCATGGAGCAGAAAGGAGGGAGTGGGGAGAATAAGACTGACAATAGATGAAAATCCAAAAAGAGTAGATTATTGAGTGGTTTCACTGTGGCCAAGTGAGGCACAATCTCACTTGGGTGCCCTAATGAGACAGGGACCAGGGGTTTAGACAGAGTAGGGTGAAGGCCTCCAGAAGAACCAAAGCAGGATAATTATGGTCAGAACAATGTAAGAATGTGCAGAAAAACTCCTACCCAAACTCTGTGTTAAACACCAAGCAAAATCAGTCATACAGATTCTTTACGATTAAAATATCAAATTAGGAATATAGGCAATTTTCGGCGGGATTGGTTAAAACAAAAAGGCAGTATTCAGGCTGGGACCAATACTAACTAAACACCTCTCAATTAAACCTAAAGATGAAAACCCCTAGACAACACCCAACCCCAGGCACTTTTGTCCCCTCCTGGTGTGCACCAGGAGCTCTGTCCTATCTCTTTCTCTCTAAATAAAAGCCTCTCCCTTGCTTTCCTACCTTGAGTGTTTGTGAAGCTCATTCTTCGACTCCGTGAGCAGGAACCCCGGCATCACTAAGGACCCATGTAGAGCACAGCCGAGAATTTTCTTGTCAAAAGACAGGAATTTTAGGCATTAACGCTTCATTCTTATTTGTCGTTCTTTCAGGGCAGCCCTTGGGGATATTATTCTCATCTACTTCTTCCAGGCTGTACCTGAGACCTGGCTGGCAAGCTTCTGAAGCTTCAGATAAAGCCCTAAGGCCAAAAAAAAAAAGACATTACAGTGCACACGTGAGATGAGAGGCTTTCAAGGTGGACAGGATCATTCCTCAGCAGTTGCACAAAAATCACAGGTGTGCAGAAGTGACTATAGAGCACAGACAGCATATTCTGTAGGTAACAAGCAGAAGCTGCTTCTAATATCTGACTCAAAGAATTTAGTGTCTTCCAACAATCTCATCTGTGTGGGATTTAACTCTACTTAAAATTAGTAGTTTTATGCATAGAAGCTGACACAGAGAGAGATAAAAGGATCTCCAGGAATAAAACAATATTAAGAGAACTGTGTGACCAATCCAAAAGGAACAATATCCACATTATAGGGGTACCAGAAGAAGAAGAGAGAAAGGGATAGAAAGTGTATTTGAAGAAATAATTGCTGAAAACTTCCCCAAACTGGAGGAGGAAATAATCGATCAGACCACGGAAGTGTACAGAACTCCCAACAGAAAGGACCCAAGAAGGACAACACCAAGACACATAATAATTAAAATGGCAAAGGTCAAGGACAAGGACAGAGGTTTAAAGGCAGCTAGAGAGAGGAAAAAGGTCACCTACAAAGGAAAACCCATCAGGCTATCAGCAGACTTCTCAACAGAAACTTTACAGGCCAGAAGAGAATGGCATGATATATTTAATGCAATGAAAAGGAAGGGCCTTGAACCAAGAATACTGTATCCAGCACGATTATTATTTAAATACTAAGGAGGGATTAAACAATTCCCAGACAAGCAAAAGTTGAGGGAATTTGCCTCCCACAAACCACCTCTACAGGGTATTTTAGAGGGACTGCTCTAGATGGGAGCACTCCTAAGACTAAATAGATGTCACCAGAGAAAATAAAATCACAGCAAAGAAAGCAGACCAATAAAATACTAACTAAAGGCAAAAAATAAAATCAACTACCCACAAAAGCAGTTAAAGGAAGCACAAAAGAGCACAGAATAAAACAACCAACATATAAAGAATGGAGGAGGAATAAGAAGGGAGAAAAATAAAGAATGACCAGACAGTGTTTAAAATAGCTCAATAGGCGAGTTAAGTTAGACAGTAAGATACTAAAGAAGCTAAGCTTGAACCTTTGGCAACCACGAATCTAAAGCCTGTAATGGCAATAAGTACATATCTTTCAATAATCAACCTAAATGTAAATGGACTGAACGCACCAATCAAAAGACACAGAATAATAGAATGGATAAAAAAGCAAGACCCATCTCTATGCTGCCTACAAGAGACTCACTTCAAACCCAAAGACTATAGGAACAAAGAAAGACTGAAGGAACAAAACAGCAGCAGAATCATAGAACCTAAGAATGGACTAACAGTTACTAAAGGGAAAGGGACTGGGGAGAAAGGGAGGGAAGGGAGGGATAAGGGTGAGGAAAAAGAAAGGGGGCATTACGATTAGCATGTATAATGTGGGGGGTGGGCATGGGGAGGGCTGTACAACACAGAGAAGACAAGTAGTGATTCTACAGCATCTTACTACGCTGATGGACAGTACTGTAATGGGGTATGTGGCAGGGATTTGGTGAAGGGGGGACCCTAGTAAACATAACATTCCTCATGTAATTGCAGATTAATGACAACAACAACAACAACAAAAAACTCATGGAAAAAAATTAGTAGTTTTAATTAACAAAACTACTTCCCTATTTGCAATGCCCAAAAGAAAAGTATCTGCACAACCTCTTGGACTGGGAAGGGTCTCGGTTAAACATTTTGCTCTGCTCCCCAGAAACCTAGCCAGTTCTAAGACTAGGAGATACCAGACTGACCTCAGAACTACCACTTCTTTTGGGCCTCTCCAAAGATGAGTACAAAGATGAGGCTCATACCCTTTTACTTAGAAGATCAGGTGGTACATGCAAAGATAGGTCCAACTCCTTCAAGAAGCAACAAGAGTCCCGAAGACCTGGGATACGTCATTCACCGCTGCATCCTTCCGGTCTGGAACGCAGCAGCACCCACCGGTTCTCAGGACGAATGAAGAGCAGAGCCCAGGAGCCCCGCCCCTCGTCGCCTGGGAAAAGCAAGAAACCATAGAGATGTGGTCTCCTAGAGAGCCAGGGACAGAGAGGCCAGCAACCGGAAGTCGCCGTAACTGGTCAGCCATTATTCTGGTCTTCGGCTGCCGTCGCACAGAGTGTGCGTGTCATCTTCTAGCGTTCCGGTGCCGCGGCGACGGTACCCAAGGCCGGAGCCGCAGCGGGAGGCCCTGGTGAGCCGGGTGGGCTGGGTAGGGTGGGCATGCGCAAAGGGCGCCCGGGGGGTCGGCCGGGAGCTCTCTAGGACAGCGCCCCCCTCGCCGGCGGCTCCCGGACGCTCGTCCCCGCCAGCACGGCCCGTCCTCCGCGCTGTGTTGCGGGTGACGCCGTGTCCTCGACTAGGGCGAGCCGCCGCTTGGGGAGGGTGTTGACGGCAGCGCCTAGTCGATGTGTGTCTGTGGTGCTCGAGTCAGTCGGTTCACTGCCGCCTTGAGAACAGCTGCCTCTGGAACCCGGTTCCCCAGCCCGGGCCTTTCCGCCCTCCCTCAGCCTTCGTTGGGGCTCATTCAGAGAAACAGCTGGACGCATCCTGAGCGGTGGCCCCCAGACTTCTGGGCACTTCCATTTTATTTTTTGAGGGATGGACCAATTGCCGTCTTTTAACTTTGTGTTACAATGTTATTTAAAAGCAAACTTAAATCATCCATACCACCGTTACTTCAGAGAATATATTTTAACGCCAAGTACTAACTCCCTAAATTTAGAATATATGCCGTCCTTTGCAAGAAAGGTCACTGCCAGCCTGTCAGTGGCTATGTATAGTTACTGTATTTTTCCTTACACAGTTGGCTAGGTTAAAGCTTATAATGAACTAGCATTTGGAAATTTGCTTTAGGATAAATATTTGGCTTTTAGAAGTCTTCTTTTAGATGGAAGTATTTTGGACTTTCGGAATTAGAATCCTTTAGTTCAGAATTTGCTCCCACAACTTAACTAGTTGAGAGGCCTTCAGTGACTCAGCTCCTCTGAGCCTTCTTTTGTTCTTTTTTAACTTAGAGTTCACAAAGCGTTTGTGAGAAGCAAACAAAAATATATTTAAAGATTTATTTGTATCTGTAAAGTAAGAATAGGGTTCTGATAATTTACAGTAGAAAAATATTTAGAAATCCTTTTTTTCCAGGCTCAACATTATTTTAAAATAAACTTTATTTTTTAGAGCTTTTGTGTTCATAACAAAATCAGCACAGAAATTTTTCCATATACTCCCTACATAGACTTATGCATAACTTCATCCACTATCAACATCCCCCTGTAGAGTGGTACATACATTTCTTCCAATTGATGAACCTGCATTGACACATCATAATTACCCAAAGTCCATAGTTTTTTACATTACAGTCTGGTATGTTCTGTTGTTTGAAAAAATGTGTATTTACATGTATCCTATGTCCACCATTTATGGTATCATACAGAGTATTTTCACTGCCCTAAAAAATCCTCTGTGCTCTGCCTATTAATGCCTTCCTCTCCCCAACCCCTTGGCAACCACTTATCTTTTTACCGACTCCATAGTTTTGCCTTTTCCAGAATGCTGTGTAGTTGAATTGTACAGTCTTGATAGCTTGTTTCTTTTTGGCACTGAGTAATATTCCATTGTCCAAATGTACCACAGTTTATCCAGTAACCTACTGAAGGACATCTTGGCTGCTTTAGGTTTTGGCAATCATGAATATTGCTGCTATAAACACCTGTGTGCAGATTTTTGTGTCAACATAGTTTTCAACTGCACATCCTCCCCAGCATTTGGCGTTGTCCGTGTTCTGGATTTTGGCCATTCTGAAAGGTGTGCAGTGGTATCTCATTGTTTTAGCCCATTTCTCCAACATATAATGTGGAGCATCTTTTATGCGCTTGTTTGGAATCTGTGTATCTTCTTTGGTGAGGTGTCTGTTAAGGTCTTTGGGCCATTTTTATAACTGAGTTGTTCTTACTGAGTTTTTTTTGTTGTTGTTGTTATCATTAATCTACATTTACATGAGGAACATTATGTTTACTAGACTCCCCCCATCACCAAGTTCGCCCCATATACCCCATTGCAGTCACTGTCCATCAGCGTAGTAATATGCTGTAGAATCACTACTTGTCTTCTCTGTGTTGTGTAGCCCTCCCCGTGTCCCCCCTACATTATGCATGCTAATCCTAGTGCCGCCTTTCTTCCCCCCAACCCCCTCACTCTTATCCCTCCCTTCCCACCCATCCTCCCTAGTCCCTTTCCCTTTGGTAACTGTTAGTCCATTCTTGGGTTCTGTGAGTCTGCTGCTGTTTTGCTCCTTCAGTTTTTTCTTTGTTCTTATACTCCACAGATGAGTGAAATCTCTTTTTGAGTTTTAAAAGTTCTTTGTGTAACATATACAAAGGATAACAGTTTTTTATCCAATATGTGTGTCTTCTGCAAGTATTTCTCTCAGTCTGTGGCTTGTCTTCACACTCTCTTGACATTGTCTTTCATAGAGCAGAAGTTTTTTAATATTAATGAACTCCAGCTTAACTGTTTCTTTCATGGATCATGCCTTTTGTGTTGTATTTATAAAGTCATCACTATATCCAAGATCATCCAGATTTTCTCCTGTGTTACCATCTAGGAGTTTTATAATTTTGCATTTTACATTTAGGCCCATTTTGAGTTAATTTTTGTGAAGGGTGTGAGATATGTGTCTAGATTCATCTTTTTGCATATGGATGTCCAATTGTTCTGGCACCTTGGCTGAAAAAAATTATCTTTGCTCCAATGTATTACCTTTGCTCCTTTATCAAAGAACAGTTGGCTGTATTTATGTGGGTCTATTTCTAGGCTTTCTACTCTGTTCCATTGAATTTTCTATTCTTTGGCCAATATCACACTGTCTTGGTTACTGTACATATTTATATTACCTCTTAAGTGGTTTGGTGGTGTTTGTTCTTCCCCGTCAATAGTGTGTTAGCTATTCTGGGTCTTCTGCCTCTCATATAAACTTTAGAATCCATTTGTCAATATCCACAAAATAACGAGCTGATACTTTGCTTCAGATGGCATTGAATCTATAGATGAAGTTGGAAAGAAGTGGCTCTTTGACGATATTGAGACGTTTTAGCTATGGATGTGGAATAAAAGTCCTTTTTAAGAATTCCTTTCCATCACCCCCAGATCAGTTACCAAGAACTGCTCAGTTTCCATCTCTTGTTTTATCATACTGCTACTTATATTAGAACTTAATCATTTGTTCAGACTATTGCAAAAAGCTTACCAGCCTTCCTGATAGCAGTCCTCCCAACCGCATCATTCCTCCTTTATTGGTTCCTGCCCACATTACTTAATACAGTCTTCATGTTCAGAGTGAGAAAGTCCTTTCTAAGTACAACACCATACCCAAAAGCCATAAAAGAAAAAATAAGTGCTTGGCAAAAACTATAAACAAAGTCACATGATATATGACAAAGGCATAACAAATGGAAAAATTTGCAGCTCCCATTGTAAACAAAAGACTAACTTTCCAACAAGTGTGTACAAATGAACAAAACCAAACATTCCAATAGAAACAGGGAAAAGATAGGGATGGTTAAGAGAAAATAAAATATAGATAACTCTTAAAAATATACTCCTTCTCTCAAAGTGCAAATTAGAGATTTGGTAAAGATCCCAAACTTTGACAGCTGCATTGGTGAGAAAACAGGAACTCCCACACCACTCATGCTGATGGGAGTGTAAATTGTAAGTTGTTCCAAGCTCAATGAAGGAATAACTGGCAATATCAAAATTATGAAGTCACATAAATTTTGGTCCAGCAATTCTGCTTCAAGGAACTTTTCTGTACTTTTTCATTTTGCCCACATGCATGCAAATTGATGTATGCCCAAGGTTTTTCATGATAATATTGTGAATAAGGAAAGATTGAAAACTGCCTAAATGTCCCATCAGTGCTGAAGTGGGTACATAAATTATGATACAGCTGTACAGTGATACCATGCACTTGAAGAAATGGGGGAGGAGCTGTGTACTGACAGGAAAGAGCTCTTGGATACATTGTTAATTAAGAAAAGGAAGATGGAGTACATGATTCATGGTGTGCTATCACTTGTGAGAAAAGAGAAGTACAAAACACCATACATTATACATACTTGTATGTAAATAGCTGGAAAGATATATGAGAAACTAATGGGGAGAAACTGTACAGTATGCATTTCTAAATTTAAAAATTTGAACTGTGTGAATATATTATCTGTTCTCAGAAATAATGAAGAAAAATGTAAAGTCAAATCCTTTACTGGCTGCCTATCGTTCATAGTACACAATCACCTCCTTGTTCTGCCTCTCAAGAGCCTTTAGAATTTAACTTTTGTATCTCTCCACTCTACTCTTACAACCTTACCTACAGAGTTTACTTCCCTTTTCTGGTTTGCAAAGCTCATTTCTAACACAGCTATTCGTGCTGTCATTGCCATGCTTTTGAAATTATAGTTTCTTTCTTCCTTGTACTCCAGTGCTCTCTATTTTTCTTTAAAGCCTGACCCAAAATTACCTTTCAGGAATTATTCCTATGCTTGTATGACCTCCTATTAATTTTACTTATACTTTATACTGAAATTGTTTATATTTCTGCCTCCTCTGCTCATTTACAAGCATGTTTCTTAAGGGGCCATGTGTTAAATAATATCAATGAGGGTGCTTTCATATGTCATTGATAGTGATGTAACTGTTACAATCTTAAAAGTTTAAAGCTATTTTACTTTTTGATGCAATATTTTCCCCCTTTAGGGGATGGTTTTCCAAAAAAAAATAGGCATAGATGTAACCAAAAATTCATTAACAAGGATAGTTACTGCAGCATAATTTATAATAGGAGAAAAGTAAAAATAAATGTCAAAAACAGAGGACCAATTAAGTATGAATAGGGTCACATGTTCTTAAAAATAATGATGAAGAATATTATGTTCATACATAATAGGTGTGAAAAGCAAGTTACAGAGCAGTATCATTGGGTCCAATCTTGTGATCCAAATCTGTGCATAGAGAAGAACATAGTACAAAGCAATAGCAGTGATATATTCTCTGGTTTTCTATGTCTTTTCTGATTTTACAAATTGTGTGTTTTGTGATAAGAAAAGTAAATGTTATTTCTAAAGAGCAACAAGCATAAGTTCTGTGTAATAAAACCTCATTCAAAATTTTCCAAATGTTTTTTGGATTAATATTAATAATGAAGAATTTTCAGATAATTCAATAATATTTTGATCAACGATGAATAATTTTCAGAGGATTCAAAGAATGTGCAGCAGAGCTGCACAAAACTTAGTTCAGCTTTTTTTTGTTAATTGGGAAGGTGTTAGGATTTTATCTCATGTGTATCAGGATTAAGACCATGATTACTTGTTGACCATATAGAATATAGGAAAGAGTGCTAGTTACATTACGATAATAACTAATATTTGAGTCCATATACAAGGCACTGGTCAAAACTTGAATGTATTTAGATATCAAATCCTTACAAGCCTGTGAGATAAGAAATGTTATTACTCCCTGTTCTACAGGTTAAGAAACTTAAGATTCAAACATGAGGTAACTTGTTCAAGGCCATATGGGAGTGGACAGGGTGCCCTCTGTTAAAGTGGTAGATAAAGGATTTATTGTAATTAGGTGGAGGAGACACTGTGAATAAAGACCAAAGGAATTTCATGTCTTTGGTTTCAAAGACAGTCTGGGTAACATGGGTGTCTGTGTCCCCAGAGCCTAGGGCAGGGGGTTTCTGTCAGAGGAGACATTGCTCAGAGCCTAGAATTTTGTGTTCAGGGAGGTTCTCTTCATCACTGGGAGCTGACTGGGGTCTGGAAAACTTGGTGTTTCTCTGTGTTAACTTTAACAATGATTTATTGAGGTCTTATAGATGATGTTCTTCAAGTTCTAAGGAAGAACTCAAGCAAAGATTGAGAGGGCCTGAAGAGGAGCCTTTCTTAAACGACAACAATGACAAGAGAAAATTGGACCCACAATGCCCTGAGACAAGAGGGGCTTGTTAAAGGGAAGGATGATACCTGGAAATGGGGAACGAGCTTCCAAGGGAGCAGCTCCTCTGTTTGGGAGACTTCCCACCTACACTTTAGACAGTTACGTTACCATGAAACGTCTGGACCCCAGGAGGCGCTGAGCCGGCTGCGGGAGCTCTGTCGCCGGTGGCTGAGGCCAGAAGCCCGCACCAAGGCCCAGATCCTGGAGCTGCTGGTACTGGAGCAGTTCCTGAGCATCCTGCCTGGAGAGATTCGGACCTGGGTGCAGATCCATCGCCCCGGGAGTGGTGAGGAGGCCGTTGCCCTTGTAGAGGAACTGCAGAAAGACCTCGATGGACCAGAACTAAAAGTGAGAAAGGGAGAAGAGAGAGAGTTTGGGCTGGAAAGAAAGAGAGAATTAAGGCAGGACAGGCTGGGCTGGAGTGTGATGCTGTGATTTTCATTAACAGTAGCAGATTAGTAACCCTCATGCTAATTAAAGAAGGCTCATGAGCTGTTGAGAACCATAGAATATCTTTGTAGAGAAATGTATTTATGATTAGGGTCAATTCAGAATCAGCACAAAGGCTTTGACTGTGCATTGTACACTTGGGAGATGCTTGCTAATGCTAAGGTTGGTTCTAAAACCTGAAGACTATAATGTTTTTAAGTGTTCTTCTGATCAGAAGCATGCATACTATTAGTGTAAGTCTCTTTGGAATGATGATGTAAACCTGTAGTATAAAAGGCAGTGTGAGAGCAAGAATGAAGCTTTCTAGACTTGTCAAGACCACCCCATGTGGCCCCTACTGGGTATTCTATAGCCAATGGGTTGGGTTGAAATATTTGAAGATTTTCTTGACTATTAAATTGGGATCTTAATATAATTTCTAGAGTGTGAGGGGTCTCGTTCTGTCAGTCTGTAGCCCACTAGAAACATATCTATTTAAGAAGTCTGAAACATAGCTTAAACTTGGGAGTGGTACCAAGGATGGGCTTGTTTGTTAAAGTCTTAAAAGTGAAGAATTTTAGAGTTTTGTATTTCATTCCAAATCACTATTCCATCCTTCTCCTTTGAGAGAGAAAAAAATGAAGGGAGAGGAAGGTTCACTGGATTGCCTTAGATCAGATGTCTCACTAAAAGCAAAAGCAACTGTCTAGACTCCTACTCTAGTGTTCCTTCTGTTGGAGCAGAAAGGGTTAAATAAGTAGAAGAGTGTGTGGAACCCAGGTCTGATCTAAAACCAGGTCTGAAGCTAGAAACCCATGCTCTTAATTATTACCTGTTGCTTCCCATTCCCTCCTTAATCCACACCCAGGTCTGGCTTCTGTTTCCACTGTTCTGTTCAGTCTCCTCTGGGAGAGGTCACCAGTGCCATGATTGGGGCTAGTGGGCAGCTCCATTGTTCTCAATGCAAAGCTTTACTGCTGTTTTGATGCTCCATACTTGAGGTGGGTTTCTCTGATCTCACAGTTCTAGATTGTGGGCAGAAGGAGGTCCGTGGTGGTTAGGTGAGTCCATTTTCTGGAGGTACAAGAAGAGTCAGCTCATTTTGTTTTGCTTTCCTCAGGTTCCAGTCCTCATCAAGGACCAGGACACTTTCCAGGAGGGTATGAGCACTACAGGAACAACACTTCATACACCCACTGGCAGCCCCTTGTCTGTTGAATTTTATCCAAATGCTTTTACTGACCCAGTGGTGTTCAATGTCCAGGATCCTCAACATGGTACTTACTCAGTGGCCCTGTGTTTGGACTTTCTCAGGACCTTTACTGTGGCTCATTCCCCTATTCCCAGATAGGTGCCTCCTCTCCTGCCCTGTGTATGAATCCTTTATGGTCCCAAGCTCTTTCTGCTATTCTCCCTCATTCTCTCCTGGGTTCCTCTGACCCTTTATCCATTCTTATTGCTACTCTTTGTGTTATTCCAGCCCTGCATATGTAGGTCACTCAGAAAAGGTCTGTAGGTCATTCCATAGCCATCTTTGTCTATGGTGGGAGTTCTGGGTCTTTCTGAACTCCTTGTTTGTAGAAGATATTAGACTTGAGGAGTAGGTAGGAATAGCAGTAATCTCACATGCAGCTTTTTCTCCTTCAGATTCTCCTGCCCCTGAAGCTTCTGCACTTTCCCAGGAAGAGAACCCAAGAAATCAGTTAATGGCCCTCATGCTCCTAACAGCGCAGCCCCAGGTAAGGTTTGCAACCTCTTTCCATCCTAAGGCCCTATCTGCACTACCTAATTGTGGCTGAAGCGCTCTTTCTAATCCTGGTACTTAGGTGTTCAGTCAGTTCCCATCTCCAAATCAAGGTCCATGCTAGTGGAAGGCAAACTTCATGTGGGGTTTCCTGCCTGATACCCCTTGCCCACTTCCTGGCCTCACAGTGTGTCCCTTCCCCAGAAGTTAAAGGAACCTTTCAGTAGGGGAGCTCCTGGCCATAGATAATCTCAGACATACCTGTTATTTCAGGAATTGGTGATGTTTGAGGAAGTATCAGTTTGCTTCACTTCAGAGGAATGGTCATGTCTGGGCCCAATTCAGAGGGCTTTGTACTGGGATGTGATGCTGGAGACATATGGAAATGTGACCTCCTTGGGTAAGGGTCCTTTCTTCCCATAATTCTCACATTTATTTAATCGGCCTTTGTTTATTTTCTGATTATGAAAGTAGTATATACTTATTTTGGAAAACACAATGTTAGAAACAAGAAAAAACACTTAAACCCACTATTTGCAGACCACTATTCGAATTTTGGCGTATTACCTTTCTGTTTTCTTTTCTGTGTTTAAGTTTTTCTTACTTTGTTTTAAGTATGTGTAATAAGTGTGTGTGTATGTGTAAACTTCCCTTGCATTTCCCTCACTTACATTATTACAAATTATTTTTAAGTATTATCTATATTGGTATACATATATAATTTGTGCCATAATTCAGTTGGCCATTCCTTTGTTTTAGATAATTGCTGTAACAATCATCTATCTCTATGACTGAGGTCTTTTTTTTTTAAGGTATCATTGATATACAATCTTATGAAGGTTTCACATGAGTAACATGTGATTATTACATTCACCCACAATCAAGTCCCCCCCACACCCCACTGCAATCACTGTATCTAGGTCTTTTTTTATTTCTCATAAGTAGAACTACAAGGTCAAAGTGTGCGAATTGTTTTAAGGTTCTTGCTTCATACTGCCAAATTGCTTTCGATAGTGGTCTCTGCCTTCTCTGCTCTCACCAATGGTACATAAGAACACTCCTTTTGCTCTGTCTTTATTGGTACTGAGCAAACCCATTCTTTTAAACTTTTGCTATGACAATTTTTTTTAAAGCTACAATATCTATTTATTCTCAAGCAGCTGTCTTTGTAGTAAAGTCAGAGTATTTCTAAAAAATTTATTAGCTACTTGTGCTTCCAACATAAAATACCTATCATGTTTTGGCAACTGTGGGAATGTGATTCTGCTCTTAAGTAGCTTACCATGGTTTGGGAGATGAATATAGAAAGAATAAATTAGGCAAAGTAAAGTGGTGTAAGAGTGTCATAAGGCTCTTAAGATGGAAATGGAGAGAACAAAGCAACCAGTACCATTCCTGAGGACTAGGAAAGGCAATAAAGGAGGCAGCTTTGTGCTGGACCTTGAAGAAAAAAGCAGGATTTGTTTGGAGAAACAGACATTAAAAATTGAAGAATCAGCTAATGGACTGGCCTAATTTGGACTGAAATACAAACTTCTACTATCAGTTTAAATAGCTGCATAGTATTCCATTTTTCGTGTAACATGCTTTATATTGATAGCTTTATGATACTGGATTTCTATTCAAGAACATTACATGCCTTTTGTATTTGTTCAGTTCTACCTTACTGTGTTTCAAGCCTGTTTTTAAGTCTCATTCATCTAGATCTTGCATATTTCTGGTTATATTGATTTTTTTGTAACTGGAATCTTACCTGATGTTTTCTAATTGACTATTTTTTTGCATATATGAAAATACTGATTTTTTTATGTTGCAGCCTTTATTGTCCATAGTAATTTATGTTGTATATTTTTATACTTATGAGAACCTTTTAATATCTCAGCTGTGCCGCTGGTAAGTCAAATATTCTGTATATTTTACATTTTAATACACATTACCAAATGGCTTTCTACCAATGGGGTACCAATTTACATAACCATGGAAACAGTAAAAGAGGGTCCATTTCCCTTGTATGTGTTTATGATTTGTTCAGTGCTTTAAATCTTTGCTAGGTAGATGAAGAACACTGTCTTTTGTTTGTTTTCATTTCTTTGGTTATTATTGTGGTTGAAATCTTTTCACATGTTTATTGGTCATTTTGCTCCTATTCATACATGTCCTTCCTTCATATTTCTTTTATTTACTAGAACCACTAACCCTTTGTCAAGTGTTGTATATGTTTTTCCCATTTGTTTGCCTTTCAGCTTTATTTATGATTTGTTAGTTTTAAGCCTAAGAAAATATTTTATGCAGTATTAAACTTACCAGTATTTTCCTTTATGGCTGTCATGGTCTTCTCCATAATTTTTTTAATCTTCCATGTTCTTTTCAGATACTTTATTGTTTCATTTTTACATTTAAGCTTTACTCCATCTAAAATTTATCTTATTATACAGATTGACATAGGTATCCAGTTTGTTTGTTTTTTAACCCAGTTGGCTTTTAGTAGTTCAATGCTATTTACTCAATAATCCATATTTTGTAAGAATTTTTAAATATGCTTTATGGGTAAATTGATTAACTTTATGAAAAATACTCACTATGAATCCATACCTCATGTTGTAAGCCAAAATAAATTCCAGATGGGTCCAAGAGTTAAACTAAAAAAAAAATTACAAAATAGAACTGCTTATTTATCCTAGCTCTTTGAAAAATCAGAAGTTTGAATCAACTTTAAGGAACAAGATATACTCTTAACTGCAATATTTTTGGGGCTTTAGGCAAATAGACACCCAGGTGTTAATGCTCTCTGACCTCATAATTCTGATTTGAGGAGGATACCTTAGGGAAATGGTTCAGAAAGAGGAAAAATAAGGAATATGTTTAAGATACTTTCAGCAAGTGTTTGTAATGGTTGAAAGTTGGGCACAACCAGATTCCCCAAGATAAAGTACTAAGCAGGCTATGATGTTTTGATCTGAGTTATACTATGACAGTATCGAATATGACAACTCTGTGCACTCAATTTCCACGCATTGAAAAACTATTTGATGGAAAAGCAGACTCCCAAATAGCTTGCACATGCTGCTTCGATATGAGAAGACTTGTATATGTTCATTTAAGAGATTGGAGTCAAGCTTAGCTCCTACCTTGAAATACATTCAAGTTGGGGTGATAGACATTTATACTAGTAATTATAATACAGTGTGGCAAATGCTGTGTAATAAAAGTATGTACAAGTGTGGGAGCTCATTGGAGCTTGCAATAGTGGAAGGACTGGGAGAGTTGGAGAGGTGGGTAGTCCAGGGAAAGATTTGCAGAGGGGTGACTTTACTTTTGATAGCAGCTTTATTCATATGTAATTCATATACCATACAATTCACCCATTTAAAGGTTATAGTTTAGTAGCTGGTAGTACATTCACAGAGTTGTGCAACCATCATCACAATCAACTTTAGAAAATTTCAATCACCCCAAAAAGAAACCTTGTATACTGTAGCAGTCACCTTCATTTCACTGATCTCACCCCTCCAATCTAGATCTAGACAACTGCTAATCTACTTTCTGTTTCTAAATTTGCCTATTCTGGACATGTCATATAAATGGAGTCAAACAGCATGTGGTCTTTTGTAACTGACTGCTTTTACTTAGCATAATGTTCTCAAAGTTCATCCATGTTGTAGAATGTATTAATACTTTATTCCTTTTTATTGCTGAATAATATTACATTGTATCGATATATAACATTTTATTGATCCATTCATCAGTTGATAAACATTTAAGTTGCTTCCACCTTTGGAATTTATGAATATTATGAATAATGCTGCTATGAACATTTGTACTTTTGTGTGGACATGTTTTAATTTCTCTTGGATATATATTTAGGAGGGAATTGCTGGGTCATATGGTAACTGTGTTTAATTATTTGATGAACTGACAGACTATATTCCAAAGTTGCTGCACCATTTTTCATTCCCACCAACAATTCATAAGGATTTCAGTTTCTCCAAATCTTCTAGCATTTATTATCTTTCTGATTATAGCCATCCTAGTGGGTCTGAAATAATATGTCATTGTGGTTTTAATTTGCATTTCCCTGAATGGCTAAAGATGTTAAGCAACTTTTCATGTGCATATTGGCTGTTTATATGTCTTCTAAGAAATGTCTACTCACACTCTTTGCTTGTATATTAATTGGATTGTCTATTATTGAGTTGTAGGGCTTCTTTATATATTCTGTGTACAAGTACTTAGTCAGATATATGACTTCCAAGTATTCTCTCCCATTCTGTGGGTTGTCTTTTCACTTTCTCAGTTGTATCCTTTGAAGCACAAAGGTGAATTCACCTTTACTTTTTTTATTGAAGTATCAATGATAATAATCTTATATTAGTTTCAAGTATACAACACAGTGGTTCAACAATTACCCATATTATTAAATCCTCACCTCCATTAGTTCAGTTACTATCTGTCAACATAGGAAGATGTTTCTGAATCATTGCCTATATTCTCCATGACTATCTCTACTCTACTATCCCCATGACCAACTTATATTATGATTGAGAATTTTTGTGCCCCTTTATCTCAGCCTCCCTACCACCCGCTCCAACCCCTTCCCCATGGTAACTACCAGTGATTTCTCGGTGTCTATGAGTCTACTGCTATTTTGTTCCTTTTGTTTTGTTTCGCTTTTATATTCCACAAATAAGTGAAATCATATGGTATTTGTCTTTCTCCACCTGGCTTAATACCCTCTAGTCCATCCATGTTGTTGCAAATGGCATGATTTCTCATTTTTATGGCTGAGTAATATTCCCTATGGCTGAGTAATATTCCGTTGTGTTTATGTACCACATTTTCTTTATCCATTTATCTGTTGATCAACACTTAGGTTGCTTCTATAACTTGGCTATTGTAAATAATGCAGCACTAAACATAGGGGTGCATATATCTTTGTGAATCAGGGATTTGTTTTCTTTACGTAAACTCCTAGAAGTGGCATTACTGGGTTGTATGGTGTGTCTATTTTTAGTTTTTTAAAGAACCTCCATACTGCTTTCCACAGTGGTTGTGCCAATTGACATTCGCACCAACAGTGTAAGAGGGTTCCCTTTTCTCCACATCCTTGTCAACACTTATTATTTCTTGCCTTTTGGATAGAGACCACTCTGACTGGTGTAAGGTGATACCTCATTTGGTTTTGTTTTGCATTTCACTGATGACTAAGCAACGTAGAGCATCTTTTCATATGCTTGTTGGCTATTCATTCACATTTACTTTTTCTTTTATTGCTTGTGATTTAGTGTCATATCTGAGAAACTATTGCCTAATCCAAAGTCATGAAAACATGTCTATGTTTTCTTCTAAGATTTTTATAGTTTTTGCCGTTTTATTTGGGTCTTGATCCATTTTTTAGTTAATTTGTCTATATTGTGTGAGGTAAACATCCAAATTCAAATTCATTTTTTCCATGTGACTGTTCAGTTATCCCAGCACTATTCTTTCCCCATTGAGTTGTTTTGGCACCCTTTTGAAAATCAGTTAACCATAAATGTGAGGGTTTATTTCTGGACTCTTAAGTTCTGTTCCTTTGATTCTATGTCTATCCTTATGTCAGTGGCATCCTGTTTTATTACTGTTGCTTTGTAATACATTTTGAATCAGGAAGTATGGGTCATCCAGCTGTGTTCTTACTCAAGATTAGCTGTTCTAGGTCTCTTGAGTTTCCATATGAATTTTTGGATCAGCTTGTCAATTTCTGTGAAGAAGCCAGCTGGGGTTTTGATAGACATTGCATTGAACTTGTAGATCAATGTGGGATGTATTGCCATTTTAACAATATTAAGTTTTCCAATCCATGAACATGGGCTATCTTTCCATTTATTTAGTCTAACTTCTTTCAACAATGTTTTGTGGTTTTCATAGAATAAGTTTTTTACTTCTTTTTGAAGTTTATTCCTAAATCTTTTATTCTTTTTCATGTTACTATTTCTTAATTTCTTTTTGGAATTGTTCAGTGCTAGTATATAGAAATACCACTGATTTTTGTATATGATCTTGTATCCTGCAACCTTACTGAACTTACTTATTTCAAATAGTTTTTTTGTAAATGGCTTAGGATATTCTTTATAAGATTTTGTCATCAGCAGATGCAGATAGTTTTACTTCTTACATTCCAATCTGAATGACTTATTTCTTTCTGTTGCCTAATTGCCATGGCTAGAACCTGCAGTACGTGTTTCATAAAAGTAGCAAGAGCAGAAGTCCTTTCTTGTTCCTGCTTTTAGAGGGAAAAAGCATCAATTGTTCATCATTAAGTATGGTGTTAGCTTTGTAGGTGTCCTTTATCAGGTTGAAGAAGGTCCCTTCTGTTCCTACTTTGTTGAGTGTTTTTAACATGAAGAAGTGTCGGATTTTGCCAAGTGCTTTTTCTGCGTATATTGAGGTGATTATGTGATTTTTGTCTTTTATTATATTGATATGGTTGGTGTATTACATTACTTGATTCTCTGGTTTATATCAACATTTCATTCCTGTGGTAAATCCACTTGGTCATTGTATATAATTCTTTTTACGTGTTGCTAGATGAATTAGTAGTATTTTGTTGAGGATTTTAATGTCTGTATTTATAAGATATATTTGTACCTTTTTGTGTATGTGTGATAATCTTTGGTTTTGATATCAGGGTAATACTGGCCTTATAGAATGAGTTGGGAAGGGTTCCTACCTCTTGTATTTATTGGAAGAGTTTGTGAGGAATTGGCATTAATTCTTTTAATGTTTGGTAGAATTTACCAATTCTACTACCAAGAATTTGTAGTGAAGCAGTCTGGGCCTGGGATTTTCCTTGTAGGTAGTTTTAAAAAAATTACTGATTAAATTTTTTTAATTTTTATAAACCTCTTCATATTTTCTATTTCTTCTTGAGTCAGTTTTAGTAATTTGTATTGCACATTTTGTCTTGTCCAATATTTTGGCACAGATTTTATTTATAATGTCCCCTTATAATTCTTTTGTTTCTGTAAGTTCTGTGGTAATGACTTTAAAAATTGAAGTACAGTTGATACACAATATTATATTGGTTTAAGATGTACAACATAGTGATTTTGAGAAGTATATACATTATGAAATTTTCACCGTGATATATGTTGTTACAGTGTCACCATACAAAGCTATTACAGTGTTATTGACTATATTCCATATTTTACTTTTCATCCCTGTGACTTATTTGTTTCATAACTGGAAGTTGTACCTCTTTATCCTGTTCAACTCTTTCACCCATTCCCACACCCCATTCCTCTCTGGAAACCATCAATTTGTTCTATTTATGAGTATTTGTGTTTTATTTTTTAGATTCATGTAAATGAAATCGTACAGTATTTGTCTTTTCTCTGTCTGACTTACTTCCCTTAGCATAATACCATCTAGGACCATCTGTGTTGTTGAAAATAGCAAAACTTCTTTCTTTTTTTACAGCTAAATAATATTCTATTGTGTGTTTGTGTGTGTGCACATGTGTGTGCATGCCACATCTTCTTTATTCATTCTTCTCTCTATAGACACTTGAGTTGCATCCATATGTTGACCATTGTAAATAATGCTGTAGCAAATATAAGGATGCATGTATATTTTCGAATTTAGTGTTTTTGTTTTTGTTTTTTTTCAGGTAAATACCCAGAAGTGCAATTATGGGGCCATATGGTATTTCTATTTCTAATTTTTTGAAGAACCTCCATACTGTTTTCCATAGTGGCTGTACCAATTTACATTCCCACCAGCAGAGCACAAGCATTCCCTTTTCTTCACATCCTTGCCAACCCTTGTTATTTCTTTTTTCTTTTCTTGATCCTAACCATTGTGACTAGTGTGAGGTGATACCTCATTGTGGTTTTGATTTGCATTTCCCTGATGATTAGTGATGTGGAGCATCTTTTCATATGTCTTTTGGCCATCTGTCTTCTTTGGACAGATGTCTATTCAGGTCCTTTGCCCATTTAATTGGATTGGTGTTTTTGGTGTTGAGTTGTATGAGCACTTTATGTATTTTGGACATCAATCCCTTTTTGGTTATATCTTTTGAAAAGATTTTCTTCCATTCCATAGGTCGCCTTTTCATTTTGTTGATGGTTTCCTTCACTGTGCAGAAGCCTTTAGTTTGATATAGTCCCACTTGTTTATTTTTGCTTTTGTTGCCCTTGCCTGAGTAGACATATTCAGAAAAAAATTGCTCAGGACAGTAAGAGTTACTTCCTGTATTTTCTTTAAGGAGTATTATGGTATCAGGTCTTACAGTTACATCTTTAATCTGTTTAAAGTTTATTTTTGTGTATGGTGTAAGAAAGTGTTCCAGTTTTAGTCTGCTGTATGTAGCTGTCCAGTTTTCTGAACACTGTTTATTAGACTTTTACCCATTGCATGTTCTTGCCTCCTTTGTTGTAGATCAATTGACAATATAAGCATGGGTTTATTTCTAGGCACTCTGTTCTGCACTGTTGATCTGTGTATCTATTTTCGTGCTTGTACCATACTGTTTTGATCATTATAGCTTTGTAGTATAGTTTGAAACCAGGATTCACAATACCTTCTGCTTTGTTTTCTTCTTCAGATTGCTCTGGGTTTTTTGTGGTTCCATACAAATTTTAGGGTTATTTGTTCTAGTTCTGTGGAAAATGCCATTGGTGTTTTGATAGGGACTGCATTGAATCTGTAGATTCAGAGGGGGTGACTTTTGAGCTTAGTTTTTTTTTTTTCTTTCTTTTATAGATAATTATTTTTTATTGAAGGGCAGTTGACACACAGGATTACATTACATTAGTTTCAGGTGTACAACACAGTGATTCAACATTTATATACATGATAAATCTAGGTACCAGCTATCACCATACCAAGTTGTTACAATATTTTGACTATATTCCTTATGCTATACATTACATCCCGGTTACTTATTTATTTTACAATTGGAAGTGTGTACTTTTCTGTTGTTGTTGTTGTGAGGGCATCTCTCATATTTATTGATCAAATTGTTGTTAACAACAATAAAATTCTGTATAGGGGAGTCAATGCTCAATGAACAATCATTAATCCACCCCAAGCCTAATTTTCGTCAGTCTCCAATCTTCTGACACATAACAAACAAGTTCTTACATGGAGAACAAATTCTTACATAGTAAATAAGTTACATGGTGAACAGTACAAGGGCAGTCATCACAGCAACTTTTGGTTTTGCTCATGCATTATGACCTATAAACAGTCAGTTCAAATATGAATACTCATTTGATTTTTATACTTGATTTATATGTGGATAAAACATTTCTCTCTTTATTATTATTATTTTTAATAAAATGCTGAAGTGGTAGGTAGATACAAGATAAAGGTAGAAAACATAGTTTAGTGTTGTAAGAGAGCAAATGTAGATGATCAGGTGTGTGCCTGTAGACTATGTGTTAATCCAAGCTAGACAAGGGAAATAAAACATCCACGTATGCAGAAGATTTCTCTCAGAAAGGGGGAGGGGGGAGGTTCTAAGCCTCACCTCTGTTGATCCCCAATTTCTCACCTGATGGCCCCCCTGCGACTGTGCCTGTCTTAGGTTGTTCCTCCCTTGAGGAATCTTACCCGTCTCTGGCTAACCAGTCATCTTCCGGGGCCATACAGGGAAATGTAAAGTTGGTAAGTGAGAGAGAAGCCTTACTGTCTGAAAAGGTTAGCTTTTTACTTCTTTGCATATTTATGCCCTGTGGCTTCTATGCCCAGCATTTGTCTTGAGGTATCTTTACCACTTGGAAGAATTATGATACTTGGTAAATTTAATATGAGGCACGAATTCTATTTAAGGGTTGTAGTTAGAAAGGAAGAAGAAAAGCTATAGAAGTAGCAGGCGGAAGAAAACATGGGAAGATTGATTATTTCTTTGACATATCTTCTTGTAGAGTAACTTCAGCATGTATAGGTTTTAAACTACTAATTAAATTGCACACACACATTAACATAATAGGAGTATAGTTACATAACCTAAGCATACCTATAATTACCAGCCATCTCCAGTGAAACCAAGAAAACCAGTTAGGCACCTTAGGCATTTGTGAAAACTTATCTATGATATGGTGGATATTGTCCAACTGAACTTGAACAGTCTGAGAGAAATCAGAAAAATTAAAACAACCCATTCCTGGGGACTGTTCACATCCCATATGTTCTTTTTTTTTTTTTTTTTTTTTAAATAATTATTTTTTATTGAAGGGTAGTTGACGCACAGTATTACATTACATTAGTTTCAAGTGTACAACACAGTGGTAGAACATTCATATACATAATTCTAGGTTCCAGCTATCACCCTACCAAGCTGTTACAATATCTTGACTATATTCCTTATGCTATACATTACATCCCGGTTACTTATTTATTTTACCATTGGAAGTCTGTCCTTTTTTTTTTTTTTTTGTGAGGGCATCTCTCATATTTATTGATCAAATGGTTGTTAACGACAATAAAATTTTGTATATGGGAGTCAATGCTCAATGCACAATCATTAATCCACCCCAAGCCTAATTTTCGTCAGTCTCCAATCTTCTGAGGCATAACAAACAAGTTCTTACATGTAGAACAAATTCTTACATAATGAATAAGTTACATAGTGAACAGTACAAGGGCAGTCATCACAGAAACTTTCGGTTTTGCTCATGCATTATGAACTCTAAACAGTCAGTTCAAATATGAATACTCATTTGGTTTTTATACTTGATTTATATGTGGATACCACATTTCTCTCTTTTTTTTTTTTTTTTGGTTGTTGTTAGGGCATCTCTCATATTTATTGATCAAATGGTTGTTAACAACAATAAAATTCTGTATAGGGGAGTCAATGCTCAATGCACAATCATTAATCCACCCCAAGCCTAATTTTCGTCAGTCTCCAATCTTCTGAAGCATAACGAACAAGTTCTTACATGGAGAACAAATTCTTACATAGTGAATAAGTTACATGGTGAACAGTACAAGGGCAGTCATCACAGAAACTTTTGGTTTTGCTCATGCATTATGAACTATAAACAGTCAGTTCAAATATGAATACACATTTGATTTTTATACTTGATTTATATGTGGATACCACATTTCTCTCTTTATTATTTTTAATAAAATGCTGAAGTGGTAGGTAGATACAACATAAAGGTAGAAAACATAGTTTAGTGTTGTAAGAGAGCAAATGTAGATGATCAGGTGTGTGCCTGTAGACTATGTGTTAATCCAAGCTAGACAAGGGCAATAAAACATCCACGTATGCAGAAGATTTCTCTCAGAACAGGGGGGGTGAGGTTCTAAGCCTCACCTCTGTTGATCCCCAATTTCTCACCTGATGGCCCCCCTGCGACTGTGCCTGTCTTAGGTTGTTCCTCCCTTGAGGAATCTTACCTGTCTCTGGCTAACCAGTCATCTTCCGGGGCCATACAGGGAAATGTGAAGTTGGTAAGTGAGAGGGAAGCCTTATTGTTTGAAAAGGTTAGCTTTTTACTTCTTTGCATATTTATGCCCTGTGGCTTCTATGCCCAGCATTTGTCTTGAGGTATCTTTACCACTTGGAAGAATTATGATACTCGGTAAATTTGATATGAGGCACGAATTCTATTTAAGGGTTGTAATTAGGAAGGAAGAAGAAAAGTTATAGAAGTAGCAGGTGGAAGAAAACATGGGAAGATTGATTATTTCTTTGACATATCTTCTTGTAGAGTAACTTCAGCATATATAGGTTTTAAGCTACTACTTAAATTGCGCACACACATTAACATAATAGGAGTATAGTTACATAACCAAAGCATATCTGTACTTACCAGCCATCTCCAGTGAAACCAAGAAAACCAGTTAGGCACCTTAGGCATTTGTGAAAACTTATCTATGATATGGTGGATATTGTCCAACTGAACTTGAACAGTCTGAGAGAAATCAGACAAATTAAAACAACCCATTCCTGGGGAATGTTCACATCCCTTATGTTCTTTTAACAGTAAATAGTCTGTAGTTGTAAGACTTTGGAGCGCTACAATTTGCACTTCTCCAAATTCTTGGTTGAGTTCCAACAGTACAGATCCAGTCAAATTTGTTGTTTTACTGTATGCACAGGCCAGCTTAGATATCTCCTTCTTCATTCCCATGGCAAGTCCAGGAACTGGTGGGATGAGTGCATCTACAGCTGTAGCAGTGCGTGGATCTTTGTTGGGGTTTTTTGATGATCATCTTCTGGCATGAGTCTTCCAGAGAGTGCAGATGTTGGAAGTTCTTTTTCATATCGTATCGTAGTTCATTTTCGGGGTATCCCAATTAGGCCTTGATCCTCTGTATAAACACAAACAGACTCCTTACCCACACTTTTATATGCCCTTTATACCCTTGTGTAGAACTCGTTGGAGGTTACCACACAGGAACTGCCCTTTTTTTTTTTTTTGCTTTGTTTTTGGTATCACTAATCTACACTTACATGACGAATATTATGTTTACTAGGCTCTCCCCTATACCAGGTCTCCCTTATAAACCCCTTTACAGTCACTGTCCATCAGCATAGCAAAATGTTGTAGAATCATTACTTGCCTTCTCTGTGTTGTACAGCCCTCCCTTTTCTCCTACCCCCCCATGCATGTTAATCTTAATACCCCCCTATTTCTCCCCCCCTTATCCCTCCCTACCCACCCATCCTCCCCAGTCCCTTTCCCTTTGGTACCTGTTAGTCCATTCTTGAGTTCTGTGATTCTGGTGCTGTTTTGTTCCTTCAGTTTTTCCTTTGTTCTTATATTCCACAGATAAGTGAAATCATTTGGTATTTCTCTTTCTCCGCTTGGCTTGTTTCACTGAGCATAATACCCTCCAGCTCCATCCATGTTGCTGCAAATGATTGGATTTGCCCTTTTCTTATGGCTGAGTAGTATTCCATTGTGTATATGTACCACATCTTCTTTATCCATTCATCTATTGATGGACATTTAGGTTGCTTCCAATTCTTGGCTATTGTAAATAGTGCTGCAATAAACATAGGGGTGCATCTGTCTTTCTCAAACTTGATTGCTGCGTTCTTAGGGTAAATTCCTAGGAGTGGAATTCCTGGGTCAAACGGTAAGTCTGTTTTGAGCATTTTGATGTACCTCCATACTGCCTTCCACAATGGTTGAACTAACTTACATTCCCACCAGCAGTGTAGGAGGGTTCCCCTTTCTCCACAGCCTCGCCAACATTTGTTGTTGTTTGTCTTTTGGATGGCAGCCATCCTTACTGGTGTGAGGTGATACCTCATTGATGATAGTTTTAATTTGCATTTCTCTGATAATTAGCGATGTGGAGCATCTTTTCATGTGTCTGTTGTCCATCTGTATTTCTTTTTTGGAGAACTGTCTGTTCAGTTCCTCTGCCCATTTTTTAATTGGGTTATTTGTTTTTTGTTTGTTGAGGCGTGTGAGCTCCTTATATATTCTGGACGTCAAGCCTTTATCGGATGTGCCATTTTCAAATATATTCTCCCATACTGTAGGGATCCTTCTTGTTCTATTGATGGTGTCTTTTGCTGTACAGAAGCTTTTCAGCTTAATATAGTCCCACTTACTCATTTTTGCTGTTGTTTTCTTTGCCCGGGGAGATATGTTCAAGAAGAGGTCACTCATGTTTATGTCTAAGAGGTTTTCGCCTATGTTTTCTTCCAAGAGTTTAATGGTTTCATGGCTTACATTCAGGTCTTTGATCCATTTTGAGTTTACTTTTGTATATGGGGTTAGACAATGGTCCAGTTTCATTCTCCTACATGTAGCTGTCCAGTTTTGCCAGCACCACCTGTTGAAGAGACTGTCATTTCGCCATTGTATGTCCATGGCTCCTTTATCAAATATTAATTGACCATATATGTCTGGGTTAATGTCTGGATTCTCTAGTCTGTTCCATTGGTCTGTGGCTCTGCTCTTGTGCCAGTACCAAATTGTCTTGATTACTATGGCTTTATAGTAGAGCTTGAAGTTGGGGAGTGAGATCCCCCCTACTTTATTCTTCTTTCTCAGGATTGCTTTGGCTATTCGGGGTCTTTGGTGTTTCCATATGAATTTTTGAATTATTTGTTCCAGTTCATTGAAGAATGTTGCTGGTAGTTTCATAGGGATTGCATCAAATCTGTATATTGCTTTGGGCAGGATGGCCATTTTAACGATATTAATTCTTCCTAGCCACGAGCATGGGATGAGTTTCCATCTGTTAGTGTCCCCTTTAATTTCTCTTAAGAGTGACTTGTAGTTTTCAGAGTATAAGTCTTTCACTTCTTTGGTTAGGTTTATTCCTAGGTATTTTATTTTTTTGGATGCAATTGTGAATGGAGTTGTTTTCCTGATTTCTCTATCTGTTGGTTCATTGTTAGTATATAGTAAAGCCACAGATTTCTGTGTGTTGATTTTGTATCCTGCAACTTTGCTGTATTCCGATATCAGTTCTAGTAGTTTTGGGGTGGAGTCTTTAGGGTTTTTTATGTACAGTATCATGTCTTCTGCAAATAGTGACAGTTTAACTTCTTCTTTACCAATCTGGATTCCTTGTATTTCTTTATTTTGTCTGATTGCCGTGGCTAGGACCTCCAGTACTATGTTAAATAACAGTGGAGAGAGTGGGCATCCCTGTCTAGTTCCCGATCTCAGAGGAAATGCTTTCAGCTTTTCACTGTTCAATATAATGTTGGCTGTGGGTTTATCATAGATGGCCTTTATTATGTTGAGGTACTTGCCCTCTATTCCCATTTTGCTGAGAGTTTTTAACATGAATGGATGTTGAACTTTGTCAAATGCTTTTTCAGCATCTATGGAGATGATCATGTGATTTTGTCTTTCTTTTTGTTGATGTGGTGGATGATGTTGATGGACTTTCGAATGTTGTACCATCCTTGCATCCCTGGGATAAATCCCACTTGGTCATGGTGTATGATCCTTTTGATGTATTTTTGAATTCGGTTTGCTAATATTTTGTTGAGTATTTTTGCATCTACGTTCATCAGGGATATTGGTCTGTAGTTTTCTTTTTTGGTGGGTTCTTTGCCTGGTTTTGGTATTAGGGTGATGTTAGCTTCATAGAATGAGTTTGGGAGTATCCCCTCCTCCTCTATTTTTTGGAAAACTTTAAGGAGAATGGGTATTATGTCTTCCCTGTATGTCTGATAAAATTCCGAGGTTAATCCATCTGGCCCAGGGGTTTTGTTCTTTGGTAGTTTTTTGATTACCGCTTCAATTTCGTTGCTGGTAATTGGTCTGTTTAGATTTTCTGTTTCTTCCTGGGTCAATCTTGGAAGGTTATATTTTTCTAGGAAGTTGTCCATTTCTCCTAGGTTTCCCAGCTTGTTAGCATATAGGTTTTCATAGTATTCTCCAATAATTCTTTGCATTTCCGTGGGGTCCGTCGTGATTTTTCCTTTCTCGTTTCTGATACTGTTGATTTGTGTTGACTCTCTTTTCTTCTTAATAAGTCTGGCTAGAGGCTTATCTATTTTGTTTATTTTCTCGAAGAACCAGCTCTTGGTTTCATTGATTTTTGCTATTGTTTTATTCTTCTCAATTTTATTTATTTCTTCTCTGATCTTTATTATGTCCCTCCTTCTGCTGACCTTAGGCCTCATCTGTTCTTCTTTTTCCAATTTCGATAATTGTGACATTAGACCATTCATTTGGGATTGCTCTTCCTTTTTTAAATATGCTTGGATTTCTATATACTTTCCTCTTAAGACTGCTTTTGCTGTGTCCCACAGAAGTTGGGGCTTAGTGTTGTTGTTGTCTTTTGTTTCCATATATTGCTGGATCTCCATTTTGATTTGGTCATTGATCCATTGATTATTTAGGAGCGTGTTGTTAAGCCTCCATGTGTTTGTGAGCCTCTTTGCTTTCTTTGTACAGTTTATTTCTAGTTTTATGCCTTTGTGGTCTGAAAAGTTGGTTGGTAGGATTTCAATCTTTTGGAATTTTCTGAGTCTCTTTTTGTGGCCTAGAATGTGGTCTATTCTGGAGAATGTTCCATGTGCACTTGAGAAGAATGTATATCCCGCTGCTTTTGGATGTAGAGTTCTATAGATGTCTATTAGGTCCATCTCCTCTACTGTGTTGTTCAGTGCTTCCGTGTCCTTACTTATTTTCTGCCCAGTGGATCTATCCTTTGGGGTGAGTGGTGTGTTGAAGTCTCCTAGAATGAATGCATTGCAGTCTATATCCCCCTTTAGTTCTGTTAGTATTTGTTTCACATATGCTGGTGCTCCTGTGTTGGGTGCATATATATTTAGAATGGTTATATCCTCTTGTTTGACTGAGCCCTTTTTCATTATGTAGTATCCTTCTTTATCTCTTGTTACTTTCTTTGTTTTCAAGTCTATTTTGTCTGATATTAGTACTGCAACCCCTGCTTTCTTCTCACTGTTGTTTGCTTGAAATATGTTTTTCCATCCCTTGACTTTTAGTCTGTACATGTCTTTGGGTTTGAGGTGAGTTTCTTGTAAGCAGCATATAGATGGGTCTTGCTTTTTTATCCATTCTGTTACTCTGTGTCTTTTGATTGGTGCATTCAACCCATTAACATTTAGGGTGACTATTGAAAGATATGTACTTATTGCCATTGCAGGCTTTAAATTCGTGGTTACCAAAGGTTCAAGGTTAGCCTCTTTAGTATCTTACTGCCTAACTTAGCTCACTTATTGAGCTGTTATATACACTGTCTGGAGATTCTTTTCTTCTCTCCCTTCTTGTTCCTCCTCCTCGATTCTTCATATGTTGGGTGTTTTGTGCTGTGCTCTTTCTAGGAGTGCTCCCATCTAGAGCAGTCCCTGTAAGATGTTCTGTAGAGGTGGTTTGTGGAAAGCAAATTCCCTCAGCTTTTGTTTATCTGGGAATTGTTTAATCCCACCGTCATATTTGAATGATAGTCGTGCTGGATACAGTATCCTTGGTTCAAGGCCCTTCTGTTTCATTGTATTAAATATATCATGCCTTTCTCTTCTGGCCTGTAGGGTTTCTGTTGAGAAATCTGACGTTAGCCTGATGGGTTTCCCTTTACAGGTGACCTTTTTCTCTCTAGCTGCCTTTAACACTCTTTCCTTGTCCTTGATCTTTGCCATTTTAATTATTATGTGTCTTGGTGTTGCCCTTCTTGGATCCTTTCTGTTGGGGGTTCTGTGTATTTCCGTGGTCTGTTCGATTACTTCCTCCCCCAGTGTGGGGAAGTTTTCAGCAATTATTTCTTCCAAGATACTTTCCATCTCTTTACCTCTCTCTTCTTCTTCTGGGACCCCTATAATACGGATATTGTTCCTTTTGGATTGGTCACACAGTTCTCTTAATATTGTTTCATTCCTGGAGATCCTTTTGTCTCTCTCTATGTCAGCTTCTATGCGTTCCTGTTCTCTGATTTCAATTCCATCAATGGCCTCTTGCATTCTATCCTTTCTGCTTATAAACCCTTCCAGAGTTTGTTTCATTTCTGCGATCTCCTTTCTGGCATCTGTGATCTCCTTCCGGACTTCATCCCATTTCTCTTGCGTATTTCTCTGCATCTCTGTCAGCATGTTTATGATTCTTATTTTGAATTCTTTTTCAGGGAGACTGGTTAGGTCTGTCTCCTTCTCTGGTGTTGTCTCTGTGATCTTTGTCTGCCTGTAGCTTTGCCTTTTCATGGTGATAGGAATAGTCTGCAGAACTGGGACGAGTGACGGCTGGAAGGACTTCCTTTCTTGTTGGTTTGTGGCCCTCCTCTCCTGGGAGAACAGCGACCTCTAGTGGCTTGTGCTGGGCAGCTGCGCGCAGACAGGGCTTCTGCTTCCTGCCCGGCTGCTATAGAGTTAATCTCCACTGTTGCTGTAGGCGTGGCCTAGCTCGGGCAGCTACTCCAAAATGGTGGAGTCGCGTTGGAGCAGGAGCTGCTGGGAGGCTATTTATCTCTGTAAGGGGCCTCCCTGCTCCCTGCAGCCCAGGGGTTAGGGTGCCCAGAGATCCCAGATTCCCTACCTCTGGATTAAGTGACCCGCCCTGCCCCTTTAAGACTTTCAAAAAGCACCCGCCAAAACAAAACAACGCCCACCAAAAAAAAAAAAAGAAAAAAAAATTTTTTAATTAAAAAAAAAAAAAATTTTTTTAATTAAAAAAAAAAAAAAAAGGTGGTCATTCGTTTTTCTTTATTCTCCGGTGCCAGCCTCAGGACTCTGCTCACCGGTCTTTCTGCCCTGTTTCCCTAGTATTGGGGTCCCTATCCCTTTAAGACTTCCAAAAAGCGCTCGCCCAAACAAAACAGCAAAAAAGCAAAAAAAAAATGGTCGCACGCTTTTCTTATGTCCTCTGTCGCCCAGCCTCCAGTGCCCGCTCACTGTTCTTGCTGCCCTGTTTTCCTAGTATCGAGCGCCCTGCACATGGCCCGAATGGCTGGGGCTGGGTGTTCAGCAGTCCTGGGCTCCGTCTCCCTCCCGCTCTGCCTGCTCTTCTCCCGCCGGGAGCTGGGGGGAGGGGCGCTCGGCTCCCGCGGGGCCGGGGCTTGTATGTTACCCCCTTCGCGAGGCGCTGGGTTCTCTCAAGTGCGGATGTGGTCTGGATATTGTCCTGTGTCCTCTGGTCTTTATTCTGGGAAGGGTTGTCTTTGTTATATTTTCATAGATATATGTTGTTTTGGGAGGAGATTTCTGCTGCTCTACTCACGCCGCCATCTTCCACCCCTCTCTCCCATATGTTCTTTTAACAGTAAATAGTCTGTAGTTGTAAGATTTTGGAGCGCTACAATTTGCACTTCTCCTAATTCTTGGTTGAGTTCCAACAATGTAGATCCAGTCAAATTTGTTGTTTTACTGTATGCACAGGCCAGCTTAGATATCTCCTTCTTCATTCCCATGGCAAGTCCAGGAATTGGTTGGATGAGTGCATCTACAGCTGTAGCAGTGTGTGGATCTTTGTTGGGGTTTTTTGATGATCATCTTCCCGCATGAGTCTTCCAGAGAGTGCTGATATTGGAAGTTCTTTTTCATATCGTATCTTAGTTCATTTTCGGGGTAGCCCAATTAGGCTTTGATCCTCTGTATAAACACAAACAGACCCTTTGCCTGCACTTTTATATGCCCTTTATACCCTTGTGTAGAACTCATTGGAGGTCTCCACACAGGAACTGCCTTTTTTTTTGGGTATCATTAATCTACACTTAAATGACGAATATTATGTTTACTAGGCTCTCCCCTATACCAGGTCCCCCCTATAAACCCCTTTACAGTCACTGTCCATCAGCATAGCAAATGTTGTAGAATCACTACTTGCCTTCTCTGTGTTGTACAGCCCTCCCCTTTCTCCCACCCCCCCATACATGCTAATCTTAATACCCCCCTTCTTCTCCCCCCTCTTATCCCTCCCTACCCACCCTTCCTCCCCAGTCCCTTTCCCTTTGGTACCTGTTAGTCCATTCTTGAGTTCTGTGATTCTGGTGCTGTTTTGTTCCTTCAGTTTTTCCTTTGTTCTTATATTCCACAGATGAGTGAAATCATTTGGTATTTCTCTTTCTCCTCTTGGCTTGTTTCACTGAGCATAATACCCTCCAGCTCCATCCATGTTGCTGCAAATGGTAGGATTTGCCCTTTTCTTATGGCTGAGTAGTATTCCATTGTGTATATGTATATGGTATGAATTGGAATCGATGGACATTTAGGTTGCTTCCAATTCTTGGCTATTGTAAATAGTGCTGCGATAAACATAGGGGTGCTTTGGTCTTTCTCATACTTGATTGCTGCATTCTTAGGGTAAATTCCTAGGAGTGGAATTCCTGGGTCAAACGGTAAGTCTGTTTTGACCATTTTGATGTACCTCCATACTGCTTTCCACAATGGTTGAACTAATTTACATTCCCACCAGCAGTGTAGGAGGGTTCCCCTTTCTCCACAGCCTCGCCAGCATTTGTTTTTGTTTGTCTTTTGGATGGCAGCCTTCCTTACTGTTGTGAGGTGATACCTCATTGTAGTTTTAATTTGCATTTCTCTCATAATTAGCTATGTGGAGCATCTTTTCATGTGTCTTTTGGCCATCTGTATTTCTGTTTTGGAGAACTATCTGTTCAGTTCCTCTGCCCATTTTTTAATTGGGTTATTTGTTTTTTGTTTGTTGAGGTGTGTGAGCTCTTTATATATTCTGGACGTCAAGTCTTTATCGGATGTGTCATTTTCAAATATATTCTCCCATACTGTAGGGATCCTTTTTGTTCTATTGATGGTGTCTTTTGCTGTACAGAAGCTTACCTTAATATAGTCCCACTTGTTCATTTTTGCTGTTGTTTTCCTTGCCCGGGGAGATATGTTCAAGAAGAGGTCACTCATGTTTATGTCTAAGAGGTTTTTGCCTATGTTTTCTTCCAAGAGTTTAAAGGTTTCATAACTTACATTCAGGTCTTTGATACATTTTGAGTCATTTTTGTATATGGGGTTAGACAATGGTCCAGCTTCATTCTCCTACACGCAGCTGTCCAGTTTTGCCAGCACGATCTGTTGAACAGACTGTCATTTTGCCATTGTATGTCCATGGCTCCTTTATCAAATATTAATTGGTCATATATGTTTGTGTTAATGTCTGGATTGTCTAGTCTGTTCCATTGGTCTGTGGCTCTGTTCTTCTGCCAGTACCAAATTGTCTTGATTACTATGGCTTTATAGTAGAGCTTGAAGTTGGGGAGTGAGATCCCCTCTACTTTATTCTTTTTTCTCAGGATTGCTTTGGCTATTCGGGGTTTTTGGTGTTACCATATGAATTTTTGAATTATTTGTTCCAGTTCATTGAAGAATGTTGCTGGTAGTTTCATAGGGATTGCATCAAATCTGTATATTGCTTTGGGCAGGATGGCCATTTTAACGATATTAATTCTTCCTAGCCACGAGCATGGGATGAGTTTCCATCTGTTAGTGTCCCCTTTAATTTCTCTTAAGAGTGACTTGTAGTTTTCAGAGTATAAGTCTTTCACTTCTTTGGTTAGGTTTATTCCTAGGCATTTAATTTTTTTGATGCAATTGTGAATGGAGTTGTTTTCCTGATTTCTCTTTCTGTTGGTTCATTGTTAGTGTATAGGAAAGCCACAGATTTCTGTGTGTTGATTTTGTGTCCTGCAACTTTGCTGTATTCCAATATCAGTTCTAGTAGTTTTGGGGTGGAGTCTTTAGGGTTTTTTATGTACAGTATTATGTCATCTGCAGATAGTGACAGTTTAACTTCTTCTTTACCAATTTGGATTCCTTGTATGTTTTTGTTTTGTCTCATTACCGTGGCTAGGACCTTCAGTACTATGTTAAATAAAAGTGGGGTGAGTGGGCATCCCTGTCTAGTTCCCGATCTCAGAGGAAATGCTTTAAGCTTCTCGCTGTTCAGTACAATGTTGGCTGTGGGTTTATCATAGATGGCCTTTATTATGTTGAGGTACTTGCCCTCTATTCCCATTTTGCTGAGAGTTTTTATCATGAATGGATGTTGAACTTTGTCAAATGCTTTTTCAGCATCTATGGAGATGATCATGTGGTTTTTGTCTTTCTTTTTGTTGATTTGGTGGATGATATTGATGGACTTTCGAATGTTGTACCATCCTTGCATCCCTGGGATGAATCCCACTTGGTCATGGTGTATGATCCTTTTGATGTATTTTTGAATTCGGTTTCCTAATATTTTGTTGAGTATTTTTGCATCTACGTTCATCAGGAATATTGGTCTGTAGTTTTCTTTTTTGGTGGGGTCTTTGCCTGGTTTTGGTATTAGGGTGATGTTAGCTTCATAGAATGAGTTTGGGAGTATCCCCTCCTCCTCTATTTTTTGGAAAACTCTAAGGAGAATGGGTATTATGTCTTCCCTGTATGTCTGATAAAATTGCAAGGTAAATCCATCTGGCCCGGGGGTTTTGTTCTTTGGTAGTTTTTTGATTTCTGCTTCAATTTCTTTGCTGCTAATTGGTCTGTTTAGATTTTCTGTTTCTTTCTGGGTCAGTCTTGGAAGGTTGTATTTTTCTAGGAAGTTTTCCATTTCTCCTAGGTTTCCCAGCTTGTTAGCATATAGGTTTTCATAGTATTCTCTAATAATTCTTTGTATTTCTGTGGGGTCCGTCGTGATTTTTCCTTTCTCCTTTCTGTTACTGTTGATGTGTGTTGATTCTCTTTTCCTCTTAATAAGTCTGGCTAGAGGCTTATCTATTTTGTTTATTTTCTCAAAGAACCAGCTCTTGGTTTCATTGATTTTTGCTATTGTTTTATTCTTCTCAATTTTATTTATTTCTTCTCTGATCTTTATTATGTCCCTCCTTCTGCTGACCTTAGGCCTCATCTGTTCTTCTTTTTCCAATTTCGATAATTGTGACATTAGACCATTCATTTGGGATTGCTCTTCCTTTTTTAAATATGCTTGGATTGCTATATACTTTCCTCTTAAGACTGCTTTTGCTGTGTCCCACAGAAGTTGGGGCTTAGTGTTGTTGTTGTCATTTGTTTCCATATATTGCTGGATCTCCATTTTGATTTGGTCATTGATCCATTGATTATTTAGGAGCGTGTTGTTAAGCCTCCATGTGTTTGTGAGCCTCTTTGCTTGCTTTGTACAGTTTATTTCTGATTTTATGCCTTTGTGGTCTGAAAAGTTGGTTGGTAGGATTTCAATCTTTTGGAATTTACTGAGGCTCTTTTTGTGGCCTAGAATGTGGTGTATTCTGGAGAATGTTCCATGTGCACTTGAGAAGAATGTGTATCCTGTTGCTTTTGGATGTAGAGTTCTATAGATGTCTATTAGGTCCATCTGCTCTACTGTGTTGTTCAGTGCTTCCGTGTCCTTACTTATTTTCTGCCCAGTGGATCTATCCTTTGGGGTGAGTGGTGTGTTGAAGTCTCCTAGAATGAATGCATTGCAGTCTATATCCCCCTTTAGTTCTGTTAGTATTTGTTTCACATATGCTGGTGCTCCTGTGTTGGGTGCATATATATTTAGAATGGTTATATCCTCTTGTTTGACTGAGCCCTTTTTCATTATGTAGTATCCTTCTTTATCTCTTGTTACTTTCTTTGTTTTCAAGTCTATTTTGTCTGATATTAGTACTGCAACCCCTGCTTTCTTCTCACTGTTGTTTGCTTGAAATATGTTTTTCCATCCCTTGACTTTTAGTCTGTACATGTCTTTGGGTTTGAGGTGAGTTTCTTGTAAGCAGCATATAGATGGGTCTTGCTTTTTTATCCATTCTGTTACTCTGTGTCTTTTGATTGGTGCATTCAACCCATTAACATTTAGGGTGACTATTGAAAGATATGTACTTATTGCCATTGCAGGCTTTAAATTCGTGGTTACCAAAGGTTCAAGGTTAGCCTCTTTAGTATCTTACTGCCTAACTTAGCTCACTTATTGAGCTGTTATATACACTGTCTGGAGATTCTTTTCTTCTCTCCCTTCTTGTTCCTCCTCCTCGATTCTTCATATGTTGGGTGTTTTGTGTTGTGCTCTTTCTAGGAGTGCTCCCGTCTAGAGCAGTCCCTGTAAGATGTTCTGTAGAGGTGGTTTGTGGAAAGCAAATTCCCTCAGCTTTTGTTTGTCTGGGAATTGTTTAATCCCACCGTCATATTTGAATGATAGTCGTGCTGGATACAGTATCCTTGGTTCAAGGCCCTTCTGTTTCATTGTATTAAATATATCATGCCATTCTCTTCTGTCCTGTAGGGTTTCTGTTGAGAAATCTGATGTTAGCCTGATGGGTTTCCCTTTACAGGTGACCTTTTTCTCTCTAGCTGCCTTTAACACTCTTTCCTTGTCCTTGATCTTTGCCATTTTAATTATTATGTGTCTTGGTGTTGCCCTTCTTGGATCCTTTCTGTTGGGGGTTCTGTGTATTTCCGTGGTCTGTTCGATTATTTCCTCCCCCAGTTTGGGGAAGTTTTCAGCAATTACTTCTTCTAAGATACTTTCCATCTCTTTACCTCTCTCTTCTTCTTCTGGGACCCCTATAATACGGATATTGTTCCTTTTGGATTGGTCACACAGTTCTCTTAATATTGTTTCATTCCTGGAGATCCTTTTGTCTCTCTCTATGTCAGCTTCTATGCGTTCCTGTTCTCTGATTTCACTTTCATCAATGGCCTCTTGCATTCTATCCATTCTGCTTATAAACCCTTCCAGAGTTTGATTCATTTCTGCGATCTCCTTTCTGGCATCTGTGATCTCCCTCCGGACTTCATCCCATTTCTCTTGCGTATTTCTCTGCATCTCTGTCAGCATGTTTTTGATTCTTATTTTGAATTCTTTGTCAGGAAGACTGGTTAGGTCTGTCTCCTTCTCTGGTGTTGTCTGTGTGACCTTTGTCTGCCTGTAGCTTTGCCTTTTCATGGTGATAGGAATAGTTTGCAGAGCTGGGACGAGTGACGGCTGGAAGAACTTCCTTTCTTGTTGGTTTGTGGCCCTCCTCTCCTGGGAGAACAGCGACCTCTAGTGGCTTGTGCTGCGCTGCTGCACGCAGACAGGGTTTCTGCTTCCTGCTGGGCTGCTATGGAGTTTATCTTCGCTTTTGCTGTGGGCGTGGCCTGGCTCGGGCAGCTACTCCAAAATGGTGTAGTCGTGTTGGAGGGGGAGCGACCTGGAGACTATTTATCTCTGTAAGGGTCCTCCGACCTCCCTGCAGCCCAGGGGATTAGTGTGCCCAGAGATCCCCGGATTCTCTACCTGTTGATTAAGTGCCCCGCCCTGCCCCTTTAAGACTTCCAACAATCACCCACCAAAACAAATTAACCACACACAGACAAAAAATTTTTTTAATAAAAAAAATAAGTGGCCACTCGTTTTTCTTTATTCTCCGGAGCCAGCCTCAGCCATCTGCTCACCGGTCTTACTGACCTGTTTCCCTAGTATTGGGGTCCCTATCCCTTTATGACTTCCAAAAAGCGCTCGCCAAAACAAAACAGAAAAAAAAAATGGCCGCTCGCTTTTCTTATGTCCTCTGGCGCCAGGCCTCCGGTACCCACTCACTGTTCTTGCTGCCCTGTTTCCCTAGTATCCTGGGCCCCCCGCGCACACACTGTGTCTGCGCTCTTGCTGGGATGGCTGGGACTGGGTGTTCAGCAGTCCTGGGGTCCTTCTCCCTCCCGCTCTGCCTTCTCTTCTCCCGGTGGGAGCTGGGGGGAGGGGCGCTCGGGTCCCGCGTGGCCGATGCTTGTATCTTACCCCCTTCACGAGGCGTTGGGTTCTCACAGGTGTGGATGTGGTCTGGATATTGTAATGTGTCCTCTGGTCTCTATTCTAGGAAGAGTTGTCTTTGTTATGTTTTCATAGATATATGTGATTTTGGGAGGAGATTTCTGCTGCTCTTCTCACGCCGCCATCTTGTCTCCGCCCCCCCTTGAGCTTAGTTTTTAAGGGTGTAAGTACAATGCTTATAGTAAGTTGGGAAGAGGAAAAGCAGTTCAGGAAGAGGAAAAGGCATGGACAATGATAGAGGAGCAAGCAAAAACAACATGTTTGGGCATCTGCAGGTAGTTCTCTAGCTAGAGTCTAAGGTCATAAAGGATACTGACAAGAAATAAAACCAGAAAGTAGGCAGACAGTGGGTGAGAGCATGTCTTGGGCCCTGCTGGTCATTTGTGCTTTATTCTGTAGTCAATGAAGAGCCAGTTGTTTTGAGCAGTTGAGTAACAAGATCAAACTTACCTATCAGAAAGATAATTGGCAGTGGAGTGGAAATGCATTAAAGGAATAGAGAGGATGAAGATAGGGAAGCCTGTTTCTTGCAGGCTTAATCAAAGATTGCACAAAATAACTAGCTTCCTTTATTATTCTGAAATTTTTTTTCACTAAGTCCCCTAAAGCTCAATAGGCCCATATATTGTCTGATTCCTAAACTAAAATTTGAGATAGTATAGCCATCTAATCAGCTACTGTGTGTACATTTGATCCTTGAAGCAAGGTTTAGGGGTACTAACCCCTTCACAGTCAAAAAAATCCATATAAATTTTCACTCCTCAAAAACTTAACTACTAATTGCTTACTGTTGACTGGAAGCCTTACTGATAATTCAATTAACACATGTATGTTATGTGAATTGTATGCTGTATTCTTATAATGCAGTAAGCTAGAGGAAAGGAACTGTTTTTACAAATTGTTGCACATCTCCAAAAAAATGCCAATATATTTATTGAAAAAAACCTGTGTATAAATGTCTTGTGCAGATCAAATCCATGCTGTTCAAGGGCAACTGTACAAAACTTGCTCATTTCATTTCTTAAACATTTTCCCTCTCAACCACTTGCAACACTTCTACTTCCTTAAAACTACTTCCTTAAAACACTTGTACTTCAAAGAGATCCTTCCTTTCTACCAGTTTCATTCTTAAATTGAAAAACCAGTCCTTGATCCAAACACTGTGGATAAAGAAACTGGAGTGCCAATTTTGGGTAGGCTCAGGATACATGCCAGGTGAAGTAGGGTAGGGTGTTTGGCAATCCTGACTAAATCTTGGAAACAGGGACAGTTGATGAGACACGAGGACCTGACCTAAGAATATAGTTAAAGTTAACATTTATCAAATGTTTTCCATTCTTGTACTCTCATAAACTTGAAGAAGAAATAAAATAGGTATACTCCTTTCCTATGTTTTGCTATTTAGGTAGAAGAACAGTGTTGTTATTCTCAAACAGGATATAATGTTACTATTATTCACATAATTTTACTTTTTAGCTAATTTGGGGAACTAGTTCATAATTTTTTTCACATTTGGATGGTAAAAGTAAGTTTCCAATGCATTTTCAAAAAAAAATGATTTCACATTTTACAATATCTGAGAAAGAAGAAAGGGACCTTGGCGGTTTACTAGTTCAGCCTCATTTTATAGATGCTATCATAGTTTTAAATTTTGTCTCTATACCTTTTCTTTTCATTCTGTATTTCTTCTTTGTGTCTAATTGAGAGTTTCTAACCCAGACCTGATGTTTTTGTGAAATGAATTTTTAAATTTCCATTTATCAATTTTAGAATAGTGAGAGTTATATATGAATTCTCAGCATTAAGATGCTTTTAAATGGATTTTTTTCCTGTAGATGAATTGCTTTCAAGTAACTAAAAAGTATTGATGCATTTGACTCTCCAGAAATTAAAGATTGCCTTTTCAGAGTCCTTAAGAATATTTTCTCTCCTTTACGTTCCCTTGCTAGCATGAAAAAAACAAAAAGATAGTTCTTTATAAGCCAAATGATTCTTTATTCCATCCAAATTCTTGAGCCTCAGATCTGAACCACATGCATATGATCCCATGTTCTCTATCTGGTTTTTCCTTGCATCTGTTTTTTTCAACATTTCTATTTTCCCATCTGCCCTCTGAAGACAAAGAGCTTTGAAGAGTCAGAGTGAATTGTGTCAGTCTATTTACAACATTCTGTCAGTGTTTCATTCTGCTTTGTACCTTCATTTAGTAAAAAGTTAATTTTTTTGTATTTATATAAGTGTACCCTATTAGCTTATTTTAAAGTCACTTGAAGATTTTGCACTAACACAGGGATGTGGTAACATTTACATTTCTTATTCCTTTTACTAGAATGGGAGACCATGACTGAGAATGAGGAGGTGACATCAAAGCCAAGTATTTCTCAAAGAGCAGATTCTCAGAAAGGAACATCAAAAAGACTTCAAGGAGGTATTCCCCAAGTCCTTCCTTTGGAGGAAGAATATGAATGGAAAGTTTTGGTAAATCACTGGGGAAATGAAATAGGGGAAAGAGATACGCTGAAGAAAGGTTCCCTCTGTGAAGGAGACAAGAAGAAAGGAGCTCAACCAGAAAAGCAAAGCCAAAAGTGGAAAGAATTTGGAGAAAGCTTCACTTTAGGTTCAGCTCTTTCTGAAAGTTTAATAGGTTCTGAAGGAAAAAAGTTTTACAAATGTGATATATGTTGTAAACATTTCAATAAAATCTCCCATCTTATAAACCATCGGAGAATCCATACTGGTGAGAAACCTCATAAATGTAAGGAGTGTGGAAAAGGCTTTATTCAGCGCTCAAGCCTTTTAATGCATTTACGGAACCATTCTGGGGAGAAACCTTACAAGTGTAATGAATGTGGGAAAGCCTTCTCTCAAAGTGCTTATCTTCTAAACCATCAAAGAATCCATACCGGGGAGAAACCTTATAAGTGTAAGGAGTGTGGAAAGGGCTTCTATAGGCACTCAGGCCTTATTATACATTTAAGGCGCCATTCTGGGGAGAGACCTTATAAATGTAATGAGTGTGGGAAAGTTTTCTCTCAGAATGCTTATCTCATTGACCATCAGCGGCTCCACAAAGGGGAAGAACCTTATAAATGTAACAAGTGTCAGAAAGCTTTCATTCTGAAGAAGAGCCTCATTTTACACCAGAGAATTCATTCTGGGGAAAAACCCTATAAATGTGATGAATGTGGAAAAACCTTTGCTCAGACCACTTACCTTGTTGACCATCAGCGACTCCACAGTGCAGAGAACCCATACAAATGTAAAGAATGTGGAAAAGTGTTCATTAGAAGCAAAAGCCTCCTTTTACACCAGAGAGTACATACAGAAAAGAAGACCTTTGGCTGTAAAAAATGTGGGAAGATTTTCAATTCCAAGTCAAACCTCATTGACCATAAGAGGATGCATAGCAGAGAGAAGCCTTATAAATGTACTGAATGTGGGAAAGCCTTCACTCAGAGTGCTTACCTTTTTGACCATCAGAGACTCCACAATGGAGAGAAGCCCTATGAATGTAATGAATGTGGGAAAGTTTTCATTTTGAAGAAGAGCCTCATTTTACACCAGAGGTTCCACACTGGAGAGAATCTCTATGAATGTAAAGACTGTGGCAAGGTCTTTGGTTCTAACAGAAACCTCATTGACCATGAGAGACTCCACAATGGGGAGAAGCCTTATGAATGTCGAGAGTGCGGGAAAACCTTCATTATGAGCAAAAGTTTCATGGTCCATCAAAAACTCCATACACAGGAGAAAGCCTACAAATGTGAGGATTGTGGGAAGGCTTTCAGTTACAATTCAAGCCTGCTTGTACATCGGAGAATCCACACTGGGGAAAAGCCCTTTGAATGCAGTGAGTGTGGAAGAGCTTTCAGTTCTAACAGAAACCTCATTGAACATAAGAGAATCCACAGTGGTGAGAAACCCTATGAGTGTAATGAGTGTGGTAAATGCTTCATTCTGAAGAAAAGCCTCATTGGACATCAGAGGATTCACACAAGGGAAAAATCTTATAAATGCAATGACTGTGGGAAAGTCTTCAGTTACCGCTCAAACCTTATAGCCCATCAGAGAATCCACACTGGTGAGAAGCCCTATGCATGTAATGAGTGTGGGAAGGGCTTTACTTACAACAGAAACCTTATTGAACATCAAAGAATTCACAGTGGGGAAAAAACGTATGAATGTCATATATGTAGGAAAGTTCTTACCTCTAGTAGAAATCTTATGGTGCATCAAAGAATCCACACTGGAGAGAAACCTTATAAATGTAATGAGTGTGGAAAAGACTTCAGTCAGAATAAAAACCTTGTTGTACATCAGAGGATGCACACTGGGGAGAAACCATATGAATGTGAGAAGTGTAGAAAATCTTTTACTTCTAAGAGGAATTTAGTTGGCCATCAGAGAATCCACACTGGGGAGAAACCATATGGGTGTAATGATTGTAGTAAAGTTTTTAGGCAAAGGAAAAACCTTACTGTACATCTGAAAATTCATACAGATGAAAAGTTCTGTGACTGTGATGAGTCTGAAAAAGAATTATCTCAGACTTCAAACCTTCATCTTCAACAAAAAACCCATACTGTGGAGGAATGCCAAGTCCAAGATAGAGATTCAGAAATAGTGTCATATGTAAAATAGAATAGAATCCCTGCCTACTTAAGTAACTGTTGAAGAAATGGCAATATATAGTTCTCATAGGGAAAAAAATCCATGGTTGACCCTTTTGTTGACAAGTGAGTTGCATGTAGAAGAAAGTTAATGTAGACTTTCAAGACTACAAAAACGTAATCTGCAAATTCTAGTTAAAGGATACTCTCAGGCTATTTGTTATGACGCTAGAAAGGGACCTTCAAACAACTGAGGACTCTGAAGAAGCTGGATTTATGTTTTATAAGATGTAATGATGTAGTTATAAATGACAGTAAAAATATCTTTGTATTAAAAAGTGGACATTTTTTTCTGGGAGTGTGTATACCGTAAAGATAGCATCACTGCTATAGAAAGTATATAGACAGTATGTATGTTCGAGATGAGTCGGACATGGAGTTTGGTGGGCAAGATTCTTGTTTGAGGACCTTTAAGAAGAGCTCTGGATTTGAAATTAGAAGACCTAGGTTTAGGTCTTGGCTATTTCTTTTACTAAGCTATGTCATGTGTTTAAGTCAGTCTCTGAGCTTCATTTCCTCAGTCAAATGTTAACATAATGCCCATCTCACAGGGCTGTTGTGAGGATTAAATGAAAGGGTATTTGTGAAAGGACTTTGTGAAATAATTTAGTTGTCAGTAAAGTTGGAAAAAGAGGTATGGTCAAAATCTAGAACATGATATAATGTAATACTTGTTCATTAAGTCAATATAAGGATGCCATGAGCCTCAAAAGATACTCATTTTTATAAGAGGAAGTATGGTGGGTAGCTGACTTTGGAATTTACTATTCAAAGAAGTCTTTTTAAACCTGTAGCTTTAAAAATGTTTAAGGGAGTTAATAGATAATATGCCTGGTTTGTTTTAGTGGAAAAATACTTATTATGGAAAAACAGTATGTCCAACTGCCAACATTGTTGCCAAGGAAAACTTATTTTTCAACTTTTGACTTTGAAACCTAGAGATGTAGAGTGTCAAAATGAAAGGATGATCCTATGTTGCTTTATTCATAGGGAAAAATCCTTAACACCACCTCCTGAGCTGATGATCCTGCCACTGTCATTTTCAATTGTAATCAACATTTCACCTTTGCTGACATATGGTAACTTGTTACTTAAGGAACACCATTCTGTCCCAGCACTTAACTTACTATGTAAGTTTTTCACACAGAGCCAGTCCCTTCAAGTTCTGATTAAACCAATTCAGAATCCACCTCTGGTTGGTCAGGTCAGTTACTCCATGTGAACCAATCATTCATTCAATCTATGCCCTTATGTACATTTGTAGATTTCATTCATACTATATTCTTGAGTTGCTAATTTTATATTGTAATTCTCAAAACTCCAATTTTGCAGCTGGACTATAAATACCTTAATATCAGGATGGTGTTTTCTGTTGCTGATTGTGTTGAAGTGGTGTATTGATTATAATAAAGGTCATTAATTCAACCCCGAAGTTCCTTGAGGGTTGATTCCTCATTAGACTGAAAGGTACCCAAGAGTGAAAACTGGAAATGGGGTCCCAGGTTTAAAGTCTTAAGACTGGGTATGAGTCACTTTGCTTGGACAAATGCCTACATTTCTTGGAGCCTTTGTTTTCTGATCTGTTAAACAGGGAGAATATCTACCTCACAAAGTTGTGATGAGGTAATGAATATGAAGATGTTTTATGTTCCTGCTGTAGAAGGATCACCCCAGATTGCACAATAATTGCAAAGGGAAAGATGTACTTTAATAGTGGAGAAAGATGCCATTTATCTTTTAACTAGTTAACAAAATGTAACATCACTAAGACAGAACACACATCATGTGCTTCCTCAGGTGATATAACAAGCCAAAAGTATAACAATTTATCAAGCTTCTTAGATCTGATTGCTAGTTTACAGGACATACAGGAGGCAGAGGAACAAGATAATTGACACCGTGAGAAATTCAGAATGTGGGATATTGTATAAGAAAACTGCACTGGATTCTTCAAAAAGATATGGTGAAGAAGGGAGGGGTGACAATTGTTGAAGCTGGATGTGTACTGAGAATTCATTGTACTGTTCTCTGCTTTTGTACATATATGAAATTCCCCATAATGAAACACAAGAATTAGATGAGTGGGGTTGTTTTTAAAAGATATTAAGAGCCAGAGATAGATTAACACAAATGCCTTATTGATTTTTGACAAAAGTACAAAAGCAATTCAGTAGAGGAGGGATGGTATTTTCAACAAATGCTCCTGGAGCAATTGGATATCCATAGGCTGTAAATAAATAAGGGAGTAGGACTAACTGAACTCAGACTCATATCAAAACCATTCTCTATAAAAGAAAAAAGTGATCAACTGGACCTCAGCAGCAGTATAACTGCTCTGCAAAAGACTTTTCAGAGGATGATAAAACATTACAGACTGGGAGGAAATATTTGCAAATCATGTATCAGCACAGAATTTGCATCTGTACTGTATAAAGATTCTTCACATTACATGAAGGTTTCTTAATAAGATTCATTTTTTATAAATAGGCAAAAGGCATGGGAAGACATTTTACTTAAGTATAGATGGCAAGCAAATGGAAAGATGTTCAACATTTTTAGCCATTTGAGAAATGCAAGTTAAAGATCACTGCATACCTATCATAATAGCTTTTAAAAAATAGTGTTATCAAAGTTCAGAGAAACGATCTCATATGTTGCTAGGAACAGGAAATGGTACAGCCACTCTGGAAAATAGATTGGCAGTTTCTTGTAAGATCAAACACCATATGATTGACTTATGTGCACTCTTGAGCATTTACCCCAGAGAAATGAAAACTTAAGTTCACACAACAACCTGTACATGACAGTTCATAGCGGTTTTATTCATAATAGTCAAAATTGCTAAGTAATCCAAATATCTTTTAACAGGTGGTTAAAACTGGAATAGCTATACCCTGGGATACTTAATACTGTGCAATAAGGGAATCAGCTATGGATATCTGCAATGAATCAGTGAATCTCAGGAGAACTGTGTGAGTGAAAAAATCCTGTCTCAAAAAGGTCATATACTGTATAATTGCATTGACATCCTTTTATTTACACATTCTAAAATGATGAAACTATAGAGACGAAAAAACAGATTAGTGGTTGCCATAAGGCTGGGGATGGTGGGAGGGGCAGGCGGGAGAGGGAGGGATAGACTAGGGAAGTCTTCGTGGTGTGGAAACAATTGTGATCTTGATTGTGGTGGTGGTTACATGAATACACGTAATAAAAGGCCACCCAAGCATACACGTCTTACCAGTGTCGATTTCCTAATTTTTAAACTATGTCATTATGTAAGATGTACCCACTGAAGGAATCTGGGTGAAAGGTAAGTATCTTTGAAACTTCCTGTCAATTTATAAATTCAAAATAAAAGGTAAAAAAAAAAAAAACCCGAACACTAAAGAGCCATAACCAAATGCAGTGTTATTTGGAAAAACAAAACTATTATATATATATATATATATATATATATATATATATATATATATATATTTAGGACAGTTGGGGAAATCTGAATAATGCTGGATATTATATATTAGGGGATCGTTGATTTTCTTGCCTGTAATGATGTTAATTTGGAGAATATTCTTATTAAAGGATGCATATAGAAATATTTAGAATAGAGTGTTTTGATGTTTACAACTTTCAAAAAATTGTTTTTCAGTAGGTGGTATATAGAGAGAAGGCAAACGTACCAGCGTTAATAATATTGAGTCCAGATGAAGGATACAGGTATATTGTACCATTCTTTAAACTTTACTGTTTGATATTTTCAAATAAAACGTTTGGGCCAAAATTAGCAGGGCTTTCTGCAGATTAGTGCTTTATAGCTTCAGACTCCCGGGTGCGCTCCTCGCTTAACTGCCCCGCCTGGGGAAATCTTCCCTGAGGCTCAGTGTCACAGTCCATCTGCAACCTCAGTCTAGACGCCCTTGCTCCCCATTCCTGGTCTAGAGCGGTATCGGACACCCATCGAGAAGAAAGCACCTCCGAGATGCCTAGAGAGGACATCCTGACGAGTTGGGAAGCCGGAAGCCCATTTCGAGGCACTTCCTGTCCAGTCATTGTTCTCGCGCCGCCGGTAGGTGTAAATTGGATCGCTGGCCTTCTACTCCAGAACCTGCGAGCTCTGTCTGGATCTCTTCTCGGCGCACGGTGAGCGAGGTTGACGGGGATGGGCACGAACGTCGGGGGCGCGAGAAGAGTCATCCCAGGGGCGGCCCGCTGCATCTCTCTCTTGGGGACTCAGCCCTGTCTGGGGGCGGCTCCGCACCCCAGCACCTCGGAAAGCTGGCTGCCGCCATACGGAGGCCTGACTCCGGGGGAAGTTGGACACGGACCGCCCCAGGGGCCAGGCTCACCCCCTGGGAACAGGGCTGCGTGGGGTTGAGGCGACAGGTTGCCACCTTTGGAAATAGGGACAGGACATTGAAAAGGAAGCCCTTCTTAGGACTGTACTCTGGGTCTGGAGGCCGATGACAACACCGTAGGTAGTCGTGCTCAGTACACAGACGAAATGAGTGTTAAGGGCCTTCCCGCCCAGTAGATTCAGCTAGCCATGGAAAGGATAATCATCCAGAATTAAGATTTGTTGCAGAAATGAAACTACTGCGTTCTCAAATTCATTGTATACATTAAGTTGACAGAGGAAAAAGCATATAATCACTTCAGTAGCCTCAAAAAGGGACTTAATAAAATTAGCACTTTTTTTCTAATAAAACATCTGAAGTGGAATAGGAATTTTTCAATCTCTTAAAGGTCAGCTAAAATAGTAAGATATTTTAACTCACAAATTTAAAAAAGTAACAAAAACCTGCTGGTTTGGCTATGATAAAGGGTATTGTTAAGTTAGTGATGGTGTCATTTGGTGTGGTCCTTTTAGAAAGCAATGTTAGAATACATGTCAAATATAAAATCCTTGAACCAGTAATTCCTCTATCCTAAAGGAGTCATTCAGCAGAAGAAATAACCAGTTGAACAGAAACATTTTTAACAATAATTATTAAGGAAAACTGGAAATAAAATTTTTACTAAAACAATGGTTCATAAATAGGGGGTGGCTAGGTAAATTGTGGCCGTGGTTTAGGATACTGTGCCAGAATGAGGTACCTGTGTATGTACTTACATTGAAAGATCTGTTGAAGACTGTTGTGAAATATGGAAGTTCAAAAAACAAACACTAGAAGTTGCTGAACAATGTACAAGTGTAAGCTAATGTATTTTTGGGGAAAGTAATATGTGTGAAGATATATATAGAGAGAGAGAAAGAAAAGATTGATAACTGATAATTATTCTGTGTGTGTGTGTAGACATTTAATTCTACATATTTCTGTATTATTTGGTCCTTTTTCAGTGAGAATGACAGTCAATACCATACATTATTATGTAGACTAAAAATGATAAGCATAAAGAATGGCAACATGAAAAAATATTTTTTTATCTTAAGAGTAATACTTGACCTTACTAGACATTTGGAAGAAGTGGGAAATTTAAAAATCAGACAAAAAAACCCTCAAAACTACCTGTAATCTTATGACCCTGAAATGACTGTCCCTAACATGTTGGTGTCTAGACTTCCAGTCTTTTTCTTGAGATTTCTTTTGTTCATGCTGTTGTGTATCTTTGGCAATAAAAAATAAATCTGTATTTTAATAGTGTTTCTTTGAAAAACACATGGTGATAATTGTGAAAATATGTATTCCCGTAAACACAAAAATTTTATTAAGTCATAATTGTCAGTGTAGGAGGTTTTCCCTTATAAGAAATATCTTTAATTCTATATACAGGGGTTATGTCTTTGGAGGTAGACCAGGGTGATTTTTCTTAGTCATTTTCTGTATTTTTCAAGTTTTTACAATAAAAATAGATTGTGTAATCGGTGGGGGGGACATCCATGGCTATTATATAAAGCTGTTTGTAAGGTGGCAAATTATGTGTCCATGGTTCAACTCTTTCCATCCTATGAGTACTGTATTGCAGTGGCCACTGCCCAGGCACTGAGGAAACTGGTCAGTGGGCTTAGTGGCATCCAGGCAAACCTCTGCTGAGTGTTGACAGTGTTTTCTGATTTCTCAGTAGACGATACTCATCCTGGCCCAGGGGAGAAACTCAAGAAGAAGCTGTTGAAACTTAAAAATTAGATGGGGCCTGACTTCTGCTGGGCAGCCCCCAGCTATTGGAGTTCCCCTGCTGAGCAGAGAAGATGACTGCAGAATTGAGAGAGGCTATTGCCCTGGCCCCTTGGGGCCCAGTGACAGTGAAAAAGGAAGAGGACGAGGAGGAGAACTTCCTAGGTCAGGCATCCAGCCAGCAAGTGCACTCTGAGAACATCAAGGTCTGGGCTCCTGGGGAGGGTCCTCAGACAGGCCTTGATGTATCAGAACAGGAGGAAAAGGTAAAAAAGGGCTGGGAGGAAGGAGGGGTGAGAGAACTGAAAACCTCAAGTGGTTTCAGAGGAGACTGCACACTTGCAGTCTTGTGTTCTGGCTAGGGCTCTGGCCTTTAGTCCTTTGGAACATAATAGGAACATTTTCTTCTGATTGATGTGAGATATAGTACTTTTTATACTTTGCTACACAGAATGACCTGGAAGCTTTCTGTAAAATAGTGATGCTATGCCATACCCCATTCCAGTTAAATCAGAATCTCTGGGGCGGGCGGTGGGCGAGACCCAGACATCAGTATTTTAAAAAAATTCTTCAGGTGATAACAGTCAAGAAAGATTTGATAACTCTAACCAGTGCTTCTCAAATTTTAATATGCATAGGAGTCACCAGGGGGTATTCTGAAAATGCTGATTCTGATTCAGGAGGTCTGGAGTGTGGTCTGACATTGTCACAAGCTCCCAGGCGGTGATGCTGCTGATCTGGACCGCACTTTGAGAAGTGAAACTATATACTGTGGCCCTCAGTGTTTTCAAACACATCCCTTAACCATCGCTAGCTAGATAAGGACTGAGGTTTCTCAAAGCATCCCTGTGCTAATATGATCAGAACCTTGCTTCTTTGATCTTTAGACCTCAGAAAAGTCTATTCTGGAGAATGTCCTTTTGTGCTCACTTGTCATGCACTCCGGGCAAGTTAGGTTTGGGTGCTGGAGTGGACAATGAGGTAAAATCAAAGTGATAGGGAAAAAGGTAGCAGGTTTGCTTTTCTGCCTAACTCACCCTGGGGATTAGGGAAGACTGGTTTCCTTTTCCCTTTTTTTTTTTTCCTTAATGTTTTGTGGCCTCCAGGAATAGCTACTTATGTTTTCATCCTCAAAGCTGTATTCACACGACCTCCAACTGACAATCCCCTCCTAAACTCACCTGTATCTATTTGTCTTCAGGGTCCAAACATGTTCTGGGACATGGCTATGATTCTGAAAGCAACGAAGGAGGTGCCTGCTGCTTCAAGCCTTGGCAGCTACTCGTTACCAGGGACTCTGGCCAAGAGTGAGATAATGGAGACTTATGGGAACATGGCTTCTCTAGGTAAGGTTCAACCTCTGTGATTCAGAATCTGACCACTGGGGTTCCTCAAAATCTGTTCAGAGACTGGTGGTATGATCTCCTGGTTCCAGCAACAGAGAGCACTGAGGCGTTGAACGAGTCCAGGGGGCCTGGATAGAGGAATGCTGGACAATGCCTATGCATTTGCCACAAGAAGTGGCTTATTTTACACACAGTCTCAGGACAAAGACAGGTGAACTCTAAATTCACCTTTTTTTTAAAAAATTAATTAGTTAATTAATTTTTTTTGTAGATAATTTTTTTTTTTTGAAGGGTAGTTGACACACAGTATTACATTACATTAGTTTCAGGTGTACAACACAGTGATTCAACATTTATATACATGATAATTCTAGGTACCAGCTATCACCATACCAAGTTGTTACAATATTTTGACTATATTCCTTATGCTCTACATTACATCCCGGTTACTTATTTATTTTACAATTGGAAGTGTGTACTTTTTTTTGTTGTTGTTGTGAGGGCATCTCTCATATTTATTGATCAAATGGTTGTTAACAACAATAAAATTCTGTATAGGGGAGTCAATGCTCAATGCACAATCATTAATCCACCCCAAGCCTAATTTTCGTCAGTCTCCAATCTTCTGAAGCATAACGAACAAGTTCTTACATGGAGAACAAATTCTTACATAGTGAATAAGTTACATGGTGAACAGTACAAGGGCAGTCATCACAGAAACTTTTGGTTTTGCTCATGCATTATGAACTATAAACAGTCAGTTCAAATATGAATACTCATTTGATTTTTATACTTGATTTATATGTGGATACCACATTTCTCTATTATTATTATTTTTAATAAAATGCTGAAGTGGTAGGTAGATACAAGATAAAGGTAGAAAACATAGTTTAGTGTTGTAAGAGAGCAAATGTAGATGATCAGGTGTGTGCCTGTAGACTATGTGTTAATCCAAGCTAGACCAGGGCAATAAAACATCCACGTATGCAGAAGATTTCTCTCAGAGCGGGGAGGTGAGGTTCTAAGCCTCACCTCTGTTGATCCCCAATTTCTCACCTGATGGCCCCCCTGCGACTGTGCCTGTCTTAGGTTGTTCCTCCCTTGAGGAATCTTACCCGTCTCTGGCTAACCAGTCATCTTCCGGGGCCATACAGGGAAATGTAAAGTTGGTAAGTGAGAAAGAAGCCTTATTGTTTGAAAAGGTTAGCTTTTTACTTCTTTGCATATTTATGCTCTGTGGCTTCTATGCCCAGCATTTATCTTGAGGTATCTTTACCACTTGGAAGAATTATGATACTCGGTAAATTTGATATGAGGCACGAATTCTATTTAAGGGTTGTAATTAGGAAGGAAGAAGAAAAGCTATAGAAGTAGCAGGCGGAAGAAAACATGGGAAGATTAATTATTTCTTTGACATATCTTCTTGTAGAGTAACTTCAGCATGTATAGGTTTTAAACTACTATCTAAATTCACCTTTTAATCACATTTGTTCAGCAAGTTTCATATTTATTTGCACATGGAGACATATCACAGGTTGGTAAGCCTGCAAGAGAAGCTAGCTAAGGTAGGAAGGCTCAGCTTTTGTGGTGATTTTGAAGATCTTTCCTGGAGATGTTCATTTTTCACACATCTTTGTGCAAATTATAGAGGATTTTGAGCAGTTGTGCCAACCATAATGATGTCCAAAACTTACCACCTGGTTTTCTCTGAGGTGAGACTCAGGATATGTTTGACTGGCAGTGGCAGAAGCTTGCATATGAAAGAGTGACACATGTAACTTGTCAGCGGTGTGGTGACCATGGGTCCTGTGTTGTGGAAGCAATTCCTGGATGACTGCCAAGGCACCTTTGGCACTCACATGCTCTGAGGCTGCGTGGTACAGGGCTGTGCCAGAATATTTTTAACCCATTTTCCTCCCTAGCCTATTCCTCAGGCACTTGTGGACCAGGTCACTGTCTTAAACCAGTGTTGTGGGGCAGGTTAGGATTGCCAACTTTCATTCCCTTATCTCCTTTAATTATCTCCCAAACTCTCGGCAGCTTCTGTGATGCATTTCCCTGTGTATCATTTCTGTTCCCTTTCTTAACAGTTATTCATAGTCTTAAACTTCCCACAGCTGCTCCCATACCCTCGAATGGCCACCATTTTCCTTCCTGCCCTTACTTCAAGACCCTGTACACAGCCAAGATTTGCCTTTTCTTGTGCTGCCAGTCATTCCCATAATAGCAGGTGATGGCAGGACACTGAGCTCTAAGAATTAAGAGAAAGATCTGAGTGTAGTTGCTGCCCTGCCTCTGACAACTCTGTGACCTTGAGCAAGTTCTTTCTCTGGACCTCCATTTCCTGTTCTCTAAACTAGTGTGCATTCATTCAGTAAATATAGTATTTGTTGGGGGCCTGCTTCCTGTGTGCTGAGCAGTGTGATAGATGCTGGGGATACAGCAGTGAATTAAGACACAGCCTTGCCCTGTTTAAGCTCCCACACAAGAATTTTCATCTTGATGATAAAATTACATAATATACATGAAAGTACTTGTCTTGCCAGTGGGTTTCAGCCCCAGACAAATTCACTATGGATTCAATGAGAATGAGGAATGATGGTGGAACATTCTGGGGGTAAAAGGATTTATTACCCAACTTCATTCCCATCGTGGCAGCAAGCCAGTCACTGCCTCTGGGCTTCTCTACCACTATAGTCGTCTCAGTCTCTGTCCTCTGTGCTGCCACCACTCCAGTCTCTGCTCTCTTGCAGCCATGCAGCCATGCCACCGTGACACCCAGAGCACTGGGTGGATCTCTTTATATAGTCAGTAACAACGCATTGCCCACGCATATTAGTGAGTAAGCTGACCAGGGCCAGGTGAGAAGCCATAGGAGCCTTCACTTTATCCACAGTGCTTTGGAAATTTTGGTGTATTGCTGGATTAACATCTGAGAGGCTTATCTATTGTTGCCGACGTGTGAATTAAAGTTTATACATTTAAAACCAAGTTTTCAAGCATACTTATTTTTATTTCATTTATACACCTAGAAATACTTTTATAAAAATGAGAACACTTGTGCTTTTTCTTTTTTTTTTTTTTTTTTTTAATAATTACTTTTTATTGAAGGGTAGTTGACACACAGTATTACATTACATGAGTTTCAAGTGTACAACACAGTGGTAGAACATTTATATACATAATTCTAGGTTCCAGCTATCACCCTACCAGGCTGTTACAATATCTTGACTATATTCCTTATGCTCTACATTACATCCCGGTTACTAATTTATTTTACCATTGGAAGTCTGTCCTTTTTTTTTTTTTTTTTTTGTGAGGGCATCTCTCATATTTATTGATCAAATGGTTGTTAACGACAATAAAATTCTGTATAGGGGAGTCAATTCTCAATGCACAATCATTATTCCACCCCAAGCCTAATTTTTGTCAGTCTCCAATCTTCTGAGGCATAACAAACAAGTTCTTACATGGAGAACAAATTCTTACATAATGAATAAGTTACATAGTGAACAGTACAAGGGCAGTCATCACAGAAACTTTTGGTTTTGCTCATGCATTATGAACTATAAACAGTCAGTTCAAATATGAATACTCATTTGGTTTTTATACTTGATTTATATGTGGATACCACATTTCTCTCTTTATTATTATTATTTTTAATAAAATGCTGAAGTGGTAGGTAGATACAAGATAAAGGTAGAAAACATAGTTTAGTGTTGTAAGAGAGCAAATGTAGATGATCAGGTGTGTGCCTGTAGACTATGTGTTAATCCAAGCTAGACCAGGGCAATAAAACATCCACGTATGCAGAAGATTTCTCTCAGAGCGGGGAGGTGAGGTTCTAAGCCTCACCTCTGTTGATCCCCAATTTCTCACCTGATGGCCCCCCTGCGACTGTGCCTGTCTTAGGTTGTTCCTCCCTTGAGGAATCTTACCCGTCTCTGGCTAACCAGTCATCTTCCGGGGCCATACAGGGAAATGTGAAGTTGGTAAGTGAGAGAGAAGCCTTATTGTTTGAAAAAGTTAGCTTTTTACTTCTTTGCATATTTATGCCCTGTGGCTTCTATGCCCAGCATTTGTCTTGAGGTATCTTTACCACTTGGAAGAATTATGATACTCGGTAAATTTGATATGAGGCACGAATTCTGTTTAAGGGTTGTAATTAGGAAGGAAGAAGAAAAGCTATAGAAGTAGCAGGCGGAAGAAAACATGGGAAGATTGATTATTTCTTTGATATATCTTCTTGTAGAGTAACTTCAGCATGTATAGGTTTTAAGCTACTACTTAAATTGCACACACACATTAACATAATAGGAGTATAGTTACATAACCAAAGCATATCTGTAATTACCAGCCATCTCCAGTGAAACCAAGAAAACCAGTTAGGCACCTTAGGCATTTGTGAAAACTTATCTATGATATGGTGGATATTGTCCAAATGAACTTGAACAGTCTGAGAGAAATCAGACAAATTAAAACAACCCATTCCTGGGGACTGTTCACATGCCATATGTTCTTTTAACAATAAATAGTTTGTAGTTGTAAGACTTTGGAGCGCTACAATTTGCACTTCTCCAAATTCTTGGTTGAGTTCCAACAGTATAGATCCAGTCAAATTTGTTGTTTTACTGTATGCACAGGTCAGCTTAGATATCTCCTTCTTCATTCCCATGGCAAGTCCAGGAACTGGTGGGATGAGTGCATCTACAGCTGTAGCAGTGCGTGGATCTTTGTTGGGGTTTTTTGATGATCATCTTCTGGCATGAGTCTTCCAGAGAGTGCAGATGTTGGAAGTTCTTTTTCATATCGTATCTTAGTTCATTTTCAGGGTAGCCCAATTAGGCTTTGATCCTCTGTATAAACACAAACAGACCCTTTGCCTACACTTTTATATGCCCTTTATACCCTTGTGTAGAACTCGTTGGAGGTTACCACACAGGAACTGCCCTTTTTTTTTTTTTTTTTTTTTTTTTTTTTTGCTATCACTAATCTACACTTACATGACGAATATTATGTTTACTAGGCTCTCCCCTATACCAGGTCTCCCCTATAAACCCCTTTACAGTCACTGTCCATCAGCATAGCAAAATGTTGTAGAATCACTACTTGCCTTCTCTGTGTTGTACAGCCCTCCCTTTTCTCCTACCCCCCCATGCATGTTAATCTTAATACCCCCCTACTTCTCCCCCCCTTATCCCTCCCTCCCCACCCATCCTCCCCAGTCCCTTTCCCTTTGGTACCTGTTAGTCCATTCTTGAGTTCTGTGATTCTGCTGCTGTTTTGTTCCTTCAGTTTTTCCTTTGTTCTTATATTCCACAGATAAGTGAAATCATTTGGTATTTCTCTTTCTCCGCTTGGCTTGTTTCACTGAGCATAATACCCTCCAGCTCCATCCATGTTGCTGCAAATGATTGGATTTGCCCTTTTCTTATGGCTGAGTAGTATTCCATTGTGTATATGTACCACATCTTCTTTATCCATTCATCTATTGATGGACATTTAGGTTGCTTCCAATTCTTGGCTATTGTAAATAGTGCTGCGATAAACATAGGGGTGCATCTGTCTTTCTCAAACTTGATTGCTGCATTCTTAGGGTAAATTCCTAGGAGTGCAATTCCTGGGTCAAATGGTAAGTCTGTTTTGAGCATTTTGATGTACCTCCATACTGCTTTCCACAATGGTTGAACTAACTTACATTCCCACCAGCAGTGTAGGAGGGTTCCCCTTTCTCCACAGCCTCGCCAACATTTGTTGTTGTTTGTCTTTTGGATGGCAGCCATCCTTACTGGTGTGAGGTGATACCTCATTGTAGTTTTAATTTGCATTTCTCTGATAATTAGCGATGTGGAGCATCTTTTCATGTGTCTGTTGGCCATCTGTATTTCTTTTTTGGAGAACTGTCTGTTCAGTTCCTCTGCCCATTTTTTAATTGGGTTATTTGTTTTTTGTTTGTTGAGGCGTGTGAGCTCCTTATATATTCTGGACGTCAAGGCTTTATCGGATGTGTCATTTTCAAATATATTCTCCCATACTGTAGGGATCCTTCTTGTTCTATTGATGGTGTCTTTTGCTGTACAGAAGCTTTTCAGCTTAATATAGTCCCACTTACTCATTTTTGCTGTTGTTTTCCTTGCCCGGGGAGATATGTTCAAGAAGAGGTCACTCATGTTTATGTCTAAGAGGTTTTCGCCTATGTTTTCTTCCAAGAGTTTAATGGTTTCATGGCTTACATTCAGGTCTTTGATCCATTTTGAGTTTACTTTTGTATATGGGGTTAGACAATGGTCCAGTTTCATTCTCCTACATGTAGCTGTCCAGTTTTGCCAGCACCACCTGTTGAAGAGACTGTCATTTCGCCATTGTATGTCCATGGCTCCTTTATCAAATATTAATTGACCATATATGTCTGGGTTAATGTCTGGATTCTCTAGTCTGTTCCATTGGTCTGTGGCTCTGCTCTTGTGCCAGTACCAAATTGTCTTGATTACTATGGCTTTATAGTAGAGCTTGAAGTTGGGGAGTGAGATCCCCCCTACTTTATTCTTCTTTCTCAGGATTGCTTTGGCTATTCGGGGTCTTTGGTGTTTCCATATGAATTTTTGAATTATTTGTTCCAGTTCATTGAAGAATGTTGCTGGTAGTTTCATAGGGATTGCATCAAATCTGTATATTGCTTTGGGCAGGATGGCCATTTTGACGATATTAATTCTTCCTAGCCACGAGCATGGGATGAGTTTCCATCTGTTAGTGTCCCCTTTAATTTCTCTTAAGAGTGACTTGTAGTTTTCAGAGTATAAGTCTTTCACTTCTTTGGTTAGGTTTATTCCTAGGTATTTTATTTTTTTTGATGCAATTGTGAATGGAGTTGTTTTCCTGATTTCTCTCTCTGTTGGTTCATTGTTAGTATATAGGAAAGCCACAGATTTCTGTGTGTTGATTTTGTATCCTGCAACTTTGCTGTATTCCGATATCAGTTCTAGTAATTTTGGGGTGGAGTCTTTAGGGTTTTTTATGTACAGTATCATGTCATCTGCAAATAGTGACAGTTTAACTTCTTCTTTACCAATCTGGATTCCTTGTATTTCTTTATTTTGTCTGATTGCCGTGGCTAGGACCTCCAGTACTATGTTAAATAACAGTGGAGAGAGTGGGCATCCCTGTCTAGTTCCCGATCTCAGAGGAAATGCTTTCAGCTTCTCGCTGTTCAATATAATGTTGGCTGTGGGTTTATCATAGATGGCCTTTATTATGTTGAGGTACTTGCCCTCTATTCCCATTTTGCTGAGAGTTTTTAACATGAATGGATGTTGAACTTTGTCAAATGCTTTTTCAGCATCTATGGAGATGATCATGTGGTTTTTGTCTTTCTTTTTGTTGATGTGGTGGATGATGTTGATGGACTTTCGAATGTTGTACCATCCTTGCATCCCTGGAATGAATCCCACTTGGTCATGGTGTATGATCCTTTTGATGTATTTTTGAATTCGGTTTGCTAATATTTTGTTGAGTATTTTTGCATCTACGTTCATCAGGGATATTGGTCTGTAGTTTTCTTTTTTGGTGTGGTCTTTGCCTGGTTTTGGTATTAGGGTGATGTTAGCTTCATAGAATGAGTTTGGGAGTATCCCCTCCTCCTCTATTTTTTGGAAAACTTTAAGGAGAATGGGTATTATGTCTTCCCTGTATGTCTGATAAAATTCCGAGGTAAATCCATCTGGCCCGGGGGTTTTGTTCTTTGGTAGTTTTTTGATTACCTCTTCAATTTCGTTGCTGGTAATTGGTCTGTTTAGATTTTCTGTTTCTTCCTGGGTCAATCTTGGAAGGTTATATTTTTCTAGGAAGTTGTCCATTTCTCCTAGGTTTCCCAGCTTGTTAGCATATAGGTTTTCATAGTATTCTCCAATAATTCTTTGCATTTCCGTGGGGTCCGTCGTGATTTTTCCTTTCTCGTTTCTGATACTGTTGATTTGTGTTGATTCTCTTTTCTTCTTAATAAGTCTGGCTAGAGGCTTATCTATTTTGTTTATTTTCTCGAAGAACCAGCTCTTGGTTTCATTGATTTTTGCTATTGTTTTATTCTTCTCAATTTTATTTATTTCTTCTCTGATCTTTATTATGTCCCTCCTTCTGCTGACCTTAGGCCTCATCTGTTCTTCTTTTTCCAATTTCGATAATTGTGACATTAGACCATTCATTTGGGATTGCTCTTCCTTTTTTAAATATGCTTGGATTGCTATATACTTTCCTCTTAAGACTGCTTTTGCTGTGTCCCACAGAAGTTGGGGCTTAGTGTTGTTGTTGTCATTTGTTTCCATATATTGCTGGATCTCCATTTTGATTTGGTCATTGATCCATTGATTATTTAGGAGCGTGTTGTTAAGCCTCCATGTGTTTGTGAGCCTGTTTGCTTTCTTTGTACAGTTTATTTCTAGTTTTATGCCTTTGTGGTCTGAAAAGTTGGTTGGTAGGATTTCAATCTTTTGGAATTTTCTGAGGCTCTCTTTGTGGCCTAGTATGTGGTCTATTCTGGAGAATGTTCCATGTGCACTTGAGAAGAATGTATATCCCGCTGCTTTTGGATGTAGAGTTCTATAGATGTCTATTAGGTCCATCTGCTCTACTGTGTTGTTCAGTGCTTCCGTGTCCTTACTTATTTTCTGCCCAGTGGATCTATCCTTTGGGGTGAGTGGTGTGTTGAAGTCTCCTAGAATGAATGCATTGCAGTCTATATCCCCCTTTAGTTCTGTTAGTATTTGTTTCACATATGCTGGTGCTCCTGTGTTGGGTGCATATATATTTAGAATGGTTATATCCTCTTGTTTGACTGAGCCCTTTATCATTATGTAGTGTCCTTCTTTATCTCTTGTTACTTTCTTTGTTTTGAAGTCTATTTTGTCTGATATTAGTACTGCAACCCCTGCTTTCTTCTCACTGTTGTTTGCTTGAAATATGTTTTTCCATCCCTTGACTTTTAGTCTGTACATGTCTTTGGGTTTGAGGTGAGTTTCTTGTAAGCAGCATATAGATGGGTCTTGCTTTTTTATCCATTCTGTTACTCTGTGTCTTTTGATTGGTGCATTCAACCCATTAACATTTAGGGTGACTATTGAAAGATATGTACTTATTGCCATTGCAGGCTTTAAATTCGTGGTTACCAAAGGTTCAAGGTTAGCCTCTTTAGTATCTTACTGCCTAACTTAGCTCACTTATTGAGCTGTTATATACACTGTCTGGAGATTCTTTTCTTCTCTCCCTTCTTGTTCCTCCTCCTCGATTCTTCATATGTTGGGTGTTTTGTGCTGTGCTCTTTCTAGGAGTGCTCCCATCTAGAGCAGTCCCTGTAAGATGTTCTGTAGTGGTGGTTTGTGGAAAGCAAATTCCCTCAGCTTTTGTTTGTCTGGGAATTGTTTAATCCCACCGTCATATTTGAATGATAGTCGTGCTGGATACAGTATCCTTGGTTCAAGGCCCTTCTGTTTCATTGTATTAAATATATCATGCCATTCTCTTCTGGCCTGTAGGGTTTCTGTTGAGAAATCTGACGTTAGCCTGATGGGTTTCCCTTTATAGGTGACCTTTTTCTCTCTAGCTGCCTTTCACACTCTTTCCTTGTCCTTGATCTTTGCCATTTTAATTATTATGTGTCTTGGTGTTGCCCTTCTTGGATCCTTTCTGTTGGGGGTTCTGTGTATTCCGTGGTCTGTTTGATTACTTCCTCCCCCAGTGTGGGGAAGTTTTCAGCAATTATTTCTTCTAAGATACTTTCCATCTCTTTGCCTCTCTCTTCTTCTTCTGGGACCCCTATAATACGGATATTGTTCCTTTTGGATTGGTCACACAGTTCTCTTAATATTGTTTCATTCCTGGAGATCCTTTTGTCTCTCTCTATGTCAGCTTCTATGCGTTCCTGTTCTCTGATTTCAATTCCATCAATGGCCTCTTGCATTCTATCCATTCTGCTTATAAACCCTTCCAGAGTTTGTTTCATTTCTGCGATCTCCTTTCTGGCATCTGTGATCTCCTTCCGGACTTCATCCCATTTTTCTTGCATATTTCTCTGCATCTCTGTCAGCATGTTTATGATTCTTATTTTGAATTCTTTGTCAGGAAGACTGGTTAGGTCTGTCTCCTTCTCTGGTGTTGTCTCTGTGATCTTTGTCTGCCTGTAGCTTTGCCTTTTCATGGTGATAGGAATAGTCTGCAGAACTGGGACGAGTGACGGCTGGAAGGACTTCCTTTCTTGTTCGTTTGTGGCCCTCCTCTCCTGGGAGAACAGCGGCCTCTAGTGGTTTGTGCTGCGCAGCTGCGCGCAGACAGGGTTTCTGCTTCCTGCCGGGCTGCTATGGAGTTAATCTCCGCTGTTGCTGTGGGCGTGGCCTGGCTCGGGCAGCTACTCCAAAATGGTGGAGTCGCGTTGGAGCAGGAGCTGCTGGGAGGCTATTTATCTCCGTAAGGGGCCTCCCTGCTCCCTGCGGCCCAGGGGTTAGGGTGCCCAGAGATCCCGGGTTCCCTACCTCTGGATTAAGTGACCCGCCCTGCCCCTTTAAGACTTCCAAAAAGCACCCGCCAAAACAAAACGACCACAAAAAAAAACAAGAAAAAAAATTTTTTTAATTTAAAAAAAATTTTTAATTAAAAAAAAAAGGTGGTCGTTCATTTTTCTTTATTCTCCGGTGCCAGCCTCAGGCCTCTGCTCACCGGTCTTTCTGCCCTGTTTCCCTAATATTGGGGTCCCTGTCCCTTTAAGACTTCCAAAAAGCGCTCGCCAAAACAAAGCAGCAAAAAAGCAAAAAAAAAAAAAAATGGTCGCGCGCTTGTCTTATGTCCTCTGGCGCCCAGCCTCCAGTGCCTGCTCACTGTTCTTGCTGCCCTGTTTTCCCAGTATCGAGGGCCCTGCACTCTGGCCCGGATGGCTGGGGCTGGGTGTTCGGCAGCCCTGGGCTCCGTCTCCCTCCCGCTCTGCCTGCTCTTCTCCCGCCGGGAGCTGGGGGGAGGGGCGCTCGGCTCCCGCGGGGCTGGGGCTTGTATCTCACCCACTTCGCGAGGCGCTGGGTTCTCTCAGGTGCGGATGTGGTCTGGATATTGTCCTGTGTCCTCTGGTCTTTATTCTAGGAAGGGTTGTCTTTGTTATATTTTCATAGATATATGTTGTTTTGGGAGGAGATTTCCGCTGCTCTACTCACGCCGCCATCTTCCGCCCCCTCCTCCTGTGCGCACTCATCTTTATCTCCCAGTGCTCGCGCCCCCTCTCGCTGTATTGTGCTCCCCAGCTCTCTCCCCGTGTGCCCCCAAGTCCTCCCTTTCCCTGCTGCCAGTTCTGCTTGCCCCTCCCCCTCCCTGCAGGAGCAACTTCATGGGGGGTCGGGGGTCCCTGCTGACCGGAGGGCGCCTGACCAATTCTGTACCAGAAAAGGCACTTGTGCTTTTTCTTAAATTCATGTTTAGTTAAGCTTTAAGTTTCACAGATTAAATTTTTAAACTTTTAAAAACATTTTCGTCTACCTATGTATCAATTTCCTTATATAAAAAAATACATTTCTTTAAAACATGTCAAACACCTAAGTTGGCAGACTTACAAATCTTATAAATGAAATCTTGATAAACAGAGCTTTTGTAAATCTAGTGAATTGGACTTATAAATTTAGTAAATCAAATTGCCTTTCATATCTCAAAATACAGTCACCAACTAAGATGGCAGATTCATATAGCATTTCACATCTCTCCTTTTTAGAAAAAGATTTCAAAACTTATTACTATGTCTGTACTCCAGTTGATCACCAGTGAGATTTTAGTTTACTACTTCATTATTTGTATACTGATTTCTCTACTTTCCTAAGGTTACAGTAATCCTACAAGATCCAAAAAAAAGAAAAAATACTATCTGAAGCCAAAGTTACAGGTCCTAGGTTTTTGTCTAATTAATTGCCCAAGGACATTGAGGTTGAGCACACAGAAGGGCCTCAACTCCCTTTTCTTACACCCTGAGCACTTGCCAAGATCCTGCCTCTTACTTCATCCCTATTAAATTACTGCCACATTAAGACCTTGTAGGCTACAGCTGTGCCTAGCTCTGTAATAATTATGACATAAAGCATATGCAAATATAAGGAATTGTTTCTTCTTTTAGCTCTAGTTGGTTCAGTAGCTCCCTATTTCTTCTGCTGACTCTAGTTGGTTCAGTAGGTCCCACTGGGCTTCATGTTTCATGTCTTTCTAGTATTCCAAATCTCACAGTGAGGAGGACAGGAGTGAGGTCATAGGGTAAAGTGTTCTTGGACATTGTTTCTGTTGGAGAGATGCTTGGTGGGGGACAGGGGTCCCCAGTGTCAGTGATGGGTAGCTAAAGGAGAAAAGGTGAGAAAAAGGACAGAAATGTTAGACGGGAGAAAAATAAGGTGAAGTGTAGGTGTTAAAGTATAGTGGAAAACATAGGAGAACTAATGAGCAAAAGAAAAGTAGAAGAGATGTGAAACTATAAAAATCAGAATATTTCACACAAAATTAAAAATAAAGACCAAGAGAGGAGAGATGAAGAGGCAGTAGGGGAAGGTAAGAGAAGAAAAGATCTAAGAGCAGTTAAATGACAGGGAGAAAAATGGAATAGATTTTAAAAAGACATCAGAATAGTAGGAATAGAAATGACCAGGAAAAGATAGCATTTCAGATTTTTTTTCTCTTGTCACATTTGGGGCTTCACTGTATCTGGTGCTCAGGTATTTCCTTTTTCCAACAATGCCCATCTTGTCTGAATGACTGTGATACAGTTTAATGTTACTGTGGTCTGAACTAGGCAATGAAACTGGGTTGTTCCCCTGCCTCCCCATTTTGCTTTGTACCCCACCATCCCCGTGCTACCCACTTACCTCACTGTTTGCAGGATGACCCAAGCCTCTTCTGGTAGGATGTTCTGTGGATGCTGCATTCTCCTCCTACAGTTGCTGCATGCCTTGCAGCTCACACCTTTACCACTCACTTCTAAGCTGATGCCCTCAGTGGGAATACTTACCTCTGCAAGCTTGCCTTCCACTCCTGCTGGACCTTATTTCATTTGTTTTATTATTGAGTACTTTTTCTGACATTAGTTTAATTCACAAACACTGAGGATTCACTCTACTGACACTAGGCTAATGGATGCACATTCCAGGGTCAAGGGTGGTGGGGGTAGAGAGTAGACAGACAACTCAGATATGATGTTACTGACTTCAAGACCTTTTTTGACACCATTAGGGCTCTGAGGCAATGTAGATCGTCAGACTAGTCAGACTTCTAAAACTTAGGTATGTTTTAGTGTTCTCCTATTTTTGGCATTAGGGAACAGGCTATGTGTCTTACCAAATGGGTATCAGCCCCGGGCAAGTTTGCTATAGATTGTATGTGATCAAAGAAATTGACAGCAAAACGTTCTTTAGGGTGAAAGGGTTTATTACCCGGCTTGTTCTCCTGGCGGTAGGTCAAGTACTAGTGTCTCTGCCTATGCCCAGAGCACTGGGCCGAGCTCTCTATAGAGCACAATAATAGCTTATTGCCTAAAGGTGTGGAAGCAGTAGCCTAGCAACAGGGCAGTTACATCATCACATGGTTTAAATTTAGTGAGGATCCTGGCCATAGGAACACCAGCTTCCCCACACTCCACCCCTCCAGGATTCTCATCTTACAATCTACACGCTTTCAATCTTCCACAGTGGTCCCTGTGCGAGAAAGCTGGAGCACTGTAACCAGATTCCACAATAGCAAGAGAAGATAACAACAACTTAGAGATAATAACAAAAATTAAAATACAACAAGATTTTGATACAGGTAACAAAAATTATAATAACCCTCAAGCCAGGTGAGGTTCCTAATAACAAAAATTATAATAGTCCTCAAGCCAGAGGAAGTTCCCAATCCACAAAGACCTTTGGGGCAATAAGAAACATGTTTTAATGACACCAACATAGGCAAATCGTCTCCATCAGGTAGGATGTATGAAAGAGAGTGGTCCTGTGATAGGACTGTAGCAGGAAGGGGGTCCCTTCCAGGTCTAGTATACCATACTTTTACTCCTTTCCCCATGGGGGTTACAGCTCACACCTTTACCACTTGGGGTACTCCTTTCCCCATGGGGGTTACTGAAGGGTCTATATATAATGCTACTGGAGGTGCATGTACTGGCCATAATGATAAAACAAAACTCCCTGGCAAGATGCTCCTACCTTCTGGCCATTCAGCATATACTACTGTGACCTTTTGGGGGCTACTCTGCTGCTATTCCAGGACTACACAGGAGCCCAGCTTCCAGGCCTTGTCCCCAAGGTGCCAGGAGAGCCAGCCATCATTGGTCCATGTGTCAAAAGGTCCAAGGCCACATCCACTCAGTGGAGTCTCCAGGGTTCAGTGCAATTGATGCTGACAGTATGATACTATTTTGGTGGCTGAACCTCAGCTTCGGTGATTCTTCCTTGGTTTGTACTTGCAGTTGTATAGGTGAGGCAGCCATGTGTGTTAACATGTCTACAGGGCTCAGAGCTCCCTTTCGGGGTCTCTCATTCAAACGCCATAACATGGACTGTAGCGAACTGAAAATCCCCACAGACTATTGGTATCTGACTTTACTCCAGATTTTAACAAGCCATTGTGCCTCTCTATCATGCCTGCTGTGGTAGTACTATATGGCACATGAAACTTCCACTTGATTCCCAGCTGTCGCACCCATTCTTGCAGTGTATGTCCAGTAAAATGGGTGCCCTGATCACTCTCAATTACCTGTGGTCGGCCATAGGCGGCAAAGAGATGCCCCAGGCCTCTTTTGGTCATCTGCTCTTTTAGTTTACTGCACAACGGGTAGGAAAAGGAACCAGAAGTCCAGTCACTGTGTCCACACAATCATGGTATACCGATATCCTTCTGACACAGGTAGAGGCCCAAGATAGTCTATCTGCCACCTGACGAGGGGTACAGGCCCCTTAGCTATTGTCCCATGTTGCTGTGGAACTCAGTGTAAGTCCCTTTTGGAGCACAGGACACAATCCTGCCGGGCTCTGCTAACTTCTTCTAAGGTCAAAGGCTAGCTCCACCATTGGGCTACAGCCCACAGTATCTTCTGCCCCACATGCAACAAATGCTGATGTAACCATTGGGCTACATCAGAGGAAGGCTTTACTTCTAACCAACGTATCTCGGCCAATTTATCTGCCTCATCATTTCCTGAGGATGCCAGTGGCAAATGACCTGTCACATGGTATACTGCAATTATTTTAGTCTGACCATAGGCCCATAAGTTTTGCCACAATTCTTGCCCCCAAAGGGGTCAGTGACCAACCAGCCAGTTGGCATGGTACCAGGTTGGTAGCTACAGGGTCAAGCCCCAATAGGACAGCCCAGCTGTCAGTACAGACAACTATAGGGGAGGGCTCCTGGCTGATCACAAGCCACATGGCCCACAACTCTGCCCACCGGCTGCTCTTCCCCTCACCATCTTCTATCCATATTGTCTCAGTCTTAGGATGGAAGCTATGGCCCTCCATTTTGGGGGCTGCCCATGGCTGGAGTCATCTGTGTACCATAAATCTTCAGATATAGGGGCTCTTCCCTCCTGATAGGGACTCTCTGCTACTAATAGTTCAAAAGCAAATTATTTCTCTTTTTCACTAGTACATGTCACTGGCCCCAATAAGCGTTGGAGTTCTTCACTCCAGGGGCTACTAGACAGGGCACTATGCTGCTGTAGGTAAGCACTCCACTTGGCCAGTGTGAGCGTTTATGCCACACCACTCCTTGGCTTTTGGGTCCAGTCTCTTACTCACCCCAAGATGGGACAGGTGGCTTTTACCTTTATTGGGGCCATTCCAGTGATGGGTTCTGTAGCCAGCAAGGCATGATACACGGCACAGCAGCCAGTTGATTTTCTATCAAAGTGTATCATACTTCTTCCCCTTTCCAGAGTTGTGACCAGAATTCAATAGGTTGGCGAATTCGTTCAAGCCCCTGCCAGAGACCCCAGGCATAACCGTCTTCAGTGACATGAATGTCCAGCTCACAGGGCGTTTATGGGTCTATCACACTCAAGGCCTGTACAGCCTTGACTACCCATTTTACTGTAGTAAAGGCAGCTGCAAATGTCTCATCCCAGTCCCACCTGATGCCCTTTCGTTCCAACTTGTATAAGAGCTTCAGAATTTGTGCCAAGTGCGGGATAAACACTCCCCAGTAGCCTAGAAGACCCAGAAACTCCTGTAGCAATGCTACAGTTGTGGGGGTAGGAAAAGCCTGGACTTTATAACTGCTTCTGGTATAACTTTGGTCTTACCCGACCAGATGATCCCCAAGAATTTGCCAGACAAACCAGGTCCCTGTTCCTTGGTGCCGTTCACAGCCCATCCTTTCTCCTGTAAATGTTGCAGCAGTCTAGGTGCTGCACCGTCTAGATCTGAAAGAGAATCGGACATTAGCATGACATCATCAATATACTGGTAAAACCGCACCATTTGCAGTTTCTCCTGTGTAGCCAAGTCCTGGGCTACAAGTCCATGACCGATGGTGGGGCTGTGGAGGTATCCCTGTGGAAGGATGGTGCAAGTCCATTGCCGTCCCTCCCATGTGAAGGCAAACTGTTCGTGACTTTCCTGCTCAATGCCAATGGAAAAGAAGGTATTAGCAAGATTTACAGCATAATGGTATGTTCCTAGTTCATGGCTGAGGCTATCCATCAGTCCTGCAATAAAGGGGACAGCAGCATGTATAGGGGGTATGACTTTATTCAGTTCTCTATAATCCACAGTCATACGCCAGGAGCCATATGGCATTTTTACTGACCACACTGGGCAATTGAAAGGACTATGGGTGGGCTTTATAATACCCACCTTTCCAGCTCCTGGAGAGTTTCTCCAATCTCTTTATGCCCTCCAGGCAGTTTGTATTGTTTGGTATTAGTCACCCGCCAAGGAACAGGCAAAGCTATGGGCGGGTGCCTAGCATGTCCCCTGAGAACTGCTTTCACCACACGTACTCTCAGTCTGACCTCAACTGCAGTGGTCTGCAGCCATAGACCCGGCAGGATATCAACCCCTAAAATGTACTCAGGGATAGGAGATATATACACAGTATACCCTTTTTGGGGTAGACGCCCTATTCCCAAAGGGATTTGGGCTTGTTTCCCTCTAATAGACTTACCCCCGTATCCATCTATGATAGCGGGGGTCCCGGGGAACCACTCAGGGTTACCATGAATCAATGAACATTCAGCCCCTGTGTCCACCAGAGCCAGGACATGTTGTATGTTCACTGAGGACCAATGGATAGCTATTTCAGCATGTGGCCTGTGGTCCCCCCTGGTCCTTCAGGGCAGATATCTTGACCTTCCCCTCAGTCAAACCGTGTTCCCCAATCACCTTCCTGTGTGGGCTCAAGTGCGGATGGCTCGCTCTCCTGCAGAAAGTCTTGCAAACATACAGGCTGGACTCGTGGCTCTGTCTCTGACCTCTGCCTCTTTGGTCTTAATGGCTGGAACTGCTGCTCTGATTTCAGTTGTTGCCATAGCTCTAGTAAGATCCTATTTGACTTCCCATCTAATTTCCTTCCATCTGCTCCCACCCATATTAAATGAACCCACATCTCGGTCCTCTTAACCTTCATTGGGCCCTGTAAATTCTTCTTATGAATAGCAGACCCTATTTCTTTGTTCTCATTGTTTCAGCCTCTCCTAAGTCTGCTACTGTATGTGTCACCTCGCTTATGGGATGCCCTAAGTGAGGGGAAAGAATGGTCACTAGAGACCCAAAGAGGGATGTGGGAGCCATTTGAAGCACAATATTTCTCATCCCAGTAGTGCAAATCTCTTCATCTGGGCCATAATTCTCTGCACTGTAAATGGCATTTCTTATGCTGAGCTCTCGTAGCACCTGTTGGAGCTCAGCATACATCTGCCATCTAACAGGAGAGGATGGCAGATCACCCTGATTGGGGCACACAGCACGAAGTGCAGCCATAAGCCAATCGAGGGGAGAGTGACTCCCTGGGGTCTGATGTGCATTTTGTAATCGCTGCCTCAAGGTGGGCTGCACAGTCAGGGTAGCCAGCTTTCCCATCTCTAATCCCGACAGAACAATTCCATCCACGCCTAAGTCCCACAGACGCAGGAGCCAAGCTGATACTGACTTGGAACTCTTCTGCCTAAACCGGGTTCCCAAATCCACCACCAGCTCAGCTTCAGTATAGGGGCGGAGCATAGAGTGCTCCATGACCTGGGGAGGGGGCTGCTCCTCTTCTTGGGGAACTTTCAGCTGCTGGGTCTTTATTTTCTTTACAACTACTGGGGATTTACAGAAGGGTTCAGTGCCTCTGGCACCAACCCATCATCCTTCCCCAGCTCCTCTATTTCCTGGGCTGATGGCACCTTTCTCTCGCCTCCCCCAAGTGCCTCATCTGCTACAATCTTTATCTTTTCTGCCGTGTCTCACAGCAATGTCTTCAGAAGCTCTCTTACCTTCACCTCTATTCTTCACAGCTGGCGTTCTTATGCCACCTCTGCCTGTGCTTCCCTCAAGAGTTCATCTTTTTCCTTGATGGTCTCTTCCTCCTTCAGAACACCTGGCAGTACTGCTGTCTCATTCTCCAAGGAATCTTTTACCTCTTCAATGGCACCTGACTGCCAGTGTTCTCATGCTGCCTCCTCTCGTGTCAATGTCATTTCCTTCAGGGAATCCACAGCAGATTGCAGCTTGTGTTCTTGTGCCGCCATTTCTTAGGTCTTTTTCAGGAGTGTGTCCTTCTCTCCTGCAGACTTTTTTGATACTGTGAGAAACAGCCAACCCACAGTCCCTGCTGCCTCATGGGCACTCAGTCTCTGAAAAGACCTACTCACTATACCAAGGGCCACCCCTACAGTGTCAGGTGTCACCTCCACTTGCCTCCAGTCCTGGGGTGGGGCCTAGTCCTCTAGGAGGCAAACCACCTCAGACCACATACCCATTGGGGGACAGTTCACTGTCTCCCCGTTCATAGGGGCAGCCTGCTGAAGCACCCCTCCCATAAGGGCAGCCTGTCTTTCCCCTTGGTCAACAGTGAACCCTGTTGACTTTGCCAATTGTCTTGCCAATGTGTTTCAGCCCTGGGCAAGTTTGCTGTGGATTCAATGTAACCAAAGAAATTGACAGCAAAACGTTCTTTGGGGTGAAAGGGTTTATTACCCGGCTTGTTCTCCTGGCAGTAGGTCAAGCACTAGCGTTTCTGTCTCTGCCCAGAGCACTGGGCCAAGCTCTCTATATAGTGCAATAATAGCTTATTGCCTAAAGGTGTGGAAGCGGTAGCCTAGCAACAGGCCAGTTATGTCATCAGGTGGTTTAAGTTCAGTGAGGATCCTGGCCATAGGAACCCCAACTTTCCCACACTAGGCCACATCTCAAACTTAACTCAGAAAGGTCAGTTTGACATAAAGCTAGGCTGATTGCTCCACATAAGGCATAAACTGTTTTCTGCTCACCTTCTTTTGTACTCCATTCTATGAGCATGACAACTCCGTCCCCTAAAGTTCATCTTTCCTCCTGAACTCCAGCACTTTGACCCACAGCACTGCTGGCCCAGCTGAAATTCATTCCAGACACTCACAGAGTCACTCCCTGTGATCCATGGCTGTTCTCAGCAGTTAACATAGAGTAACTCAGTTAATCTTGTCATGGTCTTAAGAGGTAGAAATTGTTTTTGTCCCTATTTTAGAAATAGGGAAACTGAGGCACAAAAGTTAAATTACTAGAACATTGAGAGGCTATGCAGCATAGAGGTTTTCAAGAACCCCTCAATGGTTTGGATACTTTTGGCCACTGTGGCCCTCTTGTAATCCAGTGTGACCCTTTCTGTCCATGCTTATCCTTTCTTTGATATTTAACTTCCTCATACAGAAGCCTAAGTTGCTTTGGTCTTCATTCACTGGGAGGGAATCTCCCTAATTAACTATTGTGGGTTGTACACAAATCCACACTAACTGGCTAGAAAGCCAAACCTGGGGAAAGACTGGTATCCTTCAAAACTGGTCCTAATTGTGAGATCAGCCATCGCACAATCAGGAGAGCTGTCGAGATGGCTTTCCTGGCATGAGGCACTTGGGTTCAGTGTCTAATGGAGGTAAACACTGGAAGGACCATGAGTCTTTGGATTCTTCTGTAGGTATAGGGGAGGGCAGAGACCTGGCAGAAGAACCTACAGAGGACAGGTGACGTGTGAGGGAATTCTTTCCTTTGATGAAGCTGTTTTACAGACACTGAAGTCACATACTTAGTAACCTTTATGACTTGAAGAGCCTACTTTAAAAATTTTTTTTGGACCATAAAAAGCTGACATTTGTATTTTCTGTTTGTTTCAGTTGCTGAAACTAAGAACCCACAGTTACTGGTTCCAAAAACGGAGATATGTGATGAAACAGAAAAACCCTTCATAATATCAGGAAGAATCCAGAAAGTTGACCCTCAAGGACCTGAGTTTGGAGAAGCCAGTGAAAAAGGGAACATAAAGAGGCAGAGAATCAAGAGGGAAAAGAGAGATTTCAGACAAGTGACAGTGAAGGACTGTCATGTACCTGAAAGTTTTAAAGAAGAGGAAGACCAGAAATATCAGAAATCTGGGGAAAGATATAGTCTAAGTTCTGGCTCTATTAAAAACCAGAAAAGCCAGCCTGGGCAGAAACCTTTTACATGTAGTGTGTGTGGGAAAGGCTTTAGTCAGAGTGCAAACCTTGTAGTACATCAACGAATACACACTGGGGAGAAACCCTTCGAGTGCCATGAGTGTGGGAAGGCCTTCATTCAGAGTGCTAACCTTGTTGTGCATCAGCGAATCCACACTGGACAGAAACCGTATGTTTGTTCAAAATGTGGGAAAGCCTTTACTCAGAGTTCCAATCTGACTGTACATCAAAAAATCCACTCCTTAGAAAAAACCTTTAAGTGCAGTGAATGTGAAAAGGCCTTCAGTTACAGCTCACAACTTGCTCGGCACCAGAAAGTCCACATTACAGAAAAATGTTATGAATGTAATGAGTGTGGAAAAACATTTACTCGGAGCTCAAACCTTATTGTTCATCAGAGGATCCATACCGGGGAGAAGCCTTTTGCCTGTAATGATTGTGGCAAAGCTTTCACCCAGAGTGCAAATCTTATTGTGCATCAGCGAAGCCATACTGGTGAGAAGCCATATGAGTGTAAGGAGTGTGGAAAAGCCTTTAGTTGTTTTTCACACCTTATTGTCCACCAGAGAATTCACACTGCAGAGAAACCTTACGACTGCAGTGAGTGTGGAAAAGCCTTCAGTCAGCTCTCTTGCCTTATTGTGCACCAGAGGATTCACAGTGGAGATCTTCCTTATGTGTGTAACGAGTGTGGGAAGGCCTTCACGTGCAGCTCGTACCTGCTTATTCATCAGAGAATCCATAATGGGGAAAAACCTTATACATGCAATGAGTGTGGCAAGGCCTTCAGGCAGAGGTCAAGTCTCACTGTACACCAGAGAACCCACACTGGGGAGAAGCCCTATGAGTGTGAGAAGTGTGGTGCAGCTTTCATTTCTAACTCACATCTCATGCGACACCACAGAACCCATCTTGTTGAGTAGCAAGTAAAGAGGAAGACTCCAGGCATTGGTCATTAAGCTACTACTCCCAAATTGGACACCTCTTTGTTTTCTTCTTCCTTTGTAAAAATGAGGCCTGCTATTTACTTAGAAGTAACAGTTTTCAGGAGTGCAGCACAAAACAATAGAAGCATTTCAGAGGCTAATTTAAAGAAAATGAAACTAAACACCTAAAGGCAAGGTCTTTGTAACTGTGTCCTAAGTGATCATGTTGTCTAAAATGGAATGTGGTGGCTTTCTTAGAAATGGGTCATACAAAGCTAAGTGATAAAGATCCCATTTTGAGAAAGGTATTTATTATTATTTTTTTTTAAACTGGTAATTTCTTGAGCAACAAGCATTAGTGGTATAGTCCTGCATGGTAGTATTCTGGAGCTTTGAACCTTGTGTTCTAGTGTTTTGGGTTAAGCATTGACTAGTGAAGGGGTAGAAATTCAGTAACCACTCCCCTGTGAACACATACAAGGTTTCCAGTCTCTAAGTAATTAAAAAAAATCAAAACCTCCACAAAACTAATAACTGTCTACAGCTCCTAAAATGGGTAGAAATAGGAAACAGCCAATTCTCTCAATGCCTATCCCTCATGAGCCTTAGTATGGCAAAGCTGTGGGGACCTCTGATGAGTCCCTTCTAACCATTCCCCAGTCTACACAGCCAAGCACTTGAGGATTGATGTAGACAATGTACTGGGGCCACAAATGCTGCTGCACTGTATTTGCTAAGATCAGCGGCTCCAAATAACTCCCACTTTCCACTGCATTCCATTTGAGTGAGATGCTACTGACAGATCCCTTCCCAGATAGAAGAGTCAAAGAAGGCTTACTAGAGGCATGCCCACACTGTCTCTGCTCTCATTCTACTCAGACCCAGCCAGGAGGCTTAGTTTGGGATTCATTCTCACTTTATGGTCTTTAGAAGAAATGGTGGAGCCCTTTTAATTTTTAAGAGGTCCGAAGAAAGAAATGACAGGAGAGGGAGGAGACAGAGTGGGATTCCTAAGGTCTTAATTTGTTTTTTTGTTTTTTTTGAAAAGTTCAAAGCTATTGGAATATGAAAACTTTTAGAAGGCTGAGGAAACTGGCTAAGGTAAGAAACTTTGTTACCACTGAGCCTTTACTCCTGGAAAATGATTTATGAAACTATGCAATAGGAAGAATTATGTAATAATATTGCCTTGTATTTATATAGAACTTTGTTTATGCACCATAATGTACAGAATCATGGTACCTAGAACTTATCTCATGCTTTCACATAGATCATTACTTTAGTCCCTAAAACACTGAAGGAGGTGTTTGCCTGTTTACCTGATGGTGGTCATTTAATGCAAGGCCAAGTAACAAGTGACAAAGCCTGTATTCAAACCCAGGATCTAACCGGAGTCTCCTTGTTCTACCAAGCTGCTTGTCTAACCACCTATAATCCCCCACCCAGATCTGTAGAGAGCTTGAGAATGGGGTGTATAGTCCCATTTACAGGTGAGGAAGCTGAGTGACAGATAGAGGGTGTGCCTTAGGCAGTGTGACCAGCAAGCAGCAAATCTAAGACTGGAATTTAAGTCTCCTGACACCTACCCCTCCTCTTAGCATGCAGGAGCATTTATCTCAAGTGCTATACCCAGGAATAAGCAGTTTGGTGCAACTCTTGTGCAGAAGTGCCCTGCATTTGTTTCATTTCTACAACAATTATTAATAGTGCTCTGTAGTTTACAAAGCACTTTCACATGCAGAAGGCATACACAAGAAAGCTTATTAATTTCCTTTTCTCTCCCCTTTCAAAGCATGTGCAACTTCTTTTCCTATTTAAAATCATACAGACACAATAAATCAATAGAATTCAAAAGTAAGAATCAAAAATACTCATGCCTTCACTTACCCTGACAGTGACTGTTCCCATCCCCCGTCTGGGAGTGAAGAGGCCCAAAGATAACACTATATGTCTCTGTTGAGATCATATTTTTTCCCCTCTGCATGATCAGGATCCTCAGAAAAGAGGGAGAGCAGATCCAAGGGATGAATCTGTGACTTGACCCTTTAAGAGGCCAAAAGTATATGTTCCTGAAAGGTGTCAGCTGGGATTCATGATCATTAAGACAGTTAAACTGTTTTAGCTTCAGGTTGTATATTCATCCTTACAGTTAAATGCTTACCATGGATGATTGTGATTTCCTGGGTAAAGATTGCCATTCGTAGGTGGTTCAGAAAAGCTACCCAGATGATTGTAATGTAAAGCTGGGCTTGCAAATCGGACCCAATGCTGCATTAAAGCAGTGGTTTTCAGTTGGCTGCATGTTGGAATCACATAGGGCACTTAAAAGTTTTTCCATTTCCAGGCCTCAGTATTTTTTAAAACTCTGGAGGAGAATACATTCTGCAACCAAGGCAGTGAGCCACTGCAGCCAAGTAAAGCCTGCAGGCCACAAATGTGTGCCATCAGAGGTGGGGGGGCAGCTCCAGTGTGAGGATCTAGATGTGCACAGTGTTCTGTGTGGCTTCAGCAAAACAGAATTCCAGCTACACTGGCTGCATTGGGGGTCCTGTACCTCCGCCAAGCCTTTTCTGTAAGGATTCTGTGACCCGACTTAATTGTATTTTAAGTGAATATACCAAACATTTTATTTACATAAGCAAACCAAGTTTTATATAACATACTTTTATGTTCCTCATTCACCAAAATGACTTTCGACATTTCTACTTGTATTACTTCTCCAGGTCTGGGTTTCCACAATCATGTGAGCTTAATGGATTACTAAACAGATTAGATCCTTCTCCAGTTAGAACTCTCCCTCTCAGTTGAATTCCAGCTCATAAAATCAATTACAACCCTTTTTCTGTATGGTTTCTGATAGGGGAGGAGTGAGCACCCCTTGTTGTCAGAGTTGGCTTAGGTTTTTCTTTTTCTTAGGGTCATTTCCCTTCCCTCATGGCCGGTCTATCTAGAAGTAGATGGGAACTCTGAAGCCCTGTTTCTTAAGTTGCCGAGAATTATCAGACTTAGCTATCAGGGGAAGAGCCAGACCTAGTGATGGGCAGTAAGGGTAGAGCTGGGAAGTCAGTCCTTAACTCTTGAATGAGACCAGCAGATGCGTAAAGTGGAGCACAGAGATGCAAAAGTGATAATAAAATCATACAGTGCTTTGGGAACATGGGGCAGAGACTCTTCAACACACACACACGTCTGTCAAATACAATTGGCCACGAATTCCTCTGGGTCAGGAAGAGGTGTCATTGGGCAAAGCTAATTCTCCTCTGCTCTGGATCCCCTCCCCTCCTTCCCTAAGCAGTTGTCCTCCAACATCTGTCACTTCTCCACTTGCTTCTCTATCCAGTGAGCCTAGCCTTCCTGGGCCTACAGCCTCTGAGGACCTAATGTAGGCTGTATATTCCCTTCTGGAGAAACACAGATTGCACATTCAATTAGCTGCTGATTTGTTGGGGTTATAGGTTCCCTCTGGCCAATCCATGGATCCTCTAGGGGCTAAAGCCACATCTGGGAATGCGCTACTTAATCATCTGTGACGTTTTTTTAAATGAGGTCAGAATCTCTAAGTCTCTCCAAACACATAACCTTTTAAATTTTGCGTCTCTTAAGGATTCCCCAGCAAATTGCAGCATTATTCAGCACTCACACTGGAACCCCTGGAAACATTTTTGGTTTCCTATACATCATTCATTCATTACAAAAATACATAGGATGCATTTTTTGTGGCAAACATGGTACTAGGCCCTGGGGTGCTAAACAAACAAGGTCTACCAAACCCTTTCTCATGGCTCTTACAGGAAAAATGCCTGGATCCCTTAACATGATTTACTAAACTCTCATTGTCATCTTCCAATTTCATCTCTTCACTTTCCATGAACCTTTTACTGCCTAGAGGCACATGCTTGCTCTCTGTGCCTTTGCTCAACTGTCCTTGGTGCCTGTTACCACCACCTCCTACCCAGCTTCCACCTACTTTTCCTAACCCTAAGTTTCTTTCAAGATTTGGTCAGATTTTTCTGGGAAAGCACTGACTGCCCTATAGCAAGGACATATTTAGAAGTATAGAAGAGCATATAATACATATCCAGAATTTTACTTTGTTTTAAAGTGAGAAAAATCTGGATTCAAAATTGTGTATATAGTACAGTTCTCATAATATTGTTACATATACAGTTAAAATGTAATAGATAAATTACCTGAAGGAAATTTAAGAAAATATAAGTGACTGTGTGACTTGTTCACAGCCATAAAAGGTGGTACATTGCAGAGCTTAGGCTCAAACCCAGGTCCTATGGGTAATAGAATTATGGGTGAGTAAGAGGTTATTTGTTTGTTTTTAGGAATTTCCATATTTTCTATAAGCAAGAATTTTATAATAAGGAAAAAATTATTTATTGTATTTACATATTTTGTTTTATTGTATTAACTATAAACTCTCAATTCCCCATTTTGTAAAATGTGGAATATACCCTGCACTTCTTTCATCACCATCTTTTCTACTCTTCGCCTCTGAAAATGTCAGGTCTGATAATTCTTGAATTCTGTCCTGTAACTATAGTCTTTTATCCCTTGTGTATTGGTTAGTTCTAAAAGTTGCAAATAAACAGCATGAATGTTATTATGACCATGTAAATGTTTTTCACTGCAGATCGAAGTAGCTTTCTATGATGATGCTTCCCTTTTGGAACTATGTTTTGTTTTTACTGAAGTTTCTAGTTGCCTTTCTTTGCCCCTTGCACTGATTGCTTTTAGCACATCCTCCGTTATTTTCAAATTCTAGCCCCCTTCTTTCCTGTATATTTCCTTCCAGAGACCTCTTGCGTCCTGCTCTATACTGCCCTTGCTGTTCTCTGATGCTATACTGGACTCCATTGTGTCCTATCCCATATCTTCCTCTTTGTTCATGTACTCCCTCCGTTTCACTGTAGCACATCTTCCTGTCGCTTGCCAAGAAAGAGTATATGGAAGACAAAATTATTGATTGGTTACATATCAAAAACATTTTCCTCTACTCTCACACTTGATTGGTAATTTGACTAACTCTGAAATTCTAGATTGAAAACTTTCTCCAGAATTTTGTGGATTCCTGTGTGATTCCAATCAGATTTTTATTTCTTTGACAATCAGTAAATAGTATTTACCTTCCTGTGATCTGTTCCCCCACAGCCATACCTGGAAGCTTTTAAAGTCTCCTCTTTATTCCTGATATACTCAATTCCCAGAAGTACTCAATGGGATTTTTCAATCTAGCGACTCAGGTACTTCTACTCTTGGAAATTTTCTTGTGTTACTTATGTAACAGTTCCCCCTTTCTGTTTTTTTTTTTTTTTTTTCTGTTTTTAATCTTCTTGAAATTTCTTTCGATCACATGTTGTACTTTGTGTGTTGATCCTCAACTACTTGTTCCTTGCCTTGTGCCATTTTCTGGGAGCATACCTTGATTATTTTTCAACCTTTCTAGTGAATGTTTTTACTTCAGCAGTAATTAGTTTAACTTCTAAGAGCCTTTTCTTGTTTTCTGTTTGTTCCTTCTTTGTAGTCTACTCTTCTCACTTTAGAGATACCTCTCAAATCTGAGTATTCTAATTAGAAAAGTCTCTTTTGTCACCTGAATGATCTCACTCATTCATGCCCTTGCCCCTGGGTCCTTTTTTCTCTTTATCACACTTTCACTGGAGACTTTCCTCAAATATGTTGTGATTCTTACTGATAAATCAGCATATATACACATATACATAAATCTGTGTGTGTGTGTGTATGTGTATCAAAAACTCAAATGAGACCTCTGTGTAGTGATTGGTGAGGAGCAAGCTGTTTCCCTGGAAACCTCTAAATGCCAGAATACAGAAGTCTTTTGTATGGGCTGTTAAATTTCTCTAGTAAAAAAATCCTTTGATGTTTTTGTCTGGGGTTGCTATGAGTGCTACTGTAGGAGTGGGGGAGAAGAGAATCAAGTGTTAATTACAGACTTTGAGTTAATGCCAATTTTAAGCCCTTCTCTCTCTTCCAGCCTTCATGTGTCTGGGAGTTCCAGGCTCCAGGCCGCTTGGCTCTGGCAGGGTAGGTCTCCTGCCTCTTTCCACTCCATTGCCCTTGAAGTGTTCCCTGCTGTGACCACCCAGCTTTATCAGTTACCACTTCATCTATTTCCCATCTTCTAGAAAATTTTCCCCATATCCCATCAGTGTTATTTAAACCATTTTAATCCATTATCATTTCAGGGGAAGCTAAACCATTTTAAAAAGAATGTTGGTATACTTTGGTACAGTAGTACTACCTTTAGAAAGCTATCCCAAAAGATGAGTATTTTGACAATGATACTGTTATTTGTCAGGGTTATTAATCTACAAAAGGTGTAAATGGAACCCAAGTGACTAGAAATGATTAAATTACAATACGATGGAATATAATGTAACCACTAAAAAAAAAATTTAAAGAATGTTAAGTCATACAAAATATTCTCCATATTAAATGAAAAATGCAAAGTACAAAGTTAAATGGTGTGTATAGAAAACCCAGTTTTCTTAAATGTACATGCATAGAAATCAGTCCATCAGATGTTAACAGTAGTTAAATTTTCCACATTGTCTGCATTTTCTACAATAAGCCTGAATTACTTTCATGATCAGGAGGGGAAAAGTTAATAAAAGAAAGTGGAGTGGGCAGTAGGGAGCCACAGTATAAAGGACTGGGAAAATAAAATGCTCAGTTACCTCCAAGAACCAGGAGTTCCACCAGGGAATAATGTCACCCTGGTGTTTGGCAGACGGTTGTGCTGGAGTGTGGTGGCTAGGCGGGTAAGGGAAGAAAGGAGTCCTGGAGGCCACATGGACAGCTTGTCAGAGGCTGAGAGACCACTGGGATTCTGACCCAGGTGGTGGGATGGGGCCAGAGAAGGGACAGATGGATGAGCAGGCCTTAGGGGCATGAAGGATCAAGTAGCAAATTCCCAAACCAGAAATCTGGGCCTCTGCACCCTGATGAGACATGACCTGTGACAGATGGGGCCTGGCTCAGGCCTGAGAGGCCCCGGTCCCATTGTGTCTCTCTCGGGCTCCCTGTGTGCACAGTGGCTGACACCTCTGTAATGCTGGGAGAGAGGTTGGGGAAGGCAGCCCAAGTCCTAGCAGGCCACCCAAGTCCTAGCAGGCCAGTAGCAAGGTTGTAACCACCCCATTAGTTGAGGGGTTCCTGTGTTCTAGGCATAGTGCTGAATGCCACATGTTCCTTATCTTATTTACTCCTCTCCTGAGGTGGGAAGTTCTCTGATGACCCCCATTTGCAAAGCTAGTAGTCACAGTCAGAATAACTGAGGCTAACTAAGCCTGTGCCCCTTTCTCTCAAGGTCCTTTCTCATTGTACCCCCATCTTAAAAGTTGCAGCAATGAAGAGTAAGTTTCCCTCCCAGGCTGGAGTACCCCAAGTAGGATAACTGTTATAAAGAAATTTGAGGATCTTTCCAGAGATAGCCCATGCATTTACAATCTTATGTGTCCCCTTCCAGCACACAGGCACAGACACTCTCTCTACACCTTGGTTTTTTTCACTTAGTGTGTCTTATAGCTGGTTCTGTATTAGCCTGTAAGATCTACCTCATTTTATTTTCACTGCTGTGTGATATTCCACTGTATGAATGTACACACATCATGTAGTGTGCCCTATTACACACAGTGCCATGCTGAATATACCAACACACCATCCTTGGTATTTGTGCAACTTCGCCTGCAGGATAAATTGTTAAAGGGTAGGTGCATTTGGTATTTTGATAGAAAGTGTGAATGTGGTTCCCAGTAAGTGTATAGACATGTCCATTTCCCCAAGTCATCCTTAAAACTAGTTTTTGATCTGATAAAAGTGCCCTCATTTTGATTTGCATTCAATTATGAATGAAACTGGAAATCGTGTCTCGTGTTTAAAAATTGTGTATTTTTTTTCTGTGAATTTCCTGTTCATGTTCTTTAGCAGTTCTGTTGGGTTGTTGATCCATTTAAGAATTTATTTGTACAAACTCTGTAGTAAGGAAATTATGGTGTATATTTGCCATATATGTTGCAAATATTTCCCCTAGTTTATAAGTAGTACTTTAATTTTTGCTGTATTGAAGTAAAATCAGAGACTTCTCTCAAGGGGATTGTCCCATTATTTCACCAAGTCCTTTGAAATGGGTCCACTTAAAATTAGTTTTGGAATAAGGACTGAGTTGGGTCCTGACCCCGCTGCCCGCCCCTTTTCCTGGAGAGTCGGGCCGGAGGAACCCAGCAGAACCACAAAGATGAAGACACCTCCCGCTTCCTAGAGCTGCCGGGCAGTGCCTGCTGCCGGTGATTCCCCCGGGCGGGTTCACAGAGCGGCGCCTGACGTGGGCGGCTGGAGCGGGCGGAGCTGCCTCCCTGCTCCGAGAAATCCGGGGGCGGGGCCGCAGGCGGAGGAAGGGGGAAGCGGCGGGCGAGGTGGGGGCGGGGAGAAAGGGTCTGCGCTTCGGGGCGAGGGGGCGTGGGGGCAGGGCCCCGGCCTGGCGCTGGGTGGGGGCATGTCGAGAGGGAAGCGAAAGGGGCTGCAGCCTGAGGTCTGCGCGGCGAAGGGGGCGGCGGCTGCGGGAAGGGCTCGGTGGGGGGCCAGGGGCGGCAGGGGGAGAATTGGCAGTGGGGACCGGAAGGGGGGAGACGTGCGGGACGGTATGGCGGTAAGCGGAAGGGGACAGGCCGGGGCTGGGAAAAGAGGGGCTCAGTCCTGGGGAGGGACGGCTTCCTTCGAGGCCGTGGCGCCCTGCCCCTGTCCGGCCGATTTCTCTGGCCTTCAGTGGGCGGGGCAGAACCCGGAGGTGCTGCTGAAAACTATTCACTCGAACCTCACGGTGGGAGAAAAGCCTTCCAGGCCGGCCTTGCCCCCCACCTCCAACGCAGGACAAGTCCTTAACCTCTCTGAACAGCAATGCTCCCTTCCCCGCCTCCACCTGGGTGTGAAGTTGGAATGAAATGAAGAATTTGAAGTGGTTTTGTAACTGTTAAAAGGCTGCCTGGTTGCACAGGCCTGCCAGATTTCTGCTGGACGACAGGGTAACCATGGATCAAAAGAAAACCAAGCATGACTTGATTGGGAAAACTTTGTACTTTTTTTATGGGGGTTGAGTTTTTTTTCCCTCTGTTCTTGTGCCCGCCACAACAAACAATTGAAGGGTAGAGACTCATTAGTGAAGCAGAGTAAAAGTTTTATTTGAAGTAAGCACTTAGTGAAGAAGTGCTGGCGTCCTCAGGAGGAGCGTGAAAGGTTGGGGGGTTCCCTTTTTAGGGATTTTTCAGGAACGTGACAAAGGACTAGCGGGTATTGACTTGTTAAGTGGCCTCAAGGTGTTTATCTCTGGTGAGAGACACCATGTTTCCTCTATTATCATTCCTCCAGGTAATTCTGCAAAATTAAATTAACACACGAAATATACTGATCTGGTTCCTCCCCCTGGATAGCGGCTTCCCTCTGGGAACATATCAATCAAGACCCCTGCCCTGCCTCAAGGTGGGCTGAGTTTGAGGTCTGTTTGCTAAAGAATGTGTTAGGAATCTTCCTAACTTCTTGGCTCTTAAAATGCAATCTTAGCTAAGATGGAAACTTACCTGTTCTTACTATACTGTTTATATCTGGGCTTGTTTGGAAAATTAGCTACGGTGTTTGTCTCCCACCCTGGTTATAAAATTACTTGATTAGGAGATGAAGGAGGAGGAAGGACAGCACATAGGCTAAGTTAAAGAATAAGCTGGGCCTTTTAGCAGGCTAAAGTAAATCTTACAATTGCATAATCTAATTGACACAATGAAGACATGGGCTGTGCTTGGATACTTCTCTTTATCTGGGGAATATCTGGGCATGCCAAGTTACTCCTGACCTTTGGAGCTTCAACTGATTAACTGTCTTTTCTGGCTTTCTAGTTTCACCTGGTTAACTCTGAGTCCTTTCTAGTGGGCTTTACTGGCCTTGTTCTCTATCCACCCTGCTCATACCTATTTTTCTGCCTAACGCTTTCACAGTTCAACATGAGTTGCAGTTCCCACTACCAGCCTCCGGTATGCATGTTAGTGGGAGGAGCTCCAGAGCAGCCATTCCATTTTGTCTGGTATGGGTGGTGGACCCTGAGCTGGGCAGAGACTGGAGCCAGTCAAGGCCTCAGCCAAGCACAGTCCTGCCCCAGCGCTAGGCTAGATTCACCAACTTGGCTGCTAAAAGTTACTTCACACATTTGCCCGAGCTTTGAGAGTAATAAGCAGAGGCCTTCGCTGATGAGGAGACAGGAAACAGGTCAGCGGGGGGAGATGTAAAGTCAAAACTCAGGCACCCAAAGGTAAAATCTGTTTAAAATCCAAGGAGCCACTATGCTGAGGAAGGAGCCAGATGGTTCTGTGACCCTCTGAGGCCAGAAGCACCTACGAGGGGAGGGGACGTCTCAGGAAGTAAGTCTGGCAGGATCTGGACCTGAAGCAGGAGCAGGATGGGTCAGCACTTGTCCCAAACAGCTGTGGGGACTGGGGTGGCTTCTAGACGTTGGGTAAGAGCACCTTCCCTTCCATCCTGCCGGGCTTTGAACGATGGGCATCACTGTCATGAGCTGTGTTCACAGAGGGCCTGGTCCCAAGGCTGGCCCTACCTCCTTCAGGAGTGGATGGCCCTCCTGAGATGGGCCAGTCTCTGATAAAGTGTTTGCATCCCTCCAGGTGACACTCTGTGAGCCCAAAGAAGCCATGCTCAGGACCAATCAGGACTTGCTATGCCATCACTTGGGGACGAGTAAGAATTTGACACACACAAAGGAGGACAAGACTTGTGAGCCTGAGGAGGAGGAATCCTGGGTCCATGGCTCTAGCCTTGGGACCACCAGCAGCAGGGCTGAGGGCAGGGGTACAGTGGGCCACAGCCTAGTGGGAGAGGTGGAAGATAGGCTGGCCCTAGCAGAGGGCAGTAAAAGGACCGAGGGTTTCCAGGTAGCGGTGGGACTCATCTTCTGGCCTCTTATAAGCCATTCTTGTTTCCTCATGAGACCTGGACCCTTAAATGTATAAGCACAGGTGGTGTGCTGGGCTCCCTTCTTATTAACTCAGTGTCCAGGCAGCCATGAGGGATCTTTCAGGAGCTGTTCTGCCTCTTGACTAGTTGGGTCACCTCACCTCAGGGAAGTCAAAACTCCAAATCAGTTTCCTTACCTGTCAAATGAAGCAGCATTTCCCACCCTGCTAGCCTCACAGGATGCATCAAAGGCAGCTGGCTAGGACAGGGTGAAAACTGTTCTGTCATGTGGTACTGCCAGGACCATTAACCAGGTTGAGTCCCCGTCCAAGAAGAGAGGGTATACTCTTTGGGAGGGGTGCACCAAGAGCTGTGTGGGGCTGGCATCCCCTGCTGGAGGGGCCTCTTTGGTATATGCCTTTTGTACCTTCCAGCCCCAAACCTCCCCAGAAAGTTGTCCTTGCACTTGTTATGGGCTCTCCCCACTGTCCATCAGCCAGGAGACAGGGAAAAGGCACTTGGACCCTCTTTAGCTTCCCTTCCTAAGGTCAGCTATGGACTTTCTCTAACATTTCTTTGCAGGTCTCAGACCCATCCCGGCAACAATAGCATGAGATCTGGAATGAGAAAGCCACCCAGGGCTCCTCTGACTTTAGCCCCTGAGGCCCCCTGCCTCCTGGGACCTATCTGGACCCTGTCCCTAGGGCCACCGCTGGGGAAGCACGACTGGGGCCAAAGCTAGTGGCCTCCTCCAGGCTGGGTAAGGCTGCTTCCCACTAGCCTTGGCCTCCCCTCTTCTGCAATGTAGGTGATACCAATCTTCTCAGCAGAGTGGGCCTCTTAGGACCCAGGCTTCAGCACTTGGCTTACCCCCAAGGTGGCCAGACAGGCTCCGTGTGTCTTGGGAAAGGCTGTTTTCCCCAGTCAGTTGGTGGGTGTCTCTGAGAATTACACCAGTGTGCTGCACTGTCAGTGGAGGAGGGCACCAGAGAGAATGTGGCCCGGTGCTCTGTGGGCAGGTCGGCTCCAAATGCCAGCCAGGCCAGGGTCCACAAGGCTGTGTTTACCACCAGGCTGCTTTCCTGGGCCTCGGTCCCAAATCCTTTCTAATACCCCAATAAACAAAGAACCGCTCCAGCAAATTCTCATCCCTTGGTTAGCTGTAGCTGTCTGGTAGACACAGTAGTACTCAGGATTACTTTCACTCCAAGGCCCATCATTCAGAGCCTTTCTGGGCATTTAGCCAGATATGTACTAGTACTGAGTTTTCTGGGCCTCAAAGGAGGCAGGACAAAAGCACCCTTTACCTCCTGTCACATCTGAGGGCAGGGACTGTGCCACCTAGCATCCTGTCCTCATAGCGACTTGCACAAGTGCATCAGATTAAGAAGGCTACAGGCATAATAATAGGAGTCAGCTATTGTCCTGCAGAAACTCTAGCCTACTTGGGAAGATGGACATGTGGGAAGAAAAATCTAATTCACCAGTATGAGGTCATTGCCAAGGTAGTGAGGATGAATGGCAGAGGTGGTCGGGATAGAGGAGGGGGCAGTCACTCACTGGGAGCTGTGGGAGGAGTGGACAAAGACTTCTGAGGGAGGTGCAGAACCAGGCCCAGAGGATGGGTGACCAGGGGAGAGGGGTGAGTGGATGAGCAGTTAAGGTGAGGACAGGATTGGGTACTCCAGGCCAGGAGAAAAACGAAAGACACAGAGGCAGGAAACCTTTCTTGGGGAGTGTATGACCAGAAAGCTCAGGGAAGCTGAGGAGGGAGTTGGGAAATGGAAGATAAGCTTAGACTGGGGGCTAGTGCTGGACTGAGGCAGACCCTGGCCTTCTCTACCCTCAGTACAGTTCTCTGCCCTACAGGAATGTGCTCAAAAACAGGTTGATAAGGTAACACTTGCCCAGTGTGGGGCCAACTCTTCCCCTTCCTGGCTCCCGGCTCTCCCACACCCTGTGGAACCTTGACAACTCTGCTAAGGAGCTGCTGTAGCACTTACAGACAGACAGACAGGCGCGCGTGCACGCGCGCACACACACACACGCGCGCGCGCGCGCGCCCTTCTGGACCTCCTCAAGCATGGTCCTCCTTTCCTGCTCTTATTTCCTGTAGCTTTGGGTGGAAAGGGGCATGTGTGTGTCCCTCCCCACCACTTTGGAGGGGCAGCTGCTCTGCTCTCTTTTACTGCCTAGACTAATCTCGTGGGCTGCGAGGGGATCCACAACGGTCTACCTTCCCCACTGCCAAGCTCAGCACTGGCCTTGCCCACAGCAGGCCCTCCACACCTTTCCCTGCAGGCAGCTCTGTTGTTCTCCCCTCTTCTCCTTTATCTCATAGATGCCTGAGCTCTCTCAGGAATTCTCATCCTGCATCCTCTCGGTCAAGCCCCTTAACTCCCAGAACCCCTCTGTCCAAATCTGGGCCTTTCTCCAGCCACCCTACTTGCTGCTCTGGAGAGTTCCCAAGACACCCTGTGTATCTCCTCCTGGCTTGGCAGTCTTTACATCTGTAGGCGTGCCCTCCCTGGGCAAATGTCTAGTGATGGTGCCATCCCTGCCCCTTTCCCAGAATGCATGCTTTCCTTTACTGCTCTTTCTTTTCTGTTTTCTCTACCCATACTGAAAACATGGTACACATTTATAAAATTTGAGTTTAAGTCCCCTGTTCCCTGACTCCTGATATTTCAGGAAGCTCACTGGTGTAACACTTGTGACCTCTCTCTGGCCCCACACTATTGCCCCAGGACAAAAGGGGATTGGATTTAACTATGAGTGGAAAGAAATGGACTCTGAGAAAGCCAGTCCTCCCTCCTCTCCCTTGGGTTCCAGTATCCACACAGACCGTGCGTCTGCCTGTTCCTCTTCTCTTCAGTGTTACAGGAGCAAACCCGTGGTAGCTCAGGCTGCTTAATGCTCCCACAGCAGTCCCTGGGCACTTGGTGCTCTCTCATCCTGAGATTCAGGTGTTAGTGACCCCACCTGCCTGCAGCTATAGGCCACATTCACCAATATCAGCTTTTCAGTAATAAAGATGATGTATTGCTCTCCCCATATCTTATTTCTCAACTGAGCAGATTATTATACTAATAGCTAACACCTAGCTAAACACTTTATGCACATTAATCTATTTCTTACAACATTACCATAAAATAGGTCCTAGTAGTAACTTGGATAGGAAAACTGAGGGACAAAGAGGTCAAGTAACTGCTTGTGGCAGAGGCAGGATTCAGCCTCCGGCTGTCTGGTCCCAGAGACTGTACTCTTGGCCCCACTGCTTTATTGCCTTTATTTTTTTATTATAGTTAATATGCAGTATCCTATTGGTTGAATCACAACATAGTTATTCAATAATTATATACATTACAAAATGCTCCCCACAGTAAGTAGTTACCATCTGCAAAGATAATCCCATTACTGACTATATTCCCTATACTGTACTTTTCAGCCATCTTGCCTCTTTCAGAGGACTGTTTCCTCAAATCCCAATATAGTCTCACGTTTCCTATCCATAATATAAAGATGACTCTATTTTTATTTGTTTTTTTAAATATATTATTTGTTTACATTTTCTATGTATTGTGCAGATATTGAGACCAACATTAAAAAGACGGATTTGATTCTGGAACAAGTGAATCTGAGAGAATTCTCTGGAAGAATCCAGGGTAAAATTCCAGATGGCTGTGCATTAGGGAAGTCAGAGAAGGGGGAGCAGGAAAGTAGAACAATCTGAATGGCTTGCAGACAAGCAAGTGAGGAGAGACATGCCAAGCACCAAAAGAAAAGAAACATGGATCAGGAGAGAGGCCAGGACTGTATGAAACTTGATGGAGGCGCCCGCCTCAGCACCAAAACTCCCTGCTTGTATACTGATTGTGGCAAGAGCTCCGCCCTTGTCGTCCAGCAGGGAATCCACACCAGGGAGAAGCCATGTGGGTGCGGGGAGTGCAGGAAGGCCTTCACTTGCAGCTCCACCTGATCTGGCATCTGAGGGTGCACATGGGAGAAACCCTATATCCGTGGCACGTGTGGTAAGGCTGCAGCCAGGGCTCAAGCCTCATCGTGCAGCAGGGTGTGCACACAGGCAAGAAGCTGTACATTTGCCCCCAGTGTGGCAGGACCATCAGCCCAAGCTCTACCTCCCTGTACATCGGCAGAGCCACATGGGCTAGAGACCCTACAAGTGCCAGTGCGGGAAGGCCTTCACCTGCAGCTGCCCCCTCCTGGGGCCCTGGCAGAGCCACAGCCAGCACAGGAAGGCCTTTGGCTGGAACTCGCACCTCATCTTTCAGCAGACCACCCAGGCCAGGAAGAAACGCTAGCTGGCCTCCCTGGTGAGCCCAGTATTGATGGGCTCGAAGTTTCAGGGACCCAGCTAAGAAAGGCTGAGCCCTTGTCATCAGCCCTGCTCTGTGCCACATGCTGCCAGCCAAACAAGACTAGGGTGGATTCCGTGAGGGCCTCATGTGTCCTTGAAGACACAGTGCACACACACATAGACACAAATGACTGAAGGACACTAGAGGACAAGCTGTGTAAAAACCACAGAGGTGTGTGAAGAGGAAGAAGCAAGATCCATGTGGAAGGGACACTGATGGGGCCTCACAGGTCAGCTCTGGGAGAGCAGGTTGGCCCCGGGTTGGTGGGGAAGGCCTAGGCAGGGGGCCAGAATAAGCAAAGGCCCAGGAATGAGTCTAAGTGGGCCCCAGTGAAGGGGACTTGGGGTCACTGGGAGTGGCAGGCCTGAGGTACACATGGGGAGGTAGGAAGACGCAGGTCAAAATCCCTGGTATGGGTGCCACAAACCAAGGTCAACATTCTGCCCCTGGGACCCAGTTTCCTGGGTGAGCTGCTGAGGGCTCTGAGCATCATTTTCTACAGCTTCCAAGGAGTTGGACATGGGGGACTGTCTTCTTAATTCTGGCCTTTGTGGTTGTAGGAGCTAGGAAGCCTTGGTCAGAACAGAGGCCGGCAGAAGGGAGAGGAAGGTGGGAGGATGAAGCTGATGACTCAGGTTAAGCGACGAGAGAAGGGAGGAAAAGGAGCCAGGGAGACACATAACAGGAAACAAGAAATCCAGCTGTTTAATCTCAGCTGAAGCAGCTCACAGATCTCTCCAGCAGACAACCTATTATTGACTGTTACGTAAAAGGCACTGAGCTGGGTGTGCTAAGGAATCCACAGTGAGTGAGACCTGGCCCTTTTAAGAGTGGACTACAGCAGGGGGAGTAAGACCAACAGAACGCAGCACCTGCTAGTAGCAGGAAGCTAGGATAACTGGGAGAAGTTCGGAGGTAGGGGGAGCATGGTATTTGAACCACGCCTCCAAGGGTGGGTAGGATTTAGAAACCTGATGGGGGGAGAGGTGTGCCTAGGAAGATTTGTCTGGAAAGCAAGGCACGCATGGGGAAACAGTATATGGTCTTAACCTAGGAGACAAAGATGGCATGTCACTTATGTCCTGGATGCTTTGAAATATGCTGTGTGAGTTGGAGTGTCAAGTACAAAACCCTTTCCAGCACTGGCTCCTTCTGTAGTGTGGAAATTTAATGAATACAGAAAGTATTTGTGCTTCTGTTGTCACTAAGCAGTGTTAAGCTCGAAATGCTGATGTTGGCCTGGTCTAGTAAATAAAACACAAATCAGACATGCTGATGCACTGGTTGCCAGCAATGTCAGTAGGGTCCCTGGCAGGAAGCACAGAGTTTAGTATAGGAACAGTTTACAGAGGTGTGGCAGGGGACAGTGACATGCCGGGTGCCAGCAACAGCTGGAGCCTGTGCCATCCCCTAGTTTCTAGCATCCCTAGAAGCAAAGGAAGGAATGTGTGTCTGGAGCCCAGGTGAGGGACCTCCAGAGAAGCTGTGGGCACAGAGGGATGGCCACTACCATGGCCACGGTGCTGGAGCAGGGAGGGAGCAGACACAGTACCCTGTCTCTTGTCCTCCCTCTGGTCTATCAGGGCCTCCCCCAGAACCAGGAAGCTGGAGGTAGAAGGAATCAGGGCAGTGCCATCCACCCCAGGGCGGAGAGGCAGAGGATGGACACACCGTGCTGTGCATGGCAGAAAAGGGATCTGAACCCAGGCAGGACGGGATGCAGAGTCAGCTCGACACCAGCAGGCAACTTGCCTGCATTTTGGAGTGAGTTGCTGAGAAGGGAAGCGTCAGGCAGGGTAGCAATCAAAACATTTGAATATCACTGGTTTGGGAAGGGTCCCTGAGGTTCTCCTGCTGAACAGAGATGGGGATGTCTTGGGAGGAGCCCCAGCGAAAGACAGATTCTGTGCCACTGTGCCCTGTGTGGACAAACAGTTTTATAAGAGGTTCTGGTGCTCCCACAGCACACATTCTCTGTGGGCCCCTCATGAGTTCCCCACATTCCCAGGGACTCCACCCAATCCCTCATCTCCAGCCCTTTCATTCTGACATCCCATGAGCCACTGAGAGGCTCCGTGAGGAAGCATTGCCAGCATGTCACGTGGTTAAAACCCCCATCCACCTGCCCCATTTAGGGAGGATCTGTTTTCCTCCCCAAAATGTTCCTTCTCCCTCTGGTTAATGCTGGCAATGCTCTTAAACATGTAGGTTAAGATCTCTAGAATTACCCATCTCTCCTTACTTTGCATACCCACCCAACTAGCTGTCATATCCTGGATGGCTGGACAGGGAGGTCACCTCTAGCAGGTCTCTTCCAAGCTTCCTTCTGTCCTTTTCCCATGGCTGCTTCCACTGTTCAGGCCCCTGCCCCCAGAGCATCACGGCAGCCTCCCACCTCTTCATATTGCTTCCAACCTGTGATGCACACTCTTTGAACAAGGTGGAGGCAGAAGGTGGGGAAAAGCTATTAAGAGCAAAGGACATAACAACAGCTAGTAACCAATGCAAAGAGTGGATGAAGAAACTGTCCCTGTTCCTCCAAACCACTCCCCTAACCCATGTCCCCTAGGGATGACTCGCATTGGTAAGAGGCAGAGTGTGGAGTCAGCCTGAGTAAAGGTGTCCTCTGACTTCTTTGAACTAGTGGTAACATCTTTTTGGTTCCCTCAATAATGGGCTAAGCAACATGTTTTAATGTGTGTGTTCATTTTATATTTGTGTGAGTCATGATTTTACCTTTTTTTTTTTTAATTACCTTTTAACAAGCCTCTCCTAAGTTCCTTTGCAGACTACTGGAAGTAAGCCTTATCCAAACCAGCAAAGCCCGAGACTTGCTGTGTTGATCCTGTGACCCCTGCTCCTCTGTAGAAAACTGAGGTAGCCATTGTTCCTGCTTACCCAGTATGTGTTCTCATTTCCCTTCCCTCAGCAAGCTGCACACTCTGGTTATGGGTAGAGAATGTGCTCCTGCTCTGACCAACTGCATTCCTTGGAAACTGTACTTGATTCAAGGTTTTGCATATAACGTAAATAAGACCAACCAGAATTATTTTCCTGGGATTTAATAAAGGATCACTGGGGAGAAAAGTTTTTTACAGGCTTGCCTAGACTATATAAAACAGAATCTGAGGAAAATCTTATATTGGGAGATGCAACCCCAGGGAAGCAAGAGAAAAGGAAAAAAGGTAAGTCATGCAGGAGTGGAGGGAAATCAAGTTAGTTTAATCCGGCTGGCCTGAAGAAAACCCAGCTGTTTGTTCATTTAGAAAGGCCTTGCAGGACATTTTTTAGAAAGGCCTTGCAGGACTACCCAGGGGCAGTCCATTAAGTGGAATTGGGGAAGACAGGGATGGAATGTATCTGTTGCCTCTTGTCTCTTACTGGAAGTTATCCAATGGACACTAGATTCTTTACACTTGAAGGCTGGGTTTCTTGGTCCCTCTTGGCAGCTGCTGGGGAAGTTTATCTTATATCCCAGAGTATAACATTCTACCCTGCAAGTAGTGGCAGAGTCAACTCAGGTCGGGTTGCACTGGAACTGGAGACTGTCTCAGGCCCTGAGAGTTCTGGATTCTGAGTTACCTCAGTACACTTCCTAGTTCCATCATCCAACAAATATCTCAGCCTGTCATGTGTCAGGCACTGTGCTAGACGTTGGGATACAGCAGTGAGCAAGACTGTTTCCCCCTCCTGCATTTATCTTCTAGTGGCTGAGCAGACTGACAAGCAAATGACTAGGTAGTATGTAAAATGGAGATGGGTACTGTGGAGAAAATAAAGGAGGGGAAGTGAACTAAAAGGTGCTATATATAATAGACCATGAGGGAAATCATCTCTCCTAAGGTGTTTTTTAGCATATTTAAGAGAAGTGAAGAATCAATCTCTGGTAAATATCCAGGCAGAAAGCATTTCACACTGAGAGTACAGAGGGTCTAAGAGAGAGCATAGCTAATGTACTCAGTGAGTGGTTAGGCTGCCAGGTACCTGGAGGACACTGAAACACTGGCAGAAGATGAGGTTAACAAAAGACAGCAGGAGGCCAGATCTTGTTTTTAAGGACTTTGTCTTTTATCATAATACAGGAACCTCTCAGGATTCTGTGGAAAAGATGGCAGTGTAAAAAGCAAGGCAGAAACCTCCTCCCAAAGTCACATAAAACAAAAATACAGCAAATACAACTAATCCTGAAAATGACCTGAAGACTGCAGAACAGATTGCCTACATCTGGGAAGAAGAGAAGACCTCACAGAAAAGGGTAAAGTGGCAAAGACATGATCCAGTGGGACCCAGCCCTCACACACACACCCCCAACCCACAGTTGGAAGAGGAGTTGGGCAGGGAGGGAGTGGAAAGAAGCCCAGGACTGCAGACACCTGGCTCTGGAGATCTGCTCCAGGAACACAAACCACATTACATGTGCTCTGGTGATTAGTGGGGCTCGAAAGCAAAGATGGGTGGAATACTCAGAGAGGCTGAGATTCCAGTTGCTTGTGGAGAACAAGGAGGCAATACCAGTCCCCTGAGACAAAAGAAAAGCAGGCAGTTTGAAGGACTTCCCTGCAGAGAGAGGGGAGCTAGAGGGGCAAAGATTACACAGAGCTGTCTGCTCAGGAGAAAAGGCAGGTGGACAACACCTTTCTGGCCCACTCAGTACAGCAGGTTGAGAACTCTCAGGAACTTCAGATGCTCCATCCCTCCAGCTAGCAGCAAATCCCAGAGGCTCCCCACTGTGGTGCACAGCCTACTGCTCTTTCCTTCTGACAGGTGCCAGTTCCACTCACCTGCCACCCCCTGACACCATCAAGGCAGGCTGGCTGGAGGGTAGCTCTGCCCATGGCAGCTCTAGGGACTCAGCTGCATGGTTCCTCCCTGCACCCACAGCCCACTTGACCTGGCAGTAGAGGCAGGCATTACAGCCAGGAAGGCAGGAAACCCACCCTAGCTCTTTCATCCTAGCAGGCACTGGTCCCACTCACCTGCAGCTCCCACCATTGCACTAAGCCTGAGGGAGGGCAGCTCTAGGGGAGCAGCCCAGAGTGTTCTCCCTGCTTGTGCAATTAGCTGATGGTCCATGTATCCCACCTGAAATCAGATCACTACAAGCAGGGCAGAAAGGTGCCACACCTACTGCATGCCAGCAGCTGGGGCTCCCACACAGAAAATTGAGTTTCAGGGTGGGCTCCTCCTACACAAAGCTATTATTCCATAGGAAATTTTTAAAAAATGAAGAGGCAGGGGAATTTCGTCCAAATAAAACTACAAGAATAAAACACCAGAAAGAGGGCTTAGTGAAACTGAAATCACCAATCTTCTTGATAAACATTTCAAAATAAAAGGCATAAACATGTCCATGGATTTACAGAAAAGTATTCAAGATCTTAGTGAGAACTTCAACAAAGAGAGACAAATCCTGCAAAAACGCTACTCATTGCTGAAGAATACAGAATCTTAAATGAAACATAAAATGGAGGGATTTTAAAGAAGATTAGATGATGTAGAGAGAGTAAATGCAATAGAAATTAGAAAACAGGAGAACAAAGCAACTGATGAACAGAGAGAAAAAACAAACTTGAGGAATGACAGAATAATAAGAGCAGCATGACCAATCCAAATGAAACAATATTCGTATTATAGGGGTACCAGAAGAAGAGGAGAGAGACAAAGGGAAAGAAAGTGTCCTTGAAGAAATAATTGAAAACTTCTCCAATCTGGGAAGAAAACACTCATCAGGTCATGGAATCACAGAGATCCACTAACACAACACTAAGACATACAATAATTAAAATGGCAAGACAACACTAAGACATACAATAGGAAGACAACACTAAGACATACAATAATTAAAATGGCAAAGATCAAGACAAGGAGAGAGTGTTGAAAGCAGCCAGACAGAGAAACTATCACTTATAAAGGAAACCCCAACAGGCTATTGCAGATTTCTCAGCAGAAACCTTACAGGTCAGAAGGGAGTGGCATTATATATTTAATGTAATGAAACAGAAAGGCCTCCAACCAAGAATACCCAACAAGATTTTAATTTAAATTTGAAGCAGGGATCAAACAATTTCAAGATAGGTAAAAGTTGAGGGAATTCACCAACACTAAACCATCCTTACAGGATCTCTTAAAGGGACTGCTCTAGATAGAAATGCTTCTGAAGCTAAATAGATGTCATCAGAGAAAATAAACCCACAGTAAAGGTAGTAGACTAATTAATTACTAGGCAAATATAAAATTAAATCAAGTACTCACAAAGTTATTAAAGGGATACATAAAGAGTGCAGAATATGATACGTAATATATAAAGTCTGGATGAGGAAAAAGAAGGGGAGAAAAAAAGTACTTTTATATTGTGTGTGAAATAGAATAATCTGATTTGAGATAGACTGTTGGATAGTAAGGAAGCTATCCTTAAACCTTGGGTAACCACAAATCTAAAGCCTGCAGTGACAATAAGTACATATCTATCGATAATCACCCTAAGTATAAATGGACTGAAAGCGCCAATCAAAAGACATAGAGTTGCAGAATGGATAAAAAGAACAAGGCCCATCTTTGTGCTGTGTAGAGGAGACTCACTTCAAACCCACAGACATACACAGACTGATAGTAAAGTGATGGAAAAGATATTTCATACAACTAATAGGGAGAGAAAAGCAGAAGTAGCAGTACGTAGACAAAACTTCAAAACAAAAAAGTAACCAGAGACAAAGAAGGACATTACATAATTATAGAGGGGTCAGTGCAACAAAAGGAAATACCATTATAAATATCTATGCACCTAATATGGAAGCACCTAAATATGAGAAAAAAATACTAACAGAATTAAAGGGGAAAATAGAATGCAACACATTCGTTTTAAGAGACTTTAACATACCAGTCACACCAATAGGTCAACCAGACAGAAAATAAGTAAGGGGACACAGGCACTGAATAATTCATTAGAACAGATGGACCTAACAGACATCTACAGAACACTCCACTCAAAAGCAGCAGGACACACATTCTTCTCAAGTGTACATGGGCTGTTCTCCAGAATAGATCACATATTAGGCCATAAAAAGAGCCTCAGTAAATTTAAAAAGATTGAAATTGTACCAACCAGCATCTCAGACCACAAAGGTATGAAACTAGAAACAAATTATGCAAAGAAAACAATAAAGCCCACAAACACACAGAAGCTGAACAACACGCTCCTAAATGATCAATGAATCGATGAACAAATTAAAACAGGGATCAAGCAATGTGGAGACAAATGACAACAACTTACCAGCCCAAAACCTGTGGGAGGCAGCAGAAGGCAATTCTAAGAGGAAAGTACATAGCAATACAGACTTACCTCAAGAAACGAGAACAATCTCAAAGGAACAGTCTAAACTCACAATTATTGAAACTAGAAATAGAAGAACAAGTGGGGCCCAAAGTCATTATAAAGAGGGACTTAATAAAGATTAGAGCAGAAATAGATAGAGAAGAATAAAACAATAGAATCAATGAAAACCAAAAGCTGGTTCTTTGAGAAAATAAACAAAATAGATAAATCTCTAGCCAAACTTATCAAGAAAAAAAGGAGTGTACACACATAAACAGAATCAGAAGCAAAAAAAGGAGAAATCATAGCAGACACTGCCAGATATACAAAGAATTGTTAGAGAATACTATGAAAAATTGTGTGCCTTCAAACTGGATAACCTAGACAACATTCTAGAAAAATACAACCTTCCAAGGCTGACTCAGGAAGTAACAGAAAATCTGAAAAGACCAATTAACAGCAACGAAATTGAACTGGTAATAAAAAAAAATACCTAAGGGGGGCGGGGCCAAGATGGCAGCGTGAGTAGGACAGTGGGAATCTCCTCCCCAAAACATATATTTTTGAACATACAACAAATACAACTATCCCTAAAAGAGAGACCAGAAGATACAGGATAACAGCCAGACTATATCCACACCTGTGAGAACCCAGCACCTCGCAAAGGGAGTAAGATACAAGCCCCGGCCCTGCAGGACCCAAGCGCCCCTCACCCCAGCTCCTGGCAGGAGGAGAGAAGTCGGAGCGGGGAGGGAGAGAGAGCCCAGGACTGCTAAACACCTAGCCCTAGCCATCCCCACCCAGAGCGCAGACATACAGTGCATGGGGTGCTGGATACTAGGGAAACAGGACAGTAAGACCTGTGAGTGGTTCCCCGCAGCCAGCACCCCCGGGACAAAGAAAAGTGAATGCTTTTTGAAAGTCTTAAAGGGACAGGGACCCCATCACTGGACAGAAGCATCCCGGGACATATAGCCCAGCAGCTGGGAATCCCTGGGAACTCCAGGCACCCTAACCCCTGAGCAGCAGCTCTGAGACCCCTCACAGCGATAAACAACCCCCCGTCCATTTCCCTCCAAAGCGGCTCCACCATACCAGGGCAGCAGCCTGAGGCTGGCCACGCCCACAGCAAGGGAACTTTCTCCATAGCAGCCAGGCAAGATACAGAGACCCAGTCTACAAGCAACTGCCCAACACAAGCACCTAGGGGTCACCGTTGTCCCAGTAAAGAAAGGCCAGGAGCCAGTGGAAAGGGTCTTGGCTCTCCCAGCTGACAGACGAGTCAATAGCATACCACTGCATCTATCAACAAGAAAAAGCAAAAAAATTTGATCCAGACCAGGCTAACCCAGACATCTTCCACATCCTCTCCTGAGAAGGAATCTGGGGAGATAGATTTAACCAATCTTCCTGAAAAAGAATTCAAAACAAAAGTCATAACCATGCTGATGGACTTGCAGAGAAATATGCAAGAACCAAGGAGGGAGAATACAAAAATAAAACAATCTCTGGAGGACATCAAAGCAGAATGGACAAGATGTAAGAGACCATTAATGGACTAGAAATCAGAGAACAGGAATGCAGAGAAGCTGATGCAGACAGAGATAGAAGGATCTCCAGGAATGAAAGAATATTAAGAGAACTGTGTGATCAATCAAAACGGAAAAATATTTGCATCATAGGAGTACAAGAAGAGGAAGAGAGATAAAAAGGGATAGAAAGTGTCTTTGAAGAAATAACTGCTGAAAACTTCCCCAAACTAGGGGAGGAAATAGCATCTCAGACCACAAAAGCACACAGAACTCCCATGAAAAGGGACCCAAGGAGGGCAACACCAACAAACATAATAATTAAAATGGCAAAGATCAAAGAAAAGGACAGAGTATTAAAGGCAGCCAGAGAGAAAAAAAAGGTCACCTACAAAGGAAAACCCATCAGGCTATCATCAGACTTCTCAACAGAAACATTACAGTCCAGAAGAGAATGGCATGATATATTTAATGCAATGAAACAGAAGGGCTTTGAACCAAGAATACTGTATCCAGCACGATTATCATTTAAATATGAAGGAGGGATTAAACAATTCCCAGACAAGGAAAAGTTGAGGGAATTTGCCTCTCACAAACCACCTCTGCAGGGTATCTTAGAGGGACTGCTCTAGATGGGAACACTCCTAAAAGGAGCACAGAACAAAACACCGAACATGTGAAGAATGGAAGAGGAGGAATAAGAACAGAGAGAAATAAAGAATCATCAGACAGTGTTTATAATAGTTCAATAAGCAATTTAAGTTAGACAATAAGATAGTAAAGAGCTAACCTTGAACCTTTGGTAAACACAGACTTAAAGCCTGCAATGGCAATAAGTACATATTTTTCAATAATCACCCTAAATGTAAATGGACTGAATGCACCAATCAGAAGACACAGTGTAACAGAATGGATAAAAAAGCAAGACCCATCTATCTGCTACTTACAAGAGACTCACCTCAAACTCAAAGACATGCACGGGTTAAAAGTCAAGGGATGGAAAAAGATCTTTCATGCAAACAACAGGGAGAAAAAAGGTGTTGCAATACTGGTATCAGACAAAATAGACTTCAAAACAAAGAAAGTAACAAGAGATAAAGAAGGACATTACATAATGATAAAGGGCTCAGTCCAACAAGAGGATATAACCATTATAAATATACATGCACCCAATACAGGAACACGAACATACGTGTAACAAATACTAACAGAATTAAAGGAGGAACTAGAATGCAATGCATTCATTTTAGGAGACTTCAACACACTACTCACTCCAAAGGACAGATCCACCAGACAGAAAATAAGTAAGGACACAGAGGCACTGAACAACACACTAGAACAGATGGACCTATTAGACATCTATAGAACTCTACATCCAAAAGCAACAGGATACACATTCTTCTCAAGTGCACATGGAACATTCTCCAGAATAGACCACATACTAGGCCACAAAAAGAGCCTCAGTGAATTCCAAAAGATTGAAATCCTACCAACCAACTTTTCAGACCACAAAGGTATAAAACTAGAAATAAATTGTACAAAGAAAGCAAAAAGGCACACAAACACATGGAGGCTTAACAACATGCTCTTAAATAATCAATGGATCAATGACCAAATTAAAATGGGGATCCAGCAATATATGGAAACAAATGACAACAATACAAAGCCCCAACTACTGTGGGACACAGCAAAAGCGGTCTTAAGAGGAAAGTATATAGCAATCCAGGCATCTTTAAAGAAGGAAGAACAATCCCAAATGAATAGTCTAATGTCACAATTATCGAAATTGGAAAAAGAAGAACAAATGAAGCCTAAGGTCAGCAGAAGGAGGGACATAATAAAGATCAGAGAAGAAATAAATAAACTTGAGAAGAATAAAAAAATAGAAAAAATCAATGAAACCAAGAGCCAGTTCTTCAAGAGAATAAACAAAATAGGTAAGCCCCTAGCCATACTTATTAAGAGAAAAAGAGAAAACACACATCAACAGAATCAGAAACAAGAAAGGAAAAATCACGACAGACCCCAGAGAAATACAAAGAATTATTAGAGACTACTATGAAAACCTATATGCTAACAAGCTGGCAAACATAGGAGAAATGGACAACTTCCTAGAAAAATACAATCTTCCAAGACTGACCCAGAAAGAAACAGAAAATCTAAACAGACCAATTACCAGCAACGAAATTGAAGCGGTAGTCAAAAAACTACCCAAGAACTAAACCCCCAGGCCAGATGAATTTACCTCGGAATTTTATCAGACATACAGAGAAGACCTAGTACCCATTCTCCTTAAAGTTTTCCAAAAAATAGAAGAGGAAGGAATACTCCCAAACTCATTCTATGAAGCCAACATCACCCTAATACCAAAACCAGGCAAAAACCCTACCAAAAAAGAAAACTACAGACCAATATCCCTGATGAACGTAGATGCAAAAATACTCAACAAAATATTAGCAAACCGAATTCAAAAATACATCAAGAGGATCATACACCATGACCAAGTGGGATTCATCCCAGGGATGCAAGGATGGTACAACATTCGAAAATCCATCAACATCATCCACCACATCAACAAAAAGGAAAAAACCACATGATCATCTCCATAGATGCTGAAAAAGCATTCGACAAAATTCAACATCCATTCATGATAAAAACTCTCAACAAAATGCATATAGAGGGCAAGTACCTCAACACAAAAAAGACCACATATGAGAAACCCACAGCCAACCTCATACTGAACAGTGAGAAGCTGAAAGCTTTTCCTCTGAGATAGGGAACAAGACAGGGATGCTCACTATCCCCACTGTTATTCAACATAGTACTAGAGGTCTTAGCCACGGCAATTAGACAAAACAAAGAAATACAAGGAATCCAGACTGGTAAAGAAGTCAAACTGTCACTAACTGCAGATGACATGATATTGTTCATTAAAAAACCCTAAAGACTCCACTGCAAAACTAGTAGAACTAATATCGGAATTCAGCAAAGTTGCAGGATACAAAATTAACACACAGAAATCTGTGGCTTTCCTATACACTAACAATGAACTAATAGAGAAATCAGGAAAACAATTCCATTCACAACAGCATCAAAAAGAATAAAATACCTAGGAATAAACCTAACCAAGGAAGTGAAAGACCTATACCCTGAAAACTATAAGACACTCTTAAGAGAAATTAAAGAGGTCACTAAAAAATGGGAACTCATCCCATGCTCCTGGCTAGGAAGAATTAATATTGTCAAAATGGCCATCCTATCCAAAACAACATACAGATTCGATGCTATCCCTATCAAATTACCAAGAGCATTCTTCAGTGAACTGGAACAAATAGTTCAAAAATTCATATGGAAACACCAAAGCAAAAATCTCTTAGACATGAACATGAGTGACCTCTTCTTGAACATATCTCCCCAGGCAAGGGAAACAAAAGCAAAAATGAAGAAGTGAGACTATATCAAGCTGAAAAGCTTCTGTACAGCAAAGGATACCATCAATAGAACAAAAAGGTATCCTACAGTATGGGAGAATATATTCATAAATGACAGATCTGATAAAGGGTTGACATCCAAAATATATAAAGAGCTCACACACCTCAACAAACAAAAAGCAAATAATCCAATAAAAAAATGGGCAGAGGTGCTGAATAGACAGTTCTCTAAAGAAGTTCAGATGGCCAACAGACACATGAAAAGATGCTCCACATCGCTTGTCATCAGAGAACTGCAAATTAAAACCACAATGAGATATCACCTCACAGTACTAAGGATGACTCCCATCCAAAAGACAGACAACAACAAATGTTGGCAAGGTTGTGGAGAAAGGGGAACCCTCCTACACTGCCAGTGGGAATGTAAATTAGTTCAACCATTGTGGAAAGCAGTATGGAGGTTCCTCAAAATGCTCAAAATAGAAATACCATTTGACCCAGGAATTCCACTTCTAGGAATTTACCCTAAGAATGCAGCACTCCAGTTTGAAAAAGATAGATGCACCCCTATGTTTATCGCAGCACTATTTACAATAGCCCAGATATGGGAGCAACCTAAATGTCCATCAGTAGATGAATGGATAAAGAGGAACTGGTACATATACACAATGGAATATTACTCAGCCATAAGAAGAAAACAGATCCTACCATTTGTAACAACATGGATGGAGCTAGAGGATATTATGCTCAGAGAAATAAGCCAGGCAGAGAAAGACAAGTACCAAGTGATTTCACTCATATGTGGATTATAAGAACAAAGGAAAACTGAAGGAACAAAACAGCAGTAGAATCACAGAATCCAAAAATGGACTTACAGTTACCAAAGGGATAGGGACTGGGTAGGATGGGTGGGAAGGGAGGGATAAGGGCGGGGAAAAAGAAAGCGGCATTTTGGTTAGCATGTATAGTGTGTGTGGGGCACGGGGAGGGCTGTGCAACACAGAGAAGACAAGTAGTGATTTTGCAGCAACTTGCTACGCTGATGGACAGTAACTGTGAAGACATATGTGGGGGGCACTTGTTGAAGAGGGAGCTTAGTAAACATAATGTCCTTCATGTTGTTGTAGATTAATGATACCAAAAAAAAAAACTAAGTACAAAACCCCTGGATCAGATGGCTTCACTGTTGAATTTTATCAAACATTTAGTGAAGACCTAATACCCATCCTTCTTGAAGTATTCCACAAAGAAGAGGAGGGAATACTTCCATATTCATTCTAAGAGGCCATAATCACTCTAATATCAAACCCAGACAAAGACACCACAAAAAAAAGAAAATTACAGACCAGTATCCCTGATGAACAAAGATGCAAAAATCCTCATCAAAATATTGACAAACAGAATCCAAAAATACATTAAAAACATCACCTGTAATGATCAAGTGGAATTTATTCCAGTGATGCAAGAATGGTACAATATTCAAAAATCCATCATCCACCACATCAACACAAATCACATGATCATCTCCACAGGTGCTGAAAAATTGTTTAACAAAATTCAACATCCCTTCATGAAAAAAACTCTCAACAAAATGGTTATAGAGGGTACATATCTCAACATAATAAAGGCCATACATGACAAGCCCACAACCAATATCAGACTTAATGGCAAAAAACTGAGAGCTTTTCCTCTAAGATCGGGAACAAGGATGCCCACTCTCCCCACTTTTATTCAACATCGTTCTGGAGGTCCTCGGCACAGCAATGAGACAACACGAAGAAATAAAAGGCATCCAGATGGGTAAGAATGCAGTTAAACTGTCACTGTTTGCAGATAAAATGATATTATACATAGAAAACCCTAGACTCCACCAAAAAGCTATTAGAGTAACTGAATTCAGCAACGTTGTCGAACACAAAATTAATACAGAAAAATCTGTTGCATTCCTATATACTAACAATGAATTAGTAGAAAGGGAAATCAGGAAGACAACCATTTACGATTGCATCAAAAAGAATAAAAGACCTAGGAATAAAGCTAACCAAGGACGTGAAATACATATACTCTGAAAACTGTAAGACACTCATGAGAGAAATTAAAGGAGATGGAAATCTTCCCTGTGCTCATGGACATGGAGAATTAAGAATGCCAAAATGGCCATCCTGCATAAGGCAATCTACAGATTCAATGCCATCCCTATCAAAATATCAACAGCATTCTTCAACAAACTAGAACAAATTGTTCTGAAATTCGTATGAAAGCACAAAGACCCAGAACAGCCAAAGCAATTCTGAGATGGAAGAATAAAGCTGAGGGAATTACACTCCCCAACTTCAAGCTCTACTACAAAGTCACACAAATCAAAACAATTTCGTACTGGCACTAGAACAGACCCATGAATCAATGGAACAGAATAGAGAGCCCAGATATAAACTCATACATCTATGGTCAATTACCATATGATAAAGGAGCCATGAATATACAAGGGGGAATAGACAACCTCTTCAATAACTGGTGCTGGGAAAACTGGACAGCTACATGTAAGAGAATGAAACTGGAATACTGCCTAACTCCATACATTAAGCTCAAAATGGATCAAAGACTTGCAATGTAAGTCATGAAACAATAAAACTCTTAGAAGAAAACATAGGCAAAAATCTCTTGAGTATAAATAAACATGAGCAAATTTGTCCTAAACACATCTCTTTGGGCAAAGGAAATGAAAGCAAAAATGAACAAAAGGACTAGATCAAACTAAAAAGCTTCTGTACAGCGAAGGAGACCATCAGCAGAACAAAAAGGCATCCTATAGTATGGGAGAATATATTTGTAAATGACTCATCTCATGGGGGTTAACAGCCCAAATACATTAAGAACTCATGTGCCTCAATGCCAAAAACACCAATAAGCCAATCAAAAGATGGCTAGAGGATCTGAACAGACAGTTCTCCAAAGAAGAAATATGGATGATCAGCAGACATTTGAAAAGATGCTCCACATCACTAATTATCAGAGAAATGCAAATTAAAGCCACAGTGAGATATCATCTCACACCAGTTAGATGGCCAATATCAAGAAGACAAGAAACAACAAATGCTGGAGAGGATGCAGAAAAAGGGGAACCCCCCTACACTGTTGGTGGGAATTTCAATTGATTCACCCATTGTGGAAAGCAATATGGAGGTTCCTCAAAAAAATAAAAATAGAAATACCATTTGACCCAGGAATTCTAATCCTAAGAATTTACTCAAAGAATACAAGTTCTCAAATTCAAAAAGACATATGCACCCCTTTGCTTATTGCAGCACTATTTACAATAGCCAAGATTTGGAAGCAACCTAAGTGTCCATCAATAGGTGAGTGGATAAGGAAGATGTACATAGAAACAGTGAAGTATTTTCAGCCATAAAAAGAAAAAAATCATACCATTTGCAAGAACGTGGATGGAGGTAGAGGGTGTTATGAAGTAAGCCAGGTGGAGAAAGACAAGTACCAAATGATTTCACTCATTTGTGGAGCATAAGAACAAAGCAAAACTGAAGGAACAAAACAGAAGCAGACTCACAGACTCCAAGTAGGGATTGGAAGTTACCAAAAGGAAGGGGTTGAAAAGGGTGGGTAGGGAGGAAGAGAGAAGGGGGTTAAAGAGCAGTATAATTAGCAATCACAATATAGGTGGGTCATTGGGAAAGCAGTGCAGCACAGAAAAGAGAAGTAATGAGTCTATAGCATCTTACTATGCTAATAGACAGTGACTGCAATGGTATGTGAGTGAGGACTTGATAATGTGGGTGATGTTGAAACCACAATGTTGTTCATGTGAAACCTTCAAAGATTGTATATCAATGATACTTTAATAAAAGAAACTTAAAAAAATCCTACCATTTGCAACCACATGGATGGTGCTAGAGAGTATTATGCATAGTGAAATAACCCTGGCAGAGAAAGACAAATACCATATTATTTCACCCATTTGTGGAGTATAAAAACAAAGCAAAAATGAAGGAACAAAATAGCAGCAAAGTCAGAAACACTGAGAAGGGACTAGTGGTTACCAAAGGGAAGGGAAAAGGGGATTAAGGGGTACTATAATTCGCAGTCACAATATAGGTAGATTCAGGTAAGGCAGTACAGCATAGAGAAGACAATTACTCCATAACATCTTACTATGCTAATAGACCATGACCACAACATATGGGGGTGAGGACTTGGTAATATGGGTGAATGTTGAAACCACTGCGTTGTTTACATGAAAGCATCACTTTTCTATCAATGATATTTTTTTTAAAAAAGCATTCACAGGAACAAAAAAAAAGATGGGAATTTCTGAAAGATCTGAGCAGAGTGGTCTGTCTTATCTTTTAAAAGGGTCACTGTGGTTATTGTGTTGACAGCAGACTGTAGGAAGCAAGCACGGAAGTAGGGAAAACAGGCTCTTGGAGTTTCCCCAGTGAGAGATGACGATGGCTTGGCCCAGGCTGGTGGCCATGGAGGCAGTGGTAAGGGGCGGGAGTCTGGATACTTTGGCAATATAGCACCTGACAGGTATGAAAAGTCTTTATTTCATGCTAAATACTTCCTCATCACTTCTTTGGGCAATAGCCAGGGTGCTAGCCTTTTTACAAAGATGACTTCTGAACAGTTAGAACAGAGTTAATAGTTCCTGAGATACAGAAAAAGTGGCTGGGGGAAAAATTGGGATTTCACTGTTGAGATACCTATTAGACAGCCAAGTGTCAGTGTCAGGTAGATAGAGATCTTGGAGTTGAGGGGTGAGGTCTCAGCTGACCACAGTTCCAGGGTGCCCAGAGAAATATAAAGGAGCCAACATATTACTTTTGCTTAAGCTGGCGTTAGGGGAGTTCTAGCAATTGCTACCCAACCAGTCCTGTCTTGCCTTCCCTGTGCCCCCTAATTCCTTGTCTCACCAGTGCTCAATCTGTAGCCACATCCAGCTGTGCACAGTTGCAGTGGTCACTTCTCTCACCACTGTCTCAATCTAGACCAACGTATATTGATCTGCTTACAACTTAACTCTGCTTTGTCCTTGTTATTTGAAGCAAAACCCTTCTTTCTACTCCACTATTTTCCAAATGAAAAATTAACTTCATTTTCAGGCCTGCAGCCCTTACCCAGGTCTTTGTCCAAGGCAGTTTTACACAGATGCCAGTCTCATGCAAACCACAGCCAACGTGTTGCACAGCCCCTTTCAGATGCTTGCTGTACAAGCACACAAGATAAGCAGCTGCTGTCGTGAATGCCTGGGTTAGTGTGCTCACCCTATATTCCTGTTTAGTAAAAGAGACCATTGTAACAGGCGTAGCACCCTGGTTGTTGCCCAAAGAAATAATGAGGAAGTATTTAGCATGAAATAAAGACTTTTCATACTGTGGATGGTCCATGAAATTCCAACTGCCTGTTACCTGCCATGAAGCTTGTGCCAAGGGTCAAGGTTATAAACTGCAACTCATCCCAGGCTTTTCCTGTTGCCAAAAATCAACCTGGTGACTGATCCCAGCACCTGTCTTGCCTCTGAGTTAAAGGTAAAATGTATCTCATTCTAGAATAGACCTGGAATCCAGGGACATTTTGAGAGTCAACCTTTTAGTTCTGTAAAAGTTCTAAAACTGAGCCTCCAGAGTTATGTACTGTAGATACAGACCTAACAGAGTGCCAGCTCCTGAGTTATCTGGAGGGCTGATGCTGAATTCATAGTAATAGGCAACAATGAGCATCACTACACATACTAATGTGTGAGTTCCTATTGTCATTTTCCTTTGTCTGAAGGTAATAAATTTCCTCTTATGTAAGTGGCAGATGGTTGGATTATTACTTTTAAACCTTATACATACATATGTATCTTTTTTTGGTATCATTAATCTACAATTACATGAAGAACATTATGTTTACTAGGCTCCCCCCTTCACCAAGTCCCCCCCACATACCCCTTCACAGTCACTGTCCATCAGCATAGTAAGATGCTATAGAGTCACTACTTGTCTTCTCTGTGTTGCACAGCCTTCTCCGTGCCCCACACATACTATACATGCTAATCGTAATGCCCCCTTTCTTTTTCCCCACTCTTGTCCCTCCCTTCCCACCCATCCTCCCCAGTCCCTTTCCCTTTGGTAACTGTAAGTCCATTCTTGGGTTCTGTGATTCTGCTGCTGTTTTGTTCCTTCAGTTTTCCTTTGTTCTTATACTCCACATATGAGTGAAATCATTTGGTACTTGTCTTTCTCCACCTGGCTTATTTCATTGAGCATAATACCCTCTAGCACCATCCATGTTGTTGCAAATGGTAGGATCTGTTTCTTTCTTATGGCTGAGTAATATTCCATTGTGTATATGTACCAGTTCTTCTTTATCCATTCATCTACTGATGGACATTTAGTTTGCTTCCATATCTTGGCTATTGTAAATAGTGCAGCGATAAACATAGGGGTGCATCTGTCTTTTTCAAACTGGAGTGCTGCATTCTTAGGGTAAATTCCTAGAAGTGGAATTCCTGGGTCAAATGATATTTCTATTTTGAGCATTCTGAGGAACCTCCATACTGCTTTCCACAATGGTTGAACTAATTTACATTCCCACCAGCAGTGTAGGAGGGTTCCCCTTTCTCCACAACCTTGCCAACATTTGTTGTTGTTTGTCTTTTCAATGATGGCCATCCTTACTGGTGTGAGGTGATATCTCATTGTGGTTTTAATTTGCATTTCTCTGATGACAAGTGATGTAGAGCATCTTTTTATGTGTCTGTTGGCCACATATGTATCTTTTTAAGGAAAAGTCAGCCCATGTGGTCTAGAGAGGGACTAGGCTCTAAGACCAGGACCTCAGCTATTAACAGCCTGCTGACTGCAGAGGAGAGAAGGCTGATGCTTTTTAAGACACCCCTCTAGGCAAACCCAATGTTCAAGGGCCTGGGATCCTGAGCAACTCAGACTCTTTAATCTGATGGACAGGAATTTGTATTTCATCTCATTAACTTCAGTCCACAGTTCTGTCTATCAAGGCTTCTTTGATTTATTATTGTCATTCTCTCTACTGTATCCTTCTCTGTTTGGCTCATTTCCAAAAGCAACTAAAATTTGGAAAAGGAAATGACATTCTGAGTGTCAGTACTGCTCAGAGTGAGTCTTATAAGCTCCCCAACTCACACTGCACTAAAATTCTGCATTTTGACAAGTCATAAATCTTCAGAGAAGGTGGGATCTCGGTAAACTGTCAGGTTAAGAATTTCTTGATACCCAGAATTTTGTTGAGTTAAAACTTAAGTCAGCATTGTAGATAGGTAGTTCCTGAATTTCCAGTCAAATAGAGGAGAGGATCTTGTATCTACCTCTTGGAAATAAAAATCTGATTAGAGACCCTTACACAATAAGGACAAGTGAATAAGGAAACATACAAACAGAAGTGATTGTGTAGATACAGATATTCCAGCAGTATTTACAAGATGCCATGCCCACTTGGGTGAAAGCAAGTATGTGAACATGTGGGCAAAACTCCACCCCATTCTCACTGGGTGCCAATCCGAGGAGCCGGCTGAGATTCTTCCGGGTATGAACTGCCTGATAGAGAGTAAATGGATGCTCTGTCCAAAGGCTTTGCCACACTCATTACACTGATAGGGTCTCTCCCCGTGTGGATTCTCTGGTGCACAATAGGGTGTGAGCTACAACTGAAGGCTTTGCTACACTCATTACACTCAAATGGTTTCTCACCTGTGGGATCCTCTGATGGACAGTGAGGCATGAAGTCCGGCTGAAGGCTTTGCCACACTTAACCACATTCAAAAGATTTCTCCCCAGTGTGGATGCCCTGATGAACTAGGAGATTTGACCTCTGGTTGAAGTTCTTCCCACATTCCTGGCATTCTCACCACTGTGTATCCACTGATGCTGTATGATGTGTGACCTCTCTCTAAAGCCTTCTCTGCATTCATTACATAGAAAAGGTTTCTCCCCAGTGTGGATTCTCTGGTGCATGATGAGGTTTGCACTTTTCCACACTCCTTACAGATGACGGGTTTCTCCTGGAGGTAGTTTTTTTGCCCTCTTTCTCCATCACTGGCACTTTCGTCTCTGAGGACAACACACCCATAAACTCCCATCCTTTTTCTTACTCTCAGTTCCACCTGGCTTCCCTGCTGCCTCTCTGCACTTCCCTTCCCTCCCAGGGCTTCTGGACACCTGGTGGCCACAGGGGTCACACACTGAAGCCTCTCGTAAGCTGTGGCATGTGTTCTCACTTCTGAAACTAGCTCCTTGTCCTTCTCCCTGTGGATTCTTGAATGTGAGATACTTCTTGAGCCTGGATTAAAGCAGTTCTCAAATTCTTTACCTTTCTCGCTTTTCTTCTCTGGGGAGATTTTTTGCACCTTTGATTTCTGCTTCCCTTAAGTCTCTGGGCCTGGTTCTCATCTCCCTGGCAAGATTTCCCTGGTGAATTTCCAAAAAGTCATACCAATTTCTGAATCCTCCAATCCTACATTCTTTTTTTTTTTTGACAATGATTACAGATAAATTTATTAAGCTACTATTGATCTCATGTATTGGGACAAAAAAATCACTTTCAGAATTTGAACACCTTAATGTCATTAATAATTGTACTTATTTGGTTTGTTTTTATTAAGCAATCCTTTTCTATATTTAAATATTAAATCATAATATAATGTATATCTTGAAGTGTCCATTTACTTCTGTTTCCACTTCATGTCCACTTTGCTTTAATTAATTACCAATTTTAGTCTTCAGGTTTTTTTTGTTCCCCCACCCCAGTGCCTCTCATCAGCCTGTCCCCTGATAGCTGCGACAGTGTCTGCCTCACAGTCACTTACTTGGCTCCTGGCACTCGGTGGGGCTAGGTGCCAATGCAAGCTCCACAGTGGGATGAAAAGAAAATCACCATCTTCCCTCTCTGGGGCTGTCTGCCTGTCAGGCCAGGTAGTGCTCATTATTAGAGGAAGTACACAAAGTCTTGCAAAATTATATTAGCTCTGAAATTTCTGAATAATTGGTAAATACGTGGGAAACCCCAAGAAAAAAATGGGATGTTTTCCTATCAATTCTTCCACTTGGTTTTTTAGCCCTGCCAGCTATAGCTCTATGATCAGCATCTTTTTGGTCAGGAGACTTAACATGTTGTGGGTAAAATTGTAATATTTCCAGAGTATCTTGCCTGGCTTTAGTACATGTGCATGTCAATAGGCATTCAGAGGTGGAAAGATGTATGGTTTTAGTGTATTTGCATCATTCCTCAGGGGTGGAGAGAAGTTCATCTCCATATCAGTGGGTAATTACCTGGGCAAGGAAGGCTCATCTGTACCTGGGAGGTGAGGGGAGGGCCCGTTTTGCTGCTGCCACAGTAGGAGTGAAAGAGGGCCTGGACTGCAGTTTGTGAGCAAGAAACGGATTTTAAACTTTATTTCTCCCTTTGACTGATTTCGATTTTTAGAGGTATTTTGTCCCAGGATTTCCTCTCCCTGGACTTACACATATACTCTCCAAGTAGATATGCTCACATCTCACCCACTCAAAAACAATCCTCACTTACCACTGTTTCATCAACATCAACACTGATGAGGCTGAGACCTCATCTCTTTCCCCTGACCTCACCCAGCCTTGCAAAAGAATTTGTACTTCATCTTTCAGGCACTCCTCAACATGTTAGACAGGAAAATAGATACGAGCAGGGTGGAAAGAGAACAAGGTCAGTAAAGTCTCCTAGAAAGGATTCAGTTAACCAGTTAAAACTAGAAATCCAGAAAAGACTCACTTAACAAGTTAATCAGTTAAAGTTCAAAAGGTCAAGAGCAACTTGGCCTTGTATGTTTGAATATTCCCCAGATAAGGAAAAGTATCAGCACAGCCCATGTCTTCATTGTGTCAATTAGATCATTGTAAGGTTTAATCTAGCCTGCTAAAAGGCCCACCTATAAACAGCATAATAAAGACAGGGAGATCCCACCTTAAAGCCAAAATTGCATTTTGGAAAAAAAAAAAAAAACCCAGGAAGTTTAAGAAGAAAGATTCTTAACATACTCTTTAGCAAACAAATAACTTAGCCCACCTTGGAGGAAGGGCAGACAGTCTTGACTGATATGCTCCCAAACCAGGAAGCTGCTATCCTGGGAGGGGGCCAGAGCAGCAAATTTCTTGTGTTAAGCTAATTTTGCAGAATTACCTAGAGGACTAATAAGAAACTTAACATCTCATCAAAGATACTTGGGACTATAAGATAAATTCCAATAAATTCCAACCGAAATAAGCAGGCAAAGAGAGGCAACAAAGGGCCAGGCAGTTTATTTGAACGCATTCCCCGGGTGATGTTCCTCAGTCTGAAACACAGGCTGGGGAAGTCACACCCAGCAGGGCAGGCAGCAAGTTTTTAAAGAAGGCAGGGGGAGGGAGAGCAAAGGTGTACAGTGACACGAGGATTGGCTAGCCTAGGGTACGTGGGGGTCTCTCATTGGCCTTTAGCCAGGTACTGGAAAGTTACCACTACTCTTCTAGCTTGGAGGAAGGGCTCTAGTTAGGAATGTTATCCGATCAGGCTCTGGAATGTTGTCAGACTGGAACCTGTTGGTCTCTTTGCCTTGTTTGGTGAGGCCTGAGCTTGTCGATCAGGCTCACCCCTTTCCCTGGTGCCTCCAGCCGTACAGGGACCACTTAACAAGCCCTCATCCTAGCACTTTGTCACACCCCTAAAAAAATCCTTAAAAGGGGGAACCCCCAGCTTTTCAGGGCTCTCCTCTTTCTGAGGTCTCTCACACTTTCGAAATGCATAACTTTAACTTTTCCCAACCCTTCATGGCACTCCTCTCTCTGAGGTTGCCCACACTTTCTAAGTGTGTAACCTTTTAATCTTAAACTCTTTCTCTCCAAACTTTCAGGGCACTCCTTTCTCTGAGGTCACCTGCACTTTCTCTCTAAGTAACTTTAAATAAAACATTTACTCTGCTTCACTATCGCATCTCTGCCCTTCAATTCTTTGTCGCGGCAGAGTCAAGGACTAAGGATAATACAAACGCCTTTCCCCCAACAAATCCACTACAAACTGTAGTCCCAACCATTCTACAAAAATGATTCAAAGGTTGCCAATGCCTTTCTATGGGTAAAGTCTAAAATTCTTCCCCTTATTTGACTCTTGTAGTGTGTTTATATATATATATATATATATATATGTATATATATATATATATATATATATATATTCCTCTCTCTCTCTCTATATATATATATATATATAACAATTTACTTGTTCCCCCTCTTCCAGCCAATCTAATAACATGGAATAGCAACAGCAATAAGATCTTGATATTCCTCAAGCCAGAGGATTCAGCCTATGCAGATTAAGTAAATGTACTTTACAGCACAATCTCTCACTAAGCACAAAGTAGGTTTCCACACTTGTTTACTCATTCCTAACAACCATGCTAGATTGCTCACAAAACTTTTACCAAACATTAGACAAAGTCACACCTCTCTTTAAGGATTTTTTTCTTGACAACAGCAACACAATCATGATAATTCTCAAGCCTGAGAATTCAGCTAGGTTCAAATTCCCATGCAGATTAAGTCCAAATCTCATCCATTCCCACCATTATGAGGCAGTTGCAGCCAGGGGGCACATCCAGGACACAAGAACTGTAGAAACAAATAACCATGATTTGGGGGGACACTTTGCTATTATTCCAGGAATACACAGGAAGCCAGGTTCCAGGCCTTTTCCCCAAGGTGCCAGAAGAGACAGCCATTGATGGTCCATTTGTTGAAATGTCCAGGGCCACTTCCATTTTATTCCTAATTGTTGCACTCATCCTTACAATGCATGTCCAATAAAGTGGGTGCCTTGATTGTGCTCAATCACTGGTCACCAGTCATAGTCTGCAAAGAGATGCTCTAGGCTCCTCTTGGTAGCTTGCTGATCTGGACAACATGCAGGGCACTCCTTCCAGGCTTGGCTGACTTCTTCAAAGGTCAATGGCAAGCCCCACTGATGGGCAACAGCCCACATTGTCTTTTGCCCCACATGCAACAAACGTAGATGTAGCCATTGGGCCACATCAGAGGGCAACTTTCCTTCTAGCCAGCATACCTGGGCCAATGCATCTGCTTCATTCTTCCCTGGGGATGCCAAAGGCAAATGGCCAGTCACATGATATACAGTAGGTGTCCATGTCACACCACTACGTGACCTTTGGGTTCTGTCTCTCACCCACCTTGCTATGGGATAAGTGGTTATTACCTTGATCAGAGCTGTTCCGGCAATGGGCTCCATAGCCAGCAAGGTGTGGTACACAGCAGCCCGTTGCTTCTCTATCAAGGTGACCAGGACCTCTGCTCCTTTTCATAGTTGTGACCAGACTCCAGATGGCAGCAGGAGCAGCAGCAGTGACAGAAGCAGTAGCCTTAGGCTTGGGTCATGGGCCAGGGTTGGCGAGGCCAGCAGCAGCGGTGGTGCCTCCATGACCACACGAGTGTAGACACACTTCCCTTGGTGTGAGTGCCACTTCTCCCCATCATTTCTAGGGGCAGCCCTCCCAAAGGTTACACCCATTATGAGGGATTTTGGGTTACGAGGAATTCTGTGGACTACCGCCAGATGTCAGTCCAGGGAAAGGAAATTCTGAGGCAGAATGTCTCCAAAAAATGAAATCACTCAAAGAGAGAAATCGTTTAAAACCCATTTATTGCTTACAAACTGCAGTCTAGGGCCATCTTTCTCCTCTGCTCTGGAAGAAAGCAAGCCACCAAGCAAACCAGCCCCTCCCCTTAAAATCTCAGGTTCAGACATGCCCTCAGTTGCCTAGGTAATTTCCCACTGACATGGAGATGAACTTCTCTCCACCACTGAGGATATGAAAATGCATTAAAGCCAGGTGAGATACTCTGGAAATGTTACAATTTTATGCACAGCTCCTTTATCATATATTACTTGACCATATATGTGTGGGTTAATATCTGGACTCTTTATTTTGTTCCACTGGTCTATAGGTCTGTTCTTGTGCCAATACCAAATTGTCTTGATTACTGTGCCTTTGTAGTAGAGCTTGAAATTGGGAAGCAAGATCCTGCTTTATTCTTCCTTCTCAAGATTGCTTTGGCAATTTGGGGTCTTTTGTGGTTCCATATGAATTTTAGGACTATTTGTTCCAGTTCATTGAAGAATGCTGTTGGTATTTTGATAGGGATTGCACTGAAGCTGTAGATTGCTTTAGGCAGGATGGCCATTTTGACAATACTAATTCTTCCTACCCATGAGCATGCGATGGATTTCCATGTATTGGTGTTTTCTTTAAGTTCTCTCAAGAGTGTCTTGTACTTTTCAGGGTATAGGTCTTTCACTTCCTTGGTTAGTTTTATTCCTAGGTATTTTATTCTTTTTGGTGCAATTGTGAATGGAACTGTTTTCCTGATTTCTCTTTCTGCTAGTTCGTCATTAGTTTATAGGAACGCAACAGATTTCTGTGTATTAATTTTGTATCCCACAACTTTGCTGAATTCAGTTATTAGTTCTAGTAGTTTTGGAGTGGATTCTTTAGGGGTTTTAATGTACAATATCATGTCATCTGCAAACGGTGACAGTTTAACTTCTTCTTTCCAATCTGGATGCCTTTTATTACTTTGTGTTGTCTGATTGCCATGGCTAGGACCTCCAGAACTATGTTGAATAAAAGTTGGGAGAGTGGGCATCCTTGTCTTGTTCCTGATCTTAGAAGAAAAGCTTTCAGCATCTCACTGTTAAGTATGATGTTGGCTGTCAGTTTGTAACATATGGCCTTTGTTATGTTGAGGGACTTGCCCTCTATACCCATTTTGTTGAGAGTTTTTATCATAAATGGATGTTGAATTTTGTCAAATGCTTTTTCAGCATTAATGGAGATGATCATGTGGTTTTTGTCCTTCTTTTTGTTGATGTGGTGGATGATGTTGATGGATTTTCAAATGTTGTAATATCCTTGCATCCTTGGGATGAATCTCACTTAATTATGGTGTATGATCTTCTTGATGTGTTTTTTAATTCGGTTTGCTAATATTTCGTGGAGTATTTTTACATCTATGTTCATCAGGGATATTGGTCTGTAGTTTTCTTTTTTTGTGGTTTCTTGGCCTGGTTTTGGTATTAGAGTGATGCTGGCCTCAGAGAATGAGTTTGGAAGTATTCCCTCCTCTTCTATTTTTTGGAAAACTTTAAGGAGAATGGGTATTATGTCTCCTCTATAGGTCTGATAAAATGCAGTGGTGAATCCTTCTGGTCCGGATGTTTTGTCCTTGGGTAGTTTATTGATTACCAATTCAATTTCATTGCTGGTAATTGGTCTGTTTAGATTTTCTGTTTCTTTCTGGGTCAGTCCTGGAAGGTTGTATTTTTCTAGAAAGTTGTACATTTCTTCTAGGTTATCCATTTTGTTGGCATATAATTTTTCATAGTATTCTCTAATAATTCTTTTATTTCTGTGGTGTCTGTCATGTTTTTTCCTTTTTCATTTCTGATTCTGTTTATGTGTGTAGATTCTCTTATTTTCTTAAAAAGTCTGGCTAAGCATTTATCTATATTATTTATTTTCTCAAAGAACCAGCTCTTGATGGGTAATAAGGGAGGGATAAGGTGGAAAAAGGGGCACTACAATTAGCACACATAATGTAGGGGGTGGGGGGCACGGGAAGGCAGTATAATACAGAGAAGACAAGTAATGTTTCTATAGCATCTTACTATGCTGATGGACAGAAAGTGTAATGGGGTATTTTGGGGGGGACTTGATAATAGGGGGAGTCTAGCAACCATAATGTTGTTCAAGTACATTAATGTTCAAGTACATTAACAATACCAAAAAAAAAAAAAAAAAGGACCAGCTCTTGGTTTCATTAATTTTTTTCTATTGTTTTATTCTTCTCAATTTTATTTATTTCTTCTCCAGTCATTATGTCCCTGCTTCTGATGACTTTGGGCCTCATTTGTTCTTCCTTTTCCAGTTTCAATAATTGTGAATTTAAACTATTCACTTGGGATTATTCTTTCTTCCTTAAATACACCTGGATTGCTATATACTTTCCTCTTAGAACTGCTTTTCCTGTGTCCCACAGAAGTTGGGGCTTTGTGTTGTCGTTGTCATTTGTGTCCATATATTGCTTGATCTCTGTTTTAATTTGGTCATTGATCCATTGATTATTTAGGAGCATGTTGTTAAGCTTCCATGTGTTTTTGAGCCTTTTTTTTCTTTGTACAATTTATTTATAGTTTTATACCTTTGTGATCAGAGAGGTTGCTTGGTTTCAATCTTTTTTAATTTACTGAGGCTCTTTTTGTGGCCTAGTATGTGTTCTATTCTGGAAAGTATTCCGTGTTCACTTGAGAAGAATTTGTATCCTGCCGCTTTTGGGTGTAGAGTTCCGTAGATGTCTGTTAGGTCCGTAAGTTTTAGTGAGTTGTTCAGTGCCTCTGTGTCCTTACTTATTTTCTGTCTGGTGGATCTGTCCTTTGGGGTGAGTGGTGTGTTGAAGTGTCCTAGAAAGAATGCATTGCATTCTATTTCCTCCTTTAATTCTGTTAGTATTTGTTTCACATATGTAGGTGCTTCTGTGTTGGGTGCATAGATATTTATAATGGTTATGTCTTCTTATTGAATTGACCCCTTTATCATTATGTAATGTCCTTCTTTGTCTCTTGTTACTTTCTTTGTTTTGAAGTCTATTTTGTATGATAGAAGTACTGCAACACCTGCTTTTTTCTCTCTCTTATTTGTATGAAATATCTTTGTCCATGTCTTCACTTTTAGTCTGTGTATGTCTTTGAGTTTGAGGTGAGTCTCTTGTAAGCAGCATATAGATGGGTCTTGCCTTTTTGTCCATTCTATTACTCTGTGTCTTTTGATTGGTGCATTCAGTCGATTTTAGGGTGAATATTTATAGATATGTATTTAGGGTGAATATTTATAAGTATGTACTTATTGCAATTGCAGGCTTTGGATTCATGGTTACCAAATGTTCAAGGGCGCCTTCTTTACTATCTAGCCATATAACTTAACTCACTTATTATGCTATTATAAACACAGTCTGATGATTCTTTATTTCTCTCCCTTCTTTTTCTTCCTTCTCCACTCTTCATAGTTAAGTGTTTTATTCTGTACTCTTTGTGTTTCCCTTGACTGATTTTGTGGATAGCTGATATTATTTTGTATTTACTTAGTATTTAATTGGTCTACTTTCTTTGCTGTGGTTTTATTTTCTCTGGTGACAGCTATTTAGCCTTAGGCATACTTCCATCTAGAGCAGTCCCTTTCAAATACATTGTAGAGATGGTTTGTGGGAGGTAAAATTCTCTCAGCTTTTGCTCATCTGGGAAGTTTAACCTCTGCTTCATATTTAAATGATAATCTTTCTGGATACAGTATTCTTGGTTCAAGGCCCTTCTGTTTCATTGCATTAAATATATCATACCATTCCCTTCTGGCCTGTAAGGTTTTTGCTGAGAAGTCTGATAATAGCCTGATACATTTTCCTTTGTACATGTCCTTTTTTCTCTCCCTGGCTGATTTTAATACTCTGTCCTCATCTTTGATCATTGCCATTTTAATTATTATATGCCTTGGTGTTGTCCTCCTTGGGTCCCTTGTGTTGGGAGATCTGTGCACTTCTATGGCTTGAGAGACTATTTCCTTCCCATATTGGGGAAGTTTTCAGCAATTATTTCTTCAAAGACACTTTCTGTTCCTTTTTCTCTCTTCTTCTTCTTCTGTTACCCCTATAATGTGAATATTGTTCCATTTGGATATTCACACAGTTCTCTTAATATTCTTTTATTCCTAGAGATCCTTTTATCTCTCTCTGCCTCACCTTCTCTGTATTTCTGTTCTCTGATTTCTATTCCATTAACAGTCTCTTCAACCTAATCCAGTCTGCTCTTAAGTCCTTCCATTGTTTGTTTCATTTCTGTTATCTCCCTCTGGAATTCATCCCTTACCTCTTGAATATTTCTCTGTAGCTCCATCAGCATGCTTATGACTTTTATTTTGAATTCTCTTTCAGGAAGATTGGTGATTTATGTCTCACCAGGCCCTGTCTCTGGTGTTTGAAGAATTTTGGACTGAACAAAGTTCTTCTGCCTTTTCATGGTGATGGGAGTGGTCACTGGCAAGTGGCACATGTGTCAGCTGGGTGAACAAAGTCCCTTCCTGCTTGCCCATTGCCTTGCCTGTTTCTGCTGTCTGTGCCAGTTAAGCATACACAGAGAGCAGTCTCTGGGTTAATTCCCTAAGCTTCCATGGGTGGGGTGGCCCTCGGGATGGCCTAGGGCAGTGGCAGTGGTTATAGGTGAGCAGCGTGTATTGTGCTGTGAAAACAGAGCCCCTTCATGTCTCCTAGATGCTGCATCTGTCTCCTCTCTCTGTGCCTGTCAACCATGTGCTGGGAGCAGCCTTTGAGTCTGAGCTGGTCAGCCATGTGTAGGGAGAAGCCTCTGTGTTAAGCTGTATGGTCACTGCAGGTCGGGCTTCCTCCTGGCTGTTCCATATTAATGGCAGGTCACCCAGTTTGCTTGCAGTGCTGATGTGGAGGAAGGAATAGCAGGCTGCTTATTGCAGTGAGGGGCCTCTGAGCTGCATTGCCAACCAAGGGTTTAGGGTGCCTGAAGTTCCTTAAAGTTCCCAGGCTGCTCTGCTGAGTGTGCCAGAATGATTTTGTCCACCTGTTAAACCCTTCTCCCTTTAAGATTTTGCCTGCTTTTCTTTTGTCCCAGGGAAGCCGGCTGTGGGAACCTGTTCGCAGTCTTAGTCTTGGATTTTGCTTTTCTGTTTCTCTAATATCCAGAGCATCATGCAATGTGTGTCTGTGCTCCCAGGGCAGATTACTAGGGCTGGTTATTTAGTAATCCTGTGCTTCCACTCCCTCCCCTTATTCTTTTCCTCCTGCCAGTGAGCTGGGGTGGGGGGAGTGCTCGGGTCCCACTGGATCATGGCTTTGTATCTTACCATTTTTGTGGGATGCTGAGTTTTCACAGATGTAGATGTAGCCTGGCTGGTGTACTGTATCCCCTGGTCACTCTTTTAGGAATAATTGTATTTGCTGTATTTTCAAAACACATATGGTTTTGGGAGATTTCTGCCATCCTACTCATGCCACCATCTTTTCCTCTCTTCTCCATTCTGCTTTTTTTTTATGCTCCATGAATGAGTGAAGTCATTTGGTATTTATCTTTTTCCACCTGACTTACTGCCTACAAACAAAGGCCTAGCTTATTCTTTAACATGACCTTTCACATGTTGTTTCTCCTTTGTCCAATCACATTAATCAATTACATAATGTTGTATCCAGGAAAAAGAACAGACCTCTGGAGCATAAAGAAATCAACACATCCATTTAACGAATAATGTTCAGATGCAAATCAACTACATCAAATGGACATCCCTGTTCTTAAGACAAAACTTCAAGGCAAATATTAATCACCCATGTACACCATGTACATACCAACTCATATTTGAAGGGCTCTATAAAAACCCAAACCCTAAAAGTTTTAAGGCTTCCTCTTCTCTCTCCTCTGAGGTTACCCACACTCCTGACTGAGTGTGCCTGTACTTTAAATAAAATCTTCTTGCTGTTTGGCTTATTGAGCTTTGTCTCTGAATTCTTTCTTATGACAAAGACAAGAACCTGGGCCTTTGCTGGGCTCAGGAGAGCTCCTCTGACATCACAGTAACTAGCCCAGGAGGCAGCCTGCTCTCTCCAAGACTTTCTCATATATCACACTGCAGTGCTAGCTATAGTTATCATGTGGTACATTACATCCCTAATGCTTATTTATCTCATAACTGGAAGTTCGTACCTTCAGACCACCTTCCTCCAATTCCTCTTCACCCCATAGTTATTATTTTTTAATTGTGTGCTGAGGTTGGTAGAGGCTAACTGTATCTTTTAAAGTTTAGGGCCTCAAAAGACCTAAATCTAGCACTGACTGTATATTCTGTGTTGTCTTCTTGGGAAGAGGAGCTAGCAAGTGTATCTCACTTAAATGAATAATATGTACAGTCTAAACAGTGTGTTCTTCATGTAATCTGCTTTGGTGACAAAAACCCCTGAGTTTCCAGCAATTGTATCTAACAGAGAAGGGAAATTTACCTCTGTGGACTGTATTTCCTGTAACCCGTTTGGATTGAAAAGCTGAATTACCAGTAGTTTAATCCTTCTTAGGGGCCAAACTTTGAGGTCTGTAGACTGTACTTTTTCATATATTCTCCTTGGGAAAGTGCATCAGTAAGGAAAGTGTTACAGAAAATACTGAAAAAAGCCTGGACTGGATCACCAATGGAAAAACCAAGTGGCACTCGGTGGTCTTGGAGTGTTGAGGCTTTGTTTCACTCCGGCAGACTCAGAGGGGAGTAATCTCCCAAAAGTCTGAGCCCCCAACAAAGGCTAAGGGAGCAATATATATCTTTCTGTTTCCATATCTGTAACATTCCTACGTGCACAGCAAGTGAGCAGGCAAGGGGGAGGGAGTGTAGGGAATGAACCTTTGGACCAGGTGCTCCGCAGAGCGGGAAACCAAGGGAGTGGTTTTGTTTGTTTGTGTTGAGGAGGGGGACAAGGCAGAGGGGAGTCACCTTGTAAATTACTGTCCTTGTAGTGTTGTTTGTGTTGAGGAAGGGGGAGCGAGACAGAGTGGAGCCACCCGCTAGGTCGCTGTCCTTGTAAATCTTCCCTATCATTCCCCCCTCCGATGCCTCATCAAACACTTCATTTTAGGGGGCATCATCTCCCTCGCTTATGACAAGGTCATAGTGGCTCCGCATATACAGGAGCTGTATGGAGGAAATGTGTTCTTCAATAAAGTTAATGAGGCAATTAAATACACAGGGTCCCACTAATAGTTTAAGGCACAGCAGACTCACTGGCCCAGCAAGGCCAGTTAGAAGAGTTGTTAGCCATGGATTCTATTCAAACTATCCCTGGAACTAAGACCTTTTATTTTCTAACATTTTATTCCTATGCTGTATGTTTTCTTTCATTTTGGCTAGATAGCTCCTAACTATGCCAGACTTATTTGCATAAAAACAACAATCTTCTCCAAGGGCCTCACATAAGCCTCTCTGTGACATGAACAGGAGGTCCAGTCCCCTACAACTTTGCAACACCACTACAGCCAGGGAATCAATTTGATCTTGCAGCTGAATCATGGTGGTTTCAAGCTGCTCTAAATCTTGATCAGCTTCCTCTGTTAGGGCAGCGAGCCCTAAGTCTCCTTTTATTAGCACCACTGTGCCTACTGGAGCTGATCCCCGGCTACACTGAGCCTGACTAGAGTAGGGATCAGTAAAGGGGCAGACTGTTCCGCCTAGGAAATCTTACAGGGGTAAAGGAGGTAGCTCCCTTCAGGCCCACTATGCACTTTATAACTTTTGTACAATTAAACATTACAGACAGGTACTTTGGAAATGCAGGCTGAGACTTGAGTTCAGCCGGGAGAGACAGGTAAGCACAGTAAAACAACTTAAAGATTGCCCAATAGATAATAGAAAGGGCAACTTTATTTTTTGAGGAATAGTCCAGTCCAGGGGTGCAACAGCACAGAGAACAATTCCCAGAATAAAAGATACCACTCCGACGAGAGCCAGGATCCATGGCACGCAGGTGTCTATTAGTCAGAAGGCAATCGACGGATGCAGAGGCAGAAAGGATCCTGGAGGTCTGACTGGACCTCCACTGATGTGCTTCCTCATCAGGATGACGGGCGCTTTTCACTCTGGAATGATGGACCCTCAGAGTGATGCCTGCAGCCTTGAGGGCAGTAGGCATGGTTAGAACAACAATATGGGGGCCAGTCCAATGAGGTTTGAGGGGGTCCTTTTTCCAATCTTTAACCCAGACTGAGTCCCCAGCCTAGAAGGAATGTAGTGGGGTTCCTAGAGAGATTGGGGCTCTATGGTGTATTGTTGTAGCTTATTTAGGGTGGCTTCCAAGGCTTGGAGCTATTCTCTTGCTCCCTTATCTCCTATTTGGTGTAGGTTCCCTGGGAGGCTTCCTAGACATGGGGAAGGGAATCCATATAGTAATTCAAAAGGAAAAAAACCAGGTATGCAGCAAGCATGCAGGAGAGCCAGGGGCAGTAGGTCTGGCCACGGGAGGCCAGTTTCTTGGCAAAACTTAGCTAGGGTTCTTTTGAGGGTGTGAATCATTCACTCCACTTTCCCTGAACTCTGTGGCCTGTATGCAGTGTGAAGTTTCCAGGCAATATTGAGGAATTTAGTTAACATTTGCACTACATCTGCTACAAAGGCATGCCCGTTGTCACTGTGGATTGTGGACGGTAGGCCAAACCAGGGCACAATTTCTCTCAGGAGGACTTTGGCTACCTCCCAGCTCCATTCTGTTCTGGTTGGGAAGGCTTCAACCCAGTCAGAGTATGTACACACTATTACTAGGAGGTATCTGAGTCCCCTGCTTGGCTAGACATCCGTGAAGTCTATCTCAAGGTCTTCAAAGGGTACAACTCCCATTCTTTGGACACCAGGTGGGAGTCGTGGTGCAGACCGAGTATTATTTCTGGCACAAGTTACACACTGTCTACTCACTGCTTGGCATAGTGCTGGCAACTGGCTGATGTAGTATTGCTTTTTGAGGAGGGCCTCCAGTGCAGTTTTCCCAGGTGGGTGAGCTGGTGGTATTTATTTGCTGACTAGTTGCCTCCCTGTTCCAGGTGGGACAAAGATACGTTTGTCTGGCAACATCCACTATCTGTTTTCAGTTAAAGTGGCTCCTTCAGTTATGGCCCAGTCTTTCTCTTTTCCAGTGTACCTGGGTGGGGGGATCTCCACCAGGGGTGTTAGGGCCGTAGTGAGGGAAGGAGCTCTCCCTGACTCCTAACCTGCTGCTGCTTTGGCAGCTTCATAGGCCATCCTATTCCCCTGTGCTATAGGGTTGTTTTCCTTTTGATGTTCTTTGCAATGCAGAATTGCTATCTTTATTATGTACGAAGAGATTAAAGGGCCTTTTTATAACTGTCAGGCCTGGGCTGATGCCTGTTCTGAAGCAGTTTTTATTTTGAGGAAGGCGGCTCTTGTCTGTTATGTCCAGACAGGGGCTTTTAGTCTGGCCTCCCCAGGAGGTTGCAGAGGGACCTTACCTTTGCTGAGAATCCGGGAATCCAGATTTTTGCAGAACCTGGTGGCCCGTGGGAATTCTTGCATGCCCACCCTCATCCTGGGCTGGGGCAAGAACTTAACAACATTTTTCTTCTCTGGCCTTGGTGCCCTTTCTCCCTGGGTGAGGAGGAAGCCTAAGGACTTGCTGTTGGCATATTTGTGCTCTTTTTGTTATGAGGCTCAGTATCCTGAGTCTGACAGGAATTGCAGGAAGGCCTTGTGAGTTTTGTACAATTTTCCTGGGTGTCACTGACAAAGAGGAGGTCATCTATGTCCTGTAGGAGGGTGCAGATGTGGCATCTCTTGGAAAGCTGGCAAGATCTGCAGCCAATGCCTCTTCAAAGAGAGTGGGTGAGTTCTTGAACTCTTGTGGAAGCCACGTCCATGTTAACTGCATCTGCCATCCCTTATCCAGTTCAGTCCATTCCAAGGCAAATGAGAGCTGGCTTTGCGGGGCCAGCCAGAGGTGGAGAAAGGCATCTTTATGTCTGTGCAGGTGAACTATTTGGCAGGCTCTGGGATCTGGCTGAGGAGGGTGTACAGGTTTGGAACCACTGGCTGTAAAGAAACAGACCCTCTATTAATGGCTCGCAGGTCTTGAACAGGCTGGTACTCTCTTCCTGGCCTTTTGACTGGTAGAAGCGGGGTGTTACAGGGCGACTGACACTTGGTTAGAATGCCTGCCTCTCTGAGTCTGATCAGATGCTCCTGGATGCCTGCCCTTGCCTCTTGTGAGAGGAGTACCGCTGCTGTATTTGTACCTCTGAGAATAGTTACAGTCTTTTTCACTGAAGAGGGCCACATGGAGAGTGACCACAGAGTATTCTGCCCCTGTGTCAACTAGAAAAGTCATGTTTTGGCCCCCAAATTTCATTCTGACCGTGGGCTCATGGGGGCCGAGTGCGAGAGAGCCCGGTCCTTGTCAGTCTTAGTCTGTTCCTGCCAGGCCAGTGAGCCTTTCCCCATGGGGCTCCTCCTGGCAGCAACTGGGCTTCAGGGCTTTGCCTCATTTGGGGCATTCGTTCTTCCAATGCCCCCCCTTTTTAAAAAATTTATTTTGGTATCATTAATCTACAATTACATGAAGGACATTATGTTTACTAGGCTCCCTCCTTCACCAAGTCCCACCCACATCCCCGTTCACAGTCACTGTCCATCAACATAACAAGATGCTGTAAAACCACTACTTGTCTTCTCTGTGTTGTACAGCCCTCCCCATACCCCCCCCACAATATACATGCTAATCGTAATGCCCCATTTCTTTTTTTCCCACCAGTCCTCCCCAGTCTCTTTGCCTTTGGAAACTATTAGTCCATTCTTGGGTTCTGTGCTTCTGCTGCTGTTTTGTTCCTTCAGTTTTCTTATGTTCTTATACTCCACATATGAGTGAAATCATTTGGTACTTGTCTTTCTCCGCCTGGCTTATTTCACTGAGCATAATACCCTCTAGCTCCATCCATGTTGTTGCGAATGGTAGGATCTGTTTTTTTCTTATGGCTGCATAATATTCCATTGTGTATATGTACCACTTCTCCTTTATCCATTCATCTACTGATGGACATTTAGGTTGCTTCCATATCTTGGCTATTGTAAAATAGTGCAGCGATAAACATAGGGGTGCATCTGCCTTTTTCAAACTGAAGTGCTGCATTCTTAGGGTAAATTCCTAGAAGTGGAATTCCTGGGTCAAATGGTATTTCTATTTTGAGCATTCTGAGGAACCTCCATACTGCTTTCCACAATGGTTGAACTAATTTACATTCCCACCAGCAGTGTAGGAGGGTTCCCCTTTCTCCACAACCTCACCAACATTTGTTGTTGTTTGTCTTTTGGATGGTAGCCATGCTTACTAGTGTGAGATGATATCTCATTGTGGTTTTAATTTGCATTTCTCTGATGACAAGCGATGTGGAGCATCTTTTCATGTATCTGTTGGCCATCTGAATTTCTTCATTAGAGAACTGTCTATTCAGCTCCTCTGCCCATTTTTTAATTGGATTATTTGCTTTTTGTTTGTTGAGGTGTATGAGCTCTTTATATATTTTGGATGTCAACCCTTTATCAGATCTGTCATACGAATATATTCTCCCATACTGTAGGATACCTTTTTGTTCTATTGATGGTGTCCTTTGCTGTACAGAAGCTCTTCAGCTTGATATAGTCCCATTTGTTCATTTTTGCATTTGTTTCCTTGCCCGGGGAGATATGTTCACGAAGAGGTCACTCATGTTTATGTCCATGAGATTTTTGCCTGTGTTTTTATCTAAGAGTTTTATGGTTTCATGACTTACATTCAAGTCTTTGATTCATTTCGAATTTACTTTTGTGTATGGGGTTAGACAGTGATCCAGTTTCATTCTCTTACATGTAGCTGTCCAGTTTTGCAGCACCATCTGTTGAAGAGACTGTCATTTCCCCATTGTATGTCCATGGCCCCTTTATCGAATATTAGTTGACCATATATGTTTGGGTTAATGTTTGGAGTCTCTATTCTGTTCCATTGGTCTGTGGCTCTGTTCTTGTGCCAGTACCAAATTGTCTTGATTACTGTGGCTTTGTAGTAGAGCTTGAAGTTGGGGAGTGAGATCCCCCTCACTTTATTCTTCCTTCTCAGGATTGTTTTAGCTATTCGAGGTCTTTGGTGTTTCCATATGAATTTTTGAACTATTTGTTCCAGTTCATTGAAGAATGCTGATGGTAGTTTGATAGGGATTGCAGCAAATCTGTATATTGCTTTGGGCAGGATGGCCATTTTGACGATATTAATTCTTCCTAGCCTCATGGGATGAGTTTCCATTTGTTAGTGACCTCTTTAATTTCTCTTCAGAGTGTCTTATAGTTTCTGGGTATAGGTCTTTCACTTCCTTGGTTAGGTTTATTCCTAGGTATTTTACTCTTTTTGATGCTATTGTGAATGGAATTGTCTTCCTGATTTCTCTTTCTATTAGTTTATTGTTAGTGTATAGGAAAGACACAGATTTCTGTGTGTTAATTTTGTATCCTGCAACTTTGCTGAATTCTGATATTAGCTCTAGTAGTTTTGGAGTGGAGTCTTTAGGGTTTTTTATGTACAATATCCTGTCATGTGCAAATAGTGACAGTTTAACTTCTTCTTTACCGATCTGGATTCCTTGTATTTCTTTTTTTGTCTAATTGCCGTGGCGAGGACCTCCAGTACTATACTGAATAACAGTGGGGATAGTGGGCATCCCTGTCTTGTTCCCAATCTCAGAGGAAAAGCTTTCAGCTTCTCGTTGTTCAGTGTGATGTTGGCTGTGGGTTTATCATATACGGCCTTTATTATGTTGACGTACTTGCCCTCTATACCTATTTTGTTGAGAGTTTTTATCATGAATGGATGTTGAACTTTGTCAAATGCTTTTTCAACATCTATGGAGATGATCATGTGGTTTTTGTCTTTCTTTTTGTTGATGTGGTGGATGATGTTGATGGACTTTCGAATGTTGTACCATCCTTGCATCCCTGGGATGAATCCCACTTGGTCATGGTGTATGATCCTCTTGATGTATTTTTGAATTCTGTTTGCTAATATTTTGTTGAGTATTTTTGCATCTACATTTATCAGGGATATTGGTCTGTAGTTTTCTTTTTTGGTGGGGTCTTTGCCTGGTTTTGATATTAGGGTGATGTTGGCTTCATAGAATAAGTTTGGGAGTATTTCCTCCTCTTCTATTTTTTGGAAAACTTTAAGGAAAATGGGTGTTATGTCTTCTCTGTATGTCTGATAAAATTCCGAGGTAAATCCATCTGGCCCGGGAGTTTTGTTCTTTGTTAGTTTTTTTATTACCGCTTCAATTTCATTGCTGGTAATTGGTCTGTTTAGATTTTCTGTCTCTTTCTGGGTCAATCTTGGAAGATTGTATTTTTCTAGGAAGTTTTCCATTTCTCCTAGGTTTCCCAGCTTGTTAGCATATAGGTTTTCATAGTAGTCTCTAATAATTCTTTGTATTTCTCTGGGGTCTGTCGTGATTGTTCCTTTCTTGTTTCTGATTCTGTTGATTTGTGTTGACTCTCTTTTCCTCTTACTAAGCCTGGCTAGAGGCTAATCTATTTTGTTTACTTTCTCAAAGAACCAGCTCTTGGTTTCATTGATTTTTGCTATTGTTTTATTCTTCTCAATTTTATTTATTTCTTCTCTGACCTTTATTATGTCCCTCCATCTGCTGACCTTATGCCTCATTTGTTCTTCTTTTTCCAATTTTGATAATTGTGACATTAGACCTTTCATTTAGGATTGTTCTTCCTTCTTTAAATATGCCTGGATTGCTGTATACTTTCCTCTTAAGACTGCTTTTGCTGTATCCCACAGTAGTTGGGCCTTTGTGTTGTTGTTGTTTGTTTCCATATATTGCTGTATCTCCATTTTGATTTGGTCATTGATCCATTGATTATTCATGACCGTGTTGTTAAGCCTCCATGTGTTTGTGAGCCTTTTTTCTTTCTTTGTATAATTTATTTCTAGTTTTATGCCTTTGTGGTCTGAAAAGTTGGTTGGTAGGATTTCAATCTTTGAAATTTTCTGAGGCTCTTATTGTGGCCTAGTATGTGGTCTATTCTGGAGAATGTTCCATGTGCACTTGAGAAGAATGTGTATCCTGTTGCTTTTGGTTGTAGAGTTCTGTAGATGTCTATTAGGTCCATCTGCTCTACTGTGTTGTTCAGTGCTTCCGTGTCCTTACTTATTTTCTGTCTGGTGGATCTGACTTTTGGAGTGAGTGGTGTGTTGAAGTTTCCCAGAATGAATGCATTGCATTCTATTTCCTCCTTTAATTCTGTTAGTATTTGTTTCACATATGTTGGTCTCCTGTGTTGTATGCATATATATTTAGAATGGTTATATCCTTTTGTTGTACTGAGCGCTTTATCATTATGTAGTGTCCTTCTTTATCTCTTGTTACTTTGTTTTGAAGTCTATTTTGTCTGATATTAGTACTGCAACCCCTGCTTTCTTCTCGCTGTTGTTTTCCTGAAATATTTTTTCCATCCCTTGACTTTAAGTCTGTGCATGTCTTTGGGTTTGAGGTGAGTCTCTTGTAAGCAGCATATGGATGGGTCTTGCTTTTTTATCCATTCTACTACTCTGTGTCTTTTGATTGGTGCTTTCAGTCCATTTACATTTAGGGTGATTATTGAAATGTATGTACTTATTGCCATTGCAGGCTTTAAGTTTGTGGTAACCAAAGGTTCAAGGTTAGCTTCTTTACTATCTTACTGTCTATCTTAACTCGCTTATTGAGCTATTATAAACATGGTCTGATGATTCTTTATTTCTCTCCCTTCTTATTCCTTCTCCTCCCTTCTTCATATCTTGGATGTTTTGTTCTGTGCTCTTTTTAGGAGTGCTCACATCTACAGCAGTCCCTGTAAGATGCCCTGTAGAGGTGGTTTGTGGGAGGCAAATTCCCTCAACTTTTCCTTGTCTGGGAATTGTTTAATCCCTCCTTCATATTTAAATGATAGTCGTGCTGGATACGGTATTCTTGGTTCAAGGTCGTTCTGTTTCATTGCATTAAGTATATCATGCCATTCTCTTCTGGCCTGTAGGGTTTCTGTTGAGAAGTCTGATGAAATCCTGATGGGTTTTCCTTTGTAGGTGACCTTTTTTTTCTCTCTGGCTGCCTTTAATACTTTTTCCTTGTCTTTGATCTTTGCCATTTTAATTATTATGTTTGTTGGTGTTGCCCTCCTTGGATCCCTTTTCATGAGAGTTCTGTGTACCTCTGTGGTCTGAGAGGCCATTTCCTCCCCTAGTTTAGGGAAGTTTTCAGCAATTATTTCTTCAAAGACACTTTCTATCCCTTTTTCTCTCTCTTCTTCTTCTGGTACCTGTATTATGCGGATATTGTTCTGTTTTGATTGGTCACACAGTTCTCTTAAAATTCTTTCTCTCCTGGAGATCCTTTTATTTCTCTCTGCATCAGCTTCTCTGTGTTCCTGTTCTCTGTTTTCTAGTCCATTAGTTGTCTCTTGCATCTTGTCCATTCTGTTTGAAGTCCTTCCAGAGCTTGTTTTATTTCTATATTCTCCCTCCTTAGTTCTGGCATATTTCTCTGCAAGTCCATCAGCATGGTTATGACTTTTGTTTTGAATTGTTTTTCAGGAAGACTGGTTATATCTATCTCCTCAGGTTCCTTCTCACGGGAAGATATAGATGTCGAAGCTGTCTGGGTTAGTCTTGTCTGGATCAAATTTTTTTGCCTTTTCATGTTGATAGGTGCAATGGTGAGCTATTGACTCATCTGTCAGCTGGGGGAGTCAAGACTTTCCACTTGGCTCCTGGCCTTTCTTTACTGGAACTACTGCCACCCCTAGTTGCTTGTGTTGGGCAATTGCATGTAGACTGGGTCTCTGTATCTTGCCCGGCTGGTATGGAGGAAGCTCCCTTGCTGTGGGCGTGGCCAGCCTCAGCCTGCCGCTCTGCTATGGCGGGGCCCCAGAGGGGTAATGGATGGGGGGCTGTTTGGCTGTTTACCTCCGTGAGGGGTCTCAGAGCTGTTTCCCAGGGCATTAGTGCACCCGGAGTTCCCTGGAATTTCTAGCTGCTTGACTGTGACCTGGGATGTTTCCGTCCAGCTGTGGCGTCCCTGTCCCTTTAAGACTTTCAAAAAGCACTCGCTTTTCTTTGTCACAGGGGCATCGGCTTCAGGACCCACTCAGAGGTCTTGCTGTCCTGTTTCCCTAGTATCCAGCACCCCATGCATGCACTGTGTCTGTGCTCCAGTGCGGATGGTTAGGGCTGGGTGTTCAGCAGTCCTGTACTCCCTCTACCTCCCTGCTCCAACTCCTCTCCTCCCGCTGGTGGCTGGGGTGAGGAGCCTCAGGTCCTGCTGGGCTGTGGCTTGTATCTTACCTCTTTCACCAGGCACTGGGTTCTCGCAGGTGCAGATGTGGTCTGGCTGTTGTCCTGTGTCTTCTGGTCTCTCTTTTAGGATTAGTTGTATTTGTTGTATTTTGAAAAATATATATGTTTTTGGGAGGAGATTCCCACTGTCCTACTCACTCCTCCATCTTGGCTCCTGGGGCAATGCCCCTTTTTTTACAGTAAGCACACTGGTCCCTGGCTAGGGGGTTCCTGGGCTTTCCCCCCTCTTGGTGGCTGGCCTTTCTCTGCCTTCTGCCCATCTCTCTCTCTTTCAGGGGAGCTGCCAGGAGACTTGCCTTTTTCTTTATTTTTCTTTCTCTGTTGGCCTGACCTTCTCTGTTTAGATATATTTTGTTGGCAATTTCAATCAGCTGAGTGATATTCATCCCAGTGAAGCACTCAAGTTTTTGGAGCTTTCATCTGATGTCTGGGGCAGCTTGGGCTATGAATGAGGTGTTTACCATCTGCTGGCTCCCTGGTGACTCAGGATTGAAAGAGGTGTAGATGTGATAAGTTTCACACAGTCTTTCATAATAGTCCCCAGGAATCTTTCTTGGTTGTTGAGTGACTGAAAAAACTTTATTCATGTTCATAGGCTTTTTGGACCCAGCTTTGATCCCCTGGAGGGGGGCATCCTGATATTGGTGGATCTGGTGCTGTCCCTCAGGGGTGGTGAAGTCCCTCTTGCGGTGCTCCTTGGGACAGCAATTTCAGCCTGTGCACCCCAACCAAGGACCCTGACTGACTCCCTCCTCTCTTCCATTGTGAACAGGGTGCGGAGGAGCTGTTGACAGTTTTTATTTTGGTTTGGCTGATGTATTTGGAAGAGGGATTATATAAGATCAACCAGGGCTGTGGCTTTTCTGATGGAGTGTCAGTTGTGGAGAAAGGCTGATAGTAAAACATGGACTGGCTAGGCTGGATGGTTCCATACTTATTATGTCTTTCAGGCTCCTGCATCTCTTGCACTGGTATCTGAAGGGCACCTGCTCTTGGCTGAGGGTGCAGTCTGGCTGCTGGTCTGGGGAAGAGTGGGTTCACTGGTTCTGGAGTTGGCAGGGAGGCTGATGGTGGCAGGGTATCAGGGACCTTGGAGGCAAATAAGGTGGGGGCAATATTAGCTCTTCCTCAGGGTCACTAGTAAAAATTTGCAGAGGCTCAGGCTTCTGTTAATTCTTTGCAGGTTTCTTTGTTGAGGCAACTAAGGCCCTACTCTGTCCTTGCCTGTTGCAAGCGAATCGCACCCAAGGGGGAAGAGTCTGGGCAGTTTCTAACCAGGAGTTAAAGTATGGGAACTGATTAGGATGACCTGGATCTCTAGAGATGACCCACCAGGCTCAGCAGATTGTTGGGACATCTAGGGTTCCTTCTGGAGGCCACCCTATACTAAAGGTGGGCAATAACAGATTCACACAGGGTTTTCAATCTGCCAGGAGTTTTACTCTGTTGTATTCTGAAAATCCATTTCTGAAATTCTTGATCATAGTGTCAAGGACTGTGGGTTTGCTGTGCCCTGACCCCATGACATGTCTGTGGATGGTGCCCGAACAACAGACAACAGAGGGGTGCCTCCTCTAGAGAGGAGACCAGTCAGATGCCTGTCCATTCATGCTCCTCACGGAGACTTTGGGCAGCCTTGGCTAAGGTGCACCCATATAAGTCCCAGGCCAGGTCAGCCAAAGCTGAATCACCCATATGCCCCGACGGCTGACCATGAATGCGGATGAGGGCCCATGCAGGTTCCGTAGCGCAGGCCATGGAATCACAGATTCAGTGCAGACTGAATTTCAGCCACCCTGCACACTCACTCACACACACAACCAAGGCAGACCAGAGTTTAAACATTTCCCCCTGGGAATGTCTACCTGTGAGACTTCCAATAAGTCTCCGGGAGTTAATCAGGCTGCCCTTCCACCCCAATGGGTGGGACTGGCTGTGTCAGGGGTCCCGGGGCCTTACCGAATTCCATGTCGGAACCAGGTCCTCACCTGCCAAGCCTCCTTGAGTCTGGAGGGAACAGCGGAGCGGGCTGGCCCAGGACAACTGGGTGGGAGACTGCCAAGGGAGCAGGAGGGGCGTGCCTTTCCCATTGCGAACTGCCGTTCTATCACCTCCCCGCCATTGCCCCAAACCGGTGGCAACAAACGGCCCATGCGGCTGGGTCAGGGAACCAAATGTTACAGAAAATACCGAGAGAAGCCTGGACTGGATCACCAACAGAAAAACCCAGTTGCACTCGGAGGTCTTGGAGTGTTGAGGCTTTATTTCACACCGGTGGGCTCAGAGTGTTGTAATCTCCCAAAACTGAGCCCCGAACAAAGGCAAAGGGAGCAATATATCCTTCTGCTTCCATAGCTGTAACATTCCTACATGCACAGCAAGCGAGCGGGCAAGGGGGAGGGAGTGTAGGGAGTGAACCTAGTGAGACAGGGACTGTGGATGTAGTCAGAGTAGGGTGAGGGCCTCCAGAGAGTGCAGGGCGGGATATTTGCAGTCAGAGCAATGTAAACTACATGCAAGGAAACCCCCCTGCTAAAACTCTATGTTTAACATTGAGCTCTAAAATCATTCTTCAGTGAAATCAGTTAATGTTCCCCAGATAAAGAAGAGTAGCACACGTTTTATTATGCTAACCATTTATAATCATGTGGAGGATTCACTTTAGCATACTAAAAGGCCCAGGCCTATGTGCTGTCTTTCCTCCTTCGGATCTGACCAGGTGATTCTGCAAACTGAACAACTAACTTAGCATGCAGACCCAGCTGTAAACAACATAGTAAAGGGCAGGAAAAATTCCATCTTGAAGATAAAATTGTATTTTAACACCCAGGAAGTTCAAGACACAAGATTCTTTAGCAAACAGACAATACCTCAGCCCACCTTGGGGGCCGGGCAGGCAGCCTTTTGATATGCTCCCAGACCAAAGCGCCAGTGTCTCAGAGAGAAATCAAGGCAGGAAATTCCTTATGTTAATTTTTAATATTGAGGGGCCACTTAACAAGTCCACAACCCTAAATCTTTTTCACATTCTCGAAAAATCCTCAACTGCCTATAAAACCCCTAGACAACGCACCACCACGGACTCTCTTGTCCCCTCCTGGCATGAGCCAGGAGCTCTGTCCTTTCACTTTATTTCTAAATAAAAGTCTATACCTTGCTCTCCTACCTTGACTGTTTGTGAAGCTCATTCTTCAGCTCTGCAAACAAAAACCCAGCTTCACTAGGGAACCAGTGCTTGGCAGAGCAGGAAACCAAGGGAGTGTTTTTTTGTGTGTGTGTTGAGGAGGGGGGTGAGGCGGGGGGAGCCACCTCATAAATTACTGTCCTTGTAGTGCTGTTTGTGTTGAGGAGGTGGGGGAGAGCGGGTGTTGTCACCACCCTCTAGGTTGCTGTTCTTGTAAATCTTCCCTATCAAAAGCATTTGGTTCTATACTAAAAAAAAAACTACAGTGGATGTTCCAAAAGAGGTTAATTTTTAATCACCTATCATTTCCAGAGAGGCAGTCCAGGGCTGGACTAGTACCTCAAAAACCAAACTCCTTCTTTCCTCTAGTCATGGTGTTGGGGGAGAGGGGTTGTGTATTTTCCTCAGTTTTTGTCCCCACTGTGACAAAGAATTGAAGGCAGAGACACAGTAGTGAAGCAGAGTAAAGGTCTTATTTATAGTTACTTAGAGAGAAAGTGCAGGAGACCTCAGAGAGAGGGGAGCCCTTAAAAGGTTGGAAAGAGTTTAAGATTAAAGGTTACACACTCAGAAAGTGTGAGCGACCTCAGAGAGAGGAGTGCCCTGAGAGGTAGGGGGTTCCCCTTTTTAAAGATTTTTCAGGAATGTGACAAAGGGCTAGGGTGTGGGCTTGTTAGGTGGTGTTAAGTTTCTTATCACTCCTCTAGGTAATTCTGCAAAATTAGCTTAACGCAAGAAATTTACTGCTTTGGCCCCCTCCCAGGATACCAGCTTCCCGGTTTGGGAACATATCAACCAGTACTGTCTGCTCTTCCTCCAAGGTGGGCTGAGTTATTTGTTTGCTAAAGAGTATGTTAAGAATCTTTCTTTTTAAACTTCCTGGGATTTTTTTTTTTTTCAAAATGCAATTTTGGCCTTAAGGTGAGATCTCCCTGTCTTTATTATGCTATTTATAGGTGGACCTTTTAGCAGGCTAGAGTAAACCTTACAACGATCTACTTGACACAATGAAGACATGGGCTGTGCTGATACTTTTCCTTATCTGGAGAATATTCAAACATTCAAGGCCAAGTTGCTCTTGACCTTTTGAACTTTTTTTTTTTTAGGTAATTATTTTTTATTGAAGGGTAGTTGACACACAGTATTACATTAGTTTCAGGTGTACAACACAGTGATTCAACATTTATATACATGATAATTCTAGGTACCAGCTATCACCATACCAAGTTGTTACAATATTTTGACTATATTCCTTATGCTATACATTACATCCCGGTTACTTATTTATTTTACCATTGGAAGTGTGTACTTTTTTTTTTTGGGGAGGGCATCGCTCATATTGATCAAATGGTTGTTAACAACAATAAAATTCTGTATAGGGGAGTCAATGCTTAATGCACAATCATCAATCCACCCCAAGCCTAATTTTCATCAGTCTCCAATCTTCTGACACATAACGAACAAGTTCTTACATGGAGAACAAATTCTTACATAGTGAATAAGTTACATGGTGAACAGTACAAGGGCAATCATCACAGAAACTTTCGGTTTTGCTCATGCATTATGAACTATAAACAGTCAGTTCAAATATGAATACTCATTTGATTTTTATACTTGATTTATATGTGGATAAAACATTTCTCTCTTTATTATTATTATTTTTAATAAAATGCTGAAGTGGTAGGTAGATAAAAGATAAAGGTAGAAAACATAGTTTAGTGTTGTAAGAGAGCAAATGTAGATGATCAGGTGTGTGCCTGTAGACTATGTGTTAATCCAAGCTGGACAAGGGTAATAAAACATCCACGTATGCAGAAGATTTCTCTCAGAACCGGAGGGGGGAGGTTCTAAGCCTCACCTCTGCTGATCCCCATTTTCTCACCTGATGGTCCCCCTGCGACTGTGCCTGTCTTAGGTTGCTCCTCCCTTGAGGAATCTTACCCGTCTCTGGCTAACCAGTCATCTTCCGGGACCATACAGGGAAGTGTAAAGTTGGTAAGTGAGAGAGAAGCCTTATTGTTTGAAAAGGTTAGCTTTTTATTTCTTTGCATATTTATGCCCTGTGGCTTCTATGCCCAGCATTTGTCTTCAGGTATCTATAAAAACTTGGGAGAATTATGATACTCGGTAAATTTGATATGAGGCACGAATTCTATTTAAGGGTTGTAATTAGGAAGGAAGAAGAAAAGCTATAGAAGTAACAGGCGGAAGAAAACAGGGGAAGATTGATTATTTCTTTGACATATCTTCTTGTAGAGTAACTTCAGCATGTATAGGTTTTAAATTACTAATTAAATTACGCACACACATTAACATAATAGGAGTATAGTTACATAACCTAAGCATACCTGTAATTACCATCCATCTCCAGTGAAACCAAGAAAACCAGTTAGGCACCTTAGGCATTTGTGAAAACTTATCCGTGATATGGTGGATATTGTTCAACTGAACTTGAACAGTCTGAGAGAAATCAGACAAATTAAAACAAACCATTCCTGGGGACTGTTCACATCCCATATGTTCTTTTAACAGTAAATAGTCTGTAGTTGTAAGATTTTGGAGCGCTACAATTTGCACTTCTCCTAATTCTTGGTTGAGTTCCAACAGTATAGATCCAGTCAAATTTGTTGTTTTACTGTATGCACAGGCCAGCTTAGATATCTCCTTCTTCATTCCCATGGAAAGTCCAGGAACTGGTGGGATGAGTGCATCTACATCTGTAGCAGTGCGTGGATCTTTGTTGGGGTTTTTTGATGATCATCTTCTGGCATGAGTCTTCCAGAGAGTGCTGATGTTGGAAGTTCTTTTTCATATCGTATCTTAGTTGATTTTCGGGGTAGCCAAATTAGGCTTTGATCCTCTGTATAAACACAAACAGACCCTTTGCCTACACTTTTATATGCCCTTTATACACTTGTGCAGAACTCATTGGAGGTCGCCACACAGGAACTGCCTTTTTTTTTTTTGGTATCATTAATCTACACTTACATGATGAATATTATGTTTACTAGGCTCTCCCCTATACCAGGTCCCCCCTATAAGCCCCTTTACAGTCACTGTCCATCAGCATAGCAAAATGTTGTAGAATCACTACTTGCCTTCCCTGTGTTGTACAGCCCTCCCCTTTCTCCCCCCCATGCATGCTAATTTAATACCCCCCTTCTTCTTACCCCCCCTTATACCTCCCTACCCACCCATTCTCCCCAGTCCTTTTCCCTTTGGTACCTGTTAGTCCATTCTTGAGTTCTGTGATTCTGCTGCTGTTTTGTTCCTTCAGTTTTTCCCTTGTAGTTATATTCCAAAGATGAGTGAAATCATTTAGTATTTCTCTTTCTAAACTTGGATTGTTTCACTGAGCATAATACCCTCCAGCTCCATCCATGTTGCTGCAAATGGTAGGATTTGCCCTTTTCTGATGGCTGAGTAGTATTCCATTGTGTATGTTCTTTATCCATTCATCTATCGATGGACATTTAGGTTGCTTCCGATTCTTGGCTGTTGTAAATAGTGCTGCGATAAACATAGGGGTGCATTGGTCTTTCTCAAACTTGACTGCTGAATTCTTAGGGTAAATTCCTAGGAGTGCAATTCCTGGGTCAAATGGTAAGTCTATTTTGAGCATTTTGATATACCTCCATATACTGCTTTCCACAATGGTTGAAATAATTTACATTCCCACCAGCAGTGTAGGAGGGTTCCCCTTTCTCCACAGCCTCGCCAACATTTGTTGTTGTTTGTGTTTTGGATGGCAGACATCCTTACTGGTGAGAGGTGATACCTCATTGTAGTTTTAATTTGCATTTCTCTGATAATTAGCGATGTGGAGCATCTTTTCATGTGTCTGTTGTCCATCTGTATTTCTTTTTTGGAGAACTGTCTGTTCAGTTCCTCTGCCCATTTTTTAATTGGGTTATTTGTTTTTTGTTTGTTGAGGCGTGTGAGCTCTTTATATATTATGGACGTCAAGCCTTTATTGGATGTGTCATTTTCAAATATATTCTCCCATACTGTAGGGTTCCTTTTTGTTCTACTGATGTTGTCTTTTGCTGTACAGAAACTTTTCAGCTTTATATAGTCCCACTTGTTCATTTTTGCTGTTGTTTTCCTTGCCCGGGGAGATATGTTCAAGAAGAGGTCACTCATGTTTATGTCTAAGAGGTTTTTGCCTATGATTTCTTCCAAGAGTTTAAAGGTTTCATGACTTACATTCAGGTCTTTGATCCATTTTGAGTTTACTTTTGTATATGGGGTTAGACAATGGTCCAGCTTCATTCTCCTACACGTAGCTCTCCAGTTTTGCCAGCACAATCTGTTGAAGAGACTGCATTTTGCCATTGTATGTCCATGGCTCCTTTATCAAATATTAATTGACCATATATGTCTGGGTTAATGTCTGGATTCTCTAGTCTGTTCCATTGGTCTGTGGCTCTGCTCTTGTGCCAGTACCAAATTGTCTTGATTACTATGGCTTTATAGTAGAGCTTGAAGTTGGGGAGTGAGATTCCCCCCTACTTTATTCTTTTTTCTCAGGATTGCTTTGGCTATTCAGGGTCTCTGGTGTTTCCATATGAATTTTTGAATTATTTGTTCCACTTCATTGAAGAATGTTGCTGGTAGTTTCATAGGGATTGCATCAAATCTGTATATTGCTTTGAGCAGGATGGCCATTTTGACGATATTAATTCTTTCTAGCCACGAGCATGGGATGAGTTTCCATCTGTTAGTGTCCCCTTTAATTTCTCTTAAGAGTGACTTGTAGTTTTCAGAGTGTAAGTCTTTCACTTCTTTGGTTAGGTTTCTTCCTAGGTATTTTATTTTTTTGATGCAATTGTAAATGGAGTTGTTTTCCTGATTTCTCTTTCTGTTGGTTCATTGTTAGTGTATAGGAAAGCCACAGATTTCTGTGTGTTGATTTTGTATCCTGCAAATTTTCCGTATTCCGATATCAGTTCTAGTAGTTTTGGGGTGGAGTCTTTAGGGTTTTTTATGTACAGTATCATGTCATCTGCAAATAGTGACAGTTTAACTTCTTCTTTACCAATCTGGATTCCTTGTATTTCTTTGTTTTGTCTGATTGCCGTGGCTAGGACCTCCAGTACTATGTTAAATAACAGTGGGCTGAGTGGGCATCCCTGTCTAGTCCCCGATCTCAGAGGAAATGCTTTCAGCTTCTCGCTGTTCAATATAATGTTGGCTGTGGGTTTATCATAGATGGCCTTTATTATGTTGAGGTACTTGCCCTCTATTCCCATTTTGCTGAGAGTTTTTATCATGAATGGATGTTGAACTTTGTCAAATGCTTTTTCAGCATCTATGGAGATGATCATGTGGTTTTTGTCTTTCTTTTTGTTGATGTGGTGGATGATGTTGATGAACTTTCGAATGTTGTACCATCCTTGCATCCCTGGGATGAATCCCACTAGGTCATGGTGTATGATCCTCTTGATGTATTTTTGAATTTGGTTTGCTAATATTTTGTTGAGTATTTTTGCATCTATGTTCATCAGGGATATTGGTCTGTAGTTTTGTTTTTTGGTGGGGTCTTTGACTGGTTATGGTATTAGAGTGATGTTAGCTTCATAGAATGGGTTTGGGAGTATCCCCTCCTCCTCTATTTTTTGGAAAACGTTAAGAAGAATGGGTATTATGTCTTCCCTGTATGTCTGATAAAATTCCGAGGTAAATCCATCTGACCCAGGGTTTTGTTCTTTGGTAGTTTTTTGATTACCAACTCAATTTCGTTGCTGGTAATTGGTCTGTTTAGATTTTCTGTTTCTTTCTGGGTCAGTCTTGGAAGGTTGTATTTTTCTAGGAAGTTTTCTATTTCTCCTAGGTTTCCCAGCTTGTTAGCATATAGGTTTTCATAGTATTCTCTTATAATTCTTTGTATTTCTGTGGGGTCCGTCGTGATTTTTCCTTTCTCGTTTCTGATACTGTTGATTTGTGTTGACTCTCTTTTCCTCTTAATAAGTCTGCCTAGAGGCTTATCTATTTTGTTCACTTTCTTGAAGAACCAGCTCTTGGTTTCATTGATTTTTGCTATTGTTTTATTCTTCTCAATTTTATTTATTTCTTCTCTGATCTTTATTATGTCCCTCCTTCTGCTGACCTTAGGCCTCATCTGTTCTTCTTTTTCCAATTTCGATAATTGTGACATTAGACCATTCATTTGGGATTGTTCTTCCTTTTTTAAATATGCCTGGATTGCTATATACTTTCCTCTTAAGACTGCTTTTGCTGTATCCCACAGTAGTTGGGGCTTTGTGTTGTTGTTGTTTGTTTCCATATATTGCTGTATCTCCATTTTGATTTGGTCATTGATCCATTGATTATTCATGACCGTGTTGTTAAACCTCCATGTGTTTGTGAGCCTTTTTTCTTTCTTTGTATAATTTATTTCTAGTTTTATGCCTTTGTGGTCTGAAAAGTTGGTTGGTAGGATTTCAATCTTTGAAATTTTCTGAGGTTCTTATTGTGGCCTAGTATGTGGTCTATTCTGGAGAATGTTCCATGTGCACTTGAGAAGAATGTGTATCCTGTTGCTTTTGGTTGTAGAGTTCTGTAGATGTCTATTAGGTCCATCTGCTCTACTGTGTTGTTCGGTGCTTCCGTGTCCTTACTTATTTTCTGTCTGGTGGATCTGACTTTTGGAGTGAGTGGTGTGTTGAAGTTTCCCAGAATGAATGCATTGCATTCTATTTCCTCCTTTAATTCTGTTAGTATTTGTTTCACATATGTTGGTCTCCTGTGTTGTATGCATATATATTTAGAATGGTTATATCCTTTTGTTGTACTGAGTGCTTTATCATTATGTGTCCTTCTTTATCTCTTGTTACTTTGTTTTGAAGTCTATTTTGTCTGATATTAGTACTGCAACCCCTGCTTTCTTCTCGCTGTTGTTTTCCTGAAATATGTTTTTCCATCCCTTGACTTTTAGTCTGTATATGTCTTTGGGTTTGAGGTGAGTTTCTTGTAAGCAGCATATAGATGGGTCTTTCTTTTTATCCGTTCTATTACTCTGTGTCTTTTGATTGGTGCATTCAGTCCATTAAAATTTAGGGTAACTATTGAAAGATATGTACTTATTGCCATTTCAGGCTTTAAATTCGTGGTTACCAAACGTTCAAGGTTAGCCTCTTTAGTATCTTACTGCCGAACTTTGCTCGCTTATTGATCTGTTATATACACTGTCTGGAGATTCTTTTCTTCTCTCCCTTCTTATTCCTCCTCCTCAATTCTTCATATGTTGGGTGTTTTGTGCTGTGCTCTTTCTAGGAGTGCTCCCATCTAGAGCAGTCCCTGTAAGATGTCCTGTAGAAGTGGTTTGTGGGAAGCAAATTCCCTCAGCTTTTGTTTGTCTGGAAATTGTTTAATCCCACCATCATATTTAAATGATAGTCGTGCTGGATACAGTATCCTTGGTTCAAGGCCCTTCTGTTTCATTGAATTAAATATATCATGCCATTCTCTTCTGTCCTGTAGGGTTTCTGTTGAGAAGCCTGATGTTAGCCTGATGGGTTTTCCTTTATAGGTGAGCTTTTTCTCTCTAGCTGCCTTTAAAACTCTTTCCTTGTCCTTGATCTTTGCCATTTTAATTATTATGTGTCTTGGTGTTGTCCTTCTTGGATCCTTTCTGTTGGGGGTTCTGTGTATTTCCGTGGTCTGTTCGATTATTTCCTCCCCCAGTTTGGGGAAGTTTTCAGCAATTACTTCTTCTAAGATACTTTCCATCTCTTTACCTCTCTCTTCTTCTTCTGGGACCCCTATAATATGGATATTGTTCCTTTTGGATTGGTCACACAGTTCTCTTAATATTGTTTCATTCCTGGAGATCCTTTTATCTCTCTCTATGTTAGCTTCTATGCGTTCCTGTTCTCTGGTTTCAATTCCATCAATGGCGTCTTGCATCCTATCCATTCTGCTTATAAACCCTTCCAGAGTTTGTTTCATTTCTGTAATCTCCTTTCTGGCATCTGTGATCTCCCTCCGGACTTCATCCCATATCTCTTGCGTATTTCTCTGCCTCTCTGTCAGCATGTTTATGATTGTTATTTTGAATACTTTGTCAGGAAGTCTGGTTAAGTCTTTCTCCTTCTCTGGTGTTGTCTCTGTGATCTTTGTCTGTCTGTAGTTTTGCCTTTTCATGGTGATAGGAATAGTTTGCAGAGCTGGAACGAGTGACGGCTGGAAGAACTTCCCTTCTTGTTGGTTTGTGGCCTTCCTCTCCTGGGCGAACAGCGACCTCTAGTGGCTTGTGCTGGGTAGCTGCATGCAGACAGCGCTTCTGCTTCCTGCCCGGCTGCTATGGAGTTTATCTCCGCTGTTGCTGTCGGCGTGGCCTGGCTCAAGCCGCTGCTCCAAAGTGGTGGAGTGCCGTTGGAGGGGGAGCGGTGGGAGGGTATTTATTTCTGTAAGGGGCCTCCCTGCTCCCTGCAGCCCAGGGTATTAGGGTGACCAGAGATCCCCGAATTCCCTACCTCTGGATTAAGTGTCCCTCCCTGCCCCTTTAAGACTTCCAAAAAGCACCCGCCAAAAGAAAACGACCACAAAAAAAAAAAAATTATTTTTAAATCAAATAAATAAATAAATAAATTAAAATGGCCACTCATTCGTCTTTATTGTCTGGTGCCAGACTCAGGCATTTGCTCACCAGTCTTGCTGCCCTGTTTTCCTAGTATTGGGGTCCCTATCCCTTTAAGATTTTCAAGAAGCGCTATCCAAAACAAAACAAAACAAAACAAAACAAAATGGCCGCTCACTTTTCTTATGTCCTCCGACATCAGGCCTCCAGTACCCTCTCACCATTCCTGCTGCCCTGTTTCCCTAGTATCCAGGGCCTGCACACACTGTGTCTGTGCTGTGGTCTGGATAGCGGGGGCTGGGTGTTCAACAGTCCTGTGCTCCATATCCCTCCCGCTCTGCCTATTCTTCTCCCGCCGGGAGCTGGGAGGAGGGGCACTCCGTTCTCGCCGGACCGGGGCTTCTATCTTACCCCCTTTACGAGGCACTGGGTTCTCACAGGTGTGGATGTGGTCTGGATGTTGTCCTTTGTCCTCTGGTCTTTATTCTAGGAAGAGTTGTCTTTGTTATATTTTCATAGATATATGAGGTTTTGGGAGGAGATTTCCGCTGCTCTACTCATGCTGCCATCTTGGCTCCCGACCTTTTGAACTTTAACTGATTAACTCATTAAGTGAGTCTTTTCTGGATTTCTAGTTTTAACTGGTTAACTGAATCCTTTCTAGGAGGCTTTACTGACCTTGTTCTCTTTCCACCCCACTAGTGTCTATTTTCCTGCCTAACAATGGAATTCTTAATAATGTGGTTTGCATCTTAATGCTTGTACCTAATGGTTACAAGATGCACCTGCATGATCGGCCTCTTAAGTGTGTTCTGAGAAGTGCAAAGGACAAGAAACATTTTTGAACATAGTCTGTTCTTCTTAATTAGGAAAACAGCAGTGTTCCTGGAAGCTCTACCCATGAGCCCTACATTTTAATCTCTTAAATAAGAACTGTGTCACATGGCCAGCTGTAGCTACAAAGGAACTTGAGAAATCTGGGCACAGTTCCACTTGAACAAAAATTTAGTTTGGTTAGTAAGGAAGTTGAGGAGAATGGATATTTTAAAGGCAACTTGTAGTTTTTGCCCATGACATCCTTGCTACAATGGTCATCATTGGGTCTGAAATTTGTGTATGTGGATCTGGCTCCCTAAGAAATGGTGAAGGAGAAAAGAGATCTAGACAAGGGCAACAGAAATGATAGAAAGACAAGGAGAATGGTGTGCTGTAACCTACAATGGGCACTCGGTTTGGAGTTGGAAGGTCTGGTCTTCTGATTTTGTGAATTTACAATCCGTGTGGTATCGGTTGAGGCAACCTCTCTAAGCCTGTTTCCCTTGTGTGTAAAATGAGCACAGAGTGTTAGAAAGAAATGGAGAAGCGGATATTGGGTAAGCAACTGTGAATGGTTCTTGTAGTTGTGTCTTGCCTAGAAAGCCAACTAACATCTTTGTGGCATATTCTTTATGTAATCTCTTTTGAGGGGGTTAAATATGTTTTTCCTGGAGTTTCTGTTTCCCAAAGGGAAGTTGTTAGGTTGAAGGAAGGAAAAACAAGGACATGCAAACAGAACAGAAATGCCATAGGGGGAGAACAGACCAGACCCCAACGTCGTGCCTTATATGGAAAGGGGACAGCTCTTCCTGAATTCCATCCTTCTGATGTGCCAACTAAGACCCGGATGTCAGCCTCCTCCCTCTTGGAAGGAAAAAAAGTTTCTAGTTGTCTATTATGTCACTTTTAGCCAATCATACCTCTCCACGCCCCCTAGGATAGTTTGCCCACTCCTCCCCCTCCTAATCCCTTATAAGCCCCCACCTCCTTGACCGGGTGTGACTTCCCTGGTCTGTTTCAGACTGCGGGACATCACCCGGGAGTGGCATTCAAATAAACTACCTGGCCCTTTGTTACCTCTCTTCGCCTGCTTATTTCGGTTAAAATTTATCTTACATTTGGTGCTGAAAAACCCAGGAAGGAGTGTCAGTGCGGAGCCCTGACTGACCACTGTTGGCCCCGCCCCCTCCCTCCCCGACCCAGAACCTCAGCCTGCTCTCCTCTACATGGACTATTTTCTGGTGAGTCCCTCAGTTTCCCCTGGTCTGTTTCCCTCCGTAACTCCGTTTCACCTGGTCTGTTAGAAATCGTATGTACATCCAGGTGGCCCACCCTTTGCAGGCATCCGGCCTGCCCCTGGTATGGGAGACATCCCTACCCCAGGCCCCAGGATGTCTGTGGGCGTCCGGCCCGCCCCTGGCCCTGTGGTGTGGGAGACATCCTTAACCCAGGACCCAGGACGTCTGCAGACATCCAGCCCATGCCTGGCCCTGCGGTATGGGAGACATCCCTACCCCAGGCTCCCAGGACGTCTCTCCTGACTTGGCGCGCTTGGGACATTGGGTGCTCCTCTCAGCGGGATTAGTTAGCGAGTGGCGTAGACATGGGGAACCAGCCCTCAAAAGCGGAGGCTCAGACCCCGTTGCAGTGTCTCATTTCTAATTTGGCTACTCTATATTTGTCCTGGGAAGTTCGCAAATAGAAGCTAGTCTTTCTTTGCTCTCAGTCCGTGCCTCAGTATCCCTTGGACAATCAATCTCGCTGGCCCCCTGAGGGAACTTTGAATTTTAGCCTCCTCACCGACTTGATTAATTATTGCCACTGGAGCAGAGTAGGGTGAAAACCCATATGTGCAGGCTTTTTGGACTTTGCACTCCTGTCCAGACCTTTATGTTGTGTTCAATGACTCAGGTTCTCCTGGCCCGATCTCCAGTTAAAGATTGTCAGCCTCTTACTCTCTCAGTCCTTCCTTTTCAGATCTGCCAGAAAACCTCAGTCACCCACCTCCCTCAGCTCGCTATCCCCTCCCCCTCTCTCCACCACCATCTTTAAGTCCTATGTCTTCACACGTGTCGCTGCCATCTTAAAGTCCTACATTCTCAACCATGTGGTTGTCCTGCTCTCCTCTTCCAGTGGCTGCACCACCCCCTCCCCCTCTCCTTCTGCCTTCACCGCCCTCTGCCTCCACTCCGGAACACACTCCTCCTGCCCTCTCGTTCCAGAAGCCACATACAGGAAGCTGAGAGGGAAGGCAATTGGATATCAGTGACTCAAGTCTTCATATCAGTTTGTCTGTCTGTGTATATGTTTTTGTGTGGGAGGTGTTGCTGACTGTAGTCATTGTATCTCAGTTTGTGAGTTTGTGTGTCTAAGCATATAGATGAAAAATATTTTTATTTAAAAACAAGCGCTTGTGAAAATTGGGTATTCTAAAACTTCCAGAAAATCTGATAAAAATGTTAAACATTAATGCTAATTTGGGTTTGGCTGAGGCGGGCATGTCCTTGTTGTTATCAGCTGCCTAAGTTTACCTAAGATCGTTTAAGTTGATGTTATCTCTAAATCTTTTAAGAATAAAATGCTTAAAGGCTTGGCTTTGTCTAATATTCAGTAAAGGTTTTGTACGTAATCTAGCATACTTACTAAAAATAAGCAAACAAGCCTAGCAAATAAATATCTTAATAATAATACTGTATTAATGTATAACAGTGTATATATATATATGCAAACAGTCTGAGAATTTTTGTACTAACCAAAATTCTTAAAGTTTGCTAAATTATGTAGACATATTTTGTGCCTAATAAGAAATTGTGCTATAAAGCACATTTCTAAAAATAATAATATACGTTCCATCTGTAATATATGTATCAATCTGAAGAATGCTAGTGTAGCAGTTTACAATAGCCTATTTTTCAGTGTTCACTGAAGGTTAAAGTAATAATTTTAAGTTCTAATCAAAACTACTTAAAGTAGTAAGGAAAACATTTCTGCATGCTAAAAAAATATGTCTTTTGATAAAAGAAAGTTGTAAAAAGTTTGTAGAAGAATTTAATATAGTCATGTTATATAAAATTAAAGCAAATGAGTCTAAGTATCAAGTACACAGCAAAATTAGAATTTTGTTTTCAGTTAAAAAGACAAAGTTTTCTTAACTGTTAGTCTGCTCTTAATACTGAAAGATTGCAGAGTTCTTCTAATTGTTTTATGAAAGCAGTTTCTTATGCTTAAAGTCTCAGTGAGTTGTCGGAGTCTTTAAGAAAATGAGATCTTAATATTAAAAAGACTAAAAGCTAAACTTTGCTAACAACTGTGTAAACTTCTTTATTTGCCTTTGAAGTACTTTGTTATCATTCTAGTTAATTGGATAAGTATTACTTCATGGCAACCTATAATCCTATTTAAGCAAGTGCCAAAAAAACTTTCTTCTGACAACTTCCCAAAATCAAAATCAAAAAGGTACTTTTACCTCTAGTTAACTCTGATATTTTCCAGAGGGCCCCTGGAACATGTCAGAGGAACTTTTTCTCATTGGAGAAAGTATTTGGCTAATTTAACTTATTTATCTGATATATAATTACCTGCTTAATTACCTAGAAAGCACTGTCAAAAAGAATAATGCTAAACTTTGTTACTGAATGTTTTGTGTTACAGAAATATCAGAATTTCCTTATGTCAACTGTCTTATAGTAAGCTCTCATCAAATCTTTAACCATTGTCATTTGTAAGTCTTTTATTATTTATAGTCACTGTTTTACTACTCTTAAGCTAGTAAAGAACTAGATTTCAGCAGAACAAGTATTAGTTACATAGGATTAAGTAAACTAAAGAAGATGATTTTGTAGCTTTTTGTTTCAAATGTTGCTGATAAAGTATTTAAGCTTAAAACAGTTTATTAAATGACTACTTTATAAGCAGAATTGAAACTTTATCTTTCTCTCTACCTGATCCCTCCAGAAATTAAAAACTCTCAGTGACTATTTTTATATTGCATGGCAGTATTTGCATAAGTTCAATAAGAACCTGCTTTCCTTGTAAGAGGACCAATTAAAGACACAGATTATACTACCAAGGCTTTGACTGGAATGTCATACCTGAGAGACACGTGCATAAAGCTCAGATATGAACAGCTTTAAGGAACTAAGGTTGACTTTATATAGCCAACAAAGCCCCTTGGAAGAACTGGCCTGGTTCCTTGCTTACAGGGTTCCCAGCAGCCTTACCAGGTGAGTAAGGAAGGTCACTTCCTGGCAGGTGCAGGAACCTCAGGATGTCTTGGGGACCTCGAGAAGAGAGGAATTCACCCAAATCTACAGGTACTGTAGACAAAAACCTGATGTCAAGTCTTTTTTGGCTTTCTGGCCTCGAGAGGCCTTTAAAAGTTCAATCTGAAATTCCTTACAAAAAGTTCCAGCAAAGCACATTTAAAAGAGCCTATATAATCAATTGCTCTTCTTGCTGCACTTATGCAAATAATAGAGCCAAGTATTAATTATTTTCTTAATCTGGCTACTTCTTGTAAAAATAAAGGTGATTTTACAGAAAAGTATTGTTTCAATAATGCAGTCTTATCTACATTAAATCCTAATACTAGTCATTGAGATGTAAACTCGATCCAGAATTCCAGTTCCCCATAATGGCCCAGCTAATACACCTACTGGGCCCCTTATTAACAGTTTGTGGTTTACTCTTAGTTGCCCCTTGTGTCCTCAGGTTCCTCCAACAGCGGCTAACCCAGATAACCCGGGTCGCCACCAACCAGATGTTACTTCACTGTTATGCACCTCTTCCCACTGAACCCCCTCCTTTGGCCTAATACCAGCCTCAAACCCCTACAACGCCCCTTGTCAGCCAGAAGTAGCCAAATCGAGTCATCACCCATTATAACCAAAAGGCTGGAATGTTAGGTTGGAGGAAGTAAAAACAAGGACATGCAAACAGAACAGAGATGCCATAGGGGGAGAACAGACCAGACCCCAAAGTCCATGCCTTATATGGAAAGGGGACAGCTCTTCCTGAATTCCATCCTTCTGATGTGCCAACTAAGACCCGGATGTCAGCCTCCTCCCTCTTGGAAGGAAAAAATGTTTCTAGTTGTCTATTATGTCACCTTTAGCCAATCATACCTCTCCACGCCCCCTAGGATAGCTTGCCCACTCCTCCCCCTCCTAATCCCTTATAAGCCCCCACCTCCCTGACCGGGTGTGACTTCCCTGGCCTGTGTTTCAGACCATGGAACATCACCCAGGAGTGGCATTCAAATAAACTACCTGGCCCTTTGTTGCCTCTCTTTGCCTGCTTATTTCAGCTAAAATTTATCTTACAGAAGTAACTTTTATTTCTGCAGAGTGTGCACTTTAACCTGGGGAATAAAGCTGCTGTCCCAGCAGTTTTCTCTCTCACATATAAACAATGTACATCTATGTGGAGTGACTACTTCGTATAGCTTGTTGGAACATAAACAACTGCCACCTATCATATCTCCTGTGACTATGGAGTTTTTGAATTTGAAACTCTCCCTCTTATGTTGTTGGTGTTCCTCAAAAATTTCATGATTTTTAGTGATCTATTTATAGAGATTTGTTAACCTTAAAAAAAAACTGTCAGTTATTTTACCAGCCAAAAATAGCTTTATTTGGTATCAGAGAATTGCAATTCAGGACATGCATGCTGAGGTAAGGTCCAACAAACAAAGGAGAGGAATATGATTTTAAGGAGAGGCAGGAGGAAGTTTGGAGGGTTTTTTTTTCAACAAAATTCCACTGGAGAAAAGCAATTTCAGGAAAATGGTGATTTCTCATCTGCTGAGTTGCTGGGATAGCAGATTTTTTGTAGGGGATACAGTGTATATCTTTCCCAACTGGGGCCTGTAACTGATGATCCCTTCCTGTTGAAGATTCTTCTGTTGGGGTCTGTAACTGACAATTCTTCCTGTAACTGAGGTTCAGTGGTACTATCTCCCCCTTCCAGGCTCCCAACTCCACTTCAAGTGAGGTTTCCTCTTACTCATTTTCAGAGACTCTAGATGGATCAGTATCACTAATGAGAGCAGAGTTCCTCAGCTCAAGAAAGAGTTCTGATTCTGGTGGTTGAGTCAGTCATTCACCAAATATCTACTGAGTGCCCATTATATGCCAGCCACCTTTTTAGAAGTGATGATAAAGTGTGAATAAGAGAGAGGACCCTGCCTTCATAAAGCTTCCATCCTGCTGAGGGAGACAGCAGTTGTACAGGTGGAGATGAGTAGATAACATGCCAGCTATCTGTCCTTTCGGATGTGCTGATAGCTTGTTTTCTGGATTTAATCTAAGACATTTGCACTTTTCAGTTTCTCAGAAATGGAAATAATATGAACTTTACTCTTGTATCTGATTAATGGATTCAATGAATATTTATTGAATACCTTCTCTGCCAGACACTGTGCTATACACTGAGATATAATGGGAAATATCTCCATGTAACTGGGTAGAGTTGTATAGAGATTAATTGGGTCCTTTATTGTTGCCCTTGGGTAAAATGTTGCCTGTGTTTATCTCCATAATAATGGATGAAAGTGAACACGTGTGTGCGTTTAGGAGGCTGCTGAATAGGAGTCCGGCTAGAGCTGAATTACTCATAAAGGGTGATAATGGAGCATAAGGATCGGTGAAGGCAACAGCCAAGATCGTCAAGTAAGAATTGGTACTGGGTGTTGAAGAACTAGTAAGAGTTGAATGGCCAAGGTGGGGAAGAGTAGAAAGGAGGGAGAATATGCCGGAGGGCAAATCCTGGAAAAGGGGATGAGGATCAGGAACATCCAAGAGATTGTTACTGAAAACCGGTCTGTGTCACCGAAGTCAAATCACAAAATACAATGACAAGGTTTTGAGGAAAGGAAAAGAATAGTTTATTAATTTGCTAGCAAATGAGGAAGTGGCAGGCTCATGTCTTAAAGAACCACTGTCTCTTGTCTTCTCCCCAAACCTCCAACAATACACACAAGCACAAGCAGTTACGGCCTTTTAAAGGGGAACTCATGGGAGACAGGCTGTGGTGTTCACAGACACATCAAGTAAATACTTGCAAGGATCTAAGCAGACATTCTTGCACCGATTGAACTGCTTTTTGTTTTTCTTATCAGTTCCCACTCAGTACCCTGGAATAGGATGGCATGGGTTCTGCAACATCAGATTTCTGTGTTATTAGCTGACCCTGAGACTTAGAAAATAGGGAAAACAAAGAGAAACTGCCACCTGCTAGTGCTTTAAGGCAAATTCTGTTGTGCTAAGACCCTCACCTCTTAAGATCCAATCAGCACCGATCAGATGGTCACCCACCCCTTAAGATCCAATCAACGATGCAGAACACACTCTACCCCTACTCCTTAAGAACGTGCTTACTCGCCCACGAGCTGCTGCTCCCTCTGTCTGGGGGCAGCGATTTTCTCTTTCAGATAATAAAGTCTCCTGCGTGGGCCTGAGTCTACAGAGTCGCTCTGGGGTAAAGGAGGGTCGCGAGATACCCTTTTAGTGCTTACAGAGTTTTGGGGGCTACTTGAGTTCATTTTCACGTTAATGTTAGCATTAAATTTTAAGCCCGGAGATTTAATTCAGTTTTCCTCTGTTATAAGATTTCAAGAGGCCAGTGAGAATTCAGTTATGTTATTGGAGAATGTGTATGATGGCAGAATAAGAAATATTGCTGGTTGAGGTCAGTGTCTAGGGGCCTAGACTGGTAATCTGCTCATTCTTCTAACAAAATAGTGGATCATTCAGGGTTCTTAATCGGGCTATTTTTAGCCGATGGGCTGTGCCACTCCCTTGCCTAGGTGGCCCGTTCTGACGCCTACCCCGCACTCTTTCTGACCTTAATGTTCCCATCTATAGTTTTCTTGTGTGCTGGCCAGGGCACCGCTTCACGGGGCGCCAGGAACGCCTGCGGGTCTGGGAAAGAACCGGGCCGTGAAGACCCCGCTTCCCCCCGCCCCCCGGCAATGGCTCCTCCCGCTTCCGGGAGAAGCAGCGGCCGGAGGTGCGCGTGGAGGGCGTCTCGCGGCTGGTGACGCACTGCCGGCCGCGCCGCTGCCCTTCCGGCCGGCTGGGTCGCTTGTGCGCGGGCTTCCGTGCGCCCGTGGGACCGTGGTCGCCGCCCCGTGGGAGTCCGCGACCTCAGGGTGAGCGGGCGGGCCTCGGCCGGGGCGGCGGGCCGGGGGCTGATGGGAAGCCTGCCCCGGAGCTGTGGGTGACCGGCCCGGCGCAGCCGCGGCCCCGGCTCGGCACCCAGCAGGGCCCGGCCCGAGGCGCGGTGCCGAACGGGCGCTGAGAAGCCGGTCGAGTAAATAAACGCATGAGTGATGATTGAGAGATGCGTAAGTGATCACGAACTAGGTTTTCGGAAACGAAACCCCGGGGTTCAGAGTTCTCGGTCTGGACGTCAGCCACTTAGCCCAGTCAGTCCTGCAGCTCAGAATCTTTTTAAGGGAGCGTCTTCATAGAAGGCAAATACAGAAAAGCGCACTGGATGGGGAGTCCCCAAGACCTGAGCAGTGATTCTTGAGGATGCAGAGGCTGTTTAGTGATCTCTAAAGATCGACTGTCCAGTAGTCCCTGCCTTCCTTTCTTTTTTCCCCGTTTACTTATTAATTGTAATTGGTGTACGATCGACATAATACTATGACAGTGTTAGGTGTACCAGCCTTCCTTTACAAGGCTCAGTTCACAGCATGTACGTGTTGGAACATACACAAACGTTAATGTCTCCCCAGATTTTCTTACTATGCATTGTTTGTCAAATATTACAGAGAATTCAGGGGCTACAGAATGAAGTTAGAGCCTGACAAATGGGAAGATGCTTTCTATTTTAAACTCTATTTAACACTTAACAGGGATCTTGCTCTGTTGGAAGCAAAGCAGTTGTGCTAATTTACCCTTCACAACAGCGTATTGTCTAGTTTTTAATGAGGAAACTGAGGTGTGGAGACAAAGCCAGTGTACCGCTGCAGCTTGGACGAGTATGTTACTTTTGGCCAACGTGTAATCCAAGAAGGGCTTCAGAGAGGGCTACGTTTGAGAGTGGTCTTATTGAAGGAATTGTGATTTCAAATTCTTGAACCCCCCCACCTGGCTTGCCCAGGATCCTTCAGCTAATCACTGAGGGGTAAGGAGGTGGCAGCAGGGAGAAAGTTTATGAGGTATGAGGAGGAAGCCTATTGCTTGTAACAACTGTAAAGCTATTGAAAGCTTCTTTGCCTTCACCTTTCACCATAATACGCATCTCCCCCCAGATCTGGATTCAGACAGATCCTTCGGCATCTTAAAATCACTAACAATCAGATTATTCCACACTGGGTATTTGTGGAAGCACCTGTGAATCCCTTCTAGGCAACTTACAGACCAGTGTCTCAGCAAACCGTGTCCCATGGGCCAAATGGTCTACCACCTGTTTTTGTGAAAAAAAGTTTTATTGAAACACAGCCAAGTTCATTCTTTTACATACTGTCTAGTTCTGTTTCCAAAATACAAAGGCATAGTTGAATAGTTGTGACAGAAAGACCATATAGCCTGGTTACTTACTTGCTATCCCTTCACGGAAAAATATTTGCAGTTTGATATAAACAGACTGCTGACAGCTCAGATGATCTACAGTTGAAGGACGGTGATCGGTGATTGTCACTAAGATGTCTTTTCTTTTCCGTAGTTGTTAAGTACCAAACATAATAATAACACCTAACCCCTGCTGAGTGCATACCATGTGGCAGATATCTTTATAGATGCTTTACATCAATTAGGTCAAGGGTTAAAGCTGGAAGGACTCATGGATATTATCTAATTTGTCACCTTTTTCAGTTAAAAGCCTGTCTGGTAGTTGTACTCACATGGGCTGTGACAGCAGTTCCTGACTTCCAGTTGAATCCGCTTTTATCTTACTCTGAATGGGAGGCCAATACTGTATCCACTGGATCTGGCATTTTTTTGTTTCTGTCTTGTGGGGTGTTGAAACCTGTGAATGCAATGTCATTTTTAAAAGAACTGTTTCTCTGACCATGAAACAAAAATGTGTATTGTAGAGAAAGTGAAATTTATAGAAAAGTATAAAGGACAAATTTACTTAAATGACCTAGAGATCAGTGTGTTAACATTTTGGTGGGTTTTCTTTTATCCTCTTGTGTGTTGTATATATGTCTGTGTATATACTGAATGCTCACCTAGTGCTGGTACATGTGTGCATATTTTCTTGTGTTCATGCTTTGTGTCCTTCTGTTTTTAACAGACTGTACTTTCTCATGAATATTCTCTGAAGACATGATTTTTAATAGTTTCGAAATCTGTCATATTGATATACCATCAGTTTATTCGCCTGTTTTACAGTTATAGTAACAGTGTTGTCTTAGGACATAAATCTGTGTTTTTTTTACTTTTTGTCTGTAATTACAGAAGTTATTTATTCCTACAGGAAAATTTTCAGACATTACAAAAGGACAGGCCTTAGGTCAAAAGCTTACCATAATCTTCCTCAGAGATGCTCACGATGAACAATTTCATACGTATTCTTAGAAATTTAAATTAGTTTTTAAAAACAAAGCAAAATACAGATGATAACAGGGAATTTGAGAACTAGAGGGGAAAAATCATTCATAATACACCAGATCACCATAGTGATTGATGATTTTTCTTCTTGCTCTTAATACATATTTTAACATACATATATGATGTTAAGTTGTATTTGAAACTTTAATATCCTGCATTTTTCTATTTACATATAGAATAAGTACTTTTACAGATTGTCACATATTTTCATTTTTAATTACATTGACATCTTTGTAATTTCCTCCAGCTGGAAGCATCAATTTGCTAAGCCTTAATGTCAGTCAATAGAAAAACTGTGTTTCCTAACATTGTAGAGATTTTTTTTTCAGGTAACAAAAGAATTCATTCTTTTCCTCTCTGGGAAGTTACTTTTCTATGAGAAAGTTCTAATAGAATTACTAAATCAAAGAAAATAGGCATTTTTATGACATACTGATGACTTTGAGAATCTTCTGAGGTATGTTGCAGGTGTTGTGTGTATAATAGAGTATTTTCTTCTGAGATCCTATACTCACAAAATGGTGATCCCAGCATTCCAACCACAACTCATCCTACAACTTTAAGACCTGATATGTATTGCCAAATTAGCTCTAGAAGGCTGGTACCAGTTTACATTCCCACTGGTGGTGTGTGAGAAGCTCTTTCCCTGCACCTGTGCCAGGCTTGAGTTTTAGAATTAAAAGGGAAGTTTTCTGTTTGATATAAAAATTGATTTTCATTCTTTCAGTTTCCATTTTTTGATTGCCACCAAGGTGGAACTTTGTTTTGCTCTTTACTGGCCTTTTGTAATTCTTGCTGTATTTGTTGTACTTGCCATTTTTCTCATAGTTCATCTTTTTTTCCTTATTCATTAATAAGAAATCTTTTTTCTATCTACTCCTTGATGTATAAATCAAAAATACTTTTCCTATATTGTCTTTTAATTTGATTTGTATTTTGGGTCAAGAGACTATTGCTTTTCTGTGGCCAGATGTATCCGGTTTCGTCCTTTGTAGATTGTGCTTCTTTGTATAATGCTTAGAAAAGTCTATGTTAACCCTGAATATCAATCTTTTGTCCATATTTTATTTTGTGGATTTATTTTTTAAATTTAACCTTGTAATCAGTTTAGATTTATTTTGGTGTGTGGTGTTAGGTAGTACTCTCACTATGTTTTCTCCAGGTAGTTAACAGTTCCAACATAATTTATGAATAACCAATTTTTTATGATTAGAAATGCCAATTTTGTCATATATTAAATTTCTTTTATGTATTTCTCTTAGGAGATTGGAAATCTCTAAAATAAAAATCCCAAGTTAAACTTCCTTTTAAATGTGCAGACTCACTGTTGAGGTTTTCCTAGCCACACCCCTTTGGTGATTTTATCTGTTACTCCCAAGATTTCAATTATTCTCTTTATGACAAAAAATTAAATAAAAGTTTTCAGTCCATACCTTTGTCTCTATTCCAGATATGTATGCATACTTTCTATTTGGATATTTCTAAACTAATTGTCTCTTCTCCCTCCCCAAACCAGTGTTCCCACTCTCACTACAGGTGACTGTCATCACTTCAGCCAAAAACTGGCAAATAACCCTTGATGGCTCCCTCTCCCGCACACTTCCCCTGCAGTGTTCATCTAGTCCTGTGGATTCTGTCTCAAAGTAGTCCAATCCCCTTCCTGGACTGCTGGAACAACCTCCCAAGGTGGTCTTCTAGCCTTCACTTGCCTTCCTATCTTCCACCCTTTAAATGAAATTTTTCTCCTCTCTCTAGGCAGAAGGATTTTTTTTTTAAACAGCAGATCTCATCATGTCATGCCTCTTTTCAAACTTTTTCAAATCCCTCTTAATGGCTTTCTGCTCACTTTTGGGTAAATTTCCTAAGGTGATTTTCAGGGCTGTATTTGGTCTGGCCCTTCTCTGCTTCAGGCTTCATGTGTTATTTCTGGTGCTTAATAGTCCTACTGGATCTCTTTCATTCTTCCAAAGTACTGAGCTTGATTCCTTTCATATATTCTGTTTCTTCTCTTTCTTTCTCTCCGGTATAGCCTTTTCTCTCTTCACTTGTCTAATTTCTGTTTATCTCTTCTTCAGGGAGGTTATCTTTTCCAGATGGGATTTGGTCTCTATTGCTCATTTTTTAGCACCATATATTTCCACTTTTATAACACCCATATTTGTAACTACTAGTTAATGTCTTTGTTCAGCTGTGATGTAAGCTCTGGGTAGGTCGGGACATGTCTGACTTTTCCCATTGTCTAGGTCTGATTATACCCACTTCCCGCTCTACTTCATGAGTCTTTGTAGGATTGCATGGTGGGCCCCTTTATGCCCCTCCAGTGAGAAAGGATCAAGAAGTCCCAGATAGGATCCTCTTAAACTTTTAAAACTCAACACAGAGAGGCACAGACCTTGAGAAGCCCACAGGACCAGCCTTATGTACTGTAGCAAACTCATCGTATTTCATGAATTCTGCACTCTTGATTATGGTAAAACCATCTCTCTGGTTTCCTTTTTCCTTGAAAAGGTGATGCCAATATTCTACTTCTTCAGGATTACGTGGAGAGACATTTTGGATGAGCAGTTGTGTTTGTGACATTCCAAACACCGGAAACTCTGTACTATGTTTTGCAACTCTTTTTTAAGTCAAAAGTATTTCACAATTTCTTTTTTTTTTTTTAAAGCCTATACTTTTATATTGAGCTGTGCCTGAAGAAAAACTGTTTAATTAATATGACATCTACAAGAAAGGACAGTCTTTAACTTGTATCAAATAGAGAGTTACTTAACTATTATCCAGCTCCTTGGCAAAAGGTAGAGGTGGGTGGATCAGATTTCATGCATTAGCCTTTCTATGAGGCCATTTTCTCATATAACTTTTGATTATATTAATTGACTTTTCATACAGCTTTTTGTATAATAGAGTACACTAATGACATGAATATTCCTGTCCACTTAGTAGTCATCTTTATCATTATAAATAGCATTCTGATATATTCATTAAGCAGTTGAGTGTTTGCTGATGTCTTCTATCTGGCTGTCACTTGGAGAGTGGACAAATGGAGTTTGTGAACCTAGAAGGTTGGAAGCCAACTCTGATTCTTGCTGTTGCAGCCACATTGCTTTCCTGACAGGTTTTGTGTGAACTGTTAGATAATATCCATAGACAATAGCTCTTTCTCATTTTTCTTTTTACTGGGACAGTGATATCCTCTCCCCCACCTTTTTTCCCCTATGAGCAGGGCTCCCAGTTTTCCAGCCCTGAAGTGTTTTCCGATCAAGGCAAAGAGAAGATTTGTGGATGCTGACTATGCAAGGAGCTGAAGAGAGAGAGCTTGGAAGAAAGATTTGTCCAGGTGAGTGAGCAAGGGAAAAGCAGTGAGAGAAACAGCAGGGCTTTGGGAATTTTATGAGTGAAACTGAATGAGCTCAGGAGATAAAATTATCCTCTCTTTGGGGATGTTGAGCACAGATGTGGGTGGCATCTGTTGGGGCAAGTTTTTCCCCAGTACTCATTTTATCTCATTTCCAGTATTTGCCCTTTTACATCCTCCCACTATCCACTCTTTGAATATAAACCATCAGTGTTTCTTGTCTTGCCCTATTATTGTTTGTTTTCCCTTTATCTCTATTATTTCTGGTTCTCTCACTCCATGGGTATCTGTAGCTGCCTGTTTCCTGGGGTTCCTTTTTAATGGTTATGACCTTACCCAATATAAATCTCTTCCACCACTTGCAACTCTGAACTACTTGCCCTACTTCTTTTATCGTCCCTTACTTACAGGCTATTACTGAGATCTGTCAAAATTAGGTCCCTATAACTTGAGGGGTTCCTACTCTGCCTTGTCCAAGAAATATTCATGCAGATGGTTTCTTTCAGGTTGGGTGAACAAACCTGCTTCAGAGCAGGATGTCTCTGAAGTTGATTCACCAGGGATAGTAGCAAATATATTGAAAGAAAATAAATACCAGGATTCTACTTTTGGAGAAAAATATGCATGTGAGAGCATGAAGGAAAACCCTCCGGGAGAGGCTCCTGGGTCATGCTTTTTCCAAGAAGGAGGTTTTGGGGGAATAACTTTCATCCACAAGGAAACACCTCCTGAAATGATTAACCAAGAGTATAATTTTGAAAGAAGCTTGCTTTTGACGTCAAGCCTTGTTACACATCTCAGGGTTTCTACAGAAGAGAGCCTACATCAATGGGAGACAAGTAGCATGCACACCAATGAGATTTCAGATCAAAGTAAATGTCCAACTCTCTCTACTCAAAAAAAGTCTTGGAAATGTAATGAATGTGGAAAAACTTTTACTCAGAGCTCATCCCTTACCCAACATCAGAGAACTCATACTGGAGAGAGACCCTATGCATGTGAGGAATGTGGGAAAACCTTTAGTCGTAGCTCATTCCTTGTTCAACATGAAAGAATTCACACTGGAGTGAAACCATATGGATGTGACCAGTGTGGGAAAACATTTCGATGTCAATCATTTCTTACTCAGCATCAGAGAATTCACACTGGAGAGAAACCTTACAAATGTAGTGAATGTGGGCATTCCTTCCACGATCATTCACATCTCACTGAACATCAGAGAATTCACACTGGAGAGAAACCATATAAATGTAATAGATGTGGGAAGGCATTCAATCAGAATGTATACCTCATTCATCACCAGAGAATTCACACTGGTGAGAAACCTTATTTATGCAATGAATGTGGCTCCTCTTTTCACAAACACTCAAATCTTAGACAACATCAGAGAATTCACACTGGGGAAAAAACCCATAAATGCGATGAATGTGGGAAAACTTTCCAAACAAAGGCAAACCTCTCTCAGCATCAGAGAATTCATACTGGGGAGAAACCCTATAAATGTAAGGAATGTGGCAAAGCCTTTTGTCAGAGCCCATCCCTTATTAAACACCAGCGAATCCATACTGGAGAAAAACCCTATATGTGTAAGGAATGTGGCAAAGCTTTTTCTCAGAGCACTCCACTCACTAAGCATCAGAGAATTCATACAGGAGAGAGACCCTACAAATGCAGTGAGTGTGGTAAAGCCTTCATTCAGAGCATTTGCCTTATTCGGCATCAAAGAAGTCACACTGGAGAAAAACCTTATAAATGCAATGAATGTGGAAAGGGCTTTAATCAGAATTCCTGCCTCACTCAGCATATGAGAATTCATACTGGAGAGAAGCCCTACAAATGTAAAGAATGTGGGAAAGCCTTTGCTCATAGCTCATCTCTTACTGAACATCATAGAACTCACACTGGTGAGAAGCTCTACAAATGTAGTGAGTGCAAAAAAACCTTCCGCAAGTACGCACACCTTAGTGAACATTACAGGATTCACACTGGTGAGAAGCCTTATGAATGTGTTGAATGTGGAAAATTCTTCAGACATAGTTCAGTTCTTTTCAGACATCAGAAACTTCACAGTGGTGAATGAATCCAGCATGCAGGCTTTTCTGGGAACACTGATCAGGAGTCTGGCTGGCAGAGGGGGCGGGTAGAATTCCTGGGGAAGGAGAAGGGGGTTTGGCTGTTCTGTCCAGAGGGAGTTTTGACTGTTCTATTCTGGAAATGGAGGTGGAAATTTGAAGAACACAGAGCCTGCTCCAGTGGTCACTTGGAAATACAGGGTAGGAAGGAAGTTCTTGGTTTTCAGATAGATCCTTGCTGTTCACCAGACCTCCCTCCTCTGTGATTCTTTTACCTTGAGGTGCCATTTGTTAAGTTCTCACTTGTTTGTCCCTTACTATGCCCTTGCCCCACCTTCCCAACTTGTCACGTGCATTCATTGGCCAGTAGGCTGAGGAGCTTTTCCAAACATTGTCATAGTGAAAGTGGCAGCGGTTCTAGGGTAGGGCTGAGTAGTCTCCAGATGTCTGAGGCCACTCTGACCATGCTGTTGCAGGGGAGGCTGCTCATCTGTGGAAGTGGCCTCCTAAAGGGGAGATGGAAACAAGAGAAAACAAATCATCCTTATTCATTTATTTAACAAGGGGATATGTGACAATAACTGGGCTGATCTTTGTGTTAGTGAAGAAGGCTTTTGTCAGCATGAGAGAGCTTTTCTGATCCTTTCAAGGAGGATAATGATTTTGGGCTAAGACAGAAATAGGCCAAGAGAAACTTCTCTTGAATGATGCCAGTTTGTGGGAAGAGAGTCACATCTTGGAGGGCCAGGAAGAAGAAAGCCCAACCTCTTTCCCTAAGGAATACTGGCATACCCAGAAGGGAAATATATGCTAAGCTGCTGGTGATAAAGGGCCTCACAGCAGGAAGCCTGCATGTGACTGAGCAAGCCACCTACATATCCCTGCCCTAGACTGAAGTGTACACATGCTTCATAAGTTTGGCTGGGCCACTGGTTTTCAGGCACCTGGGGATAAAGACCCACCAGGATTAACTGCCCAAACAACTGTTAATTGATGTTTAAGGGAGGAAAAAAACATTAATGATGAAGGAAGGCAGGAGTTGTCGGGAGTTGGGGGCTGCTGGGCCAGTCCTTAAGAGGGCGTTGGTCTTTATAGCAGGAGGGACATGTTCCATCAGAGTACGTCATTGGTGGCTATTCCCACAGATTGATTAGATGTGAGATTTTTCTTTTTTGGGGGGGATTACCTTACTCTTTGTTATTTACCTTTCCCTGCAAGTTAAGAGTATCAAGGGAAATATTTTTGTGGTATGAATTTGGAGAGTGCTAGAGAGAACTACCTCTTTTGCAAGTCTTGAAAATGAGGATAGCCTAGTTTGCCATTGACTGTGATGATTTTTTATTTTTTGAGAGAAAGGGCATTTCCCCACTCTCTTTTACATTATTAGTTGCTGCCCAGAGATTGAGTTCTGAAAGATTAAGTGAGGATAGCCTTTGACTAATATTTGAAATAGTTTCTATGCTATGAAGCTTAGGCAGTTTTTTTAAAAAATGACTATTAAAAACACCTAAAGTCAGTTTATTCTGGAATGGTTGGTTATTTGGAACTAAGTATTTTTTCCCAGAGCAACTGTCTTGTAAGCAGTGGTTTTAGCTATTAATTACTATTAATGGGATGTGGCAGAAATATCACACTTTTCTGTATCCAGCTGTGAATGTTATGTTCTCAAAATGTGCCACAGGGCAATTCATAATTGAGTAAGTTAATACCTTATGGGAAAAAATAACCATGCAAAAATTTTATATTTTATGCTGATGAAAAAAACAATATATACTACTGAAAAATATCAATCTATTTATGCTTTCTAAATGAAAAAAAAACACCGAAATTCATTACCAGCACATAGTAAGTGTTCATAAATATTTATATGTTGAATTAATATATTTCAATCAACCCTTATCCACCAAAACCTTTAGGAATTTAGTAATCTATAGGTATTTAGAGTAATATCTATACACTACTATCTTTGGAATCTTTAGTGAAGAAAAAAATGGGAAAACCTTAAGAGTAAAAGATTTCTCTGTAGTGCTTGTTAGATTATCTAAAGAATGAACACAACTCTTGAGTCTGTAATCTTCAAACTGAGAGAGTCTCATACTGTCTTCACTTCCTGATGAAAGAAACGGGAAGGAAAGGAGCCCGTCATCCTTCTACTACCCTCGTCCCATATACTCACACTCGCGAATGTTCCCTCTGGGCTTCCTCTCAGATTTCCTCGCCATCTACCTAGTCACTCCAGGTTGGCCCCAAACCTCAGAACTGCCTTCTTCCTCACTCTTCCCTCTTGCTAAGTCTTCATAGCCAATGGACCACTATATCCTATTGACATAGTCTAAGTCTAGAAGCCATCTCCACTGCCCTCACTTTAGTCCAGCTTCCCAGTTTATTTCTAGACTATTTTCCTATTCAGTATTCCAGTTTCTTGCTCCTCTAGGCCATCTCACATTTCTTGTGAGTAGTCTTTGCAAGATGTAATGTTGGCAGCTTTACCTCAGAATAAAGCCCTAATTTCTTAAAAGAGGCATCTGAGACCCTTCGTCTTGTCCATGCCTACATCACCATTCTCAGCTGCCACTCCGTGCCTTGCACATTCTGTTCCATAGCACAAATTGCTGTGTTTCTCCATCATCACTGGACTCTACTTTGGTACCTATTGCTTCAGTTCCCTTTCCTGCTACAGCTTGCCTAGAAAGCTCCTATTTGTCACTTATGAGTGTGCTCAGGCAACATCTTAAAGCTGTCTCTAACCTTTTAAATGTCTCTGACACTTAAAATAATTTATTTTGTACCTTCATCATTTTATTTATCATGTTACATTGTAATGGCTTATTTACAAATCTTTCTCCTCCACTTAACAGCTCCGTCAGAGCAGGGGCTATGTGATATTAATTCATCTTTGTATCCACAGTCTGTGTTCAATAAATATTCATTGGGCTCAACTTGAATATTCAGTCAGATATTTCTCCATGCCACTTTGCAGGTTGTGACTTAGGCTCAGTTACCAGTAGAAAGGTTTGGTGAGTACACGAATGTGTAAAGTGTTTGCCAGGAACAGGAATTCTGAGCCTTTCCCCAAGATAGAGTGTATAGTTGTATTAAGCCGAGGATCCCAGAATAAAAATATTTTGTAACAAAAAATTGTTGTTACAAAATGAGGCATTTAAATCCCATCACATATGCTTTCAGATGTGTTGATGTCAGGGTCACAAGAAGAGGAAAATGCATGCAGCTATAGAAAAAGAGCTATGTCAGCTGGAAATATCCATGAAATGAGATAGGCAGGAGCTGTGATATGGGCTGGCAGGAAAGCAGCTGGGCTCAGAAGTCCCAGTATGGAAGCACCTCCTGAGCTCATGGCTTTCCTTGGCTCTGGATGATGAACTGTAATGTATTACTTTTTCTTAGTGTGCTGAAATTTAACTTGTGACTTCAGAAGGATATGGGGGATTAGGCCACTTCAAATACTCGAAACAACTAAGGAGAACAGAGAAAAAAAGGTGGTAGGACTCGCCCACAGTTTCAGGTGAAATTAAATTCCAGGGTTCTTGATTTTCCTTTAGATTTCACTTTATTGAGGATGAGAGGCCTTGTTGCCCTCAGAATCAGACCTCACTGTGTGTAAGTGAGGGTGTGTTTTTGTGGAGGGTTTGAGCCCCAGGCAAGTTCACTCTGGATTCAGTGAGCCCGAATAACAACAACAGAACACTGTGGGTAAAAGGGTTTGTATCAAGCTTTATTCTCATGGTGGCAGGTCAGGTCTAGAATCATATCTGCAACTGGCAAGTCTGCAATCAGTTTCAACCTCCATCTCTGTCTCTGGGAGCTGGGGGCAGGGTGGGGTGTGGGGGCACTGAGCTCTTTATATAGCAACACAGTAAAAAATAGCTCACTGCCAACGTGTGTAAATATGTGCCTGTGAGCATTGTACGTGCTCAATGGGCAAGTAGGTTAGGGTCAGGTGAGGTTCTTGGACATCGGAACTTCCATTTTCCCTGTAATGAGAATTAAGTTGAGCATTTTGACCCCAGCTTTCTTCCTACTATAATGCAGAATTCTAGCCTTGATTCCAGGTGGCTTCAGTTTCACTACTATTCAGCTACTGGGCACAGCGGGGCTGAGGTCATTTAATTTTGTGGAGTGTGTTTTTGGTGTCCATCCCTCCCCTCATCTATTTTCCACCTTTCACTGGAAGAAGCTCAGCCCAAACTGTGCTAAGCCCCAGATTCCTATTTCTTGAAACCTGCTTTACATAGGGTACCCCACTCCAGAATTTCCATACAGTAGAGCCTGCTGATTTAGAGATTCTTTGAAGCCTAAATAATTATTAGGCCTAGGCTCTCTGGCCTGTGGGATGATATGGCTGGTGGAAGAACTTGATATCGATTCCAAAGAAGTGCTGAGAATGTGACACTTGGTAAAAATTAAGGCGAACTTAGTATCGTTCCCTGGCATGTCTTCATTTAGCTGAACATGATTAGTGATGGCCTGAGTCTGTGGTATCTCCACTCCTCTAATTTCATCCTTCTAAAAGCTCTCCATTTTTGGGAAACAGTCCATCTGAAGGTATGAACAGATAACTTTTTTGCTTCATTTCATTTATTTTTTTTCAAGTGTCTACTGAGTGCTTACCAGGGATGTGGTAAGCAGACAACCCTAGTTTCCTGAGCTTGTGTCGAAGTGGATCAGGTTCCCTGGTACACATGCCTTCATCTCTAGAATACCTGTTAGAAAGAGCCCACATATGCAAATTTTTCCTGAATGAATACGAGCAAGATGTTAAGTTTTGCAGAAGAGTGCTGAAGCCAATGCCCAACAGTGGGAACTGGAGCTTTTATTTGAGGACCACGATAGGAGCAACTGTTTAATGACTTAGAGGTGCCAGAAGGTCTTGGTAATTTACACATATTAACCTCATTTAATCCTCATAATAACCCTATGAAATTTGGTACTATAATTATCTTTACAAGTCAGGAAATAGGTAAAGAGGGGTAAAATGACTTGCCCAAGTTCACACCCAGAATCTGGGACTTAAGCCTGAAGTAGAGCTCTTGCTCCTTTGATTAGTTGCTGAACAAAGATCCCGAAGCAGTAGGGTGTTTGGGGTTCCTGTGAGGAGGCCAGTTTTATGGCAGGTGAGGACGTGGGTAAAGGTTGAAGCCGGCTTTGAAAAAGCCCCCAAAGGACAGAAACGTGGAATAATCTTAGGAAGATCAGTGTGGCTGGGCTGCAGGCTGAACCGACCACAGTAAAGAGCCCCTTGGGTGGGCCTCCAAACTCATTTCCATTCCTCTTCCCAGTTCCGGGAGGGGGCGCGCTGAGGGGATCGCGCGCCGTGTCTGGAGGCGGCTCCGGGCCAGGGCAGAAATCCCGGCCCTGCGGACGGGAGGTTTCCCCGGGATGAGGCGAGGTCTGCCCCCCTCAGAGGAGAGATGGCCGTGGTGCTCCCCGCGGCACGGATTGGTGGCGTCTCGCTCGCCGAGTGCGTCTGGAACCTCCCTGGGCGTCCTGGCGGCCCGCCGATATCCCAGTGTTGCGACTTGCAAAGGGGCGGCAGCACGGAGAGTCCCTGGTGAGCTGGGCGGCGGCGCCCCGGACAGGGACTGGCCGGCGCGGCTCCCATTGCATTCCTGTGAAGGACTGGGATGGGAGGTCTCGAGGACAGGCCGGCCTGCCCTGAAGAGGGAAGGCAGAATGTTGTTCGAAAGCTTTGTCTGGAAGCCGGGAGGCCTGAGTTCCATTTGTTTGTACTTGAGCCCACAAGCGAAATCCTGAGCATTTCAGTTTTCTGGTTTCCAGAAGCAAATACTATACCTTGCTCTCCTATTTAACGAAGTTGTGCGGGTTGAATAAGTATTTGTGAGAAATATCTCCATCCTTTCATTAAGTTTTTGCTTTCTAATAGTTATAAAAATAGGTTCTATATGAAGACGTGTTGACAGTGATTTACCAAAAGGTACTATTTACCGAATGCTTACCAGTCAGCATCCTTCTAAATACTTCGCATCATTGAAGTTTATGCATCATCACAAACTTATGAAGTAGTTACTATTATCTCGATTTAACATTTGGGAAAACGAACATAAAAAGGTTAAGCAATTTACCAAGATCAGTTGGCTAATAAATGGTGCCACAGGATTGAAACCCAGAGAGTCCTGGCCCCAGAACCCGTGCCATACTTATTTTCAGATTTAGTGGAGGAAGACAGTGTAATCAGAGAGTTAAAACACAGAGTGGTCAGTGCTAGAGTGGAGACATTAAATTCTTTGAAAATGTAGAGGAGAAAGTGCTTAAACAAATCAAGGGAAATTCACCAGGAAGAGGTGTGATGGTTAACATCTGAGCTGAATATTAAAATCAGGTTAGAAGTTTGAAAATAAATTGTTTAGTGTCATAAAACATGCCAGTGGATTAGGATGGATTAGTTTGGTAACCAGATCCCTGCCTTTTAACTGTGTTCTTTCCTTTATGTTCAGAGGGAGTTCTTAAAACCTTTTCTCTTAGGAGGGGGTCCTTAACATCTCCACCAAACTCCCTGTGCCCTTCCTTGGAGATTCTTCTTCACACAGGCAGCCTTATTTCCTTAAATTCCACTACCTCTTGGTCATGGGAAGATGACTGCTGGAGAGTTTCGTGCTGTTGACTCAGCTTAGTCTTCACAAGATCTGATCTCACTGCCTGAAGCAGAATAGCTGCTCAGTTAGTCTTTCCAAATAAATGAATTGAACAATCAGCCTCAAAGGTGGGTTGCAAGGGCTGGGTTTGAGGTTTTTGCTCTTTTCTCATCTGTTTTTAGAATCAAAGAATCACAGAATGTTGTACTAGAAGAAGCTTTAGATGTTACCTGGTTTTTCACTTTCATGTCATAGAAAAGTCAAATCACAGATAAGACTGTGTGACTAGCTTCAGGTCATTGAACAAATTAATGACAGAGCCTCAAAAGACTAGAATCCAGACCTCTTGACCCACTCCAGTGCTTGTCCCCCTGCCTCCTACTGTAGTCCCACAGTATTTGACTTTTGAAGTCAAGGACTTTTCCAGTAGGTTTCAGGAGCCTTTGGACTCCAGCCTTATCTCCTGTTGAGGAATTGTTACGTCGGGATGCTTAGGCCCTAGGAGCACCTGGCTGCTTTGTGCTTTGTCAGGTCTCTCTGAAATCTACCCACTTACTAATTTTTGTAATTGGTGATACTCTTCTAGGAGAATAATGATATTCTTTCATTCAAATATAAAATAGTTATTTGGTTAGGGATGGGCTATTCCTGGGTTCTTCTGAATCCAGAATGTGAAGGAAGTAGGCTGACAATTTATGGGTACTCTTTCTCCTCCTTCCATGCCTCAGATTCCTGCCCTTCCTCAGGAGAAGATCCCCTAGGAGACAAATCAATGTTGCTTGTGTTCCTAACAGCTTATCTCTGGGTAAGTAGAGATGAGAGAGCCAGGATGGGTTGTTGGGTGTGCTCATTTAGTAGTTGTGGCAGACCAATAGTGGAAGCCACCAGTGACCAGTACAACTAGACCCTGCAGACTGAAAGCACAGAACCACTGGAAATGGGACCATCTTATTCACTCAGAATGAGAGTGGCCCATGTGGAAGAAGTCCATGAGTAATTGGTTATAGGATGGACAGAGTGCATTAATTTTTTTTTATTTTTTATTTTGATATCGTTAATGTACAACTACTTGAACAACATTATTGTTACTAGACTCCCTCTATTATCAAGTCTCCCCACCCCCAGCATAGCCCATTACAGTCACTGTCCATCAGCATAGTAAGAAGAGTGCACTAATTTCTTGTCACATGTACTATGAACTGTAGCAAGGCTCACTACTCCTACAGTTACCTGGTGGCACACCTTGAAACCAGTCAATGAACTGTTAAGTATGGTGCCTTAATGGTGTAGCAGTCAGATCTGAGAAAACTAATAGTAAGTTACTGGAAGACCCATTGCAAAGACGTTTAAGTGTTTCCTCAAGGAATATGGAATGGACTCCTGGTCCTCTTTGGAGCAAAAGAGCCTATGTAATTGCAACCGCTATTGTTACTGGCCATTAGAGGGCAATATGGAGCCTGGGATCTGTTAAACTCTTTAAGAAATGCTGCTTTGAATGCATCATCACTATGAAGAATTCAGTCTAGTCTAATTTGTACACGTAATATATATATACACATATATATATACACACAGACACACACATATACATACACACATATGTGTCTATATATGTGTATATGCATTGAGAGGTGCCTACAAGATAATTCATCAAAATACCAACTATTTTCATTGGGTGGCAGGATTTCAACTAATATTCTTTTTGGACTCGCTGACTGTTTTGTAGAATGAGCATGCATTCTTTGTATGATTTTTTAAATACCCTTTTTATTTTGGGACAATAAAAATAAAGGAAATAAAAATGTGGTTAAGGGTTTTGGCTTTATGTTTAGTTTAAACCACCTGGAGTTTATTTTATATGTAACATATTTTATATAAACATATTGGGAGTTTAGACAGCAGATAAAGATAGAAAGGTTCAGGAAAAATATTCAATATATTGAATAACCAGTGTGGTACAGGACTGCACAATCATCAGTCTCTGACTGTAAACCATTTGTGCAGTGATACCAGTGTGTACCAACCATCTCTCAGCCCCAATAGATCCATAAGTACCAACATGAAGTGATCCTGAAGACACGTTCTTTAGTGAAAAAAAATTGCAGAATAAAACCTACATATAGCCTAGAATGATTTTATTTATGTGGAATCAAATTGTGTGTAGAAAAATATGTATAAAAATTGACCAAAAGAATATACTTGAAATTTAATATCTCTGGGTTTGGGTTTGTTTGGGTAGGGTGGGATGGCAATGTTTATAAAAAACGGTTAATTTATCCCGTATCCTTCTATATTATCTGAGTATTTTAAAGTGAGGATATATTCAGGTGTAACTGGTAAAATTAAAAAACTAAAATAAAAAGGGGCCTCAGAGAAAAAGAATGTGTCAGTATCTTGAGCACCACCCAGGGAAGAAGTTCTGATGTGTGGCACCTGAATATCCATTTTCTGATCCTGTGTGCCCTCATTCAGGGCATCAGGGTTTCAGAAGCTGATGCCATTAAGATCATCTAAGTGTTCCCCTCTCTCTCCAATTCTGTGCCTTTCAGGGAGTGTCCTGATAACAATGATTTGGTTCTCATACAATTTTTTATAGTGGAGAGAATGTGTGAACCAGCTGGATATGGAGCATAAAAATTTTTCATTGTAAATCAGTAAAGTGATTTGTTTTCTTCATCATTCTCTTTGTGAATTGGATTAGTACATATTAGATTCTGAAACATTTCATTGGCTTAAAAGGTGAGGGCCAGATCCTGGCTCCCGATGCTATAATCAAGTCATTGTCCAATGGGAGCTTCTTCCCTAAAGTCCACCTCTTATTTTTCTCTAAACAAAACAGTGATACCTTATTTTCTTTCAGTAAGCAGGACTCTGATTATCAAGTCTAAGGATTTCCCCAAATCTAGAGATTTGGACTTAGGCAGAGAACTGTGGCAGCTGAATGTTTAATGAGAAAGAGAAGTCCAAAGAGACATCAAGGGTGAGTAAATAAGGAAGGACTGGTGAGATGGACATAGTAAAGGTTACAGCCTGGATCTCCTTTGAGATTCTGAAACAGAAACTCTTCAGTTGTCATGAGTCTGCCAAAACATTGCTGATAGGCAACCTAAGGGAATTTAATTACTTTTCACCTCCTTTTTGAGGAGTAGAGACTATTATAAGTGGGTAGTAATTTCCCCCAACACTGAATTTACCCAAGATTAGTATATTTATCCATTTAACATTCTCCTATTTATCCCTCTGAATGGTCCTAAATTACCTGGATTTGTTTTTAGTATTTGGGTATTTCAGAATCAGTCAGGAGAGGGAATTTTATAGACTTCCCAAGATCTGTCACTACTTAATCTCTTTCTCCCTATCACCTATTCTAATCTTTTCTGTAGGGCATTGTGATCTCCTTTCTCTGTTACTGAGATGAGGATAAAATCAAGACTCCACAATGCAGGTCTCCTCTTCTGCACAGAGGACATTTTCCTTTGTGAATTTTTTTCCAGGCAAGAAGAACAAGCCTGATGCCACAGTGTTAAATGACTTGTGGAAGATGTGGAGGGTCAGAGAGCCTGGTCATCAGGGGTTTGCATTTGGAGAAGTTGAAGATGGATGCTGAATAAGGAAGAAGGGATATCCTGCAGAAATGACCAAGGGGACACACATGCACACATACACACAATCCTTTCCCAGAAGAAAAGTGTTCCTCTAAAACACTCATCTTTGAGAATGTACCTCATAAGATCATGAATTTGTGAGAAAGTTTCCTCTAAATCTGCACTTATTAAACAGACACCAGCTCACCATGTTACAAGCAGCATGAGTTCCAGCCAGATTTCACTGCAAATGAAACATCAGAGACTTAACATGCAGAAGAAATCTTCAAAGTGTAGTGAATGTGGAAAATTATTTACTCAGAGATCTTCTCTTACCCAACATCAGAAGATTCACACAGAAGAGAAGCCCTATGTATGTAGCAAATGTGGATCTTTTTTCCGTAAACAGTCAAATCTTACTCAACATCTGAGGATTCATACAGGAGAGAAACCTTTCAAGTGTAATGAATGTGAGAAAGCCTTTCAAACAAAAGCAATCCTTGTTCAGCATCTGAGGATTCATACTGGGGAGAAACCTTATAAATGCAATGAATGTGGCAAAACCTTTTGTCAGAGCCCATCTCTTATTAAACACCTGCGAATTCATACCGGAGAGAGATCCTATAAATGCAATGAATGTGGCAAAGCCTTTAGTCAGAGCATATGCCTTACTCGCCATCAGAGAAGTCACTCTGGAGATAAACCTTATAAGTGTAACGAATGTGTAAAAGCCTTCAATCAGAGTGCATGTCTTGTGCAGCATCAGAGAATTCATTCAGGAGAGAAGCCCTACAAATGTACTGAGTGTGGCAAAGCCTTCACTCAGAATTCTTCTCTTGTTGAACATGTGAGAACTCACACTGGAGAGAAACTTTATAAGTGTAGTGAGTGTGAAAAAACATTCCGCAAGCAAGCATACCTAAGTGAACATTACAGGATTCATACTGAAGAAAACCCTTATGAATGTGTTGAGTGTGGAAAATCTTTTAGGCACAATTCAGCACTTGTCCGACATCAGAGGCTTCATGCTGGGGAATAAACCTCGGGATGTAACCAATGTGGAAAGACTAGTATGAAAATGCCATTCCTCCTGCCATGCTCACTAAGTTCTCAGAAGACTCAGTCTTCAGCTGGGATGAACGTTATGTTGAGCAACAGGCAATGTGTCCTGAAAGTTAAGAAAATAGACTCAGGAGGAGTCAAGATGGCGGCATGAGTAGAGCAGCAGAAATCTCCTCCCAAAACCTTATATATTTTTGACAATAAATACAACTATCCCTAAAAGAGAGACCAGAAGATACAGGACAAAAGGCAGGCTACATCTACACCTGTGAGAAACCTGTGCCTCACGAGGGGGGTAAGATACAAGCCACGGCCCAGTGGGACCCGAGCACTCCTCACCCCAGCTCACGGCAGGAGGAGAGCAATCAGAGCGGGGAGGGAGAGGGAGCCCAGGACTGCTAAACACCCAGCCCTAGCCATCTACACCAGGAGCACAGACACAAAGTGTGTGGAATGCTGGAAACTAGGGAAACAGGACAGTAAAACCTGTGAGTGGGTCCCCACAGCTGACACCCCTGGGACAAAAGAAAAGCGAATGCTTTTTGAAAGTCTTAAAGGGACAGGGACCCCACAGCTGGATGGAAGTGCCCCAGGACACTCAGCACAGCAGCCGGGAATCCTGGAGAACTCTGGGCACCCAAACCCCCTGGGCAGCAGTGCAGCTCGGAGGGCCCTCATGGTGATAAACAGCCTGTTCCCCCTCTGGCACAGCTCTGCTATAGCAGAGCAGCAGCCTGTGGCTGGCCATGCCCACAGCAGCTGAAGAGCTTATTCCACAGAGGCCAGGCAAGAATCAGACACCTCATCTGCATGCAGCTGCACAACACTATCCACTAGGGGTCATTGTTCTTCCAGGAGACGAAGGCAACAAACTAGCAAGAAGGGACATTCTCCCAGCTGACAGAGATGCCAGCTCCCCACAACTACCTCTATCGCCATGAAAAGGCAGAAGAATTTGATACAGACCAAGATCACAGAGACAACCTCTGAGAAGGAGCTAGGAGAGTTAGACCTAACCAAACTTCCTGAAAAGGTCAGAACCATGCTGATGGAGTTGCAGAGAAAAATACAAGAGCTAATGGACAAGGTAGGGAGGGAGACTAAAGAAATAAAACAATCTCTGGAAGGATTTAAAAGCAGAATTGATGAGATGAATGAGGCCATTGATGGAATAGAAACCAGAGAACAGGAAGGCATAAGACCTGACACAGAGATAAAAGGATCTCTAGGAATAAAACAATATGAAGAGAACTGTGTTACCAATCCAAAAGGAACAATAACCACATTAGAGGGGTACCAGAAGAAGAAGAGAGAGAAAAAGGGATAGAAAGTGTATTTGAAGAAATAATTGCTGAAAACTTCCCCAAACTGGGGGAGGAAATAGTCGCTCAGACCACAGAAGTACACAGAACTCCCAACAGAAGGGACCCAAGAAGGACGACACTGTGACACATAATAATTAAAATGGCAAATATCAAATAAGGACAGAGTTTTAAAGGCAGCCAGAGCGAGGAAAAAGGTCACCTACAAAGTAAAACCCATTAGGCTATCATCAGATTTCTCAACAGAAACCTTACAGGCCAGAAGAGAATGGCATGATATATTTAATGCAGTGAAACAGAAGGGCCTTGAACCAAGAATACTGTGTCCAGCATGATTATCATTTAAATACGAAGGAGGGATTAAACAATTCCCAGACAAGCAAAAGTTGAGGGAATTTGCCTCCGACAAACCACCTCGACAGGGTATTTTAGAGGGACTGCTCCAGATGGGAGCACTCTGAAGGCAAAACAGATGTCACCAGAGAAAATAAAGTCACAGCGAAGAAAGCTGACCAACCAAATACTAACTAAAGGCAAAAAATAAAATCAGCTAACCACAAAAACAGTGAAAGGAAACAAAAAAGAGCACAGAATAAAACACGCAACATATAAAGAATGGAGGAGGAGGAAGAAGGGAGAGAAATAAACAATCACCAGACAGTATTTATAATAGCTCAATAAGTGAGTTAAGTTAGATAGTAAGACACTAAAGAAGATAACCTTGAACCTTTGGTAGCCACGAATCTAAAGCCTGCAATGGCAATAAGTACATATCTTTCAATAATCACCCTAAATTTAAATGGACTGAATGAACCAATCAAAAGACACAGAGTAATAGAATGGATAAAAAAGCAAAACCCATCTATATGCTGCTTACAAGAGACTCACCTCAAACCCAAAGACATGCATAGACTAAAAGTCAAGGGATGGAAAAAGATATTCCATGGAAACAACAGGGAAAAAAAAGCAGGTGTTGCAGTACTAGTATCAGACAAAATAGACTTCAAAACAAAATAACAAGAGAAAAAGAAGGATATTACGTAATGATAAAGGGCTCAGTCCAACAAGAGGATATAACCATTAGAAATATATATGCACCCAACACAGGAGCACCACCATTTGTGAAACACATACTAACAGAACTAAAGGAGGAAATAGAATGCAATGCATTCATTTAAGGAGACTTCAACACAACACCCACTCCAAAGGATAGATCCACCAGATAGAAAATAAGTAAGCACACAGAAGCACTGAACAACACATTAGAACAGATGGGCCTAATAGACATCTATAGAACTCTACATCCAAAAGCAACAGGATACACATTCTTCTCAAGTGCACATGGAACATTCTCCAGAAGAGACCATAAACTAGGCCACAAAAGGAGCCTCAGTAAATTCCAAAAGATTGAAATTCTACCAACCAACTTTTCAGACCACAAAGGTATAAAACTAGAAATAAATTGTACAAAGAAAACAAAAAGGCACACAAACACATGGAGGCTTAACAACATGCTCCTAAACGATCAATGGATCAATGACCAAATCAAAGTATAGATCCAGCGATATATGGAAACAAATGACAACAACAACACAAAGCCCCAACTTCTGTGGGTGCAGCGAAAGCAGTCTTAAGAGGGAAGTATATAGCAATCCAGGCATATTTAAGAAGGAAGAACAATCCCAAATGAATAGTCTAACGTCACAATTATCGAAATTGGAAAAAGAAGAAATGAGGCCTAAAGTCAGCAGGAGGGACATAATAAAGATCAGAGAAGAAATAAATAAAATTGAGAAGAATAAAACAAGAGAAAAAATCAATGAAACCAGGAGCTGGTTCTTTGAAAAAATGAACAAAATGGATAAGCCTCCAACCATACTTATTAAGAGAAAAAGAGAATCAACACACATCAACAGAATCAGAAACGAGAAAGAATAAATCACGATGGACCCCACAGAAATACAAAGAATTATTAGAGAATACTATGAAAACCTATATGCTAACAAGCTGGAAAACTTAGAAGAAATGGACAACTTCCTAGAAAAATACCACCTTCCAAGACAGACCAAGGAAGAAATACAAAATCTAAACAAACCAATTACCAGCAAAGAAATTGAAGTGATAATAAAAAAACTACCCAGGAACAAAACCCTCCGACAAGATGGATTTACCTCGGAATTTTATCAGACATACAGAGAAAACATAATACCCGTTCTCCTTAAAGTTTTGCAGAAAATAGAAGAGGAGGGAATACTCCCAAACTCATTCTATGAAGCCACCATCACTGTAATAACAAAACCAGGCAAAGACCTCACCAAGAAAGAAAATTACAGACCAATATCCCTGATGAATGTAGATGCAAAAATACTCAACAAAATATTAGCAAACCGAATTCAAAAATATATCAAAAGGATCATACACCATGACCAAGTGGGATTCATCCCAGGGATTCAAGGATGGTACAACATTTGAAAATCCATCAACATCATCCACCACATAAACAAAAAGAAGGACAAAAACGACATGACCATCTCCATAGATTCTGAAAAAGCATTTAACAAAATTAAACATTCATGATATCAACTATCAACAAAATGGGTATACAGGGCAAGTACCTCAACATAATAAAAGCCATATATGATAAACCCACAGCCAACATCATACTGAACAGAGAGAAGCTGAAAGCTTTTCCTGTGAGATTGGGAACAAGACAGGGATGCCCACTATCCCTACTGTTATTCAACATAGTACTGGAGGTCCTAGCCATGGAATTTAGACAAAGAAATACAAGGAATCCAAATTGGTAAAGAGGAAGTTAAACTGTCACTATTTGTAGATGACATGATATTGTACATAAAAATCCCTAAAAATCTCCACTCCGAAACTACTAGAATATCGGAATTCAGCAAAGTTGCAGGATACAAAATTAACACACAGAAATCTGTGGCTTTCCTATACACTAACAATGAACTAATAGAAAGAGAAATCAGGAAAACAATTCCATTCAGAATGGCATCAAAAAGAATAAAATACCTAGGAATAAACCTAACCAAGGAAGTGAAAGACCTATACCATGAAAACTATAAGACACTCTTAAGAGAAATTAAAGAGGTCATTAACAAATGGAAAACTCATCCCATGCTCCTGGCTAGGAAGAATTAATTTTCTCAAAATGGCCATCCTGCTGAACACTATATACAGATTTGATGCAATCCCTATCAAATTACCAACAACATTCTTCAACGAACTGGAACCATTAGTTCAAAAATTCATATGGAACCACCAAAGATCCCAAATAGCCAAAGCAATCCTGAGAAGAACAAACTGGGGGTGGAGCTCACTCCCCAACTTCAAGCTCTACTACAAAGTCACAGTAATCAAGACAATTTGGTACTGGCACAAGAACAGAGCCACAGACCAGTGGAACAGAATAGAGACTCCAGCCATTAACCCAAACATACATGGTCAATTAATATACAATAAAGGAGCCATGGATATACAATGGAGAAATGACAGTCTCTTCAACAGATTGTGCTGGCTAAACTGGACAGCTACCTGTAAGAATGAAACTGGATCACTGTCTAGCCCCATACACAAAAGTAAATTCAAAATGGATCAGACACCTGAATGTATTTCATGAAACCATGAAACTCTTAGAAAAAAACATAGGCAAAAATCCCTTGGACATAAACATGAGCGACTTCTTCATGAACATATCTCCTGGGCAAGGGAAGCAAAAGCCAAAATGACCAAGTGGGACTATATCAAGCTGAAAAGCTTCTGTACAACAAAGGACACCATCAATAGAACAAAAAGGTACCCTACATTATGGGAGAACATATTCATAAATGACAGATCTGATAAAGGGTTGACATCCAAAATATATAAAGAGCTCATGCACCTCAACAAAGAAAAAGCAAAAAATCCAATGAAAGAAATGGGCAGAGGAGCTGAACTGACAGTTCTCCAGAGATGAAATTCACATGGCCAACAGACACATGAAAAGATGCTCCACATAGCTAGTCATCAGAGAAATGCAAATTCAAACCACAATGAGATATCACCTCACACCAGTAAGGATTGCCATCATCGAAAAGACAAACAACAACAAATGTTGGCGAGGTTGTGGAGAATGGGGAACCCTCTTACACCGCTGGTGGGAATGTAAATTAGTTCAAACATTGTGGAAAGCAGAATGGAGGTCCCTCAAAAAGCTCAAAATAGACATATCATTTGACCCAGGAACTCCACTTCTAGGAATTAACCCTAAGAATGCAGCAGCCCGGTTTGAAAAAGACAGATGAAGCCCTATCTTTATTGCAGCACTATTTACAATAGCCAAGAAATGGAAGCAACCTAAGTGTCCATCAATAGATGAATGGATAAAGAAGATGTGGTACATATACACAATGGAATATTATTCAGCCATAAGAAGGAAACAAATCCTACCATTTACAACAACATGGATTGAGCTAGAGAGTATTTTGCTCAATGAAATAAGCTAGGTGGAGAAAGTCAAGTACCAAATGATTTCACTCATATGTGGAGCATAAAAACAAAGAAAAACTGAAGGAACAAAACAGTATCAGAATCACAGAAGCCAAGAATGGACTAACAGTTACCAAAGGGAAAGGGACTGGGCAGGATGGGTGAGAAGGCAGGGATAAGGGTGGGGAAAAAGAAAGGGGGTTTATGATTAGCATTTGTAATGTGGTGGGGGGCATGGGGTGGGCTGTCCAACACAGTGAAGACAAGTAGTGATTCTACAGCATCTTACTATGCTGATGGACAGTGACTGTAATGGGGTGTGTGTGTGGGAACTTGGTGAAGGGGGGAGCTTAGTAAACATAATGTTCTTCATATAATTGTAGATTAATGATAACAAAATAAATAAATGAAACAAATAAATAAGTAAAATATAAAGAAAATAGACTCAGAACTGGCAGTCTTGAGTTTGAGACCTTCTCTGCCACTTAATGGGAGTGTGACTTTACTATCTTTGGTCATCAGTTTTCCCTCTACCCTCCCCACAAAGAATAATGAGGGTTTTCTTGAGACAAAATGAGTTGTATATAATAAATGGTATTAACTGGTTTTGAGTTACAGATGTTCCAAAAGTACATAGATTTTGCTGTTGAAAACAAGTCAAATTCATCATTAGCTTTTGCTTGTTTGTTTGCTTTTGTTATTATAGTATATATTTTTTAACATTCATGGAATTGTGCTATGATTTCATGCATAATCGAAAGGCTATTTAAACTATAAGGTCTAGATTAAAGATGGTGGCATGAGAGGTGAGACAGAGGCTTCCTCCTAAAACCATATAAAATATGAAAATATAATTAATATAACTAATCCTGAAAGAGCAACAGGAACATGGACTACACCAGACTGCATACACCTGGAGAAAAGAGCAGACCTCACTGAACAGAGTAATCTACCAAACCTGTGGCCCGATGGGACCCAAGCCCTTCCCCCACCCTAGCTCACTGGTGGGAGGAAGAGAAATGGAGCGGGGAGGGAGTGGAGGCCTGGGAGTGCTGAATACCTAACTCTGGAGATCTGCTCTGGGAGCACAAACCTACATTTCATGGTGCTTGCATGGTACTCTCATGATTAGGGGGTTGGAAAGCTAAGACAGGCAGAATTCCTGGAGAGACTGAGACTCCAGTCACTTGTGGAAAGCAGGGATCCACATCCAGCTTCTCTGCAACAAGAAAAGAAAACAGCAGGCAGTCTGAGAAACTTCCTAACAAGAAGCCCTTAGCAAGAGAGCTGCTAAAGGGGGAAGGATTGCACAGAGCTTACTCGTCAGAGAAAGGACAGGTAGACAAATGGTCTGGGTTCAATCTGCCTAGCAGGTTGGGAGTTTTCATGATCTTTTTGATGGTGGCCATCCTAACTGGTATGAGATGACATCTCATTGTGGTTTTAATTTGCATTTCTCTGATGATTAGAAATGTGGAGCATCTTTTCACGTGCCTGTTGATCATCTGAATTTCTTCTTTGGAGAAGTGTCTGTTCAGCTCCTCTGCCCATTTTTTAATTGGATAATTTGCTTTTTGTTTGTTGAGGTGTATGAGCTCTTTATATAATTTGGATGTCAACCTCTTCTCAGATATGTCATTTATGAATATATTCTCCCATACTGTAGGATGTGTGTTTGTTCTACTGATGGTGTCCTTTGCTGTACAGAAGCTTTTTAGTTTGATTTTGTCACACTTGTTCATTTTGGCTTTTGTTTCCCTTGCCCAGGCAGATATGTTAATGAAGAAGTTGCTCATGTTTATGTCCAAGAGATTTTTGCCTATAATTCTTAGAGTTTTATGGTTTCATGACTTACATTCAGGTCTTTGATCCATTTGGAGTATACTTTGGTATATGGGTTTAGACAATGATCCAGTTTCATTCTCTCACATGTAGCTGTTCAGTTTTACCAACAGCAGCTGTTGAAGAGGCTGTCATTTTCCCATTGTATATCCATGGCTCCTGTATCATATATTAATTGATCATGTATGTTTGGGTTAATATCTGGACTCTCTATTCTTTTCTACTGGTCTGTGGGTCTGTTTTTTGTGCAAGTACCAAATTGTCTTGATTACTGTGGCTTTGTAGTAGAGCTTGAAGTTAGGAGGTGAGATTCCCCCCTGATTTATTTTTCTTCTAAGAGTTGCTTTGGTTCTTCGTGGTCTTTTGTGGTTCCATATGAATTTTAGAATGGTTCGTTCCAGTTCGTTGAAGAATGCTATTGGAATTTTGATAGGTACTGCATTGAATCTGCAGATTGCTTTAGGCAGAATGGCCATTGTGACAATATTAATTCTTCCTAGCCAAGAGCATGGGATGAGTTTCCATTTGTTCATGTCCTGTTTAATTTCTCTTAAGAGTGTCTTGTACTTTTCAGGGTATAGGTCTTTCACTTCCTTGGTTAGGTTTATTCCTAGATATTTTGTTCTTTTTGATGCAGTTGTGAATGGAATTGTTTTCTTGATTTCTCTTACTGCAAGTTCATCATTAGTGTATGGAAAAAGCCACAGATTTCTGTGTATTAATTTTGAATCCTTTAAGTTTGCTGAATTCCGGTATTTGTTATAGTAGTTTTGGAGTGTAGTCATTAGGGTTTTTTATATACAATATCATGTCTACTGCAAATATTGACAGTCTGACTTCTTCTTTACCAATCTGGATGCCTTGTATTTCTTTGTTTTGTCTGATTGCCATGGCAAGTTCCTCCAGTAGTATGTTGAATAACAGTAGGGAGAGTGGGCATCCCTGTCTTGTTCCCAATCATAGGTGAAAGCTCTCAGCTTCTCACTGTTAAGTATGGTGTTGACTGTGGGCTTGTCATATGTGGCATTTATTATGTTGAAGTATTTGCCCTCTATATTCATTTTGTTGAGAGTTTTTATTATGAATTTAAGTTGGAATTTGTCGCATGCATTTTCAGCATCTATGGAGATAATCATGTGGTTTTTGTCCTTGTTTTTGTTGATGTGATGGATGATGTTGATGGATTTTCAAATATTGTACCATCCTTACATCCCTGGGATGAATCCCACTTGTTCATGGTGTATGATCCTCTTGATGTGTTTTTGAATTCGTTTTGTTAATATTTTGTTGAGTATTTTTGCATCTATGTTCATCAGGGATATTGGTCTGTAATTTTCTTATTTTGTGGGTCTTTGCCTGGTTTTGGTATTAGAGTGATGATGGCTTCATAGAATGAGTTTGGAAATATTCCCTCCTGTCTACTGTTTGGAAAACATTAAAGAGGATGGGTGTTAGGTCTTTGCTAAACATTTGATAAAATTCAGCACTGAAACCATCTGGTGCAGGGGTTTTCTTCTTAGGTAGTTTTTTTATTACCAATTCAATTCCTTTTCTGGTAATTGGTCTGTTTAGATTTTCTGTTTCTTTCTGGGTCGACCTTGGACGGTTGTATTTTTCTAGAAAGTTGTCCTTTTCTAGGTTATCCATTTTATTTTCATATAATTTTTCATAGTATTCTCTCATAATTCTTTGTATTCCTGTCATGTCCATAGTGATTTATCCTTTCTCATTTCTGATTCTGTTTATATTTGTAGACTGTCTTTTTTTCTTCATAAGTCTGGCTAGGGGTTTATCTATTTTGTTTAATTTCTTGAAGATTCAGCTCCTGGTTTCATTGATTCTTTCTATTATTTTATTCTTCTTGTTTTTATTTATTTCTGGTTTAATGTTTATTATGTCCCTCTGACTGACTTTGGGCCTCATCGTTCTTCCTTTTATATACTCATTAATTGTGAGTTTAGACCGTTCATTTGGGATTGTTCTTCTTTCCTGCAGTAGTCCTGTATTGCAATGTATTTCCCTCTTATCACGGCCTTTGCTGTGTCCCCAGATTTTGTGGTGCTGGATTATTTGTTGTCATTTGTCTACATATATTGCTTGATCTTTGTTTTTATTTGGTCATTGATCCATTGATTATTTAGGAGCATGTTATTAAGCCTCCATGTGTTTGTGGGCTTTTCCATTTTCTTTGAGTATTTTATTCTGAGTTTCATACCTTTGTGGTCTCAGAAACTGGTTGGTACAATTTCAATCTTTTTGAATTTACTGAGATTCTTTTTGTGGCCTAGTATATGATCTATTCTTGGAAATGTTCCATGTGCACTTGAGAAGAATGTATATCCTGTTGCTTTTGGATGGAGTGTTCTGTAGATGTCCATTAGGTCCATTTGTTCTAATTTATTATTCACTGCCTCTGTCTCTTTATTTATTTTCTGTCTGGTTGACTTGTTCTTTGGTGTGATCGGTGTGTTGAACTCTCCCAAAATGAATGCATTCCATTCTGTTTCTCCCTTTATTTCTGTTAGTATTTGTTTCACATCTGTAGGTGATCCTGTGTTCGATGCATAGATATTTAGAATGGTGATATCCTCTTGTTGGACTGACCCCTTTATCATTACATAATGTTCTTTGTCTCTTACTTTCTTTGTTTTGAACCTAATCTAAAATTTCTGATAGAAGTACTGCAATTCCTGCTTTTTTCTCCCTATTAGTTGCATGAAATATCTTTTCCCATCCCTTTACTTTCAGTCTATGTATGTCTTTCGGTTTGAAATGAGTCTTTTGTAGGCAGCATATACATAGGTCTTGTTTTTTTATCCATTCAGTGACTCTATGTCTTTTGATTGGTGCATTCCGACCATTTACATTTAGGGTGATTATCGATAGGTATGTAGTTGTTAGCATTGCAGGCTTTAGATTCACAGTTACCAAAGTTTCAAGGGTAATTCCCTTACTATCTAACAGTCTAATTTAACTCCCTTCATATGCTATTACAAACACAAACTAAAGATTCTTTCTTTTTCCTCCTCCTTTTTCTTCCTCCTCCATTCTTTGTATGTTATGAATCATACTCTGTTCTCTTTGTCTATCCCTTGGGTAGCATCTATTTAGCCTTAGGAATACTTCCATCTATAGGAGACCCTCCAAAATGCACTGTAGAGGTGGTTTGTGGGCAGTAAATTCTCTCAGGTTTTGCTTATCTGAAAATTGTTTACTCTCTCCTTCAAATTTAAATGATAACCTTGCCGGGTAGAATATTCTTGGCTCAAGGCTCTTCTGCTTCATTGCATTAAATATATCTTGCCCCTCGCTTCTGGACTGTAAGGTTTCTGTTGAGAAATCTGATGATAGTCTGATGGGTTTTCCTTTATATGTGAGCTTTTCTCTCTCTAGCTGCTTTTAAAAGTTTGTCTTTATCCCTGATCTTTGCCATTTTAATTATTATATGTCTTGATGTTATCTTCCTTGGGTCCCTTGTCTTGGGAGATATGTGTATCTCCTTGGATTGAGGGACTATCTCCTTCCCCAGATTGGGGAGGTTTTCAGCAATTACCTCCTCAAAGACACTTTCTATCCCTTTTTCTCTCTCTTGTTCTTCTGGTACCCCTATAATGCGGATATTGTTCCTTTTGGATTGGTCACACAGTTCTTTGAATATTCTTTCATTCTTAGAGATTCTTTTTTCCCTCTGTTCCTCAGCTTCTTTGTATTCCTCTTCTCTAATTTATATTCCATTTACCATGTCTTCTACTACATCGAATCTGCTTTTAAATCCCTCCATTGTATGTTTCTCTTCAGATATGGAATTTTTAAGTGATTGGATCTCCATCTTAAATTCATTCCTGAGTTCTTAAATATTTTTTCTGTACTTCCATAAGCATGTTTATGATTTTTATTTTGAACTCTCTTTTTGGAAGATTGGTGAGTTCAGTTTCATTTGGCCCTTTTTTGGGGCTTTGTGAGATTTTGGTCTGAAACATGTTCTTTTGACGTTTCATATTTCTGTGTGGTGCCCTCTAGTGCCCAGAAGCTCCTATCTCTGGAGCTGCTCAGCCCCTAGAGTGAGGTTGGGGGTCATAGGGGAGTGCTGGTGCCTGGGCAGAGGAAAGATCTGTTTCCTGATTCTTGTCTGCCATGCCTGTCTCCCATATGAGAGCCAGTGGTCTGGGCACACAGGTGTAAGCCTCTATGCTTGGCATCTCTAGTTGTTATTGGCAGGGCCTCCCTTTGACTGGCTGATGCTGATGCAGTGACTGCTGGTTTGTGAGCCGGTGCCATCAGGCCAGAAGGGAGGCTCAGCAGGCTGTGTGTCACTGTGGGGGGCTTTGTAGCTGAGTAGCAAGCCAGGGGGTGGAGTGCTTGAAGCTCCTCAAAGTTCCCATCTGCTGCATAGAGCATGCCCAGACAACCTTGTCCCCCTACCCCTTCTCCTGTGCAGCAAACTCCATGCAAAGCCTGCTGCTTCAGTTGCTAGGAATCCTCCCAGACCGCCTGCCTTTCCCTTGTCCCAGAGTGGACAGGTATGGATCCCCTCCTCCACAAATGGCCAGAATCTCAGTCTCTCAAGCATTATGCCTTTCCGAGCTCCCCAATGTCCAGAGCACCACACAGTGTAGGTTTCTGCTTGCAAAGCAGACCTCCAGGGCTGGGTGTTCAGCAGTCCCAGGCTTCACCCACTCCCCGCTCCATTGCTCTTCCTTCTGCTAGTGAGCTGGGGTGGGGGAAGGGCTTGGATCCCTCCAGATCAAGGCTTTGGTACATTACCATGATTCATGAGGTCTCCTCTGTTCTTGAGGTATGTATGCAGTCTAGTGCAGCCTTCTTTCCTGTTGCTGTTTTAGCGTTAGTTGTATTAACTATATTTTCACACTATCTGTCCTTTTAAGAGGAGTTCTCTGTCTCACCTCTCACACCACCATCTTGAATCACCTGCACTCAACACTGGCTGCCTTTTAAAGGAAAGTGAGACCAGTTTCTTGGGTATGTGTAACCAAAGATGGTTTCTTAAAGTTCGAAAGCAGTAAAGAATCAAAAGTGCTTCATGCAGTGCCGATAATCTATTTAATGTAAACAAGCACCATCTAACACTAAATATACCCTTGTAAGAAAGGTAGGAGATATTTTCCATATTCAAGAATCACAGAAAAAGAGATGACTTGCTCAAAGTCAAACAGGTGATGTTAGTGTTGAATCTCAATCTAGGTCCTGATTTTTTTACTACCAAACTCACACACAGGTAATTTTCCATCATGAACCTTTCCAGTAAAGTGTTAGATGTCAAAATTGTGGAAATGCTAAAACAGCCAAACATATTTTGTCAACTTAATGTGTGCTCATTGAAATACATTTATAGAAAGTGAAAAAAATTACATGATTTCACCATTCAAATAACGTTACTGTAGTCTGTTTATTCCAGCTTTTCTTCACTTAAAAAAAAAAGAGATCATTGTATTATATACAGCACTATATCCTGCTTTGCGATTTAACATAAGGATTTAACTACTATTACAGGCTTTCTATAAATTTCATTTTAATCGCTGCCTAACATTTTATTGAGCTGTTTACAATTTATTGACTTGTTTACCTACATTTTCTTTCTAAGTTAATGTATTTTTTTCTTTATAAATCAGCTGGTCTATTTAGTACAGTACCTGACACACGGTACATAACTCTTGTTAGCTATTAATATTATTAACTCAGCAGTGAAACATATTTGTATATAAAGAATTTTCATCATTTTAAATTACTGCCTTGGGATTCTTAGCGGGTATGATTTTTTAAAATTTCATTAGTTTTTTTGAGATAATATAAGCTTATGGTTTAAAATTCTAAAAGTACAAAAAGTGAAACAGTGAAAAGCCTTCCTAGCCACTCAGCTGTTCCTCCACTCCCCCACAGACAACTAATAACATTAGTTTCTTGCCTTATTTTCAGAGACAGATAATTATAAACAGGCAAACATGTTTCCCTCCTTTTTTAAAAACAGGCTTTATTTTATAGAGCAGCTTAGGGTTCACAGCAAGACTGACATAGGTACAGTATACTTTCTTCCCTTGTGCCCCCTGCCCCACACGTGCACAACCTCCCCACTGTCAACATCTTTCACAGGATGATACATCTGTTACAGGTCATGACCTACATAGTAACACCACTGTCACCCAAAGCCCACACTTTAAATTAGAGTTACCTCTTAGAGTTGTGCATCCTCTGGGTTTGTACAAATATGTAATGATATATATCCAGGGTTATGGTATGGATTATGATACAGTATGGTATGATACAGAATGATTTCACTGTCCTAAATATCATCTATGCTCCATCATCCTTTCCTCCTTCCAATCCCCTGGCAACCACTAATCTTTTTTTTTTTTACATCATTACTCTACAATTACATGAGGAACATTATGTTTACAAGACTCCCCTCATCATCAAGTTCTGCCCACATTCCCCATTGCAGTTATTGTCCATCAGCATAATAAGATTCTATAGAACCACTACTTGTCTTCTCTGTGTTGTACAGTGCTCCCTGTGTCTCCCCCTCACATTATTCATGCTAATTGTAATGCCCCCTTTCTTTTTTCCCCCCCTTATCCCTCCCTTCCCACCCATCCTCCCCAGTCTCTTTCCCTTTGGTAACTGTTAGTCCATTCCTGGGTTCTGTGAGTCTTCTGGTGTTTTGCTCCTTCAGTTTTTCCTTTGTTTGTATGCTCCACAGATGAGTGAAATCATTTGATACTTGTCTTTCTCCACCTGGCTTATTTCACTGAGCATAATACCCTCTAGATCCATCCATCTTGTTGCAAATGGTAGGATTTGTTTTCTTCTTATGGCTGAATAATATTCCATTGTGTATATGTGCCACATCTTCTTTATCCATTCATCTACTGATGGACACTTAGGTTGTTTCCATTTCTTGGCTCTGGTGAATAGTGTTGCAATAAACATAGGGGTTCATTTGTCTTTTTGAAACTGGGCTGCTGCCTTCTTATGGTAAATTCCTAGAAGTAGAACTCCTGGGTCAAATGGTATGTCTATTTTGAGATTTTTGAGGAACCTCCATACTGCTTTCCACAATGGTGAACTAATTTACATTCCCACCAGCGGTGTAGGAGGGTTCCCCTTTCTCCACAACCTCGCCAACATTTGTTGTTGTTTGTCTTTAGGATGGTAGCTATCCTTACTGGTGTGAGGTGATATCTCATTGTGGTTTGAATTTGCATTTCTCTGATGACTAGCCATGTGGAGCATCTTTTCATGTGTCTGTTGGCCATCTGAATTTCTTTGGTGAGCTGTCTGTTCAGCTCCTCTGCCCATTTTTAAATTGAATTATTTGCTTTTTGTTTGTTGTGGTGTTTGAGCTCTTTATATATTTTGGATGTCAACCCTTTATCAGATCTGTCATTTGTGATTATACTCTCCCATACTGTAGGATGCCTTATTGTTCTATTGGTGGTGTCCTTTGCTGTACAGAAGCTTTTCAGTTTGATGTAGTCCCACTTGTTGATTTTTGCTTTTGTTTCCCTTGCTGGGGGAGATATATTCATGAAGAAGTCGCTCATGTTTATGTCCAAGAGATTTTTGCTTATGTTTTTTTCTAAGAGTTTTATGGTTTCATGACATACATTCAGGTCTTTGATCAATTTCAAATTTACTTTTGTGTATGGGGTTTCATTCTCTTACATGTAGCTGTCCAGTTTTGCCAACACCAGCTATTGAAGAGGCTGTCATTTCCCGATTGTATATACATGTCTCCTTTATCATATATTAATTGACCATATATGTTTGGGTTAATATCTGGAATCTCTATTCTATTCCACTAGTCTGTGGGTCTGTTCTTGTGCCAGTACCAAATTGTCTTGATTACTGTGGCTTTGTAGTAGAGCTTGAAGTTGGGAAGTGAGATCCCTCCCACTTTATTCTTCCTTCTCAGAATTGCCTTGGCTATTCGGGGTTTTTTGTGGTTCCATATGAATTTTTTAACTATTTGTTCCAGTTTGTTGAAGAATGCTGTTGGTATTTTGATAGGCATTGCATTGAATCTGTAGATTGCTTTAGGCAGGATGGCCATTTTGAGAATATTAATTCTTCCTAGCCAAGAGCATGGAATGAGATTCCATTTGTTCATGTCCTCTTTAATTTCTCTTAAGAGTGTCTTATAGTTTTCAGGGAATAGGTCTGTCACTTCCTTAATTTGGTTTATTCCTAGATATTTTATTCTTTTTGATGCAACTGTGAATGGAATTGTTTTCCTGATTTCTCTTTCTATTAGTTCATTGTTAGTGTATAGGAAAGCCACAGATTTCTGTGTGTTAATTTTGTATCCTGCAACTTTGCTGAATTCCGATATTCTAGTAGTTTTGGAGTGGAGTTTTTAGGGATTTTTATGTACAATATGATGTCATCTGCAAATAGTGACAATTTGTCTTCTTCTTTACAAATCTGGATGCCTTGTATTTCTTTGTTTTGTCTGATTTGGGTGGCTAGGACCTCCAGAACTATGTTGAATAACAGTGGGGAGAGTGGGCATCCCTGTCTTGTTCCCGATCTCAGAGGAAAAGCTTTCAGCTTCTCGCTGTTGGATGTGGGTTTGTCATATATGGCCTTTATTGTGTTGAGGTACTTGTCCTCTATACCCATTTTATTGATAGTTTTTATCATGAATGGATGTTGAATTTTGTCAAATGCTTTTTCAGCATATATGGAGATGATCTTGTGGTTTTTGTCCTTCTTTTTGTTGATGTAGTGGATGGCCAAAATGGCCATCCTACCATTTTGTATGGATTTTCGAATGTTGTACCATCCTTGCATGCCTGAGTTGATTCCCATTTGATCATTATGTATGATCCTCTTGATGCATTTATGAATTCTGTTTGCTAATATTATGTTGAATATTTCTGCATCTATGTTCATCAGGGATATTGGTCTGTAATTTTCTTTTTCTGTGGGGTCTTTGCCTGGTTTTGGTATTAGAGTGATGCTGGCTTCATAGAATGAGTTTGGAAGTATTCCCTCCTCGCTTATTTTTTGGAAAACTTAAGGAGAATTGGTATCATGTCTTCTCTATATGTCTGATAACATTCAGTGGTGAATCTGTCTGGACCAGGTTTTTTGTTCTTGGGTAATTTTTTGATAATCCAATTTCTTTGCTGGTAATTGGTCTGGTTAGATTTTCTGTTTCTTCCTTGGTCAGTCTTGGAAGGTTGTATTTTTCTAGGAAGTTGTCCATTTATTCTAGGTTTGCAGCTTGTTAGCATATAGATTCTCATAGTAGTCTTTAATAATTCTTTGTATTTCTGTGGGGTCCTTTGTGATTTTTCCTTTCTCATTTCTGATTCTGTTTATGTTTGTAGATTCTTTTTCTCTTAATAAGTCTGGGTAGGGGCTTATCTATTTTGTTTATTTTCTCATTGATTTTTTTTCTATTGTTTTATTCTTCTCAATTTTATTTATTTCATCTCTGATCTTTATTATTTCCCTCCTTCTACTGACTTTGGGCCTCATTTGTTCTTCTTTTTTCAATTTCAATAATTGTGACTTTAGACCATTCATTTGGGATTGTTCTTCCTTCTTTAAATATGCCTGGATTGCTGTATACTTTCCTCTTAGAACTGCCTTCGCTGCATCACACAGAAGTTGGGGCTTTGTGCTGTTGTTGTCTTTTGTCTCCATATAATGCTTCATCTCTGTTTTAATTTGGTCATTGATCCATTGATTATTTAGGAGCATGTTGTTAAACCTCCATGTGTTTGTGAGCATTTTTGTTTTATTTGTACAATTTATTTCTAGTTTTATGCTTTTGTAGTCTGAGAAGTTGGTTGGTGGAATTTCAATCTTTTTGAATTTACTGAGGTTCTTTTTGTGGCCTAGTATGTGGTCTATTCTGGAAAAGATTCCTTACTTGAGAAGAATGTGTAACCTGCTGGTTTTGGGTATAGAGTTCTGTAGGTGTCTGTTAAGTCCATCTGTTCTAGTGTGTTCTTCAGTGCCTCTGTGTTCTTATTTTCTGTCTGGTGTATCTGTCCTTCAGAGTTAGTGGTGTGTTCACAGAATGAATGCATTGCATTCTATTTCCTCCTTTAATTCTGTTAGTATTTGTTTCATTTATCTTGATGCTCCTGTATTGGGTGCATATATATTTATAATGGTTATATCATCTTGTTGAACTGACCCCTTTATCATTATGTAATGTCCTTATTTATCTCTTGTTACTTTCTTTGTTTTGAAGTCTATTTCTTCTGATACTAGTATTGCAACACCTGCTTTTTTCTACCTATTGGTTGCATGAAATATCTTTTTCCATCCTTTGTCTTTTAGTCTGTGTATGTCTTTGGATTTTAGGTGAGTCTCTTGTAAACAGCATATAGATGGGTCTTTCTTATTTATCCATTCTGTTACTCTGTGTCTTTTGATTGGTGCATTCAGTCCATTTACATTTAGCCTGGTTATTGAAAGATATGTAGTTATTGCCATTATAGGCTTTAGATTCGTGGTTACCAAAGGTTCAAGGGCAGCTTCTTTACTATCTAACCATCTAACTTATCTCTCTCATTAAGGTATTATAAACACAGTCTGATCATTCTTTATTTCTCTCCCTTCTTATTCCTCCTCGTCCATTCTTTATATGTTAGGTGTTATTCTGTACTCTTGTGTTTTCTTTGACTGCTTTTGTGAGTAGTAATTTTATTTTTTGCCTTTAGTTCGTATTTGGTTAATCTTCTTTCTTTGTTGTGATTTTATTTTCTCTGTTGGCATCTGTTTATCCTTAAGAATGCTTCCATCTAGAGCATTCCCTTTAAAATATCCTATAGAGCTGATTTGTGTGAGGTAAATTCCCTCAACATTTGTTTGTCTGGGTATTGTTTAATCTCTCCTTCATATTTAAATGATAGTTGTGCTGGATACAGTATTCTTGGTTCAAGGCCTTTCTGTTTCATTGCATTAAATATATCATGCCATTATCTTCTGGCCTGTAAGGTTTCTGTTGAGAAATCTGATGATAGCCTGATGGTTCTTCCTTTGTAGGTGATCTTTTTTCTCTCTCTGGGATATCTGTCTCTGCCTCAGCTTCTCTGTGTTCCTGTTCTCTGCTTTCTATTCCATTAACAGCCTCTTGCACCTCATCCAGTCTTTGATCCTTGTCTTCCATCTTTTCCATTTTAGTTATATGTGTTGGTGTTGTCCTCCTTGGGTCCCTTGTGTTGGGATTTCTGTGGGCTTCCATGGTCTGAGAGACTATTTCCTCCCCAAGTTCGGGGGAGTTTTCAGCAATTATTTCTTCAAAGATACTTTCTATCCCTTTCTCTCTCTCTTCTTCTGGTACCCCTGTAATGCGGATATTGTTCCATTTGGATTGGTCACACAGTTCTCTTAATATTCTTTCATTCCTGAAGATCATTTTGTCTCTCTCTTCCTCAGCTTCTCTGTTGCTGTTCTCTGATTTCTACTCCATTAACAGCATCTTGCCCCTCATCCAGTCTGCTCTTAAGTCCTTCCAGAAATTGTTTTATTTCTGTATTCTCCCTCCCAAGTTGATCCTTTAGCTCTTGCATATTTCTCTGCCGTTCCTTCAGCATGGTTATGACCTTTATTTTAAATTCTTTTTTAGAAAGATTTGTTAAGTCTATCTCCCTAGGCCCTCTCTTGGGGGTTGTCTGGTTAAATCTGGAGTGGACCAAATTCTTCTGCCTTTTCATGGCAATAGCGGTAGTTGTAGGCAGGTAGCGTGTGTGTCAGCTGAGATAATAAAGTCCTTTCCTATTTGCTGGTCACCTTGTCCTTTTCCACTGCCAGTGTCCATTATGCGCACACCTGGGGCAGCCTCACAATTAATTCCCTAAGCTGCCATGGGCGGAGTCACTGTCAGGGTAGCACAGAGCCCTGTTGGGAGTGGCAGGCATGCCAGGTGTTCTCCCCTGTGAGAATGGCACCCCTTCGTGCCTTGCCCTGGTTTCCTCTGCCTGTGTTGGGCAGTTGTGTGTTGGTGGTGGCCTCTGGGTGTGGCCCTGGCAGCTGTGCACTGTGAGGAGATTCTGGTCGGTTGCTGTGGGTGCGGCTGCTCCCAGGCTGTGCCATGACTGCGGCATCCACTAACCTTTTTACTGACTCTCTAGTTTTGCGTTTTCTAGAATATCATCTAATAGGAATTTTATAGTATGTAGCCTCTTTGGATTGGCTCCTTTCACTTTTCCTTAGATATTTAAGTTTCTCCATGTCTTTTCATGGCTTGATAGCTCATTTCTTTTTAGTCCTGAATAATATTACATTGTCAGGATGTACCACAGTTTACCCATTCACCTACTGAAGGTCATTTTGTTTATTTCCAAATTCTGGCAATTACAGATGTAGCTGCTATAAACATCTGTGTTCAGGTGTTTATGTGGACGTAAGTTTTCAGCTCCTTTGGGAAAATACCAAGGAGTGCTATTGCAGGACTGTATGGTACGAGTATGTTTTCTAAGAGGCCACCAAACTGTCTTCCAACATGGCTGTGCCATTTTGCATTCCCACCAGCAATGAATGAAAGTCTTTGTTGCTCCATATCCTTGTCAGCATTAATGTTGAGTGTTCTGGATTTTAGCCATTCTAATAGGTTTGTAGTGGTATCTCACTGTTTTAATTTGCATTTCCCTGATGACATGATGTGGCACATCTTTTCCTATGCATATTTTCCGTCTGTGTGTCTTTGTTGGTGAGGTGTCTGTTCAGGACATGTTTCCCCATTTTTATACCTGAGTGTCCAGCTTCCATGGCCTATGAGGTTACAGAGAACCTTCTCTGGGAGGCAGACAGTCCTGCCAGCTGTACCAAAGACCCAGCTTAACTTGCTGACTCAGGGAAAAGAAAGGGCAATTGGAGAACTGCCTCTGTACCACCATATCCTCAGGGACATAGCTGGATTGGTGCAGGAAGGAGGAGAAGGTTGGGAAGGACTGAGAATGTCAAGGCAGCAGGCAGATGTTTGGGTTCTAGGATCCTATGCTGGTTAAGAAGGTTCCAGGTTCTGTAGAGAATGGAGGCTGTGATGGGCCAAGTATCAAGAGACGTTATGGCTGGGCTTGGGATTTGGGAAATGGCTATGTGAATATAAAACTCAAGATGTCACCCTGCAGCCGAAAAGCTTGGTCAATTCTCCCCCAAGGAGCTCCTGGGACCAGGGCCGTACTGGTTGGCCAGCCTCTATTCAAACTGATGATACTAAATGGCCACTTCTATCCCAGCTTCTGGGACTATATATACCTAAATCCTGTTAAACCTGGGGCTGCCATTAATCTAGAATGATTGTGGGGCCAGTGGGGAGGATGTGTAACATCAGACATGGACAAATGCCTTCAATCTAGCCTTTCTCATGCCTGAAAGGCTTCAAGCAGGACTTGGGAGGAGCAGAGTAGATATCAATCAAAAGATGGCTTTCATAGCCGCATGAGGCTCAGAAGCAAGAAACTCTGGAGAGAGAGCCCAGGACTGGGGAAAGGGCCACAGAAACAGGAGCTTGAAAACTGAAGACGTGCATCTTGCCTTTCAATTTGTGTGGTCCTGGTTATCTTGAGCCATGCAGCCAGATAAAATCCCATGTTGCACTGTTTTATGTCAAGTGTAAGAACACCTTTGACCTTTACAAAGTGGAAGAGACTCCCTCATGAGCTTCAGGATTCCTAAGGATTTAAAAAAAAGTTCCTGTCTACCTGGTAGTACCTGAAACTGCACTGTCCAAAAGAGCAGCCACTATTCATATGTGGCCACTTAATTAAAATTAAATAGAAGGAAAAATTAAGTTCCTCAGTTGCTCTAGCCCCATTTCAAGTGCTCAGTGGGCATGTGTGACTAGGAAAAGCAAGGTTATAAAACATTCACATCATTGAGGAATATTCTGTCAGACAACACTGGCTTTGAAGTTTGACTTTCCCAGACAGTAAATTTCAAACTATGTTTTGGAGGCTATTTATTAACATTTTGACAAGCACATTAAACTACCGTTTGCTATAATCATTATTCATAAAAGAAAGTATATTGTAACAGCAAAGAAATAGGAAAGCTATAATCTCAGAATAAAAGACTTCAGAAGAAGGGCTGTTGGCATCTTTGCACTGACACTTTCATCCCCAGAGAAGCCTGGGGTCTATATTGACATTCGTGTACCACTGCTGGCTCCTAGGATTTTGGCCTCTTCAGTACTGGACACTGACTGGTTGTCCTTGAGCCCTATCCTTAAAAGGGGCAATGGGAAGGCCTTAGAAGGATCTTCTTGGCCTTTTGGAAGTGATTTTCCCTTCTCAGTGCATCACATCACCATATCAGGAGGTCATGATGTCAGTATGACTTATTACTGGTAATGTGTTCTGACCACTTAGATAAGGAGGCATCTCCTGGTTCCTACATTGTAGTTGTTAGTTTTCCTTTTGTAATTAGTAAGAGTCTTGTGGAAAGATACTTTATTGGCCATTAATTTTGACATCGTTTTATGAGTCTTGCTAACACCACTTGTTTACTAGTTTTCTATGGCCACTGTAACAAATTGTCACAAGCTTGGTGATTTAAAAGAACAGAAATGTATTCTCTTAGGGTTGGAAGCCATAAGTTTGAAATCAGGCTGAAGCCAAGGTGTAGGCACACTGATGTATTTCAAGATAAGACTTTTTAAACAGTCTTTCATATTCCTTGTTTAAATTTTTCTCATTTTCTCTCACTTACTGTAGATCTAATTATTATCTTAATCAGTATTTGTCAAATTTGAGCAAGCATCACAACCACCTGGCAGGCTGTTACAGAGAATGATGGATCTCACCCCTCAAGTTTCTGATTCAGGAGGCAAGGCCTGATAATTTGCATTTTTAAATTCCCTGGGGGTGCTGACTCTGCTAGTATGGGATTCACAGTTTGAGATCCACTGGTCTGCTAAAAACCAAACCAAAACACACTAGAGAAACACTCCCATTCATTCTATTTTTATTATGCTCTTAATATGCTAGGTTCTGGGTAGTGGTAAGACAAAGTCCCTGCCATCAAGGCTCCCACCTCTAGATACTAAGACATATTAAAATTTACAGTAGTTAAAACACTATGGTATTGATGCAAAAATAGACATAGCAATGACACAGATTAGGAAAAAACCTGGTTTACCTAACAAGTGAGTATTAAAGACAGTATTACTTTTAGACTAGTTTGCATAATTGAGAAAAAGTCTACTTCAGGGCTTTGTAGCCCACTCACATGATCACTTTTGAGTATTCTTTACACTAGGTCTTAATATGGGGAAAGATAGAAGTGGCACCAAATTCATGATATGGATGCTCTAAAATTCACAATTTCAGATGGATATGGCTAATGAAGGATGCAATATTGGTAAGTTCCCAGTTTTGGTTGACTTGCAGTATGAGAAAAATTGTTAGGTTATTTGTAGTTCCCACTTGTCTAACACCAAATGCTATCTATGGTCTTTTTTTACCTACATATGTGTATAACACTACCAATATTATACACAGCTATAATAGTAGTATAACTCCATTCAGGTTCCTGGACCCAATTTCCATGTATGTATGTGGGAGGGGGGCTCTTCCTACACATACTTACACCAAGCAATTCTCGACCACCAGCAGAGTGTCTGAGAACTCAATTTTGATGCTATCTGCCCAGAGACAGCACCAGATTCCCAGAGTAAGGGCTCAGTCCTACAAGACTGCCCTCCACCCCTAACTCCATACTCTGGTTGCAAGCCCGAGGCAGTTACTTGTGCTTTTGATCTACCAGCTACAGATTGGAGGTTCCCACGACCTCCCCCTTAGGGTCAATTAATTTGTTAGAGCAGCTCACAGAACTCAGGAAAACACTTACGTTTACCAATTCAATAAAGAAAAGGATTCCATAAAGGATACAAGTTAACAGCCAGATGAAGAGAAATAGGGCAAGGTCCCAAATAAAGGAGCTTCTATCCTCCTGGACCTTCGGGCCCGGCTCGGTGGCAGAGGCGTCCTGGTGCTCCAAGCACAGAAGTTCTCTCCGACCAAGCAGGATCCACCCGGGAACAGCAGCCAGAGCAGAGCAGAGCAGGAGAGCAGCTCTTCTCAGGGGTTTGTGAGCGCTTCATTGCATAGTCATGATTGACTAAACTACTGGCCATTGGCTGATCCAGCCTCCAGACCCTGTCCTTGGGTGGGGGTGAAAGTCTCTCATTAACATGACAAAACATCCGTTTCACCTTTAAGACTGCAGTGTTTTCAAGAACTGTGAAGACCAAATATACCTGGAAAATATATATATTTGGTCCTATGAATGACCAAATATATATTTCTTATGATTCATTATATCACAGTCATTAACTAGGGTCTTGAGTGATTACCTGGAAAGGCTCTGACTTTAAAGAGCTCCTCTCCTTTCCCTACCCCAACTCTTAAGAGAAACTGCTCATTCACATGCTCTTTCAAGTAAGTAAGAAACAAATGTGGCTCTAGGACAATTAATTTAAGAAAAGAAACCATACCAAAAGAGATGCTAGATGAAACAAAGATCAAAATGTAAAAAAATTAAAACAAAGACCAAGAGAATATAGCTAACTCTTTATCTGACACAGAGGTTGGGAGTTGGAACAAGACTCATAGATTACATAATTAACAAATTAGGAAGAAAAATGTGATTATACTAATGGAAAATGAACAAAAACTTAATTAAAACAAAATGGTCTATTAACATATGAAAAAGTTTAGCCTTCCTGGGAAATGGAAGAAAGTGCCAATTAAACTATTAAGCACTATTTTCAATACAGAAAGTTGACAAAAGTGAAAAGCCTGGAGCACCATTATGAAGTGAGCTCCTATAGATGGCAAACGAATAAAATGATAAATCTCTAGAAAGCAATTTCAAAGTAAGCATCAAAAGCTTTACCAATATTCAAATACTATGATCCAGTAATTTTGCTCCCACCAATTCATTCTAAGGAAATCATTAGAAATACACCGAGAGGAAAAAAAAGAAAGGAAACACACGGAGAGGTTTCTGTACAAGCATGTCCAACCACTGCTACAACTCAGGCTGCATGTAACAAGTAAGCAAGAGGCTTAAATAAGAGGCTGTTCGTTCTCCACATGCCCCAAGAAGTCCAGAGGGCGGCAGTTCCTCTGGGCAGGCGTGCCGTCGACCTGTGCCCCGTGGGTCTTCTGTGGTCCTACCTAGAGCAAGTGGCTGTCTTCCTCACACCTAAAAATGGGTCTGGTACTCCTTGCTTTCATGTCTGTGCTGCGTGCCAGGCAGGATGAAGAGAGGACCAAGGTTCATGCTTGCCAAATTTGTCCTTTCTATTATAAAAAAAAATCTAGTAGCTTTATTAAGATGTCTACTCATATCTTTTTCTAAGTGTTATCAACCAGTCACCAGCCTAACCTGTATCAAGATCACTTATATCAGAGCCTCACTTGCACAAGATCCACTTGGATCTCTCAACTGGCCACAGCTGTCTTCTGGTCGCCTTAGCGGAAGCTGGGGAAGCATACTCAACGAGGCACATCGTTGTCTCCTGGGTCCAGAGTGGGGTTCTGCTAATGAGGAAGATACAATATGGAATCCTTTGTGGCAATTAATGTCAGGCTTTTAAATTTTACTGACCTGGAACAATACTGACAATATAATGTCAAGTGAGAAGCAGGACAGAGAACACAGACAATACAACCTCCATTTTGTTTTTTAAAAAGTATAACTTACACACACACCCCACACAAGGGAAATAACAAAATGTTATTAGTAGTTAATGTCTACAGAGTTAGCATTTCAAGTCAAGGGGGTATTGATGGATGGACACAGTTTTTAACCTCCCTAAATTTTTTTCTGTATTTTCTAAATTTTCTATAATGAACTTGTCTATCTTTATATAGGAAAAAAGTTATTTTTAAAAACACCCCATAGTCTTAAAGAAGACTAGGTCCAAAATATTTATTCATTTTCATCTTCATTATCAAAGGAAAGGAGACAACTGTTTTTGATTTGCTTCTGTGAGTTCTTTTTAACTGAGTCCTGCTCATTTATTCCCTTTGCCTTTGTCTTCTTCTTCTTTGAGCTTGCTCTTAAGCCTGAGTATTTTTCACCAGAGGAACGCTTGACTGGTTTTCGGTACATGATTCTTCCATTGGCTGGAGCTGGTTCTTCATCTGCAGCAAAAACAAAGTAAAAGAACTGTCTTTCTCCCTCCTAAGGATATTTTGCCTTATCGCAGAGTCAAATGGCAAGAAAATCTCAAACTGTATTCTGTATTTAAGGATGTCCTTGCGTCAGCTCAGCCTGGCCTTCTCCACTGCCTCTGGCTGTATGTCCCCAGACAGGCAGTCAATTACGAGAACTCATTCACTGAAGTATTCCATGATAGTGCCAGTCCTCAATTAATTATAATCAGGCTATATTTTTAAGTATTTTGAAAATTGTTTGGAATTCCAGCATATTCCCCTAAAGCAATGTAACAAAGATTTAGGAATAATGAAAAATATACTATTTAACATACCGCACTTCAGGCAATAAATAGAAGTCTGTTGACTAGTTTGTAAACCTAACCAACTGTTTTTTTAAAAACAGGATGTTTTTACTTAAATTTGTACTTCATCCTCATAGCCACCCAATAAGGTAGGCACAGTTATTGTCTCCATTTTATTGATGAAGTGGCTGAGGTGAAATAACTTGTTCAAAGTCACACACCTAAATCTTAAAGCCCAAATCTGAACCTATGATTGTCTCCTTCAAATATACTACGCTGTTAGAAGAAATAATTTCATACTCCAGGTTCCGTAAATTGTTAGAAAAACAAATTTCTTTCAGACATACCTGCTGTGGCAGCCTTTATTTCTGCTTTAATTTTCATGACTTCTTCAGCTGACAGGTCTCCCTTTCTTAGAACCACCACTTGGGGCTGTTCATCTTCTTTGTCACTGTGATCACCGTCTTCATCTGGGAGCTGGGGCTGGATTCTCTAAGGGGAAAACAATTTGTAGGCCACTGACCTTGAACCAAATACAACCACTGTCTCTGTAAGACACCATAATTAGTAAATTGAGAAAGGGTAACTTTATTGAGTAAATGTGTCTGGCAATGAATTTTCAGGTCCCTTTTAAGACCTAGCCTCACCATGCTAGGGAAGAGGTCTACCTGCCAGTAACCCCTTGGTGCCTGTCCACTGGGACTGATTTCCATCTCAGCAGGACCCCAGCTTGCAGCTGTTGGCGTCAGGAGCCCTCAGCTTCAGTACTGAGGCAATCCCCACCTCCCCAGGGCAGTGCTGAAACACATCAATTCTCTCTACTCTTTACCGACCCCTTTCTTCTTAAAGTTTGACAAAAAACAAAACAAAAAAACGCACAAACAACCCCCCCAACCAAAAAAACAAAAAAATCAATACCAAAGTACAGGAATGTTGGGGACCGCCTTTGTCTTCTCACATGCTTGTAGGCAGAATGGTAAAGCACCTTCCCCCAGGTCTGAATGCAGCATGGGAAAGCACAAGCTTGAGAACAACCGGTGCAGTCCTTGGAAGTTATCTGCCCACAAAAACATATCTTGTCCTCGAAGATGAGCCAAGGCTCCTCACTCTGAAAATAGGGAGACCTTGAGGATGTGTGAAAACACCACCCCTGCTTCTGGTGTGGGGGAAGTGGAGAACAAAGAAAACGCTGATGTGGCAGAGAGCGGCCTTGGCCCCAAAGAACATCTTGTTACACATCCATGAGGAACTGAAGGAGCCCTATTGTTCCTATCTCTGCCCAGCTAGCTCAGTCGGTAGAGCATGAGACTCTTAACCTCAGACTCGTGAGAGTTCAAGCCCAACTGGAGCAGCCGAGGCAAGCAGCCAGGCTGGTGGCTGGGACGCACAGGAGCGTCAGCCCTCCAAGTTCTGTCTTCTTTTTTCTCCAGCCCACCCCCCTCTCGTCAGGCCCGGTTCGACTCGTCGCGGCTGGACCGCGGCACAGGAAGCAGCAAGTCAAAGGTATTCTTCCTCCCACCTCTGCTCATCTCTCCTCCCTTCCAATAGCTTCCTTTGGTGGGTATCCTATCAGCTGTTTTCTAGGTGAATAAAAATACGCAAGTAGAAACATTTTATTTACAAACAGGATACCACACATACTACCATTTGACTTGCTTTCTTTTGTCTTTTTAAATTATGCAACCTCCCCAACATAAAGTATAGAGAATAACATAACAGAAACCATGTATTCATTACATGCACATAACAAATGGTGACATTTGGCCAGTTGACTCAGTTTTAAAAAACATGAGGCACCATAAAAACCCCACTCCCTCAGCATTTTAACTCAAAACATATCTTTGCACAATGCCTTGAGATACATAAAGAATCATCTATTTAAAAAAATCACTGCCTACTATTTAATTACATATGTGGTCATCTCATGGCTTATTTGACCAGTACTCTGTACATCAACATGTTGGTTGTTTCTAGTTTTCTTTCTACTGCCATAAAAAATCTGCATGTTTTGTTCACTTTTGTGAACTTACATGTAAGATAAATTCCTGGAAGTGGAATTGCTGGGTTGAAAATTGCACACCCATCACACATTATTCAATAGTTTGTTACTCTACCTCTCAAAGAGCCTTCCTAGTCTCCCAAACAGGGCAACAAGGCCCTGCAGGATCTGGTCTTGATCTACAACTACAGCATTATCCTCCACCATGCTCATGGCCTCTGCACCCCAGCTAGGTTTTAATACTGCAGGTGCATGCACACATTAGCTCCTTTGCCTCCTCTGTCTCGGAACAAGTTCCCAGTGCCTAGAAAGCCCCATTGCACCTGGCCAACTCTTGCTTGTGTCGCCTTCTAGACTTAGATCCTTTAGAAGTGCTTTCCTAATCTCACCTTTTCTTTTTCACACTGTGCATAGCTCACAGGCAGCATGTTCCACACTGTGTTATCAATGTTTTTCTATATGTCTCCACTAGGCAAGCTCCTTTGCAAGAGGCATCAAGTGTTTCACCTCTATATGCAGAAGCACAAAGCCTGGCAAACAGGAGGGATTCAAGAAATATTCTTGTTGATCTATTCAAGAATGACTAATAGGATGAAAAATGATGAACTACCTGAAGCCCTGGCAAGTTACTCATAGGCACATTCATCCCTGTCGTCTATGTCTCAAGTCTGCTCAATCATTTGACAAGTGCATTCTCCTTAATACCTGTTAGTTCACTGATTATTCATTAATTTTGCCTATTTTTCTGACAAAGTTTCCAATAAGAGACCACAAAAAAGTAGGTAATTAGTAAGTATTTTTAGTCAAGGAAACGGGAAAGTGAATAAAATAATTCCTGGTGTTCACTATATTGAGAATCATTAATTCTGACGTTTTGTTTATGTAGTTGTCCAGAAAACAAGTGAAGCAGTCTAAACAGTGGTGGCAGCCACTGAGGACTGTTCAGAGCCACTCCTGAATTAATTCTCAAGAATGTGGATAAGGTGACTTAGCTCAATTACATAATGATTTCCTATGACACTCTTTTATTTTTGGAATAGATCACTACAATGTTGATTATATTGCCAAAATGACTAAGAATGAAGTTGGTTTTTCAAATACAGGAACATGGAGTCTCTCTTAACAGAAAAGTCTCTTGGTTAAATAAGTAAGCCCAAATCACTGATATTAATTGGAAAACTTTTCTACCTAGAATTCTCTTAAAATACCCTTCCAAATTGTAATCTTCAAGGTGTTAACAACACACACAGGCTCATCATTAAGACCTCAAGCAAACTATAAAATTGTCTCACATTCTCATTGTTGAGTCCGCGTTCCTTTTCTCAAACATTCTCACTGCCACCATCACCATTTTTGGTCCTTAGGGTTAGTCACTCCCTGACCATTTTATCTCTAACCAAAAACGGCTCCTTGTTGCCTAATGAATAGTCCACATGATCTCACTTCCATCAGTCAGTCACCTCTACGTACGGTCCATGACTCACCAATTCTACACCTTTACCCATGTTTCTTTCCTTCCATCTCTACCTTTTGAACCTACCCATGCTTGAGATTCAATCTAAATATTTCCCCTCCTCATGAAGCCTTGCCTAATGACAGGCAGCGTCAAAAAAACTGACCACCTACTACTTGGTGCCAGTTGCTGGGAAAATACAGAAGGATTAAGACACTAATTTAGAGAGTTTGGTTTAGAGGTGGACATACACAGGAGGGCGAGTAGTTGCAGTGCAAAATGATGAGTATTAGGGGTGAGATGTGGACGAAGTAAAGAGAAGAGAGGAAGGGGGAGCTTTGAAGGCATGCTGACCCATGGTGACCTGTGAAGGCTGAGAGGAGTCAGGAAGGAAGATGTTAAAATAATATGGCATTTTGGAGATTGATTTCTTTGACATTTTAGAGCCTGGCACAGTACCTTAGCCTTAGCACATACTGGATTGGGTAATTTCACATAAATCAACCTTGTCTCCTCTACTAAGCTCTAACTGACTTGAGGGGTGAGTCTACAGAGTGCTGAATACATTATTTGTCTGTACAGCCCGTAAGCATAACAGTCTCTTTCTACTGAAAGAGGCAGGGCAGGTGTTGGTGTGAGACGGTTAGACTCGAAGCCTGGGAGGGCTCAGACGTTGACTCCCACCGAACTTCATTCCTAAACTATTCAGGTGTGGCTCTTTCCTGAAGCTCCTCTTTTTCTTTCAGATTCAGGATATTCAAAGCTTATGCTTACTTTCAAAAATATGATTACTCTTTGCTTGTTTTCGTAACGATAAAGCATAGAAAGTGATCCAGAGCATTCCTCCAAAGATGTTCCAGACTCAAGACCTAGGGCTTCGGGTCATTTGATTGAGTGGCCTCAGTTTCTGTACCTAGAAAATGGGACGATACTATCACCCACCCTGCTAACTACAGGTCTGGGAATAAGAAAGTGATAAAGAGGAGAAAGGAAAGTGAAAGTGATTGTTCTTAACCATCTACCAAGGACGAGGCGCTTTTCCTGCGTCGTCATTTTCAAGAACACAGCAGCACTCTGAAAACGACAAAGAGCTTCCTGGGCGCAAGAGGCTATAGTGCGAAGAGGACCAGCCTGCGGTCGAAGCCCACCCCGAATGGGTGCAGGGTGACAGCGGGTACGGATCAGTACCGAGCTTCCAAGTCAAAGCAGAGGCCGGAAGTGGCGGGGAGGGCCGCGTTCCTGAGATAACGCGACTGCCCCGGGCTCACCTTGGTCTCTACGGTGGGCCCTTCCCTGTACCCGACCCGTTCCTTGAAGCGCGCCAGAAACGTCGGCTCGTCTGGCCTCTTGTACGACACCTGGTTCCGCCTGTTCATGGCAGCTCCTGCGGAAAAACAGTCTTGCTCCGCCACCTCGAGACCGCACAGAGGTGACGGCGTCTACTCGTGACGTCACACGAGCCCCGCCCCTAACCCCCGACCGGGCAACATGGCGGCCTCCAGGCTGGCGTCAACGTCGACCTGAGCGCCAAATTCAAATATGCCGCCATTTTGAAAGGGCTGAATCCATACGCGCGGCGCCGCCGAAGGTGGGGGCGTAGGCTATGGTGGTCCCGGGACTGAGGGGTGAGGTCGCCATGGCGCCCGGCTGCAAAAGTAAGGATCCCTGGCTTCGTAACCCTGTCGCCGTCCCCAAACCCAGCCGTTCAAGGACGGCTGCCGCCGGGTTCCTTGAGCAGCTGGGGGCGTTTAGAATCTCTCTGTGCCCCTCAGAGACCATATACTGGGGGATCGGCTCTTCCTCTTTACTGTGGTTTTCGGGCGCACGCTACGAACCACAGACATTTGTTGTTGGGGCCAGGGCCAGGGCCAGGGCCGAGCAGGGAAGCCGGAAGCGAGAGCCCTCCGCCAGGGCCTGCCCATTCCTCGCTCAGGGTCTCCGTCCTGGCGGGGGGTCGCTGGCCTGTTTCTGCGTCCCAACCGAGCTGCTTGCTGCTCTAGGTATCCTTGCCCGAGGGTCGACCCCGGCTCAATCCACCTTCTGCGTATTTCTGAGGCTGGGGTGCTTATTTGCGGAGTTGAAGAATGAACTTAGCCAACAGTCAAGGTAGGAGAGCCAGGGAGACTTTTACTGAGAGATACAGCGAGAGGACAGACAGAGCTCCCGGCGGGAGCCAGGAGGGGACCAGAGAGCCCGGGGTGATGCGCTGTCTAGGGGGTCTATAGGAGGTTGAGAGACAGAGGGCAAGGGACGCAGACCCACCAGATGGTCTCTAAATGTTTATCTTTAAAGAGACACTAAGTTTCTTATCAGTTTTCTAGCCTATTTTGCAGACTTAACATAAGAAATTTACTGCTTTTGAATTCGGGGTTCTTGTTTGCGGAGCCGAAGAATGAGCTTCACAAACAGTCGAGGTAGAGAGCAAGGTACAGGCTTTTATTTAGAGGTAAAGTGAAAGGACAGAGCTCCTGGCTCACGCCAGGAGGGGACAAGAGAGTCCGTGGTGGTGCGTTGTCTAGGGGGTTTTATAAGCAGTTGAGGATTTTTTGAGAACATGAAAAAACTTAGGGGTGGGGACTTGTTAAGTGGTCCCTGAATATTAAAAATTAACTTAACTGTAAGGAATTTCCTGCCTTGATTTCTCTCTGGGACACCGGCGCCTTGGTCTGGGAGCAATCAAAAGGCTGCCTGCCCAGCCCCCAAGGTGGGCTGAGGTATTGTCTACTTGCTAAAGAATCTTGCCTCTTGAACTTCCTGGGTGTTAAAATGCAATCTTATCTTTTAGATGGAATTCTTCCTGCCTTTTACTATGCCGTCTACAGCTGGGTCTGCATGCTAAGTTAGTTGCTCAGTTTCCAGAATCACCTGGTCAGATCCGAAGGAGGAAAGACAGCACATAGGCCTGGGCCTTTTAGCATGCTAAAGTGAATCTTACACATGGTTACAAATGATTAGCATAATAAAACATGTGCTACACTTCTTTATCTGGGGAACATTAACTGATCTCACTGAAGAATGATTCTAGAGCTCAATGTTTAGCATAGAGTTTTAGCAGGGGGGTTTCCTTGCATGTAGTTACATTGCTCTGACTGCAAATATTCTGCCCTGCCCGCTCCGGAGGCGACCCTACTCTATCTAAGCCCATGGTCGCTGTCTCATTTCCACGTTACTGACTTCCTGAAGGGGAGAACTTACTCACGTTCTGAGCACGTCTTTCTCTTTTGGATGGCCAGTCATAGATTAGGGAATTTTAAAGCACAGAATTCAGCAAATGTCTTTATACTCTCACAAGCCCTATTTTCTCTTGCAGGGTACCTATTCGATTTCTTCCTTCTTTCATAGATGGGAGCGCTGTCATTCTTGCTGTTGATATGACCTTTAATTTTCTTTTTTTCTTATTAAGATATCATTGATATACAGTCTTATGAAGATTTTACATGAGCAATATTGTGATTACTGCATTTGCTCATATTATCAAGTCGCTCCCAACCCCCCTTTGGAGTCACTGCCTATCAGCATAGTAAGATGCTGTAGAGTCACTACTTGTCTTTGCGCTGTACTGCTTTCCCAATGAGCCCTCTACATTGTATGCCAATCATAATGCCCTTTAATCCCCTTCACACTCCCACCCAACCCACTCACCTGCACCACTCCCCGAGCCTGCCCTCCCCTTTGGTAACTACTAGTCCCTTTTGGGAGTCTTTGAGTCTGCTGCTGTTTTGTTCCTTCAGTTTTGCTTTGTTATACTCCACAAATGAGGGAAATCATTTGGTACTTGTCTTTCCCTGCCTGGCTTATTTCACTGAGCATAATACCCTCCAGCTCCATCCATGTTATTGCAAATGGTAGGATTTGTTTTCTTCTTATGGCTAAATAACATTCCATTGTGTATATGTACCACATCTTCTTTATCCATTCATCAACTGATGGACACTTAGGTTGTTTCCATTCCTTGGCTATTATAAATAGTGTTGCAGTAAACATAGGGTTGCATATGTCTTTTTCAAACTGGGCTCCTGCATTCTTAGGGTAAATTCCTAGAAGTGGAATTCCTGGGTCAAATGGTATTTCTATTTTTAGTTTTTCAAGGACCTCTATTGCTTTCCACAATGGTTGAACTAATTTACATTCCCACCAGCAGTGTAGGAGGGTTCCCCTTTCTCCGCATCCTCACCAGCATTTGTTGTTTCTAGTCTTTTCGATGTTGGTCATCTTAACTGCTGTGGGGTGATATCTCATTGTGGTTTTAAATTGCATTTGCCTGATAATTAGTGATGTGGAGCATCTTTTCATGTGCCTGTTGGCTATCTGAATTTCTTTGGAGAAGTGTCTGTTCATATCCTCTGTCCATTTTTAATTGGGTTATTTGCTTTTTGGGTGTTGAGGTGTGTGAGTTCTCCATATATTTTGGATGTCAACCCCTTATCAGATATGTCATTTACAAATATATTTTCCCATACTGTAGGATGCCTATTTGTTCTACTGATGGTGTCCTTTGCTTAACAGAAGCTTTTTAGTTTGATGTAGTCCCATTTGTTCACTTTTGCTTGTTTCCCTTGCCTGAGGAGATGTGTTCAGGAAAAAGTTGCTCATGTTTATATTCAAGAGATTTTTGCCTATGTTTTTTTCTAAGAATTTTTTGCTTTTATCAGTTACACTCAGGTCTTTGATCCATTTCAAGTTTACTTTTGTGTATGGGGTTAAACAATAATCCAGTTTCATTCTCTTGCATGTAGCTGTCCAGTTTTACTAACACCAGCTGTTGAAGAGGCTGTCATTTCCCCATTGTATATCCAAGGCTCCTTTATTGTATTTTAGTTGACCATACACGTTTGCGTTTATATCTGGACTCTCTATTCTGTTACATTGATCTGTGGGTCTGTTCTTGTGCCAGTACCAAATTGTCTTGATTACTGTGGCTTTGTAGTAGAGCTTGAAGTTGGAGAGCGTATTCCCTCCAGCTTTATTCTTCCTTCTCAGGATTGCTTTGGCTATTCTGGCTCTTTTGTGGTTCCATATGAATTTTAGAACTATCTGCTCTAGTTTGTTGAAGAATTCCATTGGTATTTGGATAGGAATTGCATTAAATCCTTAGATTGCTTTAGGCAGGCAGGATGGCCATTTTGACAATATTCTTCTTATTCATGAGTACAGTATGTATTTCCATTTGTGGGTATCTTCTTTAATTTCTCTCCTGAGTGTCTTGTGGTTTTCAGGGTATAGGTCTTTCACTTCCTTGGTTAGGTTTATTCCTAGGTATTTTATTCTTTCTGATGCAATTGTGAGTGGAATTGTTTTCCTGATTTCTCTTTTTGCTAGCTCATCATTAGTGTATAGGAATGCAACAGATTTCTGTGTATTAATTTTGTATCCTGCAACTTTGCTGATTTGAATTATTAGTTCTAGTAGTTTTGGAGTGAATTCTTTAGGGTTTTTTATGTACACTATCATGTCATCTGCAAACAGTGACAGTTTAACTTCTTCAACAGTCTGGATGCTTTTTATTTCTTTGTGTTGTCTGATTGCCATGGCTAGGACCTCCAGAACTATGTTGAATAAAAGTGGTGACAGTGGGCATCCATGTCTTGTTCCCGATCTAAAAGGAAAAGTTTTCAGCTTCTTACTGGATGATGTTTGCTGTGGGTTTGTCATATATGGCCTTTGTTATGTTGAGGTACTTGCCCTCTATACCCATTTTGTTAAGAGTTTTTGTCATGAATGATTGTTGAGTTTTGTTGAATGCTTTTTCATCTTCTGTGGAGATGATCTTGTGATTTTTGTCCATTTTGTTGATGTGGTGGATGATGTTGATGGATTTTCGATTGTTGCACCATCCATGCATCTCTGGAATAAATTCTATTTGGATGAATAAATCCTACATTGATATATTCAAAAATACATGAAAAATATCATCCATCAATTTTTGCTTATCTGGAAATTGTTTAACCCCTGCTTTAAATTTAAATGATAGTCGCTGGGTAGAGTATTCTTAGCTGAAGGCCTTTCTGTTTCATTACATTAAGTATATCATGTCATTCCCTTCTGGCTTGTAAGGTTTCTGCTGAGAATTCTGTAATCACCTGTTGGGGTTTCCTTTACATGTGATCTTTTTTCTGTCTCTGGCTGCTTTCAACACTCGCTCCTTGTTCTTGATGTTTGCCATTTTAATTATTATATGTCTTGGTGTTGTCTTCTAGTGTTTCTTGTGTTAGGAGCTCTCTGTGCTTCCATGACCTGAATGTCTGTTTCCTTCTCCAGATTGGGGAACTTTTCAATAATTATTTCCTCAAAAAGACTTTCTATCCCTTCGTCCCTTTCTTCTTCTGGTACCCCTATAATGCAAATATTGTTCCGTTAGTTTGGTCGCACAGCTCTCTTACTATTCTGTCATTCCTCAAGATCCTTTTTTCTCTCTGTTCATCAGCTGCTTTGTTTTCCTGTTCTCTAATTTCTGTTTCATTTACCCAGTCCTCTGCATCATCTAATCTGCTTTTACATCTCTCCATTTCATGTTTCATTTCAGATACTTTGTTCTTCAGCTCTGAGTGGCTTTTTTTCAGGATTTGTCTCTCTTTGTCGAAGTCCTCACTGAGACCTTTGAATATCTTCTCTGTAAATCCATGAGCTTGTTTATGACTTTTATTTTCAAATTTTGTCAAGAAGATTGGTGATTTTAGTTTCACTGACCTCTCTTTCTGGTGTTTTTCCTTTTAGTTTTGTTTGGACCACATTCCTCTGCCCTTCTTTTTTTAGTGTTTCCTATGGAATAATAGCTTTGTGCAGGAGGCGCCCTCTAGTGCCCAGAAGTTTAATTTCCTGTGTGTGAACCCCAGCTTGTTGGCGTGCAGTGTTTGTGGCACCTGTCTGTCTTGTAGTGATCTGATTTCAGGTGGGCTGTGTGGGCCATGAGCTGATCTCACCAGCAGGGAGAATACTTGGGGTGTGCCACTGGAGCTGCCATGGGCAGAGCCACCTGCCCTCTGGCCTGTTGCAATCATGGGAGCCACAGGTGCTGGGAGGAAAGAGCTTGGCTGGGAGGGTTTCCTGCCTTCCTTGCTGTAATGCCTGCCTCCACTGCCAGGTCAAAGGGTTGTGTGCACAGGGAGGCACCACAGAGCTGCACCCCTGGAGCTGCCATTGGTGGAGCCATTCTCCCGCCTGTCTTTCACGATGGTGAGGGTGGTGGTGAGTGGAACTGGTGCCTGCTGGGACAAAGGACCAGCAGACTGTGCACCGCAGCAGGGAGTCTCCGGGCTGCATTGCCAGCCAAGGGGATGGAGTTTCTGAAGCTCCTGAGAGTTTCAACGTGCTGTGCTGAGTGTGCTGGGAAGGTGTTGTCCACCTGCCCTTTCTCCTGAGCAGAGAACTCTGTGTAATCTTTGCCCCTCTAGCTCTCCTCTCGCTGCTGGGAAGTCCTTTAAACTGCCCACTTTTCTTTTGTCTTGGGGCTGGTAGTGCGTCCCTGTTTTCAGAAGAAGCTGGAATGTCAGCCTCCCTGAGTATTCTGCCTGCCTTTGCTTTCCAGCCCCACTAATCTTCAGAGCACTATGTAATTTGGGTTCGTGTTCCCGGAGTGGATCTCCAGGGCCAGGTTTTCAGTAGTCCAGGGCTTCTACTCCCAAGCCCACTCACCTCTGCTCCCACTGGTGGCTTGGGGTTGGGGGAGAGCTTGGGGCCCACCAGATTGTGGCTTTGGGGAAGTTGGGGTTCCTATGGCCAGCATCCTCACTGAACTTAAACCACCTGATGATGTACTGGCCTGTTGCTAGGCTCCTGCTTCCACACCTTTAGGCAATAAGCTATTATTGTGCTATATGGAGAGCTTGGCCCAGTGCTCTGGGCGGAGGCAGAGACTCTAGTGCTTGACCTACTGCTGGGAGAACAAGCCGTTTCACCCCAAAGAAATGTTCTACTGTCATTTCTTTGGTCACACTGAATCCATAGCGAACTTGCTGGGGGCTGAAACCCATTGGAAAGACAGTGGCTTTGCCACTTTATCCTTTTCTGTGAGGTTTTCTCTTCTTTCCAGATGTAGGCAGTTTGTTCTGCAGTCTTCAGGTCATTTTCATGATTAGTTATATTTGCTGTATTTTTGTGTTTTATGTGATTTTGGGAGGAGGTTTCTCCTTTGCTTCTTACACTGCTGTCTTTTCCCCAGAATTCCTCATTTTCCTTTACTTCTTTAATTATGATTTCCTTTAGTTCTGTGAACATGTTTATAAAGATTACTTTGAAGCATTGTCCTGAAAAACCCAACATCTGGGCACTGTCCCAGGCAGTTTCTGTTGCCTGCTATTTTTCTGGTTTATGGGTCATCACTTTACTGGTTCTTTGAACGGCTTGCCTTTTTATTATATTGGAAACTTAACATTTTAGGTAATATAGCAAATTTGAGTACTGGTCTCCCTATCTGGGGAGTTTCTTATTTGCTTGTTTATTTGTTAGCATGTGCTGGATTGTTTTAGTGAAGTCTATTTCCCTCCCACATTGTTAAGCCTCTGATGTTGCTTCTCAGAAAAGTACAGCTTTGGATATGCCACAGTCACTCTGGGATGACAGTGGTTTTGGTGGGGATCTCTTTCTTTCCTTCACCACACTCAGCTTTTGAAACTACGGGAATACCTGCTGTTGCCCTATTGTTTTCAACAATGACCTGGAACATAGCCCTGCAAGCTAATCCCATTACATTCTTGTTCCTTAGAAGTAGTAGTTTCTTAGGTCTATGTTTGATATTTGTTCTGGCCCCAGTAAAGGTGTTCCATCTGTCTTATTCCCCAGTACTGTCCTGCAAACAGGCCTGAAGTTTAGCTTGTATCTTTAATCTCTAAATTGCCTTTCACCACAACTGCCAGTTATTCCTGTGCATGCCATTAGGCTTGAACTTGTTCGTGTTTTGTTGTAAATAAAGTCAGCTCCTTTGTAATTATCTATTTTATGTCCTGTCTTCCCCTGAGGCAAAATTTCTGAACCCTAGGCTCTGGAGCTGGGGGTGGGACAAGGACAGTCTTTCAGAGTGACACCAGTGCTCTACTTGCTGAGTATTTGTTGGAGATGGGGAAGGTGTGTGTATGTATAGCAGTGTAGGGTCCTCTTGAAGCAGCCTGGGGGCCTCTCCTATTGGGGAACCACTGTCTCATGAGCCAGGACATTAGTGGTCAGGGCCACACAGGGTTCTCAGCAGACTGTCGAGCATAGAGCCTCATTCCAAGAGCGGGGACTGGGAGGGAGAAAGGAGCCCCTAATTCTCAACCAGACTCACCTGAGACCTAGGCTCAGCAGTAGGCAGCTGGCTGGAGGCAGGGTGAGAAACTGACAATCTGCTCCTCCTGGGAAGAAAGCTCTCCAGTTGGGAGCTGAAGGGGGAGGGATCCCTCTGTTCTTTGCTGTACAGTCGGGAGTGCTGGAGTGGAGTCTACCAATTTGCTGAGCTGGGAAGGAGGGAGTGGTTTGTTTCAACTACCACAGACTCTCACCTATCTTATGGCATTTACACAGATTTTCTTGACTAGATGTCTCCTCTTTTGCTGTTTGCCTTTAGGACCAGGGCTTAAATGGTTTTTGTTTTTTTATTTCACCAATTTCACTGGGTATTGGATCAGTGGAGTTCCTTACACTTGTCATGCTGGAAGTTGATCTTTTACTTCTTTTTTAACAGAATCATTCTGCCTGCTGGGCTGAGAATAGATGGGAGCTGGGAAATGAGGGAGTGAAAGAAGCAGGGAGGCTGTTATAGCTCAAATAAGGGATGTTGCTGGGGTGATTCCATGGTGGTCATGAAGTGGATTTGACAAGAAGTAGAATTCTGGATGTATTCTGAAGGTAGAGATAAAGATTGGCTGACAAGTTAGATATGAAATATGAGGAAGAAAGGTGTCAGGGATGACTCCAAGGTTTATGGCTTGAGCAACTGGAAAGATGGCGTTTTTACTAATTGAGAAACATGTTTGGGTTGGGGAGGTCAGTTGATCACGAGCTTAGTTTTGGATGTGTTAAATTTGAGCCATCCTTTTGAACATCCATTTGGAGACATCAAGTAGGCAATTAGATGTAGAAGTCTGGGGCTCAGGAGAGCAGTCCAGAGAGAAGGTTTAACTTTAGGAGTCATCACCATATACATAGAATATAAAACGAGACTGGGTGTCATCACCAACAGAGCAGATATGGATAGACTAGAGAGGGAGATCAAGGCTTGGGCCCAGAGCACCCTGCTGTCATGAGGTCAGGGAGCTGAGGAGACCGAGGAGTGTCAGCAGCTGAAGAGCAGGCTAGATACAAATGGGTTTTATATATTGCAATTTTTAACACCTTTAATGACTTCTTATCTTTTTTCTAGCTGAGTTACGCAATGTGACAAATTGTCAGCCTAATCAGCCAAGGTAAGAAAAAAATCTTATTGATAAGATCCAAAGAGTTAAGGATGTCATATTCCTAAAAGAACTATTTAGCATAATAAGGGGTACTTGTTTCAGAATTAAGCCTAGTCCTCAGCTACCTGTAAAAATCTGGAAAAATCACATCTCTTCCCCAATACCTGTCCTTTTACCTTCCAGGTTAAAAGTTAGAATCAGGAGCACAATTCTCCCTTGAGATGACTCATTTTATTATTGCTATTAAGAAAGATATCAGAGACAAGCAGTGCTTGGAGCACTTTGGAATCAACTCCCTTTGAGTTGATTTCAAGTAGGGGCTTGTGGAGATTAGGTTCATAGAGAAATCAGTAAAGGGTGTGGATCATGTGAGACTTTTAAGAGGTGAATGTGAATGGGTAGATTTTGGGTTTTGTTGGGGAATCTCTCAATATGGAAATATTACAGGCAATATGAGACTGAGATCTTTTTTCAGTTCTTTTTCTCAGTAAACTTAGGCTGCATATTTTTTGATTTTAGTAGTGAAGGTGATGCCATCAAAGTTTTTGTGAGAATTCGTCCCCCTACAGAGGGTTCTGGATCAGCTGATGAAGAGCAAAACTTATGCTTATCTGTGCTCTCTTCTACAACCATCCGGCTGCACTTGAACCCTGAGCCCAAGACCTTCACATTTGATCACATTGCAGACATGGACACCACTCAGGTAATGATAATTTTGGAAGCTTAATTTTCCATTTGGATAAGGTTCTGTTACTTGTGAGGATTTCATTTCTCATTTCTTAGTTTGATAGGCCTCAGATAAGGGAGCTCAAACATGTAAATATTTTTAATTTAATATGTTTAAAAATATGTATAATTTAAATTTAATTGTGTTAATGTTATTCTTCCTTCATTAAACTTCATGCCAGAGTGCCTGCTTTGCTTGCTTTCTCCATCTAGTGATGGCAGTTAATGAAGGTATATTATTCAGAGTCACTTGGGTGGTTGATGAGTACAATTGAACTGTTTAAGGACTGTCTTAGTTCTGGCTACTATAACAAAAATATAGACTGGGTGGCTTAAATAACAAACATTTATTTCTTACAGTTTTGGAGGTTGGGAAATCCAGTATCAAGGCCAGGAAATCCAGTATCTGTTGGGTATCCACTTCCTGTCTTGGCTACAGCTGGCTTTTCACTGGGTCTTCACATGGTGGAGAGAGAGAGAAAACAGGTTCTCTCATGTCTCTTCCCCTTTTTTTGATATACAATCTTATATTGGTTTCACATGTACAACACAGTGGTTTGATAGTTACCCATATTATTGAATCCTCACCCCCTCTAGTGTGGTTACTATCTATCAATGTAAACACATGTTACAGAATCATTGACTGTATTCTCCATGTTGTATTACTGTCCCGTGTCTAACTTACATTGTGATTGTGAAATATTAATCCCCTCCTCCTACTCTAATCCCTCCCCTTAGTAACCACCAGTCACTTCTCAGTGTTTTTGAGTCTAATGCTGTATTGTTCCTTCTGTTTTGCTTTGTTTTTATACTCCATAAATAAGTGAAATCGTATGGTATGTCTTTTTTTTTGGTATCATTAATCTACAATTACATGAACATGATGTTTACTAGGCTTCCCCCTTCTCCAAGCACCCCCCCCCCACATACCCCATTACAGTCACTGTCCATCAGCATAGTAAGATGCTGTAGAATCACTACTTGTCTTCTCTGTGTTGCACAGCCCTCCCTGTGCCTCCCCTGACATTATACATGCTAATCGTAATACCCCCTTTCTTTCCCCACCCTTATCCCTCCCTTCCCACCCATCCTCCCCAGTACCTTTTCCTTTGGTAACTGTTAGTCCATTCTTGGGTTCTGTGATTCTGCTGCTGTTTTGTTCCTTCAGTTTTTTCTTTGTTCTTATATTCCACAGATGAGTGAAATCATTTGGTACTTGTCTTTCTCCGCCTGGCTTATTTCACTGAGCATAATACCCTCTAGCTCCATCCATGTTGTTGCAAATGGTAGGATTTGTTTTCTTCTTACGGCTGAATAATATTCCATTGTGTATATGTACCACTTCTTCTTTATCCATTCATCCACTGATGGACACTTAGGTTGTTTTCATTTCTTGGCTATTGTAAATAGTGCTGTGATAAACATAGGGGTGCATATGTCTTTTTCAAACTAGGCTGCTGTATTCTTAGGGTAAATTCCTAGAAGTGGAATTCCTGGGTCAAATGGTATTTCTATTTTGAGCTTTTTGAGGAACCTCCATATTGCTTTCCACAATGGTTGAACTAATTTACATTCCCACCAGCAGTGCAGGAGGGTTCCATATGGTCTGTCTTTTTCCACCTGACTTCACTTAGTGTAATCTCTCTTGATCCATCCATGTCATTACAGAACAGGATTTCTTTTCTTTTTATGGCTGAATAATATTTCATTGTGTATATGTACCACCTCTTCCTTCCATTAACCTATTGATGGACACTTAGGTTGCTTCCATATCTTGGCTATTGCAAATAGGGAGGAGATAAACATAGGGGTGCGTATATCTTTTTGAATCAGGGATTGATTGTCTTCAGGTAAATTCCTAGAAGTGGAATTACTGGATGGAATGGTATTTCTACTTTTAGTTTTTTGAGGAACCTCCATACTTCTTTCCACAATGGCTGCACCAGTTGACATTCCCACCAATAGTGTAGGAGGGTTTCCTTTTTTACACATCCTCACCAACATTTGTTATTTCTTTTTTGAATAGTGGCCATTCTACAGGTGTGAGGTGATATCTCACTGTGGTTTTAATTTGCATTTCCCTGATGATAAGCAATGTGGAGCATCTTTTTATGTGCCTGTTGCCATCTGTATTTCTTCTTTGGAGAAATGTCCATTCAGGTCCTCTGCCCATTTTTTAAATCAGGTTGTTCTTTGGGTGTTGAGGGATATGAGTTCTTTATATATTTTAGATGTTAACCCCTTATCAGATGAGTCATTCATGAATATATTCCCCCTTACTGTAGTTTGCCTTTTTTGTTGTGCTGATGGTGTCCTTTGCTGTACATAAGCTTTTTAGTTTGATGTAGTTCCACTTACTCATTTTCTATTTTGTTTTCCCTGTCCAGGAAAATACTGCTCATATTTATGTTCAAAAGATTATTGCCTATGTTTTCTCCTAAGAGTTTTATGGTCTCCTGTCTTACATTCAGGTCTTTGATCCATTTTGAGTTTACTTTTGTGTATGGGGTTAGGCAGTAATCCTGTTTCATCCTCTTGCATGGAGCTATCCAGTTTTCGCAATACCAGTTATTGAAGAGCATTTCCATTCCCCATTGTACAATCATGGCTCTTTATCGTATATGAATTGATCATGTATGTTTGGGTTTATATCCAGGCTCTCTAGTCTGTTCCATTGATCTATAGGTCTGTTCTTGCACTAGTACAGTATTCTTGTTCTGATTACTAAAGCTTTGTAGTCGAGTTTGAAGTTAGGGAGTGTAATTGCCCCAGCTTTATTATTCTTTCTCAGGATGCCTTTGCTATTTGGAGTCTTCTATGGTTCCATATGAATTTTAGAACTATTTGCTCTAGGTCATTGAAGAATGCTGTTGGTATTTTGGTAGGGATTGCTTTGAATCTGTAAATTAAGTTGGGCAGGGTGGCCATTTTGACAATTTTAATTCTTTCTATCCATGACCATGGGATAGATCTCTACTTATTTGTGTCTTCTTTAATTTCTCTCATGAGTGTCTTATAGTTTTTAGAATATAGGTCTTTCATGTCCTTGGTTAGGTTTATTCCTAGGTATGTTATTCTTTTTGATGCAGTTGTTAATGGCATTGTTTTCCTGATTTGTCTTTCTACTAGTTTGTTGCTAGCATATAGGAATGCAACACATTTCTGTGTATTAATTTTGTGTCCTGCAATGTTGCTGAATTCAGTTACTTTAATAGTTTTTTGGTGGATTCTTGAGGGTTGTCTATGTATTAATTATGTCATCTGCAAATAGCGACAGTTTAACTTCTTTACCAATTTGAATGCCTTTTACCTCTTTGTGTTGTCTGATTGCCATAGCTAGGACCTCCATTACTATGTTGAGTAAAGGTTGTGTGAGTGGGCATCCTTGTTTTGTTCCTAATCTTAGAGGAAAAGCTCACAGCTTTTTGCTATTAAGTAAGATGTTGGTTGTAGGTTTTTTATATATGGCCTTTATTATGTTGAGGTTCTGGTCCTCTATACCCATTTTGTGAGAGTTTTTATCATGAACGCATGTTGAATTTTTTCTCATGCTTTTTCATCATTTATGGAGATGATCATGTGATTTTTATCTTTTTCGTTGATGTGCTCTATGATATTGATTGATTTATGAATATAGTAACATCCTTGCATCCCTGGAATAAACCCCACTTAGTCATGATGGATGTACTTTTGATGTATTTTTGGATTCAGTTTGCTAATATTTTGTTGAGTATTTTTGCATCTATATTCATCAGGGATATTGGTCTGGTATTAGAGTGATGCTAGCCTTATAGAAGGACTTTGGAGGTATTCCCTCTTCTGCTTTTTGGAATATTTTAAGGAAAATGATAATTAGCTCTTTAAATGTTTGGTAAAATTTGGCTGTGAAGGAGTATGGACCTGAAGTTTTAATTTTGGTGAGTTTTTGATTACCAATTCAATTTCATTGCTGGTAATTGGTGAGTTTAGATTTTCTTTTTCTTCCAGGGTCAGTCTTGGAAGGTTGTATTTTTCTAGGAAGTCATCCATTTCTTCTAGGTTTTCCAGTTTATTGGCATATAATTTCTCATAGCATTTGTTGATAATACTTGTATTTCTGTGGTATCGATTATGCTTATTTCTTCTTTGTTTCTGTTTATGTGTATACACTCTTTTTTTTTTTCTTGATAAACCTGACTCTGGGTTTATCCATTTTGTTTTTTTTCTCAAAGAACCAGCTCCCGGTTTCATTGATTTTTTTTTTCCTATTCTTCCTTTTTTTAATTTTTAACTTACTTTATTATTTTTTATTATTTTTTAAAATTTTGGTATTGTTAATGTACAATTACTTGAACAACATTATGGTTACTAGACTCCATCGGTTATCAAGTCCCCACCACATACCCCATTACAGTCACTGTCCATCAGCATGGTAAGATGCCATAGAGTCACTACTTGTCTTCTCCATGTAGTACAGCCTTCGCCATGTCCCCCAACCCTTACATTATGTGTGCGAATTGTAATGACCCTTTTTCCACCTTATCCCTCCCTTCCCACCTATCCTTCCCAGTCCCTTTCCCTTTGGTAACTGTCAGTCCATTCTTGGGTTCTGTGAGTCTGCTGCTGTTTTGTTCCTTCAGTTTTTTCTTTGTTCTTATACTCCACATATGAGTGAAATCATTTGGTACTTGTCTTTCTCCGCCAGGCTTATTTCACTGAGCATAATACCCTCGCGAATATTTATTGTCGTTTGTCTTTTGGATGGTGGCCATCCATACTGGTGTGAGGTGATATCTCATTGTGTTTTTAATTTGCATTTCTCTGATGATTAGAGATGTGGAGCATCTTCTCATGTGTCTGTTGGCCATGTGAATTTCTTCTTTGGAGAAATGTCTGTTCAGCTCCTCTGCCCATTTTTTAATTGGATTATTTGCTTTTTGTTTGTTGAGGTGTGTGAGCTCTTTATGTAATTTGAATGTCACCCCCTTATCGGATCTCTCATTTATTAATATATTCTCCCATACTTTAGGATGTCTTTTTGTTCTACTGATGGTGTCCTTTGCTGTACAAAAGCTTCTTAGTTTGATATAGTCCCACTTGTACATTTTTGCTTTTGTTTCCCTTGCCCAGGGAGATACATTCATGAAGAAGTTACTCATGTTTATGTCCAAGAGATTTTTGCCTATGCTTTTTTCTAAGAGTTTTGTGGTTTCATGACTTACACTCAGGTCTTTGATCCATTTTGAGTTTACTTTTGTGTATGGGGTTAGACAATAATCCAGTTTCATTCTCTTACATGTAGCTGTCCAGTTTTGCCAACACCAACTGTTGAAGAGGCTGTCATTTCCCCATTGTATATCCATGGGTCTTTCATCATATATTAATTGACCATATATGCTTGTGTTTATTTCTGGGCTCTCTAGTCTGTTCCTTTGTCTATGGGTCTGTTCTTGTGCCAGTACCAAATTGTCTTGATTACTCTGGCTTTGTAGTAGAGCTTGAAGACAGGGAGTGTAATTCTTCCTGCTTTATTCTTCCTTGTCAGGATTGCTTTGGCTATTTGGGGTCTTTTGTGGTTCCATATGAATTTTAGAACTGTTTGCTCTAGTTCTTTGATGGATGCTGTTGGTATTTTGATAGGAATTGCCTTGAATCTGTAGATTGCTTTAGGCAGGATGGCCGTTGTGACAATATTAATTCTTCCTATCCATGAGCATGGGATGTGTTTCCATTTGTTGGTTTCTTCTTTAATTTCTCTCCTGAGTGTCTTGTAGTTTTCAGAGTATAAGTCTTTCACTTCCTTTGTTAGGTTTATTCCTAGGTATTTTATTCTTTTTTTTTTTTAGATAATTATTCTTTATTGAAGGGTAGCTGACACACAGTATTACATTAGTTTCAGGTGTACAACACAGTGAATCAACATTTATATACATGATAATTCTAGGTACCAGCTATCACCATTCCAAGTTGTTACAATATTTTGACTATATTCCTTATGCTATACATTACATCCCAGTTACTTATTTATTTTACAACTGGAAATGTGTATATATATATATATTTTTTGTAAGGGCATCTCTCATATTTATTGATCAAATGGTTGTTAACAACAATAAAATTCTGTATAGGGGGTTCAGTGCTCAATGCACAATCATTAATCCACCCCAAGCCTAATTTTCGTCAGTTTCCAATCTTCTGAAGCATAACGAACAAGTTCTTACATGGAGAAAAAATTTTTACATAGTGAATAAGTTACATGGTGAACAGTACAAGGGCAGTCATCACAGAAGCTTTCGGTTCTGCTTATGGATTATGAACTATAAACAGTCAGTTCAAATATGAATACTCTTTTGATTTTTATGCTTGATTTATATGTGGATACCACATTTCTCTCTTTATTATTATTATTTTTAATAAAATGCTGAAGTGGTAGGTAGATACAAGATAAAGGTAGAAAACATAGTTTAGTGTTGTAAGAGAGCAAATGTAGATGATCAGGTGTGTGCCTGTAGACTATGTGTTAATCCAAGCTAGACAAAGGCCATAAAACATCCAGGTATGCAGAAGATTTCTCTCAGAACGGGGGGGGAGGTTCTAAGCCTCACCTCTGTTGATCCCACTTTTTCTCACCTGATGGCCCCCCCTGCGACTGTGCCTGTCTTAGGTTGTTCCTCCCTTGAGGAATCTTACCCGTCTCTGGCTAACCAGTCATCTTTCGGGGCCATACAGGGAAATGTTAAGTTGGTAAGTGAGAGAGAAGCCTTATTGTTTGAAAAGGTTAGCTTTTTACTTCTTTGCATATTTATGCCCTGTGGCTTCTATGCTCAGCATTTGTCTTGAGGTGTCTTTACCACTTGGAAGAATTATGATACTCGGTAAATTTGATATGAGGCATGAATTCTATTTAAGGGTTGTAATTAGGAAGGAAGAAGAAAAGCTATAGAAGTAGCAGGTGGAAGAAAACATGGGAAGATTGATTATTTCTTTGACATATCTTCTTGTAGAGTAACTTCAGCATGGATAGGTTTTAAACTACTACTTAACTTGTGCACACACATTAACATAATAGGAGTACAGTTATGTAACCAAAGCATACCTGTAATTACCAGCCATCTCCAGTGAAACCAAGAAAACCAGTTAGGCACCTTAGGCATTTGTGAAAACTTATCTATGATATGGTGGATATTGTCCAACTGAACTTGAACAGTCTGAGAGAAATCAGACAAATTAAAACAGTCCATTCCTGGGGACTGTTCTTTTTTTTTTTTTTTTCATCTAAACCTTCTTTTTTCTTTTTTCTGGATAATTATTTTTTATTGAAGCGTAGTTCACACACAGTATTACATTAGTTTCAGGTATACAACACAGTGATTCAACATTTATATACATGATAATTCTAGGTTCCAGCTATCACCATACCAAGCTGTTACAATATTTTGACTATATTCCTTATGCTATACATTACATCCCGGTTACTTATTTATTTTACAATTGGAAGTGTGTATATATATATATATATATATATATTTTTTTTTTTTTTTTGTGAGGGCATCTCACATTTATAGATCAAATGGTTGTTAACAACAATAAAATTCTGTATAGGAGGGTCAATGCTCCATGCACAACATTAATCCACCCCAAGCCTAATTTTCGTCAGTCTCCAATCTTCTGAAGCATAATGAACAAGTTCTTGCATGGAGTACAAATTTTTACATAGTGAATAAGTTACATGGTGAACATTACAAGGGCAGTCATCACAGAAGCTTTCGGTTTTGCTCATGCATTATGAACTATAAACAGTCAGTTCAAATATGAATATTCATTTGATTTTTATACTTGATTTATATGTGGATACCACATTTCTCTATTATTATTATTTTTAATAAAATGCTGAAGTGGTAGGTAGATACGAGATAAAGGTAGAAAACATTGTTTAGTGTTGTAAGAGAGTAAATGTAGATGATCAGGTGTGTGCCTGTAGACTATGTGTTAATCCAAGTTAGACACGGGCAATAAAACATCCACGTATGCAGAAGATTTCTCTCAGAAGGGGGGGGAGGTTCTAAGCCTCACCTCTGTTGATCCCCAATTTCTCACCTGATGACCCCCCTACGACTGTGCCTGTCTTAGGTTGTTCCTCCCTTGAGGAATCTTACCCGTCTCTGGCTAACCAGTCATCTTCCGGGGCCATACAGGGAAATGTTAAGGTGGTAAGTAAGAGAGAAGCCTTCTTGTTTGAAAAGGTTAGCTTTTTAGTTCTTTGCAGATTTATGCCCTGTGGCTTCTATGCCCAGCATTTGTCTTGAGGTGTCTTTACCACTTGGAAGAATTATGATACTAGGTAAATTCGATATGTTCCACGAATTCTATTTAAGGGTTGTAATTAGGTAGGAAGAAGAAAAGCTATAGAAGTAGCAGGTGGAAGAAAACCTGGGTAGATTGATTATTTCTTTAACATATATTCTTGTAGAGTAACTTTAGCATGTGTAGGTTTAAAACTACTAATTAAATTGTGCACACACATTAACATAATAGGAGTACAGTTACGTAACCAAAGCATACCTATAATTACCAGCCATCTTCAGTGAAACCAAGAAAACCAGTTAGGCACCTTAGGCATTTATGAAAACTTATCTATGATATGGTGGATATTGTCCAACTGAACTTGAACAGTCTGAGAGAATTCAGATAAATTAAAACAACCCATTCCTGGGGACTGTTCACATCCCATATGTTCTTTTAACAGTAAATAGTCTGTAGTTGTAATATTTTGGAGTGCTACGATTTGCACTTCTCCTAATTCTTGGTTGAGTTCCAACAATATAGATCCAGTCAAATTTGTTGTTTTACTGTATGCACAGGCCAGCTTAGATATCTCCTTCTTCATTCCCATGGCACGTCCAGGAATTGGTGGGATGAGTGCATCTACACCTGTAGCAGTGCATGGATCTTTGTTGGGGTTTTTTTGATGATCATCTTCTGGCAAAAGTCTTCCCGAGAGTGCTGATGTTGGAAGTTCTTTTTCATATCGTATCTTAGTTCATTTTCGGGGTAGCCCAATTAGGCTTTAATCCTCTGTATAAACACAAACAGACACTTTGCCTACACTTTTCTATGCCCTTTATATCATTGTGTAGAACTCATTGGAGGTCACCACACAGGAACTGCTTTTTTTTGTTTTTTTTTATCATTAATCTACACTTACATGACGAATATTTTGTTTACTAGGCTTTCCCCTATACCACGTCCCCCCTATATTCCCCTTTACAGTCACTGTCCATCAGCGTAGCAAAATGTTGTAGAATCGCTAGTCTTCTATGTGTTGTATAGCCCTCCCCTTTCTCCCACCCCCCCATGCATGCTAATCTTAATACCCCCTTTTTCTCCCCCCCTTATCCATCCCTACCCACCCATCCTCCCCAGTCCCTTTCCCTTTGGTACCTGTTAGTCCATTCTTTAGTTCTACGATTCTGCTGCTGTTTTGTTCCTTCAGTTTTTCCTTTGTTCTTATACTCCACAGATGAGTGAAATCATTTGGTATTTCTCTTTCTCTGCTCGGCTTGTTTCACTGAGCCTAATACCCTCCAGCTCCATCCATGTTGCTGGAAATGGTAGGATTTCCCTTTTCGTATGGCTGAGTAGTATTCCATTGTGTATATGTACCACATCTTCTTTATCCATTCATCTATCGATGGACATTTAGGTTGCTTCCAATTCTTGGCTATTGTAAATAGTGCTTCAATAAACATATGGGTGCATTGGTCTTTCTCATACTTGATTGCTGCATTCTTAGGGGAAATTCCTAGGAGTGCAATTCCTGGGTCAAATGGTAAGTCTGTTTTGAGCATTTTGATGTACCTCCATACTGCTTTCTACAATCGTTGAACTAATTTACATTCCCACCAGCAGTGTAGGAGGGTTCCCCTTTCTCCGCAGCCTTGTCAACATTTGTTGTTGTTTGTGTTTTGGATGGCAGCCATCCTTACTGGTATGAGGTGATACCTCATTGTAGTTTTAAATTTGCATTTCTCTGATAATTAGCGATGTGGAGCATCTTTTCATGTGTCTGTTGGCCATCTGTATTTCTTTTTTGGAAAACCGTCTGTTCAGTTCCTCTGCCCATTTTTTAATTGGGTTATTTGCTTTTTGTTTGTTGAGGCGTGTGAGCTCTTTATATATTCTGGACATCAAGCCTTTATCGGATGTGTCATTTTCAAATATATTCTCCTATACTGTAGGGTTCCTTTTTGTTCTATTGATGATGTCTTTTGCTGTACAGAAGCTTTTCAGCTTAATATAGTCCCACTTGTTCATTTTTGCTGTTGTTTTCCTTGCCCGGGGAGATATGGTCAAGAAGAGGTCACTCATGTTTATGTGTAAGAGGTTTTTGCCTATGTTTTTTTCCAAGAGCTTAATGGTTTCATGACTTACATTCAGGTCTTTGATCCATTTTGAGTTTACTTTTGTATATGGGGTTAGACAATGGTCCAGTTTCATTCTCCTATGTGTAACTGTCCAGTTTTGCCAGCACCATCTGTTGAATAGACTATCATTTCGCCATTGTATGTCCATGGCTCCTTTATCAAATATTAATTGACCATATATGTTTGGGTTAATGTCTGGATTGTCTAGTCTGTTCCATTGGTCTGTGGCTCTGTTCTTGTGCCAGTACCAAATTTTCTTGATTACTATGGCTTTACAATAGAGCTTGAAGTTGGGGAGTGAGATCCCCCCTACTTTATTCTTCTTTCTCAGGATTGCTTTGGCTATTCGGGGTCTTTGTTGGTTCCATATGAATTTTTGAATTATTTGTTCCAGTTCATTGAAGAATGTTGCTGATAGTTTCATAGGGATTGCATCAAATCTGTATATTGCTTTGGGCAGGATGGCCATTGTGACGATATTAGTTCTTCCTAGCCACAAGCATGGGATGCATTTCCATCTGTTAGTGTCCCCTTTAATTTCTCTTAAGAGTGACTTGTAGTTTTAAGAGTATAAGTCTTTAACTTCTTTGGTTAGGTTTATTCCTAGGTATTTTATTTTTTCTGATACAATTGTGAATGGAGTTGTTTTCCTGATTTCTCTTTCTGTTGGTTCATTGTTAGTGTATAGGAAAGCCACAGATTTCTGTGTGTTGATTTTGTATCCTGCAACTTTGCTGTATTCCGATATCAGTTCTAGTAGTTTTGGGGTGGAGTCTTTAGGGTTTTTTATGTACAGTATTGTGTCATCTGCAAATAGTGACAGCCTAACTTCTTCTTTACCAATCTGGAGTCCTTGTATTTTTTTGTTTTGTCTGATTGCCGTGGCTAGGACCTCCCGTACTATGTTAAATAACAGTGGAGAGAGTGGGCATCCCTGTCTAGTTCCCGATCTCAGAGGAAATGCTTTCAGCTTCTCGCTGTTCAGTATAATGTTGGCTGTGTGTTTTTCATAGTTGGCCTTTATTATGTTGAGGTACTTGCCCTCTATTCCCATTTTGCTGAGAGTTTTTATCATGAATGGATGTTGAACTTTGTCCAGTACTTTTTCAGCATCTATGGAGATGATCATGTGGTTTTTGTCTTTCTTTTTGTTAATGTGGTGGATGATGTTGATGGACTTTCGAATGTTGTGCCATCCTTGCATACCTGAGATGAATCCCACTTGGTCATGGTGTATGATCCTTTTGATGTATTTTTGAATTCAGTTTGCTAATATTTTGTTGAGTATTTTTGCATCTACGTTCATCAGGAATATTGATCTGTAGTTTTCTTTTTTGGTGGGGTCTTTGCCTGGTTTTGGTATTAGGGTGGTGTTAGCTTCATAGAATGAGTTTGGAAGTATACCGTCCTCTTCTATTTTTTGGAAAACTTTAAGGAGAATGGGTATCATGTCTTCCCTGTATGTCTGATAAAATTCCGAAGTAAATCCATCTGGCCCAGTGGTTTTGTTCTTTGTTAGTTTTTTTATTACTGCTTCAATTTCGTTGCTGGTAATTGGTCTGTTTAGATTTTCTGTTTCTTTATGAATCAGTCTTGGAAGGTTGTATTTTTCTAGGAAGTTGTCCATTTCTCCTAGGTTTCCCAGCTTGTTAGCATATAGCTTTTCATAGTATTCTCTAATAATTCTTTGTATTTCTGTGGGGTCCGTCGTGATTTTTCCTTTCTCGTTTCTGATACTGTTGATATGTGTTGACCGTCTTTTCCTCTTAATAAGTCTGGCTAGAGGTGTATCTATTTTGTTTATTTTCTCGAAGAACCAGCTCTTGGTTTCATTGATTTTTGCTATTGTTTTATTCTTCTCTGATCTTTATTATGTCCCTCCTTCTGCTGACCTTAGGCCTCATTTGTTCTTCTTTTTCCAATTTCGATAATTGTGACATTAGACCATTCATTTGGGATTGTTCTTTCCATTTTAAATATGCTTGGATTGCTATAAACCTTCCTCTTAAGAATGCTTTTGCTGTGTCCCACAGAAGTTGGGGCTTAGTATTGTTGTTGTCGTTTGTTTCCATATATTGCTGGATCTCCATTTTGATTTTGTCATTGATCATATGATTATTTAGGAGCGTGTTAAGTCTCCATGTGTTTGTGAGCCTTTTTGCGCTCTTTGTACAGTTTATTTCTCGTTTTATGCCTTTGTGGTCTGAAAAGTTGGTTGGTAGGATTTCAATCTTTTGGAATTTACTGAGGCTCTTTTTGTGGCCTAGTATGTGGTCTATTCTGGAGAATGTTCCATGTGCACTTGAGAAGAATGTGTATCCTTTTGCTTTTGGATGTAGAGTTCTGTAGATGTCTATTAGGTCCATCTGTTCTAGTGTGTTTTTCAGTGCCTCTGTGTCCTTACTTATTTTCTGTCTGTTGGATCTGTCCTTTGGAGTGAGTGGTGTGTTGAAGTTTCCCAGAATGAATGCATTGCATTCTGTTTCCTCCTTTAGTTCTGTTAATATTTGTTTCAGGTATGTTGGTGCTCCTATATTGGGTGCATATATATTTATAATGGTTATATCCTCTTGTTGGCCTGAGGCCTTTATCATTATGTAATGTCCTTCTTAGTCTTTTGTTACTTTCTTCATTTTGAAGTCTGTTTTGTCTGATACCAGAATTGCAACACCGGCTTTCTTCTCTTTGTTATTTGCATGAAATATCTTTTTCCATCCCTTGACTTTTAGTGTGTGTATGTCTTTGAGTTTGAGGTGAGTCTCTTGTAAGCAGCATATGGATGGATCTTGCTTTTTTATCCATTCTATTACTCTGTGTTTTTTGATTGGTGCATTCAGTGCATTTACATTTAGGGTGATTATTGAAAGGTATGAACTTATTGCCATTGCAGGCTTTAAGTTTGTGGTTACCAAAGGTTCAGGGTTAGCTTCTTTAGTATCTTACTGTCTAACTTAACTCGCTTGTTGAGCTATTATAAATGCGGTCTGATGATTCTTTATTTCTCTCCCTTCTTATTCCTCCTCCTCCCTTCTTCATATGTTGGGTGTTTTGTTCTGTGGTCTTTTTAGGAGTGCTCCCATCTAGAGCAGTCCCTGTAGGATGCCCTGAAGAGGTGGTTTGTGGGAGGCAAATTCCCTCTACTTTTGCTTGTCTGGTTATTGTTTAATCCCTCCTTCATATTTAAATGATATTTGTGCTGGAGACAGTGGTCTTGGTTCGAGGCCCTTCTGTTTCATTGCATTAAGTATATCATGCCATTCTCTCCTGGCCTGTAGGGTTTGTGTTGAGAAGTCTGATGATAGCCTGATGGGTTTTCATTGTAGGTTACCTTTTTTTCCTCTCTGGCTGCCTTTAATACTTTGTCCTTGTCTTTGATCTTTGCCATTTTAATTATAATGTGTCTTGGTGTTGCCCTCCTTGGATCCCTTGTCATGGGAGTTCTGTGTACCTCTGTGGTCTGAGAGGCCATTTCTTCCCCTAGTTTGGGGAAGTTTTCGGCAATTATTTCTTCAAAGACACTTTCTATCCCGTCTTCTCTCTCTACTTCTTCTGGTATACCTATAATTTGTATATTGTTCCTTTTCTATTGGTCACTCAGCTCTCTTAAAATTCTTTCATTCCTGGAGATCCTTTTATCTCTCTCTGCATCAGCTTCTCTGCGTTCCTGTTCTCTGTTTTCTAGTCCATTAATGGTCTCTTGCATCTCGTCCATTCTGTTTTGAAGTCCTTCCAGAGCTTGTTTTATTTCTGTATTCTCCTTCCTTAGTTCTTGCATATTTCTCTGTAAGTCCATCCGCATGGTTATGAGTTTTGTTTTGAATTCTTTTTCAGGAAGACTGGCTAAATCTAACTCCCCAGGTTCCTTCTCAGGGGAAGATGTAGCAGATGCCGAAGCTGTCTGGGTTAGTCTTGTCTGGATCATACGTTTTTGCCTTTTCATTTTGACAGGTGCTATTGAGTGTCAGCTGGGAGGGCCAAAATTTTCACTTGCTAATGGCCTTTCTTTACTGGGACAACTGCGACCCCTAGTGGCTTGTGTTGGGTAATTGCGTGTAGGCTGTGTCTTTGTGTCTTGCCCGGCGAGGTGTAGGAATTTTCGTTTCTGTGGGTGTTTTAGGCTGTTTCTCTGTTTTCGCAGCGCCTGGAGGGGTAATGTACGGGGTGTGTGTGTGTGTTTGGTTGTTTACCTCCGTGAGGGTTCTCAGAGATGTTGCCCAGGGGGTTAGTGCGCCCGGTTTTCCCTGTAATTTCCAGTCACTGGGCTATGACCTGTGTTGTTTCCGTCTAGCTGTTAAATCCCTGTCCCTTTAAGACTTTCAAAAAGCACTGGGTTTTCTTTGTCACAGGGGCATCAGTTTTGGCACCCGCTCAGAGGTCTTCCTGCCCTATTTCCCTAGTTTCCAGCCCTCCATGCATGCACTGTGTCTGTGCTCTGGTGCGGGTGGCTGGGACTGGGTGTTTAGCAGTCCTGGGCTCCCTCTCCCTCCCGCAGGAGCTGGGGGGAGGTGTGCTCGGGTCCCGCCGGCCGGGGGTTGTATCTTACCCCTTTCACCAGGCTCTCAGCTCTTGCACGTGTGGATGTAGTCAGGCTGTTATCCTGTGTCTTCTGGTCTCTCTTTTAGGATTAGTTGTATTTGTTGTATTTTCAAAAATATATATGTTTTTGGGAGGAGATTCCCACTGTCCTACTCACACCGCCATGTTGGCTCCGCCTCCTATGTTATTCTTTTTGATGCAATTGTGAATGGAATTGTTTTCCTGAATCCTCTTTCTGCTAGTTCATCGTTAGTGTATAGGAATGCAACAGATTTCTGTGTATTAATTTTGTATCCCGCAGCTTTGCTGAATTCACATAATAGATCTAGTAGTTTTGGAGTGGATTCTTTAGGCATTTTTATGTACAATATCATGTCATTTGCAAACAGAGGCAGTTTGACTTCTTCTTTGCCAATGTGGATGCCTTTTATTTCTTTGTGTTGTGTGATTGCCTTGGCTTGGACCTCCAGAACTATGTTGAATAAAAGTGGGGAGAGTGGGTATCCTTGTCTTGTTCCAGATATTCAAGGAAAAGCTTTCATCTTCTTGTTTCTGTTCTTCTTAATTTTATTAAGTTCCCTTCTGATCTTTATTATGTCCCTCCTTCTACTAATTTTGGGATTCATTTTTTCTTCTAATTTCTTTAATTGAGTGTTTAGTCTGTTTATTTGGATTTGGTCTTACTTCTTGAGTTAAGCCTATATTCGTTGCCTTTGCAGCATCCCACTGATTTTGGGCTGTTGAATTTTTGCCTTCATTTTTCTCTATGTATTGCTTGATTTGTTCATTGATCCATTGATTATCTAGAAGCATGTTCTTTAGCCTCCATGTGTTTGTAGGCTTTTTTGTTTTTTCTTTTTGTAATTTATTTCTAGTTTCATATCATTGTTCCCTGAGAAGCTGTTTGATTCAAGTTCAGCCTTTTAAAATTCACTGAGGCTCTTGTTGTGGCCTGCTATGTGATCTATTCTGGAGAATGTTCCATGCACAGTTGAAAAACACGTGTCCTGCTGCTTTTGGGTGGAATGTTCTGTATTGGTTTTTTAAGTCCATTTGATATAATTTTTTGTTCAGGGCATGTGTCTCATTTATTTATTTTCTGTCTGGTTGGTTAGTCTATTGATGTGAATGGTGTGTTAAAAGTCTCCTAAAATGAATGTGTTGCCATCTATTTCCCCCTTTAATTCTGTTAGTATTTATTTCACATATGTAGGTGCTCCTATGTTGGGTGTGTAGATATTTATAATGGTTATATCCTATTATTGGACTGACCCCTTTATCATTATGTAATGTCCTTCTTTGTCTCTGGTTACTTTGTTTTGAAATTTATTTTGTCTGATACAAGTACTGTTAGTCCTGCTTTTTTCTCCCTATTATTTGCATGAAATACCTTCTCAATTCCTTCACTTTAAGTCTGTCTATGTCTTTGAATCTAAAATGAGTCTCTTACTCATCTCAAACCCAAAGACATACACAGACTAAAAGTGAAGAGATGGAAAAAGATATTTCATGCAAACAACAGGGAGAAAAAAGCAGGTGTTGCCGTACTTGTTTCAGACAAATTAGACTTCAAAACAAAGGAAGTAACAAGAGGTAAAGAAGGACATTATGTAATGATAAAGGGGTCAGTCCAACAAGAGGATATAACCATTAGAAATATATATGCACCAAATACAGGAACACCAACATATGTGAAACAAATACTAACAGAATTAAAGGAGGATATAGAATGCAGTGCATTCTTTCTAGGACACTTCAAGAACACACCACTCACTCCAAAGGACAAATCAACCAGACAGATAATAAGTATGGACACAGAGGCACTGAACAATACACTAGAACAGATGGACCTAACAGACACCTATAGAACTCTACACTCAAAAGCAACAGGATACACATTCTTCTCAAGTGCACATGGAACATTTTCCAGAATAGACCACATATTAGGCCATGAAAAGAGCCTCAGTAAATTCAAAAAACATTGAAATTCTACAAACCAACTTCTCAGACCACAAAGGTGTAAAACTAGAAATAAATTGTACAAATAAAACAAAAAGGCTCACAAACACATGGAGGCTTAACAACATGCTCCTAAATAATCAATGGATCAATGTCCAAATTAAAACAGATCAATATATGGAGACAAATGACAACAACACACAAAGCCCCAACTTCTGTGGGATGCAGCAAAGGCAGTTCTAAGAGGAAAGTATATAGCAATCCAGGCCTATTTAAAGGAGGAAGAATAATGCCAAATGAATAGTCTAATGTCACAATTATTGAAACTGGAAAAAGAACAAAGGAACCCCAAAGTCAGCAGAAGGAGAGACATAATAAAGATCAGAGAAGAAAAAAATATAATTGAGAAGAATAAAACAATAGAAAAAATCAGGGCAACCAAGAGCTGGTTCTTTGAGAAAATAAACAAATTAGATAAGCCCCTAGCCAGACTTATTAAGAGAAAAAGAGAATCTACACATATCAACAGAATCAGAAATGTGAAAGGAAAAATCATGGCAGACCCGATAGAAATACAAAGAACTACTAGAGAATACTATGAAAATCTATATGCTAACAAGCTGGAAAACCTAGAAGAAATGGACAGCTTCCTAGAAAAATACAACCTTCCAAGACTGACCAAGGAAGAAACAGAAAGTCTAAATAGACCAATTACCAGGTAATCAAAAAACTACCCAAGAAAAAAAACCCTGCTCCAGATGGATTCACCACTGAATTTTATCAGACATATAGAGAAGACATAATGCCATGCTTCTTAAAGTTTTCTGAAAAATAGAAGAGGAGGTAATACTTCCAAACTGATTCTATGAAGCCAGCATCACTCTAATATCAAAACCAGACAAAGACCCCACAAAAAAAGAAAATTACACACCAATATCCCTGATGAACATAGATGCAGAAATATTCAACAAAATATTAGCACACTGAATTCAGAAATACAAGAGGATCATACACCATGATCAAGTGGAATTCATCAAAGGGATGCAAGGATGGCGCAACATTAGAAAATCCATCAACAATATCCTCCACATCAACAAAAAGAGGATCAAAAACCACATGATCATCTCCATGGATGCTGAAAAAGTATTCGACAAAATTCAGCATTCATTCATGATAAGAACTCTCAACAAAATGGGTATAGAGGGTAAGTACCTCAACATAATAAGGGCATATATGACAAACCCACAGCCAACATCATACTTAACAGCGAGAAGCTGAAAGTTTTTCCTCTAAGGTTGGGAACAAGACAGGGATGCCCACTCTCCCCACTGTTATTCTACATAGTACTGGAGGTCCTAGCCATGGCAATCAGACAAAACAAAGATATACAAGGCATTCAGATTGTTAAAGAAGAAGTCAAACTCATTATTTGCAGATGACATGATAATTGTACGTACAAAACCCTAATGACTTAATTCCAAAACTACTAGAACTTATATCCAAATTCAGCAAAGTTGCAGGACACAAAATTAATACATAGAAATCTGTTGCACTCCTTTACACTAACAAGGAACTAGCAGAAAGAGAAATTAGGAAAACAATTCCATTCACAATGCATCAAAAACAATAAAATGCCTGGGAATAAACCTAACCAAGGAAGTGAAAGACCTATACACTGAAAATTACAAGGCACTGTTAAGAGAAATTAAAGAGGACACTGACAAATGGAAACTCATCCCATGTTCTTGGCTAGGAAGAATTAATATTGTCAAAATGGCTGTCCTGCCTAAAGCAACCTGTCTACAGATTCAATGCAATGCCTATCAAAATACCAAGAGCATTCTTCAATGAACTGGGACAAATAGTTTTAAAATTCATATGGAACCACAAAAGACCCCGAATAACCAAAGCCATCCTGAGAAGGAAGAATAAAGCAGGGGGTATCTCTCTACCTAACGTCAAGCTCTACTACAAAGCCACAGTAATCAAGACAATTTGGTACTGGCACAAGAACAGACCCACGGACCATTGGAACAGAATAGAGACTCCAGATATCAACCCAAACATTGGTGAATTAATATATGATAAAGGAGCCATGGACATACAATGGGGAAATGACAGCCTCTTCAATAGCTGGTGCTGGCAAAACTGGACAGATACATATAAGGGAATGAAACTGGATCACTATCTAACCCCATACACAAAAGTAAACTGAGAATGGATCAAAGACCTGAATGTAAGTCATGAAACCATAAAACTCTTTGAAAATGACATAGGTAAAAATCTCTTGGACGTAAACATGGGCAACTTCTTCATGAACATATCTCCCCGTGCAAGGGAAACAAAAAAGGAAAAATGAATAAGTGGGACTATATCAAGCTGAAAAGCTTTTGTACAGCAAAAGATACCATCAATACAACAATAAGGGATCCTACAGTATGGGAGAATATATTCATAAATGAGAAATCCAATAAAGGGTTGACATCCAAAATATGTAAAGAGCTCATGCACCTCAACAAACAAAAAGCTAATAATCCTGTTAAAAAATGGGCGCAGGATCTGAACAGGCACTTCTCCAAAGAAGAAATTCAGATGGCCAACAGTCACATGAAAAGATGCTCCACATCGCTAGTCATCAGAGAAATGCAAATTAAAAACACAATGAGATACCACCTTACACCAGTAGGGATCGCCACCATCCAAAAGACAAATTACAGCAAATGTTGGCGAGGTTGTGGAGAAAGGGGAACCCTCCTACACTGCTGGTGGGGATGTAAACTAGTTCAACCATTGTGGAAAGTAGTATGGAGGTTCCTCAAAAAGCTCAAAATAGAAATACCATTTCACCCAGAAATTCCTCTTCTTGGAATTTACCCTAAGAATTCAGCAGCCCAGTTTGAAAAAGACATATGCACCCCTATGTTTATTGCAGCACTATTTACACTAGCCAAGAAATGGAAGCAACCTAAGTGTCCATGAGTAGATGAATGGATAAGGAAGACATGGTACATATACATAATGGAATATCATTTAGCCATAAGAAAATGTCAAATCCTACCCTTTGCAACATGATGGATGGAGCTAGAGGGTATTATGCTCAGTGAAATAAGCCAGGCAGAGAAAGAAAAGTATCAAATGATTTCACTCATCTGTGGAAATAAGCACAAAGAGAAAACTGAAGGAATAAAACTGCAGCCGACTCACAGAACCCAAGAATGGACTTGAAGTTACCAAAGGAAAAGGGACTGGGGAGAATGTGTGGGAAGGGAGGTATAAGGGGTGTGGAAGAAAGGGTACATTATGATTAGCATGTATAATGTGGTGGTGGGGGCAGGGAGGGCTGTACAACACAGAGAAGTATTGATTCTACACATTTTATTATGCTGATGGACAGTGACTGCCCTGGTGTATGTGGGGGGAACTTGGTGATGGGAGGAGTCTAGTATACATATTGTTGCTCATGTAATTGTACATTAATGGTACCAAAAAAAAAATATGAGTCTCTTGTAGGTGACATTTAGATGAGTCTTCTTTCTTTATCCATTCTGTCACTGTTTATCTTTGGTTTGGTCCATTTAGTTCAGTTTCATTTAAGGTAATTATTGATAGGTATATGCTTATTGCTTATTGCCATTTTCTTAATTGTTTTCTGTTTGATTTATTCCTGTTCCTCTCTTTGTTTCTTATTCTCTTATTGTGATGGTTTTCTTTAATGTTGTGATTAGATTTCTCTTTTGAGATTTTTTTTGTGTATCTATTGTTGTCCTTAGTTTTGTGGTTACAAAAGGTTCAAGCATAACTTCCTTATTATATAGTAATCTATATTAAGTTGCTGATTACTCCATTCCAAACACAATTTAAGATATTTTTTTCCCTTCTTCCTACTCCAGACTTTATGTATTAGATTTCATAATCTGCACTTTTTGTGTATCCCTTGACTGATTTTGCTTTGGTTTTAATTTTGTACTTTCTCTGTAATTAATTGGTCTACTTAACTTTTTTGTGGGGTTATTTTCACTGGTGAACACTGGTTTAGGAACATTTCGATCTACAGCAGTGCCTTTAACATATCCTGTAAGGTTGGCTCAGTAGTGAATTCCTTCAAATTTTGTTTATTTGTAAATTACTTAAATCCTTGTTTCAAATTTAAATGATAACCTTTTTGGGTAGAGAATTCTTGGTTGATGGTCCTTGTGTTTCAGTACAGTAAATATTTCATGCCACTCCCTTCTGGCCTGTAAAGTTTCTGTTGAGAAGTCTGCCAACAGCCTAATGGGGTTTTCTTTATAAGTAATCTTTTTTCTCCATCTTGCTGCTTTCAGTACTCTCTCCTTATCCTTGATGTTTGCCATTTTAATTATTGTATGTCTTGGTGTTGTCTTCCAGTTTGGGGATGTTTTCAACAATTATTTCCTCAAAGAGACTGTCTCTATTCTCCGTCTTACATCCCTATTATGTGAATATTGTTCTGGTTGGATTGGTTACACCACTCTCTTGTCATTCTTTCATTCCAGAGATCCTTTTTTCTCTTCTTTCCTCAGCTTCTTTGCGTTCCTGTTCTCTAACTTCCATGTCATTGGCTGTCTCCTCTACTTGCAGTAATCTTCTCTTCTGTCCCTCCATCATGTGCTTCATTTCAGCTATTATATTCTTCAGCTTTGAGAGAATCTTTTTCAGCTCTTCTGTCTCTTTGTTGAAGTCCTTCCTGAGGTCTTGAATATTTTTTTGTTAATCAGTGAGCATATGTATGACTTTTGACTTTTAAATGTTATCAAGAAGTTGGTGATCTCTGTTTCATTTAGCTCTCTTTCTTGTGTCTTGTTCAGGGTTTTATGTTTCTTCCTTTGTATTACACATATCTGCTATGGTTCCCGGCCCATAGAGTAATGGCATCATGAAGGAGGTGTCCTGGGTGCCCAGAGGCTCAAGACTCTCCCATGCTAGATTCTACTTTGTAGGAGCTGTTCTTGGTGTGCAGTGGACAGGCTGCCTTTCTGTCTTCCATCGTGAACCAAGTCCACTGTTGTATGAGTCTTCCAGCATTTCGCTTCAGCTGTCTTTGTGATCTGAGCAGAAACCTCTCCTGGGATTGCTGTGGGTAGACCACCTCTTTCTGTCCTGCATCGATGGTGGGGCTGCACAGTTAATGGGTTTGGCGGGCCCATTGTGCAGCTATGCAGCTGTGCAGCAGGGCAGGATGGGCATCACTGGGCCTGTACACTTGCGGGGAGGAGGATACTCCAGGGCTGGCTCCAGCTGGCACCTCTCCCGTTGTGCTGAAACAGTGCAAGAAAGCTGGGAGAGTCTCCCTCAGTCTGCCAGGCAGCAGAGCTGCTGTTGCTGCTCAGTGAAGTATGTTGGCTTGCCGATAGTGCATGCAGGGAGGTGCCTTAGGGTTGAGTTGCCATTGATAGGGATGGAGCATCTGGATCTTCCAAGAATGTCTGAACTGTTGGGCTGAGGTAGGGCCGGGGAGCTATCATCCACCTGCCCTTTCTCCTGCAGAGAGTACTCCTTCCAACCCTTGCCTCTCTGGCACCCCTCCCATTACTGACAAGTCTTTCAAACTGCCACCCTTACTTTGGGTCTCAGGGCCCATGGAGCATGCCTGGCCTCCACAAGCAGCTGGAGTCTCAGCCTCCCACAGTCTTCCTACCTCTTCATGGTGTCCATCCCCACTTATCACCAGAACCTAATGCAATGTGGATTCGTGTTCCCAGAGCAGACCTCCAGGGCCAGGTGTGCAGTGTTCCTGGGCTCCCATCCCCTCCCTGCTTTGTTCCTCTTCCTCCTGCCTGTGGGGTTGGGTTTGGGGAGGGCTTGGGTCCTGCTTGATCATAGCTCTGCTACTTTACCCTTTTCTGTGGGTCTTTTTTCTTCCCTGGGTATATGTGGTCTGTTCTGCAGTCTTCAGGTTTTCAGGTTTAGCTGTATTTGCTGTAATTTCTTCTTTTATGTGTTTTTGGGAGGAAGTTTCTGCCTTGACTTCCTGCTCCATCATCTTTTTCTCTGCCACTACTTATGTCTCTTCTTATGAGGGCACTACTCCAGAAGACAGCTCTCCCCTTCTGACCGAATTATCTCCCAAAGGTCTCATATCCAGATACCATCCCTTTGGGGATTAGGGTTTCAACATGAATTGTGGGGATTACACAAGCATTCAGTCCATAGTGGAGCTTGACAGATTTAAGGTTACTACGATGTCAACCAGTGCTTTTCTACCTAAGACAATTTAGTTAAGATCTAGTCAGCACTATCCAATAGACTTTCTATAATGATGGCAATGTCCTATATTTGTACTGTCCATTACAGTAGCATTTAGCTAAATGTGGCTATTTAAGTTCACATTAAATACAATTTAGTTTCTCAGATGTACTAATCACATGTGGCTTTTGAGCACTGAAAGTGCATCTGAGGATCTGACTTTTCAGTTTGGTTTAATTAATTTAAATTTAAATTGCTATATATGGCTAACAGTTACTGTATTGGACATCATAGATCTTGATCTATTCGTCTTTATACATATGGATGTTTTTGGTGAGACATTTAGATCTTTAGATCTTTTTTCTAACTATCTAGGACATGGCTGGACAATGGAACTATAAAGTAAGTTACATACATAATTTAAAATTTTCTAGTAGCCACATTTAAAAGTAAAAACAATAAGTAAAATTAATTTTAATTCTTTATTTTATTTAATTCAGTGTAATTCTTTATTTTATTTAATTCAGTGTAATCAAAATATTTCTACATGTAATCAATATAAAGCAAATTGTTAATGAGATATTTTCCATTCTTATTCATGCTCCATCTTCTAAATCTGGTATGTATTTCACACATACAGCAATCTTAGTTGACCTAGCCACATTTCAGGTGCTTGATGGCATGTGTCTGCTGTATTAGGTAGGCATTGTGGGTCTAGGAATTCTTCCTTTTGATAAAATGGATCTACTTAACACGTAAAAATAAAAATAAGAGATTCGATTCAAGATGGTGGCATGAGAGGTGAGACAGAAAATTCCTCCCAAAACTACGCATAGTGCAAAAATATAGTTAATACAACTAGCCCTAAAACAGCAACAGGAAAGAAGGCTACACTAGACTGCATGCAGACCTCATGAACAGAGCAGACCTCACAAAATGGTAATGTACCAAAGCCTTGATCCAGCGGGACTCAGGCCCTTCCCTGACCCCAGCTCACTGGCAGGAGGAAGAGAAATGGAGCGGGGGAGTGGAAGCCTAGAACTGCTCAACACCCAGCTCTGGGAGTTCGGTTTGGACACAAACCTACATTGTGTGGTGCTCTGGAGGTTGCTTGGATTGGGGAGCAGGGACAGGCAGAGTGCTTGAGAGACTGAGATTGCAGCCGTTTATGGAGGACAGGGATCCACATCCGGCCACTCTGTGTCAGAGGAAAGGCAGGCAGTCTGACAGGCTTCCTAGCAGCGAGAGGGCTGCTGAAAGAGCGGGGTTTGTACGGAGCTTGCTGCATGGGAGAAGGGAGAACTGGACAAAGTTGTCTGGGTGCGCTCTGCCCAGCAGGTTGGGAACTTGGAGGAGCTTCAGGTGCTCCATCCCCCTGGTTGTCTACTTAGCTCTGAGGCCCCCTACTGTGACATGCTCCCTGCCGAGCCTTCCTCCTGGCCTGCCGGCACAGGTTCGCAAACCTGCAGTCTCTGTGCTGGCATCAGGCCAGTCAGAGGGAGGCCCCGCCTACAACAGCTAGAGATGCCAAGCACAGAGGCTTACACCTGTGTGCTCAGACCACTGGCTCTGATACTGGAGACAGGCACGGCAGATGGGAATCAGGAAACAGCTCTTTTCTCCCCCCAGGCACCAGCGCTGCTCCCCTACCACCCCCAACCTCACTCTAGGGGCTGAGCAGCTCCAGAGACTGGAGCTTCTGGGCAGTAGTGGGCACCACATAGAAATATGAAACGTCAAAGGAACCTGGTTCAGGCCAAAATTTCACAAACCCCAGTAAAAGGGCCAAATGAAACTGAACTCACCAATCTTCCTGAAAGAGAGTTTAAAATATTATAAACATGCTCATGGAGGTACAGAAAAATATTCAAGAACTCAGGGATGAATTTAAGATGGAGATTCAATCATTAAATTCCATATCTGAAATGAAACATACAATGGAGGGATTTAAAAGCAGATTAGACGTAGTACAAGAGACAGTAAATGGAATATAAATTAGAGAAGAGGAATACAAAGAAGCTGAGGCACAGAGAGAAAAAAGGATCTCTCAGAATGAAAGAATATTGAGAGAACTGTGTGACCAATCCAAATGGAACAATATATGCATTATAGGGGTACCAGAAGAAGAGAGATAAAAAGGGATAGAAAGTGTCTTTGAGGAGGTAATTGCTGAAAACTTCCCCAATCTGGGGAAGGAGATAGCCTATCAAGCCATGGAGGTACACAGATCTCCCAACACAAGGGACCCAAGGAAGACATCAAGACATATAATAATTAAAATGTCAAAGATGAAGGATAAAGACAGACTTTTAAAAGCAGCCAGAGAGAGAAAAAGATCACATACAAAGGAAAACCCATCAGGCTATCATCAGATTTCTCAACAGAAACCTTACAGTGCACAAGGGAGGGGCAGGATATATTTAGTGCAATGAAGCAGAAGGGCCTCAAACCGAGAAGACTCCACCTGGCAAGGTTAACATATAAATTTGAGGGAAGGATTAAACAATTTACAGATAAGCAAAAGTTGAGAAAATTTACCTCCTACAAACCACCTCTACAGTGCATTTTGGAGGGACTGCTATAGATGGAAATATTCCTAGGCTAAATACATGTCACAAGGGGAAATAAAATCCCAGAAAAGTAGAACAATTAATTACTAAACAGATGTAAAATCAAATAAACTACCTCTGAAGTCAATCAAGGTGTAGACAAAGAGTACAGAATATGATACCTAGTATATAAAGAATAGAGGATGAAGAAAAAGGGGGGTGGGGGGAAGAACCTTTAGGTTGTGTTTGTAATACCACACGAACTGAGTTAAATTAGACTGTTGGATAGTAAGGGAATTACCCCTGAACCTTTGGTAACCATTAACCTAAAGCCTGTAATGGCAATAAGTACATACCTATCGATAATCACCCTAAATGTAAATGGTCTGACTGCACCAATCAAAAGACGTAGAGTCAATGAATGGATAAAAAAACACGAACCATCTATATGCTGCCTATAAGAGACTTCAAACCCAAAGACATACACAGACTGAAAAGTAAAGGGATGGAAAAAGAAATTTCATGCAACTCATAGTGAGAAAAAAGCAGGAGTTGCAGTACTTTTATTAGACAAATTAGACTTCAAAACAAAGAAAATAACGAGACAAAGGATATTACATAATGATAAAGGGGTCAGTCCAACAAGAGGATATAGCTATTATAAATTTCTATGCAAACAACACAGGATCACCTACATATGTAAAACAAATACTAACAGAAATAAAGGGGGAAATAGAATGCAATGGATTCATTTTAGGAGACTTCAACACACCATTCACTCAAAAGGACAGATCAACCAGACAGAAAATAAAGAGACAGAGGCACTGAACAACGTATTAGAACAGATGGACCTAACGGACATCTATGGAACACTTTATCCAATAGCAATAGGATACACATTTTTCTTAAGTGCACATGGAACATTTTCAAGAATAGATCACATACTAAGCCACAAAAAGAGCCTCAATAAATTCAAAATATTGAAATTGTACCAACCAGCTTCTCAGATCACAAAGGTATGAAACTAGAAATAAATTACTCAAAGAAAATGAAAAAGCCCACAAACACATGGAAAATTAATAACATGCTCCTAAATAATCAATGGATCAATGACCAAATAAAAACAGATCAAGCAATATATGGGGACAAATGACAATAATAATTCAACACCGCAAAATCTGTGGGACACAGCGAAGGCCATGCTAGGAGGGAAGTATATTGCAATACAGGCCTACCTCAGGAAAGAAGAACAATCCCAAATGAACAGTCTAAACTCACAATGAATGAAACGAGAAAAGGAAGAACAAATGAGGCCCAAAGTCAGTAGAACAAGGGACATAATACAGATTAGAGCAGAAATAAATAAATTTGAGAAGAATAAAACAATTGAAAGAATGAATGAAAGCAGGGGCTGGTTCTTTGCAAAAATAAAGATAAACCCCTAGCCAGACTTATCAAGGAAAAAAGAGAGTCTGCACACATGTACAGAATCAGAAATGAGAATGGAAAAATCACTACAGACACCACAGAAATACAAAGAATTATGAGAGAATACTATGAAAAATTATGTTAACAAACTGGATAACCTAGAAGAAATGGACAACTTTCTAGAAAAATACAACCTTCCAAGTCTGACCCAGGAAGAAACAGAAAATCTGAATAGACCAATTACCAGGAATGAAATTGAATTGGTAATCAAAAAACTACCTAAGAACAGGCACATGAAAAGATACTCCACATCCCTAATCATCAGAGAAATGCAAGTTAAAACTGAAATGAGATATCACGTCACACCTTTTCAGATGCCGGGGCCCAGTTTGAAAAAGACTTATGCACCCCTATGTTACTGCAGCACTATTTTACAATAGCCAGGAAATGGAAACAACCTAAGTGTCCATCAGTTGATGAATGGATAAAGAAGATGTGGTACATATACAGAATGGAATATTATTCAGCCATAAGAAGAAAACCAATCCTACCATTTGCAACAAGATGGGTGGAGCTAGAGGGTATTATGCTCAGTGAAATAAGTGAGGTGGAGAAAGACTAGTATCAGATGATTTTACTCATCTGTGGAGTATAAGAATAAAGCAAAAACTGAAGGAACAGAACAGCTACAGACTCACAGAACCCAATAATGGACTAACTGTTACCAAAAAGCTATGTATTGGGGATAATGGGTGGGAAGTGAGGGATAAGGGGGGAAAAAGGGACATTATGATTAGCATGTATAATATAGGAATAGGAGACACAGGGAAGGCACTACAAGTAGACAAGTAGTGATTCTATAGCATCTTACTACACTGATGGACAGTGACTGTAATGGGGTATATGGTGGGGACCTGATAATAGGGGAAGTATAGTAATCATAATGTTGTTCATGTAATTGTCCATTTATGATAGCAAAATAAAAAAATTAAAAAAATAAGTCAAATTATTTAGTACAGACTTGTGAGAAAAACCTGAAGAACATATAGGGCTATGATTTTATGCTAATTGCAGTATAATATTTGCATGCAGTATGCTAAGCAAAATTCTGTATAAACCCTGTATATATATATATATATATATATATATATATATATATATATATATATATATAATTGTGTGGCCATCAGTGGACATAATTATTATGCTTGAAGTTTTTTCATCTTAAATGTTTTAGCCATTTTTCTATAGTGGATGTAATTTTTATGTTACCAGGATTAAAAATCTAAGCACACACTTTTTATTGTTATATTTTAGAATGTAGTTTAGGAAAAATGTTTTTATTTTTATGTGATATTAATGTATTTGGTGCTTATGTTCATAGGAGTCTGTTTTCTCAATGGTGGCCAAACATATTGTGGAGTCTTGCTTGAGCGGCTATAATGGTACCATCTTTGCATAGTAAGTTGTTGACTGTGTCTTCATACAAGGGTACAGTAATACCTCTGTTTGTTTCCTGTGTTTGCTCTAACATATTACCACAAACTTAGTGCATTGAAACAACACAAATGTATTTTGCAGTTCTATAAATCAGAAGTCTGACAAGAGTTTCACTGAGCTAAAAGAAAAGTGTCAGCAGGCCTGTATTCCTTTGTGGAAACTAGGGGAGAATTCCATTTCCTTGCCTTTTCTACCATCTATAAGGCCACTCACATTACTTAGCTTACAGCCCCCTTTCTTAATTTTCCAAGCCGTGCAACTGTAACTTTTCTTTCTTAGTCATGTCTCCCTCTGACTACAGTCGGGGTAGGGGTGGGCAGGGTGTGTGTCCCTAATTATAAGGCTTCATATGATTAGATTGATCCCTCCTGGATAATAAGGATAAGGGGATTAGACTACCTGCTGGTGAGGAAAGCATCTGCATGTATTATTTGGAATTCTTCTGCAAGGAAGATCTGTCTCCTACTCCTTCTATTTATGTTATTTATTCCTATGGTATAGACTCATACATATTTATTTTATGCTTTGGGTTATAATCCAATGCTGCATTATTTTTATCTTGTTGCTCACATTGTTTTGTTGTAACTTGGCCATTGGGAACTATTTGAGGTTGTTTTCTATGTCCTTTTTGCATGTCATGTCATTTTGTTTCTCCTGAGCACTTCCTTACTTTGTGATGCTATAAAATGATCCTGGCTTAGCTTGTATTTTCCCTGTCCTAGGCCTAGAATCAGCCATTTCTCCAAGGAGCCCTGGTTCCTTTTATTGGATAATGAGGTTAAGGAACCAGGATGTGGGCCCTGGGTGTTTTTGTTGACTCTGCTACTGGAGAGTCAGTGCTTCTAGGCCTTCTCAGCAGAGCCAGGTAATAGATACACATATACAATAACTCATGTAAGTAGACATATCTACACTTGTTTCTGTATATCAAGTGAACCATGAGTTCAGACTTATGTCTCTAACTCTTAATTCAATGCTTTAGAATTTGCATGAGTTCATTCTAGCCTTCCTTTTTGTTTTTCTGTAATTTTCCTTGTTGACAGTGAGAAACATGGCTCCAACCTTCTATTATCCCTTATTTATTGAAGCCACTCCGTACAGTTTCAGAATTGTTAGCCTATATCCCTGTGAGAAACAGATTTACTGAAACAGTGTTTACGTATGGTTCCCTTTTTTGTTTTCTAAGCCTTACAACTCCCTGTCAAAAGCTCATTTCCAAAACTGCTTAGGTCGGCCCCTTTCCTGCTTCCCCTGTTCTGTGCGGTTATGTATGCCTGTACAAAGCAGTTAGGTGCCCTCCATGCTGGGATCTCCAACATCCTGGTTGATGTGTTTTGCTGGTTTATTTAGTTGGCATAATTTAAAGTTTGCCCTTTGTGATGTATAGTTGTATAGTGTTTTGACAAATGCACAGACCCATATATTTACTATGCTAATACTAAAGAGAACAATTCTTTTACCTTAAAAGTTCCCCTGGGGGGTGGATCCAAGATGGCAGTGTGAGTAGGGCAGCGGAAATCTCCTCCCAAAACCATATATATTTTTGAAAATACAATAAATACAACTGTTCTTAAAAGAGAGACCAGACAGAAGATTCAGGACAACAGCCAGGCTACATCTACATCTGCGAGAACCCAGTGCCTTGTGAAGGGGGTAAGATACAAGCCGTGGCCCAGTGGGACCCGAGCACCAGCCCTACCCCAGCTCCCCTGTATGAGGAGAGGAGTCAGAGCGGGGAGGGAGAGGGAGCCCAGGACTGCCAAATACCAGCCCTAGTCATCTGCACTGGGGACACACAGTGCATGGTGTGCTGGATACTAGAGAAATGGAATAGTAAAACCTGTGAGTGGGTTCCCACAGCCAGTGCCCCTGCGACAAAAGAAAAGCGAGTGCTTTTTGAAAGTCTTAAAGGGACAGGAGCCACCCAGCTGGACGGAAGCGTCCTGGCACACTCAGCTCAGCAGCTGGGAATCCCGGAGAACTCCGGGCACCCTAACCACCTGGGCAGCACGCAGCTGTGAGGCCCCTCACGACGATAAACAGCCTCCCACCAGTTCTACCTCTGTCGTGGCCCCGCCGTAGTGGAGTAGCAGCCTGAGGCTGGCCACGCCCACATTAGCTGTGCGGAATTTCCTCCACAGCAACCCGGGCAAGAATCAGAGACCCCGTCTGCGTGCAGCTGCCCAGCACAAGCCACTAGGGGTTGCTGTTCTCCCAGGAGAGGAAGATGAGGAGCAAGCAGGAAGTGACTTTGTTCTCCTAGCTGACACATGTGCCAACTGCCCATGACTACCTCTATCGCCATGAAAAGGCAGAAGAATTTGATCCAGACTAGAATCACAGACATCCACCCCAGAGAGGGAACCTGGGGAGGTAGACTTAACCAATCTTCCTAAGAAAGAATTCAAAATAAAGGTCATAAACATGCTGATGGACTTCCAGAGAAATATGCAAGAGCTAAGGATGGAGATTACAGAAAAAAAACAACCTTTGGAAGGACTTAAAAGCAGACTGGATGAGGTACAAGAGGCTATTAATGTAACAGAAATAAGACAACAGGAACACAGAAGCTGAGACAGCAAGAGATAAAAGGATGTCCAGGAATGAAACAATATTAAGAGAACTGTGTGACTAATCCAAATGAAACAATATTCGCATTATAGGGGTACCAGAAGAAGAAGAGAGAGAAAAAGGGATAGAAAGTGTCTATGAAGAAATAAGTGCTGAAAACTTCCTGAAACTGGGGAAAGAAATAGTTGCTCAAATGACCCAAAGAGGACAACACCAACACACATAGTAATTAAAGTGGCAAAGATCAAGGACAAGGACAGAGTATTAAAGGCAGCCAGAGAGGAAAAAGGTCACCTACCAAGGAAAACCCATCAGGCTATCATCAGACTTCTCAAAAGAAACCTTACAGGCCAGAAGAGAATGGCATGATATATTTAATGCAATGAAACAGAAGGGCCTTGAACAAAGGATAGTGTATCCAGGACAATTATCATTTAAATATGAAGGAGGGATTAAACAATTCCCAGATAAGCAAAAGTCGAGGGAATTTGTCTCCCAAAAACCTCCTCTACAGGGTATTTTAGAGGGACTGCTCTAGATGGAAGTACTCCTAAGGCCAAATAGATGTCAACAGGATAAAATAAAATCACAGCAAAGGAAGCAGAAGAATCAAACACCAACTAAAGGCAAAATTTAAAATCAACTACCCACAAAAGCAGTTAAAGGAAACACAGAAGAGCATAAAATAAAACACCTAACATATAAAGAATGGAGGAGGAGGAATAAGAAGGGAGAGTAATAAAGAATCATTACACTGTGTTTATAATACGTCAATAAGCGAGTTGAGTTAGACAGTAAAATAGTAACGAAGCTAACTTTGAACCTTTGGTAACCACGAATCTAAAGCCTGCAATGGCAATAAGTACATATCTTTAAATAATCACCCTAAATGTAAATGGACTGAATGCACCAATCAAAAGACACAGAGTAATAGTATAGATAAAAAAGCAAGACCCATCTATATGCTGCTTACAAGAGACCCACCTCAAACCCAAAGACATGCACAGACTAAAAGTCAAGGGATGGAAAAAAATAATTCATGCAAACAACAGGGAGGAAAAAGCAGGTGTTGCAGTACTAGTATCAGAGAAAATAGACTTCAAAACAGAAAGTCACAAGAGATAAAGAAGGACATTACATAATGATAAAGGTGCCAATCCAACAAGAGGATATAACCATTATAAATAATATGTACCCAATACAAGAGCACCAACATATGTGAAACAAATACTAACAGAATTAAAGGAGGAAATAGAATGCAATGCATTTATATTAGGAGACTTCAACACACCACTCACTCCAAAGGACAGATCCAACAGACAGAAAATAAGTAAGGACACAGAGGCACTGAACAACACACTAGAACAGATGGACCTACTAGACATCTATAGAACTCTACACCCAAAAGCAACAGAATACACATTCTTCTCACGTGCACATGGAACATTCTCCAGAATAGACCACATAGTAGGCCACAAAAACAGCCTCTGTAAATTCCAAAAGGTTGAAATTCTACCAATCTACTTCTCAGACCACAAATGTATAAAACTAGAAATAAAATGTACAAAGAAAACAAAAGGCTCACAAACACATGGAGGCTTAACAACATGCTCCTAAATAATCAATGGATCAACGACCAAATTAAAATGGAGATCCAGCAATATATGGAAACAAATGACAACAACAACACAAAGCCCCAACTTCTGTGGGACGCAGCAAAAACAGTCTTAAGGAGAAAGTATATAGCATTCCAGGCATATTTAAAGAAGGATGAACAATCCGAAATGAATGGTCTAATGTCACAATTATCGAAAATGGAAAAAGAAGAACAAATGATGCCTAAAGTTAGCAGAAAGAGGGACATAATGGAGGTCAGGAAGAAATAAATAAAATTGAGAAGAATAAAACAATAGAGAAAATCAATGAAACCAAGAGCTGGTTCTTTGAGAAAATTAACAAAATAGATAAGCCTCTAGCCAAACTTATTAAGAGAAAAAGAGAATCTGCACAAATAAACAGAATCAGAAATGAGAAAGGAAAAATCACAACATACCCCACAGAAATACAAAGAATTATTAGAGAATACTACAAAAAACTATATGCAAACAAGCTGGAAAACCTGGAAGAAATGGTCAACTTCCTAGAAAAATACAGCCTTCCAAGACTGACCAAGCAAGAAACAGAAAATCTAAACAGACCAATTAACAGCAATGAAATTGAAGCAATAATAAAAAAACTATCGAAGAGCAAGACTCCTGGGCCGGATGGATTTACCGTGGAGTTTTATCAGACATATGGATAATAAATGGTACCATTCTCCTTAAAGTTTTCCAAAAAATAGAAGAGGAGGGATTACTTCCCGACTCATTCTATGAAGACAGGATCACCCTAATAGCAAAACATGGCAAAGACCCCACCAAAAAAGAAAATTACAGACCAATATCCCTGATGAACATAGGTGCAAAAATACTAAACAAAATATTTGCAAACCGAATTCAAAAATACATAAAGAGGGTCATACACCATGACCAAGAGGGATTCATCTCAGGGATGCAAGGATGGTACAACATTTGAAAATCCATCAACATCATCCACCACATCAACAAAAAGAAAGACAAAAACCACCTGATCATCTCCATGGACGCTGAAAAAAGCATTCTACAAAATTGAACATCCATTCATGATAAAAACTCTCAACAAAAATGGGTATACAGGGCAAGTACCTCAACATAATAAAGGCCATATATGACAAACCCACAGCCAACATCATACTGAACAGCGAGAAGCTGAAAGCTTTCCTCTAAGATCGGGAACAAGACAGGGCTGCCCACTATCCCCACTGTTATTCAACATAGTACTGGAGGTCCTAGTCATGGCAATTAGACAAAACAAAGAAATACAAGGAATCCAGATTGGTAAAGAAGAAGTTAAACTGTCACTATTTGCAGATGACAAGATATTGTACATAAAAAACCCTAAAGACTACACTCCAAAACTACTAGAAACAATATCGGAATACAGCAAAGTTGCAGGATACAAAATTAATACACAGAAATGTGAGACTTTCCTATACACTAACAATGAACTAATAGAAAGGGAAATCAGGAAAACAATTGCATTCACAATTGTATTATAAAAGAGTATAATACCTAGGAATTAACTTTACCAAGGAAGTGAAAGTCCTTTAACCAGAAAACTATAAGACACTCTTAAGAGAAATTAAAGAGGTCACTAACAAATGGAAACTCATCCCATGCTCCTGGCTAGGAAGAATTAATGTAAAAATGGCCATCCTGCCCAAAGCAATCTACAGATTCAAGCAATCCCTATAAAATTACGAACAGCATTCTTCAATGAACTGGAACAAATAGTTCAAAAACTCATATGGAACCACCAAAGTCCCCGAATAGCCGAAGCAATCCTGAGAAGGAAGAATAAAGTGGGGGATCTCGCTCCCCAACTTCAAGCTGTACTACAAAGCCACAGTAATCAAGACAATTTGGTGCTGGCACAAGAACGGATCCACAGACCAGTGGAACAGAATAGGATCTCCAGACATTAACCCAAACATATATGATCAATTAATATACAATAAAGGAGTCATGGACATACAATGGGGAAATGACAGCCTCTTCAACAGCTGGTGTTGGCAAAACTTGACAGGTACATGTGAGAGAATGAAACTGGATCACTGTCTAACCCCATACACAAAAGTAAATTCGAAATGGATCAAAGACCTGAATGTAAGTCACGAATCCATAAAACTCCTAGAAAACACATAGGCAAAAATCTCTTGGACATAAACATGAGCGACTTCTTCATGAACGTATCTCCCCGGGCAAGGGAAACAAAAGCAAAAATGAAAAAGTGGGACTATATCAAACTGAGAAACTTCTGTATAGCAAAGTACACCATTAATAGAACAACAAGGTATCCCACAGTATGGGAGAATATTTTCATAAATGAGAGAGCTGATAAAGGGTTGACATCCAAAATATATAAATACCTCATGGCCCTCAACAAGCAAAAAGTGAATAATCCAATTAAAAAATGGGAGGAGGAGCTGAACAGACAATTCTCCAAAGAAGAAATTCAGATGGCCAGCAGACACATGAAAAGATGGTCCACATTGGTTGTCATCAGAGAAATGCAAACTAAAACAATGAGTTATCACTGCACACCAGTAAGGGTCGCCACATCCAAAAGTCAAACAATAACAAATGTTGGTGAGGTTGTGGATAAAGGGGAACCCTCTTTTACTGCTGGTGGAAATATAAATTAGTTCAACCTTGTGGAAAGCAGTATGGAGGTTCTTCAAAAACCTCAAAATAAACATACCATTTGACCTAGGAATCCCACTTCTAGGAATTTACACTAAGAATGCAGCAGCCCAGTTTGAAAAGACAGATGCACCCCTATGTTTATCGCAGCACTATTTACATTAGTCAAGAAATGGAAGCAACCTAAGTGTCCATCAGCAGATGAATGGATAAAGAAGATGTGGTACATATACACAATGGAATATTACTCAGCCATAAGAAGAAAACAAATCCTACCATTTGCAACAACATGGATGGAGCTATAGGGTATTATGCTCAGTGAAATAAGCCAAGCGGAAAAAGGCAAATACCAAATGATTTCACTCATATGTGGAATATAAGAACGAAGAAAAACTGAAGGAACAAAACAGCAGCAGAATCGCCGAACCCAAGAATGGACTAACAGTTACCAAAGGGAAAGGGACTGGGGAGGATGGGTGGGAAGGGAGGGAGTAGGTGGGGGAAGAAGAAAGGGGCTTCATGATTAGCATGTGTAATGTGGGTCGGAGGACCTGGAAGGCTGTGCAACATAGAAAAGACAAGTAATGATTTTACAGCATCTTACTACGCTGATGGACAGTGTCTAATGGGGTATTTTGGGGTACTTTGTGAAGAGGGGAGTCTAGTAAACATAATGTTCCTTATGTAATTGTAGATTAATTATTCCCCCCAATAATGTGAATGGGGACTTAGGGTAGAGTGCATTAGTCACTGGGCTAGGACTTTTCACTGTGACATGATAAATTCTCGATATTTAAAAAAAAAATGGTTTCCCTGGATTGTCCCCTTTGTAGTCTGCCACTTCCCCTTCCCTAAACCCCTGTCATGCGGGTATGCCAATAATACTTTCCTTTCCTATAGTTTCACCTTTTCCAGAGTGTCACATGAATGGAGTTGGTAGCTTTTTGGATCTGGCTCCTTTCTCTTAGTAAAATGAATTAAGATTCATCTCTGCTGTTGGATACATCAATAGCTTTTTTTCTTCTGAGTAGTATTTTACTGTATGAATATATCACCGTTTGTTTATCTGATCCCTTGTTAAAGGATATCTTGATTGGTTCCAGATTTTAGTGAGTATGAGTAAAATTGCTATATACATTTGAATGTTGATTTTGTATGAACATAAATTTTCAGATATTTTTAGTAAATACCTAGGAATGCAATTGCTGGGCCATATGCGAAGTCTATGATTAACTTAATGAGAAACTGCCAAATTGTCTTCCAAACATATATGTAAAGTGAGTCTTTCTGAATGTTGGCAGTCTTAAAATATTGCTATAGTTTTAATGTTGGACTGTGAGCTTGAGGTCCAGAAGGCACTCTGACAACTTTGGCAGTTGTATAAGATAGATTTATGTAAAGTATCATTTCAGATTTATTTCATAAATAGCAATATGATTTGTAGTGTAATTTTTCTTTTAGCAATAGTTTCTAATTTGTTCCGAACTAGAGGTTTTTAATAGGCTACAGTGAATTTTATAATTCACTGTGAGCAGGTGCAGCTTTTTGTTTGTCCTGTAGCTAAGAACACTTAGGCTCATATTACGTATAGCTACTGCTTTGAAAATGTGCCTTTGCTTTTAATGCTTATTTTACATTTGTTTTCTGCAGAACCTAAAGTTTTGTCTTAAGCAGTAAGGCAGGTAGCTATTTTCTCATGTCTTCTCAGGGAAAAAAGATTTTTTTTTTTACAGAACATTTGAGTGGTAAAGTTCAAAAATGAATTTGAAATAAAAGCCACAATTGCCAGAGATTATGTATCTTCAGAACTGTTTTCTTTGAAGCGTATTAATTGTAAAGTTTAATTTGTGGAATATTCATTAATAACTTAGTGAAAATTGCTTTTGGTAGTTGAGAGTAGAAATGAGAAATACTTGGAGGGAAATGAGTGTTTAATTTATTGGTTGGCTGAGTGTACTTTCTGGTTTATCTAAGACAGTCCCAATTCTAGAGTAATTGTTTATAGTGCCCCCTTCATTGGCAAGGAGGCGACTCAACAATTTCCATTTCTCATTTGGAGTTACTAAAGAACTTTTTTTTCCTACTTCTGAAAGAAAGAGATAAACAACCAGATCATTCTATACTGTTTTGTACCTTTTTGAGGCATTTAATCAAAAAGTAAATTCAAAGTTTTATATTTGTTATGAATCCAAGCTAAAGACATCTGACAGTCTAATTGACATCTGTCTTCAACATGAACTTCTTTATTTTTAATTTCTTTTTACTTCAGTTTCTTGAGATAACACAAGAGATATGACACTAGACACAAAAATCAATCCTGTAACATAAGGGTTTTAAACTTGCATTATTTTAAATGTAGACATTTTAGTATCTTTTAATAGCAGAGCTTGGGAAAAGACTTATTGCAATATTTAGAGTAGCAAAAATTGGAAACAGTAGTCCATCTTCTTTTGATTAACTAAATTATGATACATACATGGAATACTATGCAGCTCTTAAAAACAATGAGGTAAATTTTTATTGACTTAGAAAAATATATGAGATAAAATTAAGGGAAAAAACAGGTTGCAGAGCATTATGAAGAGCTTCATTCCAATTTTGTAAATAAAAATTAAATGAAAACTCTGATGGCTGAATTTCTAAAATCTAGAAGCACTTACCAGACAATTAACATGGTCAACTCTTAGTGGCAGAATAGGAGAGAAAGAAAATGGACCATTCACTTTTTTTTTCTAAGACTTGCACATTATATTGTAAATACTTCAATATAACGGATTTTAAAAATTACAGGGAAACTTTTAAAAATAGAGTATCTCTATGAGTACCACATCTCTTTTTGTGTGCTCTTGTAGATTTTCTTTTTAGGAATTTTACATATGTAGTTAATTTTTTTTAAATTTTGTTATCATAAGTCTACAATTACATGAAGAACATTATGTTTATTAGGGTCCCCTCTTCACCAAATCCCCCCAACAAACCCCATTGCAGTCACTGTCCATCAGCGTAGTAAGATGTTGTAGAATCACTACTTGTCCTCTTTGTGTTGCACAGCCCTCCCCATTCTTCCCCCCAACATTATACATGCTAATCGTAATACACCCTTTCTTTTTCCCCACCCTAATGCCTCCCTTCCCTCCCATTCTCCCCAGTCCCTTTCCCTTTGGTAACTGTTAGTCCATTCTTGGGTTCTGTGATTCTGCTGCTGTTTTGTTCCTTCAGTTTTTCTTCGTTCTTATATTCCACATATGAGTGAAATCATTTGGTATTTGTCTCTCTCCACTTAGCTTATTTCACTGAGCATAATATCCTCTAGCTCTATCCATGTTGTTGCAAATGGTAGGATTTGTTTTCTTCTTATGGCTGAATAATATTCCATTGTGCATATGTACCACATCTTCTTTATCCATTCATCTACTGATGGACACTTAGGTTGCTTCCATTTCTTGGCTATTGTAAATAGTGCTGCTATAAACATAGGGGTGCATCTGTCTTTTTCAAACTGGGCTGCTGCATTCTTAGGGTAAATTCCTAGAAGTGGAATTCCTGGGTCAAATGGCATGTCTATTTTGAGCATTTTGAGGAACCTCCATACTTTTTTCCACAATGGTTGAACTAATTTACATTCCCACCAGTAGTGTAGGAGGTTTCCCCTTTCTCCGCAACTTTGCCAACATTTCTTGTTTGTCTTTTGGATGGTAGCCATCCTTACTGGTGTGAGGTGATATCTCATTGTGGTTTTAATTTGCATTTCTCTGATAACTAGCGATGTGGAGCATCTTTTTGTGTGTCTGTTGGCCATCTAAGTTTTTTCTTTGGAGAACTGTCTGTTCAGCTCCTCTGCCCATTTCTTTCATTGGATTTTTTTGCTTTTTGTTTGTTGAGGTGCATGAGCTCTTTACATATTTTGGATGTCGAGCCTTTATCGGATCTGTCATTTACGAATATATTCTCCCATTCTGTAGGATACCTTTTTGTTCTATTGATGGTGTCCTTTGCTGTATAGAAGCTTTCAGCTTGATGTAGTCCCACCTGTTCATTTTTGCTTTTGTTTTTCTTGCCCAGGGAGATATGTTCATGAAGAAGTTGCTCTTGTTTATGTCCATGAGATTTTTGCCTATGTTTTTTTCTCAGAGTTTTATGGTTTCATGACTTACATTCAGGTCTGTGATCCATGTCGAATTTACTCTTGTGTATGGGGTGAGACAGTGATCCAGTTTCATTCTCTTACATGTAGCTGTCCAGTTTTCCCAGCACCATTTGTTGAAGAGACTGTCATTTCCCCATTGTATGTCCATGGCTCCTTTATTGTATATTAATCGACCATATATGTTTGGGTTAACGTTTGGAGTCTCTATTCTGCTCCAGTGATCTGTGGCTCTGTTCTTGTGCCAGTACCAAATTGTCTTGATTACTATGGCTTTGTACTATAGCTTGAAGTTGGGGAGTGAGATCGCCCCCACTTTATTCATCCTTCTCAGGATATCTTTGGCTATTTGGGGTCTTTGGTGTTTCCATATGAATTTTTGAACTATTTGTTCCAGTTCGTTGAAGAATGTTGTTGGTAATTTGATAGGGATTGCATCAAATCTGTATATTGCTTTGGGTAGGATGGCCATTTTGAGGATATTAATTCTTTCTAGCCAAGAGCATGGGATGAGTTTCCATTTGTTAGTGTCCTCTTTAATTTCTCTTAAGAGTGTCTTATAGTTTTCAGGGTATAGGTCTTTCACTTCTTTGGATAGGTTTATTCCTAGGTATTTTACTCTTTTTTATGCAATTGTGAATGGAATTATTTTACTGATTTCTCATTCTATTGGTTCATTGTTAGTGTATAGGAAAGCCACAGATTTCTGTGTGTTAATTTTGTATGCTGCAACTTTGCTGAATTCCAATATCAGTTCTAGTAGTTTTGGGGTGTAGTCTTTATGGTTTTTTATGTACAATATCATGTCATGTGCAAGTAGTGACAGTTTAACTTCTTCTTTACTGATCTGGCTGCCTTGTATTTATTTTTTTTGTCTAATTGCCATGGCTAGGACCTCCAGTACTATGTGAAATAACAGTGGGGAGAGTGGGCATCCCTGTCTTGTTCCCGATCTCAGAGGAAAAGCTTTCAGCTTCTCGCTGTTCAATATGTTGTTAGCTGTGGGTTTGTCATATATGCCCTTTATTATGTTGAGGTACTTGACCTCTATATCCATTTTGCTGAGAGTTTTTATCATGAATGGATGTTGAATTTTGTCAAATGCTTTTTCAGCATCTATGGAGATGATCATATGGTTTTTGTCCTTCTTTTTGTTTATGTGGTGGATGATGTTGATGGATTTTCAAATGTTGTACCATCCTTGCATCCCAGGGATTAATCCCAATTGTTCGTGGTGTATGATCCTTTCGATATATTTTTGAATTTGGTTTGCTAATATTTTGTTGAGTATTTTTGCATCTACGTTCATCAGAGATATTTGTGTGTAATTTTCTTTTTTGGTGGGGTCTTTGCCTGTTTTTGGTATTAGGGTGATGTTGGCTTCATAGAATGAGTTTGGGAGTATTCCCTCCTCTTCTATTTTTTTGGAAAACTTTAAGGAGAATGGGTATTATGTTTTCTCTATATGTCTGATAAAATTCACTGGTGAATTCTTCTGGAGCAGAGGTTTTGTTCTTGGGTAGTTTTTTGATTACTGCTTCAGTTTCTTTGCTCCTAATTGGTTTGTTTAAATTTTGTATTTCTTCCTTGGTCAGTCTTGGAAGTTTTTATTTTTCTAGGAAGTTGTTCATTTCTTCTGGGTTTTCCACCCTTTTAGCATATAGGTTTTCATAATAGTCTCTAGTAATTCTTTGTATTTCTGTGGAGTCTGTCGTGATTTTTCCTTTCTCGTTTTTGATTCTGTTTATGTGTGTTGATTCTCTTTTTCTCTTAATAAGTTTGGCTAGAGGCTTATCTATTTCATTTTCTCCAAGAACCAGCTCTTGGTTTCGTTGATTTTTTTTATTGTTTTATTCTTCTCAGTTTTTTTTTTCTTCTCTGATCTTTATTATGTCTGTCCTTCTGCTGAGTTTAGGCTTCATTTGTTCTTCTTTTTCCAATTTCGATAATTCTGGTGTTAGACTATTCATTTTGGATTGTTCTTCCTTCTTCAAGTATGCCTGGATTGCTGTATACTTTCCTATTAAGACTGCTTTCGCTGCGTCCCACAGAAGTTGGGGCTTTGTGTTGTTGTTGTCATTTATTTCCGTATATTCCTTGATCTTTATTTTAATCTGTTCATTTATCCATTGATTATTTAGGAGCATGTTGTTAAGCCTCCTTGTGTTTGTGAGCCTTTTTGTTTTCTTTGTACAATTTATTTTTCGTTTTATACCTTTGTGGTCTGAAAAGTTGGTTGGTAGAATTTCCACCTTTTGGAATTCACTGAGGCTATTTTTGTGGCCTAGTATGTGGTCTAATCTGGATAATGTTCCATGTGCACTTTAGAAGAATGTGTATCTTGTAGCTTTTGGATGTAGATTTCTATAGATGTCTATTAGGTACATCTATTCTAGTGTGTTGTTCAGTGCCTCCATGTCCTTACTTATTTTCTGTCCAGTGGATCTTTCCTTTGGAGGGACTGGAGTGTTGAAGTCTTCTAAAATGAATGCATTGCATTCTGTTTCATCCTTTAGTTCTGTTAGTATTTGTTTCACATATGCTGGTGCTCCTGTTTGGTACATATATATATATATAATGGTTATATCCTCTTGTTGGACTGAGCCCTTTATTATTATGTAATGTCCTTTATCTCTTGTTACTTTCTTTGTTTTGAAGTCTATTTTGTCTGATACTAGTACTGCAACATCTGCTTTTTCCTCCCTGCTGTTTGCATGAAATATCTTTTTCCATCCCTTGACTTTTAGTCTGTTTATGTGTTTGCGTTTCAGGTGAGTTTCTTGGAAGCAGCATATAGATGGGTCTTGCTTTTTTATCCATTCTATTACTCTGTGTCTTTTAATTGGTGCATTCAGTCCATTTACATTGATGGTGATTATTGAAAGATATGTTCTTATTGCCATTGCAGGTTTTAGGTTCGTGGTTACCAAAGGTTCAAGGTTATCTTCTTTAGTATCTTACTGCCTAACTGCAGTCACTTATTGAGCTGTTATAAACATTGTTTAGTGATTCTTTATTTCTCTCCCTTCTTATTCCTCCTACTCCGTTCCTGATATGTTGGTTCTTTTATTCTGTGCTCTTTTGTGTTTCCTTTAACTGCGTTTGTGGGTAGTTGATTTTATTTTTTGCCGTTTGTTAGTATTTGGTTGGTCTGCTTTCTTTGCTATGATTTTATTTCCTCTGGTGACATCTATTTAGTCTTAGGAGTACTCCCATCTAGAGCAGTCCCTCTAAAATACCCTGTGGAGGTGGTTTGTGTGAGGCAAATTCCCTCAACTTTTGCTTGTGTGAGAATTGTTTAGTCCCTCCTTAGTATTTAAATAATAATCGTGCTGGATACAGTATTCTTGGTTCAAGGCCCTTCTGTTTCATTGCAGTAAATATATCATGCCATTCTCTTCTGGCCTGTAAGGTTTCTGTTGAGAAGTCTGATGATAGCCTGATGGGTTTTCCTTTGTAGGTGATCTTTTGTCTCTCTCCAGCTGCCTTTAAAACTCTGTCCTTGTACTTCATCTTTGCCAGTTTAATTATCATGTGTCTTGGTGTTGTCCTCCTTGGCTCTCTTCTGTTGGGAGTTCTGTGTACTTCCGTGGTCTGAGCAATTATTTCTTCCTCCGTTTTGGGGAAGTTTTCAGCAATTATTTCTTCAAAGACACTTTCTATCCCTTTTTCTCTCTCTTCTTCTTTTGTTACCCCTATCGTGCGGATATTTTTCCTTTTGGATTGTTTGCTCAGTTCTCTTAATATTGGTTCATTCCTTGAGATTCTTTTATCTTTCTCTATGTCAGCTTCTATGCATTCTGGTTCTCTGGTTCTGTTCCATCAATGGCCTCTTGCATCTCTTATCCATTCTTATAAATCCTTCCAGAGATTGTTTCATTTCTGTAATCTCCCTCCGGACTTCATCCCTTTCTCTTGTATATTTCTCTGCAGCTCCATCAATATGGTTATGACCTTTATTTTGAATTCTTTTTCAGGAAGATTGGTTAGGTCAATCTCCTCAGGGTTTGACTCTGATTTTGGTCTGTATCAAATTCTTTTGCCTTTTTCACGGTGATAGAGGTTGTTGTGTGGGCCTGGTGCTATGTTTTGGCTGGGAGAACATCCCTTCTAGATGGTTTGTGGCCTTCCTCTCCTGGGAGAACAGCAACCCCTAGTGGCTTGTGCTGGGTAGGTGTGGGCAGACGGGGCCTCTGATTCTTGCCTGGCCACTGTGGAGTTAAACTCCGATGTTGCTGTGGAATTAAGCTCTGCAGTTGCTATGTGTGTGGCCAGCCACGGTTTGCTTATCCAATATGGCAGAGCCGGGTCGGAGGGGAGACAGGTGGGAGGCTGTTTATCGCCTTGAGGGGCCTCTGAGCCGTGTTGCTGCCCTGGGTGTTAGGGTGCCCAGTGTTACCTGGGATTCCCAGGTGCTGGGCTAAGTGTCCTGGGATGCTTTCATCCACCTGTCCCTTTAAGACATTCAAAAAGCACTCGCTTTTCTTTATCCCAGGGGTCCCGGCTGCAGGGACCTGCTCACAGGTCTTACTGTCCTGTTTCCCTAGTTTCCAGCACCCCATGCATTGTGTGTCTGTGCTCTGGTGTGATGGCTAGGGCTGGGTGTTCAGCAGTCCTGGGCTCCCTCTCCCTCCCCACTACTCCAACTCCTCTCCTCCTGCCGGGAGCTGGAGTGAGGGTTGCTTGGGTCCCTCCAGGCTGTGGCTTGTATCTTACCCTCTTCGTGAGGCGCTGGGTTCTCTCAGGTGTGGATGTACTGTGGCTGTTGTCCTGTGTCTTCTGGTCTCTCTTTTAGGAAGAGTTGTGTTTGTTGTATTTTCAAAAATATATCTGGTTTTGGGAGGAGATTTCTGCTGCTCTACTCAAGTCACCATCTTGGCTCTGCCCTCAGGACCATTCACTTTTTACCTAATATAGTTTTTTGAAGAGAAAGAAAATAACCTCTTTCGGGGAAAGTTTATATACGAGTAGAAGATTAAAATAGGCGGGTAGTCTTCTAAATTTCATGTATAAAAATGATATATAAAATTCTTTTTTACAGTGGACAGACTGGCTCTGGGAAAACATTTACTATGATGGGTAAGTACATAAAAGATAAATATTTGCTGGCTTAGTCTACTCTGTCTGTGATGACAGCACCTGGTACCTTTCTTGGGAAGGCGTACTTTCTATATATGATGTTGACCTAATAAAATTAGAAGTATTTTCCAAGTTTCTGTCAGATTGTGAGTTACATGATTGCAAAGTCCATGTTTGCAACTATGTGCCCAACTCAATGCTTAGTACAGAGTACTCAATAAAGTGTACTCAATAAAGTTTGTGAATTAGGTTTAATGATTTTCTAAATATTTATATACCTGTATAACCACTACTCAGATCACGGTGTCTAGTCAATAGCTACCCCAGCCCCTTCCTCTTAAGTATGTATTTCTCTGAGTTCTATCATCATTAATTTTATTTTTGAACTTCTACAAATGAATTTTACTGTATGTACTCTTTTTTGTCTGGCTTCTTTCTCAGCATTATTTCTAAGATTCACCCATGTTGTTGCATGTAGTAGTAATTTATTTCCATTGCTGTATATTATTTATGAATGTACATTTTCTATTCTCCTGTTGATCAACATTTAGATAATTTCCGGTTTTAGACCATGTGAGTAATGCTGCTGTAACAGTTTTTCTTACATGTTTTTAAAGGTTCATTTCTATTAGATACATACCTAGGAGTGGAATTGTAAATAATTATATAGTATATGTATATTCATCTTTAGTAGATATGGCCATGATAGATAAGGAAGTTTCAGGTGCTCTACATCCTTGCCATACTTGGTATTGTCAGGTAAAAAAATTTTAGTCTTTCTGGAGTATGTGTAGTATTATCTCATGTTTATTTATTTATTTTTTGCACTTTCCTGTTGTCTGTTGACAAATCAGCACCTTTCACATGTTCATTTACTTGAGTAGCCTCTCTATAAAATGCCCATTCAAGCTTTTTTCCCATTTAAAATTAACTTACTGTTTTCTCACTCATTTGTGCGTATTCTTTATAAAATAGATTATCTCTTTATCTGGGATAGGATACAGATCCTCCTCTAGGTTTTTCAGCTGTCTTTTGACTTATTTTAGTTTTTTTCCTGTGCTAAAGTATTTTATTTAATGTGGCTGAATTTCAGTTTTGTTTGCTTTTGTTTTTTTAATGGTTTCTGAATTGAGTTGTAATAAGAAAGGTCTTCCTGTCCCTGAGGTTTTAACAGCAAACAACTGAGTACTTAAAATATGCCAGCCACTCTTCCAGGCTCTGGTGGCCTGTTCCAATGCAAGGCAGTGTCCAGGCTCTCATGGAGCTTATATTCTCAGGACAGGATGCACACCTAAAGGCAAATAAATGTCTAGTAATTATGCAAGAGGTAATAAGTGCTATGAAGAAAAATAAAGGTTTGAAGAAAAGAGCTGGGTGTTCTATTTTAGGTAGGTGGGTCCAGAAAGGCCTTTCAGGAGGTGACATTTAAAGAGAATTACTGACTGAAATGAGAGGAGCCATGAGCCTCTCTGGGAAGAGAATCTTCTAGGCAGAGGGATTGCAAATGCACAGGCCTTGAGTTGGGAGCATGCTCGAGTGTTGGAGGAATATCAGGAAGGCCCAGAATAATGGGCAAGTAGGAAGAGAAGTCAGAGTTGTCGCCTGGGATTTTGGAATTTGTTATGAATGAGATGTAAAGTCATCGGAAAGTTTTGTTTTAAGGAAAGAATTACATAATCTGATGTTAAAAGGATTGCTCAGGCAGCTGAACAGAATAAAGACTGTAGGAGGGGCGAGAGTAGAAGTACAATTAGGAACTAAGGCACAGACTAGGGAAAGATGATGAAGGTAACTAACGAATATGTTGAGTATCTTTGTATGTTCTTAACAGGAAAATTGTAAAATTATCTGTGTACTCTAATATTATTTGTCCTCTGTTCATTTACTTGGATTTTCTGTCTCTGTTACAGTTCACAAGGGCCATTTAAAATATTCTAGGTTTAGCACAGCAAGGCAATGGCAGTATTTTAAAATTTATTGATTTCTTGCACACACCACTATTTTGTTAGTTTCTTTGGTCTCTAAGGCATCATATTTAGCTAATATTTACAGGGGTTTTTTTGTGTTTATTTTTTGTATAAAAAATATTTTTGTAAATATTTATAATATTTACAATTTTACATCTTTTCTAGCTATATTTTTTCTGGTAAATGTTAACATTTTAACAAGTTAACATTAAACTTTTCCCAATGTTAACAAAATAGAGATAGGCTTACTCTACAGTTTTCTGTCTGTATAGAAATCTTATAAAATACTCTTGCAGTATCTTTCTTGCCAGTTTGGCTTTTATTGCTCAATTAAAAAAACTAGTTAATGCTAATTTTTAGTAATACCCTGTGAGATAGTTATTATCACTATCATCTCCATCTCAGAGTTAAGAACTCCCTGAGTGTTAGCCTGTGCCCACATAGCCAGTGTGCAAAGGTCAGCCTCTTATAAAATACTCTTGCAGTATCTTTCTTACCAGTTTGGCTTTTATTGCTCAATTAAAAAAACTAGTTAATGCTAATTTTTAGTAATACCCTGTGAGATAGTTATTATCACTATCATCTCCATCTCAGAGTTAAGAACTCCCTGAGTGTTAGCCTGTGCCCACATAGCCAGTGTGCAAAGGTCAGCCTCTGTGACTGAATGTCTGTCTTGCCAATGGGTTTCAGCCCCAGGCAAGTTCGCTATGGATTCAGTGTGACCAAATAAATTGACAACAAACATTCTTTGGGGTGAAAGTGTTTATTACCCGGCTTTTTCTTCGGCGGTAGGTCGAGCACTAGCATCTCTACCTCTGCCCAGAGCACTGGACCAAGCTCTCTATGTAGCGCAATAATCACTTATTGCCTACAGCTGTGGAAGCGGCAGGCCAGCAACAGGCCAGTTACATCATCAGGTGGTTTAAGTTCAGTGAGGATCCTGGTCATAGGAACCCCAACTTCCCCACACTCCACCCCTCCAGGATTCTCGCCTTACAATCTACATGCTTTCAATCTTCTGCAATGGTCCCTGTGCGAGAAAGCTGGAGCACTGTAACCAGATTACACAGCAACAGAGGATAACAATTTAGAGATAATAAAAATTAAGATACAGGAAGATTTTGATACAAAAATTATAATAATCCTCAAGCCTGAGGAGGTTCCTCATGACAAAAATTATAATAATCCTCAAGCCAGAGGAAGTTCCCAATCCACAAAGACTTTAGGGGCGATAAGACACATGTTTTAATGCCACCAACCTAGGCAAATCTTGTCCATCGGGTAGGATGCATGCAAGAGAGTGGTCCCATGATAGGACTGTTGCAGGAAGGGGGTCCCTTCCAGGTCTAGTATACCATACTTTTACTCCTTTCCCCGTGGGGGTTTCTAAAGGGTGTATATATAGTGCTACTGGAGGTGCATGCACTGGCCATAATGATAAAACTCCCTGGTAAGATGCTCCTACCTTCTAGCCATTCAGGATATACTACAGTGACCTTTTGGGGTCACTCTGCTGTTATTCCAGGAATACACAGGAGGCCAGCTTCCAGGCCTTGTCCCCAAGGTGCCAGGAGAGCCAGCCATCGTTGGTCCATGTGTCTAAAGGTCTAAGGCCACGTCCACTCAATGGAGTCTCTGGGGTTCAGTGCAGTTGGTGCTGGCAGCAAGATGTTATTCTGGTGGCCAAACTTCAGCTTCAGTGATTCTTCCTTGGTTTGTACTTACAGTTGTATGGGGGAGGCAGCCATATGTGCTAACATGTCTATGGGGCTGAAAGCTCCCTTTTGGGGTCTCTCATTCAAACACTGTAGCATTGTCCATAAGCGGACTGACCTTCCCCGCAAACTATTGGTATCTGACTTTAGTCCGGATTTTAACAAGCCTTTGTGCCTCTCTATCATGCCTGCTGTGGTAGGATTGTATGGCACATGAAACTTCCACTTGATTCCCAGCTGTCGTACCCATTCGTGCAGTGTATGTCCAGTAAAATGGGTGCGCTGATCACTCTCAATCACCTGTGGTCGGCCATAGGCAGCAAAGAGACGCTCCAGGCCTCTTTTGGTCACCTGCTGGTCTGCATAACGGGTAGGAAAAGCAACTAGAAGTCTAGTAACTGTGTCCACACGTCATCACGTACTGATATCCTTCTGACACAGGTAGAGGCCCAATATAGTCTATCTGCTACCTGACGAGGAGTATAGGCCCCTTAGCTATTGCCCCATGTTGCTGTGGAACTTGGTGTAAGTACCTTTAGGAGCACACGACACACTCCTGCTGGGCTCTACTAACTTCTTCAAAGGTCAAAGGCAAGTCCCACTGATGGGTGACAGCCCACATTGTCTTTTTTTTTTGGTATCATTAATCTACAATTACATGAGGAACATTATGTTTACTAGGCTCCCCCCTTCACCACAACCCCCATTATAATCACTGTCCATCAGCGTAGTAAGATGCTGTAGAATCACTACTTGTCTTCTCTGTGTTGTACAGCCCTCCCCATGCCCCCCACCCCCACATTATACATGCTAATTGTAATGCCCCCTTTCTTCCCCTACCCTTTATCCCTCCCTTCCCACCCATCCTCCCCAGTCCCTCTCCCTTTGGTAACTGTTAATCCATTCTTGGGTTCTGTGATTCTGCTGCCGTTTTGTTCCTTCAGTTTTTTCTTTGTTCTTATACTCCACATATGAGTGAAATCATTGGTCCCAAATTGTACAAACGCTGATGTAGCCATTGGGCTACATCAGAGGCAGGCTTTCCTTCTAACCAACGTATCTGGGCCAATTTATCTGCCTCATCATTTCCTGGGTATCCCAATGGCAAATGACCTGTCACGTGGTATACTGTAATTATTTTAGTCTGACTATAGGCCCATAAGTCTTGCCATAATTCTTGCCCCTGAAGGGGTTGATTACCAACCATCCAGTTGACATGGTACCAGGTTGGTAGCCACAGGGTCAAGCCCTGATAGCCCAGCTGTCAGTGCAGACAACTATAGGGGAGGGCTCCTGGCTGATCAGAAGCCACATAGCCTGCAACTCTGCCATTGGCTGCTCTTCCCCTCACCATCTTCCATCCATATTGTCTCAGTCTTAGGATGGAAGCTATGGCCCTCCATTTTGGGGGCTGCCCACAGCTGGAGCCATCTGTATACCATGCATCTTTGGGTATAGGGGCTCTTCCCTCCCGCCAGGGACTCTCTGCTACTAATGGTTCAAAAGCAAGTTCTTCCTGCTTTTCACTAGTATATGTCACCAGCCCTAACAAGCGTTGGAGATCTTCACTCAAGGGGCTACTAGAGAGGGCACTACGCTTCTGTAGGTAAGCACCCCACTTGGCTCGTGTGGGTGTTTGTGCCACACCATTCCTTGGCTTTTGGGTCCAGTCTCATACCCACTCCAAGATGGGATAGGTGGTTATTACCTTTATCAGAGCCATTCCAGTGATGGGTTCTGTAGCCAGCAAGGCGTGATACATGGCAGCCAGTTGCTTTTCTATCAAAGTATATCATGCCTCTGCCCCTTTCCAGAGTTGTGACCAGAATCCAACAGGCTGGCGAGTTCGTTCGAGCTGCCAGAGACCCCAGCCATAACCGTCTTCAGTGACATGAACGTCCAGCTCACAGAGCCTTCATGGGTCTATCACACTTAAGACCTTCACGGCCTTGACTTCATGTTCTCCTGTAGTAAAGGCAGATGCATATGTCTGATCCCAGTCCCACCTGACACCCTTTTGTACCAACAGGTATAAGGGCTTCAGAATGCTAAGTGCGGTATAAACACTCTCCAGTAGGCTAGAAGACTCAGAAACTCCTGTAGCAATGCTACAGTTGTAGGGGTAGGAAAGGCCTGGACTTTGTCTGTAACTGCTTCTGGTATAATTTTGGCCTTTCCCGACCAGATGACACCCAAGAATTTCGCAGACAAACCAGGTCCCTGAACCTTGGTACTGTTCACAGCCCATCCTTTCTCCTGTAAATGTTGCAGCAGTCTAGGTGCTGCACCTTCTAGATCTGAAAGAGAATCGGACATGAGCATGACATCATCAATATAATGGTCCAGCTGCACCGTTGGTGGTTTCTCCCATGTAGCCAAGTCCTGGGCTAGAAGTCCATTGCAGATGGTGGGACTGTGGAGGTATCCCTGTGGGAGGATGGTGAAAGTCCATTGCCGTCCTTCCCACGTGAAGGCAAACTGTTCCTGACTTTCCTGCTCACTGTCAATGGAAAAAAAGGCACTAGCAAGATCTACCACATAATGGTATGTTCCTAGTTCATGGCTGAGGGTACCCATCAGGCCTGTAATTGAGGGGACAGCAGCTTGCATAGGGGGTATGACTTTATTAAGTTCTCTATAATCCAGTCGTATGCCAGGAGCCATCTGGCTTTTTTACAGGCCACATTGGGGAATTGAAAGGACTATGGGTGGGCTTTATAATACCGCCTTTTCCAGCTCCTGGAGAGTTTCTCCAGTCTCTTTATGCCCTATAGGCAGCTTGTATTGTTTGGTGTTAGTCACCTGCTGAGGCACAGGCAAAGCTATGGGTGGGTGCCTAGCATGTCCTCTCAAAACTGCCTTCACCACACGTACTCTCAGTCTGAACTCACCTGCTGTGGTCTGCAACTGTAGACCCTGCAGGATATCAATCCCCGAAATATACTCAGGAATAGGAGATATATACACAGTATACTCTTTTGTGGGTAGATGCCCTATTCCTACAGGGATTTGGGCTTTTTTCACCCTGATAGCCTTCCCCCCGTATCCATCTATGATAGTGGGGGTCCCGGGGAACCACTCAGGGTTACCATGAATCAATGAACATTCAGCCCCTGTGTCCACCAGAGCCAGGACATGTTGTATGTTCACTGGAGACCAATGGATAGCTATTTCAACATGTGGCCTCTGATCGCCACCTGGTCCCTCAGGGCAGATACCTTGACCTTTCCCTCAGTCAAACTGTGTTCCCCAATCACCTTCCCATGTGGCTTCAAGTGCAGTTGGCTTGTTCTTCAGCAGGAAGTCTTGCAAACACACAGGCTGGACTTGTGGCTCTGTCTTTGACCGCTGCCTCTTTGGCCTTAATGGCTGGAACTGCTGCTCTGGTTTCAGTTGTTGCCATAGCTCTAGTAAGATCCTATTTGACTTCCCATCTAATTTCCTTCCATCTGCTCCTGCTCATATTAAATCAACCCACATCTGGGTCCTCGTAACCTTCATAGGGCCCTGTAAATTCTTCCTGTGAGTAGCAGGTCTTATTTCTTTCTGGATTCTTGTTGCTTCTGCCTCTCCTAAGTCTGCTACTGTACGGGTCACCTCGCTTATGGGCTGGCCTAAGTGAGGGGAAAGAATGGCCACTAGAGACCCAACGAGGGATATAGGAGCCGTTTGAAGTACAGTATTTCTCATCCCAGTAGTGAAAATTTCTTCATCTGGGTTATAGTTCTCTGGACTATAGATGGCATTTCTTATGCCTAGCTCTCGTAGCACCTGTTGAAGCTCAGCATATGTCTGCCATCTATCAGGAGAGGATGGCAAATCACCTGGATTGGGCCACACAGCACGAAGTGCAGCCATAAGCCAGTCGAGGAGGGAGTGACTCCCTGGGGTCTGATGTGCATTTTGTAATCACTGCCTGAAGGCGGGCTGCACTGTCAGTTAAGCCAGCTTTCCCATCTCTGATCTCGACAGAATAATTCCATCCACCTGTAAATCCCACAGATGCAGGAGCCAAGCTGATATTGACTTGGAGGGCTTCTGCCTAAACCGGGAGCCCAAACCACCAGCCCAGCCTGAGTAAAGGGGCGGAGCATAGAGTGCTCCACGACCTGGGGAGGGGGCTGCTCCTCTCCTTGGGGAGCTCTCAGCTGCTGAGTTTTTATTTTCTTTACAAGCACTGAGCATTCTTTTAATACAGGAGGTGCCAGTGCCTCTGGGACCACCCCTTCATCCTTTCCCAGCTCTTCCATTTGTGGGGCTAATGGCACCTTTCTCTCCCCTCCCCTAAGTGCCTCCTCTGCTGCAACCTTACCTTTTCTACTGTGCCTTGCAGCAATGCTACCTCTGTCTTCAGAAGGTCTCTTACCTTCAGCTCAGTGCTTCGCAGCTGATGTTCTCATGTCACCTCCACCTGTTCTTCCCTCAGGAATTCGTCTTTTTCCTTGAGGGCCTCTTCCTCCTTCAGAACACGTGGCAGCACTGCCGTCTTGTCTCTAGTAGCACATTGCTGCCAGAGCTGTAGTGCTGCCTCCTCCCGCATCAAGGCCATCTCCCTCCTCAAGGCATCCACAGAAGTCTGCAGCTCGTGTTCTTGTGCCGCCTCTTACAACAATGCCACTTCACTCCTCAGGGAATCTACTGAAGCTTGCAGCTTGAGTCATCACACTGCCATTTTGTGGGTCTCCTTTGTACACCTTTTTAAAAATTTATTTTGGTATCATTAATCGGCAATTGCATGAGGAATATTATGTTTACTAGACTCCCCCCTTCACCAAGTCACCCCCACAAACCCCATTACAGTCGCTGTCATTCAGCATAGGAAGATGCTAGAGAATCACTACTTCTCTTCTCTGTGTTGCACAGCTCTCCCCGTGCCCCCCAACACATTATACATACTAATCTTTTTTTTTTTGGTATCATTAATCTACAATTACATGAAGAACATTATGTTTACTAGTCTCCCCCCTTCACCAAATCCCCCCTACATACCCCTTCACAGTCACTGTCCATCAGCGTAGTAAGATGCTGTAAAATCATTACTTATCTTCTCTGTGTTGCACGGCCCTCCCCATGCCCCCCTACACTATACATGCTAATCGTAATGCCCCTTTCTTTTTCCCTGTCCTTGTTCCTCCCTTTCCACCCATCTTCCCCAGTCCCTTTCCCTTTGGTAACTATTAGTCCATTCTTGGGTTCTTTGATTCTGCTGCTGTTTTGTTCCTTCAGTTTTCCTTTGTTCTTATATTCCACATATGAGTGAAATCATTTGGTACTTGTCTTTCTCCGCCTGGCTTATTTCACTGAGCATAATACCCTCTAGCTCTATCCATGTTGTTGAGAATGGTAGGATTTGTTTTTTTCTTATGGCTGCGTAATATTCCATTGTGTATATGTACCACCTCTTCTTTATCCATTCATCTACTGATGGACATTTAAGTTGCTTCCATATCTTGGCTATTGTAAATAGTGCAGTGATAAACATAGGGGTGCATCTGTCTTTTTCAAACTGGAGTGCTGCCTTCCTAGGGTAAATTCCTGGGAGTGGATTTCCTGGGTCAAATGGTAAGTCTATTTTGAGCATTCTGAGGAACCTCCATAGTGCTTTCCACAATGGTTGAACTAGTTTACATTCCCACCAGCAGTGTAGGAGGGTTCCCTTTTCTCCACAACCTCGCCAAAATTTGTTGTTGTTTGTCTTTTCGATGATGGCGACCCTTACTGGTGTGAGGTGATATCTCATTGTGGTTTTAATTTGCATTTATCTGATGATTAGCAATGTGGAGCATCTTTCATGTGCCTGTGGGCCACCTGGATTTCTTCTTTAGAGAACTGTCTATTCAGCTCCTTTGCCCATTTTTTAATTGGATTATTTGCTTTTTGTTTGTTGAGGTGTGTGAGCTCTTTATATATTTTGGATGTCAATCCTTTATTGGATCTGTCATTTATGAATATATTCTCCCATACTGTAGGATACCTTTTTGTTCTATTGATGGTGTCCTTTGCTTTTTAGCTTGATATAGTCCCACTTGTTCCTTTTTTCCTTTGTTTTCCTTGCCCGGGGAGATATGTTCATGAAGAAGTCACTCATATTTATGTCCATGAGATTTTTGCCTGTTTCTTTCTAAGAGTTTTATGGTTTCATGACTTACATTCAGTTCTTTAATCCATTTTGAATTTACTTTTGTGTATGGGGTTAGACAGTGATCCAGTTTCATTCTCTTACATGTAGCTGTCCAGTTTTGCCAGCACCATCTGTTGAAGAGACTGTCATTTCCCCATTGTATGTCCATGGCTCCTTTATCGTATATTAATTGGCCATATATGTTTGGGTTAATGTTTCGAGTCTCTATTCTGTTCCACTGGTCTGTGGCTCTGTTCTTGTGCCAGTACCAAATTGTCTTGATTACTGTGGCTTTGTAGTAGAGCTTGAAGTTGGGGAGCGAGATCCACCCCCACTTTATTCTTCCTTCTCAGGATTGCTTTGGCTGTTGAGGGTCTTTGGTGTTTCCATATGAATTTTTGAACTATTTGTTCCAGTTCATTGAAGAATGCTGATGGTAATTTGATAGGGATTGTATCGAATCTGTATATTGCTCTGGGTAGGATGGCCATTTTGATGATATTAATTATTCCTAGCCAGGAGCATGCGATGAGTATCCATTTGTTAGTGTCCTCTTTAATTTCTCTTAAGAGTGTCTTGTAGTTTTCAAGGTATAGGTCTTTCACTTCCTTGATTAGGATTATTCCTATGTATTTTATTCTTTTCAATGCAGTTGTGAATGGAATTGTTTTCCTGATTTCTCTTTCTATTGGTTCATTGTTAGTGTATAGGAAAGCTACAGATTTCTGTGTGTTAATTTTGTATCCTGCAACTTTGCTGAATTCCGATTTTAGTTCTAGTAGTTTTCGAGTGTAGTCTTTAGGGTTTTTTATGTACAATATCATGTCATCTGCAAATAGTGACAGTTTGACTACTTTACCAATCTGGATTCCTTGTATTTCTTTCTTTTGTCTAATTCCCGGGCTAGGACCTCCTGTCCTATGTAGAATAACAGTGGGGAGAGTGGGCATCCCTGTCTGGTTCTTGATCTCAGAGGAAAAGCTTTCAGCCTCTCGCTGTTCAGTATGATGTTAACTGTGGGTTTATCATATATGCCCTTTATTATGTTGAGGTACTTGCCCTCTATACCCATTTTGTTGATAGTATTATCATGAATGGATGTGAATTTTATCGAATGCTTTTTCAGCATCTATAGAGATGATCTTGTGGTTTTTGTCCTTCTTTCTGTTGATGTGGTGAATGATGTTGATGGTTTTTCAGTGTTGTACCATCCTTGCATCTCTGGGATGAATCCCACTTGGTCATGCTGTATGATCCTTTTGATGAATTTTTGAATTCGGTTTGCTAATATTTTGTTGAGTATTTTTGCATCTACGTTCATCAGGAGTATTGGTCTGTAGTTTTCTTTTTTGGTGGGGTCTTTGTCTGGGTTTGGTATTAGGATGATGGTGGCTTCATAGAATGAATTTGGGAGTATTCCCTCCTCTTCTATTTTTTGGAAAACTTTAAGTAGAATGGGTATTATGTCTTCTCTGTATGTCTGATAAAATTCTGAGGTAAACTTGTGTGGCCCAGGGGTTGTGATCTTAGGTAGTTTTTTGATTACTGATTCAATTTCGTTGCTGGTAATTGGTCTGCTTAGATTTTCTGTTTCTTTCTGGGTCAGTCTTGGAAGATTGTATTTTTCTAGGAAGTTGTCCATTTCTCCTAGGTTATTCCGCTTGTTAGCATATAGGTTTTCATAGTATTCTCTAATAATTCTTTGTATTTCTGTGGGGTCTGTCGTGATTTTTCCTTTCTTGTTTCTAATTCTGCTGATGTGTGTTGACTCTCTTTTTCTCTTAATATGTCTAACTAGAGGCTTATCTATTTTGTTTATTTTATCGAAGAACCAGCTCTTGGTTTCATTGATTTTTTCTATTGTTTCATTCTTCTCAATTTTATTTATTTCTTGTCTGATCTTTATTATGTCCCTCCTTCTGCTGACCTTAGGCTTCATTTGTTCTTCTTTCTCCAATTTCAATAATTGTGGAATTAGACTATTCATTTGGGATTGTTCTTCCTTCTTTAAATATGCCTGGATTGCTATATACTTTCCACTTAAGACTGCTTTTGCTGTGTCCCACAGATGTTGGGGCTTTGTGTTGTTGTTGTCATTTGTTTCCATATATTGCTGGATCTCCATTTTAATTTGATCGTTGATCCATTGATGATTTAGGAGCATGTTGTTAAGCCTCCATGTGTTTGTAAGCCTTTTTGCTTTCTTTGTACAATTTATTTGTAGTTTTATACCTTTGTTGTCTGAGAAGTTGTTTGGTAGGATTTCAGTCTTTTGGAATTTACTGAGGCTGTTTTTGTGGCCTAGTATGTGGTCTATTCTGGAGAATGTTCCATGTGCACTTGAGAAGAATGTGTATCCTGTTGCTTTTGGATGTAGAGTTCTATAGATATCTATTAGGTCCATCTGTTCTAGTGTGTTGTTCATTGCCTCTGTGTCCTTACTATTTTCTGTCTGGGTGGATCTGTCCTTTCGAGTGAGTGGTGTGTTAAAGTCTCCCAAAATGAATGCATTGCATTCTATTTCCTCCTTTAATTCTGTTAGTATTTGTTTCACATATATTGGTGATCCTGTATTGGGTGCATATATGTTTAGAATAGTTATATCCTCTTGTTGGACTGAGACCATTTTCATTGTGTAGTGTCCTTCTTTATGTCATGTTACTTTGTTTGTTTTGCAGTCTGTTTTGTCTGATGCTAGTATTGCAACACCTGCTTTTTTCTCCCTGTTGTTTGCATGAAATATCTTTTTCCATCCCTTGACTTTTATTCTGCATGTGTCTTTGGTTTTGAGGTGAATCTCTTGTAAGCAGTATATAAATGGGTCTTGCTTTTTTATCCATTCTATTAGTCTGTGTCTTATTATATGGTGTATTCAGTCCATTTACATTTAGGGTGATTATTGAAAGATATGTACTTATTGCCATTGCAGGCTTTAGATTCGTGGTCACCAAAGGTTCATGGTTAGCTTCTTTACTACCTTACTGTTTAACTTAACTCACTTATTGAGCTATTATAAACACAGTCTGATGATTATTTCTCTCCCTTCTTATTCCTCCTCCTCCATTCCTCATATGTTGTGTGTTTTGTTCTGTGCTCTTTTTAGTACTCCCATTTAGAGCAGTCCCTCTAAAATAGGTGTAGAGGTGGTTTGTGGAGGCAAATTCCCTCAACTTTTGCTTATCTGGGAATTGTTTAATCCCTCCTTCATATTTAAATGATAATTGTCCTGGATCCAGTATCCTTTGTTCTAGGCCCTTCTGTTTAATTGCATTAAATATATCATGTGATTCTCTTCTGGCCTGTAAGGTTTCTTTTGAGAAGTCTGATGATAGCCTGATGGGTTTTCTTTTGTAGGTGACCTTTTTCCTCTCTCTGGTTGCCTTTAATACTCTGTCCTTGTCCTTGATCTTTGCCATTTTAATTATTATGTGTCTTGGTGTTGTCCTCTTTTGGTCCATTCTGTTTGGAGTTCTGTGTGCTTCTGTATTCTGAGCAACTGTTTCCTCCCCCAGTGTGGGGATGTTCTTAACAATTAGTTCTTGAAAGACACTTTCTATCCCTTTTTCTCTCTCTTCTTCTTCTGGTACCCCTATAATGCAGATATTGTTCCTTTTGGATTGGTCACACAGTTCCCTTAATATTGTTTCATTCCTGGAGATCCTTTTAGCTCTCTCGGCATCAGCTTCTATGCGTTCCTGTTCTCTGGTTTCTATTCCATCAATGGCCTCTTGCATCTTGTCCATTCTGCTTATACATCCTTCTAGAGGTTGTTTCACTTCTGTAATGTCCCTCCAAACGTCACCCCTTAGCTCTTGTATATTTCTCTGCAGCTCCACCAGAATGTTTATGATTTTTAGTTTGAATTCTTTTTCAGGAAGACTGTTTAGGTCTCTCTCCTTTTCAGGGGTTGTGATTTTGGTCTGTATCAAATTACTCTCCCTTTTCATCACAATAGGGTTTGCGGAGTTTGCGCAGGTGATGGCTGGGAGAACGTCCCTTTTTGTTGATTTGTGGACTTCTTATCCTGGGAGAAAAGCGACCTCTAGCAGCTTGTGCTGGGCAGCTGCGCGCAAACGGAGCTTCTGATTCTTGCCCGGCCGCTGTGGAGTTTAGCCCTGCGGTTGCTGTGGGCATGGCCTGCCTTGGGCTGCCGCTCCGATATGGCGGAGTTGTGTCGGAGGGGAAATGGCCAGGAGGCTGTTTATCTCCATGAGGGGCCTCCAAGCTGCCCTGCTGCTCAGGGGGTTAGGGTGCCCAAAGTTCCCCGAGAATTCCTGGCTGCTGGGCTAAATGTCCTGGGATGCTTCCATCCAGCTTGGGTGTCTGTCCCTTTCAGACTTTCAAAAACCACTCGCTTTTCCTTGTCCCAGGGGCGCTGGCTGCGAGGACCCGCTCACAGGTCTTACTGTCCTGTTTCTCTAGTTTCCAGCACCCCATGCACTGTGTCTGTGCTCTGGTGTGGATGGCTAGGGCTGGGTGTTTAGCAGTCCTGGGCTCCCTCTCCCTCCCCACTCTGACTCCTCTCCTTCCGCCAGGATCTGGGGTGAGGGGCGCCCGGGTCTCGCCGGTCCGAGGCTTGTATCTAACCCCCTTTGTGAGGCGCTGGCTTCTCGGAGGTGTGGATGTAGTCTTGCTGTTGTACTGTGTCTTCTAGTCTCTCTTTTAGGAAGAGTTGTATTTGTTGTATTTTCTATAATATATCTGGTTTTGGGAGGAGATTTCCACTGCTCTACTCACGCCACCATCTTGGCTTACAGAATATATATACATTCTTATCTTAATGGCCCTTTCCTTTCCCCCATCTTATCCCTCCCTTACCACCGATCCTCCCCAGTCCCTTTCCCTTTGGTAACTGTTAGTCTATTTTTGGGTTCTGTGATTATGCTGCTGTTTTGTTCCTTCAGTTTTTTTTCTGTTCTTATGCTCCACATATGAGTGTAATCATTTGGTACTTGTCTTTCTCTGCCTGGCTTATTTCACTGATCATAATACCCTCTTGCTCCATCCATGTTGTTGCAAATGGTAGGGTTTGTTTTCTTCTTATGGCTGAATAATATTCCATTGTGCATATGTTCCACATCTTCTTTATCCATTCATCTACTAATGGATGCTTAGGTTACTTCCATTTCTTGGCTATTATAAACAGTGCAGCGATAAACATAGGGGTGCATCTGTCTTTTTCAAACTGGAGCGCTGCATTCTTAGGGTAAATTCCTAGAAGTGGAATTCCTGGGTCAAATTGTATTTCTATTTCGAGGTTTTTGTGGAACCTCCATACTGCTTTCCAAAATGGTTGAACTAATTTTCATTCCCAATAGCTGTGAGGAGGGTTCCCCTTTCTCTACAATCTCACCAACATTTGTTGCTGTTTGTCTTTTGGATGGTGACAATCCTTACGGGTGTGAGGTGGTATCTCATTGTGGTTTTAATTTGCATTTCTCTGATTACTAGCGATGTGGAGTATTTTTTCATGTATCTGTTGGCCGTCTGTATTTCTTCTTTGGAGAACTGTGTGTTATGATCCTCTGCCCATTTTTTAATTAGATTATTTGCTTTTTGTTTGTTGAAGTGTGTGAGCTCTTTATATAGTTTGGCTGTCAACCCTTTATCGGATCTGTCATTTATGAATATATTCTCCCATACTGTAGGATGACTTTTTGTTTCATTGATGGAGTCCTTTGCTGTACAGAAGCTTTTTAGCTTGATATAGTCCCACTTGTTCATTTTTGCTTTTTTTCCCTTTCCCAGGGAGTTACTTTCATGAAGAAGTTGCTCATGTTTATGTCCAAGAGATTTTTTGCCTATGTTTTTTTCTCAGAGTTTTTAGGTTTCATGACTTACATTCAGGTCCTTGATCCAGTTTGAATATTCTTTTGTGTATGCGGTAAGACAATGATCCAGTTTCATTCTCTTAAATGTTGCTGTCCAGTTTTGCCAACACCAACTGCTGAAGAGGCTGTAGTTTCCCAAATGTAAGTCCATAGCTCCTTTATTGTATATTAATTGACTATATATGTTTGGGTTAATGTCTGGAATTTTGTATTCTCTTCCACTCATCTGTGGGTCTGTTCTTGTGCCAGCACCAAATTGTCTTGATTACTGTGGCTTTGTAGTAGAGCTTGAAGTTGAGGAGCAAGGTCCCGCCACTTTATTCTTCCTTCTCTGGATTGCTTTGGCTAATCAGGGTCTTTCATGGTTCCATATGATTTTTAGAACTATTTTTCCAGTTCATTGAAGGATGCTGTTGGTAATTTGGTAGGGATTACCTTGAATTTGTAGATTGCTTTAGGCAGGATAGTCATTTTCACAATATTAATTCTTCCTAGCGAAGAGCGTGGGATGAGTTCCCATTTGTTAGTGTCCTCTTTAATTTCTCTTAAGAGTGTCCTGTAGTTTTCACAGTATAGGTCTTTCTCTTCCTTGGTGAGGTTTATTCCTAGGTATTTTATTCTTTTTGATGCAGTTGTGAATGGAATTGTTTTCCTGACTTCTCCTTCTGTTAGTTCATTGTTAGTGTATAGAAAAGGCACAGATTTCTGTATATTAATTTTGTATCCTGCCACTTTGCTGAATTCCGATATTCTAGTAGTTTTGGAGTGGAGTCTTTAGGGTTTTTTATGTACAATTTCATGTCATCTGCAGATAGTGACTGTTTGGCTTCTTCTTATCAATCTGGGTTCCTTGTTTTTCTTTGTTTTGTCTAATTGCCATGGCTACACCTCCATTTCTATGTTCAATAATACTGGGGAGAGTGGGCATCCCTGGCATGTTCCCGATTGTAGAGAAAAAGCTTTCAGCTTCTTGCTGTTAAGTATGTTGGCTGTGGGTTTGTCTTATTTGCCCTTTATTATGTTGCGGTACTTGCCCTGTATACCCATTTTGTTGAGAGTTTTTATCATGAATGGATGTTGAATTTTGTCAAATGCTTTTTCAGCATCTATGGAGATGATCATGTGGTTTTTTTCCTTCCTTTTGTTTATGTGGTGGATGAGGTTGTTGTATTTTTGAATGTTGTACCATCCTTGCATCCCTGAGATGAATCCCACTTGGTCATGGTGTATGATCCTGTTGATGCATTTTTGAATTCGGTTTGCTAAGATTTTTTGTGTATTTTTGCATCTATGTTCATCAGGGATATTGGTCTGTAATTTTCTTTTTTCTTGGGGCCTTTGCCTGGTTTTGGTATTAGGGTGATGTTGGCTTCATAGAATGAGTTTGGGTGTATTCCCTCCTCTTCTATTTTTTAGAAAACTTTAAGCAGAATTGGTATTATGTCTTCTCTGTATGTCTGGTATTATTCCACAGTAAATCCATCTGGCCATGAGGTTTTTGCTCTTGGGTAATTTTTTGATTACTGCTTCAATTTTGTTGCTGGTAATTGGTCTGCTTAGATTTTCTGTTTCTTTCTGGGTCATTCTTGGAAGGTTGTAATTTTCTAGGAAGTAGTCCATTCTACGTTTTCCAGCTTGTTAGCATATAGGTTTTCATAGTATTCTCTTATATGTCTTTGTATTTCTGTGGGGTCTGTCCTGATTTTTCCTCTCATTTCTGATTCTGTTGATGTGTGTTGATCCTCTTTTTCTCTCAATAAGTGTGGCTAGGGTAGGGGCTTATCTATTTTGTTTATTTTCTCAAAGAACCAGCTCTTGGTTTCATTGAATTTTTCCTATTGTTTTATTGTTCTCAATTTTATTTCTTTCCTGATCTTTATTATGTCCCTGCTTCTCCTGACTTCAGGCCTTATTTGTTCTTTTTCCAATTGCAGCAATTGTGACTTAGACTATTAATTCAGGATTGTTCTTCTTTCTTTAAATATGGCTGGATTGCAATATACTTTCCTCTTAGAACTGCTTTCGCTGCATCCCACAGAATTTGGACTTTGTGTTGTTGTTGTCATTTGTTTCCATGTATTGCTTGATCTCTATTTTAATTAGGTTGTTGATCCATTGATTATTTAGGAGCATGTTTTTAAGCCTGCATGTGTTTGTGAGTCTGTTGTTTTTTTTTTTTTACAATTTATTTCTTGTTTTATGCCTTTTTGGTCTGAGAAGTTTGTTGGTTGGATTTCAGTCTTCTTGAATTTACTGAAGCTGTTTTTGTGGCCTTGTATGTGGTCTCTTCTGGAAAATGTTTCATGCGCCCTTGAGAAGAATGTGTGTCCTCTTTTGGGGTGTAGAGTTCTGTAGATGTCTATTAGGTCCATCTCTTCTAGGTGTTGTTCAGTGCCTCTGTGTCCTTACTTATTTTCTGTCTGATGGATCTGTCGTTTGGAGTGAGTGGTGTGTTGAATTCTCCTAAAATGAATGCATTGCATTCTATTTCCTCCTTTAATTCTGTTAGTATTTGTTTCACATATATTGGTGCTCTTGTATTGGGTGCATATATATTTATAATGGTTGTATCCTGTTGTTGGACTGATCCCTTTATCATCATGTAATGTCCTTCTTTATCTCTTGTTACTTTCTTTGTTTTGAAGTCTATTTTGTCTGATACTAGTACTGCAACACCTGCTTTTTTCTCCCTGTTGTTTGCATGAAATATCTTTTTCCATCCCTTGACTTTTAGTCTGTGTATGTCTTTGGGTTTGAGGTGTGTCTCTTGTAAGCAGCATATAGATGATGTCTTGCTTTTTTATCCATTCTATTACTCTGTGTCTTTTGAGTAGTGTGTTCAGTCCATTTAGATTTAGGGTGATTATTGACAGATATGTAATTCTTGCCATTGCAGGCTTTATATTCATGGTTACCAAAGGTTTAAGGTTATCTTCTTTAATATCTAACTGCCTAACTTAACTCGCTTATTGAGGTGTTATAAACAGAGTCTGATTATTTATTTCTCTCCCTTCTTATTCCTCCTCCTGCATTCTTTGTTTGTTAGGTGTTTTATTCTGTACTCTTTTATGTTTCCTTTGACTGCTTTTGTGAGTCGTTGATTTTATTTTTTGTCTTTAGTTAGTATTTGGTTGGTGTGCTTTCTTTGCTGTGATTTTTTCTCTGGTGACATCTATTTAGCCTTAGATGTGCTTCCATCTAGAGCAGTCCCTCTAAAATACCCTGTAGAGGTTGTTTGTGGGAGGCAAATTCCCTCAACTTTTTTTTGTCTGGCAATTGTTTAATCCCTCATTCATATTTAAATGATAATCATCCTGGATACAGTATCCTTGGTTCAAGGCCCTTCTGTTTCATTGCGTTAAATATATCATGCCATTCTCTTCTGGCATGTAAGGTTTCTGTTGAGAAGTCTGATGATAGCCTGATAGGTCTTCCTTTGTACGTGACATTTTTTCTCTTTCTGGCTGCCTTTAATACTCTGTCCTTGTCCTTGATTGCTGCCATTTCAATTATTATGTGTCTTGGTGTTTTCCTTCTTTGGTTTCTTGTTTTGTAAGTTCTGTTGGCTTCTGTCTTCTGAGATACTATTTCCTCCCCTAGTTTCGGGAACTTTTCAGCAATTATGTCTTGATATACACTTTCTATCCCTTTTTCTCTCTCTTCTTCTTCTGGTACCCCTCTAATGCGGGTATTATTTCGTTTGGATTGGCAGCACAGTTCTCTTAATATTCTTTCATTCCTGGATATCCTTTTATCTGTTGCTGTCTCAGCTTCTCTGTGTTCCTGTTCTCTGATTTCTATTCCATTAACTACCCCTTGCACCTCATCCAGTCTCCTCTTAAGTCCTTCCAGAGATTGTTTTATTTCTGTATTCTCCCTCCCAACTTTATCCTTTACCTCTTGTGTATTTCTCTGCAGATCCATCAGCATGGTTATGACCTTTATTTTCAATTATTTTTCAGGAAGATTAGTTAAATCTTTCACCGCAGGCTCCTTCTCTGGGGTTGTCTAGGTTATTCTTGTGTGGATCAAATTCTTCTCTGCCTTTTCATGGCAATAGTGGTAGTCGTGGGTAGTTGATGTGTGTGTCAGCTGGGAGAACAAAGTCCCTTCCTGCTTGCTAGTTGCCTTCCTCTACTGTGATAACAGCGACCCCTAGCAGCCTGTGCTCGGCAGCTGCACTCTGACGGGGCCTCTGAGTCTGTCCCGGGCCACTATGGAGGAGGCTCTGGATGGTTACTGTGGGCGTGTCCGCTCTCAGGCTGCTCCCCTGCTATGGCGAGGCCGTGCCAGAGGGGGAATGGATGGTAGGCCATTTATCACCATGAAGATCATCAGAGCTGCGCTGCCTCCCAGAGGGTTAGTGCGCCCGAGTTCCCTGGGATTACCAGCTGCTGAGTTGAGTGTGCAGGGACGCTTCTGTGCAGCTGTGGGGTCCCTGTCCCTTTAAGACTTTCAAAAAGCGCTCGCTTTTCTTTTGTCCCAGGTTCGCTGGCTGTGGGGACCTGCTTGCATCTTTTACTGTTCTGCTTCCCTAATATCCAGCACACCAAGCACTGTGTCTGTGCTCCTGGTGCAGATATCTGGGCTGTGTATTTAGCAGTACTGGGCTCCCTCTCCCTCCTAGCTCTGACTCCTTTCCTCCCTCTGGCGACCTAGGGTAAGGGGGGTGCTCGGGTGCTGCCGGGCCGTGGCTTATATCTTACCCCCTTGGTGAGGTGCTGAGTTCTCCCAGATGTAGATGTAGCCTGGCTGTTGTACTGTATCTTCTGGTCTCACTTTTAGGAATGGTTGTATTTGTTGCATTTTCAAAAATACATATTGTTTTGGGAGGAGATTTCCGCTGCCTTACGCCACCTTCTTAGCTCCTCGTCCTGTACACCTTTTCAAGACTGTGAGAAGCAGCCAACCCACAGTCCCCGCTGCCTCACAGGCGCTCTGCTTCTCAAAGAGTCTGCTCACTTTACCAAGAACCACCCCCTACTGCCTCAGGTGTCACCTCCACTTGCCTCCAGTCCTGGGGTGGGGCCCAGTCCTCTAGGAGGCAAGCCACCTCAGACCACATACCCACTGGGGGATGATCCACTGTCTCCCCATTCACAGGGGCAGCCCGCCGAAGCACCCCTCCCATAAGGGCAGCCTGTCTTTTCCCTTGGTCAACAGTGAACCCTGCTGACTTTTGCCAGTTGTCTTGCCAATGGGTTTCAGCCCTGGGCAAGTTCGCTATGGATTCAATGTGACCAAAGAAATTGACAACAAACGTTCTTGGGGTGAAAGGGTTTATTACCCAGCTTGTTCTCCCGCGGTAGGTCATTACTAGCATCTCTGCCTCCACCCAGAGCATTGGGCCAAGCTCTCTGTATAGCGCAATAATAGCTCATTGCCTACAGGTGTGGAAGCGGCAGCCCAGCAACAGGCCAGTTACATCATCAGGTGGTTTAAGTTAAGTGAGGATCCTCGCCATAGGAACCCCAACTTCCCCACAATGTCATATGTAACAAGTACAGTTATTTAGTATTGCTGTTGTGGTCCTTGGTGGAAGAAATATGTCAAGCCTGGTACTTAGATGAATTTTAAAAAATTTATCATCAACTACTTTTAAAATCTGTTAGTGGCATTGTGAATCTCATTAACAGGCATGTTCTATCATGCAGTCTTTCACAGACCAAAATTAACTTGTTGAGGGCATGAATAAGAAACTGATTATATAATGTGTCGTTTTATTTCTGTTTATATTGGCTTTCAGTGTTGCCATTTTGAAGGACTCTTGCTTTAGAATAAAAATGAATAATTATATATACATTTTTCTTTAGGACCATCTGAATCTGACAATTTTTCTCATAACCTGAGAGGAGTAATCCCAAGAAGTTTGGAATATTTGTTTTCCTTAATTGATCGTGAAAAAGAGAAGGTAAAATTTACTGTAAAAAGAAAATGAATTCTATGAAATACCTCGTTTTGAGTAGTTAGCTACTAATAATTAGCTCATGATACATGGAGGGGCATAGATAGTAGATAGGCTAGTGTGGTATAAAAATACCTTTGAATTCTTACAATGAAGGATCCTGAATTTTTTCTGGAAGTATTTAGTTTTTAAAGCATGCATCATCTGTGAACCCAGATTAAAAGAAAAAAGAACGCAGTACTTCTTAGGTTTTCAGATTTTGCAAGACAGTGTGTAATAAAATCTTAAGTGAGGAAAACAAATTCATTAAGCCCTGTCTGATGCATCTGGGCTTGCAATGGACTGCAGGTGTCCCTAACTCTGCATGATATCCAGTAGTGATGGGTTCATCCTTACGTCCTTTGCAGCACCTGCTACCACCTGACTATGATCTCTTTGTTTCCCATGTGGCTGCATCATTATGGTGATAAGGGCTTCTGTTTTCTCTTGGCACCTATTCTCACAGCAGTTCTCCTGGCTGTGCTGCTTCAGCCTGGAGAAAAGGCTGAACAGCCATTAGTGTTACATGTTCTGTTATGTGTGCAGTAAGGAGACTGATGTATGCCATTTGCTTCTTTGCAGAAACTATCCCTAACCATTGTAGTTAGACACACACATTGCATTCCAGTGAAGTAAGTTTAGTGTCATGCATTTCTGTGGTTAAAAATCCTATAGACTTTTAAAACAAATTATTTTCAGTCTTTTAAAGAATGTAACACTTGCTTCAAATAAAACTTTATTAGGAAGTCCAATATGTAAGACAAATACAAATGGAATTGCTCTTCTCATCAGAAGAAAAAAATTATGTAACTATGTACAGTGATGGATGGTTAACTAGGCTTACTGTGATGATTTCACAACATATATATAAATATTGACTCATTGTGTTGTATGACTGAAACTAATATGTTGTATGTCAGTTATGCCTCAATTAAAACAAAATGGGATTGCTTATCTGGGATGCTGAAGTCCATTTCATTTTGAGGCACCCCTAAAAGGCTGTAGGCTCTTGGGACCACAGTTTGAAGCTGCTTTAAAATATAGTGATGTATTGAAACTAGTTATCTTAATTTTCTTATTGACTTTTGGGCATCTTGTGTTGTGTAAAGGATAACATTGTAATCAATTTACATCTTGTGAAGTGAGTGAAAGAGTAATGCTTATGAAAGATAGGGATGATCTCATGAAAAGAATGTATCTAAATGGGGATTCTGTTTCACAGGCTGGAGCTGGAAAGAGTTTCCTTTGTAAGTGTTCCTTTATTGAAATCTACAATGAGCAGATCTATGACCTCCTGGACTCAGCATCGGCTGGGCTGTATCTGAGGGAGCACATCAGGAGGGGTGTCTTTGTTGTTGGTGCGGTGGAGCAGGTGGTGACTTCAGCTGCTGAAGCCTATCAGGTACCTTGCCCTGAGTGATCTGACCCCCAGCCAGTAAGCATGCTGTGAAAAAACACCTTGCTCTCAAAGAAAAGCAAGAATCAAGTTACTAATATTTGTAAAGGCAGAACACAGGATGTTCATGAGAACAAAAGAAAAAAGGATATGACAGTGTTTTATGACTCCCCTTAGTTAAAACAGGTATTTGAGCCTCTTGATTTTGCATTTTCATGCTATTCATTCTATCAGGCTAGACGTTGTAAAAAAAACAAAATGAAACAAAACAAAACATTCTGTAGGTCACTGAGGGATAGTTTGTTGTGTCCATATTTCTTTAGTAGTTCCTCCTGGGAGCTATCCCTTTGAGGAGCTCTTGGGATCTCCTCAAACCAGCTGGCTATTCTCTTCCCTTTATTTTCTACCCTTGTTTACTTCCTGAGTGTCAAAAGCCCACCTCTTTTGAGTATTCAGCTCAGGACAAACACCTCTTGTCAGGAATTTACAAAATATTCTGCTCATGTTTTTATGGTATCTGACCATACCAATTGATTTTAAACATTTTTTATTATGTAATATTTGATACATATAAAATCTTTCCATATGCATATGTTACTAAGCATATTGTCAAAATGAACTTGCAGGACAATTTAAAACCCAGATATCACCAACACAATCTTATTATCTGTGTACTCCTCCCTATTCATGTTTCTGGCTCCTCCTAAACATAAGCAGTATGTTGAATGTGATTGTCATTTTCTTGTACTTTTAAATCATATATGTATGTATTTCTTAATATGTTGGTTTGCCTGTTTTGAGTTTTATAACTTTTTTAATACTCAGCATGGTTTATGAAATTGATGTTGCATTTCACTTATTTTCACTGCTGTGTACCCCATATATGGTACGTGTGTGTATGTGTGGGTGTGGGTATCATACACAGTTCATTAATTTAGTCTTCCATCTTCAACAAGTCTGATTAAAACCTTTTAAACTTTGACTTTCAGAGTAAGAGATAGGTTTTATATATGATCCACTGCATATATACATACATATTCAAAAAACAATGTGATTTTGACTGGAATTGCATTGCAGTTACAGACCAGTTTGGAGAGATTGACATGTTTATGGTATTGAGTCTGTACATGAACATGGTATGTCTCTCCACTTACTAGTTCTGTAATGTCTTGCAATATAGTAATGTTCACCATAAAAGTCTTACCTTTTTTTGTTAGATTTATTCCAATATACTTTATATTTTTTGATGCACTTGCAGAAGATTATCGTTTAGAAGATATTCTTTTTTAAATTACATTTTGTTTGATGGGTATAGAAATTCAGTTGGCTTTTATAATGAGACCCTTGCTAATAACTATCTTATAACATCAGGAGTGTGTGTTAAATTTTGTCAGATGCTTTTTGTACTTACATTGAGAGGATCATATGGTTTTTCTCATTTAACATGTTAACATGACAAAATAATGGATGAGATTTGTTAGGATTTTTCATCAGTGTTGAAGATTGTGATCAACCTGCAATTTCCCTTTTTTCCTACTCTCCTTTTCTTGTTGTTGTTGTTTTGTTAATCACCTTACATATTTTCTGGGAGTTTGTATGACTGGAATGCTGTGTTCTTAAAAAGTATTTGTTCTCCCGAATTATCTGGGCCTTGTTTTGCGAGAAGATTTTTAACTACAAATAAAAATTCTGTAGTAGAGCCATGCAGGCATTTTCTGTCTTCATGGGTCCGAATTTTGGGTAATTTTAGTATTTGTAGAAAAATTTCCATTTCCTCTCAATTTTCAAATATTTTGGTATAAAGTTGTTCCTAGTATTCTCATTTTTAAAATCTTTGCTGAAACTAAACTTTGTTTTCTTTTTTTGTGGTTGATATTTTATATGTCTTGTTCTTCATTTTCTTTGTTTTTACTTTCTTTGGGTTTATCCTACTGTTTATTTTTCTAACTTCTTAAGTTGGTAGTTACCTCAGTTTGGCCTTTTGTGATGTAAGTATTTAATGCTATACATTTACTTCTTAATATTGTTTAAACTTCACACAAATTTTAATATCTTAATTGTCACATAGATCTAAGTATTCTTCCATTATATATTTCCTTTTTGATCCATGAATTACTTAAAAATGTGATTTTTAAATCCCCAAATTTATGGGAATTTTTAATTTATTTCTCATGTTGATTCTTAATTGCCCTAGAATTAGAGAATGTAGTCTGGTGTGATGCCTAGTCTTTGAGATTTATTGAAAAGTAATTTATGGATTAATACAGTGGCAAATTTTTATAGATGTGTGCTTGAAAAGAATATCCTTGGATACAGGGTTTTATATTTTGTTAATAGGTTTGTCAGTATAATCAATACTTGAGAGAGCTGTACTTATCTCCAACTAAGGTGTTGGTTTTGTCAATTTTTGTCTTAATTTTTGCCAATATAAACATATGTGTATACATATAGAAATAGACTGTTTTATTAGACATATATACAAGTAATAGAATTAGTATGTCTTCCTTAGATTTGAATCATTATTTTATATTGATCCTAAGTCCTTATATTGTCCCATTAACAAATTTTGCATTAAAATGATATTTTCTTTGATATTCATATACTGCTCAGCATTCTTTTGATTATTTCAAGACCTGGTGTATGTTTTCTCATCAGTCTCTCTGTGTTGTAGGTATTTTTTGTACATCATTTAGCTATATTTTAGTACATGTGTTTTTTTTTTAAGCATTCTTGATAATATCTTACCTAACTTAAATGTACATAATGTGATGATATTGTTGGGCTGGTTTCTACATATTCCTTCATGATTTCTTTCTTGCTTTCGTTTTTTTTTTAAGGCTTTATTTTTTAAGAGCAGTTTTAGGTTCACAGCAAAACTAAAGGAAAGGTAAAGTCATTTCCCATATACCCCCTGTCTCCGCACATGCACAGCCTCCCTCATTATAAACATTCCTACCAGGGTAGTACATGTGTTACAATTGATGAACCTACATTGACACATCCTAATCACCCAAAGCCCCGGTTTACATTAGAGGAGTTTTCTTTGGTGTTTATTGTACATCCTATGGGTTTTCCTTCTGTTTTTGATCTAGTATGTAGCATCATTTGTTGAAAACAGTTTTGTTTTTCCCATTGAATTGCTTTTGCACCTTTGATGAAAATCAGTTGACCACACATGGATGGATTTATATCTGGTTGTATTCTGTTCCATTTATCTATATGTCTCTTTTTGCCAATACAAAACTGTCTTATTGTAGCTTATTATTACTAGGTAATAAGACTTGAGATCAGATAGAGTAAGTCTTCCAACTTTGTTCTTTTATAAGAGTTATTTGGTTATTGTTGATATTTTAGTACATGTATTTTTTTTAACCATTCTTGACAATATCTTGTGAAGATATTTTTATCTAAATAGAAGCAGTGTGTGAGTTTCTATAAAAAAGGCTACTGAGGTTTTTTAATGGAATTTTCTTGAATCTGGCAGTCATTATTGGTAGAATCAGTATCTTAACAATACTGAGTCTTTCAGTCCATGAACATTCATCAAATACTTTTGTAATTTGTTTTTGAGTTTCGTTTGTGTTTGATTTTTATGTATTTGAACAAACATTTTTTAAAAATTTTATTTTGGTATCATTAATCTACAATTACAGAAAGAACATTATGTTTACTAGGTTCCCCCCTTCACCAAGTCCCCCCACATACCCCTTCACAGTCACTGTCCATCTGTGTAGTAAGATGCTGTAAAATCACTACTTGTCTTCTCTGTGTTGCGCAGCCCTCCCCGCGTCCCCCACGCACTATACATGCTAATCGTAATGCCCTCTTTCTTTTTCCCTGCCCTTATCCCTCCCTTTCCACCCATCCTCCCCAGTCCCTTTCCCTTTGGTAACTATTAGTCCATTCTTGGGTTCTGTGATTCTGCTGCTGTTTTGTTCCTTCAGTTTTCCTTTGTTCTTATACTCCACATATGAGTGAAATCATTTGGTACTTGTCTTTGTCCGCCTGGCTTATTTCACTGAGCATAATACCCTCTAGCTCTATCCATGTTGTTGCGAATGGTAGGATCTGTTTTTTCTCTTATGGCTGCGTAATATTCCATTGTGTATATGTACCACATCTTCTTTATCCATTCATCTACTGATGGACATTTAGGTTGCTTCCATATCTTGGCTATTGTAAACAGTGCAGCGATAAACATGGGGGTGCATCTGTCTTTTTCAAACTGGAGTGCTGCATTCTTAGGGTAAATTCCTAGAAGTGGAATTCCTGGGTCAAATGGTATTTCTATTTTGAGCATTCTGAGGAACCTCCATACTGTTTTCCACAATGGTTGAACTAGTTTACATTCCCACCAGCAGTGTAGGAGGGTTCCCCTTTCTCCACAACCTAGCCAACATTTGTTGTTGTTTGTCTTTTCGATGATGGCGATCCTTACTGGTGTGAGGTGATATCTCATTGTGGTTTTAATTTGCATTTCTCTGATAATTAGTGATGTGGCGCATCTTTTCGTGTGCCTATTGGCCATCTGGATTTCTTCTTTAGAGAACTGTCTATTCAGTTCCTCTGCCCATTTTTTAATTGGATTATTTGCTTTTTGTTTGTTGAGGTGTGTGAGCTCTTTATATATTTTGGATGTAAATCCTTTATCAGATCTGTCATTTATGAATATGTTCTCCCATACTGTAGGATACCTTTTTGTTCTACTGATGGTATCCTTTGCTGTACAGAAGCTTTTTAACTTTATATAGTCCCACTTGTTCATTTTTCCCTTTGTTTCCCTTGCCCGGGGAGATATGTTTATGAAGAAGTCACTCATGTTTATGTCCATGAGATTTTTGCCTATGTTTTTTCTAAGAGTTTTATGGTTTCATGACTTACATTCAGGTCTTTGATCCATTCTGAGTTTACTTTTGTGTATGGGGTTAAGACAGTGATCCAGTTTCATTCTCTTACATGTACCTGTCCAGTTTTGCCAGCACCATCTGTTGAAGAAACTGTCATGTCCCCAGTGTATGTCCATGGCTCCTTTATCGAATATTAATTGGCCATATATGTTTGGGTTAATGTCTGGAGACCCTATTCTGTTCCACTGGTCTGTGGATCTGTTCTTGTGCCGGTCCCAAATTGTCTTGATTACTGTGGCTTTGTAGTAGAGCTTGAAGGTGGGGAGCGAGACCCCCCACTTTATTCTTCCTTCTCAGGATTGCGTTAGGTATTCAGGATCTTTGATGGTTCTATATGAATTTTTGAACTATTTGTTCCAGTTCATTGAAGAATGCTGTTGGTAATTTGATTGGGATTGCATCGAATCTGTATATTGCTTTGGGCAGGATGGCCATTTTGAGATATTAATTCATCCTAGCCAGGAACATGGGATGAGTTTCCATTTGTTAGTGACCTTTTTAATTTCTCTTAAGAGTGTCATGTAGTTTTCAGGGTATAGGTCTTTCAGTTCCTTGGTTAGGTTTATTCCTAGGTATTTTATTCTTTTTGATGCTATTGTGAATGGAATTGTTTTCCTGATATCTCTTTCTATTAGTTCATTGTTAGTGTATAGGAAAGCTACAAATTTCTGTGTGTTAATTTTTTATCCTGCAACTTTGCTGAATTCTGATACTAGTTCTAGTAATTTTGCAGTAGAGTCTTTAGGGTTTTTTATGTACAATATCATGTCATCTGCAAATAGTGACAGTTTGACTTCTTCTTTACCAGTGTGGATTACTTCTATTTCTTTGTTTTGTCTGATTGCCGTGGCTAGGACCTCCAGTACCACGTTGAATAACAGTGGGGAGAGTTGGCATCCCTGTCTTGTTCTTGATCTAAGAGGAAAAGCTTTCAGCCTCTCACTGTTCAGTATGATGTTAACTGTGGGTTTATGATATATGGCCTTTATTATGTTGAGGTACTTGCCCTCTATGCCCATTTTGTTGAGAGTTTTTTTTTTTGAGAGGGCATCTCTCATATTTATTGATCATATGGTTGTTAACAACAATAAAATTCTGTATAGGGGACTCAATGCACAATCATTAATCAACCCCATGCCTAATTCTCTACAATCTCCAATCTTCTGAAGCATAATGAACAAGTTTTTACATGGTGAACAAGTTCTTACATAGTGAGGAAGTTCTTACATGGTGAACAGTGCAAGGGCAGTCATCACAGAAACTTTCGGTTTTGATCACGCATCATGAACTATAAATAATTAGGTCGATTATGATTATTCATTTGATTTTTATACTTGATTTATATGTGAATCCTGCATTTCTCCCTTATTATTATTATTATTATTATTATTATTATTATTTTTAATAAAATGCTGAAGTGGTAGGTAGATGCAAGCTAAAGGTAGAAAACATAGTTTAGTGCTGTAAGAGGGCAAATGTAGATGATCAGGTGTGTGCCTATAGACTAAGTATTAATCCAAGCTAGACAAGGGCAACAAAACGTCCACAGATGCAGAAGATTTCTCTCAAAAGAGGTGGGGGGGAGGTTCTAAGCCTCACCTCTATTGATCCCCAATTTCTCACCTGATGGCCCCCCTGCGACTGTGCCTGTCTTAGGTTGTTCCTCCCTTGAGGAATCTTACCCATCTCTGGCTAACCAGTCATCTTCCGGGGCCAAACAGGGAAATGTATAGTTGGTAAGTGAGAGAGAAGCAATATTGTTTGAAAAGGTTAGCTTTCTACTTTTTTGCAGATTTATGCCCTGTGGCTTCTATGCCCAGCATTTGTCTTGAGGTATCTTTACCACTTGGAAGAATTATGATACTCGTTAATTTGGATATGAGGCACGAATTCTACTTAGGGGTTGTAATTATGAAGGAAGAAGAGAAGCTGTAGAAGTAGCAGGTGGAAGAAAACCTGGGAAGATTGATTATTTCTTTGACATATCTTCTTGTAGAGTAACTTCAGCATGGATAGGGTTTAAACTACTAATTAAATTGTGCGCACACATTAACAGAATAGGAATACAGTTATGTAACCAAAGCATACCTGTAATTACCAGCCATCTCCAGTGAAACCAAGAAAACCAGTTAGGCACCTTAGGCATTTGTGAAAACTTATCTATGATATGGTGGATATTGTCCAACTGAACTTGAACAGTCTTAGAGAATTCAGATAAATTAAAACAACCCATTCCTGGGGACTGTTCACATCCCATATGTTCTTTTAAGAGTAAATAGCCTGTAGTTTTAAGATTTTGGAGTGCTACAATGTGCACTTCTCCTAATTCTTGGTTGAGTTCCAACAGTATAGAACCAGTCAAATTTGTTGTTTTACTGTATGCACAGGCCAGCTTAGATATCTCCTTCATCATTCCCATGGCAAGTCCAGGAATTGGTGGGATGAGTGCATCTACACCTGTGGCAGTGCGTGGATTTTTGTTGGGATTTTTTTGCTGATCATCTTCTGGCATGAGTCTTCCTGAGAGTGCTGCTGTTGGAAGTTCTTTTTCATATCATATCTTAGTTCATTTTCGGGGTAGCCAAATTAGGCTTTGATCCTCTGTACAAACACAAACAGACACTTTGCCTACACTTTTATATGCCCTTTATATCATTGTGTAGAACTCATTGGAGGTCACCACACAGGAACTGCTTTTTTTTTTTTTTTTATCATTAATCTACACTTACATGACGAATACTTTGTTTACTAGGCTCTCCCCTATGCCAGGTCCCCCCTATATACTCCTTTACAGTCACTGTCCATCAGCGTAGCAAAATGTTGTAGAATCACTACTTGTCTTCTCTGTGTTGTACAGCCCTCCCCTTTCTCCCACCCCCCTATGGATGCTAATCTTAATACCCCCCTTTTTCTCCCCCACTTATCCCTCCCTACCCACCCATCCTCCCCAGTCCCTTTCCCTTTTGTACCTGTTAGTCCATTCTTGAGTTCTGTGATTCTGCTGCTGTTGTGTTCCTTCAATTTTTCCTTTGTTCTTGTACTCCACAGATGAGTGAAATCATTTGGTATTTCTCTTTCTGTGCTTGGCTTGTTTCACTGAGCATAATACCCTCCAGCTCCATCCATGTTGCTGCAAATGGTAGGATTTGCCCTTTTCTTATGGCTGAGTAGTATTCCATTGTGTATATGTACCACATATTCTTAATCCATTCATCTATAGATGGACATTTAGGTTGCTTCCAATTCTTGGCTATTGTAAATAGTGCTGCAATAAACATATGGGTGCATTGGTCTTTCTCATACTTGATTGCTGCATTGTTAGGGTAAATTCCTAGGAGTGCAATTCCTGGGTCAAATGGTATGTCTGTTTTGAGCATTTTGATGTACCTCCATACTGCTTTCCACAATGGTTGATCTAATTTATATTCCCACCAGCAGTGTAGGAGGGTTCCCCTTTCTCCACAGCCTGGCCAACATTTGTTGTTGTTTGTCTTTTGGATGGCAGCCATCCTTACTGGTGTGAGGTGATACCTCATTGATGATAGTTTTAATTTGCATTTCTCTGATAATTAGCGATGTGGAGCATCTTTTCATGTGTCTGTTGGCCATCTGTATTTGTTTTTTGGAGAACTGTCTGTTCAGTTCCTCTGCCCATTTTTTAATTGGGTTATTTGTTTTTTGTTTGTTGAGGCGTGTGAGCTCTTTATATATTATGGACGTCAAGCCTTTATTGGATGTGTCATTTTCAAATATATTCTCCCATACTGTAGGGTTCCTTTTTGTTCTACTGATGTTGTCTTTTGCTGTACAGAAGCTTTTCAGCTTTATATAGTCCCACTTGTTCATTTTTGCTGTTGTTTTCCTTGCCCGGGGAGATATGTTCAAGAAGAGGTCACTCATGTTTATGTCTAAGAGGTTTTTGCCTATGATTTCTTCCAAGAGTTAAAAGGTTTCATGACTTACATTCAGGTCTTTGATCCATTTTGAGTTTACTTTTGTATATGGGGTTAGACAATGGTCCAGTTTCATTCCCGTACATGTAGCTGTCCAGTTTTGCCAGCACCATCTGTTGAAGAGACTGTCATTTCGCCATTGTATGTCCATGGCTCCTTTATCAAATATTAATTGACCATATATGTCTGGGTTAATATCTGAATTGTCTAGTCTGTTCCATTGGTCTGTGGCTCTGTTCTTGTGCCAGTACCAAATTGTCTTGATTACTATGGCTTTATAGTAGAGCTTGAAGTTGGGGAGTGAGATCCCCCCTACTTTATTCTTCTTTCTCAGGATTGCTTTGGCTATTCGGGTTCTTTGGTGGTTCCATATGAATTTTTGAATTATTTGTTCCAGTTCACTGAAGAATGTTGCTGGTAGTTTCATAGGGATTGCATCAAATCTGTATATTGCTTTGGGCAGGATGGCCATTTTGACGATATTAATTCTTCCTAGCCACGAGCATGGGATGAGTTTCCATTTGTTAGTGTCCCCTTTAACTTCTCTTAAGAGTGACTTGTAGTTTTCACAGTTATAAGTCTTTCACTTCTTTGGTTAGGTTTATTCCTAGGTATTTTATTTTTTTTGATGCAATTGTGAATGGAGTTGTTTTCCTGATTTCTCTTTCTGTTGGTTCATTGTTAGTGTATAGGAAAGCCACAGATTTCTGTGTGTTGATTTTGTATCCTGCAACTTTGCTGTATTCCGATATCAGTTCTAGTAGTTTTGGGGTGGAGTCTTTATGGTTCTTTATGTATAGTATCATGTCATCTGCAAATAGTGACAGTTTAACTTCTTCTTTACCAATCTGGATTCCTTGTATTTCTTTGTTTTGTCTGATTGCCGTGGCTAGGACCTCCAGTACTATGTTAAATAACAGTGGGGAGAGTGGGCATCCCTGTCTAGTTCCTGATGTCAGAGGAAATGCTTTCAGCTTCTCGCTGTTCAGTATAATGTTGGCTGTGGGTTTATCATAGATGGCATTTATTATGTTGAGGTACTTGCCCTCTATTCCCATTTTTCTTAGAGTTTTTATCATGAACGGATGTTGAACTTTGTCAGATGCTTTTTCAGCATCTATGGAGATGATCATGTGGTTTTTGTCTTTGTTTTTTTTGATGTGGTGGATGATGTTGATGGACTTTCGAATGTTGTGCCGTACTTGCATCCCTGGGATGAATCCCACTTGGTCATGGTGTGTGATCCTTTTGATGTATTGTTGAATTCGGTTTGCTAAAATTTTGTTGAGTATTTTTGCATCTACGTTCATCAGGGATATTGGTCTGTAGTTTTCTTTTTTGGTGGTGTCTTTGCCTGGTTTTGGTATTAGGGTGATGTTAGCTTCATAGAATGAATTTGGGAGTATCCCCTCCTCTTGTATTTTTTGGAAAACTTTAAGGAGAATGGGTATTATGTCTTCCCTGTATGTCTGATAAAATTCCGAGGTAAATCCATCTGGCCCGGGGGTTTTGTTCTTTGGTAGTTTTTTGATTACCGCTTCAATTTCGTTGCTGGTAATTGATCTGTTTAGATTTTCTGTTTCTTTTTGGGTCAGTCTTGGAAGGTTGTATTTTTCTAGGAAGTTGTCCATTTCTCCTAGGTTTCCCAGATTGTTAGCATATAGGTTTTCATAGTATTCTCTAATAATTCTTTGTATTTCTGTGGGGTCCGTCGTGATTTTTCCTTTCTCGTTTCTGATACTGTTGATTTGTGTTGACTCTCTTTTCTTCTTAATAAGTCTGGCTAGAGGCTTATCTATTTTGTTTATTTTCTCGAAGAATCATCTCTTAGTTTCATTGATTTTTGCTATTGTTTTATTCTTCTCAATTTTATTTATTTCTTCTTTGATCTTTATTATGTCCCTCCTTCTGCTGACCTTAGGCCTCATTTGTTCTTCTTTTTCCAATTTCGATAATTGTGACATTAGACCGTTCATTTGGGCTTGTTCTTCCTTTTTTTTTAAAATAATTATTTTTTATTGAAGGGTAGTTGACGCACAGTATTACATTACATTAGTTTCAAGTGTACAACACAGTGGTAGAACATTTATATACATAATTCTAGGTTTCAACTATCACCCTACCAAGCTGTTACAATATCTTGACTATATTCCTTATGCTATACATTACATCCCGGTTACTTATTTATTTTACCATTGGAAGTCTGTCCTTTTTTTTTTTTTTTTTTTTTTTTGTGAGGGCATCTCTCATATTTATTGATCAAATGGTTGTCAACAACAATAAAATTCTGTATAGGGGAGTCAATGCTGAATGCACAATCATTAATCCACCCCAAGCCTAATTTTCGTCAGTCTCCAATCTTCTGAGGCATAACAAACAAGTTCTTACATGTAGAACAAATTGTTACCTAATGAATAAGTTACATAGTGAACAGTACAAGGGCAGTCATCACAGAAACTTTCGGTTTTGCTCATGCATTATGAACTCTAAACAGTCAGTTCAAATATGAATACTCATTTGGTTTTTATACTTGATTTATATGTGGATACCACATTTCTCTCTTTATTATTATTATTTTTAATAAAATGCTGAAGTGGTAGGTAGATACAAGATAAAGGTAGAAAACATAGTTTCGTGTTGTAAGAGAGCAAATGTAGATGATCAGGTGTGTGCCTGTAGACTATGTGTTAATCCAAGCTAGACCAGGGCAGTAAAACATCCACGTATGCAGAAGATTTCTCTCAGAACAGGGGGGGTGAGGTTCTAAGCCTCACCTCTGTTGATCCCCAATTTCTCACCTGATGGCCCCCCTGCGACTGTGCCTGTCTTAGGTTGTTCCTCCCTTGAGGAATCTTACCCGTCTCTGGCTAACCAGTCATCTTCCGGGGCCATACAGGGAAATGTGAAGTTGGTAAGTGAGAGGGAAGCCTTATTGTTTGAAAAGGTTAGCTTTTTACTTCTTTGCATATTTATGCCCTGTGGCTTCTATGCCCAGCATTTGTCTTGAGGTATCTTTACCACTTGGAAGAATTATGATACTCGGTAAATTTGATATGAGGCACAAATTCTATTTAAGGGTTGTAATTAGGAAGGAAGAAGAAAAGCTATAGAAGTAGCAGACGGAAGAAAACATGGGAAGATTGATTATTTCTTTGACATATCTTCTTATAGAGTAACTTCAGCATATATAGGTTTTAAGCTACTACTTAAATTGCGCACACACATTAACATAATAGGAGTATAGTTACATAACCAAAGCATATCTGTAATTACCAGCCATCTCCAGTGAAACCAAGAAAACCATTAAGGCACCTTAGGCATTTGTGAAAACTTATCTATGATATGGTGGTTATTGTCCAACTGAACTTGAACAGTCTGAGAGAAATCAGACAAATTAAAACAACCCATTCCTGGGGACTGTTCACATGCCATATGTTCTTTTAACAGTAAATAGTCTGTAGTTGTAAGAGTTTGGAGCGCTACAATTTGCACTTCTCCAAATTCTTGGTTGAGTTCCAACAGTATAGAACCAAATTTGTTGTTTTACTGTATGCACAGGCCAGCTTAGATATCTTCTTCCTCATTCCCATGGCAAGTCCAGGAACTGGTGGGATGAGTGCATCTACAGCTGTAGCAGTGCGTGGATCTTTGTTGGGGTTTTTTGATGATCATCTTCTGGCATGAGTCTTCCAGAGAGTGCAGATGTTGGAAGTTCTTTTTCATATCGTATCTTAGTTCATTTTCGGGGTAGCCCAATTAGGCTTTGATCCTCTGTATAAACACAAACAGACCCTTTGCCTACACTTTTATATGCCCTTTATACCCTTGTGTAGAACTCGTTGGAGGTTACCACACAGGAACTGCCCTTTTTTTTTTTTTTTTTTGCTTTGTTTTTGGTATCACTAATCTACACTTACATGACGAATATTATGTTTACTAGGCTCTCCCCTATACCAGGTCTCCCCTATAAACCCCTTTACAGTCACTGTCCATCAGCATAGCAAAATGTTGTAGAATCACTACTTGCCTTCTCTGTGTTGTACAGCCCTCCCTTTTCTCCTACCCCCCCATGTATGTTAATCTTAATACCCCCCTACTTCTCCCCGCCTTATCCCTCCCTATCCACCCATCCTCCCAGGCCCTTTCTCTTTGGTACCTGTTAGTCCATTCTTGAGTTCTGTGATTCTGCTGCTGTTTTGTTCCTTCAGTTTTTCCTTTGTTCTTATATTCCACAGATACGTGAAATCATTTGGTATTTCTCTTTCTCCACTTGGCTTGTTTCACTGAGCATAATACCCTCTAGCTCCATCCATGTTGCTGCAAATGATTGGATTCACCCTTTTCTTATGGCTGAGTAGTATTCCATTGTGTATATGTACCACATCTTCTTTATCCATTCATCTATTGATGGACATTTAGGTTGCTTCCAATTCTTGGCTATTGTAAATAGTGCTGCAATAAACATAGGGGTGCATCTGTCTTTCTCAAACTTGATTGCTGCGTTCTTAGGGTAAATTCCTAGTAGTGCAATTCCTGGGTCAAATGGTAAGTCTGTTTTGAGCATTTTGATATACCTCCATACTGCTTTCCACAATGGTTGAACAAGTTTACATTCCCACCAGCAGTGTAGGAGGGTTCCCCTTTCTCCACAGCCTCGCCAACATTTGTTGTTGTTTGTCTTTTGGATGGCAGCCATCCTTACTGGTGTGAGGTGATACCTCATTATAGTTTTAATTTGCATTTCTCTGATAATTAGCAATGTGGAGCATCTTTTCATGTGTCTCTTGGCCATCTGTATTTCTTTTTTGGAGAACTGTCTGTTTAGTTCCTCTGCCCATTTTTTAATTGGGTTATTTGTTTTTTGTTTGTTGAGGCATGTGAGCTCCTTATATATTCTGGATGTCAAGCCTTTATCGGATGTGTCATTTTCAAATATATTCTCCCATACTGTAGGGATCCTTCTTGTTCCATTGATGGTGTCTTTTGCTGTACAGAAGCTTTTCAGCTTAATATAGTCCCACTTACTCATTTTTGCTGTTGTTTTCCTTGCCCGGGGAGATATGTTCAAGAAGAGGTCACTCATGTTTATGTCTAAGAGGTTTTCGCCTATGTTTTCTTCCAAGAGTTTAATGGTTTCATGGCTTACATTCAGGTCTTTGATCCATTTTGTGTTTACTTTTGTATATGGGGTTAGACAATGGTCCAGTTTCATTCTCCTATATGTAGCTGTCCAGTTTTGCCAGCACCACCTGTTGAAGAGACTGTCATTTCGCCATTGTATGTCCATGGCTCCTTTATCAAATATTAATTGACCATATATGTCTGAGTTAATGTCTGGATTGTCTAGTCTGTTCCATTGGTCTGTGGCTCTGCTCTTGTGCCAGTACCAAATTGTCTTGATTACTTTGGCTTTATAGTAGAGCTTGAAGTTGGGGAGTGAGTTCCCCCCTACTTTATTCTTCTTTCTCAGGATTGCTTTGGCTATTCGGGGTCTTTGGTGGTTCCATATGAATTTTTGAATTATTTGTTCCAGTTCACTGAAGAATGTTGCTGGTAGTTTCATAGGGATTGCATCAAATCTGTATATTGCTTTGGGCAGGATGGCCATTTTGACGATATTAATTCTTCCTAGCCACGAGCATGGGATGAGTTTCCATCTGTTAGTGTCCCCTTTAATTTCTCTTAAGAGTGACCTGTAGTTTTCAGAGTATAAGTCTTTCACTTCTTTGGTTAGGTTTATTCCTAGGTATTTTATTTTTTTTGATGCAATTGTGAATGGAGTTGCTTTCCTGATTTCTCTTTCTGTTGGTTCATTGTTAGTATATAGGAAAGCTACACATTTCTGTGTGTTGATTTTGTATCCTGCAACTTTGCTGTATTCCGATATCAGTTCTAGTAGTTTTGGGGTGGAGTCTTTAGGGTTTTTTATGTACAGTATCATGTCATCTGCAAATAGTGACAGTTTAACTTCTTCTTTACCAATCTGGATTCCTTGTATTTCTTTATTTTGTCTGATTGCCATGGCTAGGACCTCCAGTACTATGTTAAATAACAGTGGAGAGAGTGGGCATCCCTGTCTAGTTCCCGATCTCAGAGGAAATGCTTTCAGCTTCTCGCTGTTCAATATAATGTTGGCTGTGGGTTTATCATAGATGGCCTTTATTATGTTGAGGTACTTGCCCTCTATTCCCATTTTGCTGAGAGTTTTTAACATGAATGGATGTTGAACTTTGTCAAATGCTTTTTCAGCATCTATGGAGATGATCATGTGGTTTTTGTCTTTCTTTTTGTTGATGTGGTGGATGATGTTGATGGACTTTCGAATGTTATACCATCCTTGCATCCCTGGGATGAGTCCCACTTGGTCATGGTGTATGATCCTTTTGATGTATTTTTGAATTCGGTTTGCTAATATTTTGTTGAGTATTTTTGCATCTATGTTCATCAGGGATATTGGTCTGTAGTTTTCTTTTTTGGTGGGGTCTTTGCCTGGTTTTGGTATTAGGGTGATGTTAGCTTCATAGAATGAGTTTGGGAGTATCCCCTCCTCCTCTATTTTTTGGAAAACTTTAAGGAGAATGGGTATTATGTCTTCTCTGTATGTCTGATAAAATTCCGAGGTAAATCCATCTGGCCCGGGGGTTTTGTTCTTTTGTAGTTTTTTGATTACCGCTTTAATTTCGTTGCTGGTAATTGGTCTGTTTAGATTTTCTGTTTCTTCCTTGTTCAATTTTGGAAGGTTATATTTTTCTAGGAAGTTGTCCATTTCTCCTAGGTTTCCCAGCTTGTTAGCATATAGGTTTTCATAGTATTCTCCAATAATTCTTTGCATTTCCGTGGGGTCCGTCGTGATTTTTCCTTTCTCTTTTCTGATACTGTTGATTTGTGTTGACTCTCTTTTCTTCTTATTAAGTCTGGCTAGAGGCTTATCTATTTTGTTTATTTTCTCAAAGAACCAGCTCTTGGTTTCATTGATTTTTGCTATTGTTTTATTCTTCTCAATTTTATTTATTTCTTCTCTGATCTTTATTATGTCCCTCCTTCTGCTGACCTTAGGCCTCATCTGTTCTTCTTTTTCCAATTTCGATAATTGTGACATTAGACCATTCATTTGGGATTGCTCTTCCTTTTTTAAATATGCTTGGATTGCTATATACTTTCCTCTTAAGACTGCTTTTGCTGTGTCCCACAGAAGTTGGGGCTTAGTGTTGTTGTTGTCATTTGTTTCCATATATTGCTGGATCTCCATTTTGATTTGGTCATTGATCCATTGATTATTTAGGAGCGTGTTGTTAAGCCTCCATGTGTTTGTGAGCCTCTTTGCTTTCTTTGTACAGTTTATTTCTCGTTTTATGCCTTTGTGGTCTGAAAATTTGTTTGGTAGGATTTCAATCTTTTGGAATTTTCTGAGGCTCTTTTTGTGGCCTAGAATGTGGTCTATTCTGGAGAATGTTCCATGTGCACTTGAGAAGAATGTATATCCCGCTGCTTTTGGATGTAGAGTTCTATAGATGTCTATTAGGTCCATCTGCTCTACTGTGTTGTTCAGTGCTTCCGTGTCCTTACTTATTTTCTGCCCAGTGGATCTATCCTTTGGGGTGAGTGGTGTGTTGAAGTCTCCTAGAATGAATGCATTGCAGTCTATATCCCCCTTTAGTTCTGTTAGTATTTGTTTCACATATGCTGGTGCTCCTGTGTTGGGTGCATATATATTTAGAATGGTTATATCCTCTTGTTTGACTGAGCCCTTTATCATTATGTAGTGTCCTTCTTTATCTCTTGTTACTTTCTTTGTTTTGAAGTCTATTTTGTCTCATATTAGTACTGCAACCTCTGCTTTCTTCTCACTGTTGTTTGCTTGAAATATGTTTTTCCATCCCTTGACTTTTAGTCTGTACATGTCTTTGGGTTTGAGGTGAGTTTCTTGTAAGCAGCATATAGATGGGTCTTGCTTTTTTATCCATTCTGTTACTCTGTGTCTTTTGATTGGTGCATTCAACCCATTAACATTTAGGGTGACTATTGAAAGATATGTACTTATTGCCATTGCAGGCTTTAAATTCGTGGTTACCAAAGGTTCAAGGTTAGCCTCTTTAGTATCTTACTGCCTAACTTAGCTCGCTTATTGAGCTGTTATATACACTGTCTGGAGATTCTTTTCTTCTCTCCCTTCTTGTTCCTCCTCCTCGATTCTTCATATGTTGGGTGTTTTGTGCTGTGCTCTTTCTAGGAGTGCTCCCATCTAGAGCAGTCCCTGTAAGATGTTCTGTAGAGGTGGTTTGTGGAAAGCAAATTCCCTCAGCTTTTGTTTGTCTGGGAATTGTTTAATCCCACCATCATATTTGAATGATAGTCGTGCTGGATACAGTATCCTTGGTTCAAGGCCCTTCTGTTTCATTGTATTAAATATATCATGCTATTCTCTTCTGGCCTGTAGGGTTTCTGTTGAGAAATCTGACGTTAGCCTGATGGGTTTCCCTTTATAGGTGACCTTTTTCTCTCTAGCTGCCTTTAACACTCTTTCCTTGTCCTTGATCTTTGCCATTTTAATTATTATGTGTCTTTGTGTTGCCCTTCTTGGATCCTTTCTGTTGGGGGTTCTGTGTATTTCCGTGGTCTGTTCGATTACTTCCTCCCCCAGTGTGGGGAAGTTTTCAGCAATTATTTCTTCTAAGATACTTTCCATCTCTTTTCCTCTCTCTTCTTCTTCTGGGACCCCTATAATACGGATATTGTTCCTTTTGGATTGGTCACACAGTTCTCTTAATATTGTTTCATTCCTGGAGATCCTTTTGTCTCTCTCTATGTCAGCTTCTATGCGTTCCTGTTCTCTGATTTCAATTCCATCAATGGCCTCTTGCATTCTGTCCATTCTGCTTATAAACCCTTCCAGAGTTTGTTTCATTTCTGCGATCTCCTTTCTGGCATCTGTGATCTCCTTCCGGACTTCATCCCATTTCTCTTGCGTATTTCTCTGCATCTCTGTCAGCATGTTTATGATTCTTATTTTGAATTCTTTTTCAGGGAGACTGGTTAGGTCTGTCTCCTTCTCTGGTGTTGTCTCTGTGATCTTTGTCTGCCTGTAGCTTTGCCTTTTCATGGTGATAGGAATAGTCTGCAGAACTGGGACGAGTGACGGCTGGAAGGACTTCCTTTCTTGTTGGTTTGTGGCCCTCCTCTCCTGGGAGAACAGCGACCTCTAGTGGCTTGTGCTGCGCAGCTGCGCGCAGACAGGGTTTCTGCTTCCTGCCCGGCTGCTATGGAGTTAATCTCCGCTGTTGCTGTGGGCGTGGCCTGGCTCGGGCAGCTACTCCAAAATGGTGGAGTCGCGTTTTAGCGGGAGCTGCTGGGAGGCTATTTATCTCCGTAAGGGGCCTCCCTGCTCCCTGCAGCCCAGGGGTTAGGGTGCCCAGAGATCCCGAATTCCCTACCTCTGGATTAAGTGACCCGCCCTGCCCCTTTAAGACTTCCAAAAAGCACCCGCCAAAACAAAACAACGCCCACCAAAAAAAATAAAGAAAAAAAAATTTTTTTAATTAAAAAAAAAAAAAAAGTTGGTCGTTCGTTTTTCTTTATTCTGCGGTGCCAGCCTCAGGCCTCTGCTCACCGGTCTTTCTGCCCTGTTTCCCTAGTATTGGGGTCCCTATCCCTTTAAGACTTCCAAAAAGCGCTCGCCAAAACAAAACAGCGAAAAAGCAAAAAAAAATGGTTGCGCGCTTTTCTTATGCCCCCTGTCGCCCAGCCTCCAGTGCCTGCTCACTGTTCTTGCTGCCCTGTTTTCCTAGTATCGAGCGCCCTGCACTCTGGCCCGGATGGCTGGGGCTGGGTGTTCGGCAGTGCTGGGCTCCGTCTCCCTCCCGCTCTGCCTGCTCTTCTCCCGCCGGGAGCTGGGGGGAGGGGCGCTCGGCTCCCGCGGGGCCGGGGCTTGTATCTTACCCCCTTCGCGAGGCGCTGGGTTCTCTCAGGTGCAGATGTGGTCTGGATATTGTCCTGTGTCCTCTGGTCTTTATTCTAGGAAGGGTTGTCTTTGTTATATTTTCATAGATAGTTGTTTTGGGAGGAGATTTCCGCTGCTCTACTCACGCCGCCATCTTCTGCCCCTCCTTGTTCTTCCTTTTTAAAATATGCTTGGATTGCTATGTAGTTTCCTCTTAAGACTGCTTTTGCTGTGTCCCACAGAAGTTGGGGCTTAGTGTTGTTGTTGTCGTTTGTTTCCATATATTGCTGGATCTCCATTTTGATTTGGTCATTGATCAAATGATTATTTAGGAGCGTGTTGTTAAGTCTCCATGTGTTTGTGAGCCTTTTTGCTTTCTTTGTACAGTTTTTTTCTAGTTTTATGCCTTTGTGGTCTGAAAAGTTGGTTGGTAGGATTTGAATCGTTTTGAATTTACTGAGTCTCTTTTTGTGGCCTAGTATGTGCTCTATTCTGGAGAATGTTCCCTGTGCACTTGAGAAGAATGTGTATCCTGTTGCTTTTGGATGTAGAGTTCTGTAGATGTCTATTAGGTCCATCTGTTCTAGTGTGTTGTTCAGTGCCTCTGTGTCCTTACTTATTTTATGTCTGTTGGATCTGTCCTTTGGCGTGAGTGGTGTTTTGAAGTGTCCTAGAATGAATGCATTGCATTCTATTTCCTCCTTTAGGTCTGTTAATATTTGTTTCAGGTATCCTGGTGCTCCTGTATTGGGTGCATATATATTTATAATGGTTATATCCTCTTGATGGACTGAGCCCTTTATCATTATGTAATGTCCTTCTTTGTCTTTTGTTACTTTCTTTATTTTGAAGTCTGTTTTGTCTGATACCAGAATCGCAACACCTTCTTTCTTCTCTCTGTTGTTTGCTTGAAATATCTTTTTCCATCCCTTAACTTTAAGTCTGTGCGTGTCTTTGGGTTTGAGGTGAGTCTTTTGTAAGCAGCATATGGATGAATCTTGCTTTTTTATCCATTCTATTACTCTTGTCTTTTGATTGGTACATTTAGTCCATTTACATTTAGGGTGATTATTGAAAGGTATGAATTTATTGCCATTGCTGGCTTTAAGTTTGTGGTTACCAAAGGTTCAGGGTTAGCTTCTTTACTATCTTACTGTCTAACTTAACTCGCTTGTTGAGCTATTATAAACGCGGTCTGATGATTCTTTATTTCTCTCCCTTCTTATTCCTCCTCCTCCCTTCTTCATATGTTGGGTGTTTTGTTCTGTGGTCTTTTTAGGAGTGCTCCCATCTAGAGCAGTCCCTGTAGGATGCCCTGAAGAGGTGGTTTGTGGGAGGCAAATTCCCTCAACTTTTGCTTGTATTGGAATTATTTAATCCCTCCTTCATGTTTAAATGATATTCGTGCTGGATACAGTAGTCTTGGTTCGAGGCCCTTCTGTTTCATTGCATTAAGTATATCATGCCATTCTCTTCTGGCCTGTAGGGTTTGTGTTGAGAAGTCTGATGATAGCCTGATGGGTTTTCCTTTGTAGGTTACCTTGTTTTCCTCTCTGGCTGCCTTTAATACTTTGTCCTTGTCTTTGATCTTTGCCATTTTAATTATTATGTTTCTTGGCGTTGCCCTCCTTGGATACCTTTTTATCAGAGTTCTGTGTACCTCTGTGGTCTGAGAGGCCATTTCTTTCCCTAGTTTCTGGAAGTTTTCGGCAATTATTTCTTCAAAGACATTTTCTATCCCTTTTTCTCCCTCTACTTCTTCTGGTATACCTATAATTCGTATATTGTTCCTTTTCTATTGGTCACTCAGCTCTTTTAAAATTCTTTCATTCCTGGAGATTCTTTTATCTCTCTCTGCATCAGCTTCTCTGCGTTCCTATTCTCTGTTTTCTAGTCCATTAATGGTCTCTTGCATCTCGTCCATTCTGTTTTGAAGTCCTTCCAGAGCTTGTTTTATTTCTGTATTCTCCTTCCTTAGTTCTTACATATTTCTCTGCAAGTCCATCTGCATGGTTATGTGTTTTGTTTTGAATTCTTTTTCAGGAAGATTGGCTAAATCTATCTCCCCAGGTTCCTTCTCAGGGGAAGATTTAGCAGATGCCGAAGCTGTCTGGGTTAGTCTTGTCTGGATCATATGTTTTTGCCTTTTCATGTTGACAGGTGCTATTGAGTGTCAGCTGGGAGGGCCAAAATTTTCACTTGCTAATGGCCTTTCTTTACTGGGACAACTGCGACCCCTAGTGGCTTGTGTTGGGTAATTGCGTGTAGAGTGGGTCTTTGTGTCTTGCCTGGCCGGAAGGGAGAAATTTCCCTTTCTGTGCGTGGAGTTTGTCTCAGGCTGCTTCTCTGCTTTCGCAGTGCCCGGAGGGGTAATGAATGGGGGAGCTGTTTGGCTGTTTACCTCCGTGAGGGGTTTCAGAGCTGATGCCCAGGGGGTTAGTGTGCCCGGTTTTCCCTGTAATTTCTAGCTGCTGGTCTATGACCTGTGTTGTTTCCGTCAAGCTGTTAAGTCCCTGTCCCTTTAAGACTTTCAAAAAGCACTGGCTTTTCTTTGTCTCAGGGGCATCAGCTTCGGCACCCGCTCAGAGGTCTTGTTGCCCTGTTTCCCCAGTATCCAGGTCCCCTTGCCCACGCACTGTGTCTGTGCTCTGGTGGGGGTGGCTGGGTCTGGGTGTTCAGCAGTCCTGGGCTCCATCTCTCTCCCGCTCTGCCTATTCTTCTCCCACCTGGAGCTGGGGGGAGGGGCGCTCGGGTCCCTCCGGTCCGGGGTTTGTATCTTACCCCTTTCACCAGTGGCTGGGTTCTCGCTGGTGTAACTGCAGTCTGGCCACTATCCTACGTCTTCTGGTCTCTCTTTTAGGACTAGTTGTGTTTGTTGTATTTTCAAAAGTATATATGTTTTTGGGAGGAGATTCCCACTGTCCTATTCACGCCGCCATGTTGGCTCCACCTCCGTTCTGTATTTCTTTTGGAGAACTGTCTGTTCAGTTACTCTGCCCATTTTTTATTTGGATTATTTGTTTTTTGTTTGTTGAGGCATGTGAGCTCTTTATATATTTTGGACGTCAAGCCTTTATCAGATCTGTCATTTACAAATATATTCTCCCATACTGTAGGGTACCTTTTTGTTCTATTGATGGTGTCTTTTGCTGTACAGATGCTTTTCAGCTTAATATAGTCCCACTTGTTCATTTTTGCTGCTGTTTTCCTTGCCCGGGGAGATATGTTCAAGAAGAGGTCACTCATGTTTATGTCTAAGAGGTTTTAGCCTGTGTTTTTTTCTAAGAGTTTTATGGTTTCGTGACTTACATTCAGGTCTTTGATCCATTTTGAATTTACTTTTGTGTATGGTGTTAGACAATGGTCCAGTTTCATTCTCTTACATGCAGCTCTCCAGTTTTGCCAGCACCATCTGTTGAAGAGACTGTCATTTCCCCATTGTATGTCCATGGCTCCTTTATGAAATACTAATTGACCATATATATTTGGGTTAATGTCTGGAGTCTCTAATCTGTTCCACTGGTCTGTGGCTCTGTTCTTGTGCCAGTACCAAATTGTCTTGATTACTGTGGCTTTGTAGTAGAGCTTGATGTTGGGGAGCGAGATCCCCCCACTTTATTCTTCTTTCTCAGGATTGCTTTGGCTATTCAGGGTCTTTGGTGTTTCCATATGAATTGTTGAACTATTTGTTCCAGTTCGTTGAAGAATGTTGCTGGTAATTTGATAGGGATTGCATCAAATCTGTATATTGCTTTGGGCAGGATGGCCATTTTGACGATGTTAATTCTTCCTAGCCACGAGCATGGGATGAGTTTCCATTTGTTAGTGACCTCTTTAATTTCTCCTAAGAGTGTCTTATAGTTTTCAGGGTATAGGTCTTTCACTTCTTTGGTTAGGTTTATTCCTAGGTATTTTATTCTTTTTGATGCAGGAATTCTTTTCCTGATTTCTCATTCTATTGGTTCATTGTTAGTGTATAGGAAAGCCACGGATTTCTGTATGTTAATTTTGTATCCTGCAACTTTGCTGTATTCCGATATCAGTTCCAGTAGTTTTGGAGTGTAGTCTTTAGGGTTTTTTATATACAGTATCATGTCATCTGTAAATAGTGACAGTTTAACTTCTTCTTTACCAATGTGGATTCCTTGTATTTCTTTGTTTTGTCTGATTGTCGTGGCTAGGACCTCCATTACTCTGTTAAATAACAGTGGGGAGAGTGGGCATCCCTGTCTTGTTCCCGATCTCAGAGGAAAAGCTTTCAGCTTCTCGCTGTTTAGTATAATGTTGGCTGTGGGTTTATCATATATGGCCTTTATTATGTTAGGGTACCTGCGCTCTATATCCATTTTGCTGATAGTTTTTTTCATGAATGGATGTTGCATTTTATCAAATTCTTTTTCAGCATCTATAGACATGATCATGTTGTTTTTGTCTTTCTTTTTGTTGATGTGGTGGATGATGTTGATGGATTTTCGAATGTTGTACCATACTTACGTCCCTGGGATGAATCCCTCTTCGTCATGGTGTATGATTCTTTTGATATATTTTTGAATTCAGTTTGCTAATATTTTATTGAGTATTTTTGCATCTGCATTCATCACGGATATTGGTCTGTAATTTTCTTTTTTTGGTGGGGTCTTTTCCTGGTTTTGGTATTAGGGTGATGTTGGCTTCATAGAATGAGTTTGGGAGTATTCCCTTGTCTTCTATTTTTTGGAATACTTTAAGGAGAATGGGTATTATGTCTTCTCTGTGTGTCTGATAAAATTCTGAGGTAAATCTGTCCACCAGGGGGTTTTGTTCTTGGGTAGTTTTTGATTACCGTTTCAGTTTCTTTGCTCGTAATTGGTTTGTTTAACTTTTGTGTTTCTTCCTTGGTCAGTCTTGGAAGGTTGTATTTTTCTAGGAAATTGTCCATTTCTTCTAGGTTTTCCATCTTGTTGGCATATAGGTTTTCATAGTAGTCTTTAATAATTCTTTGTATTTCTGTGGAGTCTGTCATGATTTTTCTGTTCTCATTTCTGATTCTGTTGATTTGTGTTGATTTGTTTGGCTAGAGGCTTATCTATTTTGTTTATTTTCTCAAAGAACCAGCTCTTGGTTTCATTGATTTTTTGCTGTTGTTTTATTCTTCTCAATTTTGTTTATTTCTTCTCTGTTCTTTATTATGTCCCTCTTTCTGCTGACTTTAGTCCTCATTTGTTCTTCTTTTTCCAGTTTCGATAATTGTGATGTTAGACTGTTCATTTGGGATTGTTCTTCCTTCTTCAGCTGTGCCTGGATCGCTATATACTTTCCTCTTAAGACTGCTTTCGCTGCATCCCAGAGAAGTTGGGGCTTAGTGTTGTTTTTGTCATTTGTTTCTATATATTTCTTGATCTCTATTTTAATTTGTTCATTTATCCATTGATTATTTAGGAGCATGTTATTAAGCCTCCATGTGTTTGTGAGCCTTTTTCTTTTCTTTGTAGAATTTATTTCTAGTTTTATACCTTTGTGGTCTGAAAAGTTGGTTAGTAGGATTTCAGTCTTTTGGAATTTACTGAGCTTCTTTTTGTGGCCTCGTATGTGTTCTATTCTGGAGAATGTCCCATGTGCACTTGAGAAGAATGTGTATCCTGTTGCTTTTGGATGTAGAGTTCTATAGATGTTTATTAGGTCCATCTGTTCTAGTGTGTTGTTCAGTGCCTCTGTGTCCTTACTTATTTTCTGTCTGGTGGATCTGTCCTTTGGGGTGAGTGGTGTGTTAAAGTCTCCAAAAATGAATGTATTGCATTCAGTTTACTCCTTTAATTCTGTTACTATTTGTTTCACATATATTGGTGATCCTGTATTGGGTGCATACATGTTTATAATGGTTATATCCTCTTGTTGGACTGAGCCCTTTATCATTATGTAATGTCCTTCTTTATCTTTTGTTACTTTCTTTATTTTGAGGTATATTTTGTCTGATACTAGTATTGCAACACCTGCTTTTTTCTCTCTTTTGTTTGCATGAAATATCTTTCTCCATCTCTTGACTTTTAATCGGTGTATGTCTTTGGGTTTGAAGTGAGTCTCTTGTAAACAGCATATAAGTGGGTCTTGCTTTTTTTTATCCATTCTATTACTCTGTGTCTTTTGATTGGTGCATTCAGTCCATTTACATTTAGGTTGATTATTGAAAGATATGTACTTATTGCCATTGCAGGCATCAGATTTGTGGTTACCAAAGGTTCAAGGTTAGCTTGTTTACTACCTTACTGTCTGACCTCCCTCGCTTATTGAGCTGTTATAAACACAGTCTGATGATTATTTCTTTCACTTCTTTTTCCTCCTCCTCCATTCTTCATATGTTGGGTGTTTTGTTCTCTGCTATTTTTAGGAGTGCTCCCATCTAGAGTAGTCCCTGTAAGATTCCATGTAGAGGTGGTTTGTGGTAGGCAATTTCCCTCAACTTTTGCTTATCTGGGAATTGTTTAATCCCTCCTTCTTATTTAAATGATAATTGGGCTGGATACAGTATCCTTGGTTCAAGGCCTTTCTGTTTCATTGCATTAAAGATATCATGCTATTCTCTTCTCGCCTGTAAAGTTTCTGTTGAGAAGTCTGATGATAGCCTGATGGGTTTTCTTTTGTAGGTGACCTTTTTTCTCTCTCTGGCTGCCTTTACTACTCTGTGCTTGTCCTAGATCTTTGCAGTTTTAATTATTATTTGTCTTGGTGTTGTCCTCTTTGGATCCCATCTCTCTGGAGTTCTGTGTGCCTCCGTAGTCTGAGGTACTATTTCCTCCCCTTGTTTGGGGAAGTTCTCAGGAATTATTTCTTCAAAGACACTTTCTATCCCTTTTTATCGCTCTTCTTCCTCTAGTACCCGTATAATGCAGATATTGTTCCTTTTGGATTGGTCACACAGTTCTCTTAATATTGTTTCATTCCTGAAGATCCTTTTATTTCTCTCTGTATCAGCTTCTATGCATTCCTGTTCTTTGGTTTCTATTCCATTGATGGCCTTTTGTATCTTATCCATTCTGCTTATAAATCCTTCCAGAGTTTGTTTCACTTCTGTAATCTCCCTCTGGACATCTGTGATCTCCCTCTGGTTGTCTGTAATCTCCCTCCGGACTTCATCCCTTAGCTCTTGCATATTTCTCTTCAGCTCTGTCAGCATGTTTATGATTTTTATTTTGAATTCTTTTTCAGGGAGACTGGTTAGGTCTGCCTCTGCAGACCCCTTCTTAGGTGTAACTGTCTTGGTCTGGGCCAGATTTTTTTGCCTTTTCATGGTGATTGCAGTGGCTGTAGGCAGGTTGCGGATGTGTCAGCTGGGAGAAGAAAGTCCTTTCCTGCTTACTGGATGCTTTGCCCTTCTCCACTGCCTGTGATAGCTACCTGCACTCCTGGAGCAGCCACCGGGTTAATCTCCTAAGCTGCTGTGCGCGGGGTGTCCGTCAGAGTAGCACGGAGTCCTGCGGGGAGTGGCAGGCACGCCAGGTGCACTCCTCCGTGCTAGCAGCAGCCCTGCCGGGCAGCTGTGTGACAGCAGCGGCCTTTGTGCCTGGCCTGGGCTGCTGTGCGTTGGGCTGGGATTCCAGTCGGCTCCTGGGAGCGTGCCTGCTCCCTCTGGCTCTGCTGCTGGTGCACGCGGGGCTTTTCTGCACAGTTTTCAACCGGGCTGTGGCTTCACTGCTGCCAGTGTGTGCGAGCCGCGCCCGGGCTGATCGCTCGCGCCGCTGCAGGCTAGCCCTGCGGTGCATGGATCTACTCTCAGTTTCTTCTAGTGCTACCCCCCCTGGCGTGCGCTCCCAGTCTCCTGCTACTGGGCCCGTGTGTCGGGTTCCGCACCAGTTGGAGGAACGATTGGCAGGCTGCCTTGTCCTTTGAGGGGCTTCAGAGCTGCACTGCCTCTGTTTAGGGCGCCTGAGTTTCCCTGGTACTCCCAGCTGCCGGGACTACTTCGTCCAGCTATGGGGTCCCTGTCTCTTTAAGACTTGCAGAAAGCACTCGCTTTTCTTTTGTCTCAGGGGCGCCAGTTACCAGGACTTGCCTCCAGGTTTTGCTTTTCCGTTTCTCTAATATCCAGCAATCCGTGCACCTTGTGTCTGCGTTCCTGGTGTGGATTTCTAGAGCTGGTTGTTTAGCAGTCCTGGGCTTTCACTCCCTCCCCATTCTGACTGCTTTCTTCCCGCCGGGTTTTGGGGTGGGGGAGCGTTTGGGTCCCGCCTGGCCCCGGCTTGTATCTTACCCCCTTTGTGTGATGCTGAGTTCTCGCAGATGTAGATGTATCCTGGCTGTTGTACTGCATCCACTGGTGTCTCTTTTAGGAATAGTTGTATTTATTGTATTTTCATAAATATATATGTTTTTGGGAGGAGATTTCCTCTGAACTACTCACGCTGCCATCCCGTGATCCATGAACAAACATTTTTTTGTAAAAATTTAAACAAGTACAGTTGGCTCTTGAACAACAGGGGTTTGAAGTATGCAGTTCCACTTATTTGGAAATTCTTTTCAGTAATATATGGGAAAATTTTTTGGATGTTGATGATGTTTTGAGAAAACATTTTCTTCCAGATTATTGTAGGAATACAGTATATAATACACATAACATACAAAACATCTGTTAAGCAACTGTTTATGTTATCAGTAAGGCTCCCAGTCAACAGTAGGCCAGTAGTAAAGTTTTTTTGGGGGTCAAGAGTTATATGTGGATTTTCATCTGCATGGGGAGGGTGGTCAACACCCATAATCACTGTGTTTTTCAAGGTTCAACTGTATTTGCTTTTTCTCCTTACGTTTCACAAATTAAATATATTGTGCTACTTTTGCACCTTGCTTTTTTCAAGGTAACAGTATTAGAATTTGTTCCATGTCTGATGCTCTGTCTCTTCTTCAGCTGTATAAATGTATCATGATTTATCTAACGTTTAACATACAATATTTAGTGTTATGAAAAGGAAGCATACAGTGCTATCCACAAAATATAAAGATGCAAAATAATTTAATTTTATGCTGTGGCTGTTCAAAAGAGGGTTTTAACAGCTCCATTTATTGAGTGTGTGTGGGAACGCTGGGCTAAATTCTATTATTATTTAATTTTTTAATCTACTTTTTGAGATAAGATAGTATTTTCCCATTTTATCTTATACATATTATAGCCTTGCTACTAAAAAATGTAGTTCACAGACTATCAATGTCACCTCGGAGCTTGTTACAAATACAGAATCTCAGGCCCTATCAGAATCTGAATTTTAATAAGATCCTTTGGTGATTAGTATGCATATTACAGTTTGAGATGTTCTGCTTTGTGGGGTAAATACCCATATTCTCATTTTACAGATAAGGGACTGAGCCTTAAAAAGGTTCAACTGGTCCCAGGCTAATAAATATGGGAACCAGAAGCTGATCTCATGTTCATCTCCTTCCAGAGACTGCATGCCATAGCCTTCATATTATCCAGCTTGCCACAGGGGATGAACATGTGCAGGTCTGCTTTCAGGGGATAGAGAGGGAAAACAAATACTTTGTAGACCAAAAGAGCTGTCAAAACTTTGGTGTGAAGGTGATTTTGATATTTATCTTGTCTAACTTTCTCACTGTCTGGGTAAAGAAGGATTCAGAGAGATTTTGTTATTTTATTAGGTTAGCAGAAATAGAGAATGGCAAACCAGTTCTAGATCCTATGACTTCTGATTTTCTGTTTGTTCTCTTTCCTTAACATGAAGAGGGAACAGAAAAGAAAAGGAAAGGAAAATATCGAGTGTGTTTTTTGGTGGGCCAGTATTCCTGCTTACTGCCCTTTACAGATTTCCTGCTGATGTTAATGGCTGTTGTGATTACTTGGCAGTTGTGATAATACATTTTTCTTTTGCCTAGGTGTTGTTGGGAGGCTGGAGAAACAGACGTGTGGCATCAACCTCAATGAATAGAGAATCTTCTAGGTCTCATGCAGTCTTTACAGTTACAATAGAGTCAATGGAAAAAAGCAACGAGACTGTGAATATACGGACTTCTTTACTCAATATGGTGGATTTAGCAGGATCTGAAAGGCAAAAAGACACCCATGCAGAAGGGATGAGATTGAAGGTAAGAATGGGATTATGATTCAGCTTGTGTGTGAATTATTACTAGAAGTTCAATGTTGTGAGGGCTACAAAGGACTAAAAAATTGCTTTCATCCAAGAGATACACATTTTTGTTGTGGGGTAGGGACAGTAAACATACATGGCATAGGATAAGTCTGTCAGTAGCAAGAGTGTTTGAAAATATGCCAGGAAGGATGATAGCACAAGTGGCAGCAGAGGTCAGAGGAAGAAGCATGGGACTTGGCCTGCTTGGGGGAACCATAGGAAAAAAGTCATTGTTGAGTCATATTTCAAAGGGGGAAGGATTTGGTTAGGGAGAGCGGAACAGGGAATACATGCCCAGCAGGGGGACAACATCTCAAGGGTCACTATGGATGCAAAGTTAGTATGACATTTGGCATATCAGCAGAGATCAGTGGATGGGTTGGGTTAGAGGTATATGTAGGCCCAGATCAGTGAGTACCAGGAGTGCCTGGCCAAGTTTGCTCTCATCTGTCCAAACACTGGGAAGTACTTAAAAATTTGAGTGATTTCATGCAACAGCCTGTTTTATAAAAACTTAGCCCTCTGGCCCACTATTGCTGGATTCATGATGGGAGAGCCTGAGGAGAAAGAAGAGCAGTTGTACTGTTTAGCATTTCAGGAGTTAGGGTTAAGGACCTAGTCTTAGGTTAAGGTATTAGCGATGGGCCAGGGGTTCTCTGTAGTGATCCTGTCAACATATAGCTGTGTATAGTAATATATATTATCAATAAGATATGTTTGGATTCCACAGTTTAGGATCTATATAGGAGCTAGGGGAGAAGAGGTGGCAATGGTTGGGGGGAGTCTACTTTTTGCATTAAAATGGAAGATTTGAGCCTCCTGAGCTTTCAGGCAGTTTCAGGAAATCTCAGGGTTGTGTTTCTATTGAGCTATGAAGCAAAGAAAAATAGCATATGTTTATAATAGGACATTAGCTGGGCCTGTTCTAAATGCTTTATATGTCTATATTAACTCATTTAACCTTCCCAGTGATTCTAGGAACAAATACTTTCTATTTCAGAGAAACTGAAGTAAATTGTCCAGGGGCACATAGCTAGGAGCATGGCAAGATTCAAATAGATGTGGGCCAGCTCCACAGGCAGTGCTCTCAGCTGTGATGCTAAGCCACCTTTCTGACTTACTGAGTGGTGAAACCAGTAGTGCAACTCTGAACTCAGTGTGTCTTGCTTTGTCATTTCCACTCTCTCTCTTTTCCTCTACTACCACCATGGCAGACCAGTTATCAAAGAAGGCTACCAACAGGAAAAATCCAGTATATTTTTAAGCCATGTTTCTTTTTTCTCCAAACCAGTGTTAAAAGGAATTTTATTATAATTTATAGACTTAGACTGAATATTCTCTTCTAATAAGTTCATCCGTGGCTTTTGTAGGACATGGGGTGGGTTATTAGCTAGCATAGTCTTATTATGTAGCAAACATTTTTACATAAAAATGCACCAACTTCTTTTTCTCTGTTCTTTCCTAGCTTTTATCCCTACCTGTAGAGCAATTTAAAACTATTACTGTTAGGAGATTGATTTTTTTTTTTCTTCCAGTGATTTTTATGTTGGTCTTTGAATACTAAAATTACAGTGTGCATCAAATAGGAAAAGTTACATGATGGTTGAGGATATCTTTTGCTGAAAAGTTAGTTGTCATTAACTTACACTGTCCCTGACTTGCCTTTCCATTCAAAATTATCACTGTTAGGTATATTTTAATTCAAGATGCTAAAAAGAAACAAGTGCACCTAAATATTTGTTCTTCTTCCCTGCCACCTTAGGAAGCAGGTAACATAAACCGATCATTGAGCTGCTTGGGCCAAGTGATTACTGCACTTGTCGATATGGGCAATGGGAAACAGAGACATGTGTGCTACAGAGACTCCAAACTCACCTTCTTACTCCGGGTAAGGTGGATCACTGGGTTCCTGGACCATTTTTTTGACATGTTCTCTATGGTTGATAGACAGTCTCTCAGCCTTGGTGGTAAAGTATTTGTTTTCTTTGCTTAAATGTGGTTTCTCCCCTGAAATGTATACCATTCATATCACTAAACAGGATTCCCTTGGAGGTAATGCCAAAACAGCCATAATTGCAAATGTTCATCCTGGAGCCAGGTGTTTTGGGGAAACCCTGTCAACGCTTAACTTTGCTCAAAGAGCCAAGCTGATTAAAAATAAGGTAAAGAAAGTACTGAGTACAATTAAGTAAATTAGAAAAATACTTGATTGCAGTATCTCACTTTTGTGATTGCCCTAATATTAACATTAGCTTTTATTTATTTCTCTGTGAAATCTCAGCTCTAAGCAAGGTTTCTAGTTCATCTTTCCTAGCCTTCTCTATTGCTCACATAATTTACAGTCTTGGTTAGGTCTATGGTTATTATTGTTTGGCTAGTTTTTTCCTAAGAGAGGGCAAAGTTTTTCCTTTGTAATTGGGTTGGAGACTCTATTTATTTATGTAAACCATTTCAGTAGAGCTGTGAGGGTGGGGGTGGAGGGGTTCACTATGAAAATAACTTGATAATATCAATGAGCTTTGTCTTTCAAGTTGTCTATAACTCCAAGGATTTCCTGTTTTGTTTATATATAGGAAGCTTTCTTGACACTTCTGTACACCAGTAGTCAAAAAACTTTTCCTATAAAGAGTCAGATGGTAAATATTTTAGGCATTGTAGACCATATGGTCTCTGTCCGAACTACTCAATTCTGCTTTTGTAGTGAGAAAGCAGCCATAGGCAATATGTAAACATGAGCATGGCTGTGTTCCAGTGCAACTTTTTTCACAAAAAATGGGCAGCTGACTGTATTTGGTCCAAGAACAAACAGCACTTTGCCAACCCCAGTGCAGACTGCCAAAAACCAAGGAGTTCCCCAGCTCACTTTGGAGAGGGTGAAGGCCCCTTTGGTTTTAGACAAAATAATTACAGTGCCATAAATTGGCACATTAATTTCCTCTTTTTCAAAGGAGAAATTAGTCATTACTAACCCAAAAGTAGACTTCCTGATTATCTTACCATGGTAAGAGTGAAGAGGTACATGCTGCCTTTTACCCTGGGTCAGAAAAGTGTAGGTCTGGTTATTCATTTGTTTTACTGGATGGGGTATTTGTAATATGAGGAGTATTTGTACCCCACTTGGTGGAGTATTTGTAATATGAGGACGACAACTCATTAGAGCCCCTGACCCTATCTCTCAGGACATACTAGAAGCTTTTGTAGAGTGGAGAACTGCAAGGATAATTAGAATTATGATATCACTGTTGTGACAGTGATATCAGAATATATAGGAGTGCCTTTGAATGAGGCTGGCCATAAGAATCTGAAGCAAGTAGAAATGCCTTATTAACACATGAAACAGCAAAACCAGGAGCTTTATTCTAATCACTCTTAATGGTAAGTCCCTGCAGTGGCTATGCTATCTGGGGCTTGTTTGAGGATAAACTATTTAGGTCTTTCCCAATAAGCAGGTCTGGCTTGAGATGGGAACACTGGGATCTTGGGGCCATCAGAAGTTCTTTTCCTTTATTGGACTATTTGGTATTTCACATCTGGGTGCCTTTGATTGGTTAGTACTCAGCTGTTGGCTCTTGTTACCACCCTATAGGTTTTGTGGGCCTTTTTGAGCCTCTTAGGACTCAAAGAAGAGATTTCTTTAAAATAGCAGTTAGTGTGATAATAAAACTGAAATGGAGCAGTCAGACCAACACTTCCTTCCAGAAGCACTATTAGGAAATGCAGGTTGGGTTCTTCTGGAGAGGGTGGTTTCTGCTGAGCTGGTTCAGCTTAGGCCAACCCTGCAGTTCATCACACCTTTATAGTGAGCCAGGATAAGGGAGCTAAAACTCACTGAGGTGCTTCCTTTTCCAGGGGATCTGGCTGGCTGTTTCAGGAGCACGGCAGTGTTAGAGGAACATACCCAGATCCCAGGAGTGACCCAGCCCAGAGGGGCCCAGGGGTAGTCAACAGCAGAGAGCTAAGTGGAAATATGAGAGTAGAATGGTGAGGGGGAACAGTCTATTGCTCTCGGTAGGAGGGCGCAGGGAAAGGAAGCATCCTCGTCAACCCCCACACTGTGATTCTGGTGGACTTCTGACTGTGAGATGAAAGTGCAGTTTTGTTAGGAGGGTCACTCCAAATCATACAAATGAATATAAATACAAGACTATACAACTGAAAACATGCCCTTTTAATGCTTTCTTAAAAATTCTTTAATAGGCAGTGGTAAATGAAGACACCCAAGGAAATGTGAGCCAGCTCCAAGCTGAAGTGAAGAGGCTCAAAGAACAGCTTGCTCAGCTTGCTTCAGGGCAGGTGCCACCAGAAAGATTCCTGAGCACAGGTGAGATGAACACAATGGCCTTTATCATGAGGAAGACCGTGTGCTAATATTGATACGAGAACTCTCTGAGAACAGGCATAGCACAATGAAGCTACCCAAATTTTCTCACAAGTATCTGCTTCTGTTTATGTCACCTACATAGGAACTTAGTACTTCATCCGTGAGCAGATATAGATGCCATAGTTACTGAATTATGGGAGTTGGTGGGAACAGAGAGTAGAAATACTTTGAAATAATTCATCCCTAATAAGTACTAAAAAGAGATACTAATAAAGTTAATTTAGATCTACTTCTAAGATTCGGCCATAACATGTATATATATATATATATATATATATATGTTTACTAAATAGGATAAGCAAGACTTATTTAAAGAACAGGTAATGTATAGACTGGGTTCATTGGAAATCTGTGATCTGTTGATGATTCTTTTACATTGAGAGCAATCAACAGCTGTTTAGCTCATCTCTTGGTCTTAAAATTTGAGAGATAATTTTTTTTCCTTTCCCTTTCTTTCTCACCGGATCAATTACAGACAAAAATGAGACTAATTACATGAAGTATTTCCAAGAGGCAATGTTATTCTTTAAGAAAGCTGAGCAGGAAAAGAAGGTAGGAAACTGAATTAGTGTAAAGAGAATTCAAGGTATTTTATGCTTTGTGGTGCAAAATAAATATCACAAATAGAGAAAACAAAGGTAGGCTGTGAAAAATCTAATTTTGCCTTTGAAATTAATGTGAAGTTAGTGTTTGTTCCTTGGTTTATGAAAATCTAAGGAAGTGAAATTATTTTTCATGTTTAACCTAACTCTGAATTTCTTAAAGTCTCTGGTAGAAAAAGTTACCCAACTAGAAGATCTGACCCTCAAAAAAGAAAAATTTATACAGTCTAATAAAATGATTGTGAAATTCCGTGAGGATCAAATAATGCGCTTGGAGAAGCTTCATAAGGAGTCTCGGGGAAGTTTTCTGCCTGAGGAGCAGGATCGTTTGCTGTCAGAATTAAGGGATGAGGTTCAAACCCTACGAGAACAAGTGAGTAGTACATGATGTACAATATTTCTGAAAATTAAAGAATTTCAAGGCAAATATAAATGTGTCAGCAAATTCTTCTAATTTAATATAATGGAAAGTATTTTAAATGGTTTCAAATGACATTTTGATGCATAAACCCTTTCCCCCCATTTTCCAAAACAGTAAAATCTGGAAGGAAAAGGGAAGTTGTGGCCTTGTTGCTACTTTAGTCATCAACTCCAGCAGGCCAAGGACAGTTCTTCCCTGTGAGCAACTGTGCTCATCTGATCTATATTTGAGCCCTTAGAATTTTTGTCATTGTTGTTTTTCCTCTCCCTGGTGGAGGATGGATAGTTGGTACAAGCACATCATTAAAAACCAAAGATTATCTGTTATTAGTTTTTGTAACTTTCCAGAGGTTTTTAATGCATATTTAAAATAATGTGGATATTTTTACTTTCATTCCTATTGCACACAAAAGGCAAATTACCATACATAGTCTTTTGCTGCACTTTTTACTTAATGTATCCTGAAGGACATTCACTCCTAGTTAATAGTTTCCTTTTTTTCTCAGATATTAAACAGTCTCTTTTGCCTGAAGAGTCTGCCACATTGTACACCCTTGTGCTTATCTCCTTCTGTGCCTGTGTGAAAGTTTCAATGGTACAGGCCCAGATGTAGAGTAATGAAATTGTAAGATATGCACATACTCAGTCTGATCAGAAATGCCAAGTTGCTTTCCACAGTGGTTGCAGCAGGCTACCACTGGCAGTGCATGAGGCATTCCTAATGTTTTCTAATGGCTCCTGAGGAAGACTTGTTCATTAAGGAAATATTTGAAATATGTAAATCTGTAATCTTTCTATATCACAGATAGAGCACCACCCCAGAGTGGCAAAGTATGCTATGGAAAATCATTCCCTCAGGGAGGAGAATAGAAGACTGAGATTATTAGAGCCCGTGAAAAGAGCCCAAGAAATGGATGCCCAGACCATTGCAGTACTAGAAAAAGCTTTCTCCGAACTATTTGGCGCAGAAAAAAGTGACAAAAGTGAGATATGATTGTTGTATATGTGCCTTGTAGGGGCAGAAGAGCGGTTTTAAAAGGCATTTATATGGCCTTGCAGTTGGGGGGGGGTCTTCATTTTAGCCTTTTAGACCTGGTGTGCTGATTTCCTTATGCTTTTATGTTATCAAAAGACACTTTCTAAACATTTTTTCTAAAAAATCACAGAGTAGTAAATATTATATAGCCTAATAGATATATCAAGGAAATATCTATTATGTTTCTCTCTTTTGTTGAGAAAAGATTGATTTAGATATTTTCATTTTTATTAAATGGAATTTTTGTGTTTTAAGTATTTGAAATGAAAAGTGCTTTACTAATCACAGTGGGAATGAATTTGGAGTTGAAGTGTTGTTTATCTATCTGATCAAGGACTATACAATGTGGGAGGTGTCAGAATGATCAGATTTATGATCTCAGCACAATATTTTGGTCATGTTGTGGCTGCCTGTCATGCTTGCCTAACCATGCCTATACATGGGTAGTTACATATTTTTTCCATTTACTTTTACTCTGTGAAAAGTGGTTTAGTTAGAATTAGAGGAGGAAATAGACTACAACTCATTCATACTAGGAGACTTTAACACCACTTACATCAATAGATAGATCAACCAGACAGAAAATAAATAAGGAAACAGAGGCACTGAACAACATATTATATCAGATGGACTTAATAGACATCTACAGAACATTCTACCCAACAGCAGCAGGATATACATTTTTCTCAATGAACATTCTCTAGAACATCACATACTAGGACACAAAAAAACCTCAATAAATTCAAAAAGATAGAAATTGTATCAAGCAACTTCTCAGACCACAATGGTATGAAACTAGAAATAAATTACACACACAAGAAAACAAAAAAAGCCCACAAACACATGGATGCTAAACAACATGCTTCTAAATAATCAATGGGTCAGTGAACAAATCAAAATAGAAAGCAAGCAATAAATACATGGAGACAAATGAAAACAAAAACACAAGAGTCGAAAATCTGTTGGATGCTGCAAAAGCGGTTGTAAGAGGGAAGTACACAGCAATACAGGCCTGCGTCAAGAAACAAGAACAATCCCAACTAAACAGCCTAAACTCACAATTAAAGAACCTATAAAACAAAGAACAAATGAAACTCAAAGTTAGTATGAGAGACATAAAAGATCAGAGCAGAAATAAAGAGCAAAACAATAGAAAAAAAAATCAGTGAAACAAAGAGCTGTTCTTTGAGAAAATAAAGACAAACACCTAACCAGATTTATCAAGGAAACAAGTACACACAAAAAAATCAGAAATGAATAGTCACAGCAGATACCACAGAAATACAAAGAATTATTAGAGAATCTTATGAAAAACTATGCCAGTAAATTGGACAACCTAGAAGAAACAGACAAATTCCTAGAAAAATACAACCTTCCAAGACTAACCCAGGAAGAAACAGAAAATCTAACAGACTGATTAACCAGCAATGAAATTGAATTGGTAATCAAAAAACTTCCAACAAAGAGGGAGCCAGGACCAGATGGCTTCACAGCCAAATTCTACCAAACATTTCAAAAGAGCTGATACCCATCCTTCTTACAGCATTCTACAAAGTAGGAGGGAATACTTCCAAACTCATTCTATGAGGCCAGCATCACTCTAATACCAAAATCAGACAAAGACACCACAAAAAAAGAAAATTATAGACCAGTATCCCTGATGAGCATATGTGTAAAAATCCTCAAAATATTAGCAAATTGAATTAAAAAATACATCAAAAGGATCATCCATCAAGGCCAAGTGGGATTTATTCCAGGGATGCAAGGATGGTGCAGTATTTGTAAATCAGTCAACATCGTAAACCATGGTAACAAAAAGAAGGATAAAAATCACTTGACCATCTCAGTAGAAGCCTGTGATATAATGAATCATAAGAAATACATATACTTGGTCATTCATATGACTAAGTATATATATTTCCTTGGTATATTTGATCTTCACAGTTCCTGAAAACACTGTAGAGTCTTAAAGTTGAAATGTGTGTTTTGTGATGTTAATGAGAGGCTTTTGGACCCCCCACCCAAGGGTAGGGGCTGGATGTTGGATCAGCCAGTGGCCAATAATTTAGTGAATCATAACTATGCAGTGAAGCCCTCACAAAAACCCTGGAGAAGAGCTTGTCTCTCTCATGCTCTGCTCTGCCTGCTCTGCTCAGTTGGATTCTGCTTCATGGTCAGAGAGAGAGAACTTGTGTGCTTGGGTATCCAGAAAATCTCCTTGTGCCACTGAGCCAGGCCCCCAAGCCTCACAAGAATCGAAACTCCTTTATTTGGCCCCTTGCCCTATGTCTCTCTTCTGGTTGTTAACTTTTGTCCATTATTAAGCTGGTAAACGAAGTGTTTGTCTGAGTTCTGTGAGCCACTCTAGCAAATTGATCAAACCAAAGGGGGAGGTTTTGGGAACTAGCCAGTAGGTCAGAAGCATGGGTAACTGCCTGGGGCTTGTGACCGGCATCTGGAGTTGGGGGTGGAGGGCAGTCTGTAGGGCAGAGCCCTTAACCTGGGAATCTGGTGCTATCTCTAGTCAGAGAGCATTAGAATTGAGTTGAGTTTTCTAATCCTGCTGGTGTTTGAGAATTGCTTGGTGTAAGTATGTGTGAGAAGACCCCCTCCCACATATTTACACACATTGGAATCCAGTCTGGGAACCTGAATGAAGTTATACTATTATTACTGCAGTGTATAATATTGTTAATGTTATACATATATATAGGGAGAAAATACAACATTACATCTGGTAAAAAGCTTAAAGCTTTTCATCTAAGATCAGGGACAAGATAAGGATGTCCACTTGTACCACTTTTATTCAACATAGTACTTGAGGTCCTAGCCATGGCAGTCAGACAAGATAAAGAGATAAAAGACACCCAAATTAGTAAAGAAGTTGAATTGTCACTATTTGCAGATGACATGATATTAGATATAGAAACCTTAAAGACTCCACCAAAAAACTATTAGAGGTTATAAGTGAATTCAGCAAAGTTGCCAGGCATAAAATCAATACACAGAAATCTGTTCCATTCCTATATACTAACAACGAACTAGCAGGAAGGGAAATTAGGAAAATAACTCCATTTACTATTGCATCGAAAAGAATAAAATACCTAGGAATAAACCTAACCAAGGAGGTGATAGATGTATACCCTGAAAACATAAGATACTCATGAGAGAAATTAAAGAAGACACCAAAAAATGGAAATATATCCAATATATCCTGTGCTCATGGATAGGAAGAATTAATATTGTCAAAATGGCCATTCTGCCCAAAGCAATTTACAGATTCATTGCAATACCTATCAAAATACCAACAGAATTTTTTGATGAGCTAGAGCAAATAATCCTAAAATTCATATGGAACCAAAATAGACCCCGAATATCCAAAGCAATCCTGAGAGAGAACAAAGCTGGGGGGGATTATGCTCCCTGACTTCAAGCTCTCTTACAAAGCCACAGTAATTAAAACAGTATGATACTGGCACAAAACAGACCCATAGATCAATGGAACAGAATAGAGAGCCCAGATACAAACCCACACATATATGGTCAATTAATATACAATTAAAGAGCCATGAATATACAATGGGGAAAAGACAGCCTTTTCAATAATTGGTGTTGGTAAAACTGGACGGCTCCATGTAAGAGAATGAAACTGGATTGCTGTGTAACTCCATACACAAAGGTAAACTTGAAATGGATCAAAGACCTGAATGTAAATCATGAAACCATAAACCTCTTAGAAGAAAACAGGCAAAAATCTCTTAAACATAAGCATGAGCAATTTTTTCATGGTCACGTCTGCTCATGCTAGGGAAACAAAATAAAAAATAAAGTGAGATTACATCAACCAAAAAGCTTCTGGATAGCAAAGGATACCAGCAGGACAAAAAGGCAACAACCTATGGTATGGAAGAATATATGAATAAATGATTTATCTGATAAGGGGTTAACATCCAAATATACAAAGATTCATACATCTCAACAGCAAACAAACAAATAACCTGATTAAAAAATGGGTAGAAGACCTGACCAGACATTTCTCCAAAGAAGAAACAGATGGCCAACAAGCACATGAAAATATGCTCCACATCACTAGTCATCAGGGAAATGCAAATTAAAACCACAGTGAGATATCACCTCACACCAGTTAGGATGACCACTATCCAAAAGACAAGAAATAACAAGTGTTGGCAAATATGTGGACAAATGGGAACACTTCTACATGTTGGGGTGGGATGTCAATTCATGCAGCCACTGTGGAAAGCAGTATGGAGGTTCCTCAAAAAAATAAAAACAAATACCATTTGACCCAGTAATTCCACTTCTAGAAATTTACCCAAAGAAAACAAGATCCCAGATTCAAAAAGACATATGCACCCCTGTGTTTATCACTGCATTATTTACAATAGCCAAGATATGGAAGCAATCTAAGTGGCCATCAGATGAATGGATAAAGAAGATGTGGTTCATATACACAATGGAATATTTTTCAGGCATAATAAAAAAGAAATCCTGTCATTTGCAACAACATGGATGGAGCTAGAGGCTATTATCAGTGAAATAAGCTAGGCAGAGAAAGACAAATACCATATGATTTCACTTATTTGTGGAATATAAGAACAAAACTAAACAGCATGTAAGAAGGAACAGAACAGCATTAGACTCGCCAACACTGAGAACTGACTGGTGGTTACCATGAGGGAGGGGTTGGGGTGGGTGCAGAGTGTGAGGGGGATAAAGGCACAAAAATTCTCATTTGTGATGTAAGTTGGTCATGGGGATGGAAATGCGGCATGGCAAATATAGCCAGTGATTTTGTAACATTTTGCTATGTTGACAGATAGTAACTGCTCTAGTGGGGGGTGAGGATTTAACAGTATGGGTAACTGTTGACCCACTGTGTTATATACTTGAACCAATATAAGGTTGTATATCAACAATCTTCAATTTACAAAAGTGGTTTAGTTAGTGCTGAGTCTAAATGAACAGGCTTGCAGTTATTGGTGTTAATGCTCTGGGGTTTGATAACATGGCCTGGTTTTGTCTCATTCTCAGAGTGAATATTTTCATGGTTTTTATCATACTCTGTTTCAGCCTTTGTTTCTTTTTAGGTTGAAATTAAGAAAACTAATCTACATTCATAAAGCCTGTTGCATCCTTTAAAAATTTTTCTTTTCCAAGTCTTTCATTGTTACACTTGGTAAAAGAATAGAATTCACAGCTTAAGTTGACCCTTGAACAACATGGGGTTAAGGATACCGACACTGCTGCGCAGTCAAAAATCTGCCTAAAACATTTGATTCCTCAGAAACTTAGCTACTAATAACTCACTGTTGACCGGAAGCTTTATTGATAATAAAAGCAGTTGATTAACACATATTTTTTATGTTACATGTATTACTTATATTCTGTATTATTACAATAAGAGAAGCTAAAGATGTTTTTTTCAAGTTGTCACAAATCTCCAAATATTTTTCCAACATGGTTATTGAAAGAAATTTATGTATGAGTGGGCAGTATGCATTTCAAATGTGTTGTTCAATAATCAACTGTATTTGGGTTGTGAAAACACTAGGATTCTAGATGCAAAGACCAAGTTTTCTGTAGTATTTTAACTATTTCTCGCTATAATGCTCTCTATTTTGTTGGCAATTTTTTACCTCAACGGTACCTTGTTGGCTACTGTTGAAGGATACTACTGGTAATTCCTGGAACCAACCATATTCTGAACATGTGTCATTCTCTAAATGGCTTTTACTTTATATTTTCCCACGCTGAACTTGGTGGAACTCTCTTCAACATATTTAGTCTTTTAAGCAATCCCTGAAAATATTTTTTACCTTGTAGTTGATTCCAAGTTCTTTCAACTTGCTACCTTAGCTTTTTGTGTCCTTTTATAAATAATTAATTGACTATTAACATTAGTTTGTTAACACTATTTTCCTGTAAGGTGCAACTCTTGGTGTTTCTCCATCCAGCAGCAGTGTGTCATATTTCAGTTGTCATTTGTTCTTTTCCTAATGGAAGAGGTGTTGCCTTTAATATGCCCTTGCATCCTGTGGCTTCTTAGCTTTCCAGAACAATTTATATTCTTAGACACACTGTCTTGTGTCCTGTGTCTCCTTTTGCATTATAGGCTCTTGTATTTTAGGGTCCACCTTCCAACCCATATTTCATTTTTACTCCTTTGCTTCAGAATTGACATCTGGCAGAGAATTTAGAAAATGTTTTATTTTTATCTTTTAAAGACCAAGTTGCTTCCTTATTATCGGGTCATCAAGGATTCTCTCCTAAAACTCTGAAAGAGCCATGTTCATTAGCAAACACTGAGAAGCTAAAGGCACAACTCCTGCAAATTCAGACAGAGCTGAACAATTCAAAGCAAGAATATGAAGAATTCAAGGAGCTAACTAGGTAAAGTGTAAAATACACTCATCTTTACCTATTTTAATATCTTTTGATGTTTTGTTTTCAGTTGACAACATTGAGAATTTTTCTTTAAATATTAAATTCTCATATACAGTTAGCTTGTTTTGACATGAAGAAAAAGAGCTTCTAGTTCTTTATTTAATGAACTAGATGGTGTAAATGTTTTACCTTATGTATCTTTTGAGATAAGTGTTTATTGAACTTACAAAGTAAATTCTTCATCTGGTAGCCAAATTAAAATCACTGTTGCTATGAATTAGGATTTTTAGAAATTACAGATTTGTTAATATTCTTTCTTCATGCCCTTTGTGTAAAAGAAAACAAAAATAATCCACATTATCATCGTAACTAAAGTTAATCCTGTCCTTTAGGAAAGGATAAATACAGAGAAGTACTTATTTAAAAAATAACATACCACATATGGTATCATTATGGACTATATGGGATTTGAATTGGACTACCATGTATTTCTTCAATACTTTAAACTTGTCATTAATCTCTGAGCCATATTTTATCCAACTGGAAAATGAGGTTATAATGTATGTGTATATATATATATATATGTGTGTATCTATATATCATACATAGCTTTTATACCTATGTGATATATTTGTGATGTACATGGCTTTATATATATATATATATATAAGTGGTACATACAAATGGGGTAATAATCTGAGAATATTTCTGATTTTAAAGAGAAATTATAAAGTTAAGAGAAAGTATAAACTGTAAAGTACTCTACAAATGTATGACATTGCTTATTACCTGAATTACTCACTTTCAAAATATCTATTAGGAAAAAGCAATTAGAATTAGAATCGGAGCTTCAGTCTTTGCAAAAAGCAAACCTTAATCTTGAAAACCTTTTGGAAGCAACAAGGGCCTGCAAGCGGCAAGAAGTTTCTCAACTGAATAAAATTTGTGCGGAAACACTTAAGGTAGGTAATCTGAAGCAATACTTTAATTTAAAATTGGTGCTGTCTCATTTTGTTAATAAAGGCATCTCTAGATAGAGAATCTGTTGTGGAGAGTTAACCCCAGGGTGACTCTGGTCCTAGTGTTCTCACGTACACCCCCAGTGGTGGGGTGGTGTAGGAAAGAATACGGCATTTGGAATCAGACCTGGGTTCAAATTCAGATCCGTCACTAACCTCAGGCAAGATTGTCTAACTTCTGAACCTCATGTTTATTGTGTCTGAATTATGGATGAGATACTGTGATTGTGGGTTTCTTAGAGCATTAAATGAGATAATAAAGTGCCTGACACTGGTAGATCTTGGCAAATGGAAGCTATTGGTGTAATGTATATCATGTGCTCAAAGCTTGCAGTGAAGAATTGAAATCCTAAAGACAAAGACCTCTAATAGAGCAAGGGTCTTGATAATAGGTGGGGATTTCCCCTAAATAACCATAGTCCTTGTAAAAGCAAAAAATGGGCGAACATCTGAGAACAAGCAAAGGAGAATACACAAGGAAAGCAAAAGGTTCAGAAGGTGATTTTAGCTTTTGTACAAATTATCTGAAAGCTAAAAAAATCTTCTCTTACACATCTTAAACTTTAAAATAAATAGATGTTTATCTCTAGAGATTATTTATAGCAGTGTTGCTTTTTGTGTCACTTAATAGGAGACTGCTTTTGCAAGTAATTTGATTCATTTGTTTGAACAGATAATCTTTATAACTGAAATTTTTTAAAGGTAAAAGTATACAGTGACAAGTCTCTGTCCCATTTGCTGACCTTCAAGCCCATTAAGAAAGACCCTTTTTGGAGGCAGTCATCATTTTATTTATTTATTTATTTATTTATTTATTTATTTTGGTATCATTAATATACAATTACATGAGCAACATTGTGGTTAATAGATTCCTCCCATTATGAAGTCCCCACCACATACCCCATTACAGTCACTATCTATCAGCATCATAAGATGTTTATAGAAAGACTACTTGTCTTCTCTGGGCTATACTGCCTTCCCCGTGCCCACCCCCTACATTATGTGTGCATATCGTAATGCTCCCTTTTTCCCCTTATCCCTCCCTTCCCACCCATCCTCCCCAGTTCCTTTCCCTTTGGTAACTGTTAGTCCATTCTTGGGTTCTGTGATTCTGCTGCTCCTTTGTTCCTTCAGTTTTTGCTTTGTTCTTATGCTCTACATATGAGTGAAATCATTTGATACTTGTCTTTCTCCGCCTGGCTTATTTCACTGGGCATAATACCCTCTAGCTCCATCCATGCTGTTGCAAATGTTAGGATTTGTTTTCTTCTTATGGCTGAATAATATTCCATTGTGTTATACGTACCACATCTTCTTTATCCATTCATTTACTGATGAACACTTAGGTTGCTTCCATATCTTGGCTATTGTAAATAGTGCTGTGATGAACATAGGGGTGCATATGTCTTTTTGAATCTGAGAACTTGTACTCTGGGAAAATTCTTATGAGTGGAATTCCCAGGTCAAATGGTATTTCTATTTTTACTTTTTTGAGGAACCTCCATATTGCTTACCACAGTGGTTGAACTAATTTACAGTCCCACCAGCAGTGTAGGAGGGTTCCCCTTTCTCCGCATTCTCACCAGCATTTGTTGTTTTTAGTCTTTTCAATGATGGCCATCCTAACTGGTATCTCTGTGGTTTTAATTTGCATTTCCCTGATGATTAGTGATGTGGAGTATCTTATCTTTTCATGTGTCTCTTGGCCATCTGAACTACTTCTTTGAAGAATTGTCTGTTTATATCCTCCATCCATTTTTTAAATTGGGTTATTTAAATTGGGTTTGGTTGTTGAGTCATGTGAGTTCTTTACATATTTTGGATGTTAACCCCTTGTCAGATACGTCATTTAGAAATATATTCTCCCATACTGTAGGATGCCTTTTTGTTCTGTTGATGGTGTCCTTTGCTGTACTGAAGCTCTTTAGTTTGATGTAGTATCATGTGTTCATTTTTGCTTTTGTTCTCCTTGCTTGAGGAGATGCGCTCAGGAAAAAGTTGCTCATGTTTATATTCAGGAGATTTTTGCCTATGTTTTCTTCTAAGAGTTTTATGGTTTCATGACTCACATTTAGGTCGTTGATCCAATTTGAGTTTACTTTTGTGTATGGGGTTAGAAAATAATCCAGTTTCATTCTCTTGCATGTAGCTGTCTTGTTTTGCCAACACCAGTTGTTGAAGAGGCTGTGTCATTTCCCCATTGTATGTCCATGGCTCCTTTATTGTATATTAATTGATCATATGTGCTTGTGTTTATATCAGGGCTCTCTAGTCTGTTCCACTGGTCTATGCATCTGTTCTTGTGCCAGTACCAAATTGTCTTGATTACTGTGGCTTTGTAGTAGAGCTTGAAGTTGGGGAGCGTAATCCCGCCAGGTATATTCTTCCTTCTCAGAATTGCTTTGGCTATTTGGGGTCTTTTGTGGTTCCATATGAATTTTGGCACTATTTGCTCAACTTTGTTGAAGAATGCTGTTGGTATTTTCACAGGGATTGCACTGAATCTGTAGATTGCCTTAGACAGGATGACCATTTTGACAAGATTAATTCTTCGTATTCATGAGCACTGGATGTGTTTCTATTTATTTGTATCTTCTTTAATTTCTCTCATGAGTGTCTTGTAGTTGTCAGACTATAGGTCTTTCACTTCCTTGGTTAGATTTATTTCTAGGTGTTTTATTCTTTTTGATACAATTGTGAATGGAATTGTTTCCCTGATTTCTCTTTCTGTTAGTTCATCATTAGTATATAGGAATGCAACAGATTTCTGTGTGTTAATTTTGTATCCTGCAATTTTCCTGAATTCAGATATGAGATCTAGTAGATTTTTAGAGTTTTTTATATACAATATCATGTCATCTGCAAACAGGGACAGTTTAACTTCTTCTTTAACAATCTGGATGCCTTTTATTTCTTTGTGTTGTCTGATTGCTGTGGCTAGGACCTCCAGAACTATTTTGAATAAAAGTGCGGAGAGTGGGCGTCCTTGTCTTGTTCCGATCTTAAAGGAAAAGCTTTCAGCTTCTTGCTGTTAAGTATAATGCTGGCTGTTGGTTTGTCATATGTGGCCTTTATTATGTTGAGATATTTGCCATCTATACCCATTTTGTTGAGAGTTTTTATCATGAATGGACATTGAATTCTGTTGAATGCTTTTCAGCATCTATGGAGATGACCATGTGGTTTTTGTCCTTCTTGTTAATGCGGTGGATGATGTTGATGGTTTTCTAATATTGTACTGTCCTTGCATCCCTGGAATAAATCCTACTTGATGATGATGGTTGATCTTTTTTATGTATTTTTGAATTTGGTTTGTTAATATTTTTTTGAGTATTTTTGCATCTGTGTTCATCAGGGATATTGGTCTGTAATTTCCTTTTTTCGTGGTGTCTTTGTCTGGTTTTGGTATTAGAGTGATGCTGCCCTCATACAATGAGTTTCAAAGTATTCCCATCTCTTTTACTTTTTGAATAATTTTAAGGAAGATGGCATTAGGTCTTTACTAAATGTTTGATAAAATTCAGCAGTGAAACCTTCTGGTCCAGTGATGTTGTTCTTAGGTAGTGTTTTGTTTACCAGTTCAATTTTGTTGCTGGTAATTAGTCTGTTCAGATTTTCTGTTCCTTCCTGGGTCAGCCTCGGAAGGTTGTATTTTTCTAGGAAGTTGTCCATTTCTTCTAGGTTATCCAGTTTGTTAGAATATAATTTTTCATAGTAATCTCTAAGAATTCTTCATATTTCTGTGGTGTCCGTGGTGATTTTTGCTTTCTCATTTCTGATTCTGTTCATGTGTGCAGACTCTCTTTTTCTCTTGATACGTCTGGCTAGGGGTTTATGTATTTTGTTTATTTTCTCAAAATACCAGCTCCTGCTTTAATTTATTCTTTCTATTTTATTCTTCTCAATTTTATTTATTTCTCCTCTAATTCTTATTATATCCCTTCTACTGACATTGGGTCTCATTTGTTCTTCTTTTTCTAGTTTCATTGATTGTGAGTTTATACTGTTCATATGGGATTGTTCTTCTTTCCTGAGATGGCCTATATTGCAATATATTCCAATATATTTCCCTCTTAACACGGCCTTAGCGGCGTCCCACAGATTTTGCGGTGTTGAATTATTGTTGTCATTTGTCTGCATATAAATGGCTTAATCTCTGTTTTTATTTGGTCATTGATTCATTGGTTATTTAGGAGCATGTATTAAACCTCTCTGTGTGGGATTTTTCATTTTCTTTCCATTATTCTAGTTTCATACCTTTGTGGTCTGAGAAGCTGGTTGGTACAATTTCAGTCTTTTTTAATTTACTGAGGCTCTTTTTGTGGCCTTGTGTATGATCTATTCTTCAAAATGTTCCATGTGCACTTGAGAAGAATGTGTATCCTGCTGATTTGGGGTATAGAGTTCTGTAGATGTCCATTAGGTCCATCTGTTCTAATGTGTTGTTCAGTGCCTCTGTGTCCTTCCTTATTTATTTTCTGTCTTGTTGATCTGTCCTTTGGAGTGAGTGGTGTGTTGAAGTCTCCTAAAATGAATGCATTGCATTCTATTTCCCCTTTTAATTCTGTTAGAATTTGTTTCACATATGTAGGTGGTCCTGTGTTGGACACATAGATATTTACAGTGGTTATATCCTCTTGTTGGACTGACCCCTTTATCATTATATAATATCCTTCTTTATTTCTTGTTGCTTTCTTTGTTTTGAAATCTATTTTCTGATACAAGTACTGCAACTCCTGCTTTTTTCTCCCTATTGTGTGAAATATCTTTTTCCATCCCTTCACTTTCAGTCTGTGTATGTTTTTGTATTTGTAGTGAGTCTCTTGTTGGCAGCATATAGACAGGTCTTGTTTTTTTGTCCGTTCAGTGACTCTATGCCTTTTGATTGGTGCATTCAGACCGTTTACATTTAGGGTGATTATTGATAGGTATGTACTTCTTGCCATTGCAGGCTTTAGATTCTTGGTTACCAGAGGGTCAAGGGTAACATCCTTACTAACTAAGAATCTAACTTAACTCAGTTAGTATGGTATTACAAAGACAATCTAAAGGTTCTTCTTCGTTTTTTTTTTTTTTTCTCATCCTTTTTCCACCTCCTCCATTCTTTATATATTGGGCATCATATTCTGTATTCTTTGTCTTTCCATTGACTGACTTTGGGGTAGTTGATTTAATTTTGGATTTGCTCAGTAATTAATTGTTCTACTTTCTTTACTGTGGTTTTATTACCTCTTTTGACAGCTATTTAGACTTAGGAACACTTCCATCTATAGCAGTCCCTTCAAAATACACTGTAGAGATGGTTTGTGGGAGGCAAATTCTCTAAACTTTTGCTTATCTTGAAATTGTTTAATCTTTCCTCAAATTTAAATGATAATCTTTCCAGTAGAGTATCCTTGGTTGAAAGCCCTTCTGCTTCATTGCAGTGAATGTATGCCACTCCGTTTTGGCCTGTAAGGTTTCTTTTGAGAAGTCTGATAGCCTGATGGGTTTTCCTTTATAGGTGATCTTTTTTTTCTCTCTGACTGCTTTCAATAGTTTGTCCTTATCCTTCATTTTAGCCATTTTAATTATTATATGTTTGGTGTTGTCTTTGGGTCCCTTGTGTTGGGAGATCTATGCACCTGCATGGCTTGAGAGACTATCTCCTTCCCCAGATTGGGAGCCTTTTCAGCACTTACCTCCTGAAAGATACTTTCTTTCCCTTTTTCTCTCTCTTTTTCTTCTGGTACCCCTATAATACAAATATAGTTCCATTTGGATTGGTCACACAGTTCTCTCAATATTCTTTCATTCGTAGATATCCTTTTTTCTCTCTGTGCCTCAGCTTCTTTGTATTCCTCTTCTGTAATTTCTCTTTCATTTATCGTCTCCTCCACCATATCTAATCTGCTTTTAAATCGCTCAATTGTATTCCATAATGATTGAATCTCCATCTGGAATTATTTCCTGAGTTCTTGAATATTTTTCTGACCTCAGTGAGCATTTTTTATCATTTTTATTTTGAAATCTCTTTCAAGAAGATTGATGAGATTAGTTTCACTTGACCCTTTTTCTGGTGTTTGTTGAATTTGTCTGAACCAGGTTCCTTTGACATTTCATATTTTTATGTGGCACCCTCTAATGCCCAGAAGCTCTACTATCTGAAGCTGCTCAGCCCCTGGAGCAATCTCGGGGGTCGCAGGGGAGCGGTGCTGGTGCCTGGGGTGACGAAAGGGTTGTTTCGTTCTTCCCTGCTACTATGCCTCTTTTCACTGCCAAACCTGTGGTCTGAATACACTGGTGAAAGCCTCAATGCTTTGTGTTTGTAGCTTCTGTAGGTTGGGCTTCCCTCTGGCTGGCTTGATGCCAGGGCAGGGGTTGCTGGTTTGCGAGCCAGGTGCAGGCTTGCCGGGAGGAAGGCACAGCAGGCTGCTATTGTGGTGGGTGGCCTTGGAGCTGCGTAGGCAGCCAGGGGAATGGAGTGCCTGAAGCTCCTGCAAGTTCCCAACCTGCTGGGCCGACAATTTTGTCTACCTGTCTTTTCTCCTGAGCAGCAAGTTCTGTTCAATTCTTGTCCCTTTATGAGCCTCTCACTTTTAGGAAGTCTTTCAGAGTGCCGGCTTTTCTTTTTTCCCAGAGCAGCCGGATATGGATCCCTGTTTTCCACAAGTGGCTGTAATTTCAGTCTCTCCAAGTCTTAGCTTTCCAAGCTCCCTAATCACCAGAGCACCATGCAATGTAGGTCTGTGCTCCAGTGCAGACCTCCAGGGCTGGGTGTTCAGTAGTCCCAGGCCTCCACCCACTCCCCACTCCGTTTGTCTTCCTCCAGCTAGTGAGCTGGAGTGGGGGAAGGGCTTCGGTTCCGCCAGATCAAGGCTTTGGTACGTTACCCTGTTCTGTGAGGGGTGTATGCAGTCTGGTGCAGCCTTCTTTACTGTTTCTCTTTCAGAATTAGTTGTACTAATTATATTTTCATGTTATATGTGGTTTTGGGAAGAGGCCTCTGTCTCACCTCTCATGCCGCCATATTTGATACTCTCTACACTTTAGTTTTTTGGGTTTTGTTTTTAAACATAATTGTATTTTAGAGTTTGTCCCATGTCTGAGGGAAAAGAAGAGTTTCTTTCCATTTTGTTTTTATTTGTTTTATTTGGGTAGCTGCACCAGAATCTATTGTATGGATTTATCATGATTTGTTTAACCTGGAAAATGCTTTTTTTTCCTTATAAGTGTAGACATTTTTTTCTTTGATTTTTAAAAGAAGTGGCCTTTAAAATCTGTGTAGGAAATTATTTAAAAATACTTGCAGAACATCGTCAAGTATTTTATAACCCTGTATCTGTTGCCCCCAGCACAGGAGAATTATAGTGCTTGAAAGATTGTGACATTCTAGTCCTACTTCTTCCATTGCTAGCTGAGCAGATAGGACTAAGGGGGTTAAAGGTTTTGCCAAGAGTAGGATAGCAATTCAAATCTTATGTTGTTCATTTTAAATTATATAAGCACTTTATGAATATGTGCTCCTTATTTAAAATAAATACATATATATGTATATAAGTTTAAATTCTTTTGAATACCACTGCCATTCTGGGTCTATTCTTTCATTCCCCATCTCTGGGGTAATTTGTTAACAATTTGGAAATCCTTTTTCTTAGTGATTTTGTACAGTAAATATACATGGTCTGAGAAGATGTAGTATTTCATAGATTGTTTTTTGTTATGCTTTGTTTTTAAAAATAAATGGTTTCATAGTACATATATTATTCTGCAGTGGGCTTTTGTTAAAGGGATATACCTTGGGTCTTTCCACATGATCTGGTACCTAGATTGCTACCCCATTTTAATTCCAGGCCTGCATGTTTTGAATGATCCATGGCTTATTTAGGTGGTTTCCAGTGCAAGCTTTCTCTGGGGCGGATTCTGTGAAGGAGGAGTGGCAATGTGAGGATGTCTCAACACTGGAGTCAGTCCTGCTGCAGAGCTCTTTGAGGGGCTATACCTCGTGCTTTCCCAGGAAGGCTGGGAGCACTCATTCCCCACCACCTGCCCCAGAACTGGCATTGCCAGGCTCCTTATGGCTTGACAGTCTGAGGGGTGAAAAGGCTATCTTGTTAAGGTTTCAATTATCTTTTCCTTCATTTCTAGTGTTTGAACATCTCTCCTTTGTTTTTTGTTCATGTGTTTTTCTGCTAGTTGGTTATCTCTTTCTTCTGACTTAAAGGCATTTTTATTTGTTATTCTTTTCTTTGTTATATATACTGCCAGTACATTCTGCTATCATGCTGCTTATCTTTTATCTTTGTATGTAATACTATTGTTATAAAGAAGTTTTAAAATTTTGATACAGGCTTATTGATCTTTTATTTTTGTGAGTTCTTTTATGTACTTTTAAAGGCCCAGATAATCTCAAGATTTCACTTTCCTTTTACTGCTTTTATAATTTTGTTTTTACATAGAGATGTTTAATGTATCTGCTGCCTTATTTTTGAATGGTATACATAGGAGTTACGTTTTTTTTTAGTAGTCTCACAAATTTGAACTTTCCACATTATAAATTGCTCTATTTCTTCCAGTGTCTTATTTATTCATATGCTAATGTAATGTTTTAATGATCCTACCTTTATAATGTATATTTGTATTGGCCAGTGAAGGCTTCTCCATTTGTTTTCCATTTGTTTGTCTCACTTACTTTTTCTTTGTACAAAGTTAGGAATCCAGCTTATCAAATTTCATTTAAAAAAATCTTAGTATAATATTGCTTGAAACTGCATTGAATTTATAGATTTGTTTCCACTTGGGCATTTTTATGTGCCTCTTAAGGATATTTTTTCTTTTGTTTTGATGACTAGAACTTCGGTTTTATCCTCCCTGTTCACAGTTACTAAATGTGGTGTTTTTTTTCTAAATGTGCTAATTTTGTTTTCCAAACATTTTTTTTGCTGCAGATTATAACTACACCAACCAAGGCATATCAACTTTGGTCTCGACCAGTACCAAAATTAAGCCCAGAAATGGGGAGCTTTGGCTCTGTGCACATTAAGAATTCTAGCAAATTAGATTCTGATATCTTAAATGAGCCAGTACCACTTGAGATGAGTGAACAAGCTTTTGAGGCCATTTCTGAAGAGCTTAGAATGGTGCAGGTAATTTCTTAGGTTTAGAAAAAATAACTAGACATTCATTAAAAAATTTTTTCTATATTATTTTAACTCTCTAAAATTTGTAATGTTCAAACTGTTTGGTATTAAAGTGGTATCTTTTTAAGTATGGATGTGTAAAGTTACCTTACTTAGAAACTAGCCTACTCTTGTTCTTTTAATTCACTTTGCAATGTTTATTTAGCAAGTCACTCTGCAGCCTCCTTGGACTTTGGTTCTCTCATGTGAAAAGACCAGTTTGCCATGAGCTTCAAATTTCAGAATGATTTATATGGCACAGTGTTGTATCTGCTATAGAAAATTAAAATAGTTGAGAAATTTAAAAAGTTGAAAGAATTTTATTACAGATCAAATTTTAGATAGCTTTGGTGTAATGGGAAATTTGTTTATCTTGGAATGCTGGGGATTTATTTTTTTACAATGTTTTTCTACCTACTATAAAACTTGGAGGAGCCAGACTCTCCCAATTCCAAGATTTTGCCCTTTCCAAGGCACAGAGCCCTTTCTGATTAAGTCATGCAGCCCTGAGAAAACTTAAAAGTTGCAAAATGATTGTATGATTTAATCCATTATTTTAATCTTTAAATTAAAGATTAAATTCTTTATATATCAAACTTTCCACTATAATGCACCACAAGTGTAATTCTGAAACAGTAAAAATAATTATTGTAATCTTTTGAAATTGTTTTCTTGCTCCAAACTGGCCTTTGATATTTTTGTGCATATGAGGTTTTGAGTTTGTTTTTTTTTTATGCAGAAGAAATGGTAAAATGTTTGAGATTTTCATTAAAAGAATTTTTGACAACTGGAGTTTTTATGTTGCAGGAACAAATGAATGTCCTTCAAGTTAAGTTGGATGACGAAGAACATAAAAACCTAAAGCTTAAGCAGTACATTGACAAAGTAGAGCATCACTCAGTACAGATGCAGGAGGTGAGACTGAGAGTATGGCCTTGGAGAATGAATGAACAGATCCTCAAAGTAAGTGTTACAGGCAGAAAAGGACTCCACAGAGCGTTAGTCAAGTTTTATTTGAGTGGTACTGTCTACTCTGTTGCTTGGCTACTGCTCTGATAATGAGACACACACCCTAGTCTGAATACTGGCCCATGTAGTTGTTAGTGCAAATACATCCCTTGCTGTTTGTTTGGAAGGAAGCAAGAAGGATGGTCCAGGTGTTTGCAAGTGACTCTTTTCTTGTCAGCTGTTCTCACTGCAGTTCATGGGAGTAGCCAATTTTCTTCTGGTCAGAGACCATAAAGTCAATTTTGAAAATAGAAACAAGGTAATGATTTGGAATGCATCTTAGCATGCCAGTATTGATTTTCCAGCAATTTGATCTGTTTCCCAAAGTTTTTTTGGTCAGAAAGAACTAACTGGACCAAACAGCAGCAAGAGCGTCTCTCACAGTTGAATGTCATTGAAAAGCAGCTCCAGGACACGCAAGCTAACAATGTCTGTAAGTCTGAACAGCTGGGCACTTTGTAATTTGAACCTGTAATTCAGAATCTTCATATTCATCTGAATAAATTTTGTCCCCATAGCTTTGGTTAGTTTTTGTTTTTGTTTAGAGGATCAGACTTGAATTTCATGACAGTGGTAAATGATAACAACATACCATGAAGGGCAGTTTGCTCCAGGACTGCTCACAGACAAATGATGCAACTGTTTGCTTAAAGTTTTAATACTGCTTTGAAAATGAAGTGTCTTAAATTTGAAAGGTGAATAATATTTTAATAGTGACAAAATAAAGTAAAATTATATATTTCTATATATTCATACATATGGGAGTATCATTTGATTCCCACTTTTTTTCAGCTTATATCTCCTTTCATGAGAGTATTTGCAGTAGTTTTTAATAAGTCTAAAACAAAAAAGACAGCCATCCTATTTTCTTTGATCAAAAAAGTTTACTTTCAATTGGAGTTTCCTTAAAGATCAGAAGTATTTAACTCATATTGGAAAGTTCTAGTACATTGCCCAGAGGTTTTCAATAAGTAAGCTTAAGTCACTTCTATCAGTTAGATATAGAAAAGTCAAGCTACCTACAAATCAGGGGCAAATGTCAACTCTTCCGTTTTTGGTAGAAATATACCAAAAAGCACAAGCAAGGGAAATAAAGAAAATAGAAATCTCAGTGCTCCTTGGTACCTACCAAAGTTGTTCTACATCTGTACTTCAAATAGTCTCTTCAACTTTTTGCTGACTGTGTGAAGGTACCCATAAAGTTTATTTGCCTACTTTGTAAAAATGTATGTAAAGAAACCTGTTGAGGATTTATTTTGTTTGTTTTTTAGTTTTGAAAAGTGAAGTGCATGACCTGCGAGTAGTTCTTCATTCTGCAGACAAGGAGCTCTCTTCGGTGAAACTGGAATATTGTTCATTCAAAGAGAGTCAGGAGAAAGAACTCAACAACCTTTCTGAAAGACACATGCACATACAGCTTCAACTCGATAATGTCAGGTAGAGTTGTTCAGGTTTCATGTTCCCTGTTTGGTGTGTAACCTAGGACTACTTGAAGTGCAAGTGCTGTAGGCCCAACTCAAACTAGTAAAACAAACAAAAAGGTAATTTATTTGTGCAGAGCCTTGGGAAGACCCAGGGTGATTTTGGTTTCAGGGACAAACTAGATTGAATCTCACATGATACTTTCAGTGTATACTTTCTCTCTCTCTCTCTCTCTCTCTCTCTCTCTCTCTATCTCTCTCTATCCCTGCTCTGCTTTCCTCTGTGTGTTGCCCTCACTTTTTACTACTGTTGAGGGCCTTCCTGTATGTGACAGGGAACAGATCGCCTCAGACAGCTCCATATTTTCTCTCCTAGCAGAACAACCACTAGAAAGAAATCCTCTCCCAACAGCCATGTATCCATCTCAACAAAAATGTGAATTGCTCTTACTTGAGCAATTCTTTGTACTCATCTGATTATCTTCAGACCAGTCACTTATCAAGGGTTTCAGGTGGTACTGGCCTGTTGCTCCTGTTCAGAGGGACAACTGTTCCTAGAAGGGACATAACAAGGTGGACCAAATCAGTAGTTGTCACCATTGCCCTTAGTAACTCTCCAGAGGCTTGGTGGTTAGTCATGTGCGGGTTATCTTAAAAAGGAAGTAATCTAAGAGGTATATTGTTTGTTTTTACTGTTTTTCTCCTTGCTAATTTCAGTCTTGTATAAACAAGATTTGTATTCCAAAAATACAAAATGGTTTTAAGCTATCTCCTGGCAAGAATTTAATAATGGCCATTTTCAATGTGATGCTATGAATGAGGTGTGAGTGTGACTGTTCACACTAGAAAAGCTACTAATAGGTAACTTTGAATTTCATTTTTATGGAAGTCGCAAAGATTAAAATCTTTGGCTCTTGAGTGTGTGAGTGTACAATGAAGAATTAAAATAGAGGAAGAAAACTTGAGATCTATGGGCCAAATCCATTCATAGCATGTTTTTGTTAGCTTGGCTCAGTGTGGTTTTTAAGAAGAATTTAGCATAGCATTTTTAGAATTGAGGGCTTTCTTACAAAAATCGCTATTTCAGCATCTTAAAAATCAGCGAGTTTATGGCATTGGGTCCACATTTCTGTGTGGCAACCATAGGCCTCTGTGTGGATCGTTCCTCTCTAAAGGGGCGTGTTCTGAGTAGCACAGCCTCCACCACCCCTGAGCGGTTTCCCCAGTGCCAAGGCTGCTGCCGATCAGTTGCCATTTGCCATTTGTCATCACAATTTGTTTTTTCATACACCTGACACTTGTTTCTAACATCTGAATCACTGAATCTAATCTTGGCTTTGTCATAAACTGATCTTGTGTGCTTTTTTTTGAAAAGTCACTCTTCTAATCTCATTGAATCTTAATTTCCTCATGTTTATATGTCAGAGTTGAACCAAATTTAAAATGTTAGGAATCCACTATATTTGGCCATGCACTTAAAGTCTGTCTTAAAAATATCAAACACTTCCTTGCTTTTTAAGTTAGACATAATTTTACTTTTCTCAATGTCTCAGGTTTAACATTGAGTACAATACTTATGCTTATCCATCATGGCTCTCAAAGGTTGCTAAGGCCCCTGCATGAAACAGCACAGCGCAGCTATGTGTTCTTGAGTTATTTTGCCTGGTTTATGTACACAGTTTATATCACAAGTACATATTCCCCCTCCCTACTATCTGTTGTCTGTGTCTTTAGCAGCTGATTTATACCACTTTGTAATTTGCTGTCTCTGTTCTTTAAGTTAGTAAAGCAGATGGATCCCTGTCTATTAGCCTGTGTACAAGCTAGTACACGGGTTTTGGATGATGCCAGAGTCAGGTTCATTGTTTACAAGTTCTTGGCTGAGCTCTGGATGTCTGTGCGTGTTAGAATATGTTGGGGAACAGAACAAGAGGGTGAAAACCTAGAAAGCAGTAAATAATAATTGCGTAAATTAAAAGAATTCTATCTTGAGTGAATTTACCCTCTTCTTTAGATTGAAGCCACATTTGCCATCTTAAAAAACCTTCCTAGAGTTAGGGGAATATGTGATGAATGGAGAGAGTTGAGCTATTGACAAAAATAAATTAATGGCTAGCTTAATTCTATGTGGGGTAGCTCTGGAACCCCTTATATAATATGTGTTATTACCCTAAACTGCCAATGAGTTATGCATGTCTGGGTGAAGCCGTGGAAGAACGAATGAGGAAGCAGATGGCTACAGGCTCTCACACCCACCCCATCTTCTCCATTCCCATCACACCAGTCTGTGGTCCAGTGTGTCTTCGATGTTTGTTCATCATGGACATTTCATATACATTCATGAGGAGCTTTACATCAGTCAAGACTTCTGTGAGTTGGGAATAGTCTGTAGATGGGATAAATTGAACTGCAGACAATCTGACTAGCAAAACTACCTTTAATGTTTATATTTACCATTGTAAAAATGTTTTCCTGATAAAGATTAGAAAATGAAAAGCTTCTTGAGAGCAAAGCCTGCCTACAGGATTCCTATGACAACTTACAAGAAGTAATGAAGTTTGAAATTGACCAATTTTCAAAAAACCTCCAAACCTGCAAAAAAGAAAATGAAACTCTGAAATCTGACCTGAATGTAAGTTAAGAAGGCTGTTGATTATTGATGAATTTGTCCTAGATGTGTGACTGATCACTGAAGAGCAGGTCAAGGACTGTTTTGACCTCTTCCTAACTTTCTATTACTGGCCCCTGGTGCCTGCCACATAGAAGGTACTTGATTGTTGACTACTACACATTGTTAGTAACAGTTACTTAAAATCTCATATAACATTGTCTTTTAGAATTTGATGGAGCTTTTTGAGGCAGAAAAAGATCGCAATAACAAACTATTATTACAATTTGAAGAAGATAAAGAAAACAGTTCTAAGTGAGTGCTATTTATCTTTTCCATTAGTTGACTAGAATATCATTTACTACTACATTCTTTATCCTGTTTTTTTTTATTGCTAACACCAGTAAAGCTATTTTTTTTAAAAAGCATTACAAAATAGATATCAGGTTCTTTTGTATAAATAGGTATGAAGAGAAATTTAATTTTCAAAACATTCAATAACTTGCTATGGTATTAAAATGAATGCAGTTGGTGGTGATTAGAATTTAGGCCTAATATAAATAAATCACAGTATTTATTATTGGAAGGTGGGGATGATTTTTATTTCTATCTGTACTATTATTTTTTTAGCTGCTCCTTTTTTCTCCTGTCCCTTACTGTCAATGCTTTTGTCTTCCCTCTCTGAGTTCTTTTCCTTGGTGATCTGTGAATCTCTTGGCCTCAGCCAACAGGATGATTATTACTCTACTGAGAAGAATTTATGTCTCTTTATTCAACAGATACTTGTAGAGTTCTTACTCTGAGACATACTCTCTTCTAGGCTCTGAGATACATACATACAGTGGATGTGTACATTTATTTGGAAAATGGACAAATTAATTCATTTTATAATTCATTCAAACACTTAGTGATATCCAATAAGCCAGGCACTATTCTGGTAAATGCCAGATCATTTAGAGGTAAAACGGTGAACAAAATATCCTATCCCCCTCCTCAGTTTGACATCCTAGCGTAGAGGGATAGGTAATAAACAAATACTAGGTGTTATATGTTATGTTCAGGAGTCCTAAGTATTCTGAAGAAAAATAAACTCTCGTGGCACACAACTGGGTTCTTATTAAATAGCTGTTGAAGAAATGAGTTCAAATTTCTGACTCCTATTGGAATATAGTGTCTGATACCAAGTATGTTTCTAATAAAGCTCAGTGTAATTGCATTGAATCTCTTCTGTGTGAATGGACTCGGTTCCTTTTTCCACTGAACCAAGTTGTGAGTAAAAGGTGATTCTTTTCTTCCAGAGAAATCTTAGAAGTTCTTGAGGCTGTACGACAGGAGAAACAGAAAGAGATGGCCAAGTGTGAACAGCAGGTATACTCTATACCCTAACTGCAGTTTGAGGTCTGTAAATCTTATTCCTGATGTCTAAAGAGGCTTATGATAAAAACTTCCCACTTTCAGATGTTGAAATTGGTAATAAAAAGATGGATATTTTTGTTGGCTGTATTATTTTTCAATTCTTGGCTTTTCTAACTCCCAGATGGCTATCTATAATCAGAACTTGTTGGTGGCCTCCTAACAGAGACCACAAAGTCATTGTCTTTTAACCCAACTTACTATTTTCAAGTATTACTCCTAGCATATACTGTATAATAAATGAAAAGCAGGTTTCAACTCCTTTTTAAAAAAAATGTATGTGTGGTTAACTGTGATTTCTTTTTCTAAAAATACTAATTTTTCCCCATAGATGGCAAAAGTACAAAAACTAGAAGAGAGTTTGTGTGCTACTGAAAAAGTAATCAGTTCTCTGGAGAAATCTAGAGAGGCTGACAAGGTAGGTAAAAGTTGAAGCTACATCCCTCTGTGTTTCCTTTAAATGCTGCTTTAACATTCCAGCCTCCTGTCACCAGGATGACTGATAGCTAGCATTTCTGTATGCACTTAGGCCTTGTTTGTCTTTCAAGGTTGCCAGAGAATGTCTTCTCTTGAAGTGAATTCTCCATGTGACTTCAAGTGGAAACTTTTCTAACACCCTTGATGGCACTGTTTCTAAAACACATTCTGTCCGTTTTAACAAGGATGCTGTGTATGTGACCCATTTTTGTTGATACAAATTCTGTAATCCCTGGTATTGACTGTAAGGCTGGAGATACCGGAGGGAGAAGGGTGAGGACAAGGCAGGCGGAGCAGAGACAGCACCAAGTAGCTCTGTGCTGTATGGGAAAGGAACAGCTCTTCCTGGATTCCAGTCCCATGACCTGCCAACAAACCCCGGATGCAGACCCCCTCCATCCAGAAGGAGGAGACCTCTGGCTCTAGCGGGGCCCACTTCCCCCTCTCCTGTTCTCTTAAAAACTCCCCACCTCCCCTCCTGGGTGCAACTTCCCCAGCCTGTGTTTCAGACTGGTGAAACTCGCCCAGGAATTACGCTCAAATAAACTGCCTGGCCCTTTGTTGCCTCTCGTCGCCTGCTTATTTTGGCTAGAATTTATCTTACATTGACCTTAACTAAGAATGATAAGTGTAATATGTATGTCCAAGTATAAAATTAGGTTTAAGTTCCTTATATGTCTACTTATTCATTTAAAAAAATGATTAAATAAATAGTATAAAGCCATTAAAATATAAATAGATAATAATGTAATATCACGTGATATTTTGCTAAAATAAAATTAACTTCTTTTACTAGGAAAGATAAATGATTTATCATTTAACAATGGTCTATTTAATGTCATTGAAGATACTGTTTCTCTCCTTGTCAGGAAGTTGTAGCTGACCTCATGAGCCACATCCAGGAGCTAAGAACGTCAGTTTGTGAGAAAACAGAAATTATTGATACCCTGAAGCAAGAAGTAAAGGACATAAACGTAAGTTCTGTCACCAATAAGATACTAAATTTGAGCGTGAAACACACTTCTCAGACTCCTGAAGACTTTGCTTGAGGAGACAAATGTTCACCAGAAAAAAGATTCTGTGATTCAGTTACTTTCTTTAGAAATACTAATTAAAGCTCAACAGGTTTGTGTATTTGCAGAACTTGTAGAACCTTTAATGTACTAACATACAGCATGTATCTGGGAAGCAATGTAGCATTTCTCAGATTGCACTGCCCTGAGGAATAGTGTCGTCTGTGTAGATTTGCGAATTGCTAGATCAGAAACAGACTGATTGTTGCCAGTGATAGTTAAGGGGGTATATGGTGTTCCTTAATTGCTTTAAGAAAAAACATTTTAAGTTTAGAGACATTGTATAGAAAGTGAGTCTGTTTTAGCATTAGACTTGAGCATTTCCTAAAGTCATCACTTCTGCATATATCTAAGTTAAATGTTAATGTTCCTCCTTTCCCTTGGGTTAAGGTGGAGGCTTTTGTCAATATTCCTCACTCCTCTGCCCCAAAAGGGCTTACTGCATTCCACATTTATTTCTAAAAGCAGTCTCTGATAAAGATGGAAAACTAGATATTTTTTCACTGACACCTGTGGACTTTTCCACTCGTCTTCAGTATTCATGCATTTATTTTTCCATTCTTTATTCAACAAGGAATAGTTACTGAATTAATTTGTGTTAATCTAGTCATTACCTTGGAACTCAGAATCTTAAGCTATTTTAATTTAAAAATAAACATAATAAAGCAGACAGCTCTTGCATCATGACTTTCTTTCCCACAGTTCCAATACAGCTCTGTTTTGGTTGACAAAGAAGAGAGCAAAGGCTTGATTAAGAGACAGGAAATGGAGATTCTGGACCTGAGAGAAACCATTAGACTGAGAATACTTTCTGAGGACATAGAGGTAGATGTAACGCATCCTGAATTTTTGTTCTCCATTCCTTGTCAATGTGTATATGTGTGTATGGAGGTTATTAGTGAATAAATAGATGATTTTTAAAGGAATAAGAAATAATTAGAGCCATCTTTCTTAGGGTAGTTTGGGAATTAATAGAGAAGACTGAAATTGTTTTATTTTGTCTAGTTGATTTATTTTCATTCATTTGCACCAACACCATGCTAAGTTCCTGCACCTGACTATTCTGAAAGGGGAGCAGAGTGGAAACTGCATTTACCTTGGATCTAGTGGTAGCAGCAGGCAGCAAAGAAAGGGCTGCTTAACAGGTTAACCTTAGGGTTGTCACTTTGATGCCAGGGTTCTTGTTCATGGAGCTGAAGAATGAGCTTCACAAATAGTCAAGGTAGGAGAGCAAGGTACAGGCTTTTATTTAGAGATAAAGTGAGAGAATAGAGCTCCTGGCTCACGCCAGGAGTGGGGACAAGAGAGTCCGTGATGGTGCGTTGTCTAGGGGTTTTATAGGCAATTGAGTATTTTTCGAGAACATCAAAAAAACAGACTTAGGGGTGTGGACTTGTACCATCTGCCCTTGTAATCAAGGTGGGCTGGGTCATAGTCTGAAGACTAGGGGTGACAGTGGAGTCACAGGTTATGCTGATACCCTTGCAGAACACTCAAACATTCCAGGCTAAGTTGCTCCAGGCCTTTTGACCTTTAACTGATCTCACTGAAGATGTCTGTATCTTTACCCTAGAGAATTAGTGTGACCTTGATTTTGCATAATGCTTAACAGAGTTTCAGTGGGGACTTCTTTGCCCATTGTTAAATTGCTCTGACTGTAAATATTCTGCCCTGCTTTTCCCGGAGGCCCTCACCCTACTCTGACTACACCCACGGTCCCTGTCTCAACTTGTGTTTTACCTAATGTAGGTTTTAATTTTTTGTTGTTGTTGATGTAAATTTATCTTTAAAAAAAAATTGTAGCACTGTCACATGATCTGCATTTCAAAATAAACAAAGCCATATGCATTCCCTCTTGCGTATCCTCCCAGAGCTATTTTAGACAAATCCTATACGTTTAGTTTTCCTTTTTTTACACAGATGGTAACCTACTGCTCTGCATTTGTTAGAAATAAGGTTCTATTGCTAAATTATGCTACCCATGTAACAAATTCAACAAATATATATTGGACCCCCCCACCCCACCACCATTACAACCTGTCCATGGCTTGGCATTTGGGAGTGGAAGATTGAAACACAACTCAAAGCATGCAATTTAGCTTCAGATATAGATGTATTACAGTGTAATAAATGACCTGGAAGCACAGAACAGGAGGGAGGGGAGTAATACCTGGAGAATTCCAAAGAGTTTTCCAGAGGAGATTGCATTTATATGAGACTTGGCTAGGTAGGGAAGCTTGGCTGCTGTGAATGTTTGTGGAGCATCCCCAGCAAGGGGAATAGTGGGTGTGTCTGGCTAGAGGTGCAAGAGCTGAGGTGGGGACAGACTTGAGTCTGTGTAGTGAAAGGTCTTGAGTAGCATCAGCTGTATCTTTTAGGAAACCAGAACTGCATAGACTTGAAGCCCAGGTAGAAGGTGGTAGGGTCAGAACCAAGAAGTGCTATTGGGAATATTGGGTGAGTTGGAATTGAGAATTACTTCAGAACTATAGTTGACAGTTGTTGGTGTCCAGCGGATGTGTGCCACGACAGGAGGAAGCAGTCATAGACTGTGCACCAAGATTTCTAGCCTGGGTGACTGCAGATGGTTCTGTATACCTCTAAGTTGGAGAAAACAGAGCCTGGGGAAAGTTAATGAAATAATTTTTATACATACTAGCTTTGAACTTTAATAAGAGCCTTGGGGATAGATATCCAATGTGGATATACCCAGTTATTTGTATTTATGTCCTCCCATATCCCAGAAAGGATTTGAAGCTGCTCACATGCATATAATGTATGAAGATTAAAATAGACAACTAGAATGAGAATCAAATAAGAGAATAACAACTTACTAAGAGCACAGGCTGTGGAGTTGGACTGCTTAGGAGTCTGAACTCTGGTTATGTGACCTTGTGAAAGTGACATGTCTTTAGGCGCCTCATTTATCACCTTTTAAGGTAGAGATAAAACTACTGCCTGTCGCAAATGATGCTGTGGAGATGAAACGAGGTAATATATGCCAAGTGCTTAAACATGGCCTTGCACTGTGTAAGTGCTTAATCCATGTTAGCTGGGAATATTTTTAGGAGCTAATTGAATAGTTAGTATACAAAAGCCACACCTAAGGTCTTACACAAAGTATAAAATGTGGACCAAAAATTCAGTTCCCACTGTGCAGTTTATTGCCAGAGTAAGAAGATAAATCTAGCTGTTTGGGAGTAGCTGAATGATGAGAATTCATGGCAATTTATCTAAAAGCTCTTCCTTACATCCTTTGTCTCTCTCTCTTTCATTTACCTCGTTAAAAAAAACTGGCTATGTATTTTGAAGTTTCTTAGATTCAGGTGGGATTGACCCCATGAACAGCCAGTTCACATTCCCTTTCTAGTTATCTCCCATCTCTATTAGCTGAAATCTAGACTTATGGTTATGTTATGTGAATCGTCAAATTCTTTACATATCATTGCTTTTCAAGAGCACAAGCTCCCAACCAAGCAATAAAATGGGAGCAGTAAATAGGATACAAATATAAAAACTGAAATAAAATGATTATTTACAGGTGATATCAGTGTCTATGTGGAAATGCCAGAGTATTGCCTGAACAATAGAACAATGAGTTTAGTAATCAGTTATAAATTATTAAAAAATATCTTCACTGTGTATCATCAGTAACCATTTAAAAACATAATGGGGTTTAAAAAATCCCATTCTCAAAAATAACAAAAGAGTATCAAAACCTTAGGGAAGAATATGTAATAACTGTTACCTATGAACATGTAACCTTTCTAAGAACTATGAAAATAAATTTTAAAAAAAAGAATAGCTTTGCTGTATATCAGTAATCACCAGTTAAACATAAAGGGAATGGGGGGAACCTCAAGATGGTGGAATAGAAGGCAAGATGAAAACCTCCTACCACACACACACAAAGGAGACAACTACAGCTAAACGTGGAAACTGCAGAACAGACCACCTATACTTAGGAAAGAAGAACAGACCACACAGAAAAGGTTAAAGAGGTAGAGCGTGACCAAGTGAGATCCCAACCCACAGGCAAGAGGAAGAGTAACATAGCAGGGAGGGGATAGGTGCCCAGGAACTCTACACACCTAACCCTGGAGATCTGCTCTGGGAACATGAATCCACATTGCATTGGGTTCTGGTGACTGGTGGGACTGGACGCCAGCCCACTGTGGAGGACAGGGAAGCTCTGCTGGTCCCACAGACCTAACACAAAGGCAGCAGTTAGAAAGACTTGCCAGCACTGGGAGAGGAACTAGAGGGGCAAGGGTTGGATGGGGTTGTCTCTGTAGGAGAAAGGGCAGGTAGATGATACCTCCCTACCCCTTCCCTTGGTCCAGCAGGTTGAGCACTATCAGGAGCCCCAGGTGCTCCATCCCCCTTGCTGGCAGCTTAGCTCAAAGGCAGCTCCCAGTGTGCCACCAATGCACCACCCACTCGGCCCAGCAGCATCTGATTGTCTACCTGGCGGGCATAGGGAGATGCTCCCAGCTTTCAGGACCCTGTTTCAGCCCAACTGGGGAGACACCTGCAGGAGCTAGCTCTGAGAGCCCCTTCCAAAGGGTGTCCAAACTCAGTGCTGTGTGCCTTGCTGCTTCTAGGGTTTGCCTGTGGGACTCGCTGCTGCAGCAGCTGTGTGTTGCTGTGGCGCGACTAGCTGCCTCCGCGGCCCACGTGACCTCCCACTGACAGACCCTCTACCCTTGCCCACCCCCGCACTCCTGAGCTACCCATATAAGCGCCATCACTGGCTGTAGCATGCCATCCCAGCACACATGGAGTACCACCAATGTGAACCTGAAGGCCCTTCCACTGCTCGCCAGTGCATCCCTGGAACCCCACACATGTCCCGCTGCCACAGCGAGCCCTCAGGCCCTTCCACTGTGTGACTTGCCACCTAAACACATCTGTGTCCTGCCAGCATGCGATTTCATTGCTTCTACTGTGCGCACCACCACCACTAATGCATGCCCATGCACCATCTCATCACGTGGCTCACAGCCACTGCCAAGCATCCAAGGACTTAGCAACTGGGTGACTTGCACAAGCCCTTGCACCATACCATCGTACAACTCGTTTTCTAACCTCCATTAACATAGTAGCCCCTCCATCACTGTAGGGCAGGCAAAGGGTGGCCCTTCCCAGAACAATCCCAGCAGAAACCACTGCTCTGATCACATAGGTCCTGCTGAAGCAAACCACTTGGCCTCAGCAGACTGAGATAAGCCACTGCTGGCAAAGAGACAGAAAGACAGCCCTGCCAATTGCCCACCAATAGCAACTGGGGCTCCACAAAAAAGGAGAGGCAGGCATTGGAAAGCAGTCCTGAGCTTCTGAACACCACAGGATGCCTTCTTCATAAAGCCATTACTCCCTAGATCAGGAATCCTAGCAGACCCATCTAATTCAGAGGACGAAACACACCCTGACAAAATGAGGAGGCTGAGGAATATGTTCCAAACAAAAATACCGGATATGATACCAGGTAGAGGGCTAAATGAAATGGAAATCGCCAATCTTCTTGATAAAGATTTCAAAGTAAAAGTCATAAATATGCTTACTGATCTGCAGATATGTATTAGAGACCTCAGGGAGGAGATACAAGAGCTGAAGAATGCAGTAAATGAAATGAAACACAAAATGGAGGAAATGAATAACAGATTGTTGCAAGTGAGGAGACAGTAAAGGAGATGGAAATTAGACAACAGGAACACAATGAGGCTGGGGAGCAGAAAGAGAAAAGGATCTCTAGGAATGAAAGAATGAAAAGACAGCTGTGTGATCAATCCAAATGCAACAATATTCACATAATAAGGGTACCAGAAGGAGAAGAGTGAGATAAAAGGATAGAAAATCTCTTTGAGGGAATAATTGTTGAAAACTTACCCAATCTGGGGAAGGAAATACTCAGGTTATGGAAGCACAGAGAGCCCCTATCACAAGGAACCCCAGGAGACAACACCAAAACATAATTAAAATGGCAAAGCTCAAGGATAAGGAGAGTATTGAAAGCAGCCAGAAGAGATAAAAGATTACTTTTAAGGAAAACCCTATTGGGCTATCACTAGATTTCTCAGCAGAAACTGTACGGGCCAGAAGGGAATGGCATGAAATATTTAATGTACTGAAACAGAAGGATCTTCAACCAAGAGTCCTCTACCCAGCAACATTATCATTTACATTTGAAGCAGGGATTAAACAATTTATAGATAAACAAAGGTTCAAAGAATTTATAACAATAAAACCATCATTACAGGATATGTTAAAGGGACTGCTGTAGATGGAAATGTTCCAAAGGCTAAATAGCTTTGATTATGAATCTAATACATAAAGTGTGGAGGAGGAAGAAGAAAAAAACTTTTACACTGTGTTTTAAATAGAGCGGTCAGAAACTTAACATAGACTGTTATATTGTAAGGCGGCTATCCTTGAACATTTGCTAATCACAAACCTAAAACCTGTAATAGATACACAAAAAATTTAAAAAGGGAAATCCAACCACAACATTAAAGAGAACCATCAAATAACAAGAGTATAAAAGAGGAAAAAAGGAACAGAAAGGAGCTATGAAAACAAACAAAACAATTAATGAAATAGCAATAAACATATACCTATCAATAATTACCTTAAATGTAAATGGAGTGAATGTACCAATCAAAAGGCACAGTGACAGAATGGATAAAGAAACAAAGAAATTATGTGTTGCCTACAGGAAACTTATTTCAGACCCACAGACATACACAGATTAAAAGTAAATGGATGGAAATAGCGCATGCAAATAATAGGTAGAAAAATGCAGGAGTTGCAGTACTTGTATGAGACAAAATTGATTTCAAAACAAAGTAACCAGAGACAAAGATGGACATTATATAATGATAAAGGGGTCAATCCAACAAGAGGTATAACCATTATAAATATCTATGCAGGAGGATTAAAGATGGTGACGTGAGAGGTGAGAAAGAAACCTCCTCCCAAACCACATATAATATTTCCGTATAGCAAATACATCAAATACTGAAAGAGCAACTGGAAAGAAGGCTGCGGCAGATGGTCTATACCAGGTCTACTGGGAAACCAGCGGACCTCAAGGAAAAGGATAAATTACCAAAGCCATGATCTGGGGGGACCCAAGACCTTCCTCCACTGCAGCTCAATGGTGGGAGGAAGAGAAACAGAGCAGGGAAGGAGTGGAGGCCTAGGACTGCTGAACATTCAGCCCTGGAGATCTACTCTGGGAGCATGAACCTATATTATATGGTGCTCTGGTGATTAGTGGGGTTGGAAAGCTAAGACAGGAGGAATATCTGGAGAGACTGAGATTCCAGCCACTTGTGGAAAACAGGGATCCATATCCAGCTGTTCTGGGACAAAAGAAATGTGGGCATTCTGAGAGACTTCTTAACAGCGAGGGGGCTGCTAAAGGGGCAAGGATTGCACAGAGCTTGCTGCTCAGGAGAAAGGACAGGTGGACAAAATTGTCCCCCTCTGCCCAGCAGGTTGGGGACTTTCAGGAGCTTCAGGCACTCCATACCCATGGCTGGCTATGCAGCTCCGAGGAACCCTACCATGATATGCAGCCTGCTGCACCTTCCTTCCAGCCGGCACTGGCTTGCAAACTGGCTGCCCCCCACCATAGCACAATGCCACCCACAGGGCAGCCCCACCAACAGCAGCTACAAGTGCAAAGCATAGAGGCTTCTCCCTGTGCTCTCGCCCACAGGCCCTGGCAGTGGAAGCATGCACTGCAGCCAGGAAGCAGGAAAGACCTCTTTTCTCCTGACAGGCACCAGCCCTGCTCCCCGGAGATCCCGCCATTGCTCCAGGGAGAGAGCAATTCCAGAGTAGAGCTTATGGGCACTAGAGGGCGCCACATACAAATATGAAGCATCAAAGGAACCTGGTTCAACCCAAAATCTGACAAACACCAGAAAAAGGGCCAAGTGAAACTGAACTCACCAATCTTCCTGAAAGAGATTTCAAAATAAAAATCAAACATGCTCTAGGAGCTATAGAAAAATATTCAAGAACTCAGGGAGGAATTCAGGAAGAGATACAAACCTTCAAGAATACAGTATCTGAAATGATACATACAATGGAGGGATTTAAAAGCAGATTAGAGGAGGTACAGTAAATCGTAAATGAAATAGAAATTAGAGAAGAGGAATACAAAGAAGCTGAGGCACAGAGAGAAAAAAGGATCTCTTAGAATTGAAAGAATATTGAGAGAACTGTGTAACCAATCCAAACGGAACAATATTCACATAGGGGTACCAGAGGAAGAAGAAGAGAGAAAAAAGGATAGAAAGTGTCATTGAGGAGGTAACTGCCAAAAACTTCCCCAATCTGGGGAAGGAGATAGTCTCTCAGGCCATGGAGGTACACAGATCTCCCAACACAAGGGACCCAAGGAAGACAACACCAAGACATATAATAATTAAAATGGCAAAGATCAAGTATAAAGACAGTATTAAAAGCAGCCAGACAGAAAAAAGATCACATAGAAAGGAAAACCCATCAGGCTGTCTTCAGACCTGTCAACAGAAACCTTACAAGCCAGAAGGGAGTGGCATGATATATCCAATGTAATGAAACAGAAGGGCCTCAAACCAAGAATACTTAATCCAGCAAAATTATTATTTAAATTTGAAGGAGGGATTAAACAATTTCCAGGTAAGTGAAAACTGAGAGAATTTACCTCCCACAAACCATCTCTAGAATGTATTTTGGAGGGACTGCTATAGATGGAAGTGTTCCTAAGACTAAATAGCTGTCACCAGAGGAAATAAAACCACATCAAGAAAGTAGACCAAATAATTACTAAGCAGATGCAAAATCAAACAACCACCCCCAAAGTCAGTCAAGGGATACACAAAGAGTACAGAATATGACACATAATATATAAAGAACGAGGAGGAAGAGAAAGAAGGGAGGGGGAGAAAAGAACCTTTGGATAGTGTTTGAAAAAGCATATAACTGAGTTATTTTCGACTGTTAGACAGTAAAGAAGCTGCCCTTGAACCTTTGGTAACCACAATCTGAAGCCTGCAATGGCAGTAAGTACATATCTATTGATAACCACCCTAAATGTAAATGGACTGAATGCACCAATCAAAAGACATAGAGTTGCTGAATGGAAAAAAACAAGGCATGTCTATATGCTGCCTACAAGAGACTCACTTCAAACCCAAAGACACACACAGACTAAAAGGGAAGGGGTGGAAAGATATTTCATGCAACTAATAGGGAGAAAAAAGCAGGAGTTGCAGTACTAGTAGTATCAGACAAAATAGACTTCAAATCAAAGAAAGTTACACGAGACAAAGAAGGATGTTATGTAATGATAAAGGGGTCAATCTAACAACAGGATGTAACCATTATAAATATCTATGCACCCAACACAGGAGCACCTACATATGTGAAATAAATTGTAGCAGAATTAAGAAGGGAAATAGAATGCAATGCATTCATTTTGGGAGACTTCAACACACCACTCACTCCAAAGGACAGATCCACCAGACAGAAAATAAGTAAGGACACAGAGGCACTGAACAACACATTAGAACAGATGAACCTAACAGACATCTACAGAACTCTACACCCAAGAGCAGCAGGATATAAATCCTTCTCAAGTGCACCTGGAACACTGTGAAGAATAGATCATATAAAAGGTCAGAAAAAAAGCCTCAGTAAATTCAAAAAGATTGAAATTGTACCAACCAGCTTCTCAGACCACAAAGGTATGAAACTAGAAATAAATTATGCAAAGAAAATAAAAAAGCCCACAAACACATGGAAGCTTAACAACATGTTCCTAAATAATCAATGGATCAATGATCAAATAAAAACAGAGATCAAGCAATATATGGAGACAAATGAAAACAATAACTCAGCACCTCAAAATCTGTTGGACATAGTGAAGGCCATGCTAAAAAGGAAGTACATAGCAATACAGGTTTACCTCAGGAAAGAAGAACAATACCATATGAACAGTCTAAACTAACAACTAATGAAACAAGAAAAAGAAGAACAAATGAGGCCCAATGTCAGTAGAACGAGGGACATAATAAAGATTAGAACGAAATAAAATTGAGAAGAATAAAACAATAGAAAGAATCAAGGAAAGCAAGAGCTGGTTCTTTGAGAAAGTAAACAAAATATCTAGAGTTATCTAGGAAAAAAGAGTCTACACACATGAACAGAATCAAAAATGAGAAAGGAAAAATCACTATGGATGCCACAGAAATACAAAGAATTATTAGAGAATACTATGAAAAATTATCTGCTAACAAACTGGATAATCAGAAGAAATCGATCACTTTCTAGAAAAATACAACCTTCCAAGGCTGACCCAGAAAGAAACAGAAAATCTGAACAGACCAATTACCAGCAACTAAATTGAATTGGTAATCAAAAACTACCTAAGAACCAAACTCCTGGACCAGATGGCTTCACTGCTGAATTTTACCAAACATTTAGTGAAGACCTAATGTCCATCCCCCTTTAAGTTTTCCAAAAAATAGAAGAAGGAATACTTCCAAACTCATTTTATGAGGGCAGCATCACTCTAATACCAAAACCAGACAAAGACACCACAAAAAAAGAAAATTACAGACCAGTATCTCTGATGAACATAGATGCAAAAATACTCAACAAAATATTAGCAAACCAAATTCAAAAATACATCAAAAAGATCATTCATCATAATCAGGTAGGATTTATTCCAGGGATGCAAGGATGGTACAACATCCGAAAATTGATCAACATTATACTCCACATCAACAAGACAAAGGACAAAAACCACATGATCATCTCCATAGATGCTGATAAAGTATTTGACAATTCAACAAAATTCAACATTCATTCATGACAAAAATTCTCAATGAATGCTCAAAGAGGGTATGTACTTCAACATAATAAAAGCCATATATGACAAGTCAATAGCTAACATCATACTTAATGGTGAAAAGCCGAAAGCTCTTCCTCTAAGATCAGAAGCAACACAAGGTTGTCCACTCTCACCACTTTTATTCACCCTAATACTGGAAGTCCCAGGTATGACAGTGAGACATCACAAAGATAAAATGCATCCAAAGTGGCAAGGAAGAATTAAAACTAACTTTTTGCAGATGACATGATACTATATATAGAAAACCCTATGTACAGAAAAGACTTCTTCAAAATACTTTTAGAATTAATAACTGGATTCAGCAGAGCAAGGTGCAGGATCCAAAATGAATACACAGAAATCTGTTGTCTTCCTATATGCTAACAATGAACTAGCAGAAAGAGAAATCAGGAAATCAATTTCATACAACTGCATCAAAAGGAATAAAATACCTAAGAATAAACCTAACCAAGGAAGTAAAAAACCTGTATTCTGAAAACGAAGACACCCATGAAAGAAATTAAAAGAAGATACAAATAAGTGGAAATCTATCCCATGCTTGTGGACAGGAAAAATAAATTTTGTCAAAGTGAATCTTACCCAAGGCAATATACAGATTCAGTGCTATCCCTGTCAAAATACCAACATCATTCTTCAATGAACTAGAACAAATAGTTCTAAAATTCATATGGAACCACAAAAGACCCTAAATAGCCAAAGCAATCCCGAGAAAGAAGAATAAAGCCAGGGGGATTAAGCTCCCTGCCTTCAAGCTCTACTGCAAAGCTACAGTAATCAAAACAGTATGGTACTAGCACAAGAACACACCCATAGCCTAATGGAACAGAATAAGAGTGCCCAGATATAAGCCCACACATATATGGTCAATTAGTATACAGTAAAGATCCATAACTATACAATGGCAAATAGACAGCCTCTTCAATAACTGGTGTTGGGAAAACTGAAAAGCTTCATGCAAGAGAATGAAATGATTACTGCAACTCCATTCACAAAAGTAAATTTGAAATTGATCAAAGACCTGAATCTAAGTCATGAAATCATAAACCTTTTAGAAGAAAACATAGGCAAAAACCTCTTGAACATAAGTATGAGCAATTTTTTTCCTGGATACATTTCAGGCAACGGAAACAAAATAAAAATAAACAAGTGGGACTACATCAGACTTGAAAGCTTCTGTACAATAAAGGACACCGTCAGCAAAATAAAAAGGTAACCTGCAGTGTGGGAGAATATACTTGTAAATGATTTATCTGATAAGGGATTAACATCCAAAATAAACAGTTCATATGACTTAATACCAAACAAAACCAACCTGATTTTAAAAATTGGGGAGGACCTGAACAGACATTTCTCCAAAGAAATCCAAATGGTCAACAGGCACATGAAAAAATTGCTAAGCATCAGGGAAATGCAAATCAAAACCACAATGAGATATCACCTCACACCAGTCAGAATGGCCACTATCCGAAAGACAAGAAGTAACAAGTGTTGGCAAGGGTGTGGAGAAATGGGAAGCCTTCTACACTGTTGGTGGGATTGTCAGTTGGTGTAGCCACTATGAAAACCAATATGGAGTTTCCTCAGAAAACTAAAAATAGAAATATCATTTAACCTAGCAATTCCACTTCTAGGAATTTACTGAAAGAAAACAAAATCCCTAATCAAAAAAATAAATGCACTCCTATGTTTATTGCTGCACTATTTGCAATAGCCAAGATATGGACTAAGTGTCCATCAATGAATGAATGGATAAAGAAGAGATGGTACATATACACAATGGAATATTATTCAGCCATAAAAAGAAAAGATCCTCTCATTTGCAACAACATGGATAGATTTAGAGGGTATTTTGCTCAATGACGTAAGCCACATGGAAAAAGACAAATACCAGATGATTTCACCTATTTGTGGAATATAGAAGCAAACCAAAACAGAATGAACAAAACAGCAGTAGACTTGTAGACACTGAGAAGGGACTGGTGGTTATCATGGGGAAGGGGTTGAGCTTGGTGGGTGAGGAGGGTGAACGGGATAAAGGGGCACAAAAATTCTCAATCATAATATAAGTTGGTCATGGGGATAATAGTACAGCATGGAGAATATAGTCAGTGATTGTGTAACATCTTCCTATGTGGACAGATAGTAACTGCACTAGAGGAGGCGTGGATTTAATATGAGTCACTGTTGAATCACTGTGTTGTATACTTGAAACTAAAACAAGACTGTGTATCAACTAAAAATAATAATAAAATGTAAAAAAAGCATAATGGGATGAAAAGATAGGCCTTTTCATAGAAACAACAGAGTATCAAAATCTTAGGAAGAAAATTTAACAAGTGTCAAAGACATAAGAGAGATGTGAAGGGAGGCTTGGAAAAAGATCTTTAGAGAGACTTGAAGGCACAATATTTCAGATACTCATTTAGAAGTTTATGTACTTGCAATCCAAATACCATGTTTAGAGAATTTGATGAGATAATTTAAAAGTTCATTTGGTATAGATTAAAAGATTTCCCTTGGAAACTGAGAAAACTTATATGGAGGGACTTATAAACTAGTTGCCATATCCATGGGACGGGTGATAGGAAGAGATCATTGCAACAACTGTGAACATCCACAGATGGATAACTGAATGCAAAGTAATTTAGTGTAATGGTAAGTGGGTATTTCACAACTGTGAAGAAAGGGTGGATCGATTCAGTAAATGTTTTTGGGAAATTATCTGGCCAATTTGAAAAGATACGGTTACAGTCTTACCAAAATCAAGTTCCAACTATATTAGAGTTCTGTGTAAATGAAGAAATCATGAAAAGTATTATAAAATACAAATACATATTGTAATTGATTTTGAGATTGGATGGCCCTTTAAAAAAATCTTGATACTTAGGCAAGAAACCATAAAAGTTTATACAATATTTAAAACAAAAATAAAACTAGCAATATATTGGAGGGCAGAAATGTTTACAACTGATGATGACAAAGGGATCATCTCCTTAACACATAAAAGATCTCTTAAGAGTCAAAAGAGTCAAGAAAGGACAGAGACACCTTTGGTGGAAAATGGATATAGGTGCATGAGGAAGTCCCCAAAGGGGGACTGTAGTGGCCCAGAAAGCTCTTTAAAATCAAAGAAATGCAAATTAAAATAAAAGCTATTTTTGGATCTTAAAACTGGTAAATATTAAGACTCAAAGATACACAGAGAAGGGTGATTGCTCAAACTTCTAGTGAAGTTTAAGTTCATCTTTTGGGGAAGTGGTATGGTAATACATAGCCTCAAATTGCATATGCTGTAAGTTTGTACTCTTAGAAATTTAGCCTAAAGAAATCAGGAAATGAGAATAAATTGCATATAACAGTGAAAAATTCAAATCAGCCAAACTAGTTAATAATGGGTTAAATTGTGGCACAGCCATAAGATGAAATAGAGTCCATACAATGAACATAATATGAGAAGAGTGAGTACCTGGAAAAATGTGATAAACCAAGTATATATGAACATATATATGTATGCATACATGTATGTACACATGCATGTATTTTTATCATATCACATATTTCTACACCTGCTTATGTTATATATATGATGTATATATAATATGGATACATTTACACATGTGTATGTAATGTGTGTATTTTTATGCACATTATACATGTGTATATGTGTGTACACATTTGGAAAGTCAGGTAAGCAGATTTCTGCTCTGATTTGGTAGGGATTATATACACTGTCCATCAAATTCTGTGTGCAACCTACAGGACTTCTTATACTTTCTGCCACTTTCCATTAAGCTACCCTCCTGAAACTTTGATGACCTGTGACAATGTATCACAGTCTAGTGAACTGCGCAGCCCCATCCTCCAGCTGTCCAAGGGGTACTCATCTTGACAGCTATTTACCTTCCATTGTAGAAAGAATTAGAATCGATGGTCAAGACAACAGGTAAGCCAGAGACCTGTGCGTTGAGTCCTCCAAAGAAAGAGAGATCAGCTTTGAGGTCTTGGGGGTGAACGGGGAAAAGGAGTAGAGTGCAGTTAAACTTTAACAGGGATACTTTTATGAATTTACTGTCACATTGTCTTTAGACCTGTTTACTTAAATATTAACTGCTTGTTTTGGAATGGATTGGCACACACAAAAATGTTCCTAAAACTTTCTTAACCGTTTAAAATTGCACATAGTAATGATTTGCGAATCCTTATTGGAGTACTGCAATTCAGAAAGAAATGTACCTTTGCGGGGATTGTTTCCTAACAGAGGGATATGCTCTGTGAGGATCTGGTTCATGCCACTGAGCAGCTGAACCTGCTCACTGAGGCCTCAAAAAAGCACTCAGGGCTACTGCAGTCTGCCCAGGATGAGCTGACCAGGAAGGAGGCCCTGATCCAGGAACTTCAGCACCAGGTGAGACAGAGCACCTCATCTGATTCTCTGTACAGAAAGGTGGACTCAGGGCACTTCAGTGCTCAGGCTGTGCTGGGGCTTTTAGCGACTTGGTTGCTCGAGTGGTGGGTTCAGACCTGCTGGACTGCCTCCCTTCCCGCCCCCAACTCTCTCACATGCACCAGCAAGTGGTAGCCACTTGGATAAGGTTATGGCAGATTTAACCTCTTTTTTGCTATTGTTTTATATTTTGTAGTTTTCCCCAAATAACCCTTAGATTATTTGTGAAGCTGAAAAAGAAATTTTCTTGAAAAGTGTATATACATTTTTTTTTTTGATTAGTGTTTATAGTAGCAACTAAGGTATACACACACAGAGGGCAGTTCATATATTATTTACTAGTTGCTCTGGTTTTGTCTTGTTTTAATATCTTACTGCTCTTCAAATTATTAACCAAGTCCTGAAAAAATAATATAAAGCCTATTTCCACATACTTCGGGAAGCTTATCTATTCTAATTGGACCATGTGCACCTCATTATTCTCTAATTTGGAACCTTATATCTGTTCGATTTCCCCAGCTAAACCAGAAGAAAGAGGAAGTAGAACAGAAAAAGAATGAATATAACTTCAAAATGCAGCAGCTGGAACACGTGATGGATTCTGCTGCCGAGCACCCCCAGGTACTTTTCAGAAGAAGACTGCATTCCAAGGGCAGTAAACAGTTTTGTGACTGATTAAAGTTTGGAAATTGCTAAGACTGTAGGTTTGTCTTTTTATGGAATAAGATTTTCACTAACCCCTTTTCTGCTCTTGTTGAAAAGGTACCAGTTTGTTATTTGTTTTACTTGGACAAGAGCTAGAATGACCAGCTAAATAGCCTGAATATTTTGTGTGTTTGGCATATCCATTTAGAAAGAAATCTTTATAACATCAATCAGATATTTGAAATTTGATTTAATTTTAGAGCCCGAGAACACCACCTCATTTTCAAACACAGTTGGCAAAACTACTGGAAACACAAGAACAAGAGATAGAAAATGGAAGAGCTTCTAAGATCTCTCTGCAACACCTTGTAACAAAGCTAAATGAAGATAGAGGGGCCAAAAATGCTGAAATCCTCAGAATAAAGGTAACTGGGTAATTTTTTTCAATAAATTCCATTTTTTTAAATGAGTAACATCTTTCATGTTTACTGAAGATACAAAATTCAAAAGGCACAGTACTAAAGGGAAGCCAGAAAAATCTTCCTCTCACCCCAGACTCCAGGCTATCTAGTTACTGCCCCTGGAGGATCCCATTGTAGCCAGTTTCTTTTTAGAGCTTTTCAATGCATTGTCTGTAAGCATTGTGTCCCTGTCCCATTGCTTTTTCTATGATAGAATCATACTGTACAGGGTGTACTGACTACTCTCATCATGGTGCTGACTTTTAGATCTTTACCAATTTAATATCTAAAGCCTGTTACCTCATTGTAATTGTAAATTTATGTTTTTCTTAATATGAGTAAGACTGAGCATCTTTTTTTTTCTGTTTCCATGACCTATATCCTTCACACATTTTTCTATTATTGGGCTTTTAAAAATGACTTGTAGGCATTTTTTATATATTAAAGAGATTTACTTTTGTCTGTGATAGTTAAAAATGCTTTTCTCTTGCTTGCCATGCCTTTAAATTTCCTTCTAATGTTTTTTATCCCAGGGACTTGGGAGTATGGTGGTTATAGTGTTCAGAGTAGCATTCAGGGGTGGGAGGTGTGTGGAGGAGTGCCTGGTCGGGGGACAGGGAGGGTGCAGTGCTCCCTGGAAGACAACATTTACCCTGTGAGGTCATTTCTCTTTGGTAACTTTTTGTTTAGGAACAAAGTGAGCTTACTGTAACCAGATGACAAAGTATATGAAGATGGTATCACTCTTAAGCTTTGTTTCTCATGAGGAGGATCATTTCTGGTCTTTTTATCTAGGATAGTTCCTCAGTATGCTGCTATCTCAGGAATGTGACTGTTATCCAGATTGGCAAGATCTTGGTGCTCAGAAGAAATTAGGTCAGGTTAAATGGAATCAAATAATTCCATTAAATGGTTAAATGGAATCAAATAAAAAGATGAGTAGAATTAAATCAAAAAGGACAGTCCTTGAAGACAGCTGTTTATTTCTTCTGGATGGTTATGTTCATGATTTCCAAGCTTGAATCCCAATAAGTATTTTGAGTGATGAGCTATGGCACATCAGGTTTTTTAAAATTAGAATATTAAATAGAATAAAATAGATCATTTCCCAAAGTACAGACTTATGTCATCTTTCTCAAAGGAATTCTAGTGTATTATATGATATTGATAAGAGACTGTTTAAAACACTGGGTATGACGGTGAGGCACAGTTACAGGCCCCCAAGAGCTTGTCATAGTCTACTTTTCATCCAGTGACACCCCGTGCAGTGTTCTATGCATAAGAATAGGTAAAAAATGGAATATCTGCTTTAGTCACGGCCTTGAGGAGCAAAATAATGCCTACTGTGATGTATGTTCTGAAAAGACATGATTTAATGTGTTATTAGGAGCAGTTGTGTGAAATGGAAAACCTACGCCTGGAAGCTGAACAGTTGAGAGAGAAAAACTGGCTTTTGCAAGATCAGCTGGATGATATTAAAAGACAAAGGGACAGTTGGTGAGCAAGAACCACCAGAATTCTGTTGGCTGTATATTGGCCTGCCTGGGACTAGTTAGATGAGTGAGCTTGGAATTGGTTTCACCTGGTATATTTTGTTTTCCACTAATCCAGGAGGTGCTACATTGGTTGTTTTGAATCAGGTCTGATGAGGGCATTGCTTTTTCCAGAGTGGGAGAATAAGACATTCATTATCTTGCCTACTCTGTTAACCTTCGTGTTGTTGTAGAGCTATTGGGATGGAGTTCCAACATATGAAATACTTGAACCAAGCTGTTTATCAATTTAAGAAACAAAAAGAGTAAATATGTCAACAAGACAAGGTTCAAGAGATCCTGCAACAAAAGGGAAACTTTCCTACCAGTTGGATTTGCTTTATGACTCATGGTCCAGGGAAAGCTGCTGGGCAGGAGCTTTACAGAGGCACCTTTCCTTGGGCTTGAGTATCTCTGTGCTTGTGTGCATGGTTTGGCCTCAGCTAAGGAAGTTTTCTAGTTGTATTTGCTAATGTCACAGCATAGTGTCAGGGGCACCCACATCCAAGCTATGTCCTGACACTTCAAAGTTGTGGGCTTTTGGACACATTTTTTTAACCTCTTAACTGCCACAGTTTCCTTAGCATTAAAATGAAGAAAATGATAGCTCTCTCATCAGGTGTTCTAAAAATAAAAAATAACGTGTAAAGGGCTGATTACAGTGCTTGGCAGAAGGGAGTCACTCAAGAAATGGTAATTATTAAGTTACAAAGTAGTATTATGATCCTGGCTACTGTTACCTTTCTGAGTGAGGGATTGGAAGTGAGGGTGGCCTGTAAAATTTTGCAGTTCATTCAAAGGGAGTCTGTTTCAGATGGTGACCCTACAGAATTCAGCTTTCCAGATTAGGGGTGTCTGCTGTTTCTACTGTTGTCAGGTCTTTGATAGATGCCTTCCTGCTCCTGCAGCTCCCTTCCCTGCCTAGAAGCAGCCTGGAAATGCACCTAAATGAGACAACAGATATTTGAGGATGGTAATGGTGACTGTGCTATCCATCTGTTCCTAAAAGATTCTCTTCAAGTTTTAGTGAGTGGTGGACATGCTCATTTTAGTAGCATCCCCTTCTAGGGCTTCACTTCCCCTCTTGGTGACTCTCATGCAGGGAGTCACCCACACTCTGCTCACCTGATTTCCATAGGCTCCACCCACACATCCAATCACATTAAAGAAAAGCACTGTACTCGGTATACTATCTTTTATCAAGGGTTAGTTTGATGATGGAACACAGAATATTTCCAGGTCATTTATAAAACCACAATTAAAAATACTTCCTTAGCCTCATGACCTTATTTGAGGAGCCATACAGAACCTTTTTCATTGAAAGTTTAGAGTTGGTAAAAACTGTAGCCCAGGGGAGAACTCCAGCCCACAGCCTGCTTGGTATCTATGTTTTACTGGAACACATCACATCCTTACATTTAAATATTGCCATGGCAGCTTTTGCATTTCAACAGCCAGGTTGAGTGGCTGTGTAGAAACCATAAGGCTCCTTTCAAAGCCTAGAATATTTTCTTATCTGGTTCTTGACAGAAAAGCTTACCTGCCCTTAGATTAGAGCATAGAAAACACGTCTTCCCTAATGATTTTGTGTTTTCCTCCTTGTGGTCTCATTATCATTTTTGAGAATGATTAAAAGAAGCTACTGTAGCTTCTGTTTTCCTTAAGAAACAATCTTTTACTCACCAGTGAGAGAGGTATTCCTAGAGGAGCCTGCAGCGCCCAGGCAGGTTCTCCCGGGAGTTGTTTCCTGGGCCCCGGGGCTACCGGTGAAAACTTGGTTTGTTATCCTGACCTGGTCAGGCTCATGGAAATGGACTGACATTAATCAAATTCACTTGATACCGATATATCATCCAGAATGTAGTTTTCTTTCTATAGAGGAGCGTTCCTTTTCCATAATGAGATTTATGTCTGGTGCTTGGGGAATCCCCCTTCCTAGGGTCAGGATACATGGGAAGCCAGAGTGTCATCAGAAAATTGCCAGCTAACTAAGAAATCCAAGCAGAGGGGGAATTAGGAGCTCTGTGGGCTAGGCCAGCCTGAGGAACCCTCCCCCACCCCTGCAGATGCCCCCTCCCAACTGACCACAGTCCTGCCAGGCTCCTGGACTGTCCTTTCTCTTAGCCCCCTTTTGCTCACACTTAATCTGCTGATGATACCACTCTTGACTACATTTCTCTTTTGTTTTACTTTCAATCAATCTGTGATTCAATTTCCCGGCTTTGCTCATCTCACTTTTGTGTGGGAAGAATCCTGAATCCTGGGGGAGTGCCTTATTTTATCCTCATGTGTTGATCACATTCCGCAATATGCTAACTTGACCTCTTCACATATAATTAGCTTTTCTTTGCACAACTTGGCATTGCTGTATATAATATATGTGAATTGGTACTTGAATATATTTGACAGTGCTTCCCCATCTTAATTTATGCAGCCAACAGAGTCATCTAGACAGTCAACAACTGAAGAATGAACAGGAAGAAATTATCAAAGAAAGGCTTGCTAAAGTATGATTTTTTTAAATAGTTTTTTCTTTCTGAAAAATGATTTTATAGTTACTAGCATTTATGACTGTATATTTTAGAAACTGTTCTACTATTGAAGTTTGTCTTTTCTGTATTACCACTGCTAAATTTGGTATTTATTGTCACTATTTAGGCATAGCCTAGAATTGAGACTGAATTTGTATTTAAACCCACACAGATTTCCCCATTTAGAAGCAAGTACTGCGTGCCTATTTGAGGCCTTATAAGGCACAGTACATGAAGTCTTGTAAATAGGTACCCCTTTATGTGTGGTTGCTGGAATTGTGGAAAAGCTTTTGTTTTAATTGATTTTATTACCATGAGGGAGAAAGGGCTGGTTACTTCCTTTTTAAAGTAATGTTAAGAACTTAAGCCATCTTTTTCTTTCTTTATTTTATCTTATAGAAGAAATTAGTTGAAGAAGTGCTGAAAATGAAAGCAAAGTAAGTATGCTATTTTATAATTAAAGTTCTTATTGATCTTTTCTTTATTGTCTTTTAAGGGAAGAAATACTATAACCTCAAGGTAAGTAACTTCTTTCCTTCTGCAGTAATATGTGAATGTAATAGATGCTTACAAAAGTGTTTTCCTAAATAGCACTTGCTAAAGGAGTTCTTCATGTGAAGCCATTCCAAAAATAAATAAGTGCCATGAAGAGTTTAGTTTCTCTTGAATGTTGAATGGATTTTCTCCTCAAAGACAATGAGAGCAGTGTAGCTGACTAGGTTTCCCTTTTCACTTCTGGTTTCCTGTGATTTAAAACCTCAAGGCCCTCTTGAGACCCACACAGGTCAATACTGTGATTTTTTAATTTTTTTGGTTTTGGCCTTGGGTCTCTTTATAGGTTTTTGTAGACATTTTAATTTATTCATATAGTTTTCTTATTAACATGTGTAATTTATTATTGCTTCATTCTTTGATGAACAAGATATATTGTACTTTCAAGTTCAAAATAAATAAACTAGTTGTTTTAATAATATGGTAAAACATTAGAAAGTTGTGCTCTCTGAATAACTCATCATGAACAGAGGTCCTCAGACATTTTCACTTGTTATACTTCCTAAAGGAATTTTGAAACACTGTGTATCCTCTAAATTCTATGTCTAAAAATTTTCATTATAAGGTTAAATTCATCCGAAGGATTGGTTCCAACATATTGAAAATCGTAACCATTAGAAATAAAGCTTTAGTGGTATTTTTAATAGTATTTATTTGCTACCGTCTATTCACTTAAAAAATACATGAACAAATTCCTAAGTCTAAAATTTTACATTGTTCCTTTTTCCTTGGAAACTGAGTTTCCATTGTATATCCACACAGAATTATATCCTAATTTAATATAGTATTTGGAAAAATTTTGTTGATTACTCCATCATATAATTTAGCAGTGAAAATATGTATACAAGTGTAAAGTAATTTTAAAAGTTTATTGTATTATTATACCTCTGAGTGTTATGTTTCTCCTGGATTATTATTAACCAGAGTATCCTAAATTTATTGTGAATTTTTATATATTATTATTATACTTAGTAAAATTTTAGTGGAAATGCATCTCTCAATGTATTTTATCTTAATGCTTTTTCTTCAGCTCATTATTATGCCTAATTGTGCAATGAAACAGTTTATCAATTCTATTCCTATTATCAGTTTTTATAGATATAAGTGCTGAGAAATCTTATTCACATAATAAGTAAATGGCAATAGGAGTTGTTTTGTTAGAGCACAGTTAACTATTTGAATTCTGTCCAAGCTAATATGCCAAAAATGACAGTGGTCTCTCATCAAAAATTCTTTTTAATGATCAGCTGACAAAGGCCACTAAGCGTGTGAAAAATTTGTCTGTCATTGAGTCATTTGCTTCATAGAATCAGAGTGTAGATGTGGGATTGAGCTTGTTCAACACTACCTATGGGATGAGCCATTCAGGGACTGGCTTCCAGCCAGTTAAGTTGTAGAGCCAGGACAGAAATCTGGATCACTTATAGGATCTGTAAGAATCCAACTCTGTGGTTTATAGAATTGTAGCTATTTTAGAAGTTACATCCATTTGAGACCTTAGAGCACAAAGAACAAAGCTATCTGAGTTGGTGTATAATGTATTTCATAATATAGTAACCAAGAGTCTCTGTGACACACTGTTGTTGGAACATACAAGGAGCCCACACTGGGCAAGTGAAGCACACTCCAGAAGATGGCAAATGCAGTTTTATCAGTCCCAACCTACAGCACTGATTTAAACAGTATGTTATCCATATGCATATGTGAGGATGCTTTAAAAAGCTACAAGGAGCTGAATACTAAAGTAACAGTGTCATAGGCAGGAGATGTTTAATTTCACCTAACAAGCGGACTGGAGGTACATTAACTCAAAGTTTCCATCAAGGACCCAGACCCTTACCATTCTACTTTTGGTACTCTTGCTTGTGGCCTCTTGGCCACAAGCTGGCTGCTACAGCTCCAAACATCATAAACAAGAGGATTATGGCTTACAGTGAGGTAGATTTGAAGGGCTTTCTTTTGTCAGGAGAAAAATCTCCCAGAAGCCTTAAAAAATCAGGTTGTGTCTCCTTGGCCAAATTTAGTATACCTGCAGGGCAAGCTGAGAAAACCAGTATCTGGCAGTGGGGTAGAAATAACCAGTTACTAATTACTAACCATTGGGAACTAAGTGTGCTTCTACTCATCCTTCCTTTTCCCCCAAATAAAACGAGTTTTTATAAGCAATGAAGAAGCAGGGGATTGGCTCTTTGTTAGGCAACAGTAATATTTGCCACACCAGAGAGATTTCTCATCAAACTAAAGCAAAACATATAAGCCAAAACATGTAAGACAACTCCAAATGAATTGGGGGAACATCAGTGCCCTCCTCCCCACACCATCCTTCTGAGGTTCCACAGAATATAGTCTGAAAAAACTGCCCTAGAAATTAGTTGGCCTTAAATGGTATTTTAAATTCTGTGTATTACATCATTTAAATATTTGGCATTTTATAGCATATGTGTTGTAAAATAAACAGCATTTGTTTCTTCTCAGAAACTTGTATAGGAGTCACAATTTTATAAAATAAGAGTCTATATAAATCTCTAGTAGCTTTGTTTCTCATGTTTCTTTTCAATTGATAGTTATATAACATGTATAAATTCTAAATAGCACATCCTTGAAGAAATGGCTGGTGTCCCACTGTCTGAGAAGTTTTTGAAATAAGAAATGATTAGTCTAAGATACAGGCACTGAGCAAACCATGCAGACTGTAATAATACTTAAATTACATTTGCTCCAAGTGCTTCCGAAACTGAAAGTTTCCATCTTAAAATTTAATTATTTAAAAATGGTTCGAATGGATTCAAGATGGCGGCATCAGAGGTGACACGGAGAACTCATCCCAAAACCACAAATAGTATGAAAATATAGTTAAGTAATACAACTAACCCTAAAACAACAAGAAAGAAGGCTGCAACAGACTGCATACAGATCTCACAGACAGAGCAGACCTCACAAAACAGGGTAATGTACGAAAGCCTTGATCCAGCAGGACCCAGGCCCTTCCCCTACCCTAGCTCACGGGCCGGAGGTAGAGCAACGGAGCAGGGAGGGGTTGGAAACCTAGGACTGCTGAACACCCAGCCCTGGAGGTCTGCTTTGGGAGTAGAAACCTACACTGTGTGGTGCTCTGGACGTTGGGGAGCTGGGACAGGCTGAGTGCTTGAGAGACTGAGATTCCAGCCATTTGTGGAGGATGGGGATCCACACCCAGATGCTGTGTGTCAGAGGAAAGGCAGGTGATCTGAGAGGCTTCCTAGCAGCAAGAGGGCTGCTGAAGGGGCAGAGTTCCCATGGAGCTTGCTGCATGGGAGAAGGGAGAGCTGGACAAGGTTGTCTGGGCATGCTCAGCCCAGCTGGTTGGGAACATTGAGGAGCTTCACGTGCTCTATCTCCCTGGCTGCCTACTCAGCTCCAAGGCCCCCCCCAACTGTGACACGCAGCCTGATGTGCCTCCCTCCTAGCCTGCCGGCACCGGTTCGCAAACTGGCAGTCATTGCACTGGCGTCAGGCTGCTGACAACAGCTAGAGACGCCAAGCACAGAGGCTTACACCTGTGTGCTTGGATCACTGGCTCTGACACTGGAGACAGGCAGTGCAGCCTGGAATCAGAAAATAGCTCTTTCCTACCCCCAGGCACCAGTGCTGTTCACCTAACACCCACAACCTCACTCTAGGGGCTGAGCAGCTCCAGAGACAGGAGCTTCTGGGCACTAGAGGGCACCACACAGAAATATGAAACGTCAGAAGAGCATGGTTCAGACCAAAATCTCACAAACACTAGAAAATGGCCAAATGAATCAGAACTCACCAATCTTCCTGAAAGAGAGTTCAAAATAAAAATAACAAACATGCTTATGGAGGTACAGAAAAATATTCAAGAACGCAGAACCAAATTAAGTCAGAGATTCAATCATTAAGAAATTCCATATCTGAAATGAAACATACAATGGAGGGATTTAAAAGCAGATTAGATGTAGTAGAAGAGACGGTAAATGGAATAGAAATTAGACAAGAGGAATACAAAGAAGCTGAGGCAGAGAGAGGAAAAAGGATATCTAAGAATGAAAGAATATTGAGAACTGTGAGACCAATCCAAGCGGAACAATATTTGCATTGTAGGGGTACCAGAAGAAGAAGAGAGAGAAAAAGGGATAGAAAGTGTCTTTGATGAGGTAATTGCTGAAAAATTCCCCAAACTGGGGAAGGAGGTAGTTTCTCAAGCCATGGAGGTGCACAGCTCTCCGAACACAAGGGACACAAGGAAGACAACATCAAGACATATAATAATTAAAATGGCAAAGATTAAGGATAAAGACAGACTATTAAAAGCAGCTAGAGAAAAAAGGTCACATACAAAGGAAAACCCATCAGGCTATCATCTAGCTTCTCAACAGAAACCTTACAGGCCAGAAGGGAGTGGCATGACATATTTAATGCAATGAAGCAGAAGGGCCTTGAACCAAGAATACTTTACCCGACAAGGTTATCATTTAAATTTGAAGGAGGGTTTAAACAATTTTCAAATAAGCAAAAGCTGAGAGAATTTACCTCCCACAAACCACCTCTACAGTGCATTTTAGAGGGTTTCCTATAAATGGAAGTATTCCTAAGGCCAAAGAGATGTCATCCAAGAGATAGACAAAGAGGACAGGATATGATTCATAACATACAAAGAATGGAGGAGGAAGAAAAAGGAGGGAAAAGAAACAACCTTTACATTGTGTTTGTAAGAGCATATGAAGTGAGTTAAATTAGACTCTTAGAAAGTAAGGGAATTACCCTGGAACCTTTGGTAACCACGAATCTAAAGCCAGCAATGGCAATAAGTACATACCTATCAATAATCACCCTAAAGATAAATGGTCTGAAAGCACCATCAAAAGACATAGAGTTACTGAATGGATAAAAAAAAACAAAACCATCAATATGCTGCCTACAAGAGACTCACTTCAAACCCAAAGACATACACAGACTGAAAGTAAAGGGATGGAAAAATATATTTCATGCAACTAATAGTGAGAAAAAAATTGGAGTTGCAGTACTTGTATCAGACAAAATAGACTTCAAAACAAAGAAAGTCACAAGAGACAAAGAAGGACATTACATAATGATAAAAGGGTCAGTCCAACAAGAGGATAAAACTATTATAAATATTTATGCACCAACACAGGATGACCTACATATGTGAAAAATATACTAACAGGATTAAAGGGGGAAATAGAATGCAATGCATTCATTTTAGGAGACTTCAACACACCACTCACTGCAAAGGACAGGTCAACCAGACCGAAGATAAGGTGACAGAGGCACTGAACAACACATTAGAACAGATGGACCTAACGGACATTTACAGAACACTCCATCCAAAAGCAACAGGATACACATTCTTCTCAAGTGCACATGGAACATTTCCAAGAACAGATCATATACTAGGCCACAAAAAGAACTTGAGTAAATTCAAAAAGATTGAAATTGTACCAACCAACTTCTCAGATCACAAAGGTACGAAACTAGAAATAAATTACTCAAAGAAAATGAAAAAGCCCACAAACACATGGAGGCTTAATAACATGCTCCTAAATAATCAATGGATCAGTGACCAAATAAAAACAGAGATCAATATGGAGACAAATGACAACAATAATTCAACAACACAAAATCTGTGGGACACAGTGATTGCCGTGGTAAGAGGGAAATATACTGCAATACAGGCCTACCTCAGGAAAGAAGAAAAATGATCAAGTGGGATGCATCAGAGGGATGCAAGAATGGTACAACATTCGAAAATCCATCATCATTCACCGCATCAACAAAAAGGACAAAAACCTCATGAACATGTCCATAAATGCTGAAAAAGCATTTGACAAATTTCAACATCGATTCATGATAAAAGATCTCTCAACAAAATGGTTATAGAGGGCAAATACCTCAGCATAATAAAGGCCATATACGACAAACCCACAGCCAACATCATACATAACAGTGAGAAGCTGAAACCTTTTCCTTTAAGATCAGGAAGAAGAAAAGGATGCCCACTCTCCCCACTTTTATTCAACATAGTTATAGAGGTCTTAGCCACGGCAATCAGACAACACAAAGAGATAAAAGGCATCCAGATTGGTAAGGAAGAAGTCAAACTGCCTGTGTTTGCAGATGACATGACATTGTATCTAAAAAACCCTAAAGAATCCACTCCAAAACTACTAGATCTAATATCTGAATTCAGCAAAGTTGCATGATACAAAATTAATGCACAGAATTCTGTTGCATTCCTATACACTAACGATGAACTAGCAAAAAGAGAAATCAGAAAAACAATTGCATTCACAATTGCGTCAAAAAGAATAAATTACCTAGGAATAAACCAAATGAAGGAAGTAATAGACATATAGTCTGACAACTTCAAGACACTCATGACAGAAATTAAAGAAGATACCAATAAATGGAAACACATCCCATGGTCACGGATAGGAAGAATTTATATTATCAAAATGGCCATCCTGCCTAAAGCAAGCAATCTACAGATTCAATGCAATCCCTATCAAAATACCTACAGCATTCTTCAGTGAACTAGAGCAAATAGTCCTAAAATTCATATGGAATGATGAAGGACCCCAAATAGCCAAAGCAATCCTGAGAAGGAAGAATAAAGCAGGGGGGAATTACACTCCCTGACTTCAAGCTCTACTACAAAGCCACAGTAATCAAGACAATTTGGAACTGGCACAAGAACAGATGCATAGACCAGTGGAACAGAACAGAGAGCCCAGATATAAACCCAAGCATATATGGTCAATTAATATATGATAAAGGAGCCATGGATATACAATGGAGAAATGACAGCCTCTTCAACAGCTGTTGTTGGTGAAACTGGACAGCTACATGTAAGAGAGTGAAACTGGATTATTGTCTAACCCCACACATAAAAGTAAACCCAAATGGATCAAAGACCTGAATGTAAGTCATGAAACCATGAAACTTCTTCATGAACATATCTCTCCAGGCAAGGGAAACACAAGGAAAAATGTACAAGTGGGACTATATCAAACTAAAAAGCTTCTGTACAGCAAAAGACACCATTAGTAGAACAAAAAGTCATCGTAGAGTATGGGAGAATATATTCATAAATGACATATCCAATAAAGGGTTAACATCCAAATTATATAAAGAGCTCATGCACCTCAACAAACCAAAAGCAAATAAGCCAATTAAAAATTGGGCAGAGGAGCTGAACAGACACTTCTTCAAAGAAGAAATTAAGATGGCCAACAGGCACATGAAAAGATGCTCCACATCACCAATCATCAGAGAAATGCAAATTAAAACCAGAAGGAGATATCACCTCACACCAGTTAGGATGCAAACATCCAACAGACAAACAACAACAAATGTTGGCAAGGATGTGGAGAAAGGGGAACCCTCCTACACTGCTGGTGGTAATGTAAGCTAATTCAACCATTGTGGAAAGCAGTATGGAGGGTCCTCAGAAAACTAAAAATAGAAATACCATTTGACCCAGGAATTCCCTCCTAGGAATTTACCATAGGAATGCAGCAGCCCAGTTTGAAAAAGACATATGCACCCCTATATTAATTGCAGCACTATTTGCAATGGCCAAGAAGTGGAAGCAACCTAAGTGTCCATCAGTAGATGAATGGATAAAGAAGATGTGGTACATATACACAATGGAATATTATTCAGCCATAAGAAGAAAACAAATCCTACCATTTGCAACAACATGGATGGAGCTAGAAGGTATTATGCTCAGTGAAATTAGCCAAGCGGAGAAAGACAGTTACTAAATCATTTCCCTCATCTGTGGAGTATAAGAACAAAGCGAAAATTGTAGGAACAAAACAGCAGCAGAATCAGAGAAACCAAGAATGGACTAAGAGTTACCATAGGGAAAGGAACTGGGGAAGATGGGTGGGAAGGGAGTTATAAGGGGGAAAAGGGGGCATTATGATGAGCACACATAATGTGGCGGGGGGACACAGGGAAGGCAGTATAACACAGAAGACAAGTAGTGATTGTATCGCATCTTAGTGTGCTGGTGGACAGTGACTATAATGTGGTATGTGTGGGGGACTCGATAATAGGTGGAGTCTAGTAACTGTAATATTGTTCATGTAATTGTACATTATCGATATCAAAAAAAATGGTTGGAATTATCCAAAATGAAAGTCTTGACTAAAACAACAAAGAGCATATTTGCAGGTCTTGCTATCTTTCATTGCTGTTTATAGGGGAGGGCTGAATATTAGTGATTTTTTTAAAATAAAAATTCTGCATTTTAGTGGAAAATGTCTAATTTGGTACTGTTCTGTAACTATGTTCCTGTGGAATACCATGAAGTTATGTTTACTGTTACAGCCTAGAGGAAGTCCAGAGTACCCTTCAGAGCAAAGACACAGAATGCCTTAGAATGACTGAGGAGGTCGAGCGAACCAGAACTTTAGAGTCTAAAGCATTCCAAGAAAAGGAACAACTGAGATCAAAGCTCGAGGAGTTGTATGAAGAAAAGGAAAGAATATTCCAGGTGATTTGTGTGCTGTTTTTTGATGTACTTAAAACATGTGAATTAAGAGACGCAGTCAGCAGTTGACTCATTTCTGTGATTGGGTGTCCTATGGTTCAGAGTTGCTCTAGTGTACGTGAACATGTGGTCATGAAAGTTGGGAATCTGGGCGTGTCTCACCCTCCCTGAGCCCTTTTGGGAGGCATTAAGTGAGGCATTAAGTAATGTTACATTAAAAGAGTAATTAAGAGCAGCTCCATTTCTCTTTCCTGGGTTGATTTACCTGCAGGAGAAGGAAATGTTAAGGAAGCAGGTGGAATGTCTTACTGAAGAAAATGGAAAGTTGGCAGGTCACCAAAACCTGCATCAAAAGATTCAGTACGTAGTGCGGCTAAAGAAGGAAAATATCAGACTTGCTGAGGTAAACTCTGAAAATTATTCTGAATAAACTCAATCTGGTTTTAAAATGATTACTTAATTAAAATTTAGTTATTGAATCACCTAACTGCTTTCTTCAGGGAACTTCCTGATTTAAAAAATTCAGTCATTGCTATTCTAAGCATAATTCAGTCAGTTTTACACATTAGATTCTTGTTTAATATTAAGTAGTTTAAAATTGAAAATTGCAGTCTTATTTTGAAATATAAGTTCAGTGAATGCCAAGAATAATTCTTCCTGTAAGAATTACAGCCTTAATTTTTTTTTCTGTTTTTTTAAAAATTACTTATCAGGTATTAGAAAAGCTACGTGTTGAGAATGTGTTTTTAAAAGAAAAGAAAAAGAACGAATCTTAAGGATCCTGGTCAACTACAAGTTTACCTTGTTTGGAAACTTTTTTCCTCTTAATAAAAGCAAAACCTATCTTTGTGCACTTAGTAGAGCTGTAATTATCAACTGTGTGTTTGGTGGTGGGAGCTGGCCCTCAAGATTCTGATGAACATTTTGTGTTCATACACACCCTATGCCAGTGGCAAACTGCTGTTTGGAGTTACCACCCCATCAAAGCTTTAAATCATCTCTAAGTACTGGGAAAACCTTTTGCCTTTTAAAAATAAAAGCCTGTTGCTAAGGTTTACAGTAAATGTTGGCCAGATCATTTTTCCCTTAGATACTGCCATAATCTCCTTTGCATCTTATTTCAGAAGCTCTAACAACATATGGTGCTTCCAAAACTTGCCATGAGGTTAATGACTGTCTGTCCAGCCTGTATGAAAGGCAAACTTGTTAATATAGATTACTTTTGTGTTCCTACTTTAAGTAGTGTCATAAGCATTTTTTATGACTGTAAATATGGCCATTTTTCAAAATATAATAAAATCATTAAAAAATAATTTAATAAAGTGATTTACATTGTTCATTCACTTACTCATTCAACATTTACTTAAAGAGCACCTACTATATGCCAGACACTGGTCACCATAGTGTGACCTCTGCCCTCAAGGATCTTCTGTGTATCAGCACTTCATTCCTTTTTATTGTGAATATAATATTCCAGTGTGCAGATATGCCACATTTATTTACTCACTATTTTATGTACATTTGAACTATTGGCAGTTTGGGGCTATTAAGAATAATGCTGCTATAGATATTTGTGTATAAGTCTTGATGCAGACTCATATTTTATATCTTTTGAGTAGATACTTAGGAGTGAAATTGCTGGGTCATTTGGTAACCATGTGCTTAACTTTTTAAGACATTGCCTGTTTCCCAAATATACTATTTGGCTGCACCATTTACATTCCCACCAGCACTGTGTTCTAATTTCTCTATACCCTTACCAACACTTGCTATTGTTAAATTTTTTACAGTAAGTCGTCCCTGTGGTTGTGTAGTGTTATATTATGTTTTCCTATGACTAATGATTTTGAACACTTTTTTACATATTATGAAATACTACTTGGCAGTAAAAAAGAGACAAACTGATAATGTGCTATAACATGGGTGAACCCTGGGGTGGGATGGGTGATCATTTTAAGTGAAAGAAGCCAGACCAAGAAGACCATATATTGCATGATCCTATTTATGTGAAAGGTCCGGAAAAGGCAAAACTGGAGACAAAAGGCAAACCATTGATTGCTTGGGGATAAGAGTGGGAATGATCATATGGGCATAAGGGAACTTTTTGATGTGGTGGACGTGTTTTACAACTGGTTTGTGGTGATGGTTTCAGAAGTCTATAAATTTACCAAAAATTAAACTACACTCAAAATGGGTTGATTTTATGGTTTGTAAATTATACTTCAGTAGAGCTGAAGGAAAAATTTTTTTAAATTAATGCACAGTTGAAGTCTCAAAAATAGTAGTAAATTCCTAAAAGCCAGAAATGACAAAGGCACTAAAATTCACTGGAAGAGAGAGAGCAGTCTGTGGCTGCCTAGACAGGCAGTTGACTGCCTTGGAAGTGGGCCAAAGTGGGCTGCCACAGCTGGTAATGAGGAGGCTTGGGCTTCGTACCTGAATGAGTTTCCTAGGGCTACTGCAACAAAGTGGCACAACCAGTGGGTGTAGAACAACAGATTTATTCTCTCACAGTTCTGGAGGCTGAAAGTACAAAATCAAGGCTTTGGCAAAGCTGTTCTCTGAGGTCTCCATGGAGAGTCTCTTCCATGCCTTCCTCTTGTGGTGTTGCCAGCAATACTTGGTTTGTAGATGCATCACCCCAGTCGCTGCCTTCATGGTCACATGGCATTCTTCCTTGTGTCTCTGTCTCTTATAAAGACACCAGTCAGATTATGGCGTACCTTTATGACCTTGTCTTAATTTGATGCCATCTGCAATGACCCAAATAAGGTCACCTTTGCAGGTCCTGGGGATTAAGACTTTGACACATCTTTTTTTGGAACACAGTAAAGCCTTAGGCCAGCTCAGGACAGGGAATTTGAACTGAGATTTTTGCAAAAGCCAGAACTCAAGAAGTGGAGTTACCCTGGTAACTTCGCTTTCTTGAATAGGGCATGGCAAAGAGTGTGTACTCCTTTGTTTAACTGAAAGAAGAGGCAGAGAAATGGAAAAAATATGAAAAGAGAGAAGAGAGAGAAAGAGACTGAAGTAAGGGTAGAGAGGGAGCAATAGACACACAAGATAATTACCTGGGCCATCAGGCCCCAGCCATCCCTACTTTCTCACACCAAGGGCTTCGCACACATTTAAATACCCTCCTTGCCCCTAAGGCCTCTCAAATTTGTGACTTCTCACTCGTAATGGTAAGAGAGAATTTGAATAAGTCTCCCAGAACTCAGTGGGGAATCTTTTGCCCATAGGGCATCTTTGAGATTTGCTTTAATTGCTTTTTTGATAAATTTGGACTGAGGTATTTTCCCATCCACACTGTCCCAGGTGCTCTAGTTTACATCATGTTGCTGCTATTAGTAAGTTTTCAAGTTTTATTTATATTTTGTAATCAAACTATAGTCTGTTCAAGCAAGGACATGAGCTGGTCATAGTATTAGGCACTGTAGCAGGAACAAAGAGGAAACAGGCTTGGTTGGCTTCTGCCCTGACAGCCAGGTTAGGGAGATAGGTATGCTGCCAGGTGAGTGAGTGCATTGAGGACACTCAAGGGCCCTGCTACTCAGTGTGATCCTCCCATCCGCAGCATTAGCACAATCTGGTAGTCTGTTTGAAATGCAGAATCTCAATTCAGCTTCAGACCTAAACCAGAATCTTCATTTTAACAAGATTCCTACTCAGTGATTGTGTGTGTGTGCACATGAGAGCTTTGTCTGGAGGCATGATGGATTACTTCCCTCAACAGTGGCCAAGGTTGGTGTCAACTCAACTATCGTCATTGTAACAGGGTCCTGTGCTGGGCACCTGAGACCTAGAAAAGCAAATTTGCCCTTGCACTAGCAGCTGGCAGGCTGACAGGGAGACAGGCATACAACCTTAGGACTGGTGTGAAGATAGGGGAGTAATTGACTGACAAGAGGAGATGGCTCTGAGATGCTCAGCTCAACTTCTAGTACTGATGGAGAATTCATTTGTTCCAGGAACACTCATTTTATTGTCTTTAAAGCATACAGAATTGATCAAATGCAATACCACTTGATTGCCTGTAAGTTCCAAGTAACAGCTTTCAGAGGGGATCATCTTTGATCTAGGGTGCCCGGTGCCTCTCTGAGGCATGATTTCCTCAACTGCAAAATGGGACAGTTTATATCACATGGGAGTTACAGGGTTAACTGCTTTTATTAGAACCACAAAACCACTCTGAGAGGGGGGGGGGGGGAAGGACTTTAACAGAAACTTTCTAAATGGAAAAAAAATGGTGCTCAACTGTATGTTCATTGTGAAATCATGTTTTTAAAAAGTCCTACACATATTTGTCCTTTAATGTGAACTATATATGAAACTAAATATGCATAAAGAGTTCTCTAATGATTTTCCTGGAGAGTGGAAGTAGTCCTTACACACTATTTTTAAACAGCTCTTTATTTCCAAAAAAATGTACTACTTTTTAAACGGACACATTTTAAACACATTTAAGTCCATGGAAAATTAATGTTAGTCCTGATATCTGTAGTACATGGAGCGATTATGGATGGCTTGTTTTCATCTAATTATAGTCTCTCGGTGCCTAGGCCTTTTCATTTGTCAGAAGCGCCCGCCTTCTTGCTGCGCCTGGAGGTATCCAGCGCCCTCTGCCGAAGCATCTCCATTTTGCGCTTCCCAAACCGGAAGGTGCATGTTGACCTCCTGAGGGGGGTCTCCTTCAAATGAAGATTGACAGCAGGGATGATGGAGGGGGTACCGGAGGTGGCATTCGGCATTTTAAAACAAATTCCCGGGGGAAACCCATGGTGGGCCACATCTGGCGGCAAAGGATCGAAACCGCTAGCACAGGAATATTTACTGTACAGCAAAAGCAAAGGTACCGTGGTCCGGGGCCCCAGCGCTCTCGGATAAACCTAATCCAGATGCAGGCAGCCACCCCTACCCCTCAGAGCCCGAGTTGGCTTCCCCGCTCACGTGAGCGCCGCGTCATGTGAGGCCGCCGTCCAATCGCGGGCCGCCGTCCAATCGCGGTGCGTGCCCGGCCACGCGGGGACGCAGGACGGGCTCGGGGCGGTAGCGGCAGTCGCCATGGTCGGGTGGCCGCGTTCTCGCAGCGGCCTCGGGTGTGCGGTCGCCTACCCCGCCGCACCGGCGGGGTTTCTCCCGCACCTCCAGGCAGGCGCGATGCGGCGCCGCTTCTGGGGCGTGTTCAACTGCCTGTGCGCCGGCACTTTCGGTGCCCTGGCCGCCACCTCCGCCAAGCTGGCCTTCGGCAGCGAGGTCGACCCCGGGGCTCTGCTGCGGCGGGCGGGGAAGGGCGGCGGAGGGGAGCTGCGGGGCTACGGGCAGGGGCGGGCGGGGCGCAGGGCGCCGCCTCAACCCCGCCGGTCTGCGCCGCCCCGTTCGCCTCGGGCGCTGCAGTCAGCTGGGGCGGGAGAGTGTCTGGGCTGTAAGTCTCGTCAGAGCCCCCTCCGCTGTAGGCCCAAGAGACGGGGACCGAGGCGTCTTCCCTTACCAGCAGGGACCTGGTATTTGTCCGATGGGGCTGGTTCTACGTCGTGGAAGACGCACGCCTCCTACATCCACTCAAATTTTAAGCCCCTTGTGCCTGAACAGTTATCTCCAGGTGACTCTTAAGATGGATGGCCTGTTGCCCATCTCTTCACTCCATAATTAATGAGTGTTTTGATTGGTCTACCCTGGAAAATTGGGGGTTTAAGATGCCCTAGGTATAAGGGAAGCCTGGACGATCCTCTTGACGCTGAGAACTCCTGAACCCTCTGCCCCCGTCTGTTAAAGTGCGCATCTTTACCTCTCCGGTCCCGAGTCATAGGCCAGTTTTTCCTGCTGGAGGGGTTTCATTGCATTTGCCACCCAGAGCTAGGCTTTGAGCTGACGGTGGACAGACTGATCCTTTAGGTTTATGACTGTTTAGGGCTAAGCCAGTGGGAGCTGCCATGTTTGAGGTTAGTGACCTTTTTGGTGTAAATTTCGGAGTAAGTGGCCCAGAATAACATGAATGGTTGAGCTGTGAGGTTTACTAGTCTTTCCAGTTGTGCACCAGGCCTTTCTAACTGTGTAAACAGGCTGCCACTGGCGCATACAACACGAGTATAAATTATACAAAGACCCGCTTTCCTCAAGTCACTACATATAATCAGCTGGAAATCTTACAAGAAATAAAGAGTTTGATGTTTAAATGGGCACCCCACCCCTCACCCCCCAGAGGAAGCAACTCTGTTGGCAGGGGGTTTCTCACTGGAAACCAAGCAAGGGGGCCTACATGTCCTTTGTGTAGGAGGCTTCTAAGATCCTCTTTTCTCTGAAAGCTCTCTCCTTAAGGGGGCAAAAAAAAAAGGAAGAAAGAAAAATGTTCATACTTCAAGTGATGCCTGAGTCCCCCAGTCGAACGGTCTCAGGTGGTGTCTTCCCTAGGCAGGGCTGTGTCCTGGTTGACAGTGGCGCTACACTCCCTGGCTTTGGATCTTGGTGGTTCCCACCACTAGAAAAGTTACGTACTGCCTCAGATCATCTGCAAAGCAAAGTTGAGGAACAGAGGAGAATGCACTTAAAACACTTAGCACAGGGCCTGACACGATAGTAACTGAAGAATGCCCAGTGAGACCAGCCTGAGAGGGCTATAGCCTGCACAGGATGGGGGAGACAGGCTAATTCATACTTTACCTGATCTGGGGAAGTGAGAAGTCTGCCCCTGATTTCCTCATACTACATACCCAGTAATAACTTGGCTGTCGAACTGATTCTCAGGCATTGGTCACTATGGGACCAATAAGGACTGGTGTTTGCATTTTACTTCTGCCCAAGGTCACATGGCCAGCAAAATGGCCAAATAAATGTCTTCTATTTTGTTTCAGGTGTAAGATAAGAGATGCTGCCCTCAGGCTTAAGTGAAATCCTGTGCAGGAAAGCTCAGAGGACCACCCCTCTACCCAGGCTATGGTGGGATCACAAAAGAGGCCCAGCTGCCTTTAATCACAAATCTGGGTGTGCTGTGAGGGGGGCTGCAGCTCGCCATCTGGACTCAGCGTGGCTGCAGTGATGCTTTCTCCTGCAGGTGAACATGGTCTTCTGCATCTTGGGTTTCATGGTGATGGCAACCACTAATTCTCTGATGTGGATGTTCTTTAGTCGGGGCCTCAGTTTCTCCATGTCTTCAGCCATTGCATCTGTCACAGTGACTTTTTCAAACATCCTCAGCTCGGTGAGTGGCCTGGGTGCCTTCTCCTGTGCCAGTCCTGGGTTTTGGTGGAGTTCTGGGTGAACTGGGGAATCCCTGCTTTCCCAGACGGGGAAAAAGGCCAGGACTCAAAGCAGAGGTTGGGCTGTGGCTTGACCCCTTGTGACTGCTCGTCCAATCTCTCAGACTTAAAGTGATTCTCAGGTTAGATGGGAATGAAGTCCAGCTATAAAAAAGCCTATGCTGCTGGCTGCCCCTCCAGGCTGGAGCCATCATTCTGAAGTCTGTCCAGCCTCTGTTCAATCTATCCCCTACAGATCTGTGAACTTAAGCATGCGACGTGGAGGATGGAGGGGAGGTTCTTCCCTCTGGTAGCCTGAGGTCAGCCACCTGGGGCTGAGCCCAGTCAGTCCCCAGTCCAGGGAGGGAGGCCTTGGTAGGCCAGCTGGTCAGTGAGCACCAGGCAGCAGCAGTGCACTAGGCCTAGCTGCCAGCCGCTGCTGCTCTTTCTCATGCACTTCACTGGGTGGTGTCCACTGCTGTGAGGAAGGCATCCTTGCCACATCTGCAGGTGAGAGGGAAGTGAGTACAAGGTGAAGCTCGGTGTCAAGTCCAAGACTTGTCTGCAGACCTTCCCTCTTGTCCTAGGGGGGCAGTCAGGAGAGAGAGGTTGTGCCCACCCACCGTGGTTGAGTCTTTTGGGCTCGTCTGCCTGGCCTTACAGCTGTCTCTGTCCTGCAGGCCTTCCTGGGCTTTGTGCTGTATGGAGAGTGCCAGGAGGTCTTGTGGTGGGGAGGAGTATTCCTCATCCTCTGCGGCCTCACCCTGATCCACAGGAACCTCCCGCCAGCCAGGAAGGCCCTTCCACACAAACAGCAGTAGCATCGGTTGGCTGGACAGACCAGCTGGAAAGACAGCGATGGTGCAGGCTTTGATGGGTTTGCATGTGCAAAGATTACTTTCTAGGGTGATCTGGGTGTGAAGCCCTCTGACCGTCAGCCAGAGGGAGGCGCTCCCAAGGGAAGCAGGCATCTGACCAGGCGGCCTTGAAGGTGGATAGTTCCAGCTTTTGCAAGGGGAAGAACAGTGCAGCGGTGTTTTGCCAGAAGCATTCTTGATACATCTGCACAGTGCTTTTTATTCTTGTGCTCCTGGGCCCACCTGGTGAGCCTTGGTGGATGCTGGAGACCCTGGGGTTGTTCTGCTTCATGTATGGACTTGAAACCATGCTGCAGTTGAAGTCGTGTTGTCTAACAAAGGCGTTTTGTTTGTAATATTTGAATCTGACTGGTGGAACTTTCTGACAGCTTCATGCTGATGTATCAAGCCATGTGTATAATTGTAAGAGAAGGAAACTAGATTAATAAATACTCCTTTGCAAGTTAAAACTACCAGGTATGGAATCTTAATTCTTTCATATTTTCTTATCCTTATTTTTTAGAGTGAGAGATTGCAGCTGGGGTGAGCTGTAGTTCCTGGAGTGGAGCTGATAGCTCCTCCCTCGGGACTGGGGCTCAGCTGCATGGGTGCATGGCCCCTTGCTGACATCACCCAGGCTGGCACCCCTCAAATTCAGGATAGTCTTTCTATTCTCTTGGTACTCAAAGAGAAAAGCTTAACCTCACTTGGAGACCTGGTTATATTTTACTTACTAGGAAAGGAAACTGGCCCAGAGGCTGCTCTGGCCCCCTCATTTGACCTTTAGGCTTCTCTGCACTTTCTTTCCCAGATCTCCATGATGTTTTTGGGTCTTACATGTGAATTACATGACTGTAATTCCTGGCTCAAAATGGTGTGTGTGCAGCCTGCACACTCTCCCTGTGTGTAGTTTCAAACATGACACTTGCCTGCTCCAGTTCCCTGGGGGCTCCTCCACATGTCCTAGAGACCTCTAAGCTCTCCTGAGCCTGATTGTCGGCCCCAGGCCTCCAGACAGCCCCTGCCAGTGAGAGTACTTGGCCAGTGGGTCAGGGGGGAGAAGGGTCATGTCCAGGCTGGCCCTGCCTCCTTGCCCAAGAGCGCCACCATGGCTTTTCTCCATCACTCATTGCACAGCTGACAGATGAGCTTTCTAAAACTGCCATGGCACCTCCTGATCTGGACCTGGCCTGGCCCACCTCTCCATCTCCTCTCTTGCTGCCTCCAGTACCCTCTCCCCTTCCTTGCTTGAATCACCCCAAGCATCTGCGTCTTTGTAGTTTCCAAGTGCCCCGTGTCCAGGTCTGCCTCCATGCTTTTGTGCTTGCCTTTTTCCTTTGCCTTCGATTCCCTTCCCCTTCATTGCTCCCTGGCAAACCTACTCCTTCAAAAACAGCAAGGCACACTTAGCTGCCTTTTCTGAGCTCCACAAAGGCCGCAGCAAAGCTGTGATTCACAGAATGTTGATCGATTAGCCCCACTTTGATACACTGGAGCTTCAGCCACACTGTGGGGACGTACTCTTACTATTTCCCTTTTAGAGGTGAGGAAACTAAGGTTCACAGGGTTGAGTAATTTGTTAAAAGAACTGCCAGACTTTTCCAAAGCAGCTGCACCATTTTACATTCCAACCATCAAGGTATGAGAGTTCCAACAACCTTGCTGACACTTATTCTTGCCCTTCGTTTTTGTTATAGTCATCCTAATTATATCGTTGTGGTTTTGATTTGCATTCCCATAATGACTAATGATGTCAAGCATTTTTCTGTGCTTATTGGTCATTTGAATATCTTCTTTGGAGAAATGTCTGTTTAGAGCCTTTGCCCATTTTTTAAACTGGGTTGCTTTTATTTTAATTATTGAGTTGTGAATGTTCTTTAAATATTTTGGATACAAGTCTCTTGTATATGGTTTACAGATATTTTCTCCCATTCTGTGGATTGTCTCTTTCACTTTCTTGATCATGCCCTTTAAAGCTCAAAAGTTTTTATTCTGATGCAGTTCAGTTCATTCTTTTTTGGCTTGTGTATTTGGTGTCATCCCAAATAATTAATTGCCAAATCAGAATGTGATGGGGCCAGATAATACAGGGCCTGTCATAGATCATCAAAGATACTTGAATTTTACTCTGAGGGTGTAGAAGAGAGAGCTGATCTGATGTATCTTAAATCATTCTCATAGAAAAAGAAAACTGTAGGGTTTCCCAAACTACAGAGTACAAGTATAGAGGCAGAAAGACCTGTTGGGAGGCTACTGCAGCCATTCAGGCGAGATGAGGTGGAGGCTTTAGTGGCAGTGAAGGTAATAAGTGATCAGACTCTGATGCGTTCTGAAGGCAGAACCAACAGAGTTTGCTAGTGAGTTGTGTACAGGTTACAGGACAAAGGTCAGTGATGCCCCCGTGGTTTTGGATTGAGCAATGAAGAATGAAATTAAGAGTGGAATTGAGCAGGAATATAAACAGATGAATTTTTAACCTGTTAATTTTAAGATGCTTATTATCCATAACAGTGGAGGTGTTGGGTCGGCAATAGGACATACAAGTCTGGAGCTCATATGGAGCTCAGCATAAAGTTGGTATTTTAAGCCATGAGATGGGATGAGATCTAGAGGGAAGGGATCCAAGGACTGAGTCTGGGTACTCCAGTGTTGAGGAGTCAGGAACCAGTGAGGCAAGTAAGAAGAAATAGCCACAATGGAACAAAAAGGTATCCCTACAGTATGGGAGAATATATTTGTAAATGACGTATCCGACAAGGGGTTAACATCCAAAATATATAAAGAACTTACATGCCTCAACACCCAAAAAGCAAATAACCCGATTAACAAATGGGCAGAGGATATGAAGAGACAGTTCTCCAAGGAAGAAATTCACATGGCCAATAGACACATGAAAAGATGCTCCACATCACTAATCATCAGGGAAATGCAAATTAAAACCACAATGGGATATCACCTCACACCAGTAAGGATGGCTAGCACCAAAAAGACTAAGAGCAACAAATGCTGGTGAGGATGCAGAGAAAGGGGAACCCTCCTACACTGCTGGTGGGAATGTAAGCTAGTTCAACCGTACCCCATTATTGTCACTGTACGACGACATGGTAAGATGCTATAGAATCACTACTTGTCTTCTCTGTTATACTCCCTTTCCCGTGTCTGCCCCCCTACATTATATGTGTTAATCGTGATGCCCCCTTTCCCCCCTTATCCCTCCCTTCCCACCCATCCTCCCCAGTCCCTTTCCCTTAGGCAACTATTAGTCCATTCTTGGGTTCTGTGATTCTGCTGCTGTTTTGTTCCATCAGTTTTTGCTTTGTTCTTATACTCCACAGATGAGGGAAATCATTTGATACTTGTCTTTCTCCACCTGGCTTATTTCACTGACCATAATAGCTCTAGCTCCATCTCATGTTGCTGCAAATGGTAGGATTTGTTTTCTTCTTATGACTGAATAGTATTCCATTGTGTATATGTGCCACATCTTCTTTATCCATTCATCTACTGATGGAAACTTAGGTTGCTTCCATATCTCAGCTATTGTAAAAAGTGCTGCAATAAACATAGGGGTGTATATGTCTTTTTCACGCTGGGCTGCTGCATGCTTAGGGTAAATTCCTAGAAGTGGAATTCCTGGGTCAAATGGTATTTCTATTTTTTTTTTTTGAGGAACCTCCATACTGCTTTCCACAATGGTTTAACTAGTTTACATTCCCACCAGCAGTGTAGGAGGCTTCCCCTTTCTCCACATCCTCGCCAACATTTGTTGTTGTTTATCTTTTGGATGGTGGCCACCCTAACTGGTGTGAGGTGATATCTCACTGTGGTTTTTTTTTAATTTTTTTATACTTTTGTTTTGGTATCATTAATCTACAATTACATGAAGAACATGTTTACTAGGCTCCCCCCTTCACCAAGTCCCCCCCAAAAACCCATTACAGTCACTGTCCATCAGCATAGTAAGATGATGTAGAATCATTACTGGTCTTCTTTGTGTTGCACAGCCCTCCCTGTGCCCCTCCTCACACATTATACATGCTAATCATAATACCCCCTTTCTTTTTCCTGCCGTTATCCCTCCCTTCCCACCCATCCACCCCAGTCCCTTTCCCTTTGGTAACTGTAAGTCCATTCGTGGGTTCTGTGATTCTGCTGCTGTTTTGTTCCTTCAGTTTTTCTTTGTTCTTATACTCCACATATGAGTGAAATCATTTGGTACTTGCCTTTCTCTGCCTGGCTTATTTCACTGAGCATAATACCTTCTAGCTCCATCCATGTTGTTGTGAATGGTAGGATTTGTTTTCTTCTTATGGTTGAGTAATATTCCATTGTGTCTATATACCACATCTTCTTTATCCATTCATCTACTGATGGAAACTTAGGTTGCTTACATTTCCTGGCTGTTGTAAATAGTGCTGTGATAAACATAGGGGTGCATCTGTCTTTTTCAAACTGGGCTGCTGCATTCTTAGGGTAAATTCCTAGGAGTGGAATTCCTGGGTCAAATGGTATTTCTATTTTGAGCATTTTAAGGAACCTCCATACTGCTTTCCACCATGGTTGAACTAATTTACATTCCCACCAGCAATGCAGGAGGGTTCTCCTTTCTCCACAGCCTCGCCAACATTTGTTGTTGTTTGTCTTTCGGATGGTGGCGATCCTTACTGGTGTTAGGTGATATCTCATTTTGGTTTTAATTTGCATTTCTCTGATGATTAGTGATGTGGAGCATATTTTCATGTGCCTGTTGGCCATCTGAATTTCTTATTTGGAGAACTGTCTGTTCAGCTCCTCTGCCCATTTCTTAATTGGCTTATTTGCTTTTTGTTTGTTGAGGTGCATGAGCTCTTTATATAATTTGGATGTTAACCCCTTATCAGATATGTCATTTACGAATATATTCTCCCATACTGTAGGATGCCTTTTTGTTCTATTGATGGTGTCCTTTGCTGTTAAGAAGCTTTTTAGTTTGATATAGTCCCACTTGTTCATTTTTGCTTTTGTTTCCCTAGTCTGGAGAGATATGTTCATGAAGAAGTTGCTCATGTTTATGTCCAAGATATTTTTGTCTGTATTTTTTTCTAAGAGTTTTATGGTTTCATGACTTACATTCAGGTCTTTGATCCATTTTGGGTTTACTTTTGTTTATGGGGTTAGACAATAATCCAGTTTCATTCTCTTACATGTAGCTGTCCAGTTTTGCCAACAACAGCTGTTGAAGAGGCTGTCATTTCCCCCATTGTATGTCCATGGCTCCTTTAACATATATTAATTGACCATATATGCTTGGGTTTATATCTGGGCTCTCTGTTTTGTTCCACTGGTCTATGCATATGTTCTTGTGCCAGTACCAAATTGTCTTGATTACTGTGGCTTTGTAGTAGAGCTTGAAGTTAGGGAGCATAATTCCCCCCTGCTTTATTCTTCCTCCTCAGGTTGCTTTGGCTTTTCAGCGTCTTTTGTGGTTCCGTATGAATTTTAGGACTATTTGCTCTAGTTCATTGAAGAATGCTGTAGGTATTTTGATAGGGATTGCATTGAATCTGTAGATTGCTTTAGGCAGGATGGCCATTTTGACAATATTAGTTCTTCCTACCCAAGAGCATGGGATGAATTTCCATTTATTAGTGTCCTCTTTAGTTTCTCTTAAGAGTGTGTTGTAGTTTTCAGGATATAGGTCTTTCACTTCCTTGGTTAGGTTTATTCCTAGGTATTTTATTCTTTTTGATGCTATTGTGAATGTCATTGTTTTCCTGATTTCTCTTTCTGCTGGTTCATCATTAGTGTATAGGAATGCAACAGATTTCTCTGTATTAATTTTGTATCCTGCAACATTGCTGAATTCAGTTATTAGATCTAGTAGTTTTTGGAGTGGATTCTTTTGAGTTTCTTTATGTACAATATCATGTCATCTGCAAACAGGGATGCTTTGACTTTTTCCTTGCCAATCTGGGTGCCTTTGTGTTGTCTGATTGCTGTGGCCTGGACCTCCAGAACTATGTTGAATTAAAGTGGGGAGAGTGGGCATCCTTGTCTTGCTCCCAACCTTAAAGGAAAAGCTTTCACCTTCTCACTGTTACATATAATGTTGGCTGTGTGTTTGTCATGTATGGTCTTTATTATGTTGAGATATTTTCCCTCTATACCCATTTTGTTGAGAGTTTTTATCATGAATGGTTGTTGAATTTTGTCGAATGCTTTTCAGCATCTATGGAGATAATCATGTGTTTTTTGCCCTTCTTTTTGTTGATGTGGTTGATGATGTTGATGGATTTTAGAATGTTGTAGCATCTTTGCATCCTTGGGATGAATCCAACTTAATAATGATGGATGATCTTTTTGATGCATTTGTGAATTTGGTTAGCTAATATTTTGTTGAGTATTTTTGCATCTATGTTCATCAGGGATATTGGTCTGTAATTTTTTTTGTGTGGTGTCTTTGCTTGGTTTTGGTATTAGAGTAATGCTGGCCTCATAGAATGAATTTGGAAGTATTCCCACTTCTTCTACTTTTTGGAAAACTTTAAGGTGGATGGGTATTAGGTCTTCACTTGATGTTTAATAAAATTCAGTAACGTTTTGTTCTTAGTTTTTTTATTACCAGTTTAATTTCTTTGCTGTTAATTGGTCTATACAGATTTTCTGTTACTTCCTTGGTCAGCCTTGGAAGATTGTATTTTTCTAGAAAGTTGTCCATTTCTTTCAGGTTATCCATTTTGGTACCATATAATTTTTCATAGTACTCTTTCATAATTCTTTGTATTTCTGTGGTGTCCATAGTGATTTTTCCTTTCTCGTTTTTGATTCTGTTTATGTGTGTGGACTCTTTTTTCTTGATAAGTCTTTCTAGGTGTTTATCTATTTTATTTATTTTCTCAAAGAACCAGCTCTTGGTTTCATTGATTCTTTCTGTTGTTTTATTCTCGATTTTATTTATTTCTGCTCTAATCTTTATTATGTCTCTTCTTCTGCTGACTTTGGGCCATATTTGTTATTCCTTTTCTAGTTTCATTAATTGTGAGTTTAGACTGTTCATTTGGGATTGTTCTTCTTTCCTGAGGTAGGCCTGTATTGCAATATACTTCCCTCTTTGCACAGCCTTCACTGTGTCCCACAAATTTTGTGGCATTGAATTATCATTGTTATTTGTCTCCATATATTGCTTGTTCTCTGTTTTTATTTGGTCATTGATCCATTGATTATTTAATAGCATGTTATTAAGCCTCCATGTGTTTGTGGGACTTTTCATTTTCCTTGTGTAATTTATTTCTAATTTCATACCTTTGTGATCTGAGAAGCTGGTTGGTACAATTTCAATCTTTTTGAATTTACTGAGGCTCTTTTTGTGGCCTAGTATATGATATATTCTTGAAAGTGTTCTATGTGCACTTGAGAAGACCATGTATCCTGTTGCTTTTGGATGAAGTGTTCTGTAGATGTCCATTAGGTCCATCTGTTCTAATACGTTGTTTGGTGCCTCTTTCTCTTTACTTATTTTATGTCTGGTTGATCTGTTCTTTGGAGTGAGTGGTGTGTTGACGTCTCCTAAGATGAATGCATTGCATTCTATTTCCATTTTTAATTCTGTTAGTATTTGTTTGATATATGTAGGTGATCCTGTGTTGGGTGCATAGATATTTATAATAGTTATATCCTTTTATTGCACTGACCCCTTGTCATTATGTAATGTCCTTCTTTGTCTCTTGTGACTTTCTTTGTTTTGAAGTCTATTTTGTCTCATACAAGTACTGCAACTCCTGCTTTTTTCTCCCTATTAGTTGCACAAAATATCTTTTTCCATCCCTTCACTTTCAGTCTGTGTATGTCTTTGGGTTTGAAGTGAGTTTCTTTTAGGCAGCCTATAGATGGACTTGTTTTTTTTATCCATTCAGTGACTCTATGTCTTTTGATCGGTGCATTCAGACCATTTATATTTAGGGTGATTATTGATAGGTATGTACTTATTGCCATTGCAGGCTTCAGATTCGTGGTTACCAAAGGTTCAAGGGCAGCTTCTTTACTATCTAACAATCTAAATTAACTCACTTATATACTATTTCAACACAATCCAAAAGTTCTTTTTTCCCCTCCCTTCTTTTTTTTCGTCCTCCACTCTTTATATGTTAGGTGTCATTTTCTGTACTTTTTGTGTATCCCTTGACTGTCTTTTGGAGTAGCTGATATAATTTTGCATTTGCTTAGCAATTAATTGGGCTACTTCCTTTATTTTGGTTTTATTTTCTGTGGTTACAGCTATTCAGCCTTAGAAGCACTTCCATATAGTGCAGTCCCTCCAAAATCCACTGTAGAGATGGTTTGTAGGAGGTAAATTCCCTCAACTTCTGCTTATCTGAAATTTGTCTAATTCTTGCTTCAAATTTAAATGACAATCTTGCCAAGTAGAGTATTCTTGGTTCAAGGCCCTTCTGTTTCATTGCATTAAATATCTCATGCCACTCCCTTCTGGCCCATAAGGTTTCTGTTGAGAAGTCTAATGATTGCCTGATGGGTTTTCCTTTGTATGTGATCTTTTTTCTCTCTCTTGCTGCTTTTAATGCTCTGTACTTGTCCTTGTTCTTTGCCATTTTAATTAATGTATGTTTTGGTGTTGTCCTCCTTGCTTCCCTTGTATTGGGCAATTTGTGCACCTCCATGGCCTGAGAGGCTATCTCCTTCCCCAGATTGAGGAATTTTTCAGCAATTACCTCCTCAAAAACACTTTTTATCCTTTTGTCTCTCTCTCCTTCTTCTGTTACCCCTATAATGTGAATATTGTTCCATATCAATTGGTCACACAGTTCTCTTAGTATTCTTTCAATCCTAGAAATCCTTTATTCTCTCTGTGACTCAGCTACTTTGTATTCCTGTTTTCTAATTCTATTTCATTTACCATTTCCTGTACGCCCTCTAATTTGCTTTTAAATCCCTCCACTGTGTGTTTTGTTTCAGATACTGTGTTTTTCAATGTTTCTATGTACTTTCTTGCATTCCTTCCTGATGTCCTAAATATTTTTCTGTAGCTCCATGAGCATGTTTATGATTTTTATTTTGAAATCTTTCTCAGGAAGATTGGTGATTTCAGTTTCACTTAGCTCTCTTTCTGGTGTTTGAAGGATTTTGGTTTGTACCAGGTTCTTTTGCCACTTCATATTCCTAGTGACTACTATGGAATAATAAAATTGTGTCGTTGGCACCCTGTAGTGCCCAGAAGCTCTACTTTCTGGAGCTGCTCAACCTCACAAGCAATGGCAGGAGTTTCAGTCACGTGGCACCTGTTTCTGCTGGGAGAAAAGAGGTCTTTCCTCTTCCCAGCTGCTGTGTCTGCCTCCACTGCCAGGGCCAGTGGGCCAAGTGCTCAGGGAACAGCCTCTGCATTATTCCCCTCTTGCTGCCATAGGTGGAGCCATCCTATGGCTGGTCTGGTGCAATGGCAGGGGCAGCAGGTTTGCCAAACAGTGCTGGGAAGTTGGAACAAGCAGCAGCTGTGTATTGCTGTGGGGGGCCTTGGCACCCATTGCCAGCCAGGGGGATGGAGCACCTGTAGCTCCTGAGAGTCCCCATCCTGCTGGGCTGAGTGTGCCAGGATGATTTTGTCCACCTGTCCTTTCTTCCAGGCAGCATGCTCTCTGTTATCCTTGCCCTTTTTGCAGCCCTCTGTCTGTTGGGAAGTCTTTCATAGTACCCGCCTTTCTTTTGTCCTGGAGTGACCAGTTCTGGGTACCTGTTCTGCACAAGTGGCTGGAATCTCAGTCTTCCAGGTATTCTCCCTGTCTTAGCTTTCCAACCCCACTAATCTCCAGAGCACCATGTAATGTGGGTTCGGGCTCCCAGAGCAGATCTCCAGGGCTGGGTGTTCAGCAGTTTAGGCTTCTACCCTCTCCCTGCTCCATTTCTCTTCCTCTCTCCTGTGAGCTGGGGTGGTGTGAGGGCTTGGGTCCCGCCGTAATGTGGCTTTGCTACTTTACCCTTTTCCATGAGATCTTTTCTTTTCCCCAGATGTAGCCACTCTGTCGTAGTCTTCTTTCCAGTTGCTCTTTCAGGATTCATTGTATTTGCTATATTTTTGTATTATATGGGGTTTTGGGAGGAGTGTTCGGTCTCACATCTCACATTGCCATCTTTTCTGTTTTTTTGTTTTTTTAAGGCATCTTTCCATCTTTGTGGGAGAGTCACTGACAGTGACTGGAAGACTGTACAGCAGCATTTACTGAAATTAAAGATGCATATATACTGTGACAGATCAATTCTAATTTGGAAGATTTATGTTACAAATATTGTTACACATAAAAGCAAAGACACTGTGTATAAGGACGTTGTAGCATATAAAATTTGAAACAGTCTAAATGCTCACTCAGAGACAATAGTAGCCACTAACAGGAATGAGATATACTTGGATGTTTAGGAAATAAATTCTAAGGTATATTTAAGAAAGAGAGGGGAAAAAAGGTACAGAATTGTCTCGAGAAAGCTCCCACCTATATAAATAAGTATTTGTTTATGGCAGAGAAAACTGGAAAGATACTTCACACTTGTTGCCTCTGGAAAGAGAGTGTGAGGGTCTGGGATGGGAGAGAGATTTAATTTTTACAATAGGTATTTACTACTTTTTAGCCTGTTTGCCATTCTTTGTAATTCTTAAATAATAGGATTCATGTTTCTCATTTATTCTGGATACTTCTCAGCATTATCACTTTGCTGCTGTACCACCATTCTTGATTCTCACCTTCCAAAACTTCTATTATTTGTTTTTCAGACCTTCTCAGTTGAGCTTCCACATCTCTAAACTGCTCATTCATGTTTACTTTCTATTTTTCTAGGCTGCAGTATGGTGTTTGCTTCTGATTTATTTTCTAGTTCACAAATTCATCTTCAATTATGTCTATAATCTGTTCACTGAATTTTTCAAACTTCAAGAACCATATTTATTTTTTAGAAGGTACTTAAAAAATCAGTCTGGTCAATCTTTTTTTTTTTTTTTTTTTTGAGAGGGCATCTCTCATATTTATTGATCAAATGGTTGTTAACAACAATAAAATTCTGTATAGTGGAGTCAATGCTCAATGCACAATCATTAATCCACCCCAAGCCTAATTCTCGTCAGTCTCCAATCTTCTGAAGCATATTGAACAAGTTCTTACATGGTGAACAGTGCAAGGGCAGTCATCACAGAAACTTTCAGTTTTGATCATGCATCATGAACTATAAACAATCAGGTCAAATATGAATATTCGTTTGATTTTTATACTTGATTTATATGTGGATCCCACATTTCTCCCTTTATTATTATTATTATTATTATTTTTAATAAAATGCTGAAGTGGTAGGTAGATGTAAGATAAAGGTAGAAAACTTAGTTTAGTGCTGTAAGAGAGCAAATGTAGATGATCAGGTGCCTGTAGACTATGTGTTAATCCAAGCTAGACAAGGGCAAGAAAACATCCACGGATGCAGAAGATTTCTCTCAAAAAGTCTGGTCAATCTTAATAGTGTCTTACTCCTTTCCCATCTTTTTGATTCCTTGTCTTATGTCCCTAGCCATTTTTTTTAATTGGCCACTCTAGTGGGCTAAGTTCTTTTTTTTTATTAAGGCATTATTGATATACACTCTTATGAAGGTTTCACATGAAAAACAATGTGGTTACTATATTCACCCATATTATTAAGCCCCCTCCATACCCAATTGTAGTCACTGCCCATCAGTATAGTAAGATACCACAGAGTCACTATATGCCTTCTCTGTGCTACACTGTCTTCCCCATGATCCCCCCCACACCATGTGTGCCAATCATAATACCTCTCAATCCCCTTCTCTCCCCATCCCCACCTGCCCTCCCCCACCCCTCCCCTTTGGTAACCACTAGTCCCTTCTTGGAGTCTGTGAATCTGCTGCTATTTTGTTCTTTCAGTTTTGCTTCATTGTTATACTTCAAAAATGAGGGAAATCATTTGGTACTTATCCTTCTCTGCCTGGCTTATTTCACTGAGCATAACATCCTCCAGCGCCATCCATGTTTTTGCAAATGGTAGGACTTGTTTCTTTCTTATGGCTGAGTAGTATTCCATTGTATATATGTACCACATCTTCTTTATCCATTCATCTACTGATGGAAACTTAGGTTGCTTCCATATCTCAGCTATTGTAAATATTGCTGTAATAAACATAGGAGTGCATATGTCTTTTTGAATCTGAGAACTTGTATTCTTTGGGTAAATTCCTAGGAGTGAAATTCCCGGGTCAAATGGTATTTCTATTTTTCAGGTTTTTTAGGAACCTCCATATTGCTTTCCACAATGGTTGAACTAGTTTACATTCCCACCAGCAGTGCAGGAGGGTTCCCCTTTCTCTGCATCCTCACCAGCATTTGTTGTTCTTAGTCTTTTGGGTGGTGGTCATCCTAACTGGTGTTAGGTGTTATCTCATTATGGTTTTAATTTGCATTTACCTGATAATTAGTGATGTGGAGCATCTTTTCATGTGCCTGTTGGCCATCTAAATTAGTTCATATCTTCCACCAATTATTTAACTGGGTTATTTGCTTTTTAGTTGTTGAGGCATGTGAATTCTTTATATGTTTTGGATGTTAACCCCTTGTCAGATATGTCATTTACAAATATATTCTCCCATACTGTAGGATGCCTTTTTGTTCTGTTGATGGTGTCCTTTGCTGTACAGAAGCTTTTTGGCTTGATGTAGTCCCATGTGTTCATTTTTGCTTTTGTTTCCCTTTCCCAAGGAGATGCATTCAGGAAAAGTTTGCTCATGTTATATTCAGGAGATTTTTGCCTATGTTGTCCTTCAAGAGTTTTATGGTTTCATGACTTATATTCAGGCCTTTGATCCATTTTGGGTTTACTTTTGTTTATGGGGTTAGACAGCAATCTAGTTTCATTCTCTTACATGTAGCTGTCCAGTTTTGCCAACATCAGCTATTGAAGAGGCTGTCATTTCCCCATTGTATATCCATGGCTCCTTTATTGTCTATTAATTGACCATATATGCTTGGGTTTATATCTGGGCTCTCTATTCTGTTCCACTGGTCTGTGGGTCTGTTCTTGTGGCAGTACGAAATTGTCTTGATTACTGTGGCTTTATAGTAGACCTTGAAGTCAGTGTCCCTAGCCATTTTTGACTTGCTATTTCATCGTCCATACATTATAGTATCAGTATATTATTTTATCTGTGTGTAATGCATTAACTGATTTCTTTGGGGGGAGTACTTGTGTGGTTTCTGCTGAAACCATGGATTATTTCCTTTTGTCATTAAATTTGGGGTTGTAAGCTCATCTTCAGTGTGACCTTGTCTATGGTAATCCTATAAAAGTTTGGTTGAGAGTGAACCTGTCCAGAGACGATTGCCATTTTTGCCTTATGGTGTTAGGACAACTGTTTATTTTACTTTCTCAGTTGGGGGTGGGGGGGGCATTTCCAGATCTCCACAGAAGGGGTGATGTTCAAATATCTAATAACGGATACACATTCTGTGGAGCTTCCAGCCCCCATGAGCCTTCCTGTGGGGTGACTCTCCAGGAGTGCCTGCTGTCAGCAGATGGTGGCAGTCTGGATGGCCAGATGGACACTGCAGGGCATATGGTTGTACCTATGGCTATGTTTTATTGTGGTGAAAGGATTGAAAGAAAAGTCATCCGAGGGAAAAGACCCCTGGGGTAAAGTCCTGGGAAACTGGGCACAAGCTTCCACCAGCCCTCTCCCAGGAGAGTCACACTGAATATGTCCAGTTCCTCCAGCGATCAGTTGTGACAACACGTGTGAAATGTCATCTACTGGGAAAGCCATTACAGACCTAGTCCCAGGGTTTTCACCAGGGGCTGTTCATATAGGGGCACAATCCTATATGTGTCCTAGCACGTACCAAAATCCTAGACTCCTAGAAGGAAAGCAGGTATTCATCATACACTATGTTGTTTGTACAAACCATGAACACGTTTTTTAAGGCACAGTGAGCCATTCTTATCAAATAGAGTGGTGGGAACCCTCCTGAAATCCAAGTTCCAAGATGCCAGCCAAGGGTCAATCTTGCAAGCAGGCCCTTCTAAAGACAGCAGCCGTAGGCCTGCTGTGTTAGCTGTTCTCTGCACAGTTCACCCCCCCGGCCCTTTTGCCAAGGCATTTTTGAGGCAAAGTTATCATTAATAAGACCCCACACAGGTGAGAACAACCACAAACCCATCTTAGGGATGTGGTCCTGGACTTAGCCAGATAAAGTCCATTAGTCACAAAGAGCTGTCTTTGAAAGCCAGGTGGGTCCTCCTCAACTTTCTGTAGGAACCATTTTTCACCTGGTCCAAGGCTTCAGTTCAGGCACAGCACAACTCTAGCCAGAAAACTTAAGTTGACTTAAAAGCCTTCCAGGGCTGAGGCAGCATCAGAGAGTCAGGCTGCATGCACAGGTGTCATCCCAGAGGGCATGGAGAAATTATAGCTGTAAGGACACCCCATGGGGACACACACCAGGCTGGACAGGCTGACAGGCTGTAGCATGGCCCCCACCTCCCTAGAGTTCTTATTCCAGACTCCAAAAACTCAGGCCAGTCTTGGTTTCAGAGGGACTGTGTGAGGCAGGCAGTTCTAAACAGTTCGGTTTGCCTGCGATGTCAGTTCCCGGCCCCACAAGTGTGGATGCTCTGTAATTCTCTCTTGTGGGGAGTGCATGCCCTGGGCCTCCTGCTGTCTGAACTCAAAGTGCTTTCAGTAGCTTGAAAGGCAGGAAGAGGGGAATGCTTCCAGGCAGAGTACTGAGAAACAAAAATCACTGATGCACCTCCCTTGGTGCTGGGGTTCTGTTTTTTCTCTATCGTTACAAAACCACCCTGCAGTCATAACTTTACATTTTCTTTCTGTCATCACCTCTTCTTCCCTAGACCTTTCATCTAGAAGGGTTATACACATGAGGGAAGGACAAAAGCTTTTTATACTGTTTAAGTAGAATGACACATCATGCTTAGGAATCCGTCAGGATAAGAATCCTGAATTTTCAAACATTTTAAAAGTGGGTTTACATAATCTCTCACCCATTTGTCCTGACCAGTTATCCACTAAGCAGCCTAGAAAAGATCAACCCCTTTCTGGAGATAGCTGAATTTAATAGTCAAACTGCCTTCCTAAGGTGTGTGTGCCAGGAGAAAGGTGAGGGAACAGAGGCAGGCTGTCGGCCCACTCCTGCAAATGGCAGCTAACCGGGAAAGCTGACCCAGGTCAACAACATCCTCCCCTGACCTCCCCCCAGGAGTCCCAAGTAGTCAGGTCTGTCAGGAGTCTGTGGAGTCCCTGAGTTGCCCCCTCCCCAACTGGCAGCTTTCAGCAGCAATCACAAGTTAGGAATACAGTCAGCCTCAGCCTCAGAAATACAGAGCTGATTAGCAGCTATATTTCAGGAGGTCCCATGAGAGGACAGGCTTCTTCCTGTGGGCATCTGTATGGGACCTAGACAGTCCACCTAGCATCTGTGATGTTTTCATAGTTTAGGGGCCCCATAAAGAGACGTCCTAACTCTGCAACCATACTAAGCCCATGTCCTACTTGCTGAGCCAGTGCTTGCTTTCATGCAGCACTACTCAGGCAGCCCGGAGGCAGGCACTTGGCATCTGTAGATTGAGTATTAAAGAACAAAGTCTGTGGCAGCTGAGATTGCTGCAGAGCCAAGTAGCTGTATTGTGTCCTAAGCCCAAGTAACAAGGTTCTTGTAAGGATTTTTTTGTCTTGTAGTTTTTAGAGTCCACTCAAAAACATACACACAGGCTAGAAAATCTTTAGCTTCTAAGACCAATGATTTCACAAGAGCTCATTACCAATTAATGCCAGTTTGGGTTTAAAAGCAACTTTACTTTTTAAAACTCCAAAAGTGATTTCCATCTGCAAATTGCCTCTTTTCCTCCTTTTTTCCAGAGGCTCCAGTAGACAAAAGTTACAGCAAAAACCACCTATTATGGAGACTTGTTTTGTTTTTAATACTCAGAGGATTTAAATTCCAGCTTGCCCACTAGTGGCAAAAAAACAAGGATGTTGTACTCCACAGACACTTTCTTGCAGCTTGCCCTGACCGGCCCTTGCATGCATGACATTACAAGCCGTTAGCAGTTTATATCAAGTTTTACCACTCACCTGGGTGCAATGTCTATAGATTACAAAGGCATTCTTAAAAATAACAGCCCTAGAGTGGCTTTCCGCAGTCCCAGGGCCCCTCTGGCCTCCCAGATCCCCAAAGGCCTTGGACTTGGATCCCGGAAGTGCCTTGGCACTTCCTCACTGGGTAAGAGGGCACACCCGGGTCCCTTCCCACCACTGCCTTTCTCTTTGGGGTATGAACTCTTGATGTCTGATTTGCAGCCAGTCAGGGTCTGGGCTAACCCCTCTGGGTCTTAGGAGCTTTCTGTTCCCGCCCTGCTTTGCCCACCTGTCTCCTTCCCTCTGGCAGCTGTGTATGGCTTCTTTATTGATTATAAGACCACCCTGGCTGTGGCTTTGTTCCTGCACCACATCTGCAGAGATGGGGGCTGGTAGGGAATGCATCACCTGATGGGCTACTTGAGCTGATGGTTTGACCTCCATCTCACCCCCAGGTAACCCCACAAAGTAGGTACATGCACCCCCATCTTACAGGTGTGGAAACTGGATCTCAAGCCCGCAGATTTGAAGAGGTGGAGCATGGATGGAAACCCAGTTCTGCCCAGCTCCAGCTTGCTGCACCATCAGATTTTGAAGCCAAAAAGGACCGATCAGGATAAACTTTCTCCTTCTTTTCTGTTTCCACATGCTGTGTTGCTGACAGATCTGAAGGTTGTCTATGTTGACTTCCTGAAAAAGAATAGCCTTTCTCACCACACCTTGGAGTTCCACGCATGCAAAGCTGTAGTTCAGCCAGGCGCTCAAATGGGCCCTGCAGTCCTGGGACGGACTGAACCTGCCGTTCAGCACTGGAGAAGCCTGGGGCCCTGCTCACGAGGCGCGGGGGCTGGGACGACCACGTGGGTTCTGATCCTGCTGTGGGCCTTTCAGAGAAGTCTGAGCCAGGTGTGCCTGCACCTCCCAGGCCCTCACCTGCAAAGTGGGAATAATATGGGAGCAGTGAGGATGCGAGGCAGAGACAGGGACTGGCATGTAGTGAGCTCTCTGTCCTCTGACGCTCTGGTTCCTTGGCTAGGAGCAGGGGGATGATGGGCGGGGGCAGAGCAGACAGAGAGGAGACTCAAAGGGGCAGCAGATACGGGGGTGCTGGGACATTTCTAGACATCAATCACAGGGCGGAGGTTTGCCGACACCAGTGCTGTGGGGGCTGGACGCAAACCAGTAATAGTGATTGAAGATACCACACTCTGAGTGCAAGGGTTATAGGAGATGGCTCATCTGCTGCTTACAGTTAGGTAAATATATGTGTACAAGGGCAATTAGGGGAACAGACAGGAAAATTATTAGATGTTGTGACAGGCTGTGGGACAGTGGGGAGGATCTTGTTTCTTTAATGGTGCTTTAAAAATAAATCAACTTAGCAAGGAGATAAGAGACCCCTGTATTACTCAACAGATGTTTGCTATGTACCTACTATGTACCAGGAACCATCCCAGACTCTTGGAATCCAAAGGTCAGGCCATCCCTGCCCTCCTAGACCCACCCATTCTGCTAGAGAGAATTGGACAGTAAGCCAACAAGAGTACAAGGTAATCTGAGACAGGGACACGTGCCTGGAAGAACCAAACAAGAGGGTCTTCCAACAAGACACAGAGCAGTGGGTTAGGAGGACTTCCCTGGGAGGCAGCCTCCCTCCTGAGACCACGCACCACATTAAGACCTGAGGGCAGGGTTCCTGGCTGGGGCACAGCAAGTGTAAAAGGGCCTCGGAGGAGGCAATGATGGCCACCCAGCATCGTCCTGAGCCATCTCTCTGGGGGCCGGAGCCTGGTCAGGGAGGCGGATGAGGAGGGTGGGCAGTCTACAGAAGCCGCACGGAAGGCCATGTGTAGGCTAAGGACAGGGGCTGGATTTGACTCCAGGAGCAACAGGGAGACCCCAGAGGTCATGACATACCCAGACCAGTGTTTTGAAAAAAGATTGCCTTTTTTTCAAGGTGGGCAGTGGCATCTGCTTCTCCCAGGTCAGGGAGACAGAGGTGAAGCTGGTTTCTCTGGGTCGCGCAGAGTAAACGAGCCTGTTCATCTGAGGTAGAGCCCGGCGAGGGCTACACAGGCAAAAACGCGCAGCAGAGGGGACAGCTAAAGTCTGTGTAGAGGCACCAGCAGTGTTTCACACGCACGGAGGGAAGAGGAAGGCCTGGGTTCCCTGAGGGGGGGCAGGGAGAGAGGGAGGGGCAGGAGGCAAAGGAGATTTTCATCCAAGCAGGGCAGAAAATTAAAATGGGATGTTTTGGTAGAGGGAGGTGGTGTGAAGAGGGCAGCTGGGGTGGGAATGGCTAAAGATTGAGGCTGGATGCAGGGCCAGAGCATCCAGAGGACAAGTGAGGGGGCAACACGGCCGGGCCGAGGGGCTGCGCCTCCCCCAGGAGGAAGCAGGTGTCCCGAAGCAGGGAGCTCCTCCTGCAGCTGGCATCGAGACTGTGCCCTCTGGGTGTCTCAAGAGCTGAACGCCAGCGTCTCCAGAGGCACGTTGGTGGAGCCTTATGTGAAGCCACCAGTGGGCTGTCATCACTGGCAGGCCACCTGTCATGACAAGGAGTCTGGTGCGGAGGTGAGGGCAGGCTACTGGGTGCCGGGTGGCTGCCTGGCTCCTGACACACCCCCGACTGATTGCGGAGCCCTTGCTTGCCTTGCTGAGGATCCCACGACCTCTTCGTATCTGAGCCCCAGACCTGGTGGGCCGGCTGCTCTCAGGGGAAGGCCGCCCACCTCGTGCCCACCTCCTTCACTGTGCTCCACAGGGTCATGCTCCTAAACATCTCAGGGGTCTGACAGGGTGTCCAGTCGGTAGAGGTGCTTAAACCGGCCCTCCCAGAGCACAGCAGGGCTGTGTTTCCCAGGGACCCCCTGGGACACGCAGTAGCTCTCCGGTCAGACCTCCTGCATTTTCACCTCTTCCCCTTTTAATTTCAAACGGGACAATTCCATTGGAGAAAATAATCAAGAAGTAAGTAAAATTAACCTGTTATCCCACCAATTTACAGTCGACAGTCCATCCTTCCAGGCTTTTCTCTATGATACAGAAATGGGGTGTTCCGTCGCTCACTTCAGCACTTCCGTTCACTCTCTCCCATATTCGCAGGGGCAGGTCCCCCTCTCGCTGGGCGCTCTCCGACCAGAGGAACCTTCTCTGCGCCGCGCGGCTTGTGGCCACCCCTCCCGTCTGGGGTGTCGGGGTTCTGCGGTTGTCCGAGGTCTTCCCCGCACAGGGATGACCCATCGTCAAACAAGATCTGGGGACTTGACTGTGGATATTTCCTTAGGATAGATCCCCAGAAGTTTAATTGTTAGGTTAATTCCATGATTTTAAAATGGCAATTATGTGGATTGCTTGAGAAGCAGAATTTGTAGCTGGAAATAAGGACATAAGAGGGTCAGTTGCTGGCCTGTGATCTTTCTTGCTTTCCCTCCTGTCCAGACCCCAGATTCCCAACCCTGATTCTGCAGCATTTGAATATTTTTCAGGGTTTAACGGGAATCTCTTTAGGAAAAGGTCTTTGCATTAATTTTCCTTTCATCTGGAAGTCTCGGATTTTATAGGAAGTCTGGTGGGAAATTTGACTTCATGGTTACACCCCGGGGGTGGAAATGGGGTGGTGGAAGGAGCTGCATTTCTCTAGTCAACAAAGTATTTTTAAATTTTTATTGATATCACACATAAAGGATGCCAACCTTAGGGGTATGCACAATGGATTTTTACATATAAATACAACCATGGAACCACCACCCAGGTCAAGATGAGCAACTTTTCCTGCATTCTGGAGGGTTCACCTGCACCCTTTGTAACATCGAGGGCCTACTATGTGCTGTGCGTGGTGCTGGGGATGACTGGGTGTGATAAAATGAGTTAAAATTTCCCAGATATATTTGGTCTTCATCCACAGTTCCTAAAATACTGCAGAGTCTTAAAGGTGAAATGGGTGTTTTGTCATGTTAATGAGAGACTTTGGGCCCCACCCTACCCCCCTCCCCTGCCAAGGGCAGGGGCTGGAGGCTTATTCAGCCAACAGCAATACTTAGTCAATCATGACCATGCAATGAAGCTCCCACAAACCCCTGAGAAGAGCTCTCTCTCTCTGCTCTGCTCCGTTGGACCCAGCTTCTGGGTTGGAGAGAGCTTCTGTGCCTGGGGACCTGGAACACCCCTGTGAGCCCCCGAGCCCGGCCCCACCTCCACAGGGACAGAAGCCCCTGTATTTGGGTCCTTGCCCTGTGTCTCTTCATCTGGCTGTTAACTTGCATCCTCTGTGGTATCCTTTATTAAACTGGTAAACGTTAAGTGTTTTCCTGAGTTCCGAGAGCTACTCTACCAAATTAAACAAGCCTAAGAGGGAGGTTGTGGGAACCTCCAATCTGTAGCCGGTAGGTCAGAAGCACAGGTAACTGGCTTGAGACTGGCATCTGGAGTAGGGGGTGAAGGGCAGTCTTGTAGTACTGAGCCCTTAGCCTGGGGATCTGGTGCTGTTTCCAGGGAGATAGCATCAGAATTGAGTTCTCAGACACCACAGTTCAAGAATTGTTGGTGTATTTGTGGGGAAATCCTCCTCCCCACATATTTACACATACTGTAATTGGGTCGGGGTACCCAAAGAAAGTCACACTACTGTTACTGCTGTGTATAGTATTGTTACTATTATACATACATGTAGGAAAAAATACACCGTTCTATTTGGTGTCAGAGATGTTGCATCAGGAGACCATACTATGATCTGCCCTCCCGGGCATCAAGCTCCAGAGACTGAGTCTCAGGAGAAGGGGGGGCCCTGTCACGGCTACCACACGCCGCTCCGTGGAGCACAAGCCCTGCCTTGCAGCCCTGCGGATGGCTGCGCTTGGCTGGGACAGCAGCACTCACGCCTGCTGAGTGGCTCCACTTCCTTGCCGGGTCCAAGAGGAGTGTAGCAATTACGGGGATGGAATCTGGAGTTGTGTCAAGGGAGTTCTGTCCTTGCTTTGCCTCCTCCGCCTCTTTCCTGAACCTCAGTTTACCCACCAGCAAAACAAGTATAAACATGAATATGTATTAGATCATTTAATTACTTGGGGTGGGGGCACTATTATTATTCCGAGTGTCTAAATAAGGAAACAGAGACACAGAAGAGGTTATACAACTAGAGAGGCAGAGCTTAGAGCCCACTGCTCCTGTAAGATATCTTATATAATAACAAGCATCTCAGGTTTTCGGAGGCTCCCGGGTCACAAAGAGAAGGGTCTTGTGACCATGACAAGTCACTATAGCTGGAGCAACATCTGTCTATTCTAACTATCCTGCTGTTGTCTACTGTGAAGGGCTGGATGAATGCCTGTGGCATCCTGGATCAATGCCCCTCTGGAGCTCAGGCTGCTTGTATTCCAAAGAGAAAGGGTTTATTTTTGCTGCAAAAGACAGCTGACATTTTACTTGCCCCTGGCATCTTGTTTGTATGCTCTATTGTTAGGGTCCAGGACTCCGAGGTTTCCCCAGAGAACAAACCACAGGGTCATGGAGATGTAAATCCAAGCAAAGTCTTTATTCAGCCAGCTAGCTGGGGCCGACAGCACCTCCCCTGACACGCAGGCCGAGTCCGAGCTGCCGACCCCCAGGCAACTTTAGGTAGGGACTATATAGGGTTTTCACAGCCGTTGCACCGAAGCCCGCGCATTTCTACAACCAACAATTTTAAAACACATTCTATATTTTAACCAATGGAGTTGAAACGAGAATGCCCCGGTTACCTAACTGCTTCCCGTAATCTCCAGCTCACACAAGCGTGTCTACGTGACTTATCACGGGTTATGTCCCGAGGCTACTGCCCACCTCTGGTTATCTAACTTAGGGCAGGCGTGTTAGCTTCGGGTAGTTTCTACGAAAACTGGGTGGCTCTTGCTCTAGGGTTTAGCTAGGTTTTATTAGTTCTTTTTCCTGACTTTTGATGCTCTTTGCACTTCTTTACATTTCCCCCCTTTTCTTGATCAGACTGAGGAATCTTCCACAGCGGCACCTAGGGCCTGATACTTTTGACGAAGGACCAGAAGTTGGACGGTGTTAATCCTCTCCCGTACAAACCTAAGCAGCCTGTTTATTATGCACGGACCGATTGTAAGCAACAACAACAGGATGACTAATGGCCCCACAACAGCCGAGAGGAGGGTAGCGAACCAAGGCTTGTATTTGAACCAAGACTCAAACCAGCTTTCGTTACTTTCATATTCTTTACGCCTCTTCTCTAGATTCGTTTTTAGTTTGGCTAAGGAATCTCTGACTGTACCTGTCTGATCTACATAGAAACAGCACTCTTCCTTTAGGGCTGCACACAGTCCACCTTCCTTTAAGAACAAGAGGTCCAGGCCCCTTCGGTTTTGTAGGACCACCTCTGACAAGGAGGTGAGGGATTGCTCCAGGTCTGATATTGACTGTCGGAGTTGTTCTAGGTCCCCGTCGACTGCCAGCCTCAGGGCTGTGAGCCCTTTTTCCCAAGTTACAAGGGCTGCGACCCCAGTGCCTGCCCCTGCTATCCCTAGGGAGAAGAGGGTCCCAATGGTCAGGGCGGTAACAACCTCCCTCTTGCTCCAGTGGGGGCTCAGCCTTTCTTCCCAATAAGAAAGGAGAGATTCATGAGAATGATACATTAGGCGAGGTAGAATGGCCACCAGCACACAAAACTCACTGTTAGCATTGAACACAGAGGTGGATAGGGCCGGAGTGAGGCCTGTCTTTGAGCAGAGCCACCAGCCCGAGGAGGGTATAAACCACTTTTCCTGCTCCCACGTGGTGTTAGCATAGGAAGAGCATAACTGGCTCTGGGCCGTCGAGACTGTGCCTACACACGTACCAGCGACTGAAACCTGAGCGATCGTAAGTCCCCACGGTTTCCCGTCCCAGTAAGTGGGATGGGAGTTGCTGATAGTGTAGGAGCCATTTATCCCGATTGCCTCATAGAAGGGGGGTGAACCTGGGTAGCATAGCCAACAGGGGTCAGTGAGGGAGGGAGTGGTGTGGTTAAGAGTCTCTGCTACTGCCTGCACCATTTCCCACATGGGGTTATCTGACCCAGAGGGACCCAGACCTGGTCCTCTTGTGGGCTCTGGAATCAGGGCTACAGCACCTACTAGAACCAGGGCTACGGCTACCAGCAGGGCTACGGGCCAGGCTATGGCGGCTCCGACTACTTGCCCCATGGCTATTACGGCTACGGCCCCGGCTACTACTACAGGTGGGTCTGGGGCATGTGTTCCGGCGGTTGGCCGGCGGATGTGGCCGTCGGTGCCTGCCAGGGCGCCCCTCGGGGAGCTGAGCTGGGCATGAGGTGCAGGCATACGTCCGGTCGACATTTTCTTGTCCCTTTGGCCCAGGCCCTTGTCCTGGATCGAAGGTGTCTGGGGATGTATAACCAGGTTGGGACCTACAGCGGTGCTGGGAGTTGACACGGCTAATTTGATGGTGAGGATTGAGCCTTCATGTTCCCCATGTCCCCCATATTTATAGTACTTTATCCCCCATTTTAGTCCTTTTATCCAATGCGATACCTCAGTTTTTTTTCCCGTCTCAGTGAATTGAATTCGTACCTAATCCTGGTCCCTTCGGTCACAAGCCTTGTCCATAGGCACGTGACGAGGGATGCCCTGGTTGACATAAGAAAATTTGACAGCATCCTTTTTTGTAACTGGCCATCTCTGATCCCCATTGTTCGAGGTTACACAGTCCCCTATGTTGGCACACCAGAAAGGCCCCCACCCACATGACTCTCCTTTACCTGCTTCTGGGCAAGCATAAAATCCATGGGAGCGAGCCAAATTTTGAGGGACGTTGGGCTGCCCCCAAAGGGTTCGGTAACCTTGGTCGATCCGTCGAAGGCAGAAAAACAGGTCAGGCCACCAGGTTCCGAGTGGCGCAGTGTGTTCTATGGTACTGATGACCTCCCCAGTTGCGCCGTTAACCAGCATCCAGGTCAGGTCCCATGGCTGAGGGGGGTTGGTGCCTCGAGCATGGTTCCCTTGAAGGTCCATATTAAGGTGCTTATCAGCAGGATCCCCTTCATCTTCGGCTTAGGTGTAGTTTTAGGGGATTCGCAGGATGCTGCTGCACCTTCCACTCTTCCTTGCGGGCCCCTGGATCTTTATGAGGCAGGACCTTCCGAACGTGGGTGTGATGCACCCAGGGAGCGATACCATCAACCTTGAGAGCAGTGGGGGTGGTAAACAATACAACATAAGGTCCCTTCCACCTGGGCTCGAGAGTCCTCACTTGGTGTCTCTTGACCCATACCATATCCCCTGGGACTATGCCATGTTCCGGGCTTGGAATTTTCCTGCCCTCGTAATATGCTCTGATCAGGGGCCAGATTTCCTGCTGCATTTTAGCAAGAGCTTGCAACACATTCAGATAGTCAGGGGCCGGGTCCTCTGCACCGGGAAGCTGCACTCTCCGAGTTATGGGTGGAGGGGCCCCATACATTATCTCAAATGGAGTTAAACCATGGAGCATGGAAGATGGCTAAGGGAAGGAGGGTCACCCCAGTCCCCGCCAGTCTCCAATACCAATTTAGAAAGGGTCTCCTTCAAGGTCCAATTCATTCTCTCTACCTGCCCAGAGCTTTGTGGGTTGTAAGCACAATGTAACTTCCAATCCACCCCCAAAGCCAGGGCTAGTCCCTGCAGGATTTTGCTAACGAAAGCCGGGCTGTTATCGGAACCTATGGCTTCAGGGACCCCATATCTGGGGATGATCTCTTCAATTATTTTTTTTGCTACCACCTGGCTGGTCTCATGCTTGGTTGGAAAAGCCTCCACCCACCCTGAGAAGGTATCCACCATAACCAGGAAATACTTATATCCATACTTCCCTGGTTTTACTTCAGTGAAGTCTATTTCCCAATTCCTCCCTGGAGCCCTCCCCCTTTCCCAAGTACCTGCCGGGTGTGGCCCTCTTGGGGCTGGTCTTAGCATTGCACAGCTGCTGCATTCTTTCATGATCTGATGAGCTGCCTCATTCTGGTGGGGAAACACCAACTGCGCAGACTGGAAAAGGCTGAGCAGCTTTTTCCAGCCTAGATGGGTGGACTTATGCAGGTTAGCAAGCATGTACTGTCCTAATGCTTCTGGTAGAATCAATCTACCTTCTTGGTCCCTACCCCAATTTCCTTCCCCAAACACTTTCCCCGAGACTTGTTTCCTAATCCACTCGAGGTCCTGAGGGGAATACTCAGGTTTGGGTGGCAGGGCAGGCAGTTCAGGTATGGGTATCTCGAGGGCTGCAAGTACAAGGGAGTCCGAGAGGGCCGCCCTCTTAGCTTCCGCATCAGCATGGTTGTTGCCGATGGCCTCAGGTGTCTTCTTTGGTTGGTGGCCTGGTACATGTATAACTGCTACCGCCTTTGGTTTTTCGATAGCGGCTAGTAGTCTTTGGACTTCTTGTAGATTCCTCAGTTCCTTTCCTTCCGTGGAATGGAATCCTCTTTCTCGGTAGATGGCACTGTGGACATGGACAGTGCCAAAGGCATACCTGCTATCTGTGTAGATGTTGGCCCGCTTGCCTTCTGCTCTTTCCAGGGCCTCAGCGAGAGCAATAAGTTCCACCTTCTGTGCTGAGGTGCCAGGGGGCAGAGCTGCACTCCAGACAACTTCCCCTTCGTGGGTCACTACCACTGCCCCTGCTCTCCTGACCCCTTCTTGCACAAAGCTGCTCCCATCTGTGTACCAATTTAGCTCACAGTTCGGCAACGGTGTGTCTTTCAGGTCTGCTTGCACCTGGATAATTCCGGAAAGGATGTCCTTACAGTCGTGGATGGGGGTCGACAGATCTGGGTCTGGCAGAAGGGTGGCCGGATTTAGGGTCACCGAGTCAGAGAAGACAATTCGTGGAGAATCTAGTAGGAGCCCTTGGTAGTGGGTGAGTCTTGTATTCGTCATCCATTTTCCTGGAGGATGCCTGAGGATCCCCTCTACAGTATGTGGGGTTGTTACCCTCAGGTTCTGGCCAAAAGTCAGCTTGTCTGCCTCTTTTACTAGTAGAGCGATGGCTGCTAGGATACGCAGACAAGGTGACCACCCAGAGGCCACTGGGTCCAGCCGCTTGGACAAATAGGCCAAAGGTCTCTTCCATGGGCCCAGCTGCTGAGCCAGGACTCCTTTAGCCACTCCCTTCTTTTCATCTACAAACAAAATGAAGGGTTTTTCTGGGTCTGGCAGAGATAGGGCGGGGTCCTGGAGGAGGGCTTCTTTTAGCCTGTCAAAAGCCTCTTGTTGTTCCTGATTCCATTGCCAGCCCGGCCCTTCTTTGGTCGCCTCATATAGCAGTCGGGCTATTTCTGCATATCCTGGAATCCAGAGCCTGCAGAACCCGGCTGAGCCAAGAAATTCCCTCACTCCCCGGGGTGAGGAAGGGATGGGGATAGTCAGGATAGTTTGTTTCATGGCCTGCGTTAGCCACCTGGCTCCATTAGATATTTTGTACCCCAGGTAGACCACTGACCTCTGACAGATGTGGGCTTTCTTGGCACTGGCTCGATATCTCAGTGCGCCTAGTTCAGCCAGCAAGTTCCCTGTGGCTTCTTTGCACTCCTCACGGGTTTCTGTGGCCAGCAACAGGTCATCCACATACTGCAGCAGTGTCACGTGGGGGTGGCTCCTGCGAAAGGGCTCCAGGTCCTGGCTTAGGGCTTCATTGAATAAGGTGGGAGAGTTCTTGAAGCCCTGTGGCAGTCTAGTCCAGGTAAGTTGCCCATTTCTTCCTCCCCCTGGCTCCTGCCACTCAAAGGCAAACAAAGGCTGACTAACTTCAGAGAGTGGGATACTGAAGAAGGCATCTTTCAGGTCCAGAGTAGTATACCACACATGTGAGGGTGGCAGGTGGCTGAGTAGGGTGTAAGGGTTGGGCACTTTAGGGTGGATGACTTCTATTCTCTCATTGACCTTTCGCAAGTCCTGCACCGGTCTGTAATCTCCACTGTCAGGCTTCCTTACTGGAAGCAGGGGCGTATTCCATGCAGATCGGCAGGGTTTAAGGATTCCTGTTTCTAACAGTTTGTGGATATGGGGTGCTATCCCTTTCCTAGCTTCTTCCGGTATTGGATACTGCCGGACCCGGATGGGTAGGGCCGCGGCTTTGAGTTGAACAACAACCGGGGGTAGATGTTTGGCAAGACCAATTCCTCCGGTTTCGGCCCATGCGGAAGGGAACCTCTGCAACCAAAAGTCAATTTCTCCCTGTTCTCCCTGGCCCCCCTCTTCTTGATCCGCCTGAAACAGACGATGTTCATCGGCCAGGGATAGAGTCAACACATGTACCGGTTGTAAGGGCTGCCCTTCTTTGTCCATGATCTTTATCCCTTCGGGTTCAAAATGGATGCGCGCCCCGACCTTGGTTAGTAAGTCTCTGCCCAGCAATGGTGTGGGGCTCTCGGGTACAACCAGAAATGAGTGAGCGACCTGATGCCTTCCTAGGTCCACTTTTCTGTTAGTAGTCCAGGCACATCTCTTGGACCCTGTCGCTCCTTGGACTATACTTGTGCGTCCTGGGTTTAGGGGACCATGGGCTTGGTTGAGAACTGAATACTGTGCCCCAGTATCTACCATGAACCCAATGGGAGTCCCCTCCATGCACAGGGTTTTTTTGTTTGTTTGTTTGTTTTTTAGGAGAGCAAGGTACAGGCTTTTATTTAGAGATATAGTGAAAAGACAGAACTCCCGGCTCACGCCAGGAGGGGACAAGAGAGTCCCTCCACGCACAGGGTTACCCAGAACTCGGGGAGGGGTGCCGAACCCCGTCCCTGTCAATTCTCCTCTCCTAGGTGTAGGGTCTTAACGGGATTCCCTCCGCCTTGTTCCCTCCTTTTGGGGCACTCCCTCTTCCAATGCCCATATCTCTTACACAGGGTGCATTGATCTCGTACTAGTCGTGATTGGCGGGGCCCCATTCTTCGAGGTGATCTAGGGCTCTCCTTCACCCCGGCCAAGAATATCCTAGCCATCTCCTCCCTCTGCTTCTTATTCTCCCTCCTCTGAAATTCTCGGTCTTCTTTCCTATTTTTCTTCTGCATTACCCATTTCTCTTTCCTCAGCCTTTCCTCTCTGTCTTCTGGAGTTTCCCTAGCATTGAAGACCTTCTCCGCTTGCTGCAGCATTTCTCTAATAGATATTTCCCACAGGTCATCCCACTTGTGGAGTTTCCTCCGGATATCGGGGGCTGCCTGGTTGATGAATGAAAGGACTACAGCTGATCTATGTTCCTCTGCTTCTGGGTTTATGGGGGTATATTGCCTGTAAGCATCAAACAGCCTTTCCAGATACGCGGCCAGGTTTCCATTTCCCCCTGAACAATAGTTTTTACTTTAGCCAGGTTAGTGGGCCGCCTGGCGGCCACCTGGAGACCAGTCATCAGAGTCTGGCGGTAGACCCGGAGACGCTCCCTACCTTCTGCAGTCCCGAAGTCCCAATTCGGGCGCACAAGTGGGAACGCCTCGTCGATGATGGGCTGGAGGGTAGTGGGTCTTCCATTTTCTCCGAGGACATTTTTCCTGGCCGGATATGCTCTCGCTCTTCCGTTGTGAAGAGGGTGCGGAGCAATTGCTGGCAGTCGTCCCATGTGGGACAATGGGTAAACATAATGGACTCCACCAGACCTATAAGACACTTGGGGTCCTCCGAGAAGGGAGGGTTCTGAGTCCTCCAATTATAGAGGTCACTAGATGAAAAGGGTCAGTACTGATATTGTTGAGCTCCGTCCGGACTGCCTGCACTGATGGCACGCACAGGCAGGACCGGCACTGCTCCTTCTGAGGTGGAGGAGGGAGCCTCCCCTTCTTGTTCCCTGGCCCCCCGAGGCCTTAACTGCATTCCTCCCGCTATCCCTGGCCTCCTGTCTTCTCTTGCTGAAGAATCTGGAGAAGCTGCGGCCGCCTGGTCCCTGCTGGGCTCCCCAACCTCGTTTTCTACCCCCCCGATGGCTTCACCCCATTCCTCCCTCGGAGCCGCATACGGGGGTGGCCGCTCAATTGGCAGAGGGGGGTAGAGGGGAGAACTGTCCGGGAGAACGGGCAGCGCACTTGGGGTTCTGGCCCTGTGATCAGAGGGCTTTAAATCTTCCCGGGCAACTAGGATGGAGGTCTTTAGTGGGTTGGTGTGAGGTTTCCCCACCAAAAAGGGCCTCAGCCAGGAAGGGAGATTCTCGGCCAAATTTTCCCAGACAAGAATATAGGGAAGTTGGTCGGGGTGGCCCTCAGGGTCTGGCCGGGAGATAATGGCTTTGACTTTTCCGATAAGGTCCAAGGAAAGAGACCCCTGCATCAGCCAGCCTACTCCAAAGGAAGGCCACTCGGCCGAGCAAAGGGTGTCGAGCTTACCTTTCTTGATGCTAAGACCCATATTTAAGGCCTGTTCCTTGACCTTCGGAAAATGGGAAAGGATCAGACCTTTAGGAGTAGCCTGAGTCTGGCCCATAGTGAAAATGTGAGGAATGCAGAGGCGAGGGATAGAGATGCCACTTTAAACAAGATGACTGGTGTATGTGCTTGTGAACGGGTGCCTGTTGTTGCACAGTTTTTCTTCTGTGGGGGACACGAATTTATCTGGGATTCGCGGCTGTGACCCCCTTATCCTGTCACGGGAGTCTTCTAGTGGCGGGCGCCCTAAAGGCTCTTAATTGCCCGACCCGTGCCCGCAGGGGAATGATTTAGTGGCAGAAAGGAGGGACGGAAAGAACAGGAGAAACTTAAAAGGAAAAGCACAGAAAGAAATATAAACCAAAACACAATAAAACAAGCAACAATAACACTAAACACACACACCACATCTGATCGCACTCGCTCGGACCGGTCCTTCTCTCACTCTGGTGCGCACCACACTCACCACTTTCAGGATCCTCAAAAACTCTCGTGATTCTCCCGAAAGGCGTCCACTCGGACTGCCGCAGGGTGACGAGCTCGATCTTTTCCTCCTCGGGCACCAGGTTCCTGCCGATCGGACTTGCCTTCCCAAGGCCGAGTCACTCGGACCCCAGGGCCAGGATTGGTTACCTGGACTTCACCCAGGGTCGCTAACCTGGGGGCCGGGACTACCAACCCGGACTTCCTCACTCAGGGTCACTAACCCGAGACCATACAAGGGATGGCGACTCCCGCTTATAATGGATTTATGCAGACACGAGGGGGCAACCCTCGAATTACACTGCCCCGTCTGGACAATTAGACCTTGCCTCCAGCCGTCCTTTGTTCTCAGGGAAGCCGCTCGGATCCCGGATGAGCCCCCAAAGTGTTAGGGTCCAGGACTCCGGGGTTTCCTCAGAGAGCAAACCACACGGTCACGGAGATGTAAATACAAGCAAAGTCTTTATTCAGCCAGCTAGCTGGGGCCGACAGCACCTCCCCTGACACGCAGGCCGAGTCCGAGCTGCCGACCCCCAGGCAACTTTAGGTAGGGACTATATAGGGTTTTCACAGCCGTTGCACCGAAGCCCGCGCATTTCTACAACCAACAATTTTAAAACACATTCTATATTTTAACCAATGGAGTTGAAACGAGAATGCCCTGGTTACCTAACCGCTTCCCATAATCTCTAGCTCACACAAGCATGTCTTCGTGACTTATCACGGGTTATGTCCCGAGGCTACTGCCCACCTCTGGTTATCTAACTTAGGGCAGGCGTGTTAGCTTCGGGTAGTTTCTACGAAAACTGGGTGGCTCTTGCTCTAGGGTTTAGCTAGGTTTCATTAGTTCTTTTTCCTGACTTTTGATGCTCTTTGCACTTCTTTACACTATGAAATCATCCCAACAACCTAGGAAGTGGTACTGTACCATCTCCAAGCTGTAGTGAAGGGAGGAAAGCTCAGAGAGGTAAAAACACCTGCCGAGCATGGCGCCAAATTTGTCTCCAGCCATTGGCTGGACTTGCTGGAGCCTCTTGCTCTGTGAGGCTGCTTTCCTGTCTCATGCATCTGCCCATCCCAGGCTAGGCTGTCCTGGCTGGCTGGGGCCCTGACCATTCCTAGTCTCCGGGTGATGAATTCTTCCAGGAGGCATTCATCAGATTCAGGGTGTGGCCAAAGGGGGACTGTGTCCACCATGTCTTGTGTCTTTGCTTAGGTCGAGGCACCTACTATGTGCCTTGTACTGTCTATGTGTTCTGCTTGCTCTTAAGCTACCTGCAAACTAGGGGGGTGGATAATGGAAGAGGTAATGGACACATTATTGGACCACCCTCTTTGTGACCTTCTCACCTCTCCCTACCCTGCCCTGTCTGTCCCCACCCAGCTGGCTTTTGCTACTTCCACTGGACAGAAGTTGCCCTTGTGGAAGGGTCACCAACAATTTCTTACCCAACACCTCCGGGGGCAGGGCCTGAGTCATGATAAATGCTTCCTTCCTTCTAAACACGCTCTGCTCTTCACCCACTCTTTCATTGGCTCAACTCATTCCTTTCTGTGGCTGCATAGGACCCTTTATGCAAACACCCCTCAGGGCATTGTAGCACTAGCCTCTCTCCCAGGGTGCTGGACATCTTGTTGAGGCCCCCAATGCAGCACTCAGCTGCTAACCTCTTTCCACACCTGCCCCTCCTCCTGCAGCCTTCTTGAGGTTTAAAACCATCAGATGTGCAAGCTAGAAACCAGGGAACTGTGTTGTAGAAGTTTTGTATTTGGAAATGACTTCAAGTGACAGAAAAGTGGCAAAAATGGGATAAAGAACACACATATGCTCTTTTTCCATAATTATGTATTGTTAACATTATGTCCTATTTACTTCATTTTCTCTACATCACACACACACACACATTTATTTTTGAACAATTTGAGAGTAAGTTACATATGTTCTAACTCTTTACCCCTCAGTATTTTAGTGTGTATTCCCCACGAATAGGAGCATACATAACCACAGTGTGCTTATCCACTTCAGGAAATTCAGTGTTGACATAACCTTTTGTCCAGCCTGCTAACGGGTGCTCCCACTCAGGCAGGTGACCCACTCACAGCCTGTGTAACATTGTCTCCTCCACTGCAGGATCCAGTCTAGGGTCACGTACTGCATTCAGTTGTCACGACTCTGTACCTCCTTCAACCTGGAACCACTCTGCAGCCTTTCTGGCTCTTTTTTTGACATTGACATTATTGAGGACTAGAGGTCCCCTCTTTTTAACAGAACATTCCTCACTTTGGGTTTGTCTGATGGTTCATCATCTTTCAATTGGGGTTATACACCCATGGCTGGAGTATTATGTAAGTGATGTCAAGTCCTCCTTAGGACATCATCATATCAGGAGGCACACGGCATCCACCTGCCCCCACTGGGGAAGTTAAATTTGATCATTTGGTCAAGGTGTTGCCCAATTTCTCTGCTATATAATTACTATTCTTTCCTTTGAAACTAATAAGGCATCTGTGTGGAGGCACTTGAAGACATGCAAATATCTTGCTCCTCAGCAAAATTCCCTCCTCTCAGATTTAGCACCCACTGATGGCCTCTTGCCTGAACCGACCTCTCTGATGGCTGGACAGTGACCTTCCTCTGCAGCGCTCCCTCCACACTGCCTGCTGGCCTCTGGTATTCTCCTGTAAGCAGAGCCCTTCTCTCACCCCTGTCTATCATCTGGCTGGCTGGCTGTCATCTATATGGATTCATGGATCTCATTTTTCCCCAGTGGTTTACGATTCATTCCTGTTCTTAATTATGTTTGTGCTCAAATTGTCCCAGATTTGCTCAGTGGAAGTCCCTTGCCACTGGCTTAGAAAGTTCTTTTTTTTAATTGAAGTGGAATTGATACACACACACTATTATATTGCTTTCAAGTGTACAACAGTGATTCAAGAGTGATATGCATTATTAAATGCTCACCACAAGTAGTATTGTTACTGTCTCAAAAGTTCTTTCTGATGCCTGTCTTAACCCTCGCCTCCCATGTCGTATCCACCAACATTCTCTGTCCCAAACCCCTTTGAAGACCAGACCTCACCTCAACCCAGACAGCCCCCTGTATTAGGCCTGCCTGGCCTCAGGGAGCAGGCGATGACCTGCTGTGCAGGTGTGCTTTCACTTCAGAGGACACGGTTGCATGGCTGACAAGGTGGAGTGAAGTGAAGCGGTGCAATGGGCCACCATGGTGGGTCTTGCTGACTTTCTCAAAGAGGAACTGTGGACCATTGGTCAGATAATAAATTTGCCATCTGTGATCAGACCAGGCCCCCTTTGACGGGCCACCATTTCAGCTGGTAGTGGTCAGTAAAGGCTGTGGAGCAATGTTTGTGTGCCTCACCTGTGGAGCTTGCCTGGAGAAGGGCTCCCCTCCCAAGGCCGTGTGGACAGGTGCTGGAAGCAGAGCTGACAGCCCCGCCCAGGGCCTTTCCCACCCTCCCCTGCTCTTGGCCACTTCCCGCCTCCCGGTGTACTTATCAAAGAACCAACTACTTGACAATTATTTACAAAGAAGCCCCATTACACTTGGAATATTGGCATCGACAAAAAGCTGCTAAAACTTGAGGAAGATTTATTAGAAGACCTTGGTCTGGAGGCCTCTGCTGAGCAGAAGGATGAATGTCTGGTGCAGCTCCGAAAGAGCAGCAGGCGGAAAGAGCCCGGATTGTGGCTCTGCAGGTGCAAGCCGGGATGAGGATCTACGGCAGGAGGAACTCCCACTTCCCTTTCACTGGATTCTGTAACAAAAGCTTCTGGAAAATGTCATGCTCTACACTACTACTTGGCTTCCCCTGCTCTCCTGGGCCTGGACCCCCTGGAGAGGGTGAAATGGGAGAATGGAGGCGGGAGTCCCAGGAGGGTGGCCCGCTGTGTGCGCTCACCAGGCGCTTCCCACATGTCGCCCAAGGGCTGCCGATTCGCCATCTCCACCTTCCCAGGAGGAAGTGGAAGGAAGCAAAATGGGAGGAATGGGTTGGCAGCGGGTGTGGGGGCAGCAGTCAATGGAGGGAGAAAACAGTTAAAATGAAGACCCAACAGGAGGGGTGGGGTGGAAGGAATCACCGGAATCCAGGAATCGTGCCCACAGACCTCTCCTGTTCTCTTGCTGGAGAATGAGGATCATTACCTCTTCCTTTCATCTTGGAGGTTTCCCTCTCAGATTACAGAAGTGACACATGAACTCCAGCTCTGTAAATACACGAAAACGATTGAATTGTCCACTTCAAAGGGTGGATTTTATGGGATGTAAATTATATTTCCATAAAGTGGTTTAAAATAAATATATAAATAGAATTTTAAAAATAACACATGCTTATCACAGAAGACTTACAAGGCTTAGAATATAAAGAAATATGGGAAGAAAGTGAAATTTTAATCTCCTCCCTTAGTGATAATGGCTTAACATTTAGCATGTTTCATTCTTCTATTGCTAATGCTTACATAGTTGAGATAATGTTTTATGGGCACAACTTTGTAGTCTATTTCATTTATTTGACTTGATCACAAAAAATTTTCCCCATGGTATTAAAAACTCTTCAGGTACTTCTTTTTAATGGCTGCATCATATTCCACCCCATGGTTCTTGGATTTACCTTACTGTTACCTTGTGGATAGACATTTAAGTGGTCTCTAATTTTTGATGCTGTGGCACACATCTTTGTGAGACCATAAGCAGGTGTCATTGCTCAGAGATGGGTCATCCCACAGGGTGGTTGTGGTGTGCAAATTAGAAGGTATGCATTAAGTACTGACACAAAGCAAATGTTTGTTAATGGCCTTTTTCTTCACTTCCCAAAATAGTTTGAAAGAAATATCCCCATGTGCTGCCCTCACCTGCTGAGCCAGGGCCCCCTCAAGACCACAGAGCTGAAAGACCCCACGCTGGTGTCCAGGGCCATGAGTGCTCTGCTGCGTGTGTGAGGCCTGGCCCACTGGCCTCCATCTCCCTTGTGTAGGCATGCCCCTTGGTGCCCTGCTTTTTCTCTGATGAGCCTATAGTGTGGATGCCTAATTCCTAGAGAAAACCCCTCCTTTTGCCTGTCAGTCATACATAGGGTTGGATCCTCTTCTAGGAAGATCTGGCTGCGGTCAGGGCGTGGCTGGCGCTGGCTGTCCTGTGAGTCTCAGCTCAGATGCTGCCTCTTCAGGGAGACCTTCCCTGGTTCTCTGGGCCAGAGGAGACTTCTGTTCTCACACAGACTTCCTGTACCATCTTCACAGCCCTTGCATTCCTGGAAGTGTTTGTGTGCCCCGTGTTTACTGTCTGACTGTCCAGCCCCTGTGCCCTACTCTCCCACACAGACCGAACATGCACTACCTGACCATGGACCTGGTCCTGGAGGGGCTGGAGCAGAGCCAGGTTCAGCATTTCCCTGGGCTCCCATTTGCCTGAACTACTGCAGCCCTCAGAGTCCTTTGTAGGTTTTCTTAGCTAAACAATAATAATAATAAAAATAAATTGTAAGCCACAACTAATTTCACAAAATAATTATATATCGAAATCTCTGTATAAAAAATTCCATAGTCTGGAGAGTAATTTTGCCCCAAATTCGAGGCTGTCTTGTACTGTTCACCAATTGCTCAGCAGTTTTTAGGTTTTTTACCCAGCTGAACCTTAAGCTCTTTGAACCACATGACAGTGCTACCTATGCCTGATGAACCATTCACAACTATAAAGAAGTATACATTGTGAATGCAGGTTCTTAAGTCAGACCTGAGCTCGGAAGCCCAGCCCTGCCACTTGAGGACTGACTGTAGGCAAGTGGCTTCATGTCTTGAAGTCTCAGTCTCCCCATCTGCTGGAGGTGTTCACTTAGAATGTCCTCTTCCTGCCTGCAAGCTCAGCTCCAGTTTGGGTGAGCAAATTACTTCAGTTTGCTTGAGATGTTCCTAGATTTAGGCCGAGAGTGCCATGTCCCAGGAAACCCTCAGTCCTGGGCAAACAGGATGGCTGGTCCACCCCAGTCCACCTGACATGTGAAAGTCCATTTGCCCGGAGAAACAGTGCTGAAACACTTTGGCCTCAGATCCCCTTTACAAGCTTACAAATTATCGAGGACTGCAGTTAGCTTGTGTTTTTGATGTTTCTCTCTGCAACTATTTACCACTTTAAAAATCTAAACTAATAAGTAAAAAATATTTAATTTATTCTAAAAGAATAATAAGTTGACCATACATTAACATAAATAACATATTTTTGTGGAAAAAAAACCCTATTTTTTGGAAGCCTAAAATATGTAGGGGAAAGAGTGTCATTGTTGTACATTTCTGTAAATCTCTTTAACGTCTGGCTTCACAGACACAAGCTGGATTTTCCCTTGCTTTTGCATTCAGTCTGTTGAGGTGCATTGTTTTAGTTGAAATGCATGAAGAGAATCTGGCTTTATCCAGATACATAGAATGAAAAAGGCAGGACTATTTCCACAGCCTTTTCAACTAATGGATATTCTTTTTGATTCTGTACCGGTGTACAAGTGGGAGTTTCTTGAAGTTGATTGCAGTGTGGAATCTGAAACCACATCAATGAACTTTTCACCTTCTGTACACTTGTGAGCAAATAAGAGTTGAAAAGGCAAATAATGTCTTGGGATTATCGTGTGAAGAGTCTTGTACTTCCAGGGGTCTCCCAGCCATGCTGAGAACCTCCCAAGGGCTCACCAAGACTTACAGCTGCTCATGCAGTTGGCGTGGTAGGTAGACATGTGTGCATCTCTAGGTGAGTCTGAAGTATCCTGTGGCTGGGGTGCTGCCAGTGGGCACCTCTCAGACGGGGAGCACTCCATGAGTGGTCTGGGCTCCTGTTTCCTTGTGGCTGAGTTAGTTCCTCGTAGTTCCAAGTTAGAGGCTGTTTGGTTGCCAGGGGGCCAGCCCACTGACCCTCAGGCCCAGGCACAGAGCCCAGCATGCCCATGGGAAGAAGTGCCTGCTCCTTCCCCATTCCCCCTGCAGTGGCATATTCTCCATCCCAGGGCTCCGCTGGGGGGATGGGCTGGACTGTGAGAACAAGTGAGTAAAGGAGACGGACTTGCTAGTTGACAGGGCTCGTGCTGAGAGACTCAGGGGGCTTACACACATCTGGCCACTTCCTCCTTTCAAGCTCTGTGACCCTGGGCAAGACTTTGAGCTTCTCTGGTTTTCTGTCATCTCATCTTTTGGGTTATGAGGATTTAATAATGCATTACAGGAACCCAGCCTGCTGCCTGAATGGTGTAGGCCTGGTCATAGCCTATTCCCAGGTGATTCTGAGTGCTGGAGTTTGGGTAAGCCACTGCTTGTTTCAGAGATGAGGAAGGCAGCCTGGAGGGATGGGGCCAGTGGCTCGGGCTGCATCACAAGGTGGTGGCGGAGTCGGCTCTGACTCCAGGTCAGTGCTCCCTCCTGATGGAGCCACCTCTTCAGGCTGTGAGCTAAGCAAGGGCACTGTAGACCTCCCAGGTGTTGCAGGAATCACTTCCGAGACTGAGTTTCAAAAAATTAAGTTGTGTGGTTGGGAATCTCAGAACCCTAGCTGACTTTGGAGGCCCTTGCTGTAGGCCTGACTTTTCCCTCCCAGGCCCCCTGTTAATATTGCTACTTCACCTCTAGAAATATGTGGCCATCGATGATCCTGCTAAATCTGACCGCCAGGTTTCTGGTCAGGGCTGCCTGACTAGGGCTCCCTACCTAATAAGGGCTCTGGCAAGGAAATTTGGTGGGACCGTCAGTATATCAGTCATCTGCTGCTGTGTAACAAATTACCCCAACATGCAGTTCCCTAAAACAACAAGCATTTGTCATCTCACAGTATCTGTAGGCCAGGATTCCAGGCATAGGGCTCAGCTCAGAGTCTCGCAGACTGCAGGTATCGCAAGGCTCAACTGGGGAAGGGTCCCGTCCCGGGCACCCCCGTGGCTGCTGGCAGGTCTCCAGGCCAAGTGGCGGCTCCTCCCCGAGTGGGCCTCCCCACAGGGCAGCTCCCTTCAGGGCCAGCGAGGGGGAGGCAGTGCCCAGGACAGAAGCCACAGCCTCTTTGTCACCTGCTCTCAAACGGGACATCCCATCTCTTTTGCTGTGTTCTTTTGGTTAGAAGTGAGTCACTGGGTGCAGCCCGCAGTCCTCAGAGGAGTGACAGGAGGGGCAGGGATCACGGGGGCCCATGAGGCTGCCCACGACACCTGGGGAGAGGAATTTTCTTTGTGGTGCAAGAAATAGAAGATGGTCCCTTAGGGTTTTTGAAAGTGTGAGTAGCCTTGGAGCTCAGCACACTCTACCCCTCCCCACCCCCACTTCCCACACCCATTGCTCTATGGACAGCTTGGGTTCAGAAGGCGCTGGCAACTGGGGCCAAGAGACAGACAGAAAAAAGCCTGCAGCCTGGAGCAAAGAGGTGGCTGGGTGACACAGTTCAGGAGGCATGTGTGGCCTCCTCAGTCAGGCCTTGGCCTGTCTCCCTTCCACGTATTTTTGATCCCTTCTGATCACTCTTGGGCATGCGGTAGCCTTTGCTCACTCGTTCTGATTTTGGTAGGTGGGAAGTGTTGTCTGGAAAAATTACCTAAGGGGTTGCAAGAAGCCCAGGCTACACTATCAAAATTTTAAGACTCTTTGTAAAGTAAAGCTGAGCAACTTCCAAAACAGGCTTCAGAGAGTGTGGCATATTGTAAGTCTTCATTTGACAAACTGATATCTTTAATGTCTGGGGAAACAGGAGGGAGTGTAATTGTGCTTTTCACCAGGTATGGTAGAGTTTGCAAAGAATATTAATGGGCAGGCCTGGAGAGGGTGGGCAGGGGTGTATGGTTGATCCCAGGCCACCCGTTCAAAGATTTGTGACCAGTGTCATCTTCCTTAGTCCTTTCTGAGAGTTCCTTTACACTGGCCTGTGCAACCCTTTTGGAGATCATATCTAAAGTATAAAATAGGCCCCTTTGCTCATTTAGTTTTAAACTATTTATATAGCATTTACTGAATGTCAGGCACTGTGTAGAGGGCTTTAAAAGATGAACTCAGGTGGCTATGCCCTCTCTCTGGTTTCAATAAAGTAGGAAGAATTATACAGCCAGGGCTTATCAGAGATTGAGAGAGATACAAGCCATTGCCAATTAATTTAAAAATAGAAGATGCCAAAATAGACATAAACATGTCACCTGCAAAGCAACCCTAAAGGCAGGTGTTCCAATGATCATCATTTTACAGATGAGGAAACTGAGGCAGAAAGATGATTCCCAGGTCATATGGCTGGTATGCTCACTGGCCCTTCTGGGTGCCCTGCCAGTACTGGACAGATATATTCTCTCATGCTCTAGGGTGCCACATTGTGTGGCCAGGCTGGGCTGTGCTAGGCTGGCAACTTTGTTCTGCTGGGGTGGACACTGACACGCCCCACCACGTGTGTGCCATATGAACAGGCAGAACAAAAGTGGGATGCTCATCAGGACCTGGTTAGGGAACTATATGCTTGTGGATGGGCAATGCCCCCTTCCTGCAGCAGGACCGTGGCATCAGCCAGCACTGGGCATTCCCTGGAATCCTGACCACAGGTAGGCAGGAGACCAGGGCTCAAGGGGAGAGGTACCCAGGGTGGGGCTCCCAGCCCCTATGGTCACTGGTCTCCACCACCTGGTGTCATTTCTGGTTGAGAGCATTGGGCTTCCCAGTGCACAGTGTGTCCATCTACAGTTCAACCTATGACACCAAAAAAAACCTCATGGTGGACATCTACCTGAGTGAGATGGGCAAGATAATCTCCAGCACAGCCAAAAAATCTATCTGGTAAAGTCTCTCTTTCTACCCTTCCCTTCCACCCCTCCCAGAAATTTTCCAGCACAAGCCCAGTCTCCAGATCCTCCTTATCCCAAGACTCCCCTCTATTCTGGGGACTCTTTAGCTTCTTTCAGAGACTGACTCAAGTCATAGGCAGGTGTCCACTGCTCCTGAAATTCAGTATTTTTCAAATTTTGGTCTTGGACATCTGCAGTGGAATTAGCTGGGTGTGTGTGTAAATGCAGACTCCTGGGATGACGCCTTTGCCCCCAGAGGTGAAGGTCACAAATCTGCATTTAATTCTGACTCCCTGCCCAGATGATCTGGTACATACTGCTGTTTGGTAACCATTGGCCAGCATGAATCTCTATTTCCTTTTCCCCCTGCAAACCAGAAGAGGCCACAGGGGGTAAAGGGAGAATGAGAATTTGTGGAAGAAAAGAAGGAGGCAAGATGATCAGGGTGCAATTATAAATGCCTGAGGCATTCCAGTTGAAGTAGGAGCCAGAGAGAGATGTACACTTTCAGCTTTTATTCAAAAGTTGCTCTGAAGTTCTAGCTCATGTACCAAGACAAGAAAAAAAAAAAAGACTTGAAACTATTGGAAAGGAGGCACTAAAACTGTATTACTTCTAGATTATATAATTTTCTGTCTACCTAGGCAACTAACAGAATCAACCTGAGAACAGCTACAACTAATTTCAGGGTTCAGAGGCTGCCAATAATAAATAAAAAAATCAGAATCCCAGCAAATGGCAGTCCATGGTCCAGGGAAGATTCAAACTGTTATTTCCTTCATGCATTCAGTAAACAATTATTAGGTGGGTTTTTTTTTGGTATCACTAATCTACAATAACACGAAGAACGTTATGTTTACTAGGCTCCCCCATTCACCAAGTCCCCCCCACTTACCCCTTCACAGTCACTGTCCATCAGCATAGTAAGATGCTGTGAAATCACTACTTGTTTTCTCTGTGCTACACAGCCCTCCCCGTGCCCCCCACGCGCTATACATGCCAATCGTAATGCCCTCTTTCTTTTTCCCCACCCTTATCCCCTCCCTTCCCACCCGTCCTCCCCAGTACCTTTCCCTTTGGTAACTGTTAGTCCATTCTTGGGTTCTGTGATTCTGCTGCTGTTTTGTTCCTTCTGTTTTCCTTTGTTCTTATACTCCACATATGAGTGAAATCATTTGGCACTTGTCTTTCTCTGCCTGGCTTATTTCACTGAGCATAATACCCTCTAGCTCCATCCATGTTGTTGCGAATGGTAGGATATGTTTTTTTCTTATGGCTGCATAATATTCCATTGTGTATATGTACCACCTCTTCTTTAGCCATTCATCTACTGATGGACATTTAGGTTGCTTCCATATCTTGGCTATTGTAAATAGTGCAGTGATAAACATAGGGGTGCATCTGTCTTTTTCAAACTGGAGTGCTGCATTCTTAGGATAAATTCCTAGGAGTGGAATTCCTGGGTCAAATGGTATTTCTATTTTGAGCATTCTGAGGAACCTCCACGCTGCTTTCCACAATGGTTGAACTAATTTACATTCCTACCATCAGTGTAGGAGGGTTCCCCTTTCTCCACAACCTCGCCAACATTTGTTGTTATTTGTCTTTTCAATGATGGCGATCCTTACTGGTGTGAGGTGATATCTCATTGTGGTTTTAATATGCATTTCTCTGATGATTAGCGATGTGGAGCATCTTTTCATGTGCCTGTTGGGCATCTGGATTTCTTCTTTAGAGAACTGTCTATTCAGCTCCTCTGCCCATTTTTAAATTGGATTATTTGCTTTTTGTTTGCTGAGGTGTGTGAGCTCTTTATATATTTTGGAAGTCAATCCTTTATCAGATCTGTCATTTATAAATATATTCTCCCATACGGTTGGATACCTTTTTGTTCTATTGATGGTGTCCTTTGCAGTACAGAAGCTTTTTAGCTTGATATAGTCCCACTTGTTCATTTTTGCCCTTTGTTTCCCTTGCCCGGGGAGATATGTTCATGAAGAAGTTACTCATGTTTATGTCCATGAGATTTTTGCCTATGTTTTTTTCTAAGAGTTTTATGGTTTCATGACTTACATTCAGGTCTTTGATCCATTTCGAATTTACTTTTGTGTATGGGGTTAGACAGTGATCCAGTTTCATTCTCTTACATGTAGCTGTCCAGTTTTTCCAGCACCATCTGTTGAAGAACCTGTCATTTCCCCATTGTATGTCCATGGCTCCTTTATCGTATATTAATTGGCCATATATGTTTGGGTTAATTTCTGCAGTCTCTATTCTGTTCCACTGGTCTGTGGCTCTGTTCATGTGCCAGTCTCAAATTGTCTTGATTACTGTGGCTTTGTAGTAGAGCTTGAAGTTGGGAAGTGAGATCCCCCCCCCCACTTTATTCTTCCTTCTCAGGATTGCTTTGGCTATTCAGAGTCTTTGGCGGTACCATATGAATTTTTGAACTATTTATTCCAGTTCATTGAAGAATGCTATTGGTAATTTGATAGGGATTGCATCGAATTTGTATATTGCTTTGGGCAGGATGGCCATTTTGACGATATTAATTCTTCCTAGCCAGGAACATGGGATGAGTTTCCATTTGTTAGCGACCTCTTTAATTTCTCTTAAGAGGGTCTTATAGTTTTCAGGGTATAGGTCTTTCACTTCCTTGGTTAGGTTTATTCCTAGACATTTTATTCTTCTTGATGCTATTGTGAATGGAATTGTTTTCCTGATTTCTCTTTCTATTAGTTCATTGTTAGTGTATAGGAAAGCTACAGATTTCTGTGTGTTAATTTTGTATCCTGCAACTTTGCTGGATTCCGATATTAGTTCTAGTAGTTTTGCAGTGGAGTCTTTAGGATGTTTTATGTACAATATCATGTCATCTGCAAATAGTGACAGTTTGATTTCTTCTTTACCAATCTGGATTCCTTGTATTTCTTTGATTTTGTCTGATTGCCATGGCTAGGACCTCCAGTACTATGTTGAATAACAGTGGGGAGAGTGGGCATCCCTGTCTTGTTCCCGATCTCAGAGGAAAAGCTTTCAGCCTCTCACTGTTCAGTATGATGTTAGCTGTGGGTTTATCATATATGACCTTTATTATGTTGAGGTACTTGCCCTCTATGCCCATTTTGTTGAGAGTTTTTATCATGAATGGATGTTGAATTTTGTCGAATGCTTTTTCAGCATCTATAGAGATGATCATGTGGTGTTTGTCCTTCTTTTTGTTGATGTGGTGGATGATGTTGATGGATTTTTGAATGTTGTACCATCCTTGCATCCCTGGGATGAATCCCACTTGGTCATGGTGTATGATCCTCTTGATGTATTTTTGGATTCTGTTTGCTAATATTTTGTTGAGTATTTTTGCATCTACGTTCATCAGGGATATTGGTCAGTAGTTTTCTTTTTTGGTGGGGTCTTTGCCTGGTTTTGGTAATTAGGGTGATGTTGGCTTCATAGAATGAGTTTGGGAGTATCCCCATCTCTTCTATTTTTTGGAAAACTTTAAGAGAATGGGTATTATGTCTTCTCTGTATGTCTGATAAAATTCCAAGGTAAATCCATGTGGCCCGGGGGTTTTGTTCTTGGGTAGTTTTTTGATTACTGATTCAATTTCGTTGCTGGTAATTAGTCTGTTTAGATTTTCTGTTTCTTTCTGGGTCAGTCTTGGAAGGTTGTATTTTTCTAGGAAGTTGTCCATTTCTCCTAGGTTTTCTAGCTTGTTAGCATATAGGTTTTCATAGTATTCTCTGATAATTCTTTGTATTTCTGTGTGGTCCATCGTGATTTTTCCTTTCTCGTTTCTGATTCTGTTGATATGTGTTGACTCTCTTTTTCTCTTAATAAGTCTGGCTAGAGGCTTATCTATTTTGTTTATTTTCTCAAAGAACCAGCTCTTGGTTTCATTGATTTTTGCTGTTGTTTTATTCTTCTCAATTTTATTTATTTCTTCTCTGATCTTTATTATGTCCCTCCTTCTACTGACTTTAGGCCTCATTTGTTCTTCTTTTTCCAATTTCAATAATTGTGACATTAGACTATTCATTTAGAATTGTTCTTCCTTCTTTAAATATGCCTGAATTGCTATATACTTTCCTCTTAAGCCTGCTTTTGCTGCGTCCCACAGAAGTTGGGGCTTTGTGTTGTTGTTGTCATTTGTTTCCATATATTGCTGGATCTCCATTTTAATTTAGTCGTTGATCCATTGATTATTTAGGAGCATGTTGTTAAGCCTCCATGTGTTTGTGAGCCTGTTTGCTTTCTTTGAACAATTTATTTCTAGTGTTATATCTTTGTGGTCTGAAAAGTTGGTTGGTAGGATTTCAATCTTTTGGAATTTACTGAGGCTCTTTTTGTGGCCTAGTATGTGGTCTATTCTGGAGAATGTTCCATGTGTACTTGAGAAGAATGTGTATCCTGTTGCTTTTGGATGTAGAGTTCTATAGATGTCTATTAGGTCCATCTGTTCTAGTGTGTTGTTCAGTGCATCTGTGTCCTTACTTATTTTCTGTCTGGTGGATCTGTCCTTTGGAGTGAGTGGTGTGTTAAAGTCTCCCAAAATGAATGCATTGCATTCTAGTTCCTCCTTTATTTTTGTTAGTATTTGTTTCACATATATTGGTGCTCCTGTATTGGGTGCATATATGCTTATAATAGTTATATCCTCTTGTTGGACTGAGCCCTTTATCATTATATAATGTCCTTCTTTATCTCTTCTTACTTTCTTTATTTTGAAGTCTATTTTGTCTGATACTAGTATTGCAACACCTGCTTTTTTCTCTCTGTTGTTTGCATGAAATATCTTTTTCCATCCTTTGTCTTTTAATCTGTGCATGTCTTTGAGTTTGAGGTGAGTCCCTTGTAAGCAGCATATACATGGGTCTCGCTTTTTTATCCATTCTATTACTCTGTGTATTTTGATTGGTGCATTCCATCCATTTACATTTAGGGTGATTATTGAAAGATATGTACTTATTGCCATTGCAGGCTTTAGATTCATGGTTACCAAAGGTTCAAGATTAATTTGTTTACTACCTTGCTGTCTAACTTAACTCGCTTATTGAGTTATTATAAACTCAGACTGATGATTATTTCTCTCCCTTCTTATTCCTCCTCCTCCATTCTTCATATGTTGGGTGTTTTGTTCTGTGCTCTTTTTATGAATGCTCCCATCTAGAGCAGTCCCTCTAATATACCCTTTAGAGGTGGTGTGTGGTAGGCAAATTCCCTCAACTTTTGCTTGTCTGCAAATTGTTTAATCCCTCCTTCATATTTAAATGATAATCGTGCTGGATACAGTATCCTTGGTTCAAGGCGTTTCTGTTTCATTGCACTAAATATATCATGCCATTCTCTTCTGGCCTGTAGGGTTTCTGTTGAGAAGTCTGATGACAGCCTGATGGGTTTTCTTTTGTAGGTGACCTTTTTTCTCTCTCTGGCTGCCTTTAATACTCTGTCCTTGTCCTTGATCTTTGCCATTTTAATTATTATGTGTCATGGTGTTGTCCTCTTTAGGTCCCGTCTCTCGGGAGTTCTGTGTGCCTCCGTAGTCTGAACAACTATTTCCTCCCCCAGTTTGGGGAAGTTCTCAGCAATTATTTCTTCAAAGACCCTTTCTATCCCTTTTTCTCTCTCTTCTTCTTCTGGTATCCCTATAATGCGGATATTGTTCCTTTTGGATTGGTCACACAGTTCTCTTAATATTGTTTCATTCCTGGAGATCCTTTTTTCTCTCTCTGCATCAGCTTCTATGCATTCCTGTTCTTCGGTTTCTATTCCATCAATGGCCTCTTCCATCTTATCCATTCTGCATATAAATCCTTCCGGAGTTTGTTTCACTTCTGTAATCTCCCTCTGGACGTGTGTAATCTCCCTCTGGACTTCATCCCTTAGCTCTTGCATATTTCTCTGCAGCTCTGTCAGCATGTTTATGATTTTTATTTTGAATTCTTTTTCAGGGAGACTGGTTAGGTCTGCCTCTGCAGATCCTTTCTCAGGTGTTGTCTGAACTATCTTGGACTTGAGTAAATTTTTTGACTTTTCATGGTGATAGTGGTGGCTGTAGGCAGGTTGCAGGTGTGTCAGCTGGGAGAAGAAAGTCCTTTCCTGCTTGCTGGATGCCTTGCCCTTCTCTGCTGCCTGTGTTGGTTACCTGCACTCCTGGAGCAGCCCACCGGGTTAGTCCCCTAAGCTGCTGTGGGTGGGGTCTCTGTCAAAGCAGTAAAGAGCCCTGCGGGGTGTGGCAGGCATGCCACGTGCGCTCCTCCATGCTAGCGGCGCCCCTGCCGGGCAGCTGTGTGCCAGCAGCGGCCTTTGGGTCTGGCCTGGGCAGCTGTGCGTTGGGCTGTTCTTCCGGTTGGGTGCTGGGAGCATGCCTGCTCCCTCTGGCTCTGCTGCAGATGCGCGTGGGACTCTCCTGCATGAACCTCTACCAGGCTCCTCTGGTTCTACTGCTGCCAGTGCATGCGAGCCGTACCCAGGCTGTTCAGTTGCCACCACTGCAGGCTCGCACCAGCCTCTCCTGGTCTCCTCTGGTGCTGTTGGTGCACGCGATCTGCTCCCAGTCCCTTCCGTAGCAGCTGCCTCTGGTATGCGCTACCACCCTTCCGCTACTGTGCCGGTGTGTCAGGGTCTGCGCCAGTTGGAGGAATGACTGGCAGGCTGCTTAGTGCTGTGAGGGGCTTCAGAGCTGTGCTGCCTCCCCGGGGTTTAGGGTGCCTAAGGTTCCCCTGGATTCCCAGCTCCTGGCTAAGTGTGCCGGGACGACTTTGTCCAGCTATGGGGTCCCTGTCTCTTTAAGACTTGCAGAAAGCACTCGCTTTTCTTTTGTCTCGGGGGTGCCAGTTGCGGGGACCTGCCCACAGGTATTGCTTTTCTGTTTCTCTAATATCCAGCCCCCTGTGCACCTTGTGTCTGCTCTCTGGGTGCTGATTTCTAGAGCTGGTTGTTTAGCAGTCCTGGGCTTTCACTCCCTCCCCATTCTGACTCCTTTCTTCCCACCAGGTTTTCTGGTGGTTGAGCTTTCAGGTCCCTCCTGGCCACGGCTTGTATCTTACCCCCTTCATGTGATGTTGAGTTCTCACAGCTGTAGATGTATCCTGGCTGTTGTACTGCATCCACTGTGTCTCTTTTAGGAATAGTTGTATTTATTGTATTTTCATAAATATATATGTTTTGGGGAGGAGATTTCCTCTGAACTACTCATGCTGCCATCTTCCCATAATCCCTATTAGGTGTTTTTTATGGCTCACATGCCACAGACATTAAGATGAGTAAGACTTGGTCCTTGCCTGAGGAGTTCACTGCATCTGGTGGTGAAGACGCCCTGGCTCTCTCGGGACCATAGGCTGGATCAAGGGCCGGTGCAAGTCCCCCAAAGGCTCATCCCAGCTTTGTGCCCCATGATGCATTCCAGGTGGGGCAGCTGGGACTCAGCAATGGCCCCTTCCTTGCCAGTGTTGACAAGGGTTCCCTAACCCCTGAGAACAACCTCAGTGGGTTTCTGGTGATGAAGATGTCCCTGGAAATTTTGGTATGTTTATCTCCAACTGCATTTGTGGGTGGGCTGAGGCTGGGCCTGTTCCAATCATCTGCAGGAAATTCCATGTGTGGACAGAAGCCAGGGTGAAGTGACCATACCTGCCTAAGGGCTCTGATGGCTGGCAGGAGGTGGACAGCATGCCCATGAGCTCTGCTGGGCTGAGTGGGGCAGCAGGAAGATGCTTTGCCTGAAATGTCTCCGGACCTGCCTTGGGTTATGAGGGTGTGCAGCCCAGCTGGTGTGGGAAGTTTTAATACAAATTTCTGGAAACAAAAAGCATGCCCAGTCATTTCTGCCATTACCACTGAGGAGAGCATTCAGTGTGCCAGATATTTTATAGAGATACTGCTAATCATAATAACAACAATAACGGTATGGCAGCCTCGGGGCTCTCATGTGCTATGTGTGGTACTTACATGATCCATTTAATTCACAACTAACTTTTCAAGACAGGTTCTGTCATTATCCCTATCTTACAGAGGAAGACGCTGAGGTTCAGGGAGTTGTGGTGAGTTGCCTGAGGTCACACAGCTCCATGTGGCAGAGCCAGGATTGCGGCCCCAGTCAGCTGTACTGGGGATGATTACCCACCTTGGCTGCGGTTGCCAAGCCCTGAGTAGGACAGTAGTCCTCTGTAGCTGGAATGCCCTCCGGGGATGTCTTTGTGCAGATAGGGCATCAGAGGCATGGGCTTGGTCTGAGGTTATTTGGAAAATCTCTGGAATCAAAATATATTAACTTTAAACTGTGAGCCCTAGTGTTGATGACAAATAAATCTGTCCAGTAAAGGGAAAACAGATTAGATCAATATTTTTCAAACTTCTAGGAAAAAGCCAAGCCCTTCAGGAGGAAACAGCATGTGACACTCATCCCACCATGTAAAAGCAGAACTGCCTTGTTTGATGGGGACCAGCCTGTCCCACTCCCACAGCCCCACCAGCACCTTAGCCTCCATGGGACACGGGAATTCATTCCAGAAGGGGATGCTTCCAAAGGTCCTTGTGGGGACAAGATTCAGTTTGCTTGTGAACTTAGTCCAGGGGATGGCAACTTCACCTTCCCATAGTGAACCGAGCTGCAAATGGGGGTGTGAAACATGCAGCTGGGAAGGTGGGGACCCAGAGGCATGACCACACAGGTCCCCTGAAAGCATTCAGATTAAAGTGTAAAACTACTGTGCTGATCTTGGTATGGGCCAATTCCTCCAGCTGCGGTGTGAGCCCACGTGTCCACGAAAGTTAAGTGCTGCCCGCTCTAGCCTCGAGCCTCCTCCAGGCAGCAGGCCTGCCCTTATAATGGAGGTGAAGGTACTGCACAGTGTCCCTGACAGCATGGGGTGGGGCTACGGACACATCTGTGCCCTCCAACCCTGCCAGAAGGTTCTCAGGGGGCAGGTCTTGCAGGCTCCTCCCACCCAGGAAATGCCCAGGTCATCTGCTAAGGCAGGGTTAGCCCAGCCCTGCCACTGGCCTGAGAGGGAGAAGACTCCCTGTTTTCTGGCCAGAACGGGGCCTCAGAAGGCCACCTACCCTGCTTACTTTATATTTAAGGCCACAGAGGTGCTTGGGGTATGCCAAGGTCATTCAGCAAGTTAGGGACAGAACCAGCATTAGGTTAAGAGACCAGTTCTGACTCTTAGCCCTGCACTACCCTGAATTCACAGGTTTGGCCTCTTTAGTGAGGCAAGGGTGAGGAGCCTTATGTTTTGAGGATTAACTAATATAATTGAAGCAACAAGCCCAATGCCTGGAATACAAAAGTATGTAAAATCCAAACTTACCACCCTATCTGATTCTGAGAAATGGTTAGTGACTAATAAAGAGACCAATCTACATGCCACAAAATTAGAATACAGTGCTTAGAATGGAAATGTTTATATTAGCTCAGCAACAGCTCACATTTATTCCAGGTTTAATGCTAAGTACTTTACATGGATTATTTTGTTTAATCTTCACAATGGCCTTATTATGCAGGTGCTGTTTTATCCCCAAATTTCCTGGAAAATGAGGCACAGAGAGTTAAGTACCTTGCTTAAAGTCACAAAGCCTCAAGGTTTGAAGCCAGGACTCAGACCCAGATCACGTGATGGTATGCTCACCTGGGTCTGGTGTGTGGGGATGAGTTTAATGGTGGCAGTACAGGTGCTGTGACTTCTGATTACTGTGAGGCGGTTTCCATGACACTCTTCAAGCCAAAGCTGAGCTGTGTCCCTCCTTCCAGAACAGCTAAGGACAGTCTGGGAGGTAAGCACCTGACTCCTCTGCCCTGGATAAAGCTTGCTTGGGTTCGGGTTACCGTCACTACAGTGGATTTAGGAGTGGCTGATGCAAGACAGGAAAGGCAAGGGACAAGAAGGGAGGGTGGGAGCCAGCGTGGCCCAGTCCGGTGGGTCCAGGACCACACTGACAGACTCCTCCCTGGCCTCCCCACAGTTTCTGCTGCTGTGGGCCATTGCCATTGGCCACCATTCACAGAGGGACATCTTCATGGGCTGTGACACCAAGTCCCTCTCTCAGAAGTGAATACTGACAAGCTCTTATGGTTGGTGAAGTTAGAGAAAGGGAAGGAGATGTGACACCTGATGTCGGTGGAGATCATGGCTGCTGAGGAAAATGCCAGCTCCTAGGCGGTGTGCAGGATGGCCGGGAGGACGTCCCTGCTGAGCACAAGCACCCAGGGGTGCCTGGCCCCACTCAGGCCCCTGAGTCGCCAAGACCATGATAGCAGTCAAGGTCTGGGCTGGCAGATCATGTCTGCAAAGGACCTGAGAGCAAATGTGCTGGGCTTTGTGAGCCACCCAGTCTCTGCAGCGACTAGCTAACACAGCCACAGACAGTATGTAATACATGGGTGTGGCTGTGTTCCAGTAAGACTTTACTGACATAAACAGGCAGTGGGCTAGATTTGGCTGCAGGTTGGCCCTTGGTGAAGATGATAATGATGATGAAGATCAATAGCTACATTGATTTGCTAACAGCAATCATTTTCACCACCAATAGTAGGTACTATTATCATTATTATTATTAATCATTGTTGTTAATAATAACTATTACTAATTAGTAGATGCAGAGATAGCCACTCTTGTTTTAGCATTTACTACTGGCCAATCTCAGTGCTAAACACATTATGCTCCTTATTTCACTTAGTACTCAGTAGGCTGTGAGGCTGTGCTCTAATTCACATTTCAGGGAGGCAGCGAAGGAGCTCAGAGACGCCAAGTTGCTTGCCCAGCTCACGTGACTTGTAAATGGCCAAGTGAGTTTTCTCCGACCTGAGTCCCTGTTTGTCCCCATTGTACAATACAATCTCCATAGTTTCTACCCAAGCTAGAGACTTCTCTGAGCCAGTATTTATGTTCCTTGGCTTTCTGGCTCCAATGGATCAATTGACATAAGGAGGTGCCTTTCACAGAGACTGGGCACACAAAGTGGGTGGGTAGGCCACCCTAAGCAGAAGGTGAGCCAGATTTGGGACACATGGAATTCAGGGTGTGTGGAGAACATCCAGATGTCTAGGAGTGGGTCAGATTGAACTCAAAGAAGAGTGGGCAGGAGGAGAAGAAATGAGGACACAGGTACTGCCCAGCTGTGTCCTTCTTCTTGCGATGTGAGCTACTCCTGACACTCAGCCTAGTCTCCACACTACTCACCCTGGTTGGGGTGCTGGGCCTGTCTGTGGATGGCCAGATCCTGTTTCACATCTTCAGAGAGCCATTCTATCCCAGGGCATTCCATCCTCTTACCTGAGCCCCCAGTTCCTTAGCCTCAAGCATCAAGACCCTTCTCATCCCATCCTGACTGAGTATATTCTTGTTGGTTTTGTGCTGGTCTTTCCTTAAGTAAGGTTTTGAGGATGGGAGAGGCAAGCGGGATTTGCACCTCTTTTTAAAAGTGGCCCCATTGAGGTTCTTTGCATTGTTTGGCCAGCTATCTACCTTGCTATACTACCTTCCATGCTCTCCAGTGCCCTTCCAATCAAACACCAGTTCCTCAGCCTGGCCCTTTGGATCCTGCAGAGTTGGCCTCCAGTTTTTTCCTGAGTTTTCTCCCAGCTGTTGCTCATTATTTCCTGAAATGGCTGGCTTTCCCTCCTCCAGCCCTGTATGCATGTTTTCCCCACCTGGCACATTCTCTGAGGCAGTCTCTACTACCCGCATGTCCCTGTTGCTCGCACTGTCTCTGTGCTTCATATTCCCCATCTGATGGGAGCTTCTTGCCTCTGTGCCCTGCTACCTGTGGCTCCTGTACTAGGTGCTGAGGAAGCAAAGGCAGCCAGCCTCACACCACTCCCTCGGAGGACTCAGAGTCTAGATAGCAGCAAACTGAATACGGGGTATGAGTAAGAGGAAGACAAAGATTGTTAAGGCTCATAGATGAGGGAGCAAGTCACTGTGCTGTGGGAGGAGGGTGGTGACCAACATAGCTACAGGCAGCTTGGTTTGGTCCCTGAATTGAATGTGAGCTTGTACAGAACCTTGCACACTGTAGGCCCTTAGTAAAGACTACTGGAATGGAAATGAGTCAAGCAACAGCTACTAAGGCAGCTCAAGACAAAACTCAAGCCCTCTGCTCTGAAGTGTTTCTGTGTTTAAAGCAGAAGTGGATGGAGAACTTTGTAACCAAATTAAGAATTCCAGTATTATGGCTTCTGTCTCTTGAATGAAATCTTACCCCCAAGTTGTCTTAAAAATGGGCCAACTTGGTCAAAAGGGATCAGGCTAGAGGGAGTCTAAACAAAAAAGTGGGATGACAGGAGACTCAGGGAAGGAGGAAAAGGAGAGAGATGGAAACAAGTTGGCATCTGTGAACAGGTGCGTTTGCTGGCACCCTTCATGTCTCTGAGGCTCTGTCCATTTTCCCCCATTCTTTTCCATCTCTCTCTCTCAGACTGGATCATCTCAGTCAACCTGTCTTCAAGTTTGTTGATTCTTTCTTCTGCAAGCTCTAATCTGCTGTTATAGTACTTTTCAACTTCAGAATTTCTATTTGGTTCTTTTTAAAAAATAATTTTTGCCTCCTTATTGATATTGTCTATTTGGTCTGCATACTTCCCTTTAGTTTTTTGAATATATTTTAAATAGCTGATTTAAGTGTTTGTCTAGTAAAGCCAATGTTTGGGCTTCCTCAGGGACAGTTTCTATTGACTGCTACTCCCCACCCCTGTCTCATATATAGATAATACTTGTTTCTTTGCATATCTTGTAATTGCTTTGTGGAAAACTGGACATTTTAAAGAGTATAATTTGGCAACTCTGGGAGTCATATTCTGCCTCCCACCCCCTTGTTCATAGTTGTTTCTGTTTGTTTAGTGATTTTCCTGACATAATTCCTAAAGTTTGTATTCTTTGTTATAAAATGTCCACTGAAGTCTGTGCTCTGTTTGCTTAGTGGTGAGCTAATGGTTGGACAAAGATTTCTTAGATCCTTTGCCAAGGGGCTCTTTGTCCAGTTGGGGTACACATTCAATGCTCTGGCAGGTAGTTCACAACTTTGCCTTTGTCTTCACTTCCTTCCTGTGAAGGGCCCCAAGGTCAGTCAGAAGTGGGGCTGACAGCCTTCTCAGGCCTTTCCTGGGCATGAGCACAGCTCTGCACCTGTGTGTGGCCTTCTAGAAACCCTGCAATCTGTCTGAGCTTTCCAAAGTCCCTATTATGGACATTTCTCAGCTTTTCCTTTCAGTTTTTTTGGTCAGTTTATTTTTCCTTCAACTATTATTGTTGTCTTAGGCAACTGTAATGTTAAACAGTTGCCACTCTTTTTTTTTGACAAGTGCCCTGAGGTAAAAGGCTGTTTGTAATGAGTGAGCCCTGACTCAGGCCAAAGATAAGCCCTGTGGGTGGGGGTTTCCTGGGAACTCCCAGATAGGTCAAATAATGACAATTCTCTGGTGGTGGGCTTTGGGGGGCTCCAACCCCATTCTGCAACCTCCAGAGGCTGCAGATATTCACTGTGATGCTTTTTGGATTTCAAGACTACTGTGAAGCCAAGGAGAAAGGGATGGGAATCAGCAAGTTAAAATGCCATAAAACTCTCTATTCTTACTGAGATCAAGCCGTTTTTCTTGAATGAATATTCCTCAGATTATCACAAACCTTTGGTTAATTTCAAGAGTTATGAAAATGTTGGTTTTGATAATTTTTTCCAGTGTTATCATTGCTTTTATAGAAGAGTGGATTTTCAGAGGTCTTTATTCTGCCAAGAATACATACGCTTCAGAAAGTATTATTATACAGGAATGGGGATTTGAAAACCTCTCTGCGTGAATTCATAGCTGGGTTCTGGGAATGTCTCTGGAGTGCAGGCAGACGAGCAGGCTGCTTCTTCCCCCAGGGTGGGCTGGGACACAAGCTCCTGTGGAAGCACTGTGAGGAAGCACCTTCTGTGTGTCTCTCGGGTTCCCCTGAGGAGAGGGAGGGCAGGAAGCATGCCTTCTCTCTCTTCAGTTATGAGAGAGAAGACATACTGCCCAAAAAAGAAGCCCTTCTTCAGATGCAGGTCAGGGTGGATCCTGTGTTGCTAGGAAACCCTGTCTGTCAAGTTCACCATTATTCCCAAAAGAGAGAGAGCTATCCCAAAGTCTGCTGCTGTCTTGGGCTCCTTTGAACTGCAGATGTACACAGGCAAAAGTGAGATAAGCCCGGGCATCCTCCAAAAGACTAAGAAGATGCAAGGTCAAGGTGCCAGAACCTGAGGCAAGAGAGACCTTGGGCACCAAGAAGGATCAGGGTCCCCACTATTTGAGATGCCCCTCCTCTCTCTGGACTGTTTACATATACTAACAGACTTCTGTGTGTAAATAAACATAAACATTTATTGAGTACTTAACATTTGGTAGTCACAAGGAATCCAGGCACAGAGCAAATGTGGGTCAAGGAGACTATTGGACCAGAATCTGGGGTGTTTCACAGAGTCAGAAATTAGGGATGCTGGAAATGTCATTAGATGCATCTTTTATGATGGCAAAAGTTTTATCTCTAATGCCCACTGTAACTCCTGGGAGAGGAAATCCTGGGACAAAATACTTCTAAAACTGAAATCAGTCAAAGGGAGAAATAAAGTTCAAAACCCATTTATTGCTTACAAACTGCAGTATGGGGCCATCTCTTTCCTGCTCTAGCAGAAGTGAAAAAACCTCCCCCCAACCTCTCAAGTTCAGATAAACCCTTAGTTGCCCATTACCCCAGGTAATTACCCATTGATATGGAGATGAACTACTTCTTTCCACCCCTAAGGAATGCCTGTTGATATGGAGATGCACTAACACCAGGCAGGAGATTCTGGAATATTACAGTTTTACCTCCAGAAATCTCACCTTACAATCTACTCCTTCCCCCTTTTCCCCAATGGTACCTGGGTGAGAAAACTGGAGCATTGTGACCAGACTGATGGCATACAGTAACAACAGCAATAAAATCATGATAATCCTCAAGCCCGAGGATTCAGCTAGGTTCAAAGTCCTATGCAGATTAAGTCCATAGCTCGCTCATTCCAGCAGGTAATAGCTGAAGAGGTTCAGAGCAATCATCATGCGGCAGCTGCAGCCAGGGGTTGCATCCAGGCCACAAGGACCGTAGAAGAAAATAACCTTACAGGTGGTAAGATATATGTTTTAATGACACTGAGATAGGGACTGTGGGCTGAGGCAGAGTATGGTGAGGGCCTCCAGAAAAAAAAGCAAAGCAAGATACCTACAGTCAGAACAATGTAACAATGTGCAAAGAAGTCCCTATCGAAACTCCAAACTCCCCATTAAGCACCATGCAAAGTCAAGGTCACACTAATTCTCTAGGGTAAAGATACCAGGCTAGGAATATAGACATCTTCAGTGAAATTAGTTAAAGCTAAAAAGGCCAGGAGCAACTTGGCCTGGAATGTTTGAGTGTTCCCCAGAAAAGTATCTCAGGATAAACTGTGACTTCATTGTATCAATTAGATCATGACACTGTAAAATTTACCTTAGCCTGCTAAAAGGCCCTGCTTACTTTTAACTGTACCTATATACAGTTTTTTCTTTTCTAACCCTAATCAAGTAATCTGCAACCTGGGCAAAAGATTAATTTGGTAAGCAATCCTAACTATAAACAGCCCAAGAAGTTAAGTAAGATTTTTAACACACTGCTAGCAAACAGGCAACAACTCAGCCCACCTTGGGAGCAGAGCAGGTGGTCTTAACTGACATGCTCCCAGAGGGAAGCTGCTATCCTGAGAAAGAATCAGAGCAGCAAATTTCTTCTGTTACTCATCAAAAATGAGCATTATGGGACCACTCAACAAGTCTGTACCCCTAGCCTTTTACCCCCATTCCTGAAAATCCTCAACTGTGCATAAAACCCCTAGACAATGGCACAACCCTGGGCTCTCTTGTCCCCTCCTGGCCTCAGCCAGGAGCTCTGTCCTCTCACTTTATCTCTAAATAAAAGCCTCTCCCTAGCTCTCCTACCTTGAGTGTTTGCAAAGTTCATTCTTTGACTCCATGAACAAGAACCCCGGTATCAACAACAGCATAGGCAGATCTCTTCCATCAGGTAGGACACATGCAAGAGAGAGGTCCTGTGATTAAACCGTGGCAGGAATCGGATCTCGTCCTGGTCTAGTATACTGGACTTTCACCCACATTCCTGTGGGAGTTACGGATGATGGGTCAATATATAGGACTACGGGAGGAACATGCACTGGCCCAAAAGATAAAAACAAACTTCCCCGCAAGATGCTCTTACCGCCATTATCTTTGGGGGCCACTCTGCTGTTACTCCAGGAATACACATGAGGCCAGCTTTCAGGCCTTCACCCCAAGATGCCAGAAGGGCCAGCCATCACTAGTCCATGTGTCGAAATGTCCATGGCCAGGTCCGTTCAAGAGTGTCTCCAGGCCTTAATGCAGTAGGGGCTGGCAGCAGGATGTTGCTCTGCTGGCCGTATCCTGGCTTCAGTAGCTCCTTTGGTTTGGACGTACAATTGTATTGAAGAGGCAGCAAGGTGCGTGAGCATATCCACAGGGCTCGAAGCTCCTTTACGTGGCTTCTCATTCAAATGCCGCAGCACTGTCCATAAGCCCATAGACTATTTGTGTCCAACATCAGGCCAGATTTCAACAAATCGTTGTACCTCTCTATCATGCCTGCCACAGTAGGATTATATGATACATGAAATTTCCACTTTATTCCTAATTGCTGAGCCCATTCTTGGAACACATGTCCAGTAAAGTGGGTACCTTGATGGCTCTCAATCACCTGCGGCCGGGCCATAGGCTGCACAGAGACACTCCAGGCCCCTCTTGGAGGTTTGCTGATCTGCACGATGTTCGGGAAAAGCAACCAAGAGTACAGTAGCCGTGTCCACACAAGACAAGGCATACCGATATCCTTCTAATATGGGCAGAGGCCCAATACAGTCTATCTGCCACCTGACAAGAGGTATCAGCCCCCTTACTATTGTCCCATGTTGCTGTGGGACTCAGTGTAAGTCCCTCTTAGAGCACACAAGGCACTCCTTCTGGGCTCTGCTGACTTCTTCAAAGGCCAATGGCAAGCCCTACCCATGGGCTACAGCCCACATTGTCTTTTGTCTTTTACCCTGTGTGCAAGAAACGCTGGTGTAGCTATTGGGCCACATCAGAGGCAGGCTTCCCTTCTAGCCAGTGCACCTGGGCCAATGTGTCTGCTTCATCATTCCTTGGGGACGCCGAAGGCAAATGGCCAGTCACACGATATACAGTAACAATCTTAGTGTGACCAGAGGCCCCTAGGGCTTGCCACAACTCTTGTCCCCAAAGGGGCAAGTGACCAACTATGCAGTTGGCATGATACCATGTCAGGAGCCAAAGGGTCAAGCCCCGATAGACGGCCCAGCTGTCAGTGCACACAACTATGGGGGAGGGCTCCTGAGTGATCACGAGCCATACTGCCTGCAACTCAGCCCATTGGCTGCTCTTCTGTCCCGTCTCGCGGGACTATCAACGAGGGCCAAAACGAGAAACCTGCAGAAATGAAACAAGCAAGGGACACAAAGCACGACCAGCAAGACAGGATGTCTGATCAAGCTGGCACAGTTTATTGTTTGCAGGCTCAATTTATACAGGTTAGCAAGGAAGGGGTGGGTCAGAAGATAATTGGACCTTAGGTGGCGCCGGCGGGAAGGTGTAGAGGGGTGATTGGGCCTTGGCTGGCACCGGCGGGAAGCAGAGGACCCGGAAGAGAAGCGAGGAGTTCGCCATTTTGTGGGTGGGGGGTCCTTTTGGTCCCCGGCATCTCCCCCTTTTCTATTCCTTTAGGAGGGATTGGAGCACTTATTGAAGTGTTTTAAGCCATTTATCTTCTGGGCAGACGGTGCCTGTCTTAGGTCCAGAGGTTTTATACCAGGCCTCTGTTTCCAGGAGCTTGCCTCCTTCTGGAGTAGGCCTGGAGTTTTCAGGGGAGCTTGCTCTAATACTGAATCGGCCTATATGCATAGGAGCTTGCCCCAGTATTAGATCGGCCCCTAGAGGTCTTATGTTTGTTTGCAGGTATATCCTCTTAGTTACCCGTCATTGACTACCCGTCTAATTGCCCAGGAATGTTTGTCAAGTAACCTTGACATGGCTTGTCTCAGTTTTACTCCCTGGTTACTGTCGGGTCTCTTCGGGTATGAGGCCCCGGTTAAGGATCTTCACCTTGGTCCGCCAAGTCAAGGCGATGATAATGGACTTGAATAGGTTTTGCTATAAGAGAGTCAATTTGCTGTTTGATCAACGTTGTAAGTTTTTTAAAAGCCCAGGGGCCAGAGGGAATTTGCTTTCCACAAACCACCTCTACAGAACATCTTACAGGGACTGCTCTAGATGGGAGCACTCCTAGAAGGAGCACAGCACAAAACACCCAACATATGAAGAATCGAGGAGGAGGAACAAGAAGGGAGAGAAGAAAAGAATCTCCAGACAGTGTATATAACAGCTCAATAAGCGAGCTAAGTTAGGCAGTAAGATACTAAAGAGGCTAACCTTGAACCTTTGGTAACCACGAATTTAAAGCCTGCAATGGCAATAAGTACATATCTTTCAATAGTCACCCTAAATGTTAATGGGTTGAATGCACCAATCAAAAGACACAGAGTAACAGAATGGATAAAAAAGCAAGACCCATCTATATGCTGCTTACAAGAAACTCACCTCAAACCCAAAGACATGTACAGACTAAAAGTCAAGGGATGGAAAAACATATTTCAAGCAAACAACAGTGAGAAGAAAGCAGGGGTTGCAGTACTAATATCAGACAAAATAGACTTCAAAACAAAGAAAGTAACAAGAGATAAAGAAGGACACTACATAATGATAAAGGGCTCAGTCAAACAAGAGGATATAACCATTCTAAATATATATGCACCCAACACAGGAGCACCAGCATATGTGAAACAAATACTAACAGAACTAAAGGGGGATATAGACTGCAATGCATTCATTCTAGGAGACTTCAACACACCACTCACCCCAAAGGATAGATCCACAGGGCAGAAAATAAGTAAGGACACGGAAGCACTGAACAACACAGTAGAGCAGATGGACCTAATAGACATCTATAGAACTCTACATCCAAAAGCAGCGGGATATACCTTCTTCTCAAGTGCACATGGAACATTCTCCAGAATAGACCACATACTAGGCCACAAAAAGAGCCTCAGAAAATTCCAAAAGATTGAAATCCTACCAACCAACTTTTCAGACCACAAAGGCATAAAACTAGAAATAAACTGTACAAAGAAAGCAAAGAGGCTCACGAACACATGGAGGCTTAACAACATGCTCCTAAATAATCAATGGATCAATGACCAAATCAAAATGGAGATCCAGCAATATATGGAAACAAATGACAACAACAACACTAAGCCCCAACTTCTGTGGGACACAGCAAAAGCAGTCTTAAGAGGAAAGTATATAGCAATCCAAGCATATTTAAAAAAGGAAGAGCAATCCCAAATGAATGGTCTAATGTCACAATTATCGAAATTGGAAAAAGAAGAACAGATGAGGCCTAAGGTCAGCAGAAGGAGGGACATAATAAAGATCAGAGAAGAAATAAATAAAATTGAGAAGAATAAAACAATACCAAAAATCAATGAAACCAAGAGCTGGTTCTTCGAGAAAATTAACAAAATAGATAAGCCTCTAGCCAGACTTATTAAGAAGAAAAGAGAGTCAACACAAATCAACAGTATCAGAAATGAGAAAGGAAAAATCACGACGGACCCCACGGAAATGCAAAGAATTATTGGAGAATACTATGAAAACCTATATGCTAACAAGCTGGGAAACCTAGGAGAAATGGACAACTTCCTAGAAAAATATAACCTTCCAAGATTGACCCAGGAAGAAACAGAAAATCTAAACAGACCAATTACCAGCAATGAAATTGAAGAGGTAATCAAAAAACTACCAAAGAACAAAACCCCCGGGCCAGATGGATTTACCTCGGAATTTTATCAGACATACAGGGAAGACATAATACCCATTCTCCTTAAAGTTTTCCAAGAAATAGAAGAGGAGGGGATACTCCCAAACTCATTCTATGAAGCTAACATCACCCTAATACCAAAACCAGGCAAAGACCCCACCAAAAAAGAAAACTACAGACCAATATCCCTGATGAACGTAGATGCAAAAATACTCAACAAAATATTAGCAAACCGAATTCAAAAATACATCAAAAGGATCATACACCATGACCAAGTGGGATTCATTCCAGGGATGCAAGGATGGTACAACATTCGAAAGTCCATCAACATCATCCACCACATCAACAAAAAGAAAGACAAAAACCACATGATCATCTCAATAGATGCTGAAAAAGCATTTGACAAAGTTCAACATCCATTCATGTTAAAAACTCTCAGCAAAATGGGAATAGAGGGCAAGTACCTCAACATAATAAAGGCCATCTATGATAAACCCACAGCCAACATTATATTGAACAGCGAGAAGCTGAAAGCATTTCCTCTGAGATCGGGAACTAGACAGGGATGCCCACTCTCTCCACTGTTATTTAACATAGTACTGGAGGTCCTAGCCACGGCAATCAGACAAAATAAAGAAATACAAGGAATCCAGATTGGTAAAGAAGAAGTTAAACTGTCACTATTTGCAGATGACATGATACTGTACATAAAAAACCCTAAAGACTCCACCCCAAAACTACTAGAACTGATATCGGAATACAGCAAAGTTGCAGGATACAAAATCAACACACAGAAATCTGTGGCTTTCCTATATACTAACAATGAACCAACAGAGAGAGAAATCAGGAAAACAACTCCATTCACAATTGCATCAAAAAAAATAAAATACCTAGGAATAAACCTAACCAAAGAAGTGAAAGACTTATACTCTGAAAACTACAAGTCACTCTTAAGAGAAATTAAAGGGGACACTAACAGATGGAAACTCATCCCATGCTCGTGGCTAGGAAGAATTAATATCGTTAAAATGGCCATCCTGCCCAAAGCAATATACAGATTTGATGCAATCCCTATGAAACTACCAGCAACATTCTTCAATGAACTGGAACAAATAATTCAGAAATTCATATGGAACCACCAAAGACCCCGAATAGCCAAAGCAATCCTGAGAAAGAAGAATAAAGTAGGGGGGATCTCACTCCCCAACTTCAAGCTCTACTATAAAGCCATAGTAATCAAGACAATTTGGTACTGGCACAAGAGCAGAGCCACAGACCAATGGAACAGACTAGAGAATCCAGACATTAACCCAGACATATATGGTCAATTAATATTTGATAAAGGAGCCATGGACATACAATGGCGAAATGACAGTCTCTTCAACAGGTGGTGCTGGCAAAACTGGACAGCTACATGTAGGAGAATGAAACTGGACCATTGTCTAACCCCATATACAAAAGTAAACTCAAAATGGATCAAAGACCTGAATGTAAGCCATGAAACCATTAAACTCCTGGAAGAAAACATAGGCGAAAACCTCTTAGACATAAACATGAGTGACCTCTTCTTGAACATATCTCCCCGGGCAAGGAAAACAACAGCAAAAATGAGTAAGTGGGACTATATTAAGCTGAAAAGCTTCTGTACAGCAAAAGACACCATCAATAGAACAAGAAGGATCCCTACAGTATGGGAGAATATATTTGAAAATGACACATCCGATAAAGGCTTGACGTCCAGAATATATAAGGAGCTCTCACGCCTCAACAAACAAAAAACAAATAACCCAATTAAAAAATGGGCAGAGGAACTGAACAGACAGTTCTCCAAAAAAGAAATACAGATGGCCAACAGACACATGAAAAGATGCTCCACATCGCTAATTATCAGAGAAATGCAAATTAAAACTACAATGAGGTATCACCTCACACCAGTAAGGATGGCTGCCATCCAAAAGACAAACAACAACAAATGTTGGCGAGGCTGTGGAGAAAGGGGAACCCTCCTACACTGCTGGTGGGAATGTAAGTTAGTTCAACCATTGTGGAAAGCAGTATGGAGGTACATCAAAATGCTCAAAACAGACTTACCATTTGACCCAGGAATTCCACTCCTAGGAATTTACCCTAAGAATGCAGCAATCAAGTTTGAGAAAGACAGATGCACCCCTATGTTTATTGCAGCACTATTTACAATAGCCAAGAATTGGAAGCAACCTAAATGTCCATCAATAGATGAATGGATAAAGAAGATGTGGTACATATACACAATGGAATACTACTCAGCTATAAGAAAAGGGCAAATCCAATCATTTGCAGCAACATGGATGGAGCTGGAGGGTATTATGCTCAGTGAAACAAGCCAAGCGGAGAAAGAGAAATACCAAATGATTTCACTTATCTGTGGAATATAAGAACAAAGGAAAAACTGAAGGAACAAAACAGCAGCAGAATCACAGAACTCAAGAATGGACTAACAGGTACCAAAGGTAAAGGGACTGGGGAGGATGGGTGGGTAGGGAGGGATAAGGGGGGGAGAAGTAGGGGGGTATTAAGATTAACATGCATGGGGGGGTAGGAGAAAAGGGAGGGCTGTACAACACAGAGAAGGCAAGTAGTGATTCTACAACATTTTGCTATGCTGATGGACAGTGACTGTAAAGGGGTTTATAGGGGAGACCTGGTATAGGGGAGAGCCTAGTAAACATAATATTCGTCATGTAAGTGTAGATTAGGGATAGCAAAAAAAAAAAAAAAAAAAAAAGGGCAGTTCCTGTGTGGTAACCTCCAACGAGTTCTACACAAGGGTATAAAGGGCATATAAAAGTGTAGGCAAAGGGTCCGTTTGTGTTTATACAGAGGATCAAAGCCTAATTGGGCTACCCCGAAAATGAACTAAAATACGATATGAAAAAGAACTTCCAACATCTGCACCCTCTGGAAGACTCATGCCAGAAGATGATCATCAAAAAACCCCAACAAAGATCCACGCACTGCTACAGCTGTAGATGCACTCATCCCACCAGTTCCTGGACCTGCCATGGGAATGAGGAAGGAGATATCTAAGCTGGCCTGTGCATACAGTAAAACAACAAAATTGGACTGGATCTATACTGTTGGAACTCAACCAAGAATTTGGAGAAGTGCAAATTGTAGCGCTCCAAAGTCTTACAACTACAAACTATTTATTGTTAAAAGAACATATGGCATGTGAACAGTCCCCAGGAATGGGTTGTTTTAATTTGTCTGATTTCTCTCAGACTGTTCAAGTTCATTTGGACAATATCCACCATATCATAGATAAGTTTTCACAAATGCCTAAGGTGCCTAACTGGTTTTCTTGGTTTCACTGCAGATGGCTGGTAATTACAGATATGCTTTGGTTATGTAACTATACTCCTATTATGTTAATGTGTGTGTGCAATTTAAGTAGTAGCTTAAAACCTATACATGCTGAAGTTACTCTACAAGAAGATATATCAAAGAGATAATCAATCTTCCCATGTTTTCTTCCGCCTGCTACTTCTATAGCTTTTCTTCTTCCTTCCTAATTACAACCCTTAAATAGAATTCGTGCCTCATATCAAATTTACCGAGTATCATAATTCTTCCAAGTGGTAAAGATACCTCAAGACAAATGCTGGGCATAGAAGCCACAGGGCATAAATATGCAAAGAAGTAAAAAGCTAACTTTTTCAAACAATAAGGCTTCTCTCTCACTTACCAACTTCACATTTCCCTGTATGGCCCCGGAAGATGACTGGTTAGCCAGAGACGGGTAAGATTCCTCAAGGGAGGAACAACCTAAGACAGGCACAGTCGCAGGGGGGCCATCAGGTGAGAAATTGGGGATCAACAGAGGTGAGGCTTAGAACCTCACCCCCCCGTTCTGAGAGAAATCTTCTGCATACGTGGATGTTTTATTGCCCTTGTCTAGCTTGGATTAACACATAGTCTACAGGCACACACCTGATCATCTACATGTGCTCTCTTACAACACTAAACTATGTTTTCTACCTTTATCTTGTATCTACCTACCACTTCAGCATTTTATTAAAAATAATAATAATAAAGAGAGAAATGTGGTATCCACATATAAATCAAGTATAAAAACCAAATGAGTATTCATATTTGAACTGACTGTTTATAGTTCATAATGCATGAGCAAAACCGAAAGTTTCTGTGATGACTGCCCTTGTACTGTTCACTATGTAACTTATTCATTATGTAAGAATTTGTTCTACATGTAAAAACTTGTTTGTTATGCCTCAGAAGATTGGAGACTGACAAAAATTAGGCTTGGGGTGGAATAATGATTGTGCATTGAGCATTGACTCCCCTATACAGAATTTTATTGTCGTTAACAACCATTTGATCAATAAATATGAGAGATGCCCTCACAAAAAAAAAAAAAAAAAAAAAAAAAAAAAGGACAGACTTCCAATGGTAAAATAAATTAGTAACCGGGATGTAATGTATAGCATAAGGAATATAGTCAAGATATTGTAACAGCCTGGTAGGGTGATAGCTGGAACCTAGAATTATGTATATAAATGTTCTACCACTGTGTTGTACACTTGAAACTCATGTAATGTAATACTGTGTGTCAACTACCCTTCAATAAAAAATAATTATTTAAAAAAAAAAAAAAAAAAAGCCCAGGGGCCAAAGGATATAAGCAGGATAAGACCAACCAAGGGCCCCAATATGGAAGGAAGCAAGGGAGATAGCCACGGAGAGACAGAGAACCAATTCTTATACCAAGATTCTTGTTGTTCCCGTTCCCTTTTTCTCTTCTCTAGACTATCGGTTACCTTTTTAAGACTATTTTCTACTAAGCCAGTTTTGTCCACGTAAAAGCAACATTCTTCCTTTAACGCTGCACAAAGTCCACCCTGTTGGAGGAAGAGTAAATCTAAACCTCGCCTATTTTGTAACACTACTTCTGACAAAGATGTAATTGAGTCTTTCAAATTCGCAAGCCCATCTCTTAGTTCTGCTAAATCTTTATCTATTGCTAAGCTAAGCTGGTTATAATTGTGGCTAGAAGTAACAAGGGCTCCTATACCGGTCCGGCTCCAGCGGCTCCAAGCCCTAAAAGGACAGCTATTGTCATTGCTGTGAGGGGCTCTCTTTTTTGTCTAGGTCTATCCTGTAATCCTTTCTCCCAAAAGTTTAAGAATTCACTAGCTTCATGTATGGTGAGCTTGGGATATAGGCGAACCAGCACACAGTAGTCCTTTTTTGTAATAAAGGTCCTGGTGGATATAAAGGTAGTCAAGCCCATGGAGCAGGCCAAATAGGTGTTATTAGGTGCTTTCGCATATTGAGAAGCTGTGGTAACAACTCGGGTTTTGTTACAAATCTTCAATAATTGCACAGGGGGAATCATGTTTGGTCCGAGGAGACAAGTGCCAAGTCCTGAAACCTCAGTAAGGGTTAATTCAACAGGCCCCCAGGATAGCAGGGAGGTGTCATTGGTATAGGTAATATTATCAAATATGGCAATACCTTCATAAAATGGTGGGTCTGAGGAGTAACATATCCAGCACTCTGTATAGGAGGTGACATTAGTGGTAGCATTGGTCGCAGCTACTAGAGCCTGCGCCGAAGCGTTAACAACTGCCATGATGAGGGACGCGGAGGAGGCAGGACCTGGGGGAATAGTAGGCTGGTACATAGTTTTTGGGTGGGTTGAAGCGGTAGCACCCCCTGATTTTGGTGGGGTCCCAGGTTGGTGTGAGGTCCCGGGTTGGTGTAGTTGTTTATTGGGTCCCACTGAGGCCCGGTTCTGGATTGGAACCCCTTTTAGAAGTTTTATTTGAAAGAGTAGACCTTGATCATAGTGGTCTTTATAAAGCCATAAACCCCAGGTGAGAGGTCGAGAGGTCCACAAGCTCTCCTTTTTTCCATGGGAGGTAAAGTTAATTTGTAGGGGATTGCACCATCCTTTAGTAGTAGTATTCGAATTTTTGCATCCTGGGATCACATCATCTGACCAAAAAGCGCTGTGGTGGGGATAATGGGCTTTGACAGTAATATAATCCCAGGAAGAGGAGGGCTTCCAGTAACTATCTCCTGTGGTCTCACATCCCCAGGAAGCACAGAAAAAATCACTTTCAAACCCACACTTCCAATTAAGGGAGCGGGATCGATGGGTGCCAGGGCATACGTAAAAGGTGTATGACCTAAGGGCTGCTCGGCGATTTTCCTCAGAGCAACCGGGGGAATCTAACACCCCATTAAAAGTATTAGGCGCTTGTAATTGCGGCCAGAGAATACTCGATGTTCCCCAATCTGGGCTGGCTCCCAAGGCTAATTTGCACAGGTCAACTTCTAAAGGATCCCATGAGGGAGAGTCTCCTAAGTTTGTTTTAGCTGAAACAACATCTCCCACTTGGTTACTTATTGTCCATGTGTAATTCCATATTTGATATGTGGAGCCAGCCCTGGGTCCCAGTCGCTGGCCCCCGATAGTGATGGGGCACGTTAGGATGGCAACCAGCAGCAGGATCATCTAAAACAAAACACAATACAAAGTACTTCTCAGGCGCCACCCTGGGAGATGGTTATGAGGCGTTTATAAAACTTTAGCGGTTTTTAGTTCTTGTTACCTGTTACTGGTTTATCAACAGGTTTTATTAATCTTTCAGGGAGCCATCTGGCTCCTCCTTCTTTAGAGTCAAAAACACAAAAGGACAGCTCTCAGGGAGGATTCTCCTCTCTGGGATGTGTTAAGGTATTTTTTATTTCACAGTGGTATTGATGGGTTTGACAAGGCGTTCAGGTAACCATCGAGGTCCATTTCCCAGTGTATCATATACACAGGCGTGGCCTCTGCCCCAGATAAGAACTGGGTCGGGACCGTGCCACTTGGAGGTAAGCGGATCTTTCCATAGAACTTCTGCAAACTTTGTTTTGGTTTCAGGGTGCCACAGCTTATCTGCTGCAGACTTACCATGATCATCTAATTGTAGAAAATTAAGTGTGAACAAGGCATGATTGAGGAGGTTCTTTGGAGAGCCTTTTACAGGATACACAGTATTGGTTTTGAGTTTATTGATCATACCTTTTAAAGTTTGATGAGCTCGTTCGACTATTCCCTGTCCTTGGGGATTGTAGGGGATAACTGTGATGTTTTTAATTTGAAATTGATGGCAAAAATTTTGAAATGCTTGTGAGGTGTATCCTGGTCCATTGTCTGTTTTAATGATTTGAGGTTTGCCAATAACAGTAATGCATTGAAGAACATGGGCTATAACATTTTTGGCGGCTTCACCACTGTGGAGAGTGGCAAATATAAAACCACTGTAAGTATCAATGGTCACATGAGTATATTTAAGAGCACCAAATTCAGAAATATGAGTAACATCCATCTGCCAGATTTCATTAGGGAGTAGGCCTCTCAGATTAACTCCTAAATGAGGAAGGGGCAGTGAGGTAACACACCCCGGACAATTTTTAACAATTTGCCTAGCTTGTTCTCTGGTGAGTTTAAATAAAAGTCGAAGAGTGTGAGCATTCACATGATGAAGAGAATGGTATTGACTAGCTTTGGTGACTGCATCGGTCATAATAAAATACATAAAGCGGGTGTTTTTATCTGCAAGGGCATTACCTTGGGAGAGGGGACTAGGGAGGTCGGTGTGGGCTCGCAGGTGGCCTATATAGAAAGGGGCTTGTCTAAGTAATATGTAGGTTTGGAGTTGTTGAAAGAGGGAAATGGCGTTGATAGAGGGTTTAATGTAAGGAACAGTTTCTAAAATAGGAATTGAATGTGCTATGTAGGCACTGTCGGTATACAGATTAAAAGGGATTTGGCTCAGCATTTTGAAAACTTGTAAAATAGCAAATAATTCTACGAGTTGAGCTGATTTAAAGGGTGATTGGATACTGTAACTCTGTGAGCCAATAACATAGGCAGCAATGCCAGAGGAGGAGCCATCTGAGAAAACTAAAGAGGCATTTTCTAAAGGAGTGGATGAGGTTCTTTTTGGGAAAATAAAGGGATGTAGTCGTGAGAATTGGAGGAGTTTATGTGAGGGATAGTGATTATCGATTTTACCTTGAAAGGAAGCAAGGGATATAAGCCAATCATCTACATTTTTGGGAAAGCCAATCTGTTTGCTCTTTTGTGTAAGGAATGATGAGCTGATCAGGATCTCTGCCAAAATGTTGGCGGCTTTTTTCTCTGCCTGCTTTTATGATCTTTGCAACTAATGAAGGGTATGTGATAAGGACTTTAGGTGGGGAAGAGGGCAAATGGATCCACAATAAAAGATTACCTTGCCATAAAACTCCAGTAGGGGTGTGTTGCGTATTACAGATGATGAGAGCGAAGGGCCTGTCATAGGATAAGAATGTAATTTGTTGTTGTTGTATAGCTGTTTCAATAATGTTTAAGGTTTTCTTCGCTTCAATAGACAATTTCCGAGGGGATAGGGGATCAGAATCTCCTTGCAGTATATCAAAAAGGGGTTTTAACTCTCCAGTAGTTAATTTGAGATAGGGTCTAAGCCAATTAATATCTCCCAAGAATTTTTGGAAATCATTCAGTGTTTGTAAGTGTGATGTTTTTAATTGAATCTTTTGGGTAGTGATTTTGTTTGGAGTTAGTTCAAAGCCAAGGTAGTAATAGGGATCTGTTAATTGAACTTTGTTTGGAGCAATTTGGAGACCGAAAGAGGTGAGACGGGTGGTCAATTCTTGACTACATTTCAGGACTTCAGAGTTGGATGCCCCAGCCAGGAGGATATCATCCATGTAATGAATGATATAGATGGAAGGCCATCTGGACCTGAGGGGATCTACGGCTTGAGCTACAAATTTTTGACACAGTGTGGGGCTGTTCGCCATACCTTGAGGGAGGACTTTCCACTGGTAGCGATGCGTTGGCCCTTTGAAATTGGTGACAGGAATACTAAACGCAAAGCGTTCTCTATCTTGGGGATGGAGAGGGATAGTAAAGAAACAATCTTTAAGATCAATGATGATCTTAAAATAATAAGCTGGGATGGCTATGGGAGAGGGGAGACCGGGTTGAAGGGCCCCCATTGAGAACATGGTTTTGTTGATTTCTCTGAGGTCCTGAAGGAGCCTCCATTCTCCTGATTTCTTTTTAATTACAAATATAGGAGTGTTCCAAGGAGAGATGGTGGGTTCTAAGTGTCCAGCAGTTAATTGTTCCTGTACTAACTTAGTAGCTGCTGTGAGTTTTTCTTGATTTAAAGGCCATTGATCTACCCAGACAGGGGAGTCTGATTTCCACTTTATCTTATCTGCGTGGGGTACAGGAAAGTCAATGGCCATCATGGAAAATTTTTATTCCCTAATCCTAAACGATCAGTTTTGGGTGTGACAATACGGGGTTCTTTTATGCCTTGACTATTTTTTCCTAGGCCCTGACCGGGCAAATAGCCTTGGTTAAGCATTTGTTGGGCAATAACATCATTTGGGCTGGCCATGACGTTTTAATTGGGATAAAATGTCACGTCCCCATAAGTTAATGGGTAATCCAGCTACTATGTAAGGTTGGACTTGTTCGGAATTCCCTTCTTTATCTCTCCAGGTTAAGATTTTAGAACTTTGTTTGGGGTTTGTGGATTGGCCAATGCCTTTGAGATGGGTTACAGTTGTACTACAGGGCCAACTAGGAGGCCACTGTTGGGCTGATATCACTGTAGCATCTGCTCCTGTATCAACTAATCCTTCGAAGGACTTGCCATCTAGTTGTAGGGTTAGCAATGGCCTTTTGGTGGTGATTTGTTGTACCCAATAAGCATCAGAGGAGCCAAAGGCAGCATTTAATCTGAAATTTTTATTATAACTTTTATGTGTTGAATCTAACGGGAGTAGTAGGAGTTGGGCTATTCGTTTCCCTTTTGATATAGATATTGGACCCATAGGAGCAGAGGCTAGGAGGGTAATTTGTCCTGTATAATCATTGTCTATAACTCCTGGTATAATATGGAGGCCAACTAATGCAGAGCTCCCTCGTCCTAAGATTAGACCAAAGGTGCCAGAAGGTAAGGGTCCATAAGTTTCTGTGGGGAGCAGCTGGACCCCTTGGTCAGGAATTAATATTGTGCTGGTGGCGGAACAGAGGTCCAATCCTGCACTTCCCAGGGTGGCACGGGAGAGGGAGTGGATGTCTGCGCAGGGAGAAACTGCTGCTGTTGAGCTGGGGGAACGAACCTGACAGCCCCTTGGTTCGCGCTTGATGGTGGGGCCAGGGGCTGGCCCCTCTGGGAGTTTCCCTGAAATGGTTGAGGTTGAAGGGGTGTGCCTTCAACAGTTGTCTTAGAGCGGCACTCTTTAACCCAATGATAGCCGCGCCGACATCTAGGGCAAACAGTTTTTGGGGGACCCTGGGGCAGGGGAGCTCGAGGCGGGTGAAGTTGAATCTCTGCCTGACACTGGCGGGCGAAATGTCCTGGCTGATTGCAATTAAAGCAAGTTTTTTGTTTATTGCTATCTTTATTAATATTTTTTAGGGCCATCCCTATGGCCAGTCCAATTGTATGTGAAGTTCCTATCCCGGAACAGAGCTTAATATAATCAGAAAGACTCCCACAACGGTGGGGTCTTATGGTCTCTTGACAGGTCGGATTAGCATTTTCATAAGCCAGGTGTTTAACAAAGGCACTTTCTGTTTCTCCTCCCCCAACTAGTCGCTCGGCAGCATCTGTTAGACGACTAATGAAGTCGCTGTAAGGCTCGTCAGGCCCTTGGCGGATTTTTGCTAGGGAGGTAGTAGCGGAGCCTTTAGGGGGAAGGCGCCGCCAGGCTTTCAAGGCTGCGTTTTGGACCTGAGCCAAAAGACCAGGGGGAAAGGCTGCTTGGGCCTCATTTGTTTCATAAGGGCTTCGCCCGAGTAATTTATCTCTCATCCATGAGTGCGAGGTTTTACTTTCACTATTGCGCTGTGCAGTCTCACGGCAATTTTCTACAAAGTCAGTACGCCACAAGACATACTCTCCCCCGGACAATGCAGCTCGCGCTAAAGAAAGCCAGTCATTAGGGGTCAGCCACCGATCGCTCAGGCTTTCAATTAAAGCTAGTGTGAAAGGAGCTGTGGGGCCGTAACTGGTAACAGCTGCTTTTAAATCTTTTAAGTGTTTAAGGTTTAGGCGGCGGTATTTTTGGGTTTTAGCGAGGTTTTCTTTATTACTCTTAGGCTCTTCATTGTCTGAAGGCTCCCCCTCAGAATCCTGCTCTTGGTCTGGGGTATCTGGGTCTTGGGAGTCTGGGACGTTTTCGTCCTCGCTCTCTTCTATGGCTTCTGGGGGTGTTTCTGGGCGGCGACCGCGGGTGAGCGGTCGGCCGCGGGTGACTGGAAAGGCAAGGACTGGGTCTTTTGGTTTTGCATTCTTTATGGGTTTTTTGGGGAGTGAGGGAGGTTGTGCGGGGCTCAACGATGTCAGCTCAGCCTCAAGGGCTTTGATCTCTTTAATGAGCTGAACATGCTCACGTTTTTGCAACAAAAGTTCTTTAAGGGAAGATACTTCTTTAGTTAGAGAAATTTTCGCTTGCCGGATGGGGTCAGATAAAAAGGGGGGGGGGTAATAAGGAGGCTCTAGAGCAGGGATTTGAAGCATAGGGGCACATTGGGGGGGAATAGGTTTGTATGGGGAAGGCTTAAAGTGCTCATCAGTGGCACCATAAAGGACTGGCGCTGTGAGACGCCAGGGGTTTTCATGTTCATGAGAATGAGCAGCTTGGTTTCTTAATGTCTCATTTTCTGGGCTTAAATGATTGTCTTGACATCTTAAGGACGTGAGTGTGGGGTAAATGCAGGGGATTTTGGGGGAATGAGATTTGCCAGGTTTACTTTCAGGTGTATCTTGGGGATCTGGAGTATTTTGTTCAGATTGGGGCTTGGGAGTTTCTTCGAGAGAAACTGCGGGATCTTCAGGAATATCTACAGTTATTGAAGGACAAGTAGAGGGTGGTCGGGAGTTTTTTCTAAGGGCTATTTCTCCTGTTTCTATAACATTTTTGATATCAGGGTCTTGTGAATGAACTTTAAGGATATCATGAATGAGGTTCCAAAAGGAGAATGCTGAGACAGGGATCTTTTCAGGGCCAAAGGTCTGATAAAAATCTTGGAGGGCATCACCAACTCTTTCCCAGCGTTTACAACTGATAGTGCCCTCTAGGGGGAACCAAGGACAATTTTCATGTACGAAGGAAAAAAAGTGTCGAAGATCTTTTTTCTTAACCCTTACACCTCGTGTCCTGAGAGAATCCCTAACTCTGTTAAGAAATACCTCGTGGGAGTTCAGAGAATTGCCCATCGCTATGGTTACAACCTCCGCTCGGCCTAAATTTAAATCTCTCCAAGTCAGCCGCGATTACACCAATGTCCTGAGTCAGTGAAGCCACTCTCATCAGCTCAGACGAGCCCTTGCTTACGTAGGACAGCCGGCAGGTATAATCCGCCTGCTCGGACCCTCTAGGGCAGGGACTCCGTAGTCAGAGTCCCCTGGGTATGCCTTCGAGGTGAACGGCCGTTAGCCCAAAGTAAGCACAAGGTTTTCAGAGAGGGACAACCAGAGGGCAAAACAAGGGATAAATCGCGGCGGGAGACTGGAGGGAAGTGATAAAACCAATTAAATTACTACATCGAACTCACAAGAGGTATTTTGAAATGCTTGCTTGAGAATGCGTCTACTCACCTCTCACGGATCTGTATTACGGACGGGTGGGCCGCAGTGATCGTCAATGCAGAGTCGGCGTCAGGCTCCTACCTGCGCGACGTCGCAAATGAGTGCCTGGCCAGGCCTACGAGTAGACGTTTCAGCAGGGCGCGCGTCCCGTCAGGCCCCACGTTGGGCGCCAGTTGTCCCGTCCCGCGGGACTATCAACGAGGGCCAAAACGAGAAACCTGCAGAAATGAAACAAGCAAGGGACACAAAGCACGACCAGCAAGACAGGATGTCTGATCAAGCTGGCACAGTTTATTGTTTGCAGGCTCAATTTATACAGGTTAGCAAGGAAGGGGTGGGTCAGAAGATAATTGGACCTTAGGTGGCGCCGGCGGGAAGGTGTAGAGGGGTGATTGGGCCTTGGCTGGCACCGGCGGGAAGCAGAGGACCCGGAAGAGAAGCGGGGAGTTCGCCATTTTGTGGGTGGGGGGTCCTTTTGGTCCCCGGCACTCTTCCCCCCTCCATCCTCCATCTATATTGTCTCAGTCTTAGGATGGAAAGCCACAGCCCTCCACTTCGGGGTCTGCCCATGACTGGAGCCATCTGTGTATGGAGCATCTTCAGGTATAGGGGCTTTTCCCTCCTGATAAGGAGTCTCAGCTACCAATGGCTCAAAAGAAAGTTCTTCCTGCTTTCTACTGGAATAGGTCACTGGCCCCAATAAGCGTTGGAGTTCTCCACTTAAGGGGCTAGTAGAGAGGGCGCTGCACTGCTATAAATATGTGCTCCATTTGGCCAGTGAGGTGTCTGTGCCCCCACCACTCCGTGGCCTTTGGGTCCAGTATTGCATCCAACCTGTGATGGGATAGGTGGTTATTACCTTGGTTGTAGCTATTACAGCAATGAGCTCCATAGCCAGCAAGGTGTGGTACACAGCAGCAGCCAGTTGCTTCTCTATCAAGGTGACCAGGACCTCTGCTCCTTTCCATAGTTGTGACCAGAATCCAATAGGTTGGCATGTCTGTTCAAGCCGCTGCCACAGACCTGATCCATAATCATCTTCAGTTACACGAACATCTAGTTCATAGGGCCTTGATGAAGGCCTGTACAGCCTTGACTGCCTGCTTGGCAGCAGTAAAAGCAGCTGCACATGTCTCATCCCAGTCCCACCTGATGCCCTTTCATACCAACCGTATAAGGGCTTCAGAATTTGTGCCAAGTGCAGGATAAACACTCTCCAGTAGCCCAAAAGACCCCAAAACTCTTGTATAATACTGCCACAGTGGTAAGGGTGGGGAAAGCCTGGACCTTGTCTTTAACTGCTTTAGGAACAACTTTAGTTTTATCTGACCAGACAATCCCCAAGAATTTCACAGACAAACCAGGTCCCTGAACCTTGGTGCTGCTCACAGCCCATCCTTTCTCCTGTAGATGTTGCAACAGTCTAGGAACTGCCCCTTCTAAATCTGAAAGAGAATCAGATGTGAGCATAATATCAATGTAGTGATACAACCGCACTGTTTGCAGTTTCCCCCATGTGGCCAAGTCCTGGGCTACAAGTCCATGACAGATGGTGGGACTGTGGAGGTATCCCTGTGGAAGGGCAGTGAATGTCCACTGCTGGCCTTCCCACATGAAGGTAAACTGTTCCTGGCTTTCCTGTGCTATGTCAATAGAGAAGAAAGCATTAGCAAGGTCTACTACATAATGATACATTCCCAGCTTGTGGCTGAGGATGTCCAGAATGCCTGCTATGGAGGGGACAGCAGCATGCAAGGGGGTGTGACTTCATTAAATTCCCTGCAGTCTACAGTCATACTCCAGGAGCCTAGCCGTCTGGCTTTCTCACTGGCCACACTGGGGAATTAAAAGGACTATGAGTGGGCTTTATGATGCCCACCCTCTCCATCTCCTGTAGAGTTTCTCCAATTTCTTTGTGCCCTCCAGGAAATTTATACTGCTTAGTATTTGTCACCTGCAGAGGTACAGGCAGAGCTACAGGTGGGTGCTTAGCATGTTCCCTCAGAACTGCCTTTACCACACGTACCCTCAGTCTGAACTCACGTGCAGTGGTCTGTAACCACAGGCCCTGCAGGATATCTACCCCCAAAATATATTCAGGGATGGGAGAAATGTAGCCGGTATACTCCTGTGGGGGCAAACGCCCTATCCCCAGTGGGATTTGGGCTTTCTTCACTCTAATTGCCTTACCCCCATAGCCATCTATCTCAGCAGGCATCCCAGGCAAATGCTCAGGGTTGCCATGAATCAGAGAACACTCAGATCCTGTGTCCACCAGTACCAGGACACATTGTACATTCACAGGCGACCAGTGAATTGCTAATTCTACATGTGGCCTCTGGTCCCCACCGTATCCCCCAAGGTGGGGACTTTGATCCCCACACCCAGTTGAATCACGATGCCCAATCATCCTCCTGTGGGACTGAGGGCTCGGGCGAATCCTGAGTACTGTCTCCCAGGAAGTTCTGCAGGGACACAGGCCGGGCATGAGGCCTTGACTCTGGTTTCCATGTCCTGGACCTCAGCAGCTGGAACTGCTGCCCCGGCTTTAATTGGTGCCACAGTTCTAACAATATTCTATTGGGCTGCCCATCAAGTTTTTCTTTCACTACCCCGGCCTTTATCACATCAACCACATCTGGGTCCTGGAGACCTTCACGGGGCCTTTTGCACCTCTCCTCTCAGTCGTGGCCTGTGCTTCCCTCTGTGCCCTTATTGTTTCAACCTCCCCCATCCGCTAAAGTACGAGTAGCCTCTCTTATGGGCTGCCCTAGGTGGGGGCCAAGAGTGTTTACTAGGGACCCAAAGAGAGATGTGGGAGCTGTGTGCGGCACCAAGTTTCTCATTCCTATAGTGAACATCTCCTCATCAGGGCCCTGGGCGTCCATATCATAGATGATGTTTTTCATACCCAATTCCCGCAGTACCTGTTGGGAGCTCTGCATACGTTTTCCAACTACTGGGAATATATGGTAATTCACCCTGATTAGACCAAACTATCCCGATGGCAGCTGTCAGCCATTCCAGGAGTGTCTGAGTCCCTGAGGTGTGACGGGCATTTTGAAACCACTGCCAGAGAGAAGGGTGAGTAGTCAGGGAAGCCATTCTACTCATCTCAGTACCCGACACAACAGTGTTATGTCCCCCCCCCACCCACCCATATCCTAGAGATGTAAAAGCCATGTAGGCAGAGATTCCAATGGCCTCTGCCTATTCCAGATGCTCATGCCCACCAGCTCATCCTGGGTATAGGGGCAGAGCATGGAGTGCTCCCCAACTTGGGGAGGGGGCTGCTCCTCACCCTGAGGGGCCCACGGTTGTTTCATTTTTATTTTCTTCATTACAGCTGGGCAGGCCTTCAAAACAGGAGTAGACGTATGGTACATCAGGCAATGGCCTCAGCAGCAGATCCGCCCATGGCGCTGCTGCCTGCCCACCCTCCCACGGGCCTCCTGCAAGGGGGCTTCTCCTGCCGCCTCCCCCCTCCCCCTGATAAGGAGCCTTCTAGGAGCGTGAGCTGCCTTTTCAGTAACCATCTCTCTTCTTTAACAGCACCCAATAGGTTATTGCCCAGCTCCTCCAAGCAATGCTGAGGTGTGTCCCTCTCCCACCTGAGTCCTTCGATAACCCTCTCTTTCTCCTGTATAACATATTCCACTATCTCGATGAAAAGACACCCTACAATCCCAGCTGCTACATGACCACTCAGGGCCTCTAAGCAGTCTTCCAACTCACAGGGAGTTTATTCTGCAGCTTTTGGTGTTTCCACCCATCCCCCTTCTGGGGAAGGCCCCACCCCTCTAGGAGGTGCTTTACTCTAGACCAACTCCCCACTAGTGGTTCCCAACTTGGAAACCCCATGGATAGGGGTTCCCAGGTAAAGCTACACCCTCTGCAGCTGCACCCACTGGGGCTTCCCCACTATCCACAGGGGGCGGTTCCAGGCATCTCCTCATCATCTCTAGGGGCTGCCCGACCAAAGGTTGCAACCATTTTGACAGATTTCAGGCTCAGAGGTCCTGCTGAGTACGCCAGATATAACTCCAGAGAGAGGAAATCCCAGCGCAAAATATCTCTAAAACTGAAATCAGTCAAAGGGAGAAATAAAGTTTAAAACCCATTTATTGCTTACAAACTGTGGTCCAGGGGCATCTCTTTCCTGCTGTGGCAGAAGCAAGCAAAAAACCTTCCCCCAACCTCTCAGGTTCAGAGAAGCCCTTGGTTGCCCAGGTAATTACCCACTGATATGGAGATGAACTTCTCTCCACCCCTTAGGAACACCTGTTGATATGGAAATGCACTAAAGCCAGGTGAGAGATTCTGGAATATTACAATTTTACCCACACTCACTCTTATTAGTGTGCTATGGGTACCCAGGGCATGGTGTGGAGAATGAGCAGGAAGTCCTGGCAACAGCTGGTGATGTCTGCCGTGGACTCAGCTTGGAAGTCTGGAGAACCCAGACAATTATTATGCCTTCTTGAGCCCAACTTCTTCTCCTCTAAATAGAGAAAGAGACTTGACTAAAGTTACCCATTTCCCATCCATCCACCCATCCATCCATTTAGCTAACCAAATTTAGTCTAACTCTGTGTCTAGTAATGAAAATTCATATTGTGGGGCTATAGTAAACGATCACACCCCTCCTCTCTGGCTCTTTAGCAGCATCAGAAGTGGCTCTGTCCTTGGACTCCAGTACCTACACTGGCAGCCTGATCCGACGATGAGTCAATCATCAAAGAATTCACAATTGTGGAAGTTGTAGATCCAGGGCAAGCACTGTCTCTCGGGTGTATGTGTTTTCTCCAGTGCCCGGAGTGTGCTCTGTCGAGGTGAACTACCTGCAGGCCAGAGACAGCTCCTGACTGGAGCGTAGCCTCGGCATGAGGGTGGGGCCCTGAAGACCACTGGGGGTCCTTGGTTAGCTTATTCTTCAGGCCAGTTGCATTCTGAAGAAATATGGCACCTTGCCTTACCAAACAAGTATTTTTGGAGAAGTGATGGATCAAGCTTTTTTTTTTAGTTTTTGGTCAAGTGAATTTAAAACATTTTAAGTTTTAGAATAAGTAATACTTGCATATAGTACGAAATTCTAAAGATGGAAAAGATACAGTGAAAGATTCTTTCCCACCCCACTTAGTAATGCTTTCAATGAGTGATCCACGTTATTTTCATATTATATGTGGTTTTAGGAAGAGGTGTCTGTCTCACCTCTCATGCCGCCATCTTTTCGAGGTTGGTTTGTTTTTGACTTTCTACTTCTGACGACTTGCCACGTGGCGCCTTAAGCCCAACTCCATGGCCCTTGTGCTTCCACAGGGCTAGGTGACCTTCACGGTACCTGCAGCTTAATAAGAACTTCCAGTTCTCCATGTTTAAGAAGCCTCAGCCCCTTGGTGGTGGTGGGTGACCCAGCAGCCCCTGTGACCTATGACTGATGCTATGGATAAGTTAAAATCATGAATCTTGCAGGGAGATGATGAAGGGACACTCCTCTTCTGGTGAGGGTACCCCAACCCACCTTCTGCTCTGGTATACAGCCCTGGAACCTTCTCCAAGGATCCTCAGCCTCTCCTACCTTGGTTCCATCTAGACATTTCATTCTTACCTTCTGAGACCTGAAACATCCCACCTCCTCCAGGCAGTGTTCAGGGTGATCAGAGAACACCCCTCTCTCATATAGCAGCAGGCCCATCCCAGGCCCTTGCCCTGCTCAGAGTGGCCAACTCTCAGGAAATATGAGGACAGCCACCTTGTGTCCTGTAGACACTCCCCAGATATGTGCTTCCCTCTGCTGGAAGGCCTTCCTTTGGGAACCCCTCAGCTGTGGCCCTAGGCCAGTTTGTGAATTTGCTGGGCCTGTTGCTTCAATTCCTCCCTCTCCTCCATGCCAGCCCTCTCATGGCCAAAGAAGTACAATTTAACTCCAGCATCCCTCTGCCCCCTACCCCCACTCCCCAGGAATAACACTGCCTTTGGGGTCCTATGCACCTCCACCTCAGGGCTCAGAGGGGTCAGGTCGACCAAGGGGATTTTTGACTTCAACTGGCTCAAGAAGGGTTTTAAATAAGGGGACCCCTTCCTGATCTTTGGGGCACCCCCTTGAAGCCTCCTGCCTTGCCCACCACCTCGTCCCTGGTGCTAGTGGCCCCAGCAGGCACCAAGGGCCAGCCTGGGAGCAGAGCCAGCAGGCTGTATGGGACCCCACCCCGAGGTGGCTAGCCTGGTGATAGGCTGTCTCAGCGGTTGTCCAGGGTGGAGGCTGTTTCCTGCTCAGAAGCCTCAGGCAGGTCCGGAGAGGGAAGACCCTGCAGCCGGCAGCAACCTCTGCCTTTGATCAGGGGTCTGTTCACTGGGGGAGTCGTCATCCCTGGAGGAGGCGCCCCCTAGTGCCGACTGAAAGCTCTTCTGTGAACTGAAGCCGCTCCTTGCTCAGCTCTCCAGAGATTTGTTCAAATGATCAATATGCTTGTAATTAAACTCTGACTGCTTCAGGTGACGATGTGGTCTCCTGGGTCGCTTTTTTCTTTCTGTGAAGAAGATTCTTAAAGTATCTTATCCTGAGGATCATGTGGCTCTTAGGAAGCCATCTGATCCACTGAACTTCCCAGGTCAAGGGCTCGTTCTCCCAGGGGTCAAGCTTTATCCTGGGCCTTCTTTAGGAGGCGCAGGCCTCTCTCAACGGCTCTCACCACAGTGGACACACTCTGGCAGAGGCAGGTGTGTGGGCTGAATGAGGGTTATTTTGTGTGTAATTTGCATATTCAGGGGCACCGGGCTAACATAAAAACTCTGATGTTGGGCCAGGCTCTTGCCCCAGATGCCCATCTCCTTGGCATACAGTAGGTGTTCAATAAATGCTCATTCAATGAAAGGTGTACTTTTCCTTCTGCTGGAAATACCACCGAGGAGAGGACCCAGAGGAAAGGGTTTTGCTGGTGACTCTCCATGAGCAGCTTGGTGCCTGCAGGCAACAGTCACTTGTTTCCCACATGGGAAATGGGAATAAATGGGAGAAAAAAATTTTTTAGAGGCGCCCTTAAGTGACCCGAGAGGAAGGACACTGCCCAGGGGTCTGCACTTGGATCTCCTACTGAAGAAGGAAGACTCCAGGCATTGAAGGTGAGCAAAGAGCTTTTTATTCAGAGAAAGATACAGAAGTTTGTGCCAGCCTCCCTCCCTGTGGGCCTTCATTTTGTCTTGACGTCAGTTGCAATGCTGTCAGTTTGAGGCTAATTGTTATGCTGTCAACAGCTGCATAGAGAGAAGGTGACCGTGTCACCAGCATGGGACATGAGGCTCAGGGCTGGCCAGGTATTACCCACAGCCCTGGGCTGGGCCTGATCCAGCCCCTCCCCAGGTGGCCTGGTGTGGCTGAGGTCTCGCGTGGAGACGGGCTCACAAGGACAGAGGCCCAGGTACAATGCCTCCCCACCAACCAATGTGATGAATGGAACTGGCTTTGGAGCCGGTGGGACCTCACCTACAGGCCAAGGTGGCCCTGAGGAAGACAGTGCCAGCACACACTGATCAGTGGCCCCTCTTCCCTGACTCTAACAGGCTACCTCCTTGGGGACTCCAGGGTTGGCCCTGGCTGGTCCCCGCCGTGTGGAGTCTCTCTGGCACCATGCGGGTGCCCAGGGCTGCCTTCTGGGCGAGGACAACAAACAGGCCACCACCCGCGGACAGCCGCCTCCCAGAGGGGCAAGCAACAGTGCCTTGCCTGGTTCGAGAGTCAGTGGGCTTTGGGGGCCGGCCAGGGCTCCTTGAGGGGTTATCAGTGAATATTAAAGCTGATAGGAACCAAGAAAACAGGCCTACAGCTTGGGTATGGGGGGCCCTGGGCTCTTCTGGCTCCTGTCATGCTGGAGTCCCCACCACTCCTCTCAGGGACATGGCGAGAAGTTCTGAGCAGGGATCGGGACAGAGGTGGCTCTGTGAACATCAGTTCCCCGGGGCAGGTGACCCCAGAGACCAGTGGATCCTCAGTGTTTGACGGCGGGTTTCTTTCTGGGATGCCCACTGCTGCTGTGTGAGAACTAGGCCGCTGCCTGACCCTCCTTTCTTCCCCGTGGTTACCAGACCCTTCCTTTGAAGTGTCCTGGGCTACATCACCAAATGTGGACCTTCTTCCCCATTGAACTGGGGCTACAGCTCCCCCAGACCAGGACTCATGCTCCTCTGCTGAGAGCTGGAAGCGGGTACCCGACACACAGACCTTCCCGGGGCAGGCTCGGCCTCGGTGCCTAAGCCTGCTGCCAATAATGCTGCCGGCTGTGCTGGGCAGGGACTAGAGAACAGGCTGAGGCTGGGGACGGGGCTGGAACTGGGACATGAATCCTTCTGTTGGACTCTGTGTGGGAGATGCTGCTTCAGCAACCGCTGGAATGCTCAGGTCTTCATAGTGGTCACAGACCCCTCAGGCTTCAAACGGGGTGACCAGGGTCCAGGATCATCCTGGTAGAGTGTGGGGGGTGTATGTGTGTCTGTCTTCCGGCTTCATCAGTCTATCCTTTCAGAGACAAGATGGGCACTATCTTGGGAGAAGTGGCCTAAAACACACAGGCCAGATTTCTGGTCAGTTCTGTCCATGTGGGTCATTGTTCTCTGTCCAGGAGAGAAAGGTAACTGAGTTCTGTGGAGGCAGGCAGTCCCCGGGAGCTGTCAGCAGGTCCCTTCCCACCCATCCCCTGTGAGCGGGTGGATTCTAACTGCAAGGCAGGAGGACAGCTCCAAGCTGTCCGGCTCAGGAAGGTGCTAGTATCCATGGGGCAGGTCTAGGTTTTGGGGGCTACTGTATAACACAAGCTTGTTTCCAACCTGGGCACGTTCCGCACGCGCATGTGTGCACAGCGAGCACTGGGTTCTCTGTCAAGCCCAGCCTGACCTGTGATGGTGGCTGTGCCAGCCAGGCTTTCTTCTAAACCAGGCAGGCAGCAGGGGAAGTCCTTTCCGGAGCTGGCTGGTCCCTCCTGATGTCAGAGCCCCCCCAGGTCCCCAAGGCTGGGCCTGCTCTGTCCTTTCATCACAGCATCACGGCCTAAGTTCTCACAAGCCAGGAGCCAGGGCCCCACGTCCCCAAGAGAAGACAGACAACCCGGGAAAAGCCACAGGCTGGTTCTTTCCTGCCCCTGGGTTGTCTGCCCAGAGCTGCCTTTGCTGGGCGTGGCTGCACAAACTGTGAGGGGCCCCGGTCCTGAAGAGTGCCTCCCGCCAGTCTCTCCCCAGGCAGACTTTCCTCAGAGTGACTGAGGAGGCCTCTCACCCTCCTCCGTCAGCCCAGGCCTGGCCCAGCATGCGGATAGGGAGGAGGCATTACAGAGGCCCGAGGGGCAGTGGGGCCAGGGCGTTGTGCCCGTGGGCCACGGGCAGACCCCACAGCATCACTCGCCTATCACCCCCACAGAGTCCTCGGCCTTCCTCTCCTCCGGCGGCTCCTCCGTCGTTTCTGTGCTGTCAGTGTCTGACACCTGCCGCATCCCATCCCCGGCACTGAGAGGCTCTGGGTGACATGGTCCGGAGAAGGGGTTGAGCCAGTTCAGGGAGAAGTCCCCACCGAAGGTCTCTTTCACTGACGTCCAGCTGCCGGTGTGCTCCCTGGGCTGGTGCTTTCGCTTGAGGCGCTCGATGCCCTGGAGGGACAATGGGACAGAGAGGTCACCGTGGTGCAGGTACAGGTGTGCATGGTACACCGCCAAGCACAGCCCCAGCCCAGGCACGGCAGTGCACTGAGGCCCAGGGTGTGGGTGAGATGGGGCTGAGGGCCAGCTCAGGGCTGGAGGCCCTCAGAGTGCGATGGGACCCAGCTGGGGTGGCGTGGAGCAGCACACAAGCTGGGCCTCCACAGTGGCCAGCCAGCGTGTCCCACCCACCACACAGGCCTGCATGCCTCTCCCCCTACAGGTGCAAGAGTTTCTTGCTAAGTAAGGCCAGCTGCCGTGGCCCCAGGCTGCCAAGTGGCCACAGGCCCAGGCCTCTCTGGAGTGAGCTGGGCCATCCATTCTGAGACCACTAAAAAAGATGACCCCTCCCTAGGTATCCTGGGCCACTACCCTCCACAGCAAGCGCAGCAAACTTTGCGTGACGGACAATGACGGCATTCAGGGAAGAGTGCAGGATACGAACAACATGGGAGGTGAGGAAGCAGATGTGTGTACAGCCGGTGCCAACATGCAGCAGGCGACTGGAGGGTGCACAGGGTCACTGTGGGCAGGCAAAGGCTGGCGTAGGCCTGCTCATGCAGTACACACACCCTGCTGCCTCTCCCAAGTCGCCCACTCACCTGCCCGAGTGTCAGCTGCAACTCAACCGCCAGGCCACAGAAAGAGGGTGTTGAGTAAGGGGAGATGCCCAGAGACATTGGAGGCACAGCCAGGCCAGCTCCCTAGGCCCACACACCCTCCACAGAGGCCTTTGCCCCTCTACCTTCTCCATTTCTCCTGGAAGTTAGTGAGGTTTGACGTGAGCTTGGGGAATCCCGTCCACGTGGTAACAAGGGAAGAAAGCAAGGTGCACTGACATCATCGTGGACCCTGGGGTAAGTTTTGGGGATGGGATTCTAAGTGATTTGTATTTATTTCTGTAGGCTTCCCACACATTCCAAGTTTTCACCAAGAGCAGGTGTTACTGTTAAAACCAGAACAAAAAAGCTGTTTCTGAAAATGGGCCTTGTTGACACAACTCTTAATGAGCACCGGATGCCACGCATGTGTGGGCTGGCTCCTTGCCAGGCCCGCCCACTAACCAGAAGCAGCCGCAGCCAACGGCAGTGATGCACTTTGGGGATCCTGCCTGCACTTCCTGGGTGATCATGTGCTTCTGTTGAGAGAGGCATTTTGACCATGATTGCAGGGGAGCTGGGACGTCACTGTGTGGCAGACCAGGCCACGGATAGGACACCCAGAAATGACAGACTGGCTGTCTTCACACTGAGTGGGTTCGCTCAGAACACAGCTGTGGGTCCTTGCAGCCGCCCTGAGAGGGGGGCGGTTAGTACTGGCACAAATGGGAAAAGAGAGGTTTGGCCGTGACAGTGGTCGGAGCTCATCCTGCCGGTCACATCAGAGCCAGGAACAAACTGGTGTCTTGTCTCTGCCCAAAGCATTTCCAGTCCTACCCCAAGTCCCCTCTTCCAGCGCTGCTCTCAAAGGTGGGGAATGGTTGTAGAGGGATACGAAACCAAAGAGCCCACACAATTGCTATTTTCCACTCCGGTGGCAGGTTCCTGGGTGAGCACTTAGTCTACTCAACCTCCTCACCAAGCTTGTGAGAATATTCCACGGAGTCTGGCCTGTCCACCAGATTAAGTTCCTCAGCAGTTAAGTGGACATCTAGGACTGTCAACTCTGAGTCTGGAGAGAAGGAAATATTCCAAATGAACCTGATGCCTAAGACAGGCCCGAGGGTCTGGACCCTCAGGTTCAGGAGCCAGTGGGGTTTCTTTTTCCCAGTAGGATTCAATTTTGAGTTTTGTGTGCATTTCAAGGTGTCCTGAAAGCAAAGTCATTAAACTGGAGGTTTGCAGAGGTGCAGTAACACCCACTTGTCTGAGAACGATTGATGCCTGGTAAGGGGGCAAAGGTCTAAACCACCACCCCTGCCTGGGAGTGTGTGGCTTGGGCCTTTGGGCCTCACCTGCCTGGGTGGCACATGAGCTGTGATCTGTAAACAAACCCACCTATGCTCCCAATGAATGTGCCAGGACCAGGACTTCCAAGGGAGGCAGAGACCCAAGCATCTGCTTGCAAGGACTAGAGCAAGTGCAGGCCGTCCCCCTGCTCCACCCATCGTCAGTGCAGAAAGTCGGAGAAGCTGCAGACAGGCAGACGCCCTTCTCTTAGACGGTCAGATCACTCTCCTTCTCCGCCAGTGATTGCGCATCTTTTTATTACAACCACAATAGGAAATACTTTTCTGTTGCAACCCAGCACACACACCTTCACCCCCCTCCCCAAGTTTCATTAAGTAATACTTTTTCTACGATGTGTAATACATTATTTTTTATTTCTTTAAAAAATGCTGTTGTGAACCAATAAAATGACCTCACAAATCTGGAACAGCTGTGACCATGATTTGAAAACACTGCTCTAATGGAGCCCACATTCACTAAGCCACACCATTCACCAGACACCATCTGGATTAACATTAAGGTTCATTACTCCCACTTAATCCTCACATCGACCTTGTGATCTAGATTATCTCTCTGATTTTACAGATGAGAATACTGAGGGTCAAGTAAGTTACTGCCTAAGGACAGATAGGAAGGGGATCTGAACCAAGGACTGAGGCCAGGGCCCAAATACCCCATCACTAGACTGCATCACGGCAGCTGGAGAAATCCAGGGCACCCCTCATGTCCCTGTCGGAGCGCGCACCTTCCCCAGGGCTTCGCAGCCGCCACTCTGCGATGCTTTCACGATCCCTTGGATCGGTCTCGCCAGCTCCTGCGTGCGCAGACCGGGAGGGGTCCCTGTGGGCCGCTCCGCTTTGCGAGAGTATGATCACGCTGTTAAAGTCATTGATGATTTTTTCTTGAGGGAGAGGGCGAGGAAACCAAGTCTTCAGTTTGGGAGAGTAGACTGGCCGATAGCCTGTTTCACTGAATTCTTTATCTCCTATGAGGTGATTCTGCGAACTAAGGGAAAAGCCACGCGGTGTTGAGGCCCACAGATGGAAACCAAGGCCGGGCCCCAGGCTGTTCACTCCCAGCTACCATTCCTGCCTGGGGGACCCCGGCTCCACTCCTTCCCCTCTCAAGTGTTCTTCATCCAGAGGGCCCCTTGGTCCAGAAACTGGTTGGACAGATGAGAAGTGTGGTAAGACTGCTGGGCACACTCATAATTGGCTCCCCTTTGACCAGACTTCCCTGTTTCCTCAGCATGTGTTTGCTGGTCAGGCTGCAGGCATGAGGGGAGAGGGGCTCAGTCGACCCAGCCTGGCACCACGCTGAGTCCGGCAGCACCCGAGACCACATCATCACCGGGCATCAGGGACCATCTCCAGGGGAGCCCTGGACGCCCCACGTAGATTCTCAGGATTGAGCATGCACCGGAAATACCTGGAGGGCTGGTACAACCTGGGTTGCTAGGCCCTGCCCTCAGTTTCTGACTCAGGCCTGGTGTGGGGCCTGAGAATGTGCATTTCAACATGGTCCCGGGCGCTGCTGATGCTGGTCTGGTCTGGGTGTCAGGCTTTGAGGCACACTGATTCAGTGTATTGCCAGCAAGGAGATTCTTGAGAGAGATTGCAGCACAAACTTCCTCTTCACATTTCTTTGGTATTTAAGGGCTCCTTCTGCGCCTAGACCCTAGCCTCACCTGGCTGGCCCACTCTTCGGGCTGATGTACTTGAAATGAGAGAAACTTAAAGCCCATCAGGCTGGCTGGGAGAGCTCACTGCCACCACCCAGGGTCTGGGCTTTCTAAATGATGCCGCCTGACATAGGGCTCAATAAACATTTAATTTACTTCACCTGTAAGATTCCTGTGTCAGGAAGGTGGATTTTAACTTCCCAAGCAGCCGAGCCAGAATAAGCAAAAGCTGGTGATTCAAGGTGTCTCACTTTTGGTTCTTCCAAGAAAAAAGTATTAGAAAGATGAAATGGTATGACTGAAAGACTTGGCTCACACATCTGCACCCAGATTCCCTCTGTGTGCACGAGGTCACCAAGCCCATCCAAATATGTGTGCATGTGTTTGTACCTGGGCCTTTTGCATGTTCAGTCTGGTCACTACGAACACAAACCTGAGGTTGACAGGCAGGAAGGAATCACCTGCTCCAACCTGTCACGCCACTTCCCTCTTTATTTTCCACTGCCACTCTCCAAAGCCCAAGTTTTGAAAGACTGTGGTTACCACTGGCTCCTCTCCCAGGTGTGCACCATTCAGTGCTGTCACAACTCTTGTGTTGAGGCAAAATGCTCAGGATGCCTTGGTGTAGACAGCTGTCCTCCTTCATCAGCTGGCTAGGAATGCTGGGGAGACCTCGGGGATGCCTTTCTCCCTGGGCGGACACCATGTTGTGGACTAGGCACTATGCTGCATGCAACAGCCACATCCATAGTCATTATGCTCTCAGCAAGATGTTTTCCATCTCAAGAAAAATGAAATAGGAAAGCCACAGGGAATCTTGGGGTGCTATCTTCTGAGTGCAGCATTTCCCTCTATCTTGAGAGCAGGAGGACATTCAGTCTTTCAGCCAAATGGCTTGTAAGAACCCAGAGGTAGAATCACGAGGGTGTCAGGAGCCTTTGCCTCTGGGAAAGACATCATGTGGTGTGCTCAGGTTTAAACGAGTTTCTATTTTTAGGACTCAAGAAAACTCCATCTTCAGCACTATCCACTGTGGTCCTTAGAAATTCCACAGGGAAAAGAACCAACCTGGGTCACTTAAAAAATGCCCTTGAAGATGGAATATTTTGAGGCCATCTAAACATTTAGAAAATATTCCCCGAGTTCTAGTCTCCCTCCCCAAGCAGGAGGAACAGAACGACAGCATTGCCTTCCAAGGGCTGGACGCCTGAGGGGTGTAGCAGGCCCAGGGCCTCCTAAACTGCTCTAGGATCATTTAACAGCCACACTTCTTCAAACACCTGAACTGTCAAAACAAAACAAAAAAGGCTTGTGGGAAATAAATGCTATAAACTAGATTTAAAAACAGCATAAAGAAAACCTAGTTCTCAGCCTTGACTACAGCATAAGTAGCACAGTAGAAGCAAGTCAAAATTAACTGATTTAGCAAAGGTCAGTTGGGTTAACATCTGAGGGGTGGTGGAGAGCCTCCCAGAGCCATGTGCCAGAATGCTTGTGGATGTTTGCAGGGACCTCCTCTTGGCTTTGCTTTCTGCTGGGTGGGCAGAGGAAATGGGTCTTTCCCCAGTGCCGACCCTTGTGGCAACTCCACAGACTCGATGGCTCCTGTTAGCCCAGAAGCACAAGGGAAGGGGTTCAGGTTGAGAAAGCCAAAGGAGGCCTGGTGGGGCGAGCCTGTCCCTTCAAAAGGGACACAACAAAAACCTCATCAGTGGAGGGAGCCTAAATAATGTCCTTTAAAAGCAATGAAACAACGCCCTAACAGTACCAGCTTGCATTGACTGGACAATCCGCTCTCCCTGCAGGGTAACTGTGAGAGAGCAGAGTCCAATCAGAACAGGTTTTGGAAAAATTTTATTGCATTTTGCTTCCATGTGGAAGCACTGACAGAATTGAAAAGGCAGCATGTTCCACTTACTTTCCTGAAAAATTACATGGCTTGATAACTTTCTCTCTATCCAGGATCGGATTTAATAAACCTTATCCCCCACTCAAGCAAAAGCAGTAAAAGGTTTGCAGCGATCACATAAAAAAAACAACCCACGTGTGAGAGTCCACAGATGGTCAGTGTTCAGATTCCTGTGATTTCTGCATTTGATGGGTGCTCCCTATTTTCTGCATTCTCCGCTCACCCGACCCCACTGCCTTCAGGCCTCTTTCAAATCAGACAACCCAGCAAGTGCCTCCAAATGAAGAGCAATTCAGTCCCATGTTTATCTGCTGATTCCAGCAAATAGGATGGTCATCTACCAGCTTAAAAAAGTTTGGGGGCTATAATGTCACCCCTGTGTCATGGTCAGCCCCATGCCGGGACAACAGTCTCCCAGGTTAAAATACAGGTAAGACATGTACATTTATGGGTCTGGAATATCAGAAAGTGAACCCGCTTTAGAGATTTACAGAGTTTGAAAGGGCTGACTGCAGGGCTGCATGTGATGGAGACTGGCTGTTGGAGGCAGTGTTAACACTGCTTCACTGGCGTCCTGCTGGGAGAGGGAGGGACGTGAGGAGGTAAGAGAGTAAAAGGATTTAGAAGAGGAAAGCGTAGCTCACCTAGAATTGTGTAATTTTTTTCTTCTTTTGATTGTGTAAGGCATTTTGAACTGGAAGAACTTCTTTCCTTCACACTTTTTCAAATGATCAGAGGGAATATAATTGGTGATTCAGAATACAAATAAGACCTCTTTCATCTTCTCACTCCCCCAAAAGTCATCTACACACCCCAAGCCCATAAAGCACAAGGCAGGCAATTGATTTCATGAATTAGGAGGCAAACCATGTTCACATGGGGGATGAAGTCGCTGTGCCAAGGGCCCGTCTTAGGGCTCCAGCCCTGATCCTGCCCCTCTCGGGCCACAAGGGGCAGGATCCATCTTCGGACAGGTTTTAAGTTCACATGGGGCGCCCCCGTTGCCTCCTGGGCAGTGGGAGCTCACGGGCCCTCCTGGCTCTCCCACACATCCCCAGCCAGGCATCTGGACGGGTCCATCCACGCTCCAGGTTCCCGTCCCACTCAGTTAGTAGTGGTGGGTGCTGCCCGCAGAGAGTACCCTCCACGGTGGTCATGCCAGGCAGACAGCAGAGAGGAAACCAGAGGCCAGAGGAGTGATTTTAAAAAGGAAAAAAGAAGAGCAGCTTCGGTCACCAAAAAGTAAAGGATGATCTTTTAAAAATAAAACATGGGGCCATTTTTTTCTCTGCAATGCTCAGCCATTTTACTTGAGACATAAAAAAAAGTTTTAGAGTACTTGTTTTGCTTTCTCGGTTTAAATATTCATGAGAATGGATCGGACGGTAGTGCTGTGATGCGGTTTGTGTCTCTGAGTGGCAGTGCTGGTCAGGGTCCTTCAGACCACATACTGGTATGGGTCTGCCTTCCCTTGGTCTGGCGTGGCAAAGGGACTGGCCCAGCCTAGAGAAAAGGGGTGGCCAAAAACGGCTCTCATGTTCATCCATTTTGTTTTTTTAGCCCATCTTCTCTCTTCCTTTTTCAATTGTTCTATGCCCTGGAAACAAGCACAATCACACTTTCAGTCAAGCACTTCATTGCTGTGCATTTCCGGGAGGGATTCACCATTAGCTAGAGGTGAATGGAGTAAATGCTTCCTTTCCAAGCCATAAAGCTATCTACCTAATACATTTTTTTCTCTTACAAAAAGTGTTAAAGAAAAAAATCATGTTTTTGGGGGGACGTGGGAGGTGGGCTCTGCAGGAAGAGAGTGAAAAGTGAGCAAGTCGGCAGGCTCCAGGCCACTGTTCCTAGCTCTGCCGATCCGTACGTCCTGTTAAGTGAAGGACGCACCCATCATACGTGGCATGAGCCCCTACTGGTCCTGCAGTCCTACTGCGCTGTGTGTGTGGGTGCTGGGAGGCTTTGGCGAGACAAGCCTCAGGGCTGCTGGGAAGAACTACAATTGTGATCGCCAGTGGCGGTCTTTAATTCAGACAGATTCATAGAAAGTTCGAAGATACTATGACCACTTTGCAGATGGAAAAAAAGGAACAAATAAGATGCTGCTCTGGCGCTGGGAGGCCAAACAGGAGTGAGAAGGCACCACAGAGGAGGGAGGAGGAATTAGTACTGGTTAGAGGGGCCACAGGCAGACCAGTTGGCCCCAGGCACGGCAAGGGGTGTCCTCGTGCTCCCTGGGGAGAAGAGGGACCCGAGGCCACTCCCCCAGCTGCATCTCACAGGACAGACAGGGGCTGGGGAGAAAGCTGGCTCCTCCCTTCTCCTCTTCGGGCCTGAGAGGGGGCCTCTGCCCAGAGAGGCACAGGGAAGAAGCCTGGCAGGGGCCAGGCTGGAAGTCTGTCAGCCGTGGCCTCCGGTGGGGAGGGGCAGGGATGGGGCCTGGGAGGACGCAGGGCACAGGCAGGATGCCCTTAGGAATGGCCTTGATGGGAGCGCACCTGGGGGCAGGTCTGTGTGCCCTTTCCTCCTGGCTCCCCAGCGGGTGGGGCTGGGCAGTCACCTACAGGCTCCCTGCAGCTAGGACAAGCTGTCACATTTATGCCTGGATGCACAGTTGGGGCTACACTGTTGGCTATTATTTTCACAGAACTCTTTTGTAATGTTATTTCTTATGTAAGAAAATAAGTTGCTGAGATTCCCCCAATTTTCTAAATCCCCACAGACCCAAGTGATGGTGCTTGGCAGCTGGGTGGTGCTGTGCTCCTCTGCACACTGATGTCCCAGGCCACAGGGGAGGGGCCTGATCAACAGCGGTAAGGGCTCTTTCTATGGGCCGCTGGGTAAGGCTGACTGAGCAGCAGGCCCAAAGACCCCCAGACAGGACCCCTAGACACCTGTGGAGAGTTGCCACCTGAGGTGACCTTGGAAAGCCAGGAATAGTGCCTGGACGGACTTACAACCTCATGACTCTGCACTTCACACCAGAGCTAAGTGCTGCCCCTGCCTCCTAGGGCCCCTTATTTGGAGCCCAAAGCCAAAAGGTAAGAAGTACCCACATCATGGTCATGGACTGACTACTTTGAGGCTTCTGGTCACCTTAGGAAGGTCGAGAGGTGGTGGCAGTGGCATGAGGGGGGTGGACTCCCCTCCAGCCAGCAGGTTTGAAGCTCCCAGAAGGTAGGGATGGGGGCAGGGAGAAGACGATGTACTAAGACTAGAGCTGGGCCAAGCAGAGGGGACCAAGAGGCCTGGTGAGAGCTTGCTGCCCACTGCTCTGGGAGGCTCAAGGCAGGGCTCTCTCCTGACTCTACCCTCAGGACCTGGTCATGAGGTCACCTTCCCCTGGGAGGCTGACCCTGCCTGTGCTGGCTGGATTTGGGAACCCCATCATCCTGTCTCCAAACCTATGGCCCTCAGATGGGAAGGGCCCAGTGGAGTGCCCGACATAGCACAGTTTACACAATAGAACCATCATGGGAGGATGGAAGGGCTTGTGGCAAAGGGAACCCTTTACCAAGGCTGCTGGGCCCTATTCCTGGTGGGACCTGCCGTGCTGGCCCCAAGTGGGGTGGACTTGTGTGTGTGTGTGTGTGTGTGTGTGTGTGTGTGTGTGAAGACCTGGTGCCACTGCAAATGGAGGCATGTGTCTGCACACCTGGGCCCTGGTCAGTGCTGGGGCCAGCCTGCATGCAGCCCTCCCAGCAACACCTCCCTGTGGCCTCCCCCAACCCCAGGTGTGGAGGTGGTGGGCAGTCCCCCACTTACTGTCTCATCTGTGCAGATGGAGTGCACCTGGGTCCCAAACATCACTGAAGTGAAAATGAGGAAGAGCAGCCCCTCAAAGCACAGCAGGATGAGGAGGATCACCGTGGTGGGTGGTGAGAAGGAGCTGCACTCTGCAAGAGAAGGAACACGCAGCGCTCAGGGCTGCCATCCACTGCCTACTGCCACTACCCCATGTCCCGGGCTCCAATCTGCCTCCAGCCCTGCAGGATGTGGTTCTTCCCGGATGTCATGGGCTCTGGCCTCCAGGCCCTGCTAGGGACCATCCTGGCCCCCACACGGTGCACCAGCACTCCCTCCGGGCAGCCCTCCCCCATGGGCCAGGCCCTGCCGGGGCTTCTTCTCCCTGACGTGCATCACTCCTTGCTCACAGTCTCTTCTTGACCAGCATGTGATGGCTGTATTATGGAACATCAGGATAGGCAAGGGAAGTTGAAGCCGGGAGCTTGTAGACACCCAGCACTGAACGGGTGGCAGGGTAAGGAACATCTTGTGTAAATGCCTTTATCTCCTCACATTTCCGTCAGAAATTAGCAAGACACCTCTGGACACTTCCCCTTCTTGGTTCCTTGCTGGGGTTTGTTTGGGGTGGCCCAGCAGCCTGATGGGCTGGCTCTGGGTGGTCACGGGTGAGGCAGCTGCCTGCCTTGGTGGGAAGGATGAGGGCTCTGATGTCAGGCAGGCATGGTGGAGTATGGATCCTGGCACCAACTCCTGACCACAAGGTCTAAGGTGTCCCCACTTATATTCTGTTCCCGTGCTTGTGTCTCCCGTTACGTGCACTGTGGAATCACTGGTTTCGTTCTATCCTTGCTTGACATCTGCCTCTCCCATCACACCTTCAGGTCAAGGGAGGTGGGGTCTTGCTTTGTCTCCCTGCTGCACAACTAGCCTTGGAGCAGTGCCTGACAGCAAAAGAATCTGGCAAGAGGTCAGGGCTACCTGAGCTTTAGTTTTCCCTTCTGTCTGGTGGAATAATTGAGAAAAAACATGCGCACAGTTTAGACTGAGCCCAGAATGAGCACACGGGGTGCTCACTGGACAGAGGAGCATGCCCCTCCTTACCCACCTCAGGGGCCTGGAGTGGGAGCTGGAGGCAGAGCGCAGTGTGGTGGCCCATCCTCCATCCCTGTGTCGTCACAAGCATCCTTTCCCTCCTGAGCTGGCCCCAGAAACTGCAAATGGAGTTTGGGGAGGCAGGAACCAGATCTGGGGAATGTGGAACCACCACCTCACCTTTCTTCACGTATCATCTCCAAGTGCTCTCATCCTGAGGGCCATCCCCTGCCCCTGCATACACAGGGGTGAGTGATGCTGGCAGTGACCCTCACATAAGGCCAGCTCTCAGGCTTCCACTCTGGGGACTGTCCTACAGCTTCCCAACCTAGCTGCTGCAGGAACTAGATGCCTCAGGCCCCCTCCATCAGGAATCTTGACCAAAGACAGTGAAGAGCATGCAGGGCACTGGAGTCATCCGTACAGGGCCAGAAAATCCCACTTGGGTTCGAGGCTTGCATGGGAGGCCCTCTTCTTAGCCGTGTGAGCTTGGGAACCGGCTCAACCTCTGTGAGCCCCAGCTCTTGTCATTTGCAAAGTGGGGAGCTCTCTCCTACCCTGCAGGCTTGTTAGAAGGTCGAAATAAGGCACTGCTCACAAAGCCCTGTGTGCCATGCCTGCTCCTAGTGGACACTGCTAAAACAGCCAGTGGGCACTGCTAAAAACAGCCAGTTCCGCTCCAGAGGCTGCCTTCCTGCCTCACGGACAGTCTGTGTCACTGCCCACATCTGTTCACCTGATGACAGGTGGGCTGCGTTCATGATGATTCATGTCCCTGTTCGACTCTACCTCAAGTTGCCAAGGCCACATATGGAGCTGAACTGGATTCCCTGGGCCAAGCAGAGTGTGAGTACTCAGAATGTTGACCACAGAACTTGCTGGTGACCCACCCAGTTACACAGAATGGTAGGATCTACAGAAATGCACTTGCCCCAACTGATTTCTCCTTACTACCCACTGCTTGACCTATCCCTCTCTGCTCTATGCCAGAGCTGTGGTAGTTCTGATGAAAACAGGGAGACATGGTGTTATGGTGTCAATTGTGTCCTCGCCAAAATTCAGATGTTGAAGCCCCAACCCATGATGTGATGGGGCCTTTGGGGGATGAGGGTTGATGAGGCCATGAGGGTGGGGCCCATGTGATGGGATTAGTGCCCTTAGCCCTTTATAAGAAGAACACCTGAGAGCTTGCTTTCCCTCCCTGCTATGTGAAGCCACAAGGAGAAGAGAGCCTGCACCAGGAACTAAACTGGCTGGCACCTTGCCCTTGGACTTTGCAGCTTCCAGGACTGTGAGAAATAATGTTTAAGGCACCCAGTTCTTGGTATTTTGTTATGGCAGCCTGAGTGACTAAGACACATGGGTTCTCTTCCCTGGGTGAGGTCAGGCCACACAAAGGGGAGGGCAGAGCCAGGGAGAGTAGAAAGGGGCAGGTGCAAACTATGACCAGACACAGGGAAAGCCTCTAAATATCTGGCTAGGAGCTAAAGATACTGTCCTTCCCATAGCCTCACAAGTTCAGGGGAACAACAAAAGCAAGAAAATGCCCAAGAAGTAAGCATGTAAAGGGAGAGCAAAACTTCTAAAAGACGGTGAGATGACAAATGGGACCCATCAAGGGAAAAACTGGAAATACGAGGATTTTGCTCAAGATGTTTGCCTTCCAGATTGTGTGAAAGATCTAGCCCAACAAATGGTTCCTCCAGCATCTATTTTTCTTACTTCTCATTTTATATTCTTCTTTAAAAATTTATTTATTTATTTATTTCAGCATCTATTTTTTTTCCCCCTCAGGACTGATGCAATCTTCTGGTCAGAGACCCTTCCTCAAGTATTGCACATTTAAAATGCAAATTGGTGATTAAGCGGTTACAAAACAACCACAAAAAACAAACACACACACAAAAATCTCCATATTCTAGTCAGAAAGTTAAAAACGCATTTCTGCAAGACTGGAATAAACCAGCCTTGTTGTGCCTTGCTGACACCTGGGAACAAAAGTCCTCTCCCCAGCAGGGCTCCCACTCCCAGCAACGCCCCCTTGCCAAGGGCGGTGCTGTCCCTGGGTGCGCCCAGGCCAGGGGGCTGCTCCACTCACTACTGTATCTGTGGAAATGACTCTAAGGGGCTGCTTTTTTTCATGGGGAGATGTGCAGGCCTCTGCTGTCCCTTCTCTGGTCACTCCATAGGCTTGCAGGAGATCTAATAAAACGGGGTTGGTCTAGCACCAGGATGCAAACAAAGGGCCCAGCCCCGCTTGGGTCACACAAGTCCCTGAAGTACGGAGGGAAATCCTGGCACATACTCACTTGTCCAGTCTTCTTCAAAGCAGTGCAGGAAGTGGAATCCCACCATGATGAGGGCGTGCAAGGAAATGAGAGCTATGTACATCTGAAACAGGAAAGCAGTGCAGAAGCCATTGTTGTGAGAACCTTCTGATCTTGCAGGGCACTGGAGCCATCCATGCAGGGCCAGAAAATCCCACTTGGAACCGAGGCTTGAATCACAGGGCTGCTCAGACCCTCTCAGCCAGGAACACACCAGCTGAGGGCTGACCAGAAAGGAGGCCAGAGAGGCGTCCGGTAATTCCTCTATGGGTCCCCTGCCCCTGGCCCTGGGTCTGAGGAGGGCAGCCATTTATTGGGAATGTGAGGAACGAGAACAGAAACAAGTGCCCATCATGGGCCTGATGTGGACTCTGGGTAGGCTGGGCTGCCCGGGGCACTTCAGGCCTGCAGCTTCTCCTCACTTGGAAAGTCAGAGCCCGACTACCAGTGGCCCTTCCAGCCCCACACTATGTTCACGCCACCTGCCCGCAGCTGGAGGAGGGCTGGCAGTTGTCACCGAAACTGGGAGCTGAGGGCAAGCCTCTTGCTTACAGCTGATCAACCTGAATCAGTTTTCTAGACACTATGGAGTGAAAGGCTTAGAGAAAGGCACCTGTTGAGCCAAGGAGAGCTTTGGTAGAAGGGTAGAGGGCTACACAAACAGGCAGTAGGCTGTATTGCAGCAAAAAACATGGTGAGCACTGAGAATTTTCAAACCTTCATTGCTTTATGGAGGGCGGGGCAGGATTCAGAAGCTGACTTACTGTAAACAGGACGAAGTACTTCTGGTTGTTCTCGCCAACACAGTTATTGACCCAGGGACAGTGGTGGTCCATCTTCCGGATGCACCGCTTACAAACACTGGAAGAGCCCACAAGGCAGACGTTCAGGGGCGTCCTCGTGGTGGTGGGAGGCCGAGGCAAACAGAACCCACTCTCTAGCTCCACTCCTCACGAGTGGCCACCTTGGGCACCACCAGGTGTTTTGCTGGGTATGTGTGGCAAGGGGCTTGGATGGCAGGGTCAGGAACCCCAGGGCCACAGTCACTCCAAATGTGGGGAGAGTCATTCACCTCCAACGCCTCTTATCTTGTTTAACGTAACAATAGCACGGACCCTTCAAGGCTGAGAAGAGGCTGCTCTCCTGAGGTAACAATGAGCCATGAGTTTGCTTTACTGAGAGGATGGAATGAAGAAGCACTTTGAAAAACTTAACTCACTGAGATGGGATACACCTGCTGCTCCTAATTTCCCCCAAAGACCAAAAACCCGGAGGCCTGGGCTAGATGGAACTTTGGCCAGGCTGCCAGGGAGGGGTGGCTGGCTGAAGCGAGCACTAGAGGAGTTTCTGGTGGGGATGCACGCAGGGTTGCCCAGGGTGGCCGGAAAATGCCCCAAGAACCTTTCACCTGTAAGATAATATCTTCTTAGCTGAAGAGTGCAGAAAAAGCCATTTGAGCTTAAGTGTTGATGAGAAATCTCATTAATTTGCAAATTACTGACTTGTGATTGGGATCATTTTTGGACCTAGACTGTTTCAACCTATTTGATAGCTAACGCCCTCCCCGCCCCTTTTTGGACAATACAAAGTACTTATTTTGAAAAGAGAACGCAAGGCTAATGGGGGCTTGAAAGCAACTACTTCCAAAGCTTAAGTTTAGAGACAGCTGTTTGCTTTTTTTTTTTTTAAAGTTCATTAATTCCCACCAGCTTTTCTTTCCACTAGTTTCCATAACAAATGCACAGAGGGCTATGGCAGGCGGACCCTGGAGAAAGGGCTGGCATCAGAGTCCCATTAGAGAAGGGCTGTGTCACATTCACATGTGGCACTCACGGAGCTCTGGCAGCCCAAGGAAGGGCAGGGAAAGCAAGGGCATTCCTGGCTTGGAGGGGAGCTGTTCCCTCAACTCCAGGCAGGAAGCACCGGCCGCTCTAAGGACGCCACGGTGAGGCCTGCAGCCCACTTTGGGCTGCAAGGCACTCTCACACCCCAAGAAGGTGGTGTGGCCTTTTATAAATGTTGCATGAGCTTGGTGGCAAGGCAGCCCTGCGTCTGCTGAGCTGCCCTGGTCAGACCAACTAAACTCCAAGCTCCAGGTTCCCCATCGTGGGAAGCAAGTCTCGTTGTAAGGACAGGTGAGAGCAGATGCTGGGCCTGGTTCAGACGGGTGGTGCAGTCATTCTAGTCTCCACCCTCGCTGTCCTCCTCGACTCAGAGGGCCTTCCTGACCCAGGCATATCAGGAGGGGCACATCTCAGGGAACGTGAGTCCCCAGGGGGACTAGGAGGGCAGAGTAACAAAGGGAGTCATGAAAGAGACATGGAGGGAAATAAAGAGAAAGGTAGCAGCAACTCCATTAGTCTCTCCCTCTGTATGTGTGCATCACCAATTTAAAAGGTACATGTGAATACAGATAATATATATATTTTAACTGGTAACACTTGTTCCCTGCATACATTTAAAAAAGAACAGACCAGCAGACAGGAAGAGCCAGCCACTCCCTGCATGCGGTCTCAGCCACCAGGCCCACGTCCCCTCCGTGGGCCTCCCCTGGTACTCCATTTCTTGCATGTCCTCCTTGGCTTTCTTAATCGCCTCTTTGTCTGGGGACCAACTTCTGAGGGTAATCACCTCCCTGCTCCAGGCTCTGAGCAGTTTCTCTTCCATTTGCACTTATTTCTAAAAGGGGTTCCAAGTGAGTGCTCTGAGGCAGTTTGCTCAGAGCAGTGAGGGGCCGAGTGGCCTGATGCCCTCTGAAGGACATCCCAACAAGCTCTCACAGCACATCCGTTTTCTGCTCTCCTCCCAGCCTCTCTGAGAAAACCAGGTGTGAACCCTAGAAGCTGGGTTCATGGTGGCTAAGTCTCACTGGGCAGCCAAATTAGAAACTACTCACTCTTCAGGGAGCAGGGAAAAGTGAGCACAGCCCACTGAGAGCTGAAAAAGTTGGTCCAGAGTGCAGGTCTCTGAGTTTCCTTTTTACAAAGACATTAAATGCCAAGATGGCACCTTTCTGGCCAGCTGACAGAGTTAGTCAGAAGCGGGCTCCTGGGCCAGGAGCTGGTGCATGGTGGTGGGGAGGTCCGTCCACGCATGTGGCTGGAGGCAGTGATCAAAGGCTGACTCACCTACAGCTCATAAAACACCCAGCCTGGATGGCGCTAGGCCTGAGGCAGACCAAGGGCAAGGCCTGGAGGTGGGTTGCTGAGTGGCCCTGGCCCGGGGTGGTGACTGCACACACCCTACCTGGCTGTTTCACCTCAGGCACCATCTGTCATGAGGAGGAAGAAGAAATGTGGGCCTCCCACAAGCCCAGACACCCCACTGGGCAATCAGTCACTGCAGAGCCGTCCTCTTCGTAGCCCCCATGGCCCAGTGGGGACCCTGCTCCGGACCCGGCTGGGCAGCCCAGGCACCATGGCGGGGAGGGCCCCTGGAACCCTCTCTCTGCCCAGACCACTAGGAAATGCCCGTTTTCTCCGCAGCTCCTACTCACTTGCTCTGTGCTTACAGTACCCAACTGCCCCTTCCTGGCTCTGACCTCTAGCCCCACTGCCGGGTGTCCTGGGTGGGACGCGGCTGGCGGGTGAGTTCTGGGGCACTGGCATGGAGTGCCAGCGGCCGTCCTAAGCATGAGTAACAATAACTAAAGACCAAACTTCTTAAATGGAGGCATTTTTTGGTGTCCCAGCCTTTGGGCTTCCCAAGCAGGTTTTTAAATCAGTTTTGGAAGAGGGCAGGTGCTTCTACCCCCACCTTCCTCCAGATTCCCTCCCATTTCTCAGGCCCCAGAGCACTTCCTTCAGAAGCTTGGCAGAGCCCAACCAGCTCACTGGTTCCCACATACAGGGTTCCTCTGTGCTCATGCCCGTCTCTACCAAGGAGGTGCAAGTGCCCTCCCTTGGCAGTTGGCCCCAAAGGGGCTGGAGGAGGCCCTCTTGCCGTGCTGGGTGGGGGCCCGCCACGGGAACTCAGCCATGGCTGCGAGAGCCCAGGCCCCTCCCTGCAGCGGCACTCACAGGACTGTCCACGGCGGACGAGTGCGCCTGCTCTGACTGGGGGGTTCGGGGCCATGTCTGATGTGCCAGCCAGCCAGAGCCAAGCCCGGGTCCACTGGAGGGTCAGTTCAGCGAGGTCTCTGATGCTACAGATGAGGAGGGCAAGCCCAGGAAATGGGCTCCACCACAGCAGCCTGGGAGGCTCCAGGAGGGGAAGAGAAAAGACCTGGGCAAAGAGGCGCCAGTGCCCCACAGACAGGTTTCCATCTCACACCTCATTCCCTGTGGTTAAAATCAGAAGCCAAAAAGCCACCTGGGACATCCTGGCCCCAGCTCAGAGATGATGTGGGTAAGGCAACATAGGGTGGTGAAGGGAACACTGCTCCCGGGTCCTCACTTGGGGCTCTGGCAAAAAAACTTGGCTTCTCTGAACTACCCTCTGGAGAATTAGCCTTGACCACTCAGGGTTACAGGTAATGTATGTAAAATGCTTTAAAAACAATACTAGTGCTATATAAACTTTATAATCATAATCATGAGAAAGACAAAATAAGAAACTGAGCAGTCCATGATGGCTTCAGCCTGAGTATGGAGGTTTGTGGGGGGTGGGGACAGGTGTGAGGCTTTGCCAACACCGGGGGTTTCTACCTCCCTGGGCAAGAGGAACCTTTGCACAAGCCTAATACCTTGGTGGTCCCCTTTCAGCATAAACAGCTCCCTGCAAGGGCTTCCACATGCTTCCATGATTCTCAGCTCCAGGATGAAAGTAGCCTGGGTTTCCAGGGTGCCTGTCCTTGGAAGGAAGATGCATCCACATACCACTGGGCAGGAAGGGCCATGGGCAGGGAGTATCTGCGGTACTCACCAGAGCTCAGGGAATGGGGACAGTCTGAAATTCCAGACTCCTTTGGGGGGAGAGGAACCAAACGGCTGGATGCAAGCTCATGCATATATGTGTGCACCTTCACCTGAGCAGACAAGACTGACACCAAATTCCTTCAGCCAGGCTGCAGGCCTTTCAGCTCAACCAGCCATAAACCAGCTCTGTTTGGTGTCTGGGGATTTTGTTCACCCAAACTGTGGGTCCCCAGATGGGCTGGGCCACTACGAGCCATCACAAAGGAGCAGTCAGTGCACGTTTCCTGAGGCGGAAATAAGAAATGTGCAGGCACCCTCACTCGAGTTAGTCTGAATCAGCAGCTCTTGTTTTGCTCAGGCTGATCTGTTACTAGCACTCAAGGATGCCTCTCCCAGGTCATCCTGGGGAGAGTGGCGGGGAGGAGGTGGTGAGGAAAATGCCAGGCAGTGGAGGCAGCCAAGGCGGGAGGGAGAAAAGAACCACTGTGGTCACCAAAAAGTTCTTTTCTACAAAGTGTACACCTCTCTGTTCCTGTTCAGTCTGTATAAACTCATCCCCAGTGCTCACATATTCCTCTAGTAACAAACAGCTGCTACTTACTGAGTGAGGTGACTTATACAGTAATTTGTATTTAATTCTCACAGCAAGATAGGGAGGAACAACCCTTTCCATGGAGGGGAAAGCTGACACTCAGAGAGATGCAGTCAGTGCCTTGCCCAAGGTCCCACAGAGTGGCAGGGACAGTGCTGGGCTTCCAGTGCTGACCTCTGCAAACTCAACGCCCGAACCTGCTCCCCCACCCTGCGCTGCCTGAGGGAGCAGCTAAGCAAGCTCAGCCTTTCATCCAGGTGATGGAAATAGCTGGTTTTCTCAAGCTTTGGGGTGGCAGGAAAGGGCTAGACTCACACCTCCCTCTCAGGTACACGGAGCAAGCCTTGAATTAGTGTGTAACACAGGTATCAGAAGCAAGCTGACCCAGAGACAGACAATCCCATGGGCAACAGCAATTACCTGAGGCTGCTGCCCAAGGTCTTCAGCCCTCACTCTTACATGGGGGCACCTGGCCGAGGAGGCCCCTGGATCTCTCTCTCTCTCTCTCTCAGACAGAAAAATATACATATAATGGCATCATGTCACACCACACATCATTTTCAACTGTGGAGTTTTAGTGGAAAGAGCCCTGGACTTGAAGCCAGGAACAATGGCCCCCATCCAGTCTCTAGTACTCCCAGCTGGCCTCACAGTAGTCACTTAACCCCTTTAAGCCTTACTCCCTCATCTAGGGGAGTCATTCCTGCAGCAATGCCATCTCCAGGGGCAACCTGAAAAGATGAGTGATGGCGAGACAGGGTAGGCTGTGGCGCCCGAGCCACAGCAGGCACTTAGGCCCTGATGTCAGAATCCAAGCACTGGAGAGACTGCCTGCTCTCCTCTGTGAGGCAGGCAGGAAGGTCCTCGCAGAAATGCCACCTTTCAGTCGCTGGAGCTCACGAAGCCCAAAGGTTTCTGCAGCCTCAGGCTGATGAGGATGACCTCCTGGTATCAGGCGCCAATTCCTTCCTTCCTCCACAACCCCTTCCCACCCCAAACATACCAGTCTGGAAAAGGGACCATGGGACATGTTTGTATTTCTGTGATTTAATGTTTAACATTGCCTTGTAATGAAAAAGTGCAACTTTTAGCTAGACGTCTTCTTGTTGAGAAGATTCAAAATAGCAAGAAAATCTGAAAGCCAAATGGGAAAAACCACCACAGATAAGATGGGGAAACGGCTTTTTTGGTGGGATTCTACAACTGTCACAACCTCTAGGGTTTTTTCTTCAAGAAGTTTTCCTTCAAGGATAACCTCTACATTTCTCTGAAAACTGAAATAAGTAGGCCTCACCTCTTAAATGTGTCAAGCATTAGACATACACAGAATAACTTTCTAAAGCTTGTCTGATGTGCCCTTAAAGTAATAAAGCCATGAGGTAGGAAGAGCAGGAATCCCTTCGATTTTACAGGTAGGGAGACAAAGGTGCAGACAGTCAAGGGCCTGTGTAGGGCCCTACATCAGTTGTGGCAAGGCCAAGTCCTGAGACAGGTGTCCTGAGCCCAAAATGAATGCCTTTTTCAGACTAGTGAGCTCACAGAGATTGGGAGCGAGAGTCATAGTGGTCACTCTGTGCCCAGACCAGGGGACATTCGGAAGTCCTGTTGCTGATGACACCTGAGTGAGAGGCTGATACTCCATGATACTCCAGAGTGTGCATGTGCGCATGTGTTTGTGTGCGTGTGTGTGTATATGTGAGCGTGTGTGCACTGAGGGGGTGATGGGAGGTGAGGAGGCAAGCCCTAGGTGGTTGTGTGTGTACCTGCAGTGGTGTGCTCGGTCGGGCTTGATGCTGCAGCATTTGGGACACTTGTACACCACCTGCCCGGGTTTCAGCTGTAAACTCTCAATGAACTCCTTGGTGGCATTTCCTTTGGGCACTGCCCCCTGTAAGAAAGAGGAAAGGGTTAGGTTGAAAGCTCCCTCAGGTCTGACATTCCATGGTGGAGATGGTCACATGAAAGCAGCAACTACACACCCAAGGACAAGACATCTTCATCCCAACAGCATGTGCACTGTGATCAGGATTATGCCAATGCTGATGAGTTATTTATTGACAAATTTTTCCAGAGGAAAAGTAAATGACTTTTACACTGAACAATCCTTGTTCCTGATTTTTTATTTTCATTTTACTAAAACAGTTTTCACTGAGTCCATTCTTTCCTATGTAAACATTACAGGGAGGATTTGACTCACCAACTACTTTTTGGTCAACATTAATTTCTTGGTTAACAGCTGCAGCCTTTGTGAATTTTCCTTGGTGAGCATTACATCTAACAGATCAGTTTTCCCAGATAGAAATTTACAGCTCTGCATTTTATTGGGTTCTGTTTAAAATGGAATCAAGTTTTATTTTTTACCAGTACTACTGTTATAAAGGATTGATAATCTGTTTCATTCTTATCAATCTACAAGCAACTGTGAGCCACTGCCCTCAGATATCCCACTTGCTCTCTGACCAGAATCGCTTTGCTTTCCCATCCTTTGGTATACTTGTGAATACTCTGCATTGTTGTTCTGTCTACACCTTTGGTGGAAATACAACTGAGCCAAAATGCAACCAGAGGCTCTGAGGGATATGCACCTGTTGCACCTGTCCAAACAGAAGGAAGGCAGGCGGTGCCTAGGCCCAAGAAGGGTCTCAGTCACCGATCTTCACCAGTCGCCTACTCCATGCTCAGCCTGTGTTCCTGGACTCATTGCTATGGATTCAGGAATCAAACAAGGTCTCTGCTCCCAGGAGACTCCTGGTCTTTTGGAGGCTGACCACTATTCTAGAAGACAGTTATGCTGAGGGAGCACAGAGGAACAGCAGCCAGCTAGCCAGCAGAATCAAAGAAGTTTCAAGAAGTGAGGTTTAAGGGTTATCCTGAGGACTGCACAGGGCTTTGCCAGGTAGACCTGTGGGAGAAAAGGGGTTCCAACCAGAGGAGGGGCACAGGTAAAGGAAAAAAGTGAGAGAGTGGGCCTTTTGGACAATGGTAGAGAATCAGTGTGGCCGAGCCCAGGTACAAAGTGTAGCAGAGAGGCAGGCCTGGGGAGGTGGGGGGCAGCCTGAGTAGTGTTGGATGCCAGGCCTAAAGGCTGGGATGGGATTTTTGTTTAGAGGTAGCTCAGAGCCATCAGATAACATCTGTGCTTAACGATGAGAACTGAGGTACCTGTACTGTGTGGATCAGGTAAGAAGAGGGAGAGAGTAAAATCCCAGACTCATCAGAAGGTTACTGCTGATGGTCCAGCAAGGAAGAACTGAGCTGTGAGCATGAAGAAGTGGAGAGGCAATCCAGAGAGCTGAACAAAAGGTGGAAGGAACCGAGTGAATGTAGAGGTGGTGGTGAAGGGGGCAGTGAAATTGGAGGAGGCAGGCACGGCATACCTCTTCTTAGCTGCTGGTAAACAGTGGTGCCCTTGACCATTAGGGGAGCCCTGGAGAAGCCAAGTTCTGGGGAAGAACCCATTGGTTCACAATTAGAATATGTTCTCTCTGAAATGCCTAAGGGACGTCCAGGAGGAGGTACTCAGTGAGGTGGCTGGGAATATGGCTCAAGAAGAGGGAGAGGTCAGTGGCATAGCAACAAGGGCTACGAGGCTGGCTTGGAAGTCTGCTGGCCCTGCTTTAAATCTGAGTTCTACACTTGTGAGCAGTGTGCCCACTGGAAGTTTGACCTCTCCACCTCTTAATTGGTGGGCCAGAACCCATCTTATCTAACTCCCAGCATTACTGTGAGATTCAATTAGACATAAACATAGATTAGGCAGCCTAAGGAAAGGACTCCAATGGTGCCTGCCACAGAGAAAGTGCTCAGTGTGTGCTAGTGCAACAGCCTACAGTTTCGTCTCCCCCAAGTTCATGCTATAATCCCAGTCCCCAATGAGATCGTATCAGGAGGTGGGGCCTCGGGGGGTGTTGATTAGGTCACTAGGGCAGAACCCTTGTGAATGAGATAAGTGCCCTTATAAAAAGACCCCAGAGAGTTCACTCCTCCTGCCATGTGAGGACACCGTAAGATGGCCATTGGTGAACAGGACGCAGGCTCTCACCAGACACCGAATCCTCCAGTGCCTTGTTCTCAGACTTCCCAGCATCCAGAGCTAGAGAAACAAACTTCTGTTGTTTATAAGCCCCCTAGTCTGTGGCAGTTTGTTAATGCAGCCCAAATGGACTGAGACAGGTAGCCTGTGTTCTTGGTTGTGCCCTGGAGTCAATGCTGCAGCTTTAACGAAACACAGATGTCTAGACTCTAATGCAGTGCTATTATATTAAAACTGTTGGGGTTGGGGAGGGGGCAGACACCTGCATATTTAAAAAGCTCTCAGCAGGGCTGAGAACTACTGTGCTAGACCAGAAGCTCCGTGATTTCTTCTACCTCATTCAGCATCAGAGCCCTTTGCCTGGAAAAGGTCTGTCAGTTTCCAGCAAAGGGGAGAAAGCAATCAGAACACAAACGAAGGGAGCAAGGATGCCACCTGAGCGACTCTGCCAGCTGGGTGACTCCGCCAGCTGGGCCTAGCTCCCAGACAAGCACTGGGCCTACCACTGGGTCAAGGCACAGCTATGGGATGGGTCAGGCCCCTGCATCAGGTCTAGGCGACACCAGGTCCCACTCATCAGGGGGCCCCCACGAGATACCACAATCAAGGAAGTTAATGCACCATCAGAACAACAGAACCTAGGACTGTGCCCAGGTCCTGGATGGGCCCAGAGTGAGAGGCAGTGAGGCTATTAGGGTGGGCGGGGGGGTATCTCACAGCTGACAGAATACCTGGTCTCTCCAAAGGAGGGCTGATGGACTGTAACAGGCCAAGGGAGGGGTTCCAGGGCATAAGGGATGAGGACTGGGTGTCAGAACCTTTCCTATATTAGAACCCTGGGACAGGAAGAACCGCTGAAGAAAGAGAAGACACTTTACATGCTGAGACTGCAAGGGAGCTAGAGCTTTGTCTTTTGTTAAGACAATGACTCACAGGGAATAAAGATACCAGCTATGGAGACTGCAAAGATAAGTCAATTAACAGTTCTCTACTGAGCGTCTACACTGAGCATTGTGGGGAGTATGGAGAAGTGACGGGAGTCTCAAACAGCTGGTGGGAAAGACAGACACACAGACACAGTGAGGAGGCTAAGGCTGAGCATCTAGTGAAAGGCCCAGCTGCTGGTGTGCTGGTGTGGCAGGGTCTCAGGGAGACAGGAGGGCTGAGGATGGGGATCCCGGAAGGGAGGAAGCAGTTGGGCTTGAATGGCAAGAAGCATCCTAGTGGATGAAGGCAGGAGAGGGGCACCTGGGAAGGGAAACAGGCCAAGCACTGGCCAGATGTGGGCCTGCAGATGGCCTGTCCAGGAGATGACAGGTGGAGCAGAGTAGCTGGAGCAAGAGGGCATGTGCAAGGGAGTCTTCCTGGTAGCAGAGAAAAAACTCAGGACCACAGTTCAATTTGGTGTAACCAGATCAGGATAATAAGAATTCGGTTTTGTCATTATCACCTGCTATTCCAGATCATTATCAGACACATCATTAAACAGTTCAGACTTTCTAAAAGTCTGCCTCTCCAGGGTGGCTCCATTTGCATAAATCTCTTGGAAGGCTCTTTCCCATCCGGGCAATACCACATCTGCCCCATGAGCTCACTGTTCAGAGCCAGGGACCATGGGCCACCCCTGAGACTGCAGTCTGTGACCTAGGTAGGCACTTTCCAGCCTCTGCCTCAGATGTCTTTTTCTTTCTTTTCTTTTTTTAAAAGAATATGCTCTTCTAGGCATATCTCCACAGATTTCAGAACTTCCTATTAGTAGTGTACAGTAAGGAATTTTTTTCCTGTATGACTCTGGACAGATGGCAGGGAATCAGAAGGCCTGATGAGACATTTTTGTCAACTGCTGTTACACTGAGAAACACCTCCTCCCTGCCCAGTATTCCTTATATGTTCACAGGGATGTTCTGAAACTTCCACATTACTGTAGCCTGGCAGACCAAACTTACTGATTTCTTTCCTCATTTCCAAAGTAATACTTGTTCATGATTTAACAAAATACATAGATGAGAATATTAAAAGGGAAAAACCCACCCTCTGATTCTGTTATCCAAAGATAAATACTATTGACATTTTGGAGTATATTCTTCCAGTCTTTTGTCTGTGCTTGTAGTTAAGCTAAAAACATTAAAAAAAAATTAATAGAGACACAAAAATGCTCACAAGCTTCTAAAATATATATTCACTTCCATAGTGGAATCCATTTAAACTTTGGGGAGGGAGGTGCGATAAGCTACATCAACCATTCCCCTCAGTGGCTAGCCCAAACATCTAGTACCTTTCTTGACCTCTACTCAGTTCCTTTTCTCCTTCACAGAAACACTGAGGTTGCCAGGGTAAACCTCCTTATATTCTTCATCTCCCTGGACCCACAGGTGCCAGCTGCCTTGGAGGACTAGGGTCCTATCAAATCCTGGCCCTCGGGGGTCCTCGTACCGTTACCTCCGAGCTCTTCCCTCGTGCTCTTAGCAGACTCTAAGCTCTTCCCTGCCACAGCTGAACTTCCTGAAGTCGTGGCACTTGCTATCTCTGCTCACCTCTCACTTACCCTCTAGTTCTCTGCTCTCTGGCACCTATCTCTTCCATACCAGGTCACTGAGCCAAATCCAAAGGGCAGCTCTCAACTCTCATCCTCCTCGAGTCTCCTCACCAGCCACCAGTCCCTCCTCTCTGTCACTCTCTCCCATGGCGGCTCCACTCCCTCTGGGTTCTACACCAGCCCTCTTCCCTGCTCAGTCTTCCCTATCACCACCCAGTAGTGATGCTCAAATTGCCAGTCCCAACTCAGACCTCTCTTGGCACTGCATATATCTCTACCTGGTTTCTCAAAAGGCACTAAAGCCAAAGAAAACCAACCCCTGAAATTCAATGTGTTAGAACTGAACCCATTACTTTCCCCTTCTAGCCTCTCTTCTCTGGGCCATAGCACATTCATCTACCCTGTCATCTGAAGTAGAAATCCACTAGCCATCCCCTCTCTTCTAACCCTCTGGGGGCACACACCCACCTACTCCACCAAGTTAACGTGGCCCCAGACTGAGCCTCAAATCCCATGTTCTCCCCTCTATGCCACTGTCATGGCTTCAGTTCACCCCATCCTCACGTGCTCCAGCTATTAGGGAATCTCCTAGGTGTTCTCACCTCTGGTCTCTCCCTGCACCCTGCAGCCCACCTCTATCCTTTCTCTCTGCTATTTTCCAGAGTAAATGTTTTAAAATGTGAATCTTGTGAACCTTGAAAATAATCACATGATCATGTTATTCTACTTGTCTAAAAGCCTTTACAGGTTCCTTCACAGGGCCCAGAGGCTGAGCTCCCTGGGCAGTGATCATGCAGGGCCACCACAACCCAGCTCTGGACCACCAATCCAGTGTTCACTCCCTCCCTCAGCAATCCCCACCCCGTGGGCCATCTAGTTTCTCAAAGGCACCGTGCTGAGCCTACTGTTGTGTCCTGTATCAGTACCTGTCCTCCAGCCTTCCAGCACCAACTTGCTTCTTGCCCCCAAGCCAAAGCCCATTCAGGGATCTCTCCTCTGCCTATTTCCTAACAACCTGAGGCCATAGCCAAGACAGAACACATCACTTGGCCTCTGTGCTACCAGAGCTTTATATCTGTCTTGTAACACCTATCATTTACTTACACACTGATCTCTCCAGCAACACTGTCATTTCCTGGAGGACAGAGACAAAGCCTTTCAAGTTGTGGCCCACTGAACTGCTCAGGGCCTGTCATAGAACATATATTCAGAAACCCAAGCTGAATAATAATGATGATACAACAGGCATTTATTGAGTACCTGTATTTTAGGCACAGTTCCAAGTGTTTTACTGTGTTTTGCCACATAATTCTGACCTATAAGATCAGAAACTATAAAAAATAAACCTATAAGGTAGAAACTATGACATTTCTCACTTTATATAGGAAGTAACCTAAAGCAGGGAAATTAAGCAACTTCCCAAGGTCATATAGATACTTAGTGGTAGGACCAGAGTTCAGACCCAGGCAGTCCTAGTCTAGAACTATGCCTCTATCAGAAGAAAACATATAATTATCTGATATTCCAATTAAGTGACTTGAAGAGGCTTTTATTATTGCCCTGATGCCATAATACCATTCCCCTAGGATAACAAGACCTGTTTCAGTAAGGGTCTAAGATAACATGACAATTAAAAAGGACACAATGGAAAGCAGTGGAGACAGGTTCCAAGGAAACACCAGTGATGCCAAGGACTCAACATTCCCATTCATTTCAAATAACAGAGATGAAACTTGCTTCAATTGTTTAGGGGCCATGGGATCAAGGCTTGTGCACATCTGCTAGTCCAGGGAGAAATTTTCCCTCTAACAGCTCTGCCAGTAACATGGTGACCAAGCCTCAGGCTTGTGTCCCAAGGCCACCTGTCTTCTCCACAGAAAGGTAAGAGGGAGGCAATTCCCAAACTGGTAACTCTTCTCTCTCTGGAGACAGAAAGATTTTTCAGTTGGCATTTATAAGCTGCTCAGTGGCAGGTAAGAAGCTGCCTGGCACAAGGGAGAATGCAGCATCCTACTCAAATGAACCCCCAGTCAAGTTCCCTGACCTGAGCCAGGGAATGTGCCAATAACTGTGGGATAGATGAGCGAGGCCCTCCTCTGGCTGCACTCAGCACCCGGCCTGTTACCTAGTGCACTGTGGGTGGACCCAGTGCTGTTTCTCCTCTGTGCTCCCCAACACCATGCTGCCATGCTACTGGCCCAAGTAAACACTTGCTAGCTGATTCTGTACACAGTACATGCTCAGTAAGGTTGCCAAGACAGATTCCAGAAGGGAATACCAACTGCACATTGAAGTGAGCCCCAATATTTCCACGGAGGAATTTTGGCAGCTGAAACTAAAATCAGTGGCCTGCAGTGGTCTGAGATAATCATATGAAGTCTGTTTATAGCAAAGTGCTCACAGAGTGGGATTCAAAGGGAAGGAGGGGCAGTGGCAGGCAGACAGATTAATTTTCTCTACTTAGCAATGTGGTTAAATTGAATCGATTTATATTCCTCCTTTTCTCAAATCTCAAATTTGAGATAATTCACAATGAGGTTAATACATGATAGGGCCAAAGAAAGGAGGGGCAAAAATGCTGATTGTAAGGGTTTATACAATTGCTGTGATTGTGTAGTGTTTGGCTTTGAGCTTCCTGGCAGCCAGGACAAAAACAAACAAACTGTGTCTCTCAGTTTCAAGCATCTTCTGGGAAACAGACGTTGTCCCAGACCTAAATTGTAAAGGGAATTTTAAAGCTCACAGGGTGACTAAGTGAAAGGTATTTGTAACTGGAGAAGAAAAAGTAGTAAAATTGGAGGAAGGTTGAGGGATACCAAGATAAGAGTTTCTGAGCCCAGTTTGTACTCAAGAGGCTGCCTTGTCAGGGCACGTGGATCCACTATAAACCACTAAACGTCTGAAGTATTCCAGGAACACAGAAAGCTCCTTTGATTACTTCACACGACCTCAGCAGGCAAGGAGAGGGCTCCCAGAGAGCAGACACCAGTCTGATTTGTGCTCCCGTCCACGCCGCCCATGTCATTTCCAGGCCAGCAAACCTGTCAAGTATGGCTGCTGTCCCTCTGTCCCTCTGTCCCCTTCTCTGTCTTTATAGGCCTGTACCATTACCCCATTTCTCAAATGGGAGTTTCATCTCCACGGGAGCTGCTTACACATTTGGGAGTCATTTTCTTCTTCCCTTTTCTGCTCAAGCTCTGGGTGGGCCCATTTACTACTGCGCTGGACTGAATGGCTGCTAAAGGGTCCAGAAAGCTGTGGTGCTTGCAACTGTTATGATGTTACAACTGGAATAAGAATTTCAGTGCTGTAAGTGGTACAGTAACTGTTTGGGGGAGGCTATTTTTTTCTTTTTCAAAAATTAGTAATACTAAAAAACCAAAATGATACAATGTATACATTGTTTTTCTTTTTTTAATTTTTCAGTAAGGTAGGATTGATATACACTCTTATGAAGGTTTTACATGAAAAAACAATGTGGTTACTACATTTACCCATATTAACAAGTCCCCACCCCAATGTATACATTGTTATACATTGTTTATAACTTTAGGATGTAAATTTCTCTAGAAAATTATATGCAACATGAATTCTTGAGATACAAAACATTATAATCCTATTGGAAATTCCTTAGAACCCTGCAGTGACACCTTTCTAAAAAGAGACTCCCCCTGTAGTATTAATAAGGAACCCCTACTTGATCTTTTTCGTGTGAGGTCTGAACCTCCAACTCTCCCCCTTGCAAGCCCAGGGTGCTTGGGGGGATCCCACCTCTGCAGCTCCACCTCTCTCTGTTTACATACTGGGTTTTGCATAAGTTGTCACATGCTGGGAGTCAGAGAGACAGGGAAGTGCAGGAAGAGTCAGAGATGGGGGTGTCAACACGACATGCTTTGAGTCGCTCCCCTCACTAATGGTAGATATTTGACAGATGCTTCAATTTTTGGCCCAGTTTTCTTTGGGGGCCGCTAGCAAAACTGCACCTATGAGCAGCTGTCTGGCTTTTGGATACAGTCTATGGCTCTCATGCATTTGGAATTAGAAGCCCAGCAACACACTGCAGTGAAAACCATTCTTTCCCGCATCAAATTGTAAAGGGCCACACTGAGAAGGTCCCTGGAGAGGCCACACGAGGGGGTAAAGGAACATACACTTTTGAGGGCAGCAGGAAAGTGAGGGCAGAAGCCACCTTTCTTCACCACCTGAACATCCAGTTCCCTGATTCACACGCCTTCTAGAAACCAGTAACTTCCACACTCCACTCTCTGATATCCTTCACCAGCCTCAAACCTGGCTATCTACTGCCCACTTGGCATTGCTGCTTACATGGGGCATAGGCCCAGTCTGGCTAGAACCCAAGCCTTGGCTTCTCTTCCAAACTCTGTTCTTCCCAGACTCTACCATTCAACAGATGGCATCCGCAATCTCCAGCTGCTCAAGCTGAGACTCTGGAAGGCAAACTCCCTAATTCCTCTCCATTCTGTCAGCTCTTCTGAAAGGTAGTTCTCAAACTTGGCTGAACATAAGGGACACCTGAGAGCTTTAGAGTACCCCAGTACCCGGGGCCCTGCCCCAACCAATTAGAGTAGAATCTCTGGGAGTGGAGCCCAGGCATCAGTACTTTTAAAAACTCCTTAAGGGATTCGAATGTGCAGCAAGGGATAGAATTAGGGGCTTAAAATATCCTCTGAATCCAGCAGCTTCTCTCCAGCTTTACTGCTCACACCTCAGTCTGAGCCACCCCCACATCTTGTGTGGACCACTGTAATTCCCTCAGCTTGCTGCTTCTATGCTCCACCTCAGCCCCCAACACAAGCACAGTCACATCATGCCTCTCTGATGGCTTCCCACTGCATTCAGAACAAAGACCAAACATCTTGTGAGGCCTGCAAGGCCCTGCATGATCTGGCTTCTGCAGCTCTCTCCCCCTCTTTGAGCCCTTCTTGCCCCCATTCACCATACTTTGGTCACCCTGGTCACAGTCCTGTTTCTCAAACATGCCAAGCATGTGCCTACCTCTGGGCCTTTGTACCTGCTCTCTCATCTGGAGGCTCTGCTCTCAGATCCTTAGTCTGCCTGACTTGCAACTTCATGTCATTCAGGTCTCAGCTCAAATGACACCACTCAGGGAGACCTTCTCAGACCACCTTGACCTTCTCACGGGAGGGCAGATTTTGGACGAGAAACCAATGTTTCTGTTCTGGCCAAACTGTGTCTATGCTCCATGTAAGCAGTGATGCCAGAAGGGCAGTAGATAGCCAGGTTTGGGGCTGGTGAAGGGTCAGAATCAGAGAGTCATATGTGGAAGTTACTTTTGCTCCAGAAAAGTCACACCACCACATCAACCTGACCACAGTTTTATGGTCTCTAAAGCACTATCACTTTCCAAAATTACCTTGAACAATGACATCTTTATTGTCTGACCCCCTGCCCTAGGATGAGAGTTTCCGGGGGGCAAGGGTTTTGGCTTGTCTTGCTCCACTGCTCAGAAAGGAACCTCTCACATAGTAAGCACTTAATAAACATGCCATTCATTTTATTCCACCCATCAGTGCACCCCAGGGTTCCTCCTCACCGCTGCCAGAATGGTCCTTGTACAATGATGATCTGATCTCATCACTGTTTTATTTAAAATACTCAGGGGCTCTAGAATGCCCCTCATCATCCAACCCTGCCCTACTCCTCTGGCACTCCACCCACACCACCAACCCATTTTCCTCCTAAATTCCCACCATTCCAAATAACTCCTGGGGAGTTGCCTGGAGGAGCCACACTCCTGCACTCCCAGAGACACCACTCAGGGAGACCTTCTCAGACCACCTTGACCTTCTCACTGGAGAGAACAGATTTTGGAAGAGAAACCAATGTTTCTGTTCTGGCCAAACTGTGTCTATGCTCCACATAAGCAGTGATGCCAGAAGGGCAGTAGATAGCCAGGTTTGGGGCTGGTGAAGGGTCAGAATCGGAGAGTCATATGTGGAAGTTACTTTGTCTTTGTGTGTGCTACTTCCTCTGCCGGGAACGTTGTCGCTGTCTTCCTGCCCTACAGCCCTCTACCCCCCTGCCAACATACACTGCTCTGACAAGAGCCCTCCAGCCAGCAGCCATCCCTGCCCAGACTGGTTAACACCCCCTCCCTACTTCTTCTGTGGCACCCTTGGGCTTCCTTCTGCCATGGACTTCCTCACAGGCTAGGCTCATGTCTCATCCTCTAGACAGAGGGCACTTGAGGGTAGGAACAGTACCTGGGGACTTGGTAGAAACTAAATGACAAGTGAGGAAAATATCTTTTACTCCTGTATCCCCAAATAGCAAGGGCATCATAAAGAAACCTAAATAAACCCTTCATTTGCTTCCAGTATGGCCAAGTTGATGCTGCTAGAAAAACTCTTTTATGCCTTTGTGTTTTGGGGTACTTATGATCATGACCATGCACAAGTTCCCTCCACTATCCAAAAGGTTACTTTAGGCCACTCAGCTTTTATGAACAACTTATGTTAGTACATGTTTTTGCTAATCCAAAGAAATCCAAAGAGCATTTTTGCTTTAAGAAATGGTAATTGCGTCTTCGCTTTAAGCCATTTTGGCTTATGAATGGTTTCATAGAAACACTCTACTTTTGGGTAGCAGGGGAAACCTGTACTTCATTTATTTCAGGTGATAGCTGCAATGATCCTGTAGTATTGCCAATACTGGGTCTGCCAGTGTGTATGGTCTTCCCAGCACATGCAGGAGAGGAGGTGCTGTCAAGACAGGCTGCTGACATGCAATCGAGCTTGGAAAGCTGGTTTCCCTTGGGGAAGATTAACAATCCACCAGGTACACCAGCAGGACCTGGAGCCCTTTGAGAAGGCAACTGGCTCAGGACCCAGCATCCTCACTGCACTTTCCCTGGGGCTCCCAGAAGCGAAACTTGTGTGGCCAGGGCACTGCCGTTAGCAGTATTTCCCCTTTCTTAATTAAAACACTCCCATCCCACACACCAAAATTATTAGGCCATAGGAAGTCTTTATCCAGTAATGCACTATCTTGCTTTTCTCATACAAGTTAATGAACAGGAATGGAGGATTTAATATTAGGGTACATGACATTCAATAGCCGCTTACACAGCTTGGTATATTTAGCTAAGACATCAGGCAAAACACCACTGCTTTACCCACAGATCAAGTACTAAGAGGAACTTGCAACAGCCCAAAACACACTTGTCCAGCTTTTCAAGAAAAGTTGAGTCTTGACCCAAAAAAGTGAAGGCCATTTCCACTCAGGTTCCTGAATATGGCTTTAATATTCAAATCCAACTAGCTCCAGTCCTGTCTCCTCTGGGAAGCTCTTTCCTGACCTGACACCATCCCCTGGGGCTTTCTGATCTGATCATCTGGTCCCAGTCTCCATGGTCATCTCACTGGGCTTTTCTAACTAGAGGTACGTTTCCCCTAGACCAAGCCCCTCCCACCGCAGGCTCAATTAATGTACACACCAACATACCCATGGCACCATTCAACCCAGACAGACAGGCTGTGGCACAGATGGTGAACTCTCAGGGGGCCTGATCCACTCTCCCACCCCTGCCCTGGCCTTTCTGTTCTCCACAGTCCAAGGTCAGGGAAACATGCAGGCTGTGGCCATGCCAGAGCCAGAGGAGGAGAGTGTGGGCGAGTCAAAATGAGCCCAGACATACTTACGGGGTCCGTCAGCATAGCCCGGCAGTGGGAAGCCAGGGCCAAGAAGGCCAGCAGGTTGAACACAATTCCGTTGATGATGCTATATACGTAGTCCCTGGATGGAATCAGCATGACAAAGAGGACCACAAACTCTGCATAGAGGACCAGAAACCAGGTAACAATGGCACAGGCAATGCCACAGCCGTCGCGGATAAACCACATGGCTCCCACAGGACTGGGATGAGGAGGTGGGACACACTTCTCAGGCTGGAGGTATTCTGGCTTCCGCTCAATGTCTCGGAAGTGGTAGGTGGGGATAAGCATCATAAGCTATTCTGTCCATACTGGCATCTGGAAGACAGCAAAGAACCCAGAAATTTGGCATTGTCATCAAGGCAAGTTGACAAAATTACCTTTCTAAAGTGGGCCATGATTATCTATATGTGAACTTCCTGCAGAAAAGCTGCCTAAATCTTCTGTTCATTTAAAATGTGAGTTCTCTTCCCTACTCCTGAGAGTGAACTTAGCCTTTGTGAAACAGGGTCACCTTGCCCAAAGCCTTCACATGACAGATAATGAAAAGGGAGACCTCAAAGGGCAAATGCCTCGCCCAAGGTCAGCCGGAGCAGCAGCTGCACACAGAGCCCAACTCAGAGGCAGGATGAGAACCCAGGTGTCCTCGTTTCTGAGGGATCTACTGGAAAGACAGTGCCTCAACAGAAGTGTTCAAATTGTGACTTATGAGACAAAGCTGGGTGAGGGGGTGGGGGTGGAGGAACAGCACCTAGGTGTCTGGGAAACACTTCCGCAGCAACACTGCTGCCTCTGCACCATGGACAAACCCTGTCACTGATGTGGAGGCTGTATGGGGTTAACAGGGATGAGTTCCTAGGAGGAAAGTAGTGGTTACCTAGGACTAGGGTTAAGCTGCAACCATTATGACATTCTAACTTACTGCACTGCATCAGCTAACAATAAAGGCAAAGCAGTCACTAGGATAGGGCAAGCTCTTGAAACAAATCAGGCTCTTTTAACCCTGTGGCCAAAACGGCCTCTTTTCCAAGGGTGAGAGATTCTCTGAGTTCTGCTCTCCTTGTGGGTGATGGGCAAAATGCAAAGAATGCTGGATAATGAGTCCAAAGCTATTCCCCACCACGTGGTTTGGGGACTTTGTGAGCCTTTGTTTCCTCGCCTGTGAAAACACCCCAATTCCAGCCCCAGCCACCTTCTCACAGAGTTGGTGTGAGGGTGGAGGGAGTTGGAGGTGCTTGTGACGCATGTGGTAGACTGTAATGCTCTGTACATGTCTCAGACCGTGGGCATGTATTCTCTAGGAAAGACATCTATTCCCTCAGAAACGAGTGCTGAGCAATGCATCCTCCCTTTCCTCCTAACAGCTGTGGCTGCTGGAGACAGCAATGAATAACTAAGAATCAATAACTATAGTCTATCTGCTCATGGCATGTGCTGTATAGCACACACAGCAAGTATAGCTACCCCTCTTGTAATTCTGCATCTGAAATCTGTGGCCTGTGGCATCACCACACAGGTTTTTCAGTTAGAAACGGTGATGGTTCAAGTTCACCACCAGACATAGGTGCCACGGAAGAGCCTGCTGTCGCACAGTGTACAGCATAACAAGTAGCTTCTCAGTCTTCTGAGAGCTCAAGGCACTTCACAGCAGAGAAAAGCACTCCAAAGCAGCACTGGCCATGTGTGTATTTCTGAAGGGCAAGGGCAAGCTTTCAAGGTTGTGGTGGGTTATCCTACCCTTTTGCCCAATCTTCCTTCTTCCTTCATTCCCTCACCCCCAAGAGGAGCATCTGGACTGAATACAGTACAGTCATGAAAAGTAAGGACGCATCCAGAAAGTTAAGGGGCAGCACAGTACTATTACTCAAAATGATAGACACTCTAGAATCAAAAGTTACACAGACTAATGACAGAATAAGGCCAGGCCTCTGCTCCCAGGACCAGTAGAGAATTAATGGCCAAAAAGTAGTTAAATGTGTACTATGTGCCTGTCTAAGGAAACGACAACTCAACAAATACTCAAAGTGATTATCACATGTTGGATACACTGTGCTGGGAAATAAGAAGTCATGACATATATAGAATAACCATCCCACATAAAGCAATGATTTCCCATGGTCCATCGCTAAGAATTTTCTGCAGAAGACAACAGCAATCAGTGTTGCCAGTGACAACCTAGAAGCATGAAAAGATGCAGAGATACCTTCTGAAGCACCAAACAGAAGGACAGCAGGAGACTACAGACCAGAGGTGTCAGTGACCTGACCTGTGCCCAGCAAATTTTAACATTCTAAACTCTGCTCAACCAAAATCAAACAAAAAGCTGAAATCCCCATGATTCAAAAGCTGACAGAAGCTCAACATTTTGGCCACCTCCAAATGTACACACTCTTGGTTTTCCCTGCTGTCATACAGATTTGAATGTATATCTCCTATGTTCCCACAATTACTACTTAAGCTCTAAACCAACAGTTTTATGGATCACAGCCACAACCATTTATCTATATATTATCTATGTTTTTTTTTTTTTTTTGTATTATAGTGGCACAGTTGTGTAGCCGTGATGGAGACATGACGAGCAAGCCTAAAGTATTTACTCTCTGGCTCTTCACAGAAGTTTGCTGACCCCTGGTTCTAGGAAGTTTGTTACCCATAAAATAAATAGAACTCCTGCTTTCCCAGTAAAACAGTTCGATGTGACAGTGATGGTTGGTTACAATTTACACCATTCCACCCACATCTGTGGGAGCATAACCTGTCATCTGCAGTCTGAGGATCATCTCACCAAAACCATACCACTTAATGTTTGTAAGTGGTGTGGTTTTCAGAAATGGATGATCACCGAAAGTAAATTTTAGAAAATTTAGATACTTTCTGTGATTAAATTATGCTCATGGCATATTCAGGCTCCAGTTGACTGAATTCTGTTCTCTGACAATTACTCAATCTTAATTGTACATACAGCAAATGACTCAACTAAACTAGAGTTATGTTTCATATGTGTGGTTTTGTTAAGAAATAGGCCCTTCCACATAAATAAATTTCCCAGGTAACTGGGGCTTGTTCCTAGTTAAGACAGAAATTTAAAAAATAAAAGTAAAATAAAAGCAAACAAACAAACAAGATAATATAGCTGTTCCTAAGTACAAGAGCCATGCATTTCTTTGGAATGATTTGGAGTCAGTTACTAGAGTATGTTAGGTAATGACGTCCTCAGGGGGTATGGAGATGCACCTACTTGTGCTTCACACCAGCTGGCCTGCTCTATTATAATTGTAATTCCAAAATCTTCTTTGTATAGTTCCTTGCCTTCCTCCTCCATTCTTGGCTACTGTCATTTCTGTGTCTACAGTTACCAATCCTCCTAACATACCCTCTGTTTACTACTGCTAATTGGCTGTGGGCTGGAAAAGCAAATAAAACTACATCTTGTTAGATTGGTTTGTAAAAGAATGGTACTAATTTTAGGTAATAGGCCTTTAGGGAACACCTGCTATGCTCTCCCACTGTACAGTTCTAACAGGCTAGAAGCCCTGTCTTTTCATTAGCCCTCTGACTAGGAAATAGTAGCCACTTACTACATATGTTCATTACACAAATGCATGAATAAAATGCATAAGCTCTGTGATCCCAGGCCCACCTCTTGAAGGTCCTGTCTGCTCACTGTCAGGCCTATGGCCATATTCTAGATAGTAGAGGGTATACCAAGTAAGACCATGAAGTAGGCAGCCTGTGACTGTGACATTAAGTAACCAGAATGTTCCACCATTGAATAATGTGGGGCCAGAGTGTACAGAGCAGCTTTGTTTCTCCACTGCCCCTCAGTGGTGAGTGACAGCGTGTGACCTGGGAAAGTCCCCAGCCGAGGGTGCACCTGGCAGAGCCACTAGGTGTTGAACTGAAGAGCACATTCTAACCCACACTTTAGAGTTCAAAATATTCCAATCAAAACCAATCAAGGCATATAGAGAAAGTTCATAGCAAGTGTACAAAAAGCCAGTAAAAAGTTCATTGAACCTCCAGATCCTCCAAAAAGCAATGGAAGTAGCTTTCCAATAAGGATTCATTCCTTAAATTAGCCAACTGACAATCTGAGAAATATGGGGAAAAACTCAGTTTGAAACAAATTGTACACATTCCCTTCACTCTCCCCTTCATGACAACAACAGAAAAGGCAAATACAGACCTCTTTTCTTTTTCTGTTTTGAATTAGGGAAACTCCAATCCTTGGGGCTGAGGAGTGGCTCTTTGCCAATGACCCATTCCCCAAGTGTGTCCTTGCTTGTGAGGAGCTGGATGGAACTGTTTGCTCAGGCCTCTGAGGCAGTGACACAAGGACGCCGGTGAGTCCCAGAACCCTTGGTGCCACCCCTGCCAGCCAGCCTACACCCTCAGAGGAACAGCCTCCTCCAGTTCCCCTCCCCACTCCTTTCATTCCATTTCCTTGTCCTATTTGCTCTCTAAAGTCTCCTTTCTTTAACTCAATTCAACTCAAACAGACATTCATGGAGCAGTCAGTAAATGTAACAAATTGTGCTGGGGGCTCACATAGGACAGATGAGGGCAATAGTGTGCGTATTGCCTTGTTCAGATCTTGCCATTCACCTCTCCCAGCTCTCAATCTGGGAAAGCCAGTCTTATTTGCTTTATTCTACTAACCAGCAAGTCCTACTTTGTTTGGCTTTGTGGCCTGGTATCTGGCATTAGGATGTGCTCAAATTAGTATTTCTTGAGTGAATGGGTACATAAACCAGACAGACACACCCCACAATAATCCTAACACATAGATTTCAAATGAACAGCACAACAGAGAGGCAAATAGCATTCCCTGAAAACAAATAAAACCCCCAACAAAACGCAGCAGTGAGATAAATAGACTTTCGTGGCCAGGACTTCTGAAGGGGTGGGATCTGAGCAGGGCACAGAGCCAGGTGAAATGTACTGCTTAGACAAGGCAAGGGCAGTGGGTGGACCTCGCAGGGAGAGTGGCAGTGCTGGTGGGGGTGTTGGGTGTCCAGGGCTGTGTGCATGAGTGTGCAGGTGTGTGGCTCTGAGGGGGATGGATAGCAGGGCTGGGTGGGGGAAATGGTCGTGGGTAACTGGAAATGAAGCTTTAAAGATAGGGAAAAGGTTCCATTTTAGAAGGCCTGGGATTTCATGAGTTGGACTTCATCCTGGAGGTACTGTGCGCCACTTATCTGAAGAAAGATATGAGATTACATTCACGCTATGGCAAGGCCACTCTGGCAGCAACAGGCAGGACAGATGAGAGGGTGCTGAGCCCAGAGGCCAATGAGCCCGAAGAGGCACTGAAGCAACAGGCCAAAGTTCTGCATGGTGGAACTAGGTTTTCTGTTTCTCTAAGTGGCTACTGGTTTTTCAGAGAAAGATTGAGAACAATGATCATTTTGCACTTTAAATTATAGTAATTTACATTGTAGTTTTTCCATTAAGAGTTTTGAAACATTGGAAAGAGTTGGCTTTTTCATATTTTAGTAATCCATGCCCAAAGTAATCATTCCCATGTGAGGAAGGAGCGCAGGAGGTCCCGAAGGTGAAAGGGTCAAGCCCTGGAGAAGGCTCAATGCTTCCCCAGGGAAGGACTAGGAGATAAGGAAGTCTAAGAGAAAAAGATTCACAGCATCAGAGGGATTCTGGAGTTCCCTAGAGCTGGCTATCCAGATGACAAGGAAGAAGTGGTTTCAGAATGACAATCTGAGCTCTGTGGAGGGCAGCATGTGGTAAATATAAGGAAATCATGTAGTCTTTAGAGTTTCTGAAGCAAAAACCAAGATATGAGTGAAATTAGTGCTAATTTTCTAAAAAAAACAAAAGCAACGTTTCTGGTTCAGAGAATTGTCTCCAGATCCATCTATATAACTTATGTGGTTCATTATGCCTGACTGCAAGTATGCCCTTCCAATAACCCAGACAGGCACACACAAATGCATTCAGTAAGGTGCAGTCTGGGGCCCTATGAGCCCCAGGGACTGGGATGCTGTGTCAACTTTGCGGTATACCACTTATTCAACTCCCATGCTGTCTGTCCATGGCCAGGCAACTCAAAGATTTGAAAGTGGTGATGCTAAGGCCAAGCTCACAGACCCCATGCCACTGTGGCCCATCAGCAGGTTGGCCAGGGTGGATGCCTAACTAAGTGTTGACTACTAGTGATGGAAAGAACCCAGCTATAGTGCCTGCAGTTCATCATCATTTGGTGAAAGAAGGGCAAATCCTTATAAATCCATCACCTGGCCCATAAAAACTGACCCAAAGTCCATGCTTTGTGAACAAGGGTTAAAGGCATGACCATCACATAAAACATAAAAGTTCTGTATTGGGTGAATTAGGGCCCCAAAACTCAGTCCAGCAAGTGTCCCCAAAACCCCAGGTCCTCAGATTGCCAACTTCACCTGCTTTCATAGACAAGATCCTACACTAAAGTAAGGAGTAATTAAGCTATTAGGCAGGAAAATAGATATGAGCAGGGTGGAAAGATCAGTAAAGTCCCCTTGAAAGGACTCAGTTAACCAGTTAAAACTAGAAAGCCAGAAAAGACTCAAGAGTTAATGAGTTAATCAGTTAAAGCTCAAAAGGTCAGGAGCAACTTGGCATTGAATGTTTGAATATTCCCCAGATAAGGAAAAGTATCTGAGCACAGCCCATGTCTTCATTGTGTCAATTAGATCATTGTAAGATTTACTCTAGCCTGGTAATAAAGACAGGGAGATCCCACCTTAAAGCCAAAATTGCATTTTCAAAAAACCCAGGAAGTTAAGAAGAAAGATTCTTAGCATACTCCAACAAACAAGTAACTCAGCCACCTTGGAGGAAAAGCAGCCAGTCCTGATTGATACGCTCCCAAACCAGGAAGCTGTTATCCTGGGAGGGGACCAAAGCAGTGAATTTCTTGTGTTAAGCTAATTTTGCAGAATTACCTAGAGGACTGATGAGAAACTTAATGTATCATTAAAGATACTTGGGACCACTTAACAAGTCCACATCCCTAGCCCTTTGTCACATTCCTGAAAAATCCTTAAAAGGGGGAACCCCCAACTTTTCAGTGCGCCTCTCTCTCTGAGGTTGTCTGCACTTAGAGTGCATAACTTTAACTTATTCCCAACCTTTAAAATTTTCTCTCTCCAACCTTTCAGGTGCTTCTCCTCCCTGAGGTCGCCTGTACTTTTTCTCTCTTTAAGTAATTTTAAATAAAACTTTTACTCTGCTTCACTACTGTGTATCTGCCCTTCAATTCTTTGTGGCAGTGCGGACAAGAACCCGAGGAAAATAGACAATGCTCTCCCCAGCAGAGCTAGATCTAAAACCAAATCCTCAGAAATATCTCAAAGCACTTTTCTCACATCCACATATGCATTCATGCACAGCATTTAAGCAGATTTTAGGATTGTATAGATTAATGTAAAGTAGCATAACAAAGGGCAATGAACCCAACCATTAAGGCCTGTATGAAATATCTGCACAGACTGGTTTAACTCAAAATCAGGTGCAATTACTTTCCCTTGGTTTAGAGATAATGATTATTTAAATACTCAAAAAAAAAAACCCCATAAAAATAAAGATTAAACTCTCTGGGTCCCTACTAGTAGGAACTATGTAGTTAAAAGTCAATCTCAATTCCTTAGCAGATGTCAGGAATATCAGCAAGGCAGTAAAAACTTTTAAATAAAAGGTTTTTTAACTTAAATCAAAATTTGCTTCAGGTGAATATTTAACATTTTAATAAATCTAGTATAATGCTGCCTTACTGTGGGGGGGCCTGGTCTTACATCCTCTTGAACTTGCTCTGTACAATGAATTCCCACCAAATTTTTACCAGTTAAATAACTTAGTTTGCCCTTAAACAATCATTTTAAAAGGTCCACTGAACTAAGGTAGCATCTTTTCTGATATTTCTATTATAATTCTCAATAAAAATTCATCATAACCTGTATGTCAATAAACTTTTATGGTTTAAGTCATACTTATGGTATTTGCCTCCTTCAGAACTCACATTTCAGAGTGATAGACTTAAAACTATATAAGCATTCAAAACCTAGCCCTGCAACTTCAAAGGTGACTATTTATTTGGTCCATTTGGTCCATTACCTGGAAGCTTTAGAAAGGAATCTGATCAAGCAGAAAATTAATTTATCTGAGCTATAATTCTCTTAATTTATGTAAAGATCCATAAGGATTGTAAATTTTATACCCATGTTTAGATGATTCTCAGAAAAACAAAGAATGAACCATGAATCACTGATTTGAAATATTTCATAAAAAACAGAATGAGTCACAAAACTTCTTCTAAAAGGTAAGGCTGTGGTCCAAAGGAAAGGTGCCTTATCTTCTGTATCACAACCTTCCAGCCAAGGGAGATGTCCCAACAGGCAAAGCATCCTGGCCTGTTTGTCTTTACCAACAACTCTACATTGTTTCTCTCTCTACAGGAGGGTCTGTCTCCTACCTGTCTCTTGTCTGTCATACTCAACTGTCAACAAAAAACTTAAAAAAAAAAAAAGGTAAAATAGCATACCCCTAAACCAAACCTCTACATGTTAAAGTTCACAGAGGGAATCAGGAAGTGATAAGTAGGCTAAATTTGCCTTCTTCCCTCATAACCACTGCAGAACCCACTCATGCAAACGCTCAGACTCCTAACACAGGCCTACATTTCAGAAAACAAGTTTGGGATTTGGACAGCTCACAGAGGCTAACAGTTTCTCCACTTACTACAACTGACCACTATACTACAACAGACTGGTTCACCACTTCCCAACTTTCCAGATCTATTAAAAAAAATACACACCCATATACAGGATGACAATATATGCCATAAATGTTGGCAATGAACTACTGCTTGTTTGGGTAACACATTCTACTTTCCTTTTTTCATTGATGTGCTTTATCATATGCTGCAACAATGACAAAAATTAATGCAAGATCTTGTACAAGATTCACTGGTTAAAAAAAAAAAATCACTGAGTCAGAATTTTAGAGCTGGAAGAAACCTTAAAGACCATCTAATCATCGTTAGTCAAACTTCTCTGGTTTACAGATGAGGAAATCAAAGTGAATTTGCAGTGCTGTCTACAGGAATGGAGATGGGCACAAACATTAAGTAAATGCTTTTTAAAAGCTTATTTTAATTCTTACAACAGCCCAGCACAGTAGCTTTTATTACTCATTGTACAGATGGAAAGAGTGAGGCACTGAGGTGTTGGATAATTATTCCCAAGATCATACAAAGCGAGGAAGTGGTAAAGCAAAGATTCCAAACCTGCTCTGCCTGCTACCACAGACCACATTTAAAAAAAATTGTTATTAAGGTATCATTGATATACCATCTTATGAAGGTTTCACATGAGCAACATTGTGGTTACTACATTCCTTCATTGTTATCGAGCACCCCTCCCCCGCACCCCCGCCAGACCTCCTTCTGAGCCCAGCACACAGCTTGCTTGGTTTTTGCAGGAGAAGAAGAGAAATGACCAAGTTGGCAACGTGCGTCTGCTTCCTTCTCCTTCACACACATGTTATGGACCTGAGAGGTGACTTCGGTTTAGCTTTAACATCTTCATCTCTAAAATGAGTGGGAAGAATTGGATCTCTAAGCTCTGTGACTTTTTAAAAAACCCAAGAAATGGACTGTAAGCAAACTTTCCTTCCACTAACTCCTGGGAGCCTTTTGACCATTCTAGAAAAAAGAGAACAAGAGAAAAAGAGGGAGAGACAGAGAGAGAGAGAGAGAGATAAAGAGAGAGAAAGGAAGAGGATTTCTTTTTTCTAAAGCCATTTCATTTCTGGTGGCTGTCTCTTTAATAGGGCATGGCACCCACAGGCTATCTGCCCCCCTTCGGCTCTCAAGACGACAGCCTTTCAGAAAGAGACTGTAGGGACTAGCTGACCTCTTCCGAACTCAGACCCAGCCTGTTCTATAGATGGGTAAAGAAATGAAGCTCATGGAGTCAGTGGAAATTCCATAAAATGTTTAGAGAGACAACTATCTTCCTTTCTAGGTCTAATGGATGCTATCTACTAGCTGCTCATGCTGCCATATCCTGGCATTAACTACTCCTTCCAGCAAGTTACTCTTGGAACCCAGCAGGAAACTCTTTACAAAAGCAGTAATAATTACTGATCTAGCTACCCAATTTATATTTGTCAATGAGTGTGAAACTTTGATAGTGTGTAGAACCCTTGGTAATAAGGTGCACTGATCTCATCTGACTCTAAACTGTTTCCTGTCCTATCAGGGTAGGTTCCGAGGTGGGCATTTTGCCTGGCTATTGCCACAGTGTGGGGCATGTGGGATGCAGTGAGGCCCTGACTCTTACTGAATGTCTGCTACCTGCTGGGCACTGGGTTGTACTCTAGACATGTCTCATCCTATTTGAGCCTCATATCTACTCTATCTTGTAGATATAAACTCTGATTTTTACGCTCCTTTTTGAGAGGAGGCATGGAAATATCTGCATAATTTACTTCTAGGAAGCAGTGGAGACCGGATACACTGCCAAGCCTGCTCTCATTTTTTAGCCTACTTTTAACTATTCACTACAGCCATTAAATCTGCCCAATAAATAGATGACAGAAGGGTAGGGGTGCTGATGTTTCCACCAGTGACCTTGGGTTACTTACAGTTTGGTTATCTTGTCTACATATGGTTATGCAGAGATGGCAGAGTCAGATGCAGCAGTGTTCAGCCACAGGCCAGAACTTAAACATTTTGTACTGCCAGGCGCAGCCCTGGCTAAACACCAGTCAACATTTAGAAGACTGATCTTAACCTAGAAAGCAGGAAGGATGTGAAGCTTCAGTCATGAGAGTCACCCCAAAATTGAATTTCTAAAATCTGCTTCTGCTGGGGAACTCTTTCTGTGGGGCCAAGTTCCAGCATGCTACTTTTCCTGAGAGAAAGCCACCATGCTAGGCAGAGACCAGCTGGCAAGGTTTCACCTGAGGGTGCTGAAAATGGCACCTGGCCCCACACTGTGCCATGTGCAGACATGCAGCACTTTGACATCATCCAGGCAAGAGTTTGGCTTTTTTATGGACTAAAAGCAAAAGCGCTTGAGGCATCTACCTGGAAGAGCTAGGGAAGAGAAAGCAAAGGCTGGTTATTGCAACTGCAGCCTTCCAGAGAGGAGTCATTTAGCTTTCCGGTCTCTGCTGATCCCACGTATTCTAGGCACTATATGGGCACTGCAAGGGCAGAGCCTTGGGAAGAACCTGGGACTGAGAAAACAAGGCTAGAGTGTGCTCTACAAGTCCACAGCCCTTGTCTCCTAGGCAATGGCCTTTCAGGCATCTGTTAGAGGGCTTTGGGGATAGGTGGGAGGCCAGAGCTAAACATTCTCTTCCGAGAATGAAGACTGGGCTTGGAGCCAGAGGCCATAACTCTACTCTCAGTCCTCCCAGTCACTAATGTCATGATTTCAGGCAAGATAGTCACCATCCCTGGGCCTCAGTAACCTCGTCTGTAAAACAAGAGGGAATAGTGGGCTGATTGCAAAGATCCCTTGCAGGACCGAGATTCTGATTTCTCTTTTCTCAGGAACAAATTCAGTATTTTCTTTGTTACTTTTTGGATTTTATATTTGTACCAAAAGCACCCTCTATCTTCCTTTCCCATTCTTTATTAATATTCAAAAAGAAATCCACCAATAACTGTTAGAAAGTTTCAAGAGCATGTTCGTTTTTTCCAGTTAAGTATGGCATGTAATTACCATTTCCTTTTGTTTACTCAATTTTTTTCAGAGTAGAGAAGGTACTTTTAAAGTATATCAAATATTACACAGCAGTAAAAGAGAAAAGTCTTAAAATCCAAAGTTAAATATGACCATTTTCCTATGTTTGAATATTTGAACATCCATGATTGATTCTGAACTTTACAATCTGGTAAGATAATACATTTTAAGGTAAAATGAGGCTTGCCAGTTAGAGAGGTTAACTGACTTACTCAAAGTCACAAAAGATCTGAGGTCAAGCCCAGATCACCCGAACAGATGTCCAATCATCCTTCCATAATAGATCTTTATCTTCCTAACCAACCTGCCTTTCTAGATTCTCTGCTACTATTCGTGGTTTAGAAATGTGTACTTTGTACATGGCTAAGTCAAAACTTACTGCCACAGAACCGTGGCCAGAACTGTACTTGACCTACTAGGCTCATTTTTCCTGAAGTGGGAAATGAATTCCACCAAAGGCATTCCATCCCTACTTCCTGAGAGGAGATACTCATGAGTCAGAGCGCCTAGGAAACCCAGAGTTCAACCCCCAGGTGTCTACACACCAGGAAGGTTACAGTTAGGAGGAGACTATGAAAAGATGGAGTTTTCTTGGCATTTCCTGGCTGATGACTGAATTAGGTGAGACATGGACCTGTAGCCTTCTTCACAGCTAAGAGCCAGGAATAACCTGGTCATTTGTCTCTGGAAATCTGCTTCTGAAGTGGAAAGAAAATGATCAACAAATGCAAAACTAGGAAGAAACTAGAGGCAGCATGGCATTAGCCTTCTTGCTCCTGGCAGGTCAGTATGCAGCCATCATGCTTCTATTTCTACTTCAGGTTCTGTTACTTTCTATGGTTTCAGAGTCTGTATGTCTGTTTAAATATTTCTAGACTTGCTAATCAGAGTACAGGGCCCCCCTCTTCTCACATACCCTAAGGAAAGGCATACAGAGGTACCTGTTGCCCACCCACAGCGAAATGCCTGTGGAGACTCTCCCTCTCAGTGAGAATAAACCTTACCCATGTACTCCTATCAAGCTTTCTATTACTGCAGTCACACATTATAATTCCTAGAACAGCCAGCCACAGATCTGCTGGCTAGACTGACAGGTCATTTGTATCAAGTATGCTTTAAGACAAGGCAAAGGCAGGACAGATGTGAAGCATTTAAAGGAGACAGATCTACGGGGGAAGCAGTGTCTCACTTTTGCTTTTCTGGGATGCTGGACTAATTGTGAAAATGCAAAGGTAAAGGCAATCTCTGTTTAAGACTGGGAAGAAGGCGTTCTAAGAGGTCTCTGCAACTTCAGCACCACAGACTCAGCACTGCCCCAAGCTCTTCTGTAACAGGCTCTTATTGCTTTAATTAACCAAGGTGAAGTGGAACAGATTTACTGTGTTATTTTTGCCTGCCAGTGGCCAGCAACAGCTCTTTACCTCTTGCCCTTTATGCCTGGCCTGTACAATTAGTGCCTTATTATAGGCTGGCATCTCGTCTCAACACCACCTGTCTCAATAGAGACTTTATTTCATTGTCTTGTTCATGGGTTAGTTCAAGTGTCTGGGCTCCCCTGCTATCGTAAGTCCTAAACTCCTTTCAGGCAGGGGTGCTTTCAGTTCCTTATCCTTGCAGGCTCACAAGAACAACTGGGACTCAGAGGCAGGTGAACAAACACTTCCTGACTGAAGAGCTTCTGCATGTCTACTGGGAGTAAGACACATGGTCAGAATCCAGGTCTCCAGGCCTATCTCACCCAACCTACCCGATCCATTGGGTTTCTCTGCTATTGCAGGCTCTCCTCAGCTACTCAGAGTTAAGCTCTACTCGGCCCATAGATATATAACCTTTTCTCTTATCTAAAAGGTTTGGCTGAAACAGACAGCTTCCCCTCAGCACCACATTCTATGTTCCTCTAGAAATAGGAGTCAAGGGATATGAATTTATGCATGAACAGACTCCTTGTTTTGGGGATGAAACCACAGCTCATAGGGCAGTTACCAGTTCTACAACAAACATATGCCCCCTTCACCAAATACTCTGGTGAATGGAATGAAAACTGGGGGGTACTGTACAAGGGGATGGTTAGGAGTTTACACTTATGGGAGCTAGACTGTGTGGTCTCAAATCATGGCTCTGCCACTTATTAGTTATGTAACCTTGGTCAAGACAATTAATTCTCTGCACCTCAGTTTCCCAATCTGTAAAATAGGGATAATTGTACCAGCCTCATAGGTTATTGTGGGGACTGAATCAGTTAATCTTTGTAAAGTGTGTTAGAAAAAGCTTGGAACATAATAAGCATTATATCAGTTTGTATTAAATAAAACCAATAGACCTACAGAACAGCATGCCCCCAAAAGAATCTGACAAGAAAAACCAAGCTGGTTTAGCAAAATAATGTGGCATCCTTTGCTTCTTGATTTTCTGGCTAACATATATTCTTTGGATTGCTTTAATAAATTAAAAAAAAAGAGCTCTAAATTTATGGGTTTTAAAATGCCTAATGCATCAACACAACAAATGTGATAAAAATGCTCTGGCAGCATTGGAGCAGAATGATTAGTGAAGGTGTAATTATTTTAGAAGAGAATTTAAAATGAAGATTCTACTGTTTACACTTTGCATATGTACTTAGCCTGACATGTCAGCCATCATTCCTGATATTATTTAGCAAATACTGCCAATGCTTCTGCAGCAAGGAACTTTTAGTCAACTATCAGGGCAGCAGTTCAAATATGTGTTTTATATTTTTAAGGACATACTGAGATATTTTTATATAAAGATGATTCAATGGTATCCAAACTCAGACCTAACTTTCTGTCTTTTCTGATTTGTCCACCTGCTGCCAGTTTTTAAATCCTCAATTCTCTTAAGTATCCTAGCTACTAAAATTCCATGTGCAAGGTCTACTTTCTTAGCAATCGATCTTTAGCACAAAATACCATTTGCAACATCAGCAGTCCCTTGTTATTGCAGCATAGAGTTCCTCACATAGAATTCAGGCATCCAACCACACACAAAGGTGTTTATGCCACAACAGGCGGGGCACCGTGCTTTCATTAGCGAGGAAACCCTCTGGCCTCACCTCTCTCTTTCCCTGGAGGGTAAAGTCCAACCTTGCAAGATGTCTTCCCTGTAGGTGCATCTGCCGAGAACTACGAAGAGACATAAGAAAATACCGCTGTCCACTTTACTAAGGAATGATCACCTTCTGGGGACTCAGCAGTTTAGTGTTTAAGGATGTGGGCAGGTACTTCTTATCTGTACTCTCCTCTAACCCACCTCCCTATCCCAGTGTACCTATTACTGCCACCATTATAACTCTTAATCACCTTGTTCTGTGGTTATGTTGGCCTGGGAGCTTTCCCCTCTGCCTGGGGAGCTTCTCTAGCCAGAGGGGTGTTTTACTTCGTGTTCCAAAGGTAACACAAAGCCCATACACAGTAAGCTCCTGATAGTTATCTGTGAAAGGGTACTGAAGCTGCTTGCTACCAGAGAAACACCATTCTTTGGATGATCAGGCTGTCATGGGTTACTTTCACTTTTGAGGAAAGGGAGGTTCCTCAAAAATGGGACATTTGGAAAGTCATCAGACTCCGCTTTTCACTTCAGTCACTTTGGGTTAACGCTACCCCATTTATCCACATGGCCCCTTTAAAATTTGTACCTTACGCTGTCTGCCCCTCCTTAATGGGCTCCTTCAGTGACCCGCATATTCACCTTGTAGGTATCCTTTCTGGATATCCAAGGCCTGCACTCCTACTCAATCCACGCCGAGGCTGGCCCTTTTTTGGGCAGCTGTCCACAGCTCCCAGTGGTCACTCCATCAAGCCGGGGATTCCACCCGCTGCTGGGAAGCGCTGGGGATACCGGGGCACCGCGCCCCTCATCAATGCCAGTCACTAAGACTCTCCCGCTACTCTCTTTGGAACAATGCTCGGGCGACTACCCGGGGCAAGAAATCCTGAAAGGTCCTGGATCAGCGTTTGGTCAGCTCCTGGGAGAGGCGGGGGGCGATCCCTGGGGGGAGTGAGGACGCCTCACGACTAGTGGGCACTCACTCCTGGCCCGACCCTTCCCACGGAGAAAGACCTAACAGAGCTTCATCTCATCGACTATATTCTTCAACAATCCTAGGGACCACAGAAATGCTGGACGGAGGGTCGGAGGAGGTGTACCGGGGAAGAACGAGGACACAAGCCCCCGGGCCAGTCACGACGTCTGCCTCTCCTGACTCTGGGTAGGTCTCTTTTGGTCTACTCTGGGCTTCAACTCCAGCTCTGAGCAAACTGCACCGCGCGCCCTTCCCACTGCAAGTCCTGCGACTCTGGCCCGGGCCCTCGCCTTTCGCACTTTAGCTTTTTCTCTAACCACAGTTCCACCTCCCAACTGACCGTGAAGCCGGAGGCAGTTCCCCAGTTCCAGGCCCCCGGTGGGGCTCCCGCTGCCGCCGCCGTCGCCTCCCCCTGTAGCCCCCGATCCGGGACCCGGTCTCGAGCTGCAGTGATGGTTCCCCTGCACGAGGCGCCGCGGCTTCGGGATTCGTCCTGACACGGGGAGGCGCGCAGGAGAAGCCCATTGAGATACCAGCGGCGGCGGCGGCGGCGGTGGCGTCAGCGACTGCAAGAGAGGTCGCCGCGCAGAATGATGACGGACAAGCGCAGGGGGAGGGGAGCGGTCGGCGCGAGGAGGCGCGGGGGAATGACGAGCGGCGCGCCGGGCGGCTTGGCAGCATGGCGTCCGTTGCCTTGAGCGAGGCCGAGAAGGTGTATATAGTGCACGGCATTCAGGTAGCTACTGCAGCGGCGTGGGCCCCAGCTCCAGGGTCCTCTGGCAGGCCCCCGTGAGGAGGCGGCCGCTCTGCGGCAGGCTGGGCTGGCCTTGTCATTAAATAGCTCTGCGGCCGGCATTTGCGGCCCGAAGCTCGCAAGGCGACGTGTTTAGGACCGGGCGGTGAGCGTCCTTTTAGGGCGGTATGCGTACTTGCAGCCTGCTGCTGGGTCTATAGTGTCCGAGAGCCGGCGGGAAGCGGCGGGCAGCCCCTGAGTCCTTTGCTTAGCGAGGGAGAACCGCTCCCAGGGCCATCTCTCTTCAGCCTTCGACTATCGCTTCTCTAGGCTGAGCCTCACTTTTCTGGGAAATGCGGTCGGGGTTGGGCTTGTGGCCCACTTTTCTTCAAGTAGTGGTTGGGAGGCACAGGGAGGCGAGGCACTGGGAGAGAAGTCACGAAGCTGAAAGCCCTTTGAAAATATAAATCATCTTACAAATAAACGGGGAAGGATGTTTAAAAAATGGCTTCACGGTCGGTAGCATAATTGTTGCTGTTTCTTATTTTGCCAATGAACTAAGATCCCTATAGGCAGCTGTGACTATAGAAAGATCTGTGCGCAGTCGTCAGTCCCTGGTATTGACCACTCCAGGAGGATAGTTGGAGAATGTTGGGCCTGGTAATTAGCTACCAAGAAAAGCCAACCTCTCCAGGTTAGACAGGTCTTCTCAAACGTCTGGCCATAGCCTAGCCAGGATCCTGTTCTTGCACGTATAGATATAATCATTTTGTGTTTTACTTTTCATCTTTGGTCCATTATGGTCAAATTCAGCTTCTGGAACTCCCTTTCCATCAGTTCCGTATTCTTTTGTTATTTAAAAGATGAATAAAATAAAGGCATGAATATAAGGTAGAGGAAGCATGGAGCCACACGGGTGGGCTGGGGTGATTATGGAAGACCAGGTTGCAGAGGTGGCAATCCTATGGGTCTCAGAGCCTCAGTCACCCCTTCATTGTGGATCTTGGAAGGTAATCATCTGTTGACTTGGTAGGTACTCAGGTAACATTGAGTAAGGACTTTAAAGGGAGATAAATTCGGCAGTATTTTCTTTTCAAATTTAAAAAATTTTAAGTTTTAAAGTTCTCTCTCACCAGTTCCATGGGTATGTTATGGCCACAATTGTTGGTAAGTGCTCTTCTCTGTTTATCCCAGAGCTCTACAGAGTAACTGACTAAACTCTTCATAAGGACTATTAATGTTGGCCATAAATTTGCTGTATTTATGGAGAAGGGAAACAGAATTCAGTATTTATGGAGGAGCAAAAGGGAATTTACACTATCTGAATAAAGGTCAAATGCAGCTAAATGAGCCTATCACAGGATCTCCACTGCCTCGATTCTAAAATTGCCCAAACTTTTGTTTCATTGGTCTTTGAATGTGAGCAGTGTACTTTGAGCAATGTCTGGTTGGAGTCCTGTTCTTTTCCTACACAGACCTAATCATTTTTTGTTTTATTTTCGCCTTTGGTCTGGTATGGTCAGTTTTGGCTTTTGGCATCCCTTTTCTTTCAGCCTTTGATTCTTTTATTAGTTCAGGGGCATTTCGTCTTGGTTTGGTGGTAGTTAGAAGCAGTTGAAATTAACCTCATGATGTGTTTAGGATTCAGTTGCTGTAATGGTGGCCAATAAACTAGCTCAAGCAAAAAAAATGTACACATTAGAAGACTACAAGTGTTCCTGCAGGGATCCAAGGGCATCTTCAGGCTCTCCTTGCTCATCTCTGCTGCTGCTTATGCGTTTGCTTTTTTCTTATTTTTCTTCAGGTTGGCTTTCTGTGTTTCAGGCCATGTGGTAGAAGGAATGCGGTTACCTCCCAGCTCCTGGGGTTGCAGTTCCTCTGTATAAGAAATCAGCCTTCCACTTCTGTTCTGAACTCATGTTCCTGGGAGGAAAAATTATTTGGTTGAGCTTGGGTTGGGGGAAAGGATGGAGAGAATCATTAGGTTCAAACATGGCTACTGGGGGATGAGACACAGTTGAGAGAGAAAGCAATCTGTAAAAAAGGAGGATGAATCATTTTCAATCCTGGCAGAAAGTGGAATCCAATTCAGATAATTCAGGAGACTTTTATGATGGGATTCTTTCTAGCAGTATGGGTGGGTTTCAGGAAACCAGCAAGAGACATTGAGTAGCTCAAAGACTAACAACCACAGTGAGTAGCTTAAGGGGCCAAGGAAGGAAATAGCATTACCAGATGCCAGTGATAGCTGGAGCCATGGAGGAAGAGTTGCCCAACAGAGATTGTAGGCTTGGGTAGATACAGGCATTGTGAGAAATGTGGCCCTAGGTTGCGGGCGGCGGGGAGGGGGCAAGAGGAGCAGTCCCTGATCTTCTGGACCTCCTATTGGCCAAAGCCAACCAGAAGCCAGCAAAAGGAATCCAGGTGATGTGGTTTGAAGGGAATCAGCCAGTGCACAGATTAGGGAATGGGTTTAAGAGAGTGGCATGGTAAATGGAAAGGTTGATAAATCAATATTTGAATATATGATTGATTAGTTTCTGTTAAGTCCCCTCTCAGCCTTTGAAAAAGGCTGAGATGTCCCCACTTTTGTTAGGTACATATTATATCATAATTTTTATCTTTCTGAATCTTTATAATAGTCCTGAAGGTAAATATTACTATCTATAGATGGGGAGCTGAGCTCTGACGTGTTAAGTCCCTTGTTCAAAGTCACACAGAAAGTGCAGGGAGCTGGGATATCAGTCCAGACCTTTCTGACAGCAAAGCCCATTCTCAGCTCTTTTGCCACTTTCCCACTGCAGTGAAAGTCATTGTCTTGCATTCCGTAAATAGGGATCCAAAGGTCAAGGCCAAAGGGAATCCCCACTTCTACTTCTCCTTCTTTCTCCTTTTCTTCTGAAAGCATGTGGGAAACAGGAAAGAGTTGGAGTTCTGACCCTCCCATTTTTCTAGAACTTAAACGTCATATGACACATATTACTGTGTTATCATTTTGGTATTTCTCCCACATTAATTAGAATTTCCTTTAGAACCCTATCTTGCAAATCTTTGTTGAGCTTTTGTTTTACTAACTTGTATCTCAAACTGTTCTTTTCTCTGTTTAAAATATTCAGAAACTTGGAGGCAGATTTCAGAATTTCCAGAATTTAGGATTTATCCTCCTTTTGGGTTTGTTTCATCCTTGAGAATACATTGCTAACCTCTGGCTTAGCCCAGTGATTCTGAAGCTTGGAAGTGTCTTTTATTCACACACAAAGTACAGATTTAGGCTTTGCCTGGACCTTCTGAGCCAGAATATCTGGGGCTGGAGCCTGGGAGTAAAAGTTTTTATAAAGTGTTGGGAGATTTTGATGCAGCCACCAGACACTGGTCCATGGGCAAACTTCTGGCCCAGTCTAAAGTCTGCTGTAGAAATCTCTGCTCCCTCCTGCCTGAGGACACATGGTCTCCCATCTCTGTGTGAGGACGTGGAGTCAGACTGAGCAGAGTTCCTTTCCTAGCTCCACCATTCACAGAAAGAGTGATTTTACCTGAGTAAAATGAGACTACACCCCTCTCTGGGCAGAATGAGATTGTGAGGAATGTTGAGAGACTATCACGTACCAACATTAGCCCACCTGGCAGAGATGTTGCCTCCCATTCAGGTTTGTTTTTGCCATCAGAAGTGTCCTAAACCATCCACACTATATCCCCAACCTTCATAGTGACCTCATTCCAGGGTTCATCCTGTGACCATTGAGACTTAAGCTCTTTTGATTTGGAGGACTTCAGCTTGTTATCTCAAGAAAAAGGGGATTTGTGTCAAGGGCTGGAAAATCCGTAGGCAGTTCTGGGGCCCCACCATGGTCTTTGTGACTGCCTGCCTGTCTTTATGTCTGTGGTGACACCTCCACTTCTCTCTACTGAAGTGTGTCCCTTCTCTGAAGCTGATGGCTGTCCCGCCTCCCTTCACCTTGGTAAAACTGTTCTCCTACCTCTACTACTGTGGCCTCTCCAGCTCCCTCCTCTCCATGACCTGTTAGCTCCTCTTTAATTCCCTTCCTCTCTCATGTATTTCCCAGGTCAGAGATAAGATTCTAAGGAGAGAATCAGTTTCATGCCAAAAAGAGCTGGTTGCTCTCTGGGTTGTATGCCTTTGGGTCAGGCACCTAATGCTGGTCCTGGCTGTGGGAGCTGCATGGCAACTCTGTTGGGTGACCTCAACAGAGCTCGAGGTTTGATAGGCTTTCCAGAATTCTGCCTGTTGGGTGCTGTGGCCATGGCTTAGACATTAACCTGGCCGTCATAGTTTTAGACCAGGCCATAGCAGTTGATTAGCTCCACCAAGAGGTATTCCTCTTGGGGTCTTGTCAAAGCCATTTCATTGAGTTTTGCTTGGCAGTTGAGGGGAGGTGTACCTCAGCTGATGGTTTCAGCTTCTTTTCTTTGGATCTAGCTTTAATCATAAGCATTGTTGGGGGAGCAACTCAGAAAAAGGAGAAGAGGTCCAGGCCTGGTCTTCAGGTGTGAGACTGAGCTGTCAGTACTCAGCTGCTCGAACCAGCCATGCAGAACTGGAACCAGCCCCCAGGACTTCTGATTCTGAGCCTTGTGCCCTTTCCATTTACAGACCCATGGCACAAAAAGCCTGTGCCCAGGCACTTTACAAGGTGAATGGGATCACATCCTTTCAAAGGAATGCAGATCTGCTCCCAGACTTGGAAAGTAAAGGAGGATCACCATCTGGTTTTCCTGTTGTGTCTTGGGCCTGCAAAGCTGGATCAGAAGTGGTTCTATCCAGGGAGAGGCATTCTGGTCTGGGTTCTCCTCTAGCAAGCTCTGAGGTGTTGGACAAGTCAAAGCAAGGTAATGGAGGTCAGCGTCATCTCAGAGGGCTGCTTTGAGTCTGAATCCTCCCAAGTGTGTTGCATCAGCAGAGCTGACTTGTTAGCTTCTATTAAGGAAGCATAGGACCAAGTTTCCTGGGTGTGAGGAAAGCGCCATGGATTGAGTCCTGTGTCCTTCCACTGTGTCACAGACAGAAGAGTGAAGCTTGACACATCAATGTCAGTAACTGTATCCTCTGTCCAGTGTTGTTTCTGAGGACTCTGAGCTAATACCTGCCCCAGACACCAGAGAAGGGAACGCTGAGGGGGTTGCTTGTGCTCCACTGTGCCAAGGGTTCCTCTTACATGATTATGGCTTTTGGATTCTCTTATGACTCCGTAAGGTTGGGGTTATTCCCACTTGCTAGACAAAGAGACTTAGAGCTGTTGGGGAGCTAACTTGCTCAGGTCACAAAGTTGGTCTGTGATGGCAGAAATTTAAGTTAGGTTGGAGGTGCTTTTACCACACCACACCCAAACAGCAGGGTTGTTTTGATCACATACGTTAACAGCTTGCAATGTCCAGGAGCCATCCCTGCATCCAGAAACCCTGTATGTAGAAAGGTGCTTCAGTCGCTCTGCTGAGAAAGACAGGGCTCCACTCCACAGTGTTGTCCATCACCTGCTGACATCTCTATTGATTTTTTAAAGGGAGCTTTCACTTCAGGGCAGCCCCTATTTAAGTGTTCACACATGGATTACTTCCTTTGCTCCTGAGTACTACAGATGAATAAAAATGTGGTAGGGCTCTGAGCCAGGCCAAGCACGTTTTGGTGATTTCCTAAGCCTTTTATGAGGAAAACAATTTTAAAAAGTCCTGGGCGTAGTGATTCATGAACTAGTTCATTTGGTTTTTTGGTTTGTCTTTCTCATATTCTTTTGGGTGCTTTTTCTGTGAAAAAAAAAAGAATAAGCAGCCTTGGAAAGGAAAATTTATAGCTTTTTGTTTATTTCTTACTTGTCACCTGAGACTTTCCCACTGGGCTTTCTGCAGCGGGCAGAGACTGATTTAAAGGCTGGAAGGGCAAGATCTAGTGAGGTCCTGTTTTCTGACACCCTCCTGCCCTGCCTGGAACAAGTGCGTTGTCATTGCAGAGGTTGTGACTAGATCTTCCCAGAGTGAGTGGTATGTTGAAGCAGTAGTTCTCAGAGTCATTATCATTATTGTCAGGATCAAGTGGGAGAGCCCGCCAGTTCATCTGTCAAGGGAGGATAGTGCTGACTCCTGCTGCGCAGTGAAGAGACCCTTCAGAACACAGGGGTCTGTGTAGAATTGTGTGAAGCGTTCTGGCTTGTAATTCAAGTGCTACTTACTGGCTGTGTGACCTTGGTTGGGCCAGCCATTTACCATTTTTCAACCTGTTTCCCATTTTTAAAATAGGGTGAAAAATAGGTGTCTTGCAGAGCTATTGTGAGGATTAAATAAGTTCACTATGTAGCGTTCCTAGCATATCTGGGATTTAGTAAGTGTACATTACACAGTAGCTACTGTAGTTTTTGCAAATAATTGTGGCTATTTTAAATGATAGATCTGTAGAATTAGAGAAGTACCTTTGAGGCCATCTATTTCAATCACCATCTTTACAAATGTGGAAACTAGTCTAGACAGAGAAGGGACTTGTCCTAGGTCAAGCAGCTAGTTAATGGCAACACCATACCTGGAACCCCTGATTAATGCTCACACTTGTACCATACTTGCAGCCCATGAAGGATTCCTTGTAAATGGTGTCTTAGGGCCTGGTTTTCACTTTACTTGTAGGGCACATCTGGGGGTGGGAAAAACATGGGGGTCAGAGATTGACCTAAGAAGCCTTCATGTTCTGTGGGTGGAGTTGTGAAGAGACACGGTTTCATAGTTTTGGGGTCCTCAAGTGAGGAGGAATCACTTTATGGAGTTCTAACCAGGAGGCACATTCTCCTAGACTGGAAATTCTGTTGCTTTTCAAGTACAGGTCTCCCCAGACTGGAGGGAGGGATTGCCTCCTGGGAGGGAATGGGCTGTGAGTGGATGCACCTGCAAAGGGACTTCAGCCTGATTGGTGGTGGTAGATTTTCTGTGTATAAACAGGAGTTGAGAGAGTGAAAGAGCTGAGCCCAGCACAACATATGGTAATAGTTAGTACTGTGTGCAGGGAGGATGCACTGTTTTGCTTTTTTGTATTTTAATTTCTCAAAAAAGTCAATGACACATGCACTTAGCCAGGGCAAAGTTAGTGACAATTATATACTTCAGAAATGTTTTTTAGTGTTTTTGAGGTGCATTAACCCTTCTGAGAATCTGATGAAGCTAATGATTCTTTTTCTGGAAAAAAAGTGCTTTCAAAACATGGTTACAAAGAATGAGAAAGATCTCTATGGATTGATTTCCTGTATATGTATTGTTAAGTGTTTAAGAAAAAAAGCAACAAAGTGTACAAGAGTATCTTAGAATGCTACCCTTTCTGTAAGAAAGAAGAGGACATAAAATACATTCATGTATCTGTTCATTTGTACAAAGGAAATACTGGAACTAATGAGATAGGTTACCTGCCAGGGGTGGGTTGGAAAGGGCTAGAAAGACATGGGGCATGAAAATAGGGTTGAGGGGAGAGTGACATTTCTCTGAGCACACCTTTTCTTGTTGCTTTGATTCCTAAAGCCACGGCAGTAGTCCACATACCCAAAAAATGAGTACGTGATGAGAAGGAGCCAGGATGTGGGGGACCCAGACTGGAACACAGCTACAAGTATGAGTGACAGAGCCTCCCTGAAACGTGGAGACAGTATTTTGAGAGACAAAAGGAACCCTACACAAATACTGTACCCTCTTAGTAAACTTGTTTCTCACAGAGGTATGGGTTAGCAATTCTGAAACTACCTTTTGTGTATACTAAGCTTTAACAAATATGTAAATATATTGTGGATAATGAGTCTGGTTTCTCCCTGTCTGGCTGTGGGAAAGTTGGGGTTCCTATGGCCAGGATCCTCACTGAACTTAAACCACCTGATAATGTAACTGGCCCGTTCCTAGGCTACCGCTTCCACACCTTTAGGCAATAAGCTATTACTGAGCTATATAGAGAGCTTGGCCCAGAACTCTGAGTGGAGGCAGAGACACTAGTGCTCAACCTACTGCCGAAGAACAAGCCGGGTAATAAACCCTTTCACCCCAAATAACGTTTTGCTGTCAATTTCTTTGGTCACATTGAATCCATAACAAACTTGCTGGGGGCTGAAACCCATTGCCAAGACAGTGGGAAAGAAGTTACAAGTAAGGCAAGGAGTGAAGTTAGAACCAACTATCAGTGTGAACACATGGCTGATGGATACAGAAATAAATACAAGGGTGTGAGTTAGTATACATATGTATATTCTCTAGCTCTGTCTGCTGAGAAGATCTGGTAGCAATGATACCCCACTAGCAATGAACCTACTTAGCACCCAGATCCTATTTTTAAGTGCTGTTCTCCAATAAATGGAAGCATGGCTCCTTGGGAGAAGAAACTGTCTGCAGGACTGGGGCACAGAAAATAGAAGAGGCTGGAACATCTTGTATTGTCAGAGGTAAAGAAGTGCTCAAAAAAGATTGCAGGCATGTTGAAAGAATGTAGGAACCAACCTGAAGGAGCTCCCAGTGGCCAAATCTGGAACATTTTGATCAACAAGATAAATATGGTAGTATTGGATTATAAACACATAAAATAGGTATCTATGGGTTATACTGCTATAAGTAAGTGATTGAAGAAGTAAATAAATGAGAATAAGGGATAGGCAGTATGTAGACCACCCTGAAACTCATCTTCTGCAGCAGGGGTTGGCAAAGTTTTTCTGTAAAGGGCAAGATAGTTAAGATTTGGGGCTTCCAGGTTGTACAGTCATCATCATGACTCCTCTGCTCTGCTGTTGCATTGTGAAAGCTGGTATGCTACCTAAATTGAACAGGCATGGCTATGTTCCAATAAGAGATTTACAAAAACAGGTGGCCTGCAGGCCTAAGTTTTTTAACCCTATTCTAGAGAATGCTTGTTTTAGAACTAGTGGGTAATTGTTTTTAGCTTTTTACCAAACACGTTTGTTGAGTTTGGGGGGTAGGGGTCTGACAGTACTGTGTAGCTCTAAAAACACATACTTCTTGGTACAACTTCAGAATTGCAGATTTGGAAGGAAGCAGCTAACTTTGTCCCTTGTTCAGATTTTGTTGTTTTTGTGTGCCTGCCCTGTGTGCTGTGTAGTATGGACTTTGCACTTAGGCCTAGGATGGAAACCTAGCTTTGCATTCCCTAGCTGTGGGATCTCAGGTAAATTGCTTTACTTCTCTGAGTCTCCATTTCCTCATACATAAAATAGTAATATTCTTAATAGCTATGAGGACAGAATTTTGGATGATTTGCTAAGAGAAAAGGAGATGTTATACTACATAGTTCTCTTGGGGTGGGGAAGGAGTGAATCATTTTACAAGTCTATTAGTGGTTTGGTATCACAGACTTCAGATGTGGTTGTTGCATTTAGGAAGACCTCCGTGTGGATGGCCGTGGCTGTGAGGATTACCGATGTGTTGAAGTGGAAACCGATGTGGTGTCCAACACCAGCGGGTCTGCCAGGGTCAAGCTGGTGAGTACCGTGGCCGCAGTCCATACCCAGGCAGAGGAAAGGGTAGCCCTAGGGAACCAGCTGCAGGCCCCTCTGGGCTTCTGGAGTACAGATTGTTCCAGAGCAAATCTGAGACCCAAGCCAACTCTGGAAGGAGGTCTGTCTAGATCTGAAGGCCTTCACCTTTTCAAAGGGCCATTTTGCAAGTCTCAGCATTGCTCCTAAAAGAGTCCCCTAGGGGCATATGTCTGGGAGAGGAGGGAGGTGATAGGGTGCCTGGAATGAAGACCCTTCCTGCATGTGTTTGCAGGGTCACACAGACATCTTGGTGGGAGTGAAAGCGGAAATGGGGATGCCGAAGCTGGAGAAACCAAATGAAGGTTACTTGGAGTTCTTTGTTGACTGGTCAGTACTATGCAGATGTTTCTAAAGAAAAACAATTTAAAAAGATGAGGATTCTGGTTTCCTGTTGAGCACACATTTATTTTGTATTTACTTGGCATTCATCTAGCCAGCAGGTATTTACTGAGTTCCTCCTATGTGCCTGGCACTGGGATATGTAGGAGGAGGTCTTGGCTTGAGTCCTGCCCTTGTTCTAGTCCCCTGGCTTGCTGCTGGGCCTCATTTTCTCTGTCTGAAAAAGGAGGGTGTCTGCGAGGCAGCCCAGCACAAGCACATAGTTATGAGAGTCAAATGAAATGGTGGGTATTATGGTGCTTTGAAAAATATCACACATGAATGATAAGGATCATGTGGTCTAAGATGCCCTGTTTCTCTGCTGCTCTAGTTTTGCAGAAAACTTCATCACTTACTGGGCAGAACAGTACTAGGGCCAGTCAAGCAGCCTGATAGACTGAGGGAGTGGCAGCTATGTAGGCAGTGTGGGTGCTGGGAAGAGCAGGGACTCTGCCATCCATAGCTAGCCAGCCTTGCTGCAGGCTTCCTCTTTCACCTCCTTCTCTGTGACCTCAGGTTAGTTACTCTGTCTCTCTGTGCCTAAATTTCTTTATCTAAAAAATAGGAATAATAATACTGTTGTAATGGGAGGAAATGTAATAATGAATACAGAGTGAACATGAACACAATGACTGGCTCCCAGTGGGCTTTCAATAAATGTTACTTCTCTCCCTCTTGTTACCATCCCCTTCTAGGGATTGGGACTTTTTAAGGGGTTGCTGACTCAGTCTCTTCTATTTGTTACTTCTGACTAGGTGGTGACATGCCCTTTTTGAGGTGAGTAAGGATCTCTATTGGCTCATGGCAGATGCAGGTATATAGTAATGGTACTGTATTAGTGGTCCCCAAGGCCATGCCCCTGTTGGAGATCTGCTGAAATGACTCACAGGTCTTAGCATATAGCTGTACCATGGCTAAGATGTATTACAGCAGTGAAAATGTAATACCCTATATGATGACTTGCCTAAGAGAGCCCATTGGAGACCCAGTACCCAAGATTTTTATTGGGGCTGGCCGCCTTCTGCTGAACACATAACCAAAATTCCAGACTATTAGAAGAAAGCACATGTCCAGCATAAACCATATGATTTGCACATCTGGGTGGACCACAGTTCGCTGCTGACCGGAACACTTGGAGAGCCAAGTTTCCAGATGCCAGCTCAGGTCTAACCTTTGAAGGAGGCCTTCTAAAGATAGCAGATTTGGGCCTGCAATGTCAGCTCTTTTCTGCACAGATGCTACAACACTTGGACAGTGAGTTACTGTCTTCCAGCCTTCAGTTACACACACAGACGTTGGTCCTTTCAACACACCTGTAAGAGAAATGACAAGTGGAGTTCAGGGAGGGTAAGAGGCTTTCTTAGGCTCATGTAGCTAGCAGTGCCTTTGCTCTTTCAACTTCATGGAGCCTACAGAAGCAGATTTCAAAGGATATTAGAGTTCCCAGAACATATCTGAGTTACCTTTCTGGCCAGTTTTCTTTCTAGACTATTCCTGCCCTCCTGTCCCTGCCCCAGGCCCCCTTGCAGGCTCCTCTCCTGGTTCTATGCAGTCACTCTCACCAGTCTAGGTTGCCCACTGGAACTGGCCCATCTGTTAAGTTGCTATGGATGATGGTGACTTTGCTCAGCCTCCATCTTATCCCTTCCTTTGCCCTTAGGAAGAAAAATACCTCTCATGACCTTGATCTGCCTAATTCAATTCAGTCAACAGTCTCTGAGGAGCAGACACCATGTGTGAGGAACTGTCATTTGCTTTCCTTTTCTTCCTCTTCATTATCTTCTCCCTCATTCATCTTAGGCAGACCAAAGATGGTCAGCCCAATGATACCAAAGAGAGAGATTGCACTGAGATGCTTGGTAGGGGGACAAGGTTCACTATGGCTCTTATGTCTGAACAGGACTCGAGGTTGGCATGCTGCTCGTTTCTTTCATGTCCCAGGTATAAAGAGAGGGTGGCTTCAGAGTGAGATGAGGCATGGAGCTGCATCTTCCCAAGATTAGCTTCTAGTATAGCCTCTGTCTCCTGGTTGAGAGACGCTCCCTGCTGGTCTCCTTTCTGCCTTTGTAAGTCTGCAGAGGACCTCAACTGGCCCAGAAGCTCCAGTTCCCAGGGAGTTCTCCTGAGTCTCTTTTTCAAGACGATGGTCGCAAGGTGGCACACTGTGGGGAAGCTGGGGTTCCTATGGCGAGGATTCTCACTGAACTTAAACCACCTGATGATGTAACTGGCCTGTTGCTGGGCTGCCGCTTCCACGCCTTTAGGCAATGAGCTATTATTGCGCTATATAGAGAGCCCGGCCCAGTGCTCTGGGCAGAGGCAGAGACGCTAGTGCTTGACCTACCGCCGGAAAAAAAAGCTGTGTAATAAACCCTTTCACCCCAAGAACGTTTTGCTATCGATTCCTTTGGTCACACTGAATCCATAGCGAACTTGCCCGGGACTGAAACTCATTGGCAAGACAATTGGCGAAAGTCGGCAGGGTTCACTGTTGACCAAGGGAAAAGACAAGCTGCCCTTATGGGAGGGGTGCTTCAGCGGGCTGCCCCTGTGAATGGGGAGACAGTGGATCATCCCCCAATGAGTATGTGGTCGGAGGTGGCTTGCCTCCTAGAGGACTGGGCCCCACCCCAGGACTGGAGGCAAGTGGAGGTGACACCTGAGGCAGGAGGGGTGGCTCTTGGTAGAGTGAGCAGATCCTTTGAGAAGCAGACTGACCGTGAGTCAGCAGGGACTGTGAGTTGGCTGCTTCTCACAGTCTTAAAAAGGTCTACAGAGGAGACCCAAGAAATGGCGGCGCGAGAATACGAGCTGCAAACTTCAGCAGATTCCCTGAGGAGGGAAGTGGCATTGTTGCAAGAGGCAGCATGAGAACGCGAGCTGCAGACTTCTGTGGATGCCCTGAAGAGGGAGATGGCCTTGATGCGGGAGGAGGCGGCACGAGAATGCGAGCTGCAAATCTCTGTGGATTCACTGAGGAAGGAGTTGGCCTGGATGTGGGAGGAGGCAGCATGAGAGCGCTGGCAGCAAGGAGCCATGGAAGATGAGACGGCAGCACTGCCAGGTGTTCTGAAGGAGGAAGAGGCCATCAAGGAAAAGGACGAACTCCTGAGGGAAGCACAGGTGGAGGTGGCACGAGAACATCAGCTGCGAAGCATTGAGCTGAAGGTAAGAGACCTTCTGAAGACAGAGGTAGCATTGCTGCAAGGCACAGTAGAAAAGGTAAAGGTTGTAGCAGAGGAGGCGCTCGGGGGATGGGAGAGAAAGGTGCCATCAGCCCCAGAAATGGAGGAGCTGGGGAAGGATGAAGGGGTGGTGCCAGAGGCACTGGCGCCTCCTGTACTGAAAGCATTCCCAATGGTTATAAAGAAAATAAAAATCCAGCAGCTGAGAGCCTCCCAAGGAGAGGAGCAGCCCCCTCCCCAGGTCCTGGAGCACTCTATGCTCCGCCCCTATACTCAGGCTGAGCTGGTGGATTTGGGTTCCCAGTTTAGGCAGAAGCCCTCGGAGTCAATATCAGCTTGGCTCCTGCGTCTGTGGGACTTAGGGGTGCATGGAATTGTTCTGTCGGGATCAGAGATGGGGAAGCTGTCTTCCCTGACAGTGCAGCCCACCTTCAGGCAGCGAATACAAAATGCACATCAGACCACAGGGAGTCACTCCCTCCTTGAGTGGCTTATGGCTGCACTTCGGGCTGTGTGGTCCAATCCGGGTGATCTGCCATCCTCTCCTGTTAGATGGCAGACATATGCTGAACTCCAACAGGTGCTACAAGAGCTAGGCATAAGAAATGCCATCTATAGTCCAGAGAATTATAACCCAGATGAAGAGATTTGCACTACTGGGATGAGAAACACTGTACTTCAAACGGCTCCTACATCCCTCTTTGGGTCTCTAGTGGCTATTCTTTCCCCTCACTTAGGGCAGCCCATAAGTGAGGTGACACATACAGTAGCAGACTTTGGAGAGGCAGAAGCAACGAGAATCTGGAAATAAGACCTGCTACTCACAAGAAGAATTTACAGGGCCCTATGAAGGTTACGAGGACCCAGATGTGGGTTGATTTAATACGGACAGGAGCAGATTGAAGGAAATTAGATGGGAAGTCATATAGGTTCTTACTAGAGCTATGGCAACAGCTGATACCAGAGCAGCAGTTCCAGCCATTAAGGCCAAAGAGGCAGAGGTCAGAGACAGAGCCATGAGTCTGGCCTGTGTGTTTGCAAGACTTCCTGCTGGAGAAAAAGCCAACCGCACTTGAGCCCACACAGGAAGGTGATTGGGGAACACGGTTTGACTGAGGGAAAAGTCAAGGTATCTGCCCTGAGGGACCAGGGGGGGACCAGAGGCCACATGTTGAAATAGCTATCCATTGGTCCCCAGTGAACATACAACGTGTCTTGGCTCTGGTGGACACAGAGGCTGAATGTTCACTGATTCATGGTAACCCTGAGCAGTTCCCCAGGACCCCCGCTATCATAGATGGATACGGGGAGAAGGCTATCAGGGTGAAAAAAGCCCAAATCCCTTTGGGAATAGGGCATCTACCTCCAAAAGAGTATACTGTGTATATATTTCCTATTCCTTAGTATATTTTGGGGATTGATATCCTGCTGGGTCTATGCTTGCAGACCACTGCAGGTGAGTTCAGACTGAGAGTACATGTGGTGAAGGCAGTTCTGAGGGGACATGCTAGGCACCCTCCCATAGCTTTGCTTGTGCCTCAGCGGGTGACTAATACCAAACAATGCAAACTGCCTGTAGGGCATAAAGAGATTGGAGAAACTCCTCAGGAACTGGAAAAGGTGGGTATTATAAAGCCCAACCATAGTCCTTTCAATTCCCCAATGTGGCCTGTAAAAAGGCCAGATGGCTCCTGGCATATGACTGTGGATTATAGAGAACTGAATAAAGTCATATCCCCTATGCATGCTGCTGTCCCCTCTGTTGCAGTCTTGATGGATACCCTCAGCCATGAACTAGGAACATACCATTATGTGGTAGATCTTGCTAGTGCCTTCTCCATTGACACTGAGCAGGAAAGTCAGGAACAGTTTGCCTTCACGTGGGAGGGACGGCAATGGACTTTCACCATCCTCCCACAGGGATACCTCCACAGCCCCACCATCTGCCATGGACTTGTAGCCCAGGACTTGGCTACTGCTGTACCATTATATTGATAATGTCATGCTCACATACGAAAATCTAGAAGGTGCAGCACCTAGACTGCTGCAACATTTACAGGAGAAAGGATGGGCTGTGAACAGCACCAAGGTTCAGGAACTTGGTTTGTCTGTTAAATTCTTGGGGGTCATCTGGTTGGGTAAGACCAAAGTTATACCAGAAGCAGTTATAGACAAAGTCCAGGCCTTTCCTACCCCTACAACTGTAACATTGCTACAGGAATTTCTGGGTCTTCTAGGCTACTGGAGTGTGTTTATACCGCACTTGGCGCAAATTCTGAAGCCCTTATACCGGTTGGTACGAAAGGGCGTCAGGTGGGACTGGGATGAGAAATGTGCATCTGCCTTTACTACAGCAGAACAGGCAGTCAGGGCCATGCAGGCCTTGAGTGTGATAGACCCATCAAGGCCCTGTGAGTTGGATGTTCATGTCAGTGAAGATGGTTATGGCTGGGGTCTCTGGCAGTGGCTTGAATGAACTCACCAACCTGTTGGATTCTGGTCACAACTCTGGAAAGGGACAGAGGTTGTTTGATTGAAAAACAACTGGCTGCTGTGTATCACGCCTTGCTGGCTACAGAACCCATCACCGGAATGGCCCCGATAAAGGTAATAACCACCTATCCCATCTTGTGGGGGGTATAAGACTGGATCCAAAAGCCAAGGAGTGGTGTGGCACAAACACCCACACTAGCCAAGTGGGGTGCTTACCTACAGCAGTGTAGTGCCCTCTCTAGTAGCCCCTTGAGTGAAGAACTCCAATGCTTGTTGGGGCCAGTGACATACACTAGTAAAAAGCAGGAAGAACTTGCTTTTGAACCATTAGTAGCAGAGAGTCCTTTGGTCACACTGAATCCATAGTGAAGTTGCCTGGGGCTGAAACCCATTGGCAAGACACACACTATCAGTCCAGCAGATAAAATCACCATGAGAGATTCTCAAAACCTCATTTCCCTACATTGAAGGGAAAGGGCGGTTTACTAAATATTGCTGGCAGCCACTTCCTATCAGAATCTCATTTAGGGCTTCAAGGAACAATTCTTAATTGTGTAAACAAACCAATCCCTTTATTCTAATCCAGTGAATTGGAATGACTTCTGGGCACCTGTGGATATACCCAGCAATCAGGATGCTGCCCCTGCCCCTGCCCCAACCCTACCAGGGTCCTGGGCACGGGTCCTCTGCTGGAGAGCTTCAAGTACTTGCCTATCCACAGGCTGAAACAGTTACCCAGCTGGAGGAAGGTAATGGGGGTTGGAGGGGTCCTGCCAGGCTGAGCCCAGTTGACTAAACTATATACCAGCAACTTGCAGGTCTTAATTATTTAAATTCCCAGAAGACTAACTGCATTTCTGCGCTTTCTCCTGTTTTGTCTACTTGGAGTAATACATGGCACCTGAGGTAGACATTGCATCCCACCTCCATACTTTTCCCGGTGTCATAGGAATGATACCTTTGGAAAGGATCCCTGGCTGCACTGTACCTGATCCCCATCCCAGTAGAGTAGTAAAGACCTGGGGTTCCTGAGCTCTGCTTGGACCTTCTCGCTCCTGTCTCAAGTCTTCAGTTTGTTAGTGTGACTTGAGAATAGGCCATTTTAAGTAAGAACTTTGAGACTTTGGGAACATGGTTTCCATCTAGAGCACAGAGCAAGATAATAATTTCGTGAACATGTGTCACTCTGGGCTACCACAAGGTGACAGTCCATCAGTCTCTTCTTCTCTCTGACCACTATGTTGGTGGGGTTAGCTTTTCAGGGAGACGTTTTTAATAAGGGGAAGTTGCGGAGACCATGTTTCATTCATAGATGTTCAGCATGCCCAACAACTGTCACTTTTGGGATTTTACCTATTTTTCAATGTGATCACTTGTATTTTTTGCTAATATTGAACCAGAAGCTTTGAGCCCTGAATTGGTGGGTGGAGCCACTTGATCTCTGTTCCTTACCTGCTTAATGCTGCTTGAAGGGGGTGCTGTTCTTGGCGGAAGGGCTCGATGGGGACAAAGCAGAGAGGCAACCTGCAGAAGTGTGCTAGTTGTACTCTGAGTGTCAAAGCTGATGAGATAACTCTCCCAGAAATTTCAAACAAGGACTTACGAATGAAAAGCTCAAAATGTGCTACATTGCCATACCCATTTATAGTGAAGCTTCTGCAGGCTCTCTATTGAGCACATGTGCACACAGAGGAGTCAGAGGAATGGGACCTGTTGGAGGGGTAAGGCCTGGAGGTAGTCCTGCCCCAGGTATACACTAAATCACTTTTTTCTGGCTTGGGCCTGGCCTGACCTGGCTAGAAGTCTCCACGGATTGGCAAGCTAGATTGATTGCAAGGGGAACAACAATGGGCCTAGTGTTTGAAGGCTTATTTCAGGTAGACCTGCCCTTGATCTCCGCCTACCCCAGATGAACCAGAGATGCCAAGCAGGAGGAGTGGATGAATCAGGAGGGGTGGAGAACTGGCGGGGGCAGCTTTCCCAGGATTTTTATTAGTTTTTCAGCTCAGTAAGCAATTTCCCAACACCTCTGGGAGAGGGTCTGGGTCATACTTTACGAAACGTCTGAATTAGTTTTGGTAATTGTAAAAGAGTACTTGTTTTTTTTTTGCCCAAAACTTTCCAAGTGTATACTATACTCCTCTATTGAAAGAATATATTGTGATGCCCTTGAGTTGGGGGTAGGATTACCAGTTTGTGTTCTCTGTTTTTAATCTTTGTGCCTAATAGAGAGACACGCTTTTCATTTAGGATTCCCTTGGTCTGTATTCCTTGACTCCAATATTTGTGGTTTAGTAAGAAGTCCCAAGATCAGAGCACCCATTCCATGACCCTGAAGCATAAGACGGGCCCAAGGAACATTAACCTGACTGATGTTAGACTGCAAGCCAAGTGTGCTGAATTACACATGCAGGGAGAGTCCAGTGAAGCCTAACAGGTAAGGGCAGGACTGCCTGGGTTAGAATCTTAGCTCCTCAGTTGTGTAACATTGGTCAAATCACCTGACCTCTACTATGACCTTGTTCCATTTTCTCTGAAGTGGTGTCCAGCCTCAGGGCTGGGATGAGTCAGCACATGTACAGAGTGATAGCAGTGTGTCTGACACATAATGAAGAGTCAGAAAGGTTGTTCAAGTTCCCCTCCTTGTAAAATGAAAGAGTTGGACCATCTGAGGTCTCAATGTTATACTGTAGGTCAGATGCCGCCTGTGAGAGTTTTGTTTCACTTACGGGTTTTTTTTGAAGGCAAATTAAAATGCCCTTAGATAAGGCTGAAAAGTTTCCCATAGTCTCCATCAGTCCCCGTTGATGGCATGTAGTCTTTTGTTTGTGTATATGTAGTCACCTGGATGGCCTCTGCTAGCATTTGTATTTTTTGTTATCTGGTGATGGTCTCTAAGGCCCTTTCCAGGCCTACATTTCTGTCCAACTCTATCAAAAAGTGTCCCGTGCTATGAATACCCCTTGTGATGAAATGGAACCTCATTTCTCCATGCCAGCCTTTCTCTTCATCCTTAGGCGGAATACAGGTTTCTGGCTTTTCTCATATTACCCAAAGCACTGCACCCCATCCCCACCCTGAACGCCACTTCCCATCCACTTTCCCAGCTTGCTGCCCAGAGGCACCACCTGGACACGGGAGATGTCCATGGTCTTATGAGCCTCTAAACCTTCCTCTCTGCCTGGCTATCAGCTATGCTGAAAGAACAACATGTTAAAAAAAAACAAAAAAAAACAAAAAACTTTTTAAATGGGAAAATTTTCCTCTTTAAATTAGCCCAGTGTCCAAAAAACCAAAACAATGAGGCCTGGCTTTGTAGGTAGATTAATTTAGCCAGTTGGGCCTGGGACATTCTGAAAACCATCCTTTAGGGCAGTAGAAGAGTTACTGCATCAGTCCTTGAGTACAGGAGGATGTGGCCCACTGTGACCAGGAAAAGGCACACATTTGAAGTACAAGCATCTCTGGCTGGGTTTGTCTACATAGATGTGTTTTTATACACTTAAAAGATAGAAACTTAATATTGATTGTTTAGTGTTTAAGTTAGAAGTGGTTGTGTTTTGCTGGCTGTGCAAAATAATAAACTTGGTCCCTGGTGACTTGATTATTTCACCACAAATGAGCTACTTTTCATGGCTCAGTGCCTGAGTCTGGCAGAGTTGGTGGGGGAACAGCAAGGTCCTGTGGTGGTAATAAAGTTTCTCTTGGGGATTTTACATTGGGTTTCTCCTGGCTCATAGTTGCTGGGCAGCTGAGTCTCAGGAGGTCTCTCCCTGTGCACTCAGTGAGACCTCGACCTCGGGGAAGAGGGTTCTTCACTCTGAATGAGAAAGAATTATTGAACAGGTCGGGCAAATGTAGGCAAGGAAGGAATTCATTAAAGAGAGTAGCAGCAAATGGCAGGAGCTGTGCAGGCAGCAGAGAACAAGGAAGACCTGAGGGAGAAAAGGGAAGGTTATTGAACTGCTCAGCATAGGGCAGATGCCTTGCCAACTCCTGAAGGTCACTTGGCGTCTAGTGTCCACTTGAATTTGCATGCTGTGGGAACTAAGCCCCTACCACCCAGGATTGAGGGAGCCACAGAGCACTGGATGGTGTGAGATTATGTTCTGAGAACTTTCCAAAGGCAAGGAAAGGAGGTTTTGGGGCAGGCTACTAAAGAGAGCATGATCCTGCAGCTGCAGTCCTGTCTGGGTCATCCAGGCAATGGGATCTTGCAAGCCCAAATGAGAGATCTCAGTAGCCTTTCCTTACTTTTCTGAAGTAGGACAGAGAGAGTGAAGACTTGTACTTAAGTCTAGAAAATTGAATGAAATAGTGAAGTAACAAAGACGGTTTCCACTGGAAGAGCGCAGGGACAAAACAGTAAGTTGAGCAGTGAGAAGTCTTTATTCAAGGCCAAGTACACGCTCAAAGAAAGGGGAGTGCAGGCAACCTCAGAGAGGAGGTGCACTTAAGGGGTTAGGATTCTGTCTTTTAAAGTTTTCAAGAATGGGGCAAAGGTGGGGGAAGCTTGGGCTTGACGTGTGGTCCTTGTGATGTCTATCTCTGGTGAAAGAAATTATGTCACCATCCATAGTCTGTCCTCTAGATATTCTGTCAGATAAACTTAACACAAAGATTTTCTTGATCCTGTTTGTTTCCAAGATGGTGGTTACCCTCAAACAGTGGTGACATATCATTTAGGACTACTTGCCCTGCCTTAAGATAGGGTTGGTTGTCAGCTGATTACCATAAAATATGTTAGGAATCTTAATTCCTAACTCCTTGGTTTTTAAAATGGGATCTTAGCCTTTAGATGGAGTCCCTCCTGTTCTTTTTTTTAAATTAAGGTATTATTGATATACACTCTTATGAAGGCTTCACATGAAAAAACAATGTGGTTACTACATTTGCCCATATTACCAAGTCCCTACCCTTACCCCAATGCAGTCGCTGTCCATCAGTGTAGTAAGATGCCACAGATTCATTATTTGCCTTCTCTGTGCTACACTGTCTTCCCTATGACCCCTCACATCATGTGTACTAAACATAATACCCCTCAATCACCGTCTCCCTTCCTCCCCAATCCTCCCCTTTGGTAACCACTAGTCCCCTCTAGGAGTCTGTGAGTCTGCTGCTGTTTTGTTCCTTCAGTTTTGCTTTGTTGTTATACTCCACAAATGAGGGAAATCATTTGGCACTTGTCCTCCTCCACCTGGCTTATTTCAGTGAGCATAATATCCTCCAGCTCCATCCATGTTTTTGCAAATGGTAGGATTTGTTTCTTATGGCTGAATAGTTTTCCATTGTATATATGTACCACATCATCTTTATCCATTCATCTACTGATGGACACTTAGGTTGCTTCCACTTCTTGGCTATTGTAAGTAGTGCTGCGATAAACAAAGGGGTGCATCTGTCTTTTTGAGTCTGAGAAGTTGTATTCTTTGGGTAAATTCCAAGGATTGGGATTCCTGGGTCAAATTGTATTTCTATTTTTAGTATTTTGAGGAACCTCCATATTGCTTTCCACAATGGTTGAACTAGCTTACATCCCCACCAGCAGTGTAGAGGGTTTCCCTTTGTCCTCATCCTCACCAGCATTTATTGTTCTTAGTTTTTTTGATGCTGGCCATCGTTACTGGTGTGAGGTGATATCTAATTGTGGTTTTAAATTGCATTTCCCTTATGATTAGTGATGTGGAACATCTTTTCATGAGTCTGTTGGCCATCTGAATTTCTTCTTTGGAGAACTGTCTCTTCATATCCTCCGCCCATTTGTTAATTGGGTTGTTTGATTTTTGGGTGTTGAGGGATGTGAGTTCTTTATTGATTTTGGATGTTAACCCCTTGTTGGATATGTCATTTACAAATTATTCTCCCATACTGTAGGATGCCTTTTCTGTTGATATTGTCCTTTGCCATACACAAACTTTTCAGTTTGATGTAGTCCTGTGTGTTCATTTTTGCTTTTGTTTCCCTTGCTCGAGGAGATGCATTCAGGAAGAAGTTGCTCATGTTTATATTCAGGAGATGTTTTGCCTATGTTGTCCTTCAAGAGTTTTATGGTTTCATGACTTAAATTCAGGTCTTTGATCCATTTTGAGTTTACTTTTGTGTATGGGGTTAGACAATAATCCAGTGTCATTCTCTTGCATGTAGCTGTGCAGTTTTGCCAACACCAGTTCTTAAAGAGGCCATCATTTCCCCATTGTATGTCCATAGCTCCTTTATCATATAGTAATTGACCATATATAGTTGGGTTTATATCAGGGTTCTCTAGTCTGTTCCATTGGTCTATGGGTCTGTTCCTGTGCCAATAGCAAATTGTCTTGATTATTGTAGCTTTGTAGTAGTGCTTGAAGTTAGGGAGCGAAATACCCCCAGCTTTATTCTTTCTTTTCAGGATTGCTTTGGCTATTCGGGGTCTTTTGCAATTCCATATGAATTTTAGCACGATTTGCTCTAATTCATTGAAGAATGCTGCTGGTATTTTGATATGAATTGCATTGAATCTGTAGATTGCTTTAGGCAGGATGGCCATTTTAACAGTATTAATTCTTCCTATTCATGAACTTGGGATGTGTTTCCATTTATTGGTATCCTCTTTAATTTCTCTCATGAGTGTCTTGTAGTTTCAAAGTATACGTCTTTCACTTCCTTGGTTAGGTTTATTCCTAGGTATTTTATTATTTTTGATGCAATTGTGAATGGAATTGTTTTCCTGATTTCTCTTTCTGCTAGTTCATTGTTAGTGTATAGGAATGCCACAGTTTTCTGTGTATTAATTTTGTATCCTGCAAATTTGCTGAATTCAGATATTAGATCTAGTAGTTTTGGAGTGGATTCTTTAGGGTTTTTTTTTTTTAGAATATCATGTCATCTGCAAACAGGGACAGTTTATCTTCTTCCTTACCAGTCTCCATGCCCTTTGTGTTGTCTAATTGCCGTTGCGAGCACCTGAAGAACTACATTGAATAAAAGTTGAGGGAGTTGGCATCCTTGTCTTGTTCCTGATCTTAAAGAAAAAGCTTTCAGCTTTTCACTGTTAAGTATGATGTTGTCTGTGGGTTTGTCATATATGGCCTTTATTATGTTAAAGTACTTGCCCTCTATACCCATTTTGTTGAGAGTTTTTATCATGAATGGATGTTGAATTTTGTCAAATGCTTTTTAAGCATCTATGGAGATGATCAAGTGGTTTTTGTCCTTTTTGTTGATGTGGTGGATGATGCTGATGGATTTTCTAATATTACACCATCCTTGCATCCCTGGAATAAATCCTACTTGATCATGGTGGATAATCCTTTTGATGTATTTTTGAATTTGGTTTGCTAATATTTTGTTGAGTATTTTTGCATCTATGTTTATCAGGGATATTGGTCTGTAGTTTTCTTTTTTTGTGGTGTCTTTGCCTGGTTTTGGTATTGCAGTGATGCTGGCCTCACAGAATGAGTTTGGAAGTATTCCGTCTTCTTCTACTCCTTGGAAAACTTTAAGGAGATGGGTATTAGGTCTTCACTAAATGTTTGATAAAATTCAGCGGTGAAGCCATCTGATCCAGGACTTTTGTTCTTAGGTAGGTTTTTGATTACCATCAGTTCAATTTCATTGCTGGTATTGGTCTGTTTAGATTTTCTGTTTATTTCTGGGTCAGCCTTGGAGGGTTGTATTTTTCTAGGAAGTTGTGCATTTCTTCTAGGTTATGTGGTTTGTTAGGGTATAATTTTTCATAGTATTCTCTCATAATTGTTTGTATTTCTGTGGTGTCCGTACTGACTTTTCCTTTCTCATTTTTGATTCTGTTTATGTGTGTACACTGTCTTTTCTTCTTGATAAGTCTGGCTAGGGGTTTATCTATTTTGTTTATTTTCTTAAAGAACCAGCTCTTGCTTTCATTGATCCTTTCTATTGTTTTTGTTCTTCTCAATTTTATTTATTTCTGCTCTTCTCTTTATTATGTCCCTTCTTCTACTGACTCTAGGCCTCATTTGTTCTTCTTTTTCTAGTTTAGACTGCTCATATGGGATTGTTCTTCTTTCCTGAGGCAGGTCTGTATTGCAATATATTTCCCTCTTAGCACTGCCTTCGCAGCAATCCAAAGATTTTGCGGTGTTGAGTTATTGTTGTCATTTGTCTCCATATATTGCTTGATCTCTGTTTTTATTTGGTCATTGATCCATTGGTCATATAGGAACATGTTGTGAAGCCTCCATGTGTTTGTGAGATTTTTCATTTTCTTTGTGTGATTTATTTCTAGTTTCAGACCTTTGTGGTCTGAGAAACTGGTTGGTCCAATTTCAATCTTTTTTAATTTACCGAGGCTCTTTTTGTGGCCTAGTATATGATCTATTCTTGAAAATGTTCCATGTGCACTTGAGAAGAATGTGTATTCTGCGCTTTTGGGTGTAGAGTTCTGTAGATGTCTGGTAGGTCCATCTGTTCTAATGTGTTGTTCAGTGCCTTTGTGTCCTTACTTATTTTCTTTCTGGTTGATCTGTCCTTTGGAGGGAGTGGTGTATTAAAGTGTCCTAGAATGAATGCATTGCATTCTATTTCCCCTTTTAATTGAGTTAGTATTTGTTTAACATATGTAGGTGCTCCTGTGTTGGGTGCCTAGATATTTATAATGTTTATTTCTTCTTGTTGGATTGACCTCTTTATCATTATGTAATGTCCTTCTTTGTCTCTTGTGACTTTCTTTGTTTTGAAATCTATTTTGTCTGATACAAGTACTGCAACTCCTGCTTTTTTCTCCATATTAGTGGCATGAAATATCTTTTTCCATCCCTTTACTTTTAGTCTGTGTGTGTCTTTGGGTTTCTAGTGCATCTCTTGTAGGCAGCATATAGATGGGTCTTGTTTTTTTATCCATTCAGTGACTCTTTGTCTTTTTGATTGGTGCATTCAGACCATTTACATTTAGGGTGGTTATCGGTAGGTATGTACTTACTGCCATTGCAGGCTTTAGATATGTGGTTACCAAAGGTTCAAGGTTAACTTACTTACTAAGAGTCTAACTTAACTCACTTATATGCTATACAAACACAATCTAAAGGTTCTTTCTTTCTCCTCCTCCATTCTTTATATATTAGGTATCATATTCTGTACTCTTTGTCTATCCCTTGACTGACTTTGTGGGTCGTTGATTTAATTTTGCATTTGCTTAGTAATTAGCTGTTCTACTTTCTTTACTGTCGTTTTGTTACCTCTGGTGACAGCTGTTAAACCTTTGGAACACTTCCATCTATAGCAGTCCTTCCAAAATACGCTGTAGAGGTAGTTTATGAGAGGTAAATTCTCTCAGCTTTCGCTTATCTGGAAATTGCTTAATCCCTCCTTCAAATTTAAATGATAATCTTACCGGATAAAGTATTCTTGGTTTGAGACCCTTCTGCTTCATTGCATTAAATATATCATGCCACTCCCTTCTGGCCTGTAAGGTTTCTTTTGAGAAGTCTGATGGTAGCCTTATGGGCTTTCCTTTGTATGTGATCTTATTTCTCTTTCTGGCTGCTTTTAATAGTCTGTCCTTATCCTTGATCTTTGCCATTTTAATTATTATATGTCTTGATGTTGCCTCCTTGGGTCCCTTGTGTTGGGAGATCTGTGTACCTCCATGGCCTGACAGGCTGTCTCCTTCCCCAGATGGGGAAATTTTCAGCAATTATCTCCTCAAAGACACTTTCTATCCCCTTTTCTCTCTCTTCTTCTTGTTCCCCTCTAATATGAAAAATTGGTCACACAGTTCTCTCAATATTCTTTCATTCTTGGAGATCCTTTTTTCTCTCTGTGCCTCAGCTTCTTTGTATTCCTCTTCTCTAATTTCTATTTCATTTATTGTTTCTTCCATTGTATCTAATCTGCTTTTAAAACCTTTCATTATATGTTTAATTTCTGATACTGTGTTCCAAAATGATTGGCTCTTTGACCGGAATTCATTCCTGAGTTCTTGAATATTTTTCTGTACCTCCATGAGCATGTTTATGATTTTTTTTTTTGAAATCTCTTTCAGGAAGATTCATGAGTTTGGTTTCATTTGACTCTTTCTCTAGTGTATGTATGGTTTTGCTTTGAAGCAGGTTCCTTTGACATTTCATATTTGTATGTGACATCCTCTAGTGCCCAGAAGGTCTACTCCTGGAACTGCTCAGCCCCTGGAGCAATATCTGGGGTTGCAGGGGAGTGGCATTCATGCCTGGGGGGAGGAAAGAGCTATTTTCTGCTTCCCGGCTGCTATGCCTGTGTCCACTGCCAGAACCAGTGGGCCGAGCACACAGGTATAAGCCTCTATACTTTGCATTTGTAGCTGCTGTAGGTGGGGCTTCCCTCTGGCCTAATGCCAGGGAAGTGTTTGTCAGCTTGCGAGCTAGGTGCGGGCTGGCTGGGAGGAAGGCGCAGGAGGCTGAATATCACAGTGGGGGTCCTTGGAGCTGGTAGCTAGCCAGGGGGCTGGAGGCCTGAACATTGTGAAAGTTCCCAACCTGCTGGGCAGAGTGCATCCAGACAATTTTGTCTACCTGTCCTTTCTCCTGAGCAGTAAACTCTGTGCAATCCTTGCCCCTTTAGCAGCCCTCTCGCTGTTAGGGAGTGTCTCAGACTGCCCACCTTTCTTTTGTCCCAGAGCCACCGGATATGGATCTCTGCTTTCCACAAGCAGCTGGAATCTCAGTCTTTCCAGGTATTTTGCCTGTCCTAGCTTTCCAACCTCCCTAATCACCAGAGCACCATACAATGTAGGTTTGTGCTCCCAGAGCAGATCCTCAGAGTTAGGTATTCAGCAGTCATAGGCCTCCACTCCCTCCCTGCTTTGTTTCTCTTCCTCCTGCTGGTGAGCTGGGGTGGGGGAAGGGCTTAGGTCCTGCTGGGCCATAGCTTTGGTTCATTACCCTGTTCCGTGAGGTCTGTTCTTTTCTCGAGGTGTATGCAGTCTGGCACAGTCCTCTTTCCTCTTGCTCTTTCAGTATTAGTTGTATTAATTATATTTTCATATTATATGCCGTTTTAGGAGGAGGCTTCGTTCTTACCTCTCATGCTTCCGTCTTAATTCCCTCCCTCCTATTCTTACTATACTATTTATATCTTGGCATTTTTCATCAAGGACAGGAAAAATTAATCATGATGCTTGTTTCATGTCCCTGCCCTGCCTCACTAAGGGAAGACTGTATGATCGGGGAAGCAAAGTTACTATACACTGAACAATATACTGATTATTTTAAGATTCATTCTTACACTCATATTAGGAAGTGCTCTACAAAAGGGACATTTAAATAAAGTAGGTGAGATTTTTTATGGCATTTCACAAATGGAATAAGCATGGTCTTGAGCCTTTACACAGCATTTTGCTTTGTTTGGAATCCCTCTGTTGGTCTGCGGTCTGGTCATCTTACACTCATCTTCAAGTTTGAGGTCTCCTATAACCCTCACCACTGACTGACATCCTCCCTAGCACCCCACTGCTGCTGTTTGCTCCCCTCTACTTCATTGGAGTGGCTGACTTAGGTTCTGCCTCTGCCTCTGCCTAGCACTGGGCTGTACCTTCCAGATGAGTGAGTGGATGGGTAGATGGACTGAGTACAGAAAGCTTTAATATATGGTTTTGTATAGTCCATACTGAAACAATGGGTTTCTTACCTTCTGCGCCTTATTCATTACAGTAAATGATTACTAGAGTGTTTACTTATCTTACAGATGTATTAAGGGTTATGAGAGTCGGGTTTTGTTAGGCCAAAACCTTCAAAAATTTCCTGTAAAACACTTTTGAGTAGTACTTAGGGTAGCAAATGTTGCTACTTCTTCACTCTTTATTGAGATAATTGGGCATAAGATTCAAGAGGCCAAAATGGAAAAGGTTTTCTCTTAAAAAATAACAAAGTAAAAGGGATAGCTTAAAATGTACCAGCCAGCAGTCTTTCTCTCCTATTCCATTTTACTGCTTTTGAGTGCAGTGATAATCTAAAGTTTATTAAGTAGCTCTGGTGTACTATCATACAAACCTGCTAAATCATTCCAGAAGGGTTATTGTACTTATGTGTGGTCTTTGATTTTGAGAGTATGATACATCATGTAACCCCTCTGTAAGCAGACTGATTTTCTGGGTCTCCCAGGCTTCCTGGGCCTGCCAGAGAAGATGACTGTGCTCTCAGGATGAGGGAGTCAGTTGTCACAGGCCAAGGTTCACTTTACCACTGCTCCCTTGTTTCTCTTTGGTTAAAGTTGGTTTCTGTTGGAAGTCCAGGCTCCTCCCATCACACCCAGTGACAAACCCAGGGCACAGTGCTGGTCCGGCTAACTGCTCATGTCTGAAGGCTGGGAAAGTGGTGGTTGCCATCTTTTCGTTACCTGAGTGGCTTTCCTTATAGCGCTGGCTGTTCTTGTGTTCTGCAGGGAAGCTAGAATAAAGCCTTGCACCTTTGATTTTTGCATTTGAGAAGATTCACCCAGCTTTTCTGTTGCCCTTCTATGTAGTTCAGCCAATGCTACCCCTGAATTTGAAGGTCGAGGAGGTGATGATCTTGGCACGGAGATTGCTAACACCCTCTCCCGGATATTTAACAATAAGAGCAGCGTGGACCTCAAATCCCTCTGCATTAGTCCACGGGAGCACTGCTGGATTCTCTATGTGGACGTGCTGGTAAGTATCACATTACAGTAGCTTTGTTGGAGACCAGTCGGCCTTCTTTCCACTCAGTGCTTTTTCTGCTCTTCAAGGGGCTGCTTTCAACTTCCAAGGTGAGATTAGTTGGAAAAAGATTGATCTCCTGTAATAGTGTTTTTATTAAATACAGCACATGTATAGTAGCCTACATATAAAGCCATCCTACAGTAAAGTTATAGTCATATCATGGCAGCACCTAAAATTATCCACAGAGGTTTTCAGGGAAGAAAAAAAACAAGGGATGCTTTCCAGATGGTGTCTGGCAGAGCTGATGGTAGGATTTACAGAGATACACATCCTTCTGCATGAAATGATGGTTTGCTCTTTACGTGCATTTTCATTTAACCCTTACAAATGTTTTATGACAGGGCATTGGTATTTGCCCATTTATAAGTGAAGGAGCAGGACACAGAGAGGTAAAGTAACTAGCCTAACAGGTCTCAGCTTGTGAGCAGTGGTTTTGGGCCTCACAGGCAGGTTTGATTAGTGCGGGTGCCTGCTTGTGACCTCACTGAGCCATCCTCCCTTGAAGACATCCTGTGCTCACCAGCTGTGTCCCTCATTTCCCAGGTGGGGACCCCAAGATTCTACCTGTACCTCCTCCAGCGTCTGCTACTGCAAACCTCTTTCTAGTCCAGCCCTCCCTTTCCTCCCTGTGCTGTCCCACCCAGGTGCTCCCGAGCTTGGGCTGGGTGCTTGACAGTCACCTCTCCCGTAGCTCTAGTTAATTTCGCCAGTTGCTTGTTTATGTACAGGCTTGTGGGTCCAGCTTATTCCTTTTCATTAAATTTTATGAACCTTGAGAATAGTGACTACTTCAAGTTGAAGACACAAGGCTAAGCCACTGACCAACAGATTCAAGCAGATCTTGTGGACTGATAGTGAACTTTGTGATGAGGAATAGCTTGGCTGTCTCTAAATGCTGGCCCTGCATGAAACCGGGTAAGACTTTCTGGGTACTTTTAAATTAATTTGATAGTAGAGTGAGCACAGTCAGCCAAAAGATAGCAATGGTGACCATGGTCCAGCCAGTTGGGGCTGTTCTGAATGCTGATGCTAATAGTGAAAAGTAATGAAATAATAAGTCCATTTGCTTTTTCTTATCTTTGATAAGCAGGAAGTACCTTGTAGTGTGACTCCTACCAATCAGGCAGTTTTGCAGGATCAGGTTTTAAGGAGGTGGGAATTGGCAGCCTGTGGTCCTTTCTGATGATATGCAGGCTTAGCTTCATAGCTTCCCAGAGAGGTGCAGCCCAACATGAGCTCCAAAGCCCCACCTTACACATCTGCAGAACATTACATCCTCTCCCTTTCCTGCAGAAAAGGTAAAGGCATGAGTGTGGTGGGGCAGCACATCTGTCCTTTGGTGAGACTGCTTGGTCCCTTCTCAGCATCTGTGTACGCTTGTGGCTCTGTAGGAGGCTGCCTCTGTGATAGGGCCTGATGCTCTTTTGATTCAGTCAAGAAGCCTGTTCTGTCAGTGAAAGCTTTTGCAAAACTCATGAACACGGGACAGTGTTTTCAGCTTAGAACCAGCACCTTCTTCCCTGAGCAGGGGATGTATGGTAAGGAGGAGTGTCTCCAGGTGCACTGTGTCCCTGTCATAGGCAGACCTTTCTTTTTAAGACTCCTTGCGTTTGGATTTCTTCTCTAATTTTTTTAAGTTTTATTTCTTTTGGACGAAGAAATGAGCTTTTGAAATGTAAACCTCAGAAAAGTTTTTAATGAATTAGAAAAACATTTTAAGAAGTTAGTTAATGAGATAGATCAGTTTTTGTCATTCACATAATTCACAACTATGGAGGGGCTTCTTTTCCATGAAAGCAAGTGGTTGCTTTCAACCTTGATGGGAGTGTGCCTTGTGTATGTGAGATAGGGGTAGACTTTTATTTGGGAATTAAGTTTTTATGCTATGTCTAAAAATATACTGAATATATTGAGTCCATGCTTGAAGGAAGGTGGTAGAAGTCCAGTCTTGTAACTGGGATTTCAAAAAATGAATCTTCTGTGATTTACTTTCACCAACTGGTCTGGATTGTTCTCAGGTAGAGCCCATCTTTCAAATATTCACTGGGCAACCTTCTGTGTTTTCATGCTTTTACATATTTTTTTCCCCTTAAGTGGGTTATTTTATGAGAGTAGAAATTTAACTTCATGGGAACTTTACTTTTCTTTGTCCATCATAGTTCCTTAATGGCACTGGTTTTCAGTGTAGAGGTGACCCTTGGTGGGGAGGTCAGTCACACAGCTGTCTTGTGATGGGCCCAGGAATGGGGATGCGGAACAGCAGGTGGTCTGGGGCACTGGGCACAGGAAGGAAAGAGCAAGGAGTCAGCATAGCATCTGGCCAGATGTCAGGAGGTGCTGAGCCCAGGGTTCTGCAGGAACAGTGTGGGGAGACCCAGCGGAGCAGGGTTCCTGTGGGGAGACACGTTTCCTTCTTGGTAGGCTCTACTCAACCCCAGGAGGCTAGCAGAGTAAATTGTGATGTTCCCCCTAAAAGAACCATTCTAGGATTTGTGTATCTAATAGGGAGGTGTGTTTGTGATCAACTATGTCTGCTCCAGTTGTATTCCTTCCCCATCCCTGTTATAGGAAGGATTTTATCCCCAGAGGGCGGGTCACCCGAGACCTTCTTTGGGACCACAGGCCCGACTCTAACACAAGATGTCATGCTAGAACCTCCCCTTCTCTGCCCAGCTCATCTGGGCCTATTCACACAGCTCAGTCGGGCAGCTTCGGGTCTCCATGTCCCACTCCACGCACCTTCCTGCTTCTTGGCTGTACCATTGTGCATAGCAGGAAGATTCTTGCTAGGCTGGGCCTGCTTGGCAGCAAGAGAGGAAGCAGGGTCTGTGAGCACCTGTTAATATGTTATGTGCCAGGTCTCATTTAATCCTCATGGCCACCCTGCAGAGCAGCAGCTTTGCTTTACTGAGGGGCAAACCAAAGCTCAGAGGCCACATAACCAGCAAGTGGCAAAGAAGGGTGTCAGGCCCATACTGCCTGACCTCTGTGATTGGGAGGACCAGGCATAGGGCCTGCCTGTCTTCTGCAAATAATCACCAGGCTCTTTCTTCACAACAACTGTTCTGCTGGGCTCTGCAGATACAAGAATGAACACACTTGACCGGGTCCAGTCCTCAGAAGTTCACAGTTCAGGGGAAGAGGAGACAATGACACATGGAAATACATGACTTTTCTTTCTACCGGTGACTTCCTCTCCTTTCTTCCTCAGGGCAGCCCAGTTGGCTTCACCTGTAACCTGAGGCCAAGGCTTCTCTAAAATGAGGACAGAGGATGTGTCACCTACTTAATACTGTGCTGTAACCTCCTCAGCTGAATGAGCACACAGAAGTATGGTCAACACTTTTGTCCATGAGCAAAAACTTGTATAAAAGACCTTAGTTTTTATTATACTTAACATAAAACACAGAGTGTTATGTGTTTGAGTGTCAGTTGTACATTGGTGATCACATACAGTAGTTTATCTACACTGATAAACATGATCTTGGTAACAGCTGTAGTCTCAGTGAATGTGCCATTTTCTGCTTTTTTGGAGGCCGGGCATATGTTAGCAAAGATGAGAGTAATGCCTTCAGTGCAATTGGGAGCTATTTGGGGCAAAATAAAGGTGATCAGTTGCTCCTCCAGTTTAGGCCCAACTGGGGAGATCTGCTGCAGGCTGAGGCCTCTGAGTGGTGGAACCACAGCTAGGGCCAACTGCTCTCGCATGCAGGGTGCTTGTAAGCACAGCCATGAGAAAGCGTTTGCAATTAGCATGAACACATGGTGAGTGTCAGTGAGCCAGGAGAAGAGCCAAGTTTTCGTTATGTTTATTTTATAAACAGTGAGCATTTCATGGGAACCAGTGCCCTTTAATTGGGGTGATACTTCAAGAAATGATGCTTACTATTTCTTCCCCCTCACTCCTTGTCTCCCTTAGTTGCTGGAATGTGGTGGAAATTTGTTTGATGCCATCTCTGTTGCTGTGAAGGCTGCTCTATTCAATACAAGGTAAGTCTTCCTAGAAACAGCCCCACAGGCCTGTGGAGAACCTGAGCAGGCACGTGAGGTGCAACACTGAGGACACTGCTCTTGAAGCTCATATGTGAAGATACAAGGGTTTAGCATTAAACACAGAGGTATTTAATGTTAAGCTCCAGAAAACAGATTTTACAAGTTAAAACAAAATATGTGTATGTGTTTCTGTATTTCTTCTTTGTATTGTTATTTTCATAAGGAACCGTGTAACGTATAGAAAAATACTAGAAAACTGCAGAGAACAAAAAGAGTAGAAACCAAGTATAGGTCAGTGTCCAAATACTGTGACTAGAGGAAAGTCTAGGGGACGGGGTGTTACCTGTTTTCTGCTCTGCTGTATGCCCAGCACCATGAACAATGCCGGTCACACTGTAGGCACCCACACAGTCCTTGACTGGATGCATGAATGTCCTAAAGGCAAGGTGGCAGCCTGCTCCTTGGTGTGAGTTAGAGCAGGAAATAGTCATGCTACTGTAGTTCAGCTTCCAAGAAAGGCTGTGTGTCAAGGGACATGGCACTAAACATTTTTAGAGTTGCCATTTCCACTGATGATTTGATTATGTCCCCTTTTCCCCTTCTGTGCACCAGGTTCTTCGAGGAAAGGTTGCAGCACTTAAAAATAAATATGTGGGCAGGGTGTTCATTCCATGAGGGATCTTTCTTTAAGGTAATGGGGAATCCCAGTATATTAGAAAATTAGGGTGGAAATGTCTAGGGTTATATTCTAAGGAAGTAATTGGATAAGTGAGCACAGATATTATTCAGAGATGCTTATTACATCTTTGTAATGGCGAGAAATTGAAAACAATTTCAATGTCCCTGCATAGGGGATTGAAATCACACAGCAGCATATTTAGAGGTTTGTTAATATGGAAAACCAGTCACTAAATACAGTCCTCTCATCCTGTTTGTTTTGTTATATTTTACTTTTTTACTTTTGTTATATTTTCTATCTGATATGTCTGGAAATATGTATATCCCCAAGTAGTCATTGTGATTATTTTCCAGTGTTCATATTATGAGCAATTTAACATTTATCTGTATTTTAGAATTTAGACCATCTATGTAATTTAAAGTAAAACAAAAACAAAGTTAAATAAATTTAGGCCATAAATCACAGGATGAAATATTTGCTGAGAATGAAAGCTGCAGGGTCCCTATCCCTTGCTGTGCTATGAGACCAGACTCCTGGCTGAGACTAGTTGAGGGGTGGGGCTGACACACGTGGCTGCTGTGGGGGTTTGAGTAGCAGATGCCAGCAGCAGCAGCCTGTGCTTGGGCTCTATTGGAGAAGAAAGGAAGTTGCCATCTGTTGTATTTCAAGCTTCAGAAATGACTCCCCCTCTGCCCACTGGTTTCCATGGGCACTAGGGCAAAAAGAGAGTAGAACCAGAAGAGGCTGTTTGCGTGTGGGGGAAGTATTGGGCAAACTATACATCAGGATGGTAAAGCCCAGCTGCTCAGGTTGGGGAGGACACCTGATAGTGGCATAGTCATAAGCCTCATGCGCAGAGCAGACATAGCCCTGCAGGTCTCAATGTATGCAGACTCTGTGGGGCAGCGGGTCCCCCTGGTCTATGGAGGGACCTTTTGTATAGTCAGGGTCCTTTAGAAGGGTAGGGGCCATTCTCTAGCCCTTCTGCCACAGGACGACGTGGCCAAAGTGTGGGAAGGGTATGTATGTGTGTGTGTGCATGCATTTTTACCAGCCAGAATTCAAACTGGTTACCTGATTTGCTCAAGTAGGATATTACTTAGGACTTAATACTCTGAGTGCCCCTGACATGGAGGCTTCAGCCAGGGCAGACCCAAGCAGGTATTCTTGGTTCTTGTGGACATTCTCTTGCTGAAGATTATGTGCTCTGGACCTTGCCTTGTCTAGGGACAGCCAACAGGACTGAATCATAGGGGGCTTTTAGAGAAATAGGGAAAAGCACCAATGCTGTTACATTACAGTAGCTGGATGCATCACCTCTTCTTTCCTGGCTCTTCCACCCCAGTCTAGAATGAGTTTAATGTATTTTCCAGCTCAAGAGTCAGAATGTTGCCAGCCCCCCAGAAGACCTCTTACCCTCTACCCTTGTGCAGTCACCACACTGTTCTATAACAGTAGAAGGCTTTGTGCTTCATGTAAACGAAATCACATGGTGTGTTCTCTTTAGTGTCTGCCTCATTCACTGAGTATTATGTTTTGAGACATCTCTGTGTTATGGTTTCTAGTCATAGTTTTTTTTTTTGCTGTATGGTATGCCATTGTGTGAATATGTCACAGTTATGTATCCATTCTATTGTTGAGAGATATCTGGGTAGTTTCCTGTTTTTAGCTAATACAAATAGTGCTGTTGGGTGGGGGTGAAACTTCTGGTCATAGGGTAGGGCTATGTTTAGTTTTTTTTTCTTTTTTCTTTTTTTGGTATCATTAATGTACAATCACATGAGCAACATTATGGTTCCTAGACTCCCCCCCCCATTATCAAGTCCCCACCACATACCCCATTACACTCACTGTCCATCAGCGTTATAAGATGCTATAGAGTCACTACTTGTCTACTCTATGCTATACTGCCTTCCCCAGGCTCTGTTTAGTTTTAGTAATGATTGCAAAACAGTTTTGCAAAGTTCTTTTACCAAATGATGCTCCCACCAGCAGTGCATGAGTTCTGGATTACGCCAAATCTTTGCCAACCCACATTTTTTTTGTCTTTGTAATCTCAGCCATTCTGGTGAGTGTGTCTTCGTGTATCACATCGAAGATTTTTTTTTCTTTTTCTTTGGTATCATTAATCTACAGTTACATGAGGAACACCCCTCATCACCAAGTCCCACCCACAAGCCCCATTACAGTCACAGTCCATCAATGTAGTAAGATGCTGTAGAAACACTACTTGTCTTCTCTGTGTTGCACAGCCCCTCCCATGCCCCTCCATTATACATCCTAATTGTAATGCTCCCTTTCCGCTCTCCTCCCCCACTTATCCCTCCCTTCCCACCCATCCTCCCCAGTCCCTGAACCTTTGGTAACTGGTAGTCCATTCTTGGGTTCTGTGATTCTGCTGCTCTTTTGTTCCTTCAGTTTTTTCTTTGTTCTTATACTCCACATATGAGTAAAATCATTTGGTACTTGTCTTTCTCCACCTGGCTTATTTCACTGAGCATAATACCCTCTAGCTCCATCCATGTTGTTGCAAATGGTAGGATTTGTTTTCTTCTTATGGCTGAATAATATTCCATTGTGTATATGTACCACATCTTTATCCATTCATGTACTGATGGACACTTAGGTTGCTTCCATTTCTTGCCTATTGTAAATAGTGCTGCGATAAACATAGGGGTGCATCTGTCTTTTTCAAACTGGGCTGCTGCATTCTTAGGGTAAATTCCTAGAAGTGGAATTTCTGGGTCAAATGGTATCTCTATTTTGAGCTTTTTGAGGAACCTCCATACTGCTTTCCACAATGGTTGAACTAGTTTACATTCCCACCATCAGTGTAGGAGGGTTCCCCTTTCTCTGCATCCTAGCCAGCATTTGTCGTTCTTAGTCTTTTTGATGTTGGTCATCCTAACTGGTGTGAGGTGATATCTCATTGTGGTTTTAATTTGCATTTCCCTGATAATTAGCAATATGGAGCACCTTTTCATGTGACTGTTGGCCATCTGAATTTCTTCCTTGGAGAATTGTCTGTTCATATCTCCACCCATTTTTTATTAGGGTTATTTGCTTTTTGGTTGTTGAGGTGTGTGAGTTCTTTATATATTTTGGATGTTAACCTCTTGTCAGATATGTGGTTTACAAACATATTATCCCATACCATAGGATGACTTTTTGTTCCACTGATGGTGTCCTTTGCTGTGCAGAAGATTTTTAGATTAATGTAGTCCCATTTGTTCATTTTTGCTTTTGTTTCCCTTGCCCAAGGAGATGCATTCATGAAAAATTTTGCTCATGTTTATATTCAGGAGATTTTTGCCTATGTTTTCTTCTAAGAATTTTATGGCTTCATGACTTACATTCAGGTCTTTAATCCATTTTGAGTGTACTTTTGTGTATGGAGTTAGACAGTAATCTAGTTTCATTCTCTTGCATATAGCTGTCCAGTTTTGCCAACAACAGCTGTTGAAGAGGCTGTCATTTCCCAATTGTATGTCCATGGCTCCTTTATCATATATTAATTGACCATATATGCTTGGGTTTATATCTGGGCCCTCTGTTCTGTTCCACTGGTCTATGGGTCTGTTCTTGTGCCAGTACCAAATTGTCTTGATTACTGTGGCTTTGTAGTAGGGCTTGAAATAGGAGAGCACAATCCCACCAGTTTTGTTCTTCCTTCTCAGGATTGCTTTGGCTTTTTGGGGTCTTTTGTGGTTCCCTGTGAATTTTAGGACTATCTGCTCTAGTTCATTGAAGAATGCTGTTGAAGTTTGAAAGGGATTGCATTGAATCTGTAGACTGCTTTAAGCAGGATGGCCATTTTGACATTATTAATTCTTCCTATCCAGGAGCATGGGGTGTATTCCAATTTACTGGTATCTTTAATTTCTCTCAAGAGTGTCTTGTAGTTTTCAGGGTATAGGTTTTTCACTTTCCTGTTTAAGTTTATTAATAGGTATTTTATTCTTTTTGATGCAATTGTAAGTGGAATTGTTTTCCTGATTTCTCTGTTAGCTCATCATTAGTGTATAGGAAAGCCAGAAATTTCTGTGTTGGAAAGCCACAAATTTTGTATCCTTCAACTTTGCTGAATTCAGGTATTAGTTCTAGTAGTTTTGGAGTGGAGTCTTTAGGGTTTTTTATGTACAATATCATGTCATCTGCAGATAGTGACAGTTTGACTTCTTCTTTACCAATCTGTATGCCTTGTATTTCTTTGTTTTGTCTAATTGCCATGGCTAGGACTTCCAGTACTATGCTGAATAACAGTGGGGAGAGTGGGCATCCGTCTTGTTACCGATCTTAGAGGAAAAGCTTTCAGCTATTTGCTGTTAAGTATGATGTTGGCTGTAGGTTTGTCATATATGGCCTTTATTATGTTGAGGTACTTGCCCTGTATACCCATTTTGTAGAGAGTTTTTATGATGAATGGATGTTGAATTTTGTTGAATGCTTTTTCAGCATCTATGGAAATGATCATGTGGTTTTTGTCTTTCTTTTTGTTTATGTGGTGGACGATGTTGATGGATTTTCGAATGTTGTACCATCCTTGCATCCCTGAGATGAGTCCCACTTGATCATGGTGTATGATCCTCTTGATGTATTTTTGAATTCAGCTTGCTAATATTTTGGTGAGTATTTTTGCATCTGTGTTCATCAGGAATATTTGTCTGTAATTTTCTTTTTTGGTGGTGTCTTTGCCTGGTTTTGGTAGAAGAGTGATGCTGGCTTCATAGAATGAGTTTGGAAGTATTCCCTCCTCTTCTACTTTTTGGAAAGCTTTAAGGAGAATGGGTATTATGTCTTCTCTATATGTCTGATGAAATTCAGTGGTGAATCCATCTGGCCCAAGGGTTTTGTTCTTGTGTAGTTTTTCGATTACCGATTCAATTTCTTTGCTGTTAATTGGTTTGTTTAGATTTTGTGTTTCTTCCTTGGTCAGTTTTGGAAGGTTGTATTTTTCTAGGAAGTCCATTTCTTCTAGGTGTTCCAGCTTGTTAGCATATAGATTTTCTTAGTATTCTCTAATAATTTTTTGTATTTCTGTGGTGTCTGTTGTGATTTTTCCTTTCTCATTTCTGATTCTGTTGATGTGTGTAGATTCTCTTTTTCTCTTAATAAGTCTGGCTAGGGGCTTATCTATTTTGTTTATTTTCTCAAAGAATCAGCTCGTTTCCATTGATTTTTTTCTATTGTTTTATTCTTCTCAATTATATTTATTTCTTCTCTGATCTTTATTATGTCCCTCCTTCTGCTGACTTGGGCTTCATTTGTTCTTCTTTTTCCAGTTTCAATAATTGTGACTTTAGACTATTAATTTGGGATTGTTCTTCCTTCCTTAAGTAGGCCTGGATTGCTATATACTTTCCTCTTAGAACTGCCTTCGCTGAGACCCAGAGAAGTTGGGGCTTTATGCTGTCTTTGTCATTTTTCTCCATATATTGCTTCATCTCTGTTTTTATTTCGTCATTGATCCATTGGTTGTATAGGAACATGTTGTGAAGTCACCATGTGTTTGTGGGATTTTACATTTTCTTTGTGTAATTTATTTCTAGTTTCAGACCTTTGTGGTTTGAGAAACTGGTTGGTCCAATTTCAATATTTTTGAATATACTGAGGCTCTTTATGTGGCCTAGTATATGATCTATTCTTGAAAATGTTCCCTGTGCACTTGAGAAGAATGTGTATTTTGCTGCTTTTGGGTGTAGAGTTCTGTAGATGTCTGGTAGGTCCATCTGTTCTAATGTGTTGTTCAGTGCCTCTGTGTCCTTACTTATTCTGTCCTTCAGAGTGAGTGGAGTGTTGAAGTCTAGAATGAATGCATTGCATTCTCTTTCTCCTTTTAATTGAGTTAGTATTTGTTTCACATATGTAGGTACTCCTGTGTTGGGAGCACAGATATTTATCATGGATTTATCTTCTTATTGGATTGACCAACTTATCGTTCTGTATTGTCCTTCTTTGTCTCTTATGACTGTCTCTGTTCTGAAGTCTATTTTGTCTGACGCAAGTACTGCAACTCCTGCCTTTTTCTCTCTATTAGTTGCGTGAAATATCTTTTTCCATCCCTTTACTTTTAGTCTGTGTATGTCTGGGTTTAAAGTGAGTCTCTTGTAGGCAGCATATAGCTGGGTCTTGTTTATTTGTCCATTCATTGACTCTATGTCTTTTGATTGGTGCACTCAGACCACTAACATTCTGGGTGATTATCGATAGGTATGCACTTATTGCCACTGTAGGTTTTAGATTCATGGTTACCAAAGGTTCAAGGTTAACTTCCTTAGTATCTGAGAGTCTAACTTAACTCACTTAACATGCTAGTACAAACACAATCTAAAGGTTCTTTTTTTTCCCTCCTCTTTCTTCATCCTCCATTCTTTATATAGTATGTATCATATTCTGTACTTTGTCTATCCCTTGATTGACTTTGGCGATAGTTAATTTAATTTTGCATTTGCTTAGTAATTAGCTGTTCTACTTTCTTTACTGTGGTTCTATTACCTCTGGTGACAGCTATTAAACCTTAGGAACAATTCAGTCTATAGCAGTTCCTCCAAAATACACTGTAGAGATGGTTTGTGGGAGGTAAATTCTCTCAGCTTTTGCTTATCTGGAAATTGTTTAATTCCTCTTTCAAATTTAAATGATAGTCTTGCAGGATTAAATAATCTTGGTTTGAGGTCCTTCTGCTTCACTGCATTAAGTACATCATGCCAGTCCCTTCTGGCCTGTAAGGTTTCTTTTGAGAAGTTTGATGACAGCCCGATGGGCTTTCCTTTGTATGTGATCTTATTTCTCTCTCTGACTGCTTTAATAGTCTGTCCTTATCCTTGATCTTTGCCATTTTAATTACTATGAGGTCCATGTCTTGGTGTTGTCTTCCTTGGGTCCCTTGTGTTGGGAGATCTGTTCATCTCCATGGCTTGAGAGACTATCTCCTTCCACAGACTGGGCAAGTTTTTAGCAATTACCTCCCTAAAGACACTTTCTATCCCTTTTTCTCTCTCTTTTTCTTCTGGTACCTCTATAATGTGAATATTCTGTTTGGATTGGTCACATAGTTCTTTCAATATTCTTTCATTCTTAGAGATCCTTTTTACTTTCTGTGCCTCAGCTTCTTTGTTTTCCTCTTCTCTGGTTTCTATTTCATTTATCGTCTCCTCCACTGGATCTAATCTGCTTTTAATACCCTCCATTGTGCTCTTCAGCGATCGGATCTCCGACTGGAATTCATTCCTGAGTTCTTGAATATCTTTCCGTACCTCCATGAGCATGTTAATGATTTTTATTTTGTACTCCCTTTCAGGAAGATTCATGAGGTCCATGTCATTTAAATCTTTCTCAGGAGTTATATTAATAATTTTACTCTGAACCAGGTTCCTTTGGCATTTCATATTTGTATATGGCGCCCTCTAGTGCCCAGGAGGTCTACTCTCTGGACCTGCTCAGCCCCTGAAGCAATGTCAGGAATCACAGGGGAGTGGTATTGGTGCCTGGGGAGAGGAAAGAGCTGCTTCTTGCTTTGTGGCCGCTATGCCTGTCTCCACTGCCTGAACCAGTGGGCCGAGCACACAGGTATAAGTCTCTATGCTTTGTGTTTGTAGTTGCTGTAGACAGGTCTTCCCTCTGACTGGCCTAATGCCAGGGTAGGGTATGCTGGTTTGCTAGCCAGGTGGGGCTGGTTGGGAGAAAGGTGCCGTAGGCTGTGTATCATGGAGGGGGTCCTTGGAGCTGTGTAGCCAGCCATGGAGCTGGAGCACCTGAAGATCTTGAAAGCTCCTAGCCTGCTGGGCAGAGTGCATCTGGACAATTTTGTCTACTTGTCCTTTCTCCTGACCAGTAAGCTCTGTGCTCCTTGCCCCTTTAGCAGCCCTCTTGCTAAGGACTTCCTTGTTAGGAAGTCTCTCAGACTGCCTGCTGTTTTCTTGTTGCAGAGAAGCCGGATGTGGATCCCTGCTTTCCACAAGCGACTGGAGTCTCAGTCTCTCCAGGAATTCTGCCTGTCTTAGCTTTCCAACCCCCTAATCGTGAGAGTACCATGCAAGCACCATGAAATGTAGGTTTGTGTTCCCAGAGCAGATCTCCAGAGTTAGGTATTCAGCAGTCCCAGGCCTCCACTCCCTCCACACTCCGTTTCCCTTCCAGCCTGTGAGCTGGGGTCGGGGAAGGGCTTGGGTCCCACCAGGCCACAGCTTTGGTACGTTACCCTGTTCTGTGAGGTCAGCTGTTTGCTCCAGGTGTATACAGTCTGGTGCAGTCCTATTTCCTGTTGCTCTTTCAGGATTAGTTTTATTATATTTTTCATATTATATGTGGTTTTAGGAGGAAACTTGTGTCTCACCTCTCATGCTGCCATCTTTAATCCCTCATGCTCATTTCACTTCTTAATCCACTTAATCAACATGAAAAGTAGTCGATGGATGCTGCTTGTATTCAGCGGTCCTGGCCAATGAAATGACACAGGTCAAGCTTATCCCTTTAACAACAGTGGAGGCCTTACCCTTTTGGTAACTTTACTGGCTTAAAAATCTCTTTGCAGAATAAGGAAATGCCAACTATTGATGTTCTCTTAGCCCACAGACTCTTTTTTTTTTTTTTCGGTATCATTAATCTACAATTACATGAGGAACATTATTTTTACTAGGCTCCTCCCTTCACCAAGTGCCCCCCACAAACCCCATTGCAGTCACTGTCCATCAGCATAGTAAGATGCTGTAGAGTCACTACTGTCTTCTCTGTGTTCCACAGCCCTCCCCGTGCCTTCCCCCACATTATACATGCTAATCATAGTGCTCCCCTTCTTACCCCACCCCTTATCCCTCGCTTCCCACCCATCCTCCCCAGTCCCTGAACCTTTGGTAACTGGTAGTCCATTCTTGGGTTCTGTGATTCTGCTGCTCTTTTGTTCCTTCAGTTTTTTATTTGTTCTTATACTCCACATATGAGTAAAATCATATGGTACTTGTCTTTCTCCACCTGGCTTATTTCACTGAGCATAATACCCTCTAGCTCCATCCATGTTGTTGCAAATGGTAGGATTTGTTTTCTTCTTATGGCTGAATAATATTCCATTGTGTATATGTACCACATCTTTATCCATTCATGTACTGATGGACACTTAGGTTGCTTCCATTTCTTGCCTATTGTAAATAGTGCTGCGATAAACATAGGGGTGCATCTGTCTTTTTCAAACTGGGCTGCTGCATTCTTAGGGTAAATTCCTAGAAGTGGAATTCCTGGTTGAAATGGTATTTCTATTTTGAGCTTTTTTAGGAACCTCCATATTGCTTTCCACAATTGTTGAACTAATTTACATTCCCACCAGCAGTGTAGGAGGGTTCCTCTTTCTCCACAGCCTTGCTGACATTTGTTGTTGTTTGTCTTTTGGATGGTGGTGATCCTTACTGGTGTGAGGTGATATCTCATTGTGGTTTTAATTTGCATTTCTCTGATGACAGGTGATGTGGAGCATCTTTTCATGCCCACAGACTTTTTCATCAGCACTTTCTAATACCTTTCTGAGCATAGTTCTTCATGTAAATGTATCTAAGTATGTTAATTTTGACAAATATATCTAAATATGGAACAGATGGTCACACTGATGGTATTGTTACAGGCAGGGCCTTCTCAGCAGTTGCCTTCCTGGTGTTCCATGGTTTATCTTCTTCATCTGTTTACCTCCTGCCATCTTGAAAGTTGAAAGGTTGGTCAGTTTCAGAGAAAATTCAAACATATTCACATTCTACTCTGTTTTTCTAGTTTCTCTGCCCTTTCATGGGCAGGTTCTGTTAGGCTAGCAGTGCTGTAGAGGGGCAAACACTACTGTTGGCGCAGAAGGCCTGCATTCAGTCTTTGCTCTTTGCTCCAACAATTGTTTAGCACTGTGATCTTGAACAAGTTATTTACATTTTATTTTATTCAGTGAATGAGTCCCTCCTTACGTCAGATATTGTGTTAGACTGTGGCTGGGGAAATGAGAGCAACACTGACCATACTTTCATTTGTAGTTTTTTTTGTCTATGGGGAACATAACTGGGTAACAGGTGATTAAAATGTCCAACTCTGTTTCATTGTTTTTGTTCAGTAAAATAATAAACATGGAAATATCCCAGTAAACTAAAGGATTATACAAATATGTGGTATATTTTATTGGCCTTTCCTTCCATAGGCCCACATAATTTTCCATATTCAGAGTATCTTGGATAGAAAGGCCTAAAATGTCAATGAAAGGTTTCTGAGTAATGAATGAATTTCTGCATGAGAGTGACAATATAAAAACCAAAAAGAATTTCATACAAATCATCATATTAACAAGTCCCCCAGACCCCAATTTTAGGTGGAAGGATTCCCTTTTACTTAAGATTCTCTGCCTTGTTTACTAATGACACAATATAAAAATGTGTGCAGTGGATTTGACAATTATTTGGAAGTTTGTAATCTTAACATAATTGAATCTATATTTTTTCCCTTTATGGTAAGCATTTTTTGCGTCCTGTTCAAGAAATCTTTGTCTACTCCAAGGTCATGAAGGTATTCTTAGTTTTTCTCCTAAAAGGTTTATTGATTTATCTTTCACCTTTACATGTGTAGTCCATTTTATATGGATTTTTGTGTATCGTGTGAGATAGGGATTAAGATTAGTTTTTTGTGCCACATGGATATCTGACTGACCAAGCATCATGTTTTAAAATGATATCCTTTCCTCACTGCACATAGTGTTGCATGTTTGCTTTTGAAGGGATGGATAGGGGTGAGGTTGATAATGTACAGGCTGAGTGTGACTTTATCATGTGAAACAGGGATTTTGACTCCTGTTCTCAGTCTCAAGAGAAAGAAGTTGTCTTTCTTTCTCGCAGTAAGTGGGAGTGTTAATTGTGCTTTTTTTCAGGATCCCAAGAGTTCGTGTTCTAGAGGATGAAGAGGGGTCAAAGGACATTGAACTGTCTGATGACCCTTATGACTGTGTTCGGTTAAGTGTGGAGAATGTCCCTTGCATCATCACCCTGTGCAAAGTATGAGCTTGTACCTGATGGTTTTTATCTTCTGTGGGTCTCCTTCAACCCCAATTCATTAAGGTTACTTAATAGATTGACATATTATAGTCTCACAAACCATATAGAAGTAGGGTTAGCCCAAATCCAGTAATTTGGTTATATTAGAAACCAGTACTATGAGCAGCTCTTCCTTTTTTTAATTGGAAAATATGGAATTCCAGGAGCCTGTGAGTGCATTTCATAGTAATAGGAGCCAGGGTTTGTTAATCTCCTTCTATATACCAGGCGTTTCACTGAAGTATCCTGTATGCATATTTCATTTAATCCCCTCATCTCTGTGGGGTCTTGGCTGGTTGAATAGTAATAGGGTGGGTGAAAGAGGAACACTGTCCCCTTGGTGGGCCCCAAGGTCCACATCTATGAAAAGTGGAGTTGGAGCAGGTCCTGGGCATCTAATATGTCAGGTGTACTTTTTACATTAGCCAAGAGGCCCTTGGGGGCTGACATCTCACTGATTCAAGGCTGTCCAGAGAGACTGGGACTGGCTGAGCTTATCACTGATTCTGCACAGGATTCAGTATATAAAGATAAGACAGGTTAGGTTTAATTCCACTAAAATCGCTTCATGAACCTCACATATGGTGAAGTTGGGACTGACCCAAGCCACCTACACTTGACTTGTTCTTGAGCATGTCCCTAATCATGGACCCTCTTGATTCAACTTTATTATCTGTGGAACATCCATGTAGCCTTACATGTGAATATCTCCTGGGCCTCTCTGTTGGAAAGCCTCAGTGGCCTCTGCCTTGGACGGTCTCTGAATTACAGGTCTAACCCCACTCCCCACCCCATATTTCCATTTCATGTTTTTGTTATTCTGCTCACATAGTGGCCTATGGTAGAATTGTTGAACATTGCTTCAAATGTTTTTCCAAATGAGTAGAATCTAAAATAAGATCTTGAATAGGCAGTGCAGAGTTCTTTGCTAGTGTGGATATTCTTCCCACGAGGCTGTCAAGGGTGGGACTCTGGGATGTGTGTTACCACAGATTTGCTCTGCTGCCCTGACATTGCAGATTGGTTATCGGCACGTGGTGGATGCTACTCTTCAGGAGGAGGCCTGCTCCTTGGCCAGCTTGCTGGTATCCGTGACCAGCATGGGAGTTGTGACATGCATGAGAAAAGTGGGGAAGGGCAGCCTGGACCCAGAAAGCATCTTTGAGATGATGGAGGTGAGGCTCTGGTTCTGAGGCAGGTGCTGGGGCCTGGCTCAGAGTGCTTGCTGATTCCTGCCCCCTTGGTTACACTATGGGAATTCTCCACGTTTATACCCTTGACCCCAGACAGGGAGCTTGGAGAACAGCTGATGTGATGTGGCTGTGTGCTGACCTAGCCACGATGGTGGCAGTGGGGGCTCTGGACTGGAAGTAAGAGCCTGCAGTAATAGTTGCTTATCCTTTCCTTTCCTGATCCTGTTTTCACATTTCTAAATGAGAGTATTGGACTGATAATATCAGAGTCACTTAAAACTCCCAAATCCCAAGCTTTTATGATTTGGTGAGGGACTTGAATTCCTGGCTGTTTGCTGTTCCCTGAAGGGAATGAATAAAGGTGGAGTCATGACCATCTCCCCATTCTTCATGGGTCTAGAAATGTTTGAATAAAGATGAATGGGAAATCCTCCAAGCATCTCGGTGTGGATTGCTCCCCTCAGGCCTTAGCCTGTGTGGCAGCACCATGAGGGTGCTTCCCAGCTGCTCTATACTGTTGGTCAATGTGTCTCCCTTACCTGAAATCTGCTCTGTGAAACAGAACGAGTCCTGTTCACCTGTGTCTTCCCACACGTCCCCCTTGACCTTCCAGAAGTCTTTGAGGACTTTGAGACTGACCAACTGTAAGAATCAGTTGCCAGGAACAGAGTTAGCTGGATCTGGGTATTTTTGCTTCAGGTCACCACTGTATCACAGCTCACGCCCAAAGGTCATTCCTTAAAAGTGAGCAAGTTGCTATCTACACTCCCCATTCCTAGAAACAATGATTTTTCACTGAATATGCTAAGCACTTAATAGGTGTTTTTATCATCTTATTTGAAAGCAAACGTGGGCAGTATATATATGGTGTCCAGGACCCAAGTATGGGGTCTGAAGACCTGCAAATCCTGGCTCTGGGCCACAGTTCTCTCACTGGCAAAATGGTTATGTTGCTAATAGTAGTACCTGCTGCTAAATGTGCTGAGGAGTAAGTGGGGGTGTTGAGGTGAAGTGTGTGTCAGAGTGTCAGACGTATCGTAAGTTGTCAGTAAATGGTAGCTCTTACTCTGGCTCTACTAAGCTCAGTTCAGGCATCTCCAGTTGTGCATGGCAACAGGCATTCTTCACAGCTGGTTGGTTAGTTAATTTTTTAAAAGGAAAGTGTTAGGGAGAGTTTGGTTCAGTGACACAGGGAAGTCAGAGGACAAAGTGAGGAAGGAATTCATTAAAGCAAGAGTGTCAGGGAATGACAGAACAGAATAATAAAGGAAGTTCATTGAACAGCTACTCAGCATGGGGCTTGACCCCTGCTAACTCCTCAAGCCAGGGTCACCTGGTGTCCAGCCTCTGCTTGGATCTGCACAGCATGGGAACTGAGTCCCTACCACCCCAGGCTTTGGGGGAGCTGCCGAGCGCTGGGCGGAGTGAGATTATGTTCTGCGAACTTCCTGTAGGTAAAGAAGGGAGACTTTCAGGCAGGTTACTAAAGAGCATGACTGTAAGCTGCAGGTCCCGGCCACCCAGGCGACGGTAATTTGCCAGCCCAGGTCTGAGCTCTCAGCAGCCCCTCCCTACTTGTCTGAGATAGGACAGAGTGAAGGTTAAAGCCAGAATTTGGAGGATTAGAACGACAAAGTAATAAAACACTTACTACTGGAAAGGCACAGAGACGATGTATTGAAGTGAGAAGTTTATTTAAGGCAAAAGGAGCACACCTGGAGAATGGGGAGTGTGGGCTTCTCTAGAGAAGAGGCATCCCTGAAAGGCTGGGAAAAGATTAAAAGGATACGCACCTAGAAAGTGCGGGCGACCCCACAGAGAGGAGCGCCCCCTGAAAGGTTGAAAGTAGAGAGTTTGAAGTTAAAAGGTTCACCTAGAAAGTGCGGGCGACCTCAGAGAGAGGAGCACCCCCTGAAAGGTTGGAGAAAAAGTTTAAAGGATATGCACCTAGAAAGTGCAGTTGACCCCAGAGAGAGGAACGTGCCAAAAGGCTGGGGGTTCCCCCTTTTAAGGCTTCTTTAGGAATGTGACTAAGGGCTGGGGGTGAAGACTTGTTAAGTGGTCTTTGAATACTTAGAATTAACAAAACAAGGAAATTCCTGCTCTGATTTCTCCCTGGGATACCGGCATCCTGGTCTGGGCGCAGATCAAACAGGCTGCCCGCCCAGCCCCCAAGGTGGGCTGAGCTATTGTCTTGTTTGCTAAAGAGTAAGTTAAGAATCTTACATTTTTAACTGCCTGGGTATTAAAATACATTTTTAAAATGGAATCCTTCCTGCCTTTCACTATGTTGTTTACAGCTGGGCCTGCATGCTAAATTAGTTGCCTAGGTTACAAACTGCTTATTTAGGGCCAGGAGGAGAAAAAGACAGCATATAGGTAAAGGTAAAAAAGTAAGCTGGGCCTGTATGATTAACAAAAAAGACATGGGCTGTGCTGAGGTACTCTTTCTTCATCTGGGGAGTATTCAAACATTCCAGGCCAAGTTGCTCTTGGCTTTTTGAGCTTCAATTGATTAATTTTGGGGCTTTTTAGTGGACTTTCTGGCCTTTTTCTCTTTCTACTCCCGCTTATACCTATTTTCCTGCCTAACAAAAGCACTTAAAATACCTCATGAATTCTGCCAAGAGCCTCTTTAGACAAGTGGCTCTCAAACCTTGTTTTAGAAGGACCCTCCCCCTGAGGAGAATTTTATGAGAATAACTTCAGCCTCTAAACAACAAAAACCGTAAAAAAATAATACTGAAATTTGTGGTATGCCTGCTGTGTGTCAGACCGTTTTTAGTACTTATTGAAAGGGTATCTCGCCACGACCCTCCTTACCCGAACGACTCAGGAGACACGGGCCCACGCAAGAGATTTTATTATCTGAAGGAGAGAGTGACTGCCCCAGAGGGGGGTGGGGAGAGAGAGAGAGAGAGAGAGCAGCAGAGAGAGCAGCGGGACAGAGAGCAGAGATAGAGCAGGGAGAGCAGCAGGACAGAGAGAGGAGAGAGGTTAGAGCACGAGAGAGGGAGAGCGAGCGAGCGAGCGAGGACGGCGACAGAGAGACGGAGACAGAGAGAGAAGGGGCAGCAGCGTGGTGCCTTTTATTGTGGCGGATCCGCTCGGCCTGTTGCTTTGGGGGAGGGTCAGGATGTTTAGAGATAAGACGGGGTAAACCCAGGCAAGCCCCAGGCAAGCCCAGGCATAATTCTCACCGGTTTATGTGCTTGGGAGCATGGGGCAAATGGAGGATAAATTACTATATTCTTACACTTATAATATGTCATTTAATCCTCAACACCCTGTGAGATAATGATTGTTATTATCCCTGTGTGTACAGATGAGGAAATTGAGGCAGGATAAGTGAATAGCTTTTGGGCCTCAAAGTTCATAAATGCTGGAGCCAGGATTCAAACCCAGCTGAAAGTGCCTCCAGAGTCTCTGCCTCAGCCCCCGAGCTGTTTAACCTTGTGGACCAGACTGCTCTGGCTGCTGTGGACAGCTGGGAGAACCAGAGTCCTGTCCAGGGAGCTGAGCTTTACCTTCTCCTGGGTTGGGGAATGTGGCCTGCATGCCTGCTTGGGGCAACCACAGCCTGTGGCCTTTGTCACTGTCTCACACAGGGATGCAGCCACCAGGAAATGCCTGTGCTGCTGAAATTTAGAACCTCAGAGTTCCCGTGCAGGCTGCACCCCCTACGTCTGCATCCTCTTTCCTGAAAGTCCAGGTCCAAGCCTCACAAGTTGTGGTGTCCTCGCTCATCTCCTCTTATCCTCTTTCCCTGCTTTCATTTATATGAATAGTCAGTATCCCTATTCAACAGGCTTTGACATTTTTTCTCTCAGTGTTATGATAAAAATCTTCCCAAAGTCACTTTGGACCTTAATCCTGACTTTGCATTTCATGGAAGTGATTTCATAAGCATTTTCAGTAATACTTGGAGTCTCGTGCCATCAACGCCGGGGTTCTTGTTCACGAAGCCGAAGAATGAGCTTCACAAACAGTCAAGGGTAGGAGAGCAAAGCACAGGCTTTTATTTAGAGATACAGTGAAAGTACAGAGCTTCCGGCTTACGCCAGGAGGGGACAAGAGTGTCTGCGGTGGTACGTTGTCTAGGGGATTTATAGGCAGTTGGGAGACTAAGAGTTAGGCATGTGTCTACCAGATGGTCGCTAAGTGTTTATTTTAAAAGAGACACTAAGTCTCTTATTCGTTTCCCAGACTATTTGGTGGAGTTAGCATAAGAAATTTTACTGCTTTGGTTCTTCTTAGAATAGCAGTTTCTTGTTTGTGGAGCGTATTAATCAAGGCTGCTTGTTTTCTTCTCAGGGTGAGCTGTTTTCCTTTTTGGGTGAGCGGAGTTATTGTCTGTTTGTTAAATAGTCTCAGTTTCAGTTTCTTATCTTTAAGATGGCATCCTTCCTGTCTCACTATGTTGTTTATGGCTGGTCTTGCTTGTGATATTTACTTGGTTAGGGGCTGTAAGAGGAAAAACAGCATCCAGATGAAGTTAAAGATAAACTGTGCTTTTTAGCAGGTTAAAGTTTTACAACAGCCTCATTTAATTAACACAAACAAGACGTGGACTATGAAGAAGTATTTTCTCATCTGGGGAATGTTCAAACATTCCAGGCTAGGTCATTCCTGGCTTTTAAAACTAATCCTTATTGAAGAATGCTTATATTCTTAGCTTGATACTTTACTTCAGAGAATTAGTATGATTCGGTCTTTGTTTAGCTGTTTAATATGGAGTTTTGGTAGGAGTTTTGGTAGGGGTCTTTTTCTGGAGGCCCTTGCCCTACTCTGACTACACCCACGGTCCCTGTCTCACCATGTTACAGTTGGGGCTGGGAAGAGGGCACACAACTCTGGAGAGAATACACCTATAATTGGGAGGATTGGGTAGAGGTCTAGGCCTGAGGGTATTTCTCCTGGACACTCTTGAGAATAGTGCTAGTGACACATGTGAATTAAAACTGCTATGGGAATATAGAAGACGATGAGGTAGAGACATTGTATTCATTCCTAAAATGCTTCATGAGCCCAAAGACAGAATAGCAGTTTCATAAAGATTTTATATATTAGGGTTTCTTGTGGGGCCTCTTGTGTCTTCTGTGTTGGGGCTAATTAGGAAATCTGTGGGTTGACTGACCTCTTAAGGTGTCTTTATTCCAACGTTTCATGCTCTCAGCACCTCTGTGCATGTCAGTGACACCAAAGACCCTGTCCAGGTATTGCCTTTGGTTCCATCTGAGCAGTTCTGCTTGGAGATTTGGTAGCAAGTGTATGAGAAACTACCTTTTAAAACATGTCCTCAGCACCATCTGTTCCTTCCTTAGAGTGACGGGAGCTCTGTGGCTGCTGTGGTCTTCGCGTGCTTACTCTCTGGAGTACAGTGGGACTTGGCTGAGACCAAGTCCAGATTTAGCCGCTTGTTGTAACGGCACCAGTAATGCTAAGTGTGAACTAATGACCGAGGCAGCCTTTGCTGCTTCCTGCTTGCTGCCTAGGGGTCAGCATCTCTTTTTCTTTGTTTGTTTTAGCATGGAGGTTTTCCCAGAATGTAACTATGATGTTTTGGGGGATTGAGATTTCTTTTTATATTCATTGTTTAAGTCAAAGTCCTATAAGGCAGATGAATGTGTTCAGTTTGGGAATGGCTACCTGGCAGAAAGGGAAGTTTTTTCTGGTCAGAGTGTATATGCCTCACAACTGGGTGTGTGCTTTCTTCTGCTCCTTTTCTGCCCTGCAGACTGGCAAACGAGTGGGCAAGGTGCTGCATGCCTCCCTGCAAAGTGTTCTGCACAAGGAAGAAAGCCTGGGGCCCAAGAGACAGAAAGTTGGATTTCTAGGGTGATTCGTGCATCAACCCTCTACTGTGGAGTGTTTGTTTTTACTTTTCCTTTTAAGCCAAAGTTTGTATACATTTTTCTTAATTGTTAAGAATTTTAGGCAACATTTATAAACATAAAATTAAAGTCTATTTTCTGGTCTGGTTTGGTGTGGCTAGAGTTCTTCAGCTGTAAGCCAAAATGCCATTCACTGACTCCCTGGAAAGCCTGGTCCTCGTCCAGTGAATGGCAGTCAAGTTGGCTGGAAGGGAGTGGGCTGTGGTCACAGGCTTCCCCAAGGTAATCGTTCATCTCCTGTTGCAGGAATGCAAAACAACTCCAAACCCCCTAGAATAAGGACATAAGAGAAAAATGGCTTAAAAGAAACGTTAATGAAAAGTAGTTTGTGAATTTTTTTCCCCTATAGAGCTTTCAAAATAAGAATCACCATAAACAAAAAGATTAGTTTTCCCTGTAGTTAAGTGCTTGTTGGGGAGAAGAAAGGAGGAGGCACATGATCCAAGTACAGACCCAGGGCTTCCAGCAGGCTGAGAGCCTCCCTGAGTCCTGCGTAGCCCAGTTCTTACTTCCTCTCCTTCATGAGATCCGGGTGAAGCTCCCTAGGCGGAGGGGCTCAGCAGCCATTTTGGTCCTTAGTCAACCTTATCACTCTTGTTTTGAAATTGCTTTGTGTCTTATAACCACTCCCTGGTGTTTTGTAAGATATCCGTGTTTTATCAACATTAAGAAAGCTGTTTTAGAGATGTTGTCATTTGATTACTCAGCCTGCCTTCCTACTCGAGGAACAGAAGGGAAGGCCATTCTAAATGGCTCCAGAAGGCTCTTCTTATAAGCCTGTATTCTCCTCACAATGTAGTATGTTGGAATAAAGTCTGTTCATGGGTTAAGCAGTTTTTTTCCAGGGGAACAAAAACCCCCCAGTCAACATTAAAGAGCCCTGGGAAAAGAGCTAATTTATGAAAAAGAGTATTTCAGTTGTGGCATTTGCTCTGTGCAGTTTAGACAAATAGAGTAAGGAGTTAGGAACTTATTGCCTAGTGGAAGGAATATGAGCTGAAGCCCTTGCAGACTGGTTCCAGAGGTCCTGGCATGGGCACCTCCTCCTGGCATGGCCGGGTCTTGTCCCTGTGGAGAAAAGCAGCTGCCTAGACTTGGACTTGGAGTTGCAGCCCTGTTGAGAAGACAGCCTGGGTTTTCTTTCCTTTTTCTGTCTTTTCTTTTCTCTTTTCCTTCCCCTTCCGCTTTCCTTGCTGTGTGTTCCCAGGGACTGTCCCTAAGGCACTGTGACAGTGCTCCAACAAGGCAGAACCAGCCTGCGCCTCCTGCCCCGCTCCTGGTTGGCTGCCTCTGAGCCCATGATGGAGTACTGATGGCAGCCAAGAGCAACTAGAATCTGAATAAAGTTTAGAAGCCTCCTGTCTTGATGATTAAAGTCATCAGACAGATGAAGCTTTGCAGGCCAGTTGTACAACAGTATCCAACTGGGCTGACTGGCTGAGTAGTTACAGTGAAAATGAGAGAAATAGCGTCTATCTCTGCCACCCCATACCTTTCCTTGAAGCCCACCCTACCTTTTAGAAGTGTACATCACAAACAAAACAAAACACCAAATAAGCAAGATGTCTCCAGGAGAGGCATTTATTGGAAATGTCCATTATTGCATCTCTCAGAATAAGGGAAGCCATGTGAAGGCAGAGACTGGCAAAAACCTGGAAAAATATTGTCCTGGAGAGACCCTCTGCTTCATTGAGCAGAAGCAGAGCTGTCTTTAGTGGCCATTAAATAAACACCAGGAAGAACACCAAAGTCAACCAAAAGGCAATTAAGAGCTTGCGGGTAGGGAAGGTGAAGATGGGCATGGAAGGAATGCAATATTATTGGATTTTCAAGTTGGTTTTATTGTTTCTGTGATTGCTTAATCTCCCAAATCGTGTAAATTCAAGCCTGCAAAACAACAGTTTAGAGTATTAACAGCAGTTGGCGTTTTATTCCATAAAGGCAGTGGTCTCACAACTGCCAGTCAAGTATAAGTCTTTGCTATTCAAAACTTCTTGGAAGTAATCTGGCAGTGTGTTTTAAAAGCCTTAACATGTTCATGCCTTTTGACCTAATAATTCCACTTTTGGGGATGTAACCAAAGTAAGTAATTCAAAATACAAGGAGAATAAAAACATGAAATAGAAGTTCATCTCAGTATCATTTGTACTTCAGAGAATGGTTGTAAGGTAAGAACCAGTCAGTAGGGAAATGGTTCAGTAAACCTGCAAGTGTTGGATGTCTCTGGTGGGCTGCCTCCATCTCTCGGGCCAGTCACAGCTGCAGGACAGTGCCAGGTAGCACGATTCACTATCAGCAGAGTCTTCCTTTCAGTGCTTGGCCCACAGACCTTTTGTTTTCTGCGTTTAGCCTTCTCTGACACCATGTCACCAAATACTGACAGGAGCCCACTCAGCATTGAAATATGTGTAGCCTGAAAGTACTGGGAACTTAACCCTTCCTGAGGCAACTCACAACCACTTTTGGGCAGGAATCGGGGAGAAATGCTTCTCCATTTGGTCCTTAGCTGGGCAACTCTGAGGTATTTGGCACACTCAACAAAATGTGCTGGGTGGGACCACACCTCAGGTACTTATGACCATGTCAACTCTTTCCCTTCCCTGCTTTACACCCTCTCGCCCTCTCCTCCTGTTCACTGTGGGACCACCTCCCAAATATACTATTGAACATAAGGTCTTGTCACAGGCTTTGCTTCTGGGGAGAAACCAGACTGAGCAGTGGTACTAGACGTGGCTTTAGCAGACCCTCCACATGGGTTGTGGGAACTGGATTGGTCATTGGCGGATGCAGCAAAGGCTCTCTGGGTAGTAATTAAACAGGTTGATGAGAAGCTACGACATCCTAGTGTCATCACTACAAAGTGCCTGTGATGGGTTAAGACAGGAGAGGGAAATGGGCTATGTGAAAGCTCTACCACATTGGTCAGTGGTAGTTAAGAATTGTTTAGTTGGCCGACTTCTATTAACTGCTATGAAAAGCTTTTTAAAAATGGCCGGCTTATCACCAACTACCAACTTGTGGTATGCCATAAAAACCAGAAGGCCTTCACAGCACAGTTTAGAGACTGATCTGAAACTTACAGGGTAGAATGTGCTGATAGACCCAAGATTTGCTTGTGCAAGAGTGGCAGAGCAGCAATGGAGACAAGGTACATCTGTGGCAGGTCCTTTTGTCAAAGTCAGGGCTTTTGTCAGGAAAGATAGGGCCACAGACCTGGGTTAGAGACAGGATCTTGGTCTCCCATGCTCCCCTGAATGGTTTGGGAAGGCAGAAGAAGCTTCCGCCCCCTAGCTAAAGAAGAGCAGCCATTTCCTGAAACACTACCATTTTACATGCAAAGACCATACCTGAGGCAGATGCTTCAAAGATGATATTTGTCAACGTCAGCTCTACTGTCTTGCCAATGGCTTTCAGCCCTGGGCAAGTTCACTATGGATTCAATGAGACCGAAAAATGACAATGGAACATTTTTGGGGTGACAGGGTTTATACCCAACTTTATTCCCACGGTGGCAGGTCAGTTACTAGAATCCCATCCACTCTGAACGAGTCTGCATGCAGCAAGCGTGTCTCTGTGAGCCTCTGCCCCCACGGCTGTCTCAGTCTCTGTCCTCGGTGCTGCCACCATTCTAGCCTCTGTAGCTGTGCAGCAGCCATGCCACTGTCCCCCAGAGCACTGGGCGGAGCTCTTAATATAGAGTCCGTTACAATGTGTTGCTTACACATGTGTAGTGAGCTAGCTGACCAGGGCTAGGTGAGAATCCTGGCCATAGGAACCCTCACTTTATCCACACTCCACCCCTCTGGATTCTCGCCTCTATGTGCTCTCAATCTATAATGGTCTCTGTGTGAAGAAGCTGGAACATTGTAACCAAATTCCTTAATAACATAATAACAGAGGCTATGACAATATACAAATAACAAAAATTACAAATTAAAATAACCCTCAAGCCTGAGGAGATCCATTGCCACCAAGTGGTCATCTTCGCTGTATTCAAATCAGTTCTACTCAAATGAGTTAACCAAAAGGACCATGGGTGGGTCATACAATACCTAACTCCAGCCTCTCCAGCAGAAAGTCTTGCAGACACACTTGTTGCTTTGTCTCTGGCTTCTGATTCTTTGTCCTCAGCGATCGGAACCTCTGCTCTGGTTTCAGTTGTTGCCACAGCTCTCCAGTAAGATTGTGCTTAACTTTCCATCCCATTTCTGTCTGTCTGCTCCTGCTTTTATTAAATCAACCCACATCTGGGTTCTTGTGACCTTCATGGGACCCTTTAAATTCTTTCTTTGAGTAGCAGACCGTATTTACTTTTGTGCTTTCATTACTTGAGCCTGACTATAGGAGCAGAGCATGGAGTGCTCCACGACCTGGGAGGGGACTGCACCTCTCGTGGAGGAACCCTTGGTTGCCGAGTCTTTATTTTCTTTTAGGCTTTCCACCAACTTTCAACCTGGGGGGTTTAAACCTAGGAGGGGCTATCTCCAGCACTCACTGGGCCTCCACCCTCACTTGTTCATCAAACGTCTCTCCTCCATGTCTGGGGCTGATGGCTCCACTAACATCCTTTACCTGCCCCACAGCACCTGGCAGCCTGCACTCTTGTGCTGCTGCTGCTTGGGCCACTGCTCCTTCTTGTCCTGCTTCCTCTCAGGCCACTGTGACATCCTTTACCATTTACACAGCACCTCGTAGTGACACCATTTCGGTCACCAACAAATTTTTTACCTCCTCAACAGCACCTTGCAACTCACGCTCTCATGATGCCCCTTCCAGTGCCTCCTGTAGGAGGATGTCTTTCTCCCTCATGGCCTTTCACAATATTGTGAGTAAAACACTCCCCCTGATTCCTGCCACCTCACAGACACTGTTTCTCTAAGGAATTCCCTATTTTGCTGAGGGCCAACTTCACTGCTTCAGGTGTTGTCTGCACTCCTTCCCAGTCTTGGGGTGCAGCCCAGTCCTTTAGGAGGCAAGCCACATTGGACCACTTGTCCACTGGGGGACACTTGAATGTTTTCCCATCCATAGGTGCAGCCCATGGAGCACTCCTCCCATGAGGGCAGCCTGTTCTGTTCCTCAGTCAACAAAGAATCCTGCCATTGTCACCAATTGTCTTGCCAATGGATTTTAGACCCAGGCAAGTTCACTATGGACTCAATGAGACTGAAAAATGACAATGGAACGTTCTTGGAGTGAAAGGGTTTATACCCAACTTTATTGCCATAGTGACAGGTCAATCACTAAAATCCCGTCAACTCAGAGTGAGTCTGCATGCAGCAAGCCAGTCTCTGCCTCTGGGCCTCTCTGCCTCTGCAGCTGTCTCTACTTGGCACTGCCACCACTCCAGTCTCTACTCTCCTGCAGCCATGCAGCAGCCATGCAGCCATGCCACTGTGTTGCCCAGAGCACTGGGTGGATCTCTTTATGTAGAGTCAAAAGCAACGTATTGCCCATGTGTGTAGTGAGCTAGCTGACTGGGGCCAGGTGAGGATCCTGGCCATAGAAACCTTCACTTTATCCACACCTACGTTCCCTTTTTGTTTCAAGACCAATGACTATGGTCTGATTGCAGCCCTGCCTTGGGAAGGGATGGACAGTCCCTGCTGTGGGAAGAAATAGATTGTTCATCAAAATAATTGAAAGACCTGACTTGCCATGCACCTGGGAAATAGAGTTGGGAGTGGATCTTGAAGGTATTAGGCCAGGGTCATGCTGTAAAGGGATTTTAATGTCTTGGCAAGAAAGTCTGATGTTGCTTATAATTCACTGCTGGGACAGCCCCTTGGACCTGATGGTCACCTGAAGTGAATGAGGAGGAGATATCAGAACTCAGCAAACTGGAAAAGCAACTCTTAGATCTGTAAGAGAAGTGAGGTCATAGGGCAAATCACCTCTCCCTAAATTGGAGAGGCCAACAGACCAATACAGAGAATCACAACTTACTGGAACAGTAACTCACAGGCTGAAATCTCCATGGAAGTAGAACCAGGGGAGGGAAACCTGGACTATGATGAATTGTTGGAGGCTCAGTGTGGACATCAGGGGCCTTCACACTGTAGTGAATTTTACCTCCAAGAGCTCAATCTGGTTCATTGAATTTCAGAGAAAAACTCTGTCAAGAGGAGGGGAAGGGAAACATTTTGAGGTACACCAGAGCACTTTATTTTTCTTAACAAAGCCCTCAAAAGAAACTAGTTAACCAGAGCTTAACCTGCTGGGTGTTTTTCAAAGCCTAACTGTCCTGGAGGAAGGTAACAACCCAACTCCAGCCTCTCTAGCCATCCTGACTCACCTGTGTGGGGAGTGTGAGGGAGAGAAACATTTGTGCGGGTCATGGTCCAGGGGCACAGGCTCATTGAAAGACCTAATCAGGACTAGAGAGCACTTCTCCTCCCTCCCACCTCACTAGCATATGACTAAAGGCCTTTTTACAGCAAACCCTTTTACCCAGTATATCCTATTTGGCAATCAAGAAAAAAAGTACAAGGCATACTAAAAAGCAAAAACATAGTTTAAAGAAACAGCAAACATCAGAAACAGACATAGCAGTGATATTGGAATGAACAGACTGGGAATTTAAAACAACTATGATTAACATGCTAAGGGCACTAATGGATAAAGTAGACAGAATGCAGGAATAGATGGGAAATGTAAGCAGAGAGATGGAAATCCTGAAAAAGAACCAAAAAGAAATGCTAGAAATAAAAAACACTGTACCAGAAATAAATAATTCCTTTGATAAACTTATTAGTAGGCTGGTCATAGTTGAGGAAAGAATCTCTGAGCTTGAGAATATCTCAGCAGAAACCTCCAGATATGAAAGCCAAAGATAAAAACTGGAAAAAATACTGAAGGGCTGTGGGACGACTACAGAACATGTGATACACATGTGAGGGACACCAGAAGGAAAAATGAAGGGACGGAGAACAACTTGGAATGATGATTGAGAATTTCCCCAAATTAATGTTAGACATGAAACCACAAATACAGGTCACTCAGAAACACGAAGAGTGAGTGCTAAAAAAAAAAAACCCTACACCAAGTCATATCATTTTCAAACTACAGAAAAACAAAGAGAAAATCCTGAAGGAAGTCAGAGGAAAGAAGCACCTCACTTATAGAGAAACAAAGATAAGAATTACATCCAACCCTACTCGGAAATCATGCAAGCAAGGACAAAGTGGAGTAAAATATTCAAAGTGTTGAGATAAAAAAAAAAAACACCACATCAACCTAGGATTCAGTAACCTGTGAAATTATCCTTCAAAAGTGAAGGAGAGAAATTAAAGGTGGCAGCGTGAGAGGTGAGACAACTCCTCCAAAAACCACATGTAATATGAAAATATAGTTAATACAACTAATGCTAAAAGCAACAGGAAAGAAGGCTGCGCCAGACTGCATACACCTGGAGAACAGAGCAGACCTCACGAGAAAGGGTAATGTACCAAAAGCCTTGATCCAGTGGGACCCAAGACCTTCCCTGACCCCAGTTCACTCATGGGAGGAAGAGAAATGGAGCAGGGAGGGAGTGGAGGCCTGGGATTGCTGAACACCCAGCTCTGAAGATCTGCTTTGCCAGCACAAACCTACATTGCATGGTGCTCTAGAGATTAGTGGTGTTGGAAAGCTAAGACAGGTGGAATACTTGGAGAGACTGAGATTCCAGCTGTTTGTGGAGGACAGGGATCCACACCCGGCTGCTCTGGGACAAAGGAAAAGCAAGAGGTCTGAGAGGCTTCTAGCAGTGAGAGGGCTGCTAAAAGGGCAGGGATTGCATGGAGCTTGCAGCGAGGGAGAAGGGGTAGGTGGACAAGGTAGTCTGGGTGCCCTCTGCCCAGCAGGTTGGGAACTTCCAGGAGCTGGAGGTACAGTTTCTGCATAGATCCTGTCTGAAGTCTCTGTTGGGTCCTGTGTGATCTTGGCTGGAATGTCTGTTTCTTGCCTCAGGGCCCTCATTCCTGCCCACAGGAAATGCTTTTTCAGGGCTTGATAACCAGAAACAACAGCCTTTGTGTTTTCCAGGTATGAGGAATAGAAGGAATTCATTGCCTCAAATCTTTCAGGATTTAGAATGTGGGTCTACAGTGCAAGATGAAAAACAGCACTTTGGTGAGACCTAATGCAGTCAGAAAAACCAGGCCACAAGGCTTCAGGGATACAGGTGGCCCCAGCAGAGGCTGACCCTGAGTGAGGGAAAAGGTCCCTCTCCTTCTACAAATGTCACAGTGCAGAGCACAGGGAGGACAAAGCAGTCCCCCCTGGAACCCTCAGGGTGGCAGTTTGGGACCCTCAGGCCACCCCTTCAGTGACAACATAGGCAGAGGCCAAAGACAAGGAGTTTGCCTTATGAAAAATGGTTATGTCCTGGGATTTTCTTTTAGATGCTTCAGTGAAGACCATGGGACACAAATGTGAGTGAGCTTTCCACATGCACCCCAGGAGTAGTCAGTTAACTTTGAAGGCTCCCAAGTGGAAATACAGTTCTAGAGATGGTGAGTTTGCACTGGAAAGGCCAATCAAAGGCCCCACCCGAGGAAGCCACTGAGGCCCTGAGCTGGGCTTATCTCTTGATACACAATAGAGGCTTAGCACTTTTCATTGGTAAATGAGTAGTTTTCAAGATGTGTGGACTGGCTAGAAATCCTGTTCCAGTATGAACAGGGTAGAAGCATTTAGGGAGCCAAACTATCTAGCCCTAAAAATGATCGCTGGGGGATTCTGTTACCCACACAACCAAAAGTTAGCTGCATTTTCCTGTTAAAATACTCCCCCATCTGTCCTGAATGAGCTTTCATGCAAGGTGCCATCAAAACATCTAAACTGACAGACACCTGGGACTTCATCAAGCTTCCTGTGACAGGATGTCTGTTTTGTGACCAGTGGGCACTGGTATGTGCTTCCCTGAGCCACACTCTAACTGGTTTCAAATTTGTGAGAAAGGAGACCTAGAGGGCTCAGTAACCTAATAACAAGGCACTGTAGACAATTTATCAAAAAGAAAATAATTATACATGATCCAGTTAATTTGACTTTGAACCTCTAGTTATACATTTAAGTATTCTCAGAAATGATTAGGTAATTCTGAGCAGAAACTGAGTTGAGTTACACGTAGTTAATACCAACATTATGTGGCCTCATCTTCAACATAAAACAGGAAAGGGTCTGGGAAATTTGGGGTTACATTTATGTTACTGAGCAGGCCTACCACTGCACCATTCCTAGTGAATGTGTGGAAGTTATAGCACCAGGATTTCTGAGCTGAGTTAAATACCACAATTCAGTTTTGTAAACATTAATCTTTGAGGCGGAGCCAACATGGCGGCGTGAGTAGGACAGTGGGAATCTCCTCCCAAAAACATATATACTTTTGAAAATACAACAAACACAACTAGCCCTAAAAGAGAGACCAGAAGACGCAGGACAGTGGCCAGACTGCAGCTACACCAGCGAGAACCCAGCGACTGGTGAAAGGGGTAAGATACAAGCCCCGGCCCGGCGGGACCCGAGCGCCCCTCCCCGCAGCTCCCGGCGGGAGAACAATAGGCAGAGCGGGAGGGAGACGGAGCCCAGGACTGCCGAACACCCAGCCCCAGCCATCCGGGCCAGAGCGCAGACACAGTACATGCAAAGGGGACCCTGGATACTGGGGGAACGGAGTAAGACCTCTGAGCGGGTGCTGAAGCTGATGCCCCTGTGACAAAGAAAAGCGGGGGCTTTTTGAAAGTCTTAAAGGGACAGGGACTTAACAGCTTGACGGAAACAACCCAGGTCACAGTACAGCAGCTGGAAATTACAGGGAAAACCGGGTGCACTAACCCCCTGGGCAACAGCTCTGAGACCCCTCACGGAGGCAAACAGTCAAGCAGCCCCCCCATCCATCACCCCACCGGGCGCTGCAAAAGCAGAGAAGCAGCCTGAGACAAATTATGCCCACAGAAAGGGAAATTTCTCCCTCCCGGCCAGGCAAGACACAAAGACCCACTCTACACGCAATTACCCAACACAAGCCACTAGGGGTCGCAGTTGCCCCAGTAAAGAAAGGCCAGTAGTAAGTGAAAATTTTGGCCCTCCCAGCTGACAGTCAATAGCACCTGTCAACATGAAAAGGCAAAAAAATATGATCCAGACAAGACTAACCCAGACAGCTTCAGCATCTGCTACATCTTCCCCTGAGAAGGAATCTGGGGAGATAGATTTAGCCAGTCTACCTGAAAAAGAATTCAAAACAAAAGTCATAACCATGCTGATGGACTTGCAGAGAAATATGCAAGAACTAAGGAAGGAGAATTCAGAAATAAAACAAGCTCTGGAAGGACTTCAAAACAGAATGGACGAGATGCAAGAGACCATTAATGGACTAGAAAACAGAGAACAGGAACGCAGAGAAGCTGATGCAGAGAGAGATAAAAGGATCTCCAGGAATGAAAGAATTTTAAGAGAGCTGAGTGATCAATCTAAAAGGAATAATATAAGAATCATAGGCATTCCAGAAGAAGTAGAGAGAGAAAAGGGGATAGAAAATGTCTTTGAAGAAATAATTGCTGAAAATTTCCCCAAACTAGGGGAAGAAATGGCCTCTCAGACCACAGAGGTACACAGAACTCCCATGACAAGGGATCCAAGGAGGGCAACACCAAGACACATAATAATTAAAATGGCAAAGATCAAAGACAAGGACAAAGTATTACAAGCAGCCAGAGAGAAAAAAAAGGTTACCTACAAAGGAAAACCCATCAGGCTATCATCAGACTTCTCAACAGAAACCCTACAGGCCAGAAGAGAATGGCATGATATACTTAATGCAATGAAACAGAAGGGCCTCGAACCAAGACTACTGTATCCAGCACGAATATCATTTAAATATGAAGGAGGGATTAAACAATTCCCAGACAAGCAAAAGTTGAGGGAATTTGCCTCCCACAAACCACCTCTACAGGGCATCCTACAGGGACTCCTCTAGATGGGAGCACTCCTAAAAAGAGCACACAACAAAACACCCAACATATGAAGAATGGAGGAGGAGGAATAAGAAGGGAGAGAAATAAAGAATCATCAGATTGTTTTTATAATAGCTCAACAAGCGAGTTAAGTTAGACAGTAAGACAGTAAAGAAGCTAACCCTAAACCTTTGGTAACCACAGACTTAAAGCCTGCAATGGCAATAAATTCATACCTTTCAATAATCACCCTAAATGTAAATGGACTGAATGCACCAATCAAAAGACACAGAGTAATAGAATGGATAAAAAAGCAAGATCCATCCATATGCTGCTTACAAGAGACTCACCTCAAACCCAAAGACGCGCACAGACTTAAAGTCAAGGGATGGAAAAAGATATTTCAAGCAAACAACAGAGAGAAGAAAGCAGGTGTTGCAATTCTGGTATCAGACAAAACAGACTTCAAAATAAAGAAAGTAACAAAAGACAAAGAAGGACATTACATAATGATAAAGGGCTCAGTCCATCAAGAGGATATAACCATTATAAATATATATGCACCCAATACAGGAGCACCAACATACCTGAAACAAATATTAACAGAACTAAAGGAGGAAATAGAATGCAATGCATTCATTCTAGGAGACTTCAACACACCACTCACTCCAAAGGACAGATCCACCAGACAGAAAATAAGTAAGGACACAGAGGCACTGAACAACACACTAGAACAGATGGACCTAATAGACATCTACAGAACTCTACATCCAAAAGCAACAGGATACACGTTCTTCTCAAGTGCACATGGAACATTCTCCAGAATAGACCACATACTAGGACACAAAAAGAGCCTCAGTAAATTCCAAAAGATTGAAATCCTACCAACCAACTTTTCAGACCACAAAGGCATTAAACTAGAAATAAACTGTTCAAAGAAAGCAAAAAGGCTCACAAACACATGGAGGCTTAACAACACGCTCCTAAATAATCAATGGATCAATGACCAAATCAAAATGGAGATCCAGCAATATATGGAAACAAATGACAACAACAACACAAAGCCCCAACTTCTGTGGGACGCAGCAAAAGCAGTCTTAAGAGGAAAGTATATAGCACTCCAAGCATATTTAAAAAAGGAAGAGCAATCCCAAATGAACGGTCTAATGTCACAACTATCAAAATTGGAAAAAGAAGAACAAATGAGGCCTAAGGTCAGCAGAAGGAGGGACATAATAAAGATCAGAGAAGAAATAAATAAAATTGAGAAGAATAAAACAATAGCAAAAATCAATGAAACCAAGAGCTGGTTCTTTGAGAAAATAAACAAAATAGATAAGCCTCTAGCCAGACTTATTAAGAGGAAAAGAGAGTCAACACAAATCAACAGTATCAGAAATGAAAAAGGAAAAATCACAACAGATCCCGCAGAAATACAAAGAATTATTAGAGACTACTATGAAAACCTATATGCTAACAAGCTGGGAAACCTAGGAGAAATGGACAACTTCCTAGAAAAATACAACCTTCCAAGACTGACCCAAAAAGAAACAGAAAATCTAAACAGACCAATTACCAGCAACGAAATTGAAGTGGTAATCAAAAAACTACCAAAGAACAAAACCCCCGGGCCAGATGGATTTACCTCGGAATTTTATCAGACATACAGGGAAGACATAATACCCATTCTCCTTAAAGTTTTCCAAGAAATAGAAGAGGAGGGGATACTCCCAAACTCATTCTATGAAGCTAACATCACCCTAATACCAAAACCAGGCAAAGACACCACCAAAAAAGAAAACTACAGACCAATATCCCTGATTAACGTAGACGCAAAAATACTCAACAAAATTTTAGCAAACCGAATTCAAAAATACATCAAAACCATCGTACACCATGACCAAGTGGGATTCATCCCAGGGATGCAAGGATGGCACAACATTCGAAAGTCCATCAATATCATCCACCACATCAACAAAAAGAAAGACAAAAACCACATGATCATCTCCATAGATGCTGAAAAAGCATTTGACAAAGTTCAACATCCATTCATGATAAAAACTCTCAGCAAAATGGGAATAGAGGGCAAGTACCTCAACATAATAAAGGCCATCTATGAAAAACCCACAGCCAACATTATATTGAATAGCGAGAAGCTGAAAGCATTTCCGCTGATATCGGGAACTAGACAGGGATGCCCACTCTCCCCACTGTTATTTAACATTGTACTAGAGGTCCTAGCCACGGCAATCAGACAAAACAAAAAAATACAAGGAATCCAGATTGGCAAAGAAGAAGTCAAACTGTCACTATTTGCAGATGACATGATACTGTACATAAAAAAAACTAAAGACTCCACCCCAGAACTACTAGAACTGATATCGGAATACAGCAAAGTTGCAGGATACAAAATCAACACACAGAAATCTGTGGCTTTCCTATATACCAACAATGAACCAACAGAAAGAGAAATCAGGAAAACAACTCCATTCACAATTGCATCAAAAAAAATAAAATACCTAGGAATAAACCTAACCAAAGAAGTGAAAGACTTATATTCTGAAAACTACAAGTCACTCTTAAAAGAAATTAAAGGGGACACTAACAGATGGAAACGCATCCCATGCTCATGGCTAGGAAGAATTAATATCGTCAAAATGGCCATCATGCCCAAAGCAATATACAGATTTGACGCAATCCCTATGAAACTACCAGCAACATTCTTCAATGAACTGGAACAAATAATTCAAAAATTCATATGGAACCACCAAAGACCCCGAATAGCCAAAGCAATCCTGAGAAAGAAGAATAAAGTAGGGGGGATCTCACTCCCCAACTTCAAGCTCTATTATAAAGCCATAGTAATCAAGACAATTTGGTACTGGCGCAAGAACAGAGCCACAGACCAATGGAACAGACTAGACAATCCAGACATTAACTCAGACATATATGGTCAATTAATATTTGATAAAGGAGCCATGGACATACAATGGCGAAATGACAGTCTCTTCAACAGATGGTGCTGGCAAAACTGGACAGCTACATGTAGGAGAATGAAACTGGACCATCGTCTAACCCCATACACAAAAGTAAACTCAAAATGGATCAAAGACCTGAATGTAAGTCATGAAACCATTAAACTCTTGGAAGAAAACATAGGCAAAAACCTCTTAGACATAAACATGAGTGACCTCTTCTTGAACATATCTCCCCGGGCAAGGAAAACAACAGCAAAAATGAACAAGTGGGACTATATTAAGCTGAAAAGCTTCTGTACAGCAAAAGACACCATCAATAGAACAAAAAGGAACCCTACAGTATGGGAGAATATCTTTGAAAATGACACATCCGATAAAGGCTTGACGTCCAGAATATATAAAGAGCTCAGACGCCTCAACAAACAAAAAACAAATAACCCAATTAAAAAATGGGCAAAGGAACTGAACAGACGGTTCTCCAAAAAAGAAATACAGATGGCCAACAGACACATGAAAAGATGCTCCACATCGCTAATTATCAGAGAAATGCAAATTAAAACTACAATGAGGTATCACCTCACACCAGTAAGGATGGCTGCCATCCAAAAGACAAACAACAACAAATGTTGGCGAGGCTGTGGAGAAAGGGGAACCCTCCTACACTGCTGGTGGGAATGTAAACTTGTTCAACCATTGTGGAAAGCAGTATGGAGGTACATCAAAATGCTCAAAACAGACTTACCATTTGACCCAGGAATTGCACTCCTAGGAATTTACCCTAAGAATGCAGCAATCAAGTATGAGAAAGATCAGTGCACCCCTATGTTTATCGCAGCACTATTTACAATAGCCAAGAATTGGAAGCAACCTAAATGTCCATCGATAGATGAATGGATAAAGAAGATGTGGTACATATACACAATGGAATACTACTCAGCCATAAGAAAAGGGCAAATCCAACCATTTGCAGCAACATGGATGGAGCTGGAGGGTATTTTGCTCAGTGAAACAAGCCAAGCAGAGAAAGAGAAATACCAAATGATTTCACTCATCTGTGGAATATAAGAACAAAGGAAAAACTGAAGGAACAAAACAGCAGCAGAATCACAGAACTCAAGAATGGACTAACAGGTACCAAAGGGAAAGGGACTGGGGACGGTGGGTGGGTAGGGAGGGATAAGGGGGGGAGAAGTAGGGGGGTATTAAGATTAGCATCCATAGCGGGGTGGTAGAAAGGGGAGGGCTGTACAACACAGAGAAGACAAGTAGTGATTCTACAACAGGTTGCTACGCTGATAGACAGTGACTGTAAAGGAGTATATAGGGGGGACCTGGTATAGGGGAGAGCCTAGTAAACAAAGTATTCGTCATGTAAGTGTAGATTAATGATTAAAAAAAAATGCAGTTCCTATGTGGTGACCTCTAATGAGTTCTACACAATGATATAAAGGACATATAAAAGTGTAGGCAAAGGGTCTGTTTGTGTTTATACAGAGGATCAAAGCCTAATTTGGCTACCCCGAAAATGAACTAAGATACGATATGAAAGAGAACTTCCAACATCAGCACTCTCGGGAAGACTCATGCCAGAAGATGATCATCAAAAAACCCCAACAAAGATCCACGCACTGCTACAGCTGTAGATGCACTCATCCCACCAGCTCCTGGACTTGCCATGGGAATGAAGGAGATATCTAAGCTGGCCTGTGCATACAGTAAAACAACAAATTTGACTGAATCTATACTGTTGGAACTCAACCAAGAATTAGGAGAAGTGCAAATTGTAGCGCTCCAAAATCTTACAACTACAGACTATTTACTGTTAAAAGAACATATGGGATGTGAACAGTGCCCAGGAATGGGTTGTTTTAATTTGTCTGATTTTTCTCAAACTATTCAAATTCAGTTAGATAATAACCATCATATCATTGATAAGTTTTCACAAATGCCTAGGGTGCCTAACTGGTTTTCTTGGTTTCACTGGAGATGGCTGGTAATTACAGGTATGCTTTGGTTATGTAACTATACTCCTATTATGTTAATGTGTGTGCGCAATTTAAGTAGTAGCTTAAAACCTATACATGCTGAAGTTACTCTACAAGAAGATATGTCAAAGAAATAATCAATCTTCCCATGTTTTCTCCCGCCTGCTACTTCTATAGCTTTTCTTCTTCCTTCCTAATTACAACGAATTCTTAAATAGAATTCGTGCCTCATATCAAATTTACCGAGTATCATAACTCCTCCAAGTGGTAAAAATACCTCAAGACAAATGCTGGGCATAGAAGCCACAGGGCATAAATATGCAAAGAAATAAAAAGCTAACCATTTCAAACAATAAGGCTTCTCTCTCACTTACCAACTTAACATTTCCCTGTATGGCCCCAGAAAATGACTGGTTAGCCAGAGACGGGTAAGATTCCTCAAGGGAGGAACAACCTAAGACAGGCACAGTCGCAGGGGAGTCATCAGGTGAGAAATTGGGGATCAACAGAGGTGAGGCTTAGAACCTCACCCTCCCTGTTCTGAGAGAAATCTTCTGCATATGTGGATGTTTTATTGCCCTTGTCTAGCTTGGATTAACACATAGTCTACAGGCACACACCTGATCATCTACATTTGCTCTCTTACAACACTAAACTATGTTTTCTACCTTTATGTTGTATCTACCTACCACTTCAGCATTTTATTAAAAATAATAGAGAAATGTGGTATCCACATATAAATCAAGTATAAAAATCAAATGTGTATTCATATTTGAACTGACTGTTTATAGTTCACAATGCATGAGCAAAACCAAAAGTTTCTGTGATGACTGCCCTTGTACTGTTCACCATGTAACTTAGTCACTATGTAAGAATTTGTTCTCCATGTAAGAACTTGTTCGTTATGCTTCAGAAGATTGGAGACTGACGAAAATTAGGCTTGGGGTGGATTAATGATTGTGCATTGAGCATTGACTCCCCTATACAGAATTTTCTTGTTGTTAACAACCATTTGATCAATAAATATGAGAGATGCCCTAACAACAACAACCAAAAAAAAAGTACACACTTCCAATTGTAAAATAAATAAGTAACCGGGATGTAATGTATAGCATAAGGAATATAGTCAAAATATTGTAACAACTTGGTATGGTGATAGCTGGTACCTAGAATTATCATGTATATAAATGTTGAATCACTGTGTTGTACACCTGAAACTGATGTAATGTAATACTGTGTGTCAACTACCCTTCAATAAAAAATAATTATCTAAAAAAAAAAAAAACATTAATCTTAAAGCACTTTGTTTTAATCTTTATTCTCTTCCTGATTTTAAAGATAACGATGACTAACATACTCTTATAGAAAACTGGAAAACTGAAAATTCCCCCCAAATCCCATCCTGAGATGACAACTATGCTCTTTGGCAAATATTATTCCAGGTTTTTTGGGGCGTATATTAGTAAATAACTGGATTAAATAGAATTCTAGTACTATATACTACATGCTATTCTGCTCTCGTGCAAGTTTTGAAATACTTCTGGAAAATAATTCAACTACCAGTTTCACCTGAGGGCTTAATGATTTAGTTCTCGAGATTCCACCATACAGTGAGTGGATAATTAAGATTTTCTTACTATTCAATATTAAATATTGCTCAAAATATTCAAAGGGAAATAAAGTTTAAAAATTGGAAATGGAGAGTCTGGATTAAAGATGGCAGCGTGAGGAGAGACAGGGTTCCTCCTAAAACTGGATACAATTAGAAAATATAGTTGGCACAACTAATCCAGAGAGAGCAGCAGGAAAGAGGACAGCACCAGGCTGCATACACCTGAAGAAAAGAGCAGACCTTACCGAACGGGGTAACGTTCCAGAGCTGTGGCTCGGCATGACCCGAGCCCTTCCCCCACCCCAGCTCACCGGCGGGAGGAAGAGAAACTAAGCAGGGAGGGAGTGGAAGGCTTGGGACTGCTGAATACCTAGCTCTGGAGATCTGCGCTGGGAGCACAAACCTACATTTGATGGTTCTTTCATCATACTCTTCTGATTATGGGGTTGGAAAGCTGGGACAGGCGGAGATTCTGGGGAGACTGGGATTCTGGCTGCTTGTGGAAAGCAGGGATCCATATCTGGCTGCTCTGGGACAAAAGCTTATACATGTGTGCTCGGCCCACTGGTTCAGGCAATGAAGACAGACACAGCAGCCGGGAAGCAGGGAACAGCTCTTTCCTCTCCCCAGGCACTAATATTGCTCCCCTGTGACCCTCAACATTGCTTCAGGGGCTGAGCAGTTCCAGAGTAGAGCTTCTGGACACAAGAGGGCACCATATACAAATACGAAACGCCAAAGAAACTGGTCCAGAGTAAAATTATTAATACAACTCCTGAGAAAGATAGATTTAAATGATATGGACCTCGTGACTCTTCCTGGAAGGGAGTTCAAAATAAAAATTAACATGCTAATGAAGGTACGGAAAGACATCCAAGAACTCAGGAATGAATTCAGGTCAGAGATCCAATTGTTGAAGAGCATGATGGAGGATATTAAAAGCAGGTTGGATATGGTGGAGGAGATGATAAATGAAGTAGAAACCAGAGAAGAGCAATACAAAGAAGCTGAGGCACAGAGAGAAAAAAGCATCTCTAAGAATGAAAGAATATTGAGAGAACAGTGACCAATCCAAACGGAAAAATATTTGCATTACAGGAATACCAGAAGAAGAAGAAGAAGAGAGAGAAAGGGATAGAAAGTGTCTTTGAGGAGGTAGTTGCTGAAAATTTCCCCAATCTGGGGACGGAGATAGTCTCTCAGGCCATGGAGATCCACAGATCTCCCAACACAAGAAACCCAAGGAAGACAACACCAAGACACATAGTAATTAAAATGGAAAAGATCAAGGATAAGGACAGTCTTAAAAGCAACCAGAGACAGAAATAAGATCACATACAAAGGAAAGCCCATCAGGCTAACATCAGACTTCTCAGCAGAAACCTTACAGGCCAGAAAGGAGTGGCCTGATGTATTTAAAGCCATGAAGCAGAAGGGCCTGGAATCAAGATTAATTTATCCAGCAAGATTACCATTTAAATTTGAAGGAGGGATTAAACAATTTCCAGATAAGCAAAAGCTGAGAGAATTTACCTCCCACAAACAATCTCTACAGTCTATTTTGGAGGGACTTCTATAGATGGAAGTGTTCCTAAGGTTGCATAGCTGTCACCAGAGGTAATAAAACCACAGTAAAGAAAGTAGAACAGCTGATTACTAAGCAAATGAAAAATTAAATAAACTATCTCCAAAATCAATCAATGGATAGACAAAAAGTACAGAATATGATACCTAATATATAAAGGATGGAGGAGGAAGAAAAAGGAGAAACAGAAAAAGAACCTTTAGATTGTGTTTGTAACAGCATACTAAGTGAGTTAATTTAGACTCTTAGATAGTAAGGAAATTAACTTTGAACCTTTGGTAACCACGAATCTAAAGACTGCAGTGGCAATAAGTACACTCCTGTGGATAATCACCCTAAATGTTAATGGACTAAATGCACCAATCAAAAGACATAGAGGCACTGAATGGATAAAAAAAACAAGACCCATCTATATGCTGCTTACAAGAGACTCACCTCAAACCCAAAGACATTCACAGACTAAAAGTCAAGGGTTGGAAAAAGATATTTCATGCAAACAACAGGGAGAGAAAAGCAGGTGTTACGGTATTAGTATCAGACAAAATACACTTCAAAACAAAGAAAGTAACCAGGTAAAGAAGGACATTACATAATGATAAAGGGGTCAGTCCAACAAGAGGATATAACCATTATCAATATATATGCACCCAACACAGGAGCACCAATATATGTGAAACAAATGCAGAACTAAAGGAGGAACTAGAATGCAATGCATTCATTTTGGGAGACTTTAACACACCATTCACACCAAAGGACAGATCCACCAGACAGAAAATAAGTAAGGACACAGAGGCACTGAACAACACACTAGAACAGATGGACCTAGTGGACATCTATAGAACTCTACATCCAAAAGCAACAGGATACACATTCTTCTGAAGTGCACATGGAACATTCTCCAGAATAGACCACGTACTAGGCCACAAAAAGAGCCTCAGTAAATTAAAAAAGATTGAAATTCTACCAACCAACTTTCCAGACCACAAAGGTATAAAATTAGAACTTAATTGTAGAAAGAAAGCAAAAAGGACCACAAACACATGGAGGCTTAACAACATGCTCCAAAATAATCAATGGATCAATGACCAAATTAAAATAGAGATCAAGCAATATATGGAAACAAATGACAAAAACACAAAGCCCCAACTTCTGTGGGATGCAGCGAAAGCAGTTTTAAGAGGAAAGCATGTAGCAATCCAGGCATATTTAAAGAAGGAAGAACAACCCCAAATAAATAGTCAAAAGTCACAATTATCAAAACTGGAAAAAGAAGAACAAATGAGGCCTAAGGTCAGCAGAAGGAGGGACATAATAAAGATCAGAAAAGAAATAAAACAAAATTGAGAAGAATAAAACAATAGAAAAAAACCAATGAAACCAAGAGCTGTTTCTTTGAGAAAATAAACAAAATAGATAAGCCTCTAGCCAGACTTTTTAAGAGAAAAAGAAAATGAATAAACATTAACAATCAGAAACAAAGGAAACATCACGATGGGCCCCACAGAAATACAAAGCATTATTAGAGACTACTATGAAAACCTATATGCTAACAAGCTGGAAAACCTAGAATAAATGGACAACTTCCTAGAAAAACAAAACTTTCCAAGAATGAACAAGGAAGAAACACAAAATATAAACAAACCAATTATGAGCAAAGAATTTGAAGCAGTAATCAAAAAACTACCCAAGAACAAAACCCTTGGGCCAGATGGATTTACCTCAGAATTTTATTAGACATATAGAAAAGATATAATACCCATTCTCCTTAAAGTTCTCCAAAAAACAGAAGAGGATGGAATACTCCCAAACTCATTCTATGAAGCCAACATCACCCTAATACCAAAACCAGGCAAAGACCCCACCAAAAAAAAATTACAGACCAATATCCCTGATGAACATAGATGCAAAAATACTCAACAAAACATTAGAAAGATGAATTAAAAAATACATCAAAAGGATCATACACCATGACCAAGTGGGATTCATCCCAGGGATGCAAGGATGGTACAACATTCGAAAATCCATCAACATAATCCACCACATCAAAAAAAAGAAGGACAAAAGCCACATGATCATCCCTATAGGTGCTGAAAAAGGATTTGACAAAATTCAACATCCATTCATGATAAAAACTCTCAACAAAATGAGTATAGAGGGCAAGTACCTCAACATAATAAAGGCCATATATAATCAACCCACAGCTAACATCATACTGAACAGCGAGAGGCTGAAAGCTTTTCCTCTGAGATTGGGAAGAAGACAGGGATGCCCACTCTCCCCACTGTTATTCAACATTGTACTGGAGGTCCTAGCCACAGCAATTCGACAAAACAAAGAAATACAAGAATCCAGATTGGTAAAGAAGACGTCAAACTGTCACTATTTGCAGATGACATGATATTGTACATAAAAAAACCCTAAAGACTCCACTGCAAAACTACTAGAACTAATATCGGAATTCAGCAAAGTTGCAGGATGCAAAATTAACACACAGAAATCTGTGACTTTCCTATACACTAACAATGAACTAATAGAGAAATCAGGAAAATCCATTCACAATAGCATCAAAAAGAATAAAATACCTAGGAGTAAACCTCACCAAGAAGTGAAAGACCTATACCCTGAAAACTATAAGACACTCTTTATAGAAATTAAAGAGGACACTAACAAATGGAAATGCATCCCATGCTCCTGGCTAGGAAGAATCAATATTGTCAAAATAGGCATCCTGCCCAAAGAAATATATATATATATTCGATGCAGTCCCTATCAAATTACCAACAGCATTCTTCAATGAACTGGAACAAATAGTTCAAAAATTCATATGGATCCACCAAAGGCCCCAAATAGCCAAAGCAATTCTGAGAAGGAAGAATAAAGTGGGGGAGATCTCACTCCCCAACTTCAAGCTCTACTACAAAGCCACAGTAATCAAGACAATTTGGGACTGGCACAAGAACAGAGCCACAGACCAGTGGAAAAGAATAGAGACTCCAAACATTAACTCAAACTTATATGGCCAATTAATATATGATAAAGAAGCCATGGACATACAGTGGGGGAAATGACAGTCTCTTCAACACATGGTGCTGGCAAAACTGGACAGCTCCATGTAAGACAATGAAACTGGATCAGTGTCTAACCCCATACACAAAAGTAAATTCGAAATGGATCAAAGACTTGAATGTAAGTCATGAAACTATTGAACTCCTAGAAAAAAACATAGGCAAAAATCTCAGGGACATAAACAAGATTGTCTTCCCTGGGCATGGGAAACAAAAGCAAAAATTATCAAGTGGGGCTATATCAAGCTAAAAATCTTCCATACAGCAAAGAACACGATCAATAGAACAAAAAGCTATCCTTTGGTATGGGAGAATATATTCATGAATGACAGATCCGATAAAGGATTGACATCCAAAATATATAGAGAGCTCACATACCTCAACAAACAGAAAGCAAATAATCCAATTAAAAAATGGGCAGAGGAGCTGGATAGACAGTTCTCTAAAGAAGAAATCCAGATGGCCCACAGGCACATGAAAAGATACTCCACATTGCTAATCATCAGAGAAATGCAAATTAAAACCACAATGAGATATCACCTCACACCACTAAGGATCACCATCATCAAAAAGACAAACAACAACAAATTTTGGCAAGGTTGTGGAGAAAGGGGAACCCTCCTACACTGCTGATGGGAATATAAATTAGTTCAACCATTGTGGAAAGCAGTATGGTGGTTCCTCAGAATGCTCAAAATAGAAATACCATTTGACCCAGGAATTCCACTTCTGGGAATTTACCCTAAGAATGCAGCACTCCAGTTTGAAAAAGACAGATGCACCCCTATATTTATTGCTGCACTATTTACAATAGCCAAGGTAAGGAAGCAACTTAAATGTCCATCTGTAGATGTATGGTTAAAGTAGATGTGGGCGAAATGCACAATGGAATATTACTCAGCCATAAGAAAAAAACAGATCCTATCATTTGTAACATATATGGTGCTAGAGGGTATTATGTTCAGTGAAATAAGCCAGGCAGAGAAAGACAAGTCCCAAATGATTTCACTCATATGTGGAGTATAAGAACAAAGGAAAACTGAAGGAACAAAACAGCAGCAGAATTACAGAACCCAAGAATGGTCTAACAGTTACCAAAGGGAATGGGACTGGGGAGGATGGGTGAGAAGGGAGGGATAAAGCTGGGGAAAAAGAAAGGCATTACCATTAGCATGTATAGTGTGGGGGGTGCATGTGAAAGGCTGTGCAATGCAGAGAAGTAGTGATTTTACAGCATCTTACTACACTGATGGACAGTGACTGCAGAGGGGTATGTGGGATGGGACTTGGTGAGTGGAGGAGCCTAGTAAACCTAATGGTCTTCATGTATTTGTAGATTAATGAGATCAAAAAATATATTTTATCCAAAAAATGGAGCCTCAGTAAATTCCAAAAGATTGAAATTCTTCCAACCAACTTTCCAGACCACAAAGGCATAAAACTAGAACTAAATTGTAGAAAGAAAGCAGAAAGGACCACAAACACGTGGAGGCTTTACAACATGCTACAAAATAATCAGTGAATCAATGACCAAATTAAAATAGAGATCGAGCAATATATGGAGGCAAATGACAACAACAACACAAAGCCCCAACTTCTGTGGGATGCAGTGAAAGCAGTCTTAAGAGGAAAGTATATAGCAATCCAGGCATATTTAAAGAAGGAAGAACAACCCCAAATGAATAGTCTAAAGTCACAATTATTGAAATTGGTAAAAGAAGAACAAATGAGGCCTAATGTCATCTGAAGGAGGGACATAGTAAAGATCAGAGAGGAAATAAATAAAATTGAGAAGAGTAAAACAATAGAAAAAATCAATGAAACCAAGAGCTGTTTCTTTGAGAAAATAAACAAAATAGATAAGCCTCTAGCCAGACTTTTTAAGAGATAAAGAGACTGAACACTCATCAACAGAATCAGAAACAAGAAAGGAAACATCATGACGGACCCCACAGAAATACAAAGAATTACTAGAGAATACTATGAAAGCCTATTTGCAAGCTGGAAAATCTAGAAGAAATGTACAACCTCCTAGAAAAATACAACCTTCAAAGACTGACCAAGGAAGAAACAGAAAATCAAAACAGACCAATTACCAGCAATGTACTTGAAGCAGTAATAAAAAACCTACCCAATAACAAAATCCCCAGGCCAGATGGATTTACCTCGGAATTTTATCAGTCATACAGAGAAGACATAATACCCATTCTTCTTAAGGTTTTCCAAAAAAAAGAAGAGGAGGGAACATACCCAAACTCATTCTATGAAGCCAACATCACCCTAATACCAAAACCAGGCAAAGCCCCCACCAAAATAGAAAATTATGGACCAATACCCTTGATGAACATAGATGCAAAAATACTCAACAAAATATTAGCAAACCAAATTCAAAAGTACATCACAAGGATCATACACCATGAACATGTAGGAATCATCCCAGGGATGAAAGGATGGTACAACATTCAGAGATCCACCAACATCATCCACCTCATCAACAAAAAGAACAGAAACCACATGATCATCTCCATAGGTCCTGAGAAAGCATTCGACAAAATTCCACATCCATTCATGATAAAAACTGAACAAAATGGGTGTAGAGGGCACGTTCCTCAACATAATAAAGTCTATATATGATAAACCCACAGCCGACATCATACTGAACAACGAGAAGCCAAAAGCTTTTCCTCTGAAATCAGAAACAAGACAGGGATGCCCACTCTCCCCACTGTATTTAAGCATATTACTGGACGTCCTACCCATGGGAATTAGACAAAACAAAGAAATACAAGGAATCAGTAAAGACGAAGTCAAACTGTCACTGTTTGCAGATGACATGATATTGTACATAAAATAACCCTCTAAGTTCGACTCCAAAGCTACTAGAATATTGGAATACACTAAAGTTCCAGCATACAAAATTAATACACAGAAATCTGTGGCTTTTCTATACACTAAGAATGAACTAATATAAAGAGAAATCAGGTAAACAATTCCACTCACAATGGCATCAAAAAGAATAAAATACCTAGGAATAAACCTATCCAAAGAAGTGACAGACCTATACCCTGAAAACTACAGGACATTTTTAAGAGAAATGAAAGAGGACACTAACAAATGGAAACTCATCCCATGCTCTTTGCTAGGAATAATTAATATTGTCAAAATGGCCATCCTGCTCAAAGCAATATGCACATTGAATGAAATACTGATCAAATTACCAACAGCATTCTTCAATGAAGTGGAACAAATAGTTCAAAAATTCATATGGAACCACAGACGCAAATAGCCAAAGCAATACTGAGAAGGAAGAATAATGTGAGGGGGGGGATCTCACTCCCCAACTTCAAGCTCTACTACAAAGGCACAGTAATCCAGACAATTTGGTACTGGCACAAGAACAGAGCCACAGACCAGTGGAAAAGAATAGAGACTCCAGACATTAGCCCAAACATATATAGTCAATTAATGTACAGTAAAGGAACCATGAATATGCAATGGCAATGGGGAAATGACGGCCTCTTTAACAGTTTGTGCTGCCAAAACTGGACAGCTACATTTAAGAGAATGAAACTGCATCATTGTCCAACCCCATACACAAAAGTTAATTCAAAATGGATCAAAGACCTGAATGTAAGTTATTAAACCATAAAACTCTTAGAAAAGAAACAGGTAAAAATCTCATGGACATATATATAAGTGACTTCTTCATGAACATAACTCTCCAGGCAAGGGAAACAAAAGCAAAAATGAACAAGTGGGTCTATATCATGCTGAAATTCTTCTGTACAGCCAAGGGCACCATCAATAGAGCAAAAAGGCATTCTACAGTATGGGAGAATATATTCATAAATGACAGATCCGATAAACGGTTGACATCCAAAATATATAAAGAACTCACACACCTCAACAAATAAAAAGTAAATCATCCAATTCAGAAATGGCCAGAGGAGCTGAACAGTTCCCCAAAGAAGAAATTCAGATGGCCAACAGACAAATGAAAATATGCTCCACATCACCTGTCTTCAGCGAAATGCAAATTAAACCACAAGGAGATATCACCTCACACCAGTAAGGATTACCACCATCCAAAAGACAAACAACAAAAAATATTTGCAAAGTTGTGGAGAAAGGGAAACCCTCCTACACTGGTTGTGGGATTGTAAATTAGTTCAACCATTGTGGAAAGCAATATGGAGGTTCTTCAAAAAGCTCAAAATAGAAGTAACATTTGACCCAAGAATTCCACTTGTAGGAATTTACTATAAGAATACAGCAGCCCAGTTTGAAAAAGGTGCACCTTATGTTTATCACAGCCATATTTACAATAGCCATGAAATGGAACCAACCTAAATGTCCATCGGTAGATGATTGGAAAAAGAAGATGTGGTACATATACACAATGGAATATTATTCAGCCATAAGAAGAAAACAAATCCTACCATTTGCAACAATATGAATGGAGCTAGAGGGTATTATGCTCAGTGAAATAAGCCAGGCGGAGAGAGACAAGTACCAAATGATTTCACTCATATGTGGAGTATAAGAGCAAAAAAAAAAATGAAGGAACAAAACAGCAGCAGAATCATAGAACTGAAGAATGGACTAACAGTTACCAAAGGGAATGGGACTTGGGAGCATGGTTGGAAGGGAGGGATAAAGGTGGGGAAAAAGGAAGGGGGCCTTACGAGTAGCATTTGTAATGGGGGGAGGCATGAGGAGGGCTGTGCAACACAGAAGACAAGTGATTCTACAGCATCTCACTATACTGATGGACAGTGACTGTAATGGGGTTTGTGGGGGGAACTTGGTGAAGGGGGGAGCCTAGTAAACATAATGTTCTTCATGTAATTGTAGATTAATGACACCAAAATAAAAATATTTAAAATAAAAAATAAGTGTTTTCCTTATTATTTTCTGTATAAAGCTTTTGCTCGAGCTATACTCTGATTCCCAAAAAGTCACCTTTAACAACAGAAATAAAGGACTCTTGTTTTATTTGTGGAAGTGCTAAGATCAACACAAAGACATTGTGAGGATTCCTTGTAGAGGAGCACTTTTTCACTAACAGGAAGTGGTTCATACAAAGATACTTAAAGTGCAGAACAAAATTACCTACTGTAGAGATTTTTCTATTTCTCCTCTGCTTTCCAGGTTGAAAAGCTCTTTATCTTCTGATACAACGTGCTTTCCAGAGGATCCTAAACTATAACTGATGGAAAGTAGAGGACAGTTAAAATGAGAAAAGGGTGCAAATGTTAATTTTCTGTTAGTTAATAACAGTAAAACTAGGAATATTACAGTTGGTATTAGTACCAAGTAAACACAAAATAACATTGTTTACTGATGGTAATTTACACAGGACACTGTGCCACATAAAGTCACCCCTCCCCCTCAGAGCCATATCCAGGTATGCCTTCATGTTCCCAGTATTGTTTGTACTTCATGATGGGGACAAACTCGCTCTCTAGGAAGCTGAGTGGAGAAACATTAATACTCATAATTCAAAATTCTATTTTAAAATTCAGAAATTCCTTAAATGTCATTTTTTTGCTTTATACAACTTTGAGGATCATGTGTACTTTCAAATTTAACTTACAATAAATGGTTTGTGGAGACAACTCTTGATCACCCAGGGCAACTTCAAGATTTATCCTCTCAGTTATGTTTTGCTTGACTCTCTGGATTTAGGAAATGCTGTGGTTTAGAAAATACTGAACAACAGAAATATTGGCCAGGCAACTGGAAGGAAACAGGGCCACCACTGGACTGTTAAATAAACCAAATACATCTGAACAGTCAGGAAGAAAGTGCTGGTATTTCTTAAAAGGAAACAAGTCATTTGCATTGCTTTAGAACTCATCATATGCAGCAACTTTTATCATATGTGTCACTTATTTTGTTAAATAACAGTCTTCTCTTGGAAGTTCAAGTGATTATATTTCTAAAAAATGGCAGGGTAGGGAAAAGTGCACAGGGTAAACATTTAAGAAAAATGTTTTTTTAAGAAAGAAAAATGAGATGAGGTAGAGAAATTAATGGCACTGAGTAATTTATAAAATTGCAAATAAACCATACAAAGGAACCAATTCTAAAACAAGCCAGGTTCCTTCGCATAAAAATTCTTCCCCAAAAGTAACTTTTACCCTAAATTTTAAAATACCTTCAATACTAAGGGCTCCAGGGGTAAAAATCTGCCACATGCTTCCCTTGGGCAGATGTGTGTCACTTATGAAAGCACTGGGCCAAAGACGGCGGCATGAGAGGTGAGAGACAGAGGCTTCCTCCTAAAACCACACATAATATGAAAATACAATTAATACAACTAATCCTGAGAGAACAACAGGAAGGATTGCACCAGACTCCATAAACCTGGAGCAGAGAGCAGACCTCATGGAAGAGGGTAACCTACCAAAGCTGTGGCCCAGTGGAACCCAAGCCCTTCCCCCACCCCAGCTCAGGGGCAGAAGGAAGAGAAATGGAGCAGGGAGGGAGTGGAGGCCTGGGACTCCTGAATACCTAACTCTGGAAATCTCTGGGAGCACAAACCTACATTTCATGGTGCTTTCATGATTCTCATGATTAGGGGGTTGGAAAGCTAAGACAGGCAGAATTCCTGGAGACACAGATTCCAGCCACTTGTGGAAAGCAGGGATCCATATCCAGCTGCTCTGGGACAAAAGAAAGGCAGGTAGTCTGAGAGACTACCTAACAGGGAAGTCAGCAAGAGGGCTGCTAAAGGGGCAAGGATTGCACAGAGCTTACGGCTCAGTAGAAATGACAGATAGACAAAATTGGGTGCACTCTGAACAGCAGGTTGTGAGCTTTCATAATCTTCAGGTGCTCCAGCTCCATGGCTGGCTACACAGATCCAAGGACCTCCTCCATGATACACAGCCTATGGAGCCTTTCTCCCAACCAGCCCCACCTGGCTCACAAACTGGCACACCCTACCCTGGCATTAGGCCAGCCAGAGGGAAGACCTGTCTACAGCAGTTACAACTGCAAAGCATAGAGACTTATACCTGTGTGCTCGGCCCACTGGTTCAGGCAGTGGAGACAGGCATAGTGGCCGGGAAGCAGGAAATAACTCTTTCCTACCCCCAGGCACCAATCTCACTCCCCTCCGACCCCCGACATTGCTTCAGGGGCTGAGCAGATCCAGAGAATAGAGCTTCTGGACACTAGAGGGCGCCATATACAAAATGTGAAATGTCAAAGGAACTTGGTTCAAAGTAAAATTATTAATACAACTCCTGAGAAAGATATAAATGACATCAACCTCATGAATCTTCCTGAACGGGAGTCCAAAATAAAAATCATTAACATGCTCATGGAGGTATGGAAAGATTTTCAAGAACTTAGGAATGAATTCTGGTCAGGCATCCAATCATTGAAGAGCACAATGGAGGGTATTAGAATCAGATTAGATATGGTGGAGGAGATGATAAGTGAAACAGAAACTAGAGAAGAGGAATACAAAGAAGCTGAGGCACAGTGAGTAAATGATCTCTAAGAATGAAAGAATATTGAGAGAACTGTATGACAAATCCAAACAGAATATTTGCATTATGGGGTACCAGAAGAAGAAGAGAGAGAAAAAGGGATAGAAAGTGTCTTTGAGGAGGTAATTGCTGAAAAATACATCTTTATTGTGAACACACAAGTCATAGTTTGAAGAAATGTGCCACCTCTACACTTCCATGAAAAGAGCATCTTCCCCTTCTCTCAATTAGCCAAGAAAAAGGATCCTCATAAAAGACCACAGTCCACCCCAAGGGCCATAATCAGAACATCTGGGTGATTCTTGTGTGGTTCTTACAGACTGAGGTGCATTCCAGGCTTTCCTCTTTGTGGGGGCTGAAATGGAAACTAAGAGAGCAGTATTTAAAGAAAGCTTGATTAAAAATGAATAAAATTTAAAAAAAGAGGAGAGAAGAATGAGAGGCTTATGAAAGTTTATCCTCTGCCAGGGCAATTTTCAAGGGGGTGATGAAATTTATGGGTCCCAACTAGGACTTTTTTTCAAAAAAAACCCCAAATCAAAAAGCAAGAGAATACAAAGTATGATACTAGCAGGAAGGAAAATATGCTTTTGTAAATCTAGTTTTACACATTCATAAGCATGTATTGGATTGTAATGCAAAATGTATCTTTGCTATGAGTAATTGATAAAAGGTTTGAAGATGACTGATCAATAATAATTACTGTCAGAACAAATTTGAAAACTATTGCCCCCCAGAAAATTCAAAAATGTCATTGCTTCCTTTTGAGAGGCTAACTAGCTAGCCAATTCAATGGTCACTTATTTACACATGCGCACATTGTGTTTCTGTATAGGATTGCCACATATTTACTGGGACAATTATTTTGTAGGTATCAGTCACTAAAAGCAGAGACAAAGTACAGTATCCAATTCACTGGGCCAGAGGTTCCCTAGTCTGATGCCATGCTGTGAGGTGCTTGTTCTGCTCATATTACAAATGATTACTCTGTCAAGTACAATATCATATATTCTGTCAAAGACAACAATGGTTTATGTGGTTCAAAAGAGAAAAAAGTAAAAGTCAGCATGACATTTCTTCATACTGCCCCACCTGCTACTTTAAAGAGGGGGAAGATATGAAAGAAGAAAAGGGATCAAAAGGAAAATGTTCTGTGGCAGTCTGCTTAATTGAATTAAAGCCATAGAAAGAACCAAAATGCTACATTTAAAAAATTTTATTTTATTTTGGTATCATTAATCTACAATTACATGAGGAACTTTATGTTTACTAGACACCCCTATCACCAAGTTCCCCCCACATACCCCATTACGGTCTCTGTCCATCAACGTAGTAAGATGCTATAGAGTTACTACTTGTCTTCTCTGTGTTGTACAGCACTCTCTGTGCCCTCCTCTCATTTACATGCTAATCATAATGCCCCCTTTCTTTTCACCCCTTCCCTTATCCCTCCCTTCCAACCATGCTCCCAAGTCCCTTTCCCTTTGGTAACTGTTAGTCCATTCTTTGGTTCTATGATTCTGCTGCTGTTTTGTTCCTTCAGGTTTTTTTTGTTCTTATTCTCCACATATGAGTGAAATCATTTGGTATTTGTCTTACTCTGCCTGGCTTATTTCACTGAGCATAATACCCTCTACCTCCATTCATATTGTTGCAAATGGTAGGATTTGTTTTCTCCTTATGGCTGAATAATATTCCATTGTGTATATGTACCTCATGTTCTTTATCCATTCATGTACTGATGGACACGTAGGTTGTTTCCATTTCTTGGCTATTGTAATAGTGTTGTGATAAACATAGGGGTGCATCTGTCTTTTTCAAACCTGGCTGCTGCATTCTTAGGGTAAATTCCTAGAAGTGGAATTCCTGGGTCAAATGGTATCTCTATTTTGAGCTTTCTGAGTAACCTCCTTACTGCTTTCCACAATGGTTGAAGAAATGCCATTTTTATAGCATGCTTTTTTGGGGAAGGGAGACAGACTTTGCAGCAAGTTGCCCTGAGTTCAGATCTCCACTCTGTGTATCCTTTGGAAAATTAATTGCTTTGACTCAATTTTAAAGATAGGGCCACTTTCAACCTCAGAATATTTTCACTAAATGAAATATAAGCAAAGCATCTTGCGCAGGAAACACACCAACTATCACTTCTTTAATAACAGAGTGTAAACTTTTGTACTATAATTAGAGTGCTTCAGATGTTCAGTGGAATGGGAGAATGGAGCAAGGTAAGCTTCTTAAAACACAGGCCAAGAAGTTTAAATACAAAGGGAGAGAAAGAGAATGACCTTTACTTTTGGTGAAAACCTGGGTTTTCTTTTTTGGTTTTCTGGTCATTTGGTATGGTAAAATTGGTGATTAGACTACTCTACTCTCGAAGGCCAATCTCCTGGAGGAAACAACCGAGGCTAAATCAGATTCTAAGACAGTAAGTGGGGTTGGTTACTTGAGATGATATAAGTTGCCAGGACAGACCCATGCTGGCATGGGTCTAAATGGACTCAAATACTTGGGGAAAAGTGTCAGGCTTTTATTTTCTGTGTATTGGTGCCAGGCATTCTCTCCTGTGCCCCCAACCTCACCCCCACTCTGGCCCCAGAAGTTTGCTATTTAACAGCTGTAGAATTTACAATGGCTTTTTATGGATTTAGGCAAAAGTGCTATAACTGAGCCTCACTGATCACCAGCACCAATTCTCTGCTGAGCTTAAATTTTGGTGCCTAACTTTCCAGTCTTCTCAATCTGGCATCACCCTAACTTATCAAGTCATATTTCCCACTACTCTTCAACATCTATTTGTTTTAGGAAAAAAGGAGTCACTGTCTCCATTTACATATACTCCAGTCTAGATGCTTGAGAAACAGCCTGCAATATAATTCTCTCTCCTCCTTAATTCTCTTTCCTCCTTCAATGTGTGATGGACCATGCTTACAAAGATAAATGATACATGAGCATACTCTGTTCTCAAGAAGGCCAACAGCCTAACAAGTGAGACAGACATAAATTATAGCATCATGAAATCAGTACCATAAGTAGGTAATGAAAGCTGTTATGAAAAATAGAAGGGCTACGTCTGCCTGAAGAAGTCAGGAAATGCTACATAACCATATCCATAGGGATCTTTTTGCCCACATTTTTTTCATTATTTTTCTTCCCCTACCAAACTTTTTTCCCTTTATTACTCTAAATCAATCTAAGCATCAAGGATCAGTACAAATTTTGGGTTTTCCAAGATGGTCTTTTTTTCTTTTCTAAACTACTTGTCTCCTTAGTACTGCAGTTTATATATTTTTGTTTAAAACACATACGTTCCTCCCCAGCTATACAGTAATTCCCTTGAATATTTGGAAGATTCTTAAAATCTCAATTATCCACTAATGTATTACCACTCTACTGCTATTTTAGCATATAGTAAAATTGTGACTGAAGATAATCCTATGTTCTAGTATAGATGAACTGTCCAGTACTATTACAGACATTCTCAGATCTCCAGCTATACTTACTGGCCAATTCAAAAGTTTCACCAATTTCATCCATTATACATTTCCAAGCTCATCAGTTCATGTATTGGTGAATTAGTTTTAATATGTGTTTACTGCTTTGGCTTTTAATATGGACTTCACCCACTATGGAGTCTGACAATGAACTAACATTATAATTATATTATAATATAAGTTAAACATCTTACAAATTCTCCCTAGCAAAGTCTCAGAATATTTTCCCCAACAATTAAATCAAGTCAGGTTTATCTACCTGTTTTACCAATAAGAGGCAGTCCAGAGAATCTGACAGTATATAAGCCTAACCCTCATATCTTCAATTTCTATTCCTGTAAAATAGAAATTCTAACAGTAACCTCTTAAGTGTCTTTGAGTGAGGAAAAAGGAATATGTATAAGCCAGCAACTGATTGGTAAAATGGAGAGTTAAAATGTGAAATTATATTTTAAGCTTCATTTAGTTCTAGAGTCATTAACAGCCTTACATGCAACTATTAGCAGACCCTCTGGTTATCATGCCTCCATAATTTCTTAAGGTTTACTCTAGTACTGCAGATGATTGTGAAACTGGAATTTCCTAGGAAAAAATTAAAATAACAGGAAACGTTTTCAAGTTTATTTAAAAACCAAAATTTCAGAAGCAACTATGAAGAAAAAAAAAGAGCCAGTAACAGTATAAGTGGTGCTGCTGAAGTGAAGGGAATTGGAATTCCAAGACAACAGTATAAAAATTGTTTGAAGTAAATCTGATATTTATACATAATCCCAATTCCAGTACAGAGCAGGCAGGAAAAAAACAAAAAAGACGGCAGTTTAGATAAGGGTAGTGGAAAATTAGTTTGGCCTCAGACTTTTCCACTACCAGTCTCAAAGTATGAAAGCAGAGAGGAGAAATGACCAGACAGTTATGATGAGGAAATATATGAACTAAGAACTTCATACTCAAATTTCTCCTAACAGTTACCCTTATGTACCCAAGATTTTAGGAAACACAGTAATCATAACCTCTTCTTAAAAACATTTGCTCCGAAATCTAGCCAAATAAGAATGGATCAAAATAGTCAAAGAACAGAAGAAAATAAAAAGGACTGGTTGTAACAAATGAATCAATTCAAACACAGAATTAAGAGTTAAAAGTCTTTCGGGATTCAGACTGTTGAAGAGAATGAAAATGGCACAAGGCACAACAATATGAAAAAAAATTTTGTTTTAACAAAAATGTGGAGGCCAAGATTGGGAGAAAAAGTGAATGTGTACTGATATATTAATTTGTCATATCAGGAAAGCAAATACTGTGGTCTCAGAACACAGTTTTTAAGTCATGATAAAACTCAAACCTTTAAGTAATCTTATTAACTTGAGGGAGGCTTTTAGTAACTAATTTCTTGTAGGGCAGAAGTATATTGTTTCAACAATTCCTTTAGGTTCACTTCAGCACTCCCCTCCCATTAAGTATAACTAAAACTAAATGTTTGCACTAAAAAAATGGCATGACCCAATTTTTCTAAAATTATATCCATGTATATGCCTAACAAGATGTCTGGAATGATGGATACAAATTGTTAGCAATTAATTTGTTATTCTGGGTAGTGGGATTTCCGGCTCCCACCCTCTAGACCAGCACTTTTACACTTTTAATGTAATGAACAGGTATCATTTTTACAAAATTGACTATGATTCAATAAAAAGAGAAAGAAAAAAACAAACTTCCTGCCCAATTCACAACATTTTTCTTTTTACCTTTGGCTCATTGTCAACATCTTGTTAGCTAACAGAGATGTTTGCTCTTGAATGCAGGATTGCTGTAATATCCCTTTCTGTTCCTCAAAGGAAGCATGGTGTTAACAAGAGTTAAAATCACCTTCAATAACTATCTTTTATTGAGATCTTCTTACTCATCCAGTGCCATGCTGAAACCTTCCCACACATTCTTTACTTACTCCTCACAATCCTGAGGCAAGTACTTTCCCATTTTACATGTAAGGTCAAATAATTTGCCTAAAAGGTCAAATAGCTATTAGGTGGCAAGATGATTAAAAATCTACATCAGACTATAAAGGTCTTAATCACTAATTTCAAAGTAAGACAGGCCTAGATTCAAATCCAGATTCTGTAACTAGCAGTGTGAGTTTGCACAAGTGACAACTTGCCATCTTCAATTTGATATCCTCAAAAAGGGCAGAGTACTATCTTACCTTAGATAAGGCTCTTGGTCCTCCATTTGGTACATTGAAAGTACTTTACTTGGTGATAAGTTGTAAGTTCTTGTAACACTAATCACATCAAGGAAAATGTGATGTCATAAAACTAAAATTATAGAGAAACTGAAGTCATGTACCATTGAATCTAACTGGAAAGTGTTTCTTTCTCATTGTTTGCAAAACATTCCAATAATGAAGCAATATAACATACAAGTGTAAATTATAGCTTGAACAAATAGTAAAATAAGACATAATATTAAATAAAATTTGGGTAAACCAGAATAGATCAAGTTCCTGAGGATGGAGGTTACCACTTGGTTCCATACAAAGTTGTCTTAGGAAAACTCACCCTCTTTGAAGGTTAAATTGTCATTTAAAACAATTATCTTAAAAAGTTAAAAAAATTTATGCTGTTTTCCTCAGAAAGTGGTTTAACTTTTGATTCTACTCTCAAGTCTTAATTACTTCAAATAAAGTTTTCTAAGGCTTCTCTGTTACTTAAAATATGAAATTTTTGTCCAAGAAGGAACCCAAAGAAAATGGGTTAAAATAAATTTTCTTAGTAAGTAATCTGGCTGAAATAAAAATGTGCATATTTGTAATAAAGAACATATGAGGAAGGATTAATGATGGCGACATGAGAGGTGACACAGAGACTTCCTCCTAAAACACCATACAATACGGTAATACAATGAATGCAACTAATCCTGAGAGAGCAACAAGAAAGAAGACTGCACCAGACAGCATACACTTTGAGAAAAGAGCATACCTCACGGAACAGGGAAATGTACCAAAGCTGTGTCCCAGCAGGACCCAAGGCCTTCCCACACCCTCACTGGTGGGAGATAGAGAAACTGAGCAGGGAGGGAGTGGAGGCCTGGGACTGTTGAATACCTAACTCTTGAGATCTGCGCTGGAACCACAATCCTATATTTCATGGTGCTTTTATGATACTCTCTTGATTATGGGGTTGTAGAGCTAACAGAGGCAGAATTCCTCAAGAGACTGAGATTCTAGCTGCTTGTGGAAAGCAGGGATCCATATCCAGCGGCTATGGGACTAAAGCTTATGCCTGTGTATGCGGTCCACTGGTTCAGGCAGTGGAGACAGGCACAGCAGCCAGGAAGTAAGAAACAGCTCTCTCCTCTCCCCAGGCATGAACACTACTCCCAGGCAACCCCCGACATTGCCTCAGGAGCTGAGCAGCTCCAGAGAGAAGAGCTTTGGGGTACACAAATATGAAATGACCAAAGGACCCTGGTACAGAGGAAAATTAATATAACCCTTGAGAAAGATGATATAGACCTCATGACACTTCCTGAAAGAGAGTTCAAAATAAAAATCATTAACATGCTTGTGGAGGTACGGGAAGATATTGAAGAACTCAGGGATGAATTCTGGTCAGAGATCCAATCATTGAAAAGCACAATGGAGAGAATTAAAAGCAGATTGGATATGGTGGAGGAGACAATAAATGAAATAGAAACTAGAGAAGAGGAATACAAAGAAGCTGAGGCACAAAGAGAAAAAAGGATCTCTAGGAATGAAAGAATATTGAGAGAACTGTGTGACCAATCCAAACGGAACAATATTCGCATTATAGGGATACCAGAAGAAGGAGAGATAAAGGGATAGAAAGTGTCTTTAAGGAGGTAATTGCTGAGAACATTGCCAATCTGGGGAAGGAGATATTCTCTTGGGCCATGGAGATGCACAGATCCCCCAACACAAGGGACCCAAGGAAGACAACACCAAGTAATTAAAATGGCAAGGATCAAGGATTAGGACAGACTGCTGTTAAAAGCAAAGAGAGAAATAAGATCACATGCAAAGGAAAGCCCATCAGGCTAACATCAGACTTCTAGGCAGGAACATTATAGGCAAGAAGGGAGTGGCATGATGTATTTAATGCAATGAAGCAGAAGGACCTGGATCCAACATTACTTTATCTGGCAAGATTATCATTTAAATTTGAAGGAGGGATTAAACAATTTCCAGATAAGCAAAAGCTGAGAAAATTTACCACCCACAAGCCATCTCTAGTCTATTTTGGAGGGACTGCTATAGATGGAAGTGTTCCTAAGGTTGCATAGCTGTCACCAGAGGTAATAAAACCACAGTAAAGAAAGTAGAACAGGTGGAGCCAAGATGGCGGCATGAGTAGAGCAACGGAAATCTCCTCCCCGAAACACATATATCTATGAAAATATAACAAAGACAACTCTTCCTAGAATAAAGACCAGAGGACACAGGACAACATTCAGACCACATCCACACCTGCGAGAACCCAGTGCCTCATAAAGGGGGTAAGATACAAGCCCCGGTGCGGTGGGACCCGAGCACCCCTCCCCCCACCTCCCAGCGGGAGAATAGGCAGAGCGGGAGGGAGACTGAGCCCAGGACTGCTGAACACCTAGCCCCAGGCATCTGGACCAGAGCGCAGACACAGTGCGGGTGCGGGGCCCTGGATACTAGGAAAACAGTGCAGCAAGAACGGTGAGAGGGTACCAGAGGCCTGGTGCTGGACAACATAAGAAAAGCGAGCGGACATTTTTTTTTTTTTTTGCTGTTTTGTTTTGGCGAGCGATTTTTGGAAGTCTTAAAGGGACAGGGACCCCAATACTAGGGAAACAGGGCAGCAAGACCGGTGAGCAGATGCCTGAGGTGCTTTTCAGAAGTCTTAAAGGGGCAGGGCGGGACACTTAATCCAGAGGAAGGGAATCTGGGGATCTCTGGGCACCCTAATCCCAAGGGCTGCAGGGAGCACAGAGGCCCCTTATGGAGATAAATAGCATCCTGGCCGCTCCCCCTCCAACGCGACTCCACCACTTTGGAGCAGCAGCCTGAGCCAGGCCACGCCCACAGCAACAGCGGAGATAAACTCCAGAGCAGCCGGGCAGGAAGCAGAAGCCCTGTCTGCGTGCAGCTACCCAGCACAAGCCACTAGAGGTCGCTGTTCTCAAAGGAGAGGAGGGCCACAAACCAACAAGAAGGGAAGTTCTTCCAGCCGTCACTCTGTCCAGCGCTGCAAACTATTCCTATCACCATGAAAAGGCAAAACTACAGGTAGACAAAGATCACAGAGACAACTCCAGAGAAGGAGACAGACCTAACCAGTCTTCCTGACAAAGAATTCAAAATAAAAATCATAAACACGCTGACAGAGATGCAGAGAAATATGCAAGAAATATGGGATGAAGTCCGGAGGGAGATCACAGATGCCAGAAAGGAGATTACAGAAATGAAACAAACTCTGGAAGGGTTTATAAGCAGAATGGATAGGATGCAAGAGGCCATTGATGGAATTGAAACCAGAGAACAGGAACGCATAAAAGCTGACATAGAGATAAAGGGATCTACAGGAATGAAACAATATTAAGAGAACTGTGTGACCAATCCAAAAGGAACAATATCCGTATTATAGGGGTCCCAGAAGAAGAAGAGAGAGGAAAAGAGATGGAAAGTATCTTGGAAGAAATAATTGCTGAAAATTTCCCCAATCTGGGGGAGGAAATAATCGAACAGAACACGGAAATACACAGAACCCCCAACAGAAAGGATCCAAGGAGGACAACACCAAGACACATAATTAAAATGGCAAAGATCAAGGACAAGGAAAGAGTTTTAAAGGCAGCTAGAGAGGAAAAGGTCACCTATAAAGGAAAACCCATCAGGCTAACATCAGACATCTCAACAGAAACCCTACAGGCCAGAAGAGAATGGCATGATATATTTAATGCAATGAAACAGAAGGGCCTTGAACCAAGGATACTGTATCCAGCATGACTGTCATTTAAATATGATGGTGGGATTAAACAATTCAAAGACCAGCAAAAGCTGAGGGAATTTGCTTCCCACAAACCACCTCTACAGGACATCTTACAGGGACTGCACTAGATGGGAGCACTCCAAGAAAGAGCACAGAACAAAACACCCAACATAGGAAGAATGGAGGAGGAGGAATAAGAAGGGAGAGAAGAAAAGAATCTCCAGACAGTGTACATAACAGCTCAATAAGCGAGCTAAGTTAGGCAGTAAGATACTAAAGAGGCTAACCTTGAACCTTTGGTAACCACGAATTTAAAGCCTGCAATGGCAAAAACTACATATCTTTCAATAGTCACCCTAAATGTTAATGGACTGAATGCACCAATCAAAAGACAAAGAGTAATAGAATGGATAAAAAAGCAAGACCCATCTATATGCTGCTTACAAGAAACTCACCTCAAACCCAAAGACATGTACAGACTAAAAGTCAAGGGATGAAAAAACATATTTCAGGCAAACAACAGCGAGAAGAAAGCAGGGATTGCAGTACTAATATCAGACAAAATAGACTTCAAAACAAAGAAAGTAACAAGAGATAAAGAAGGACACTACATAATGATAAAGGGCTCAGTCCAACAAGAGGATATAACCATTCTAAATATATATGCACCCAACACAGGAGCACCAGCATATGTGAAACAATTACTAACAGAACTAAAGGGGGAAATAGACTACAATGCATTCATTCTAGGAGACTTCAACACACCACTCACCCCAAAGGATAGATCCACTGGCAGAAAATAAGTAAGGACACGGAAGCATTGAACAACACAGTAGAGCAGATGGACCTAATAGACATCTACAGAACTCTACATCCTAAAGCAACAGGATATACATTCTTCTCAAGTGCACATGGAACATTCTCCAGAATAGACCACATACTAGGCCACAAAAAGAGCCTCAGTAATTTCCAAAAGATTGAAATCCTACCAACCAACTTTTCACACCACAAAGGTATAAAACTAGAAATAAACTGTACAAAGAAAGCAAAAAGGCTCACAAACACATGGAGGCTTAACAACATGCTCCTGAATAATCAATGGATCAATCACCAAATCAAAATGGAGATACAGCAATATATGGAAAGAAATGACAACAGCAACACTAAGCCCCAAATTCTGTGGGATACAGCAAAAGCAGTCTTAAGAGGAAAGTATATAGCAATCCAAGCATATTTAAAAAAGGAAGAACAATTCGAAATGAATGGTCTAATGTCACAATTATCGAAATTGGAAAAAGAAGAACAAATGAGGCCTAAAGTCAGCAGAAGGAGGGACATAATAAAGATCAGAGAAGAAATAAATAAAATTGAGAAGAATAAAACAATAGCAAAAATCAATGAAACCAAGAGCTGGTTCTTCGAGAAAATAAACAAAATAGATAAGCCTCTAGCCAGACTTATTAAGAGGAAAAGAGAATCAACACAAATGAACAGTATCAGAAACAAGAAAGGAAAAATCACGACAGACCCCACAGAAATACAAAGAATTATTAAAGAATACTATGAAAACCTATATGCTAACAAGCTGGGAAACCTAGGAGAAATGGAAAACTTCCTAGAAAAATACGACCTTCCAAGACTGACCCAGAATGAAACAGAAAATCTAAACAGACCAATTACCAGCAATGAAATTGAAGCGGTAATCAAAAAACTACCCAAGAACAAAACCCCCAGGCCAGATGGATTTACCTCGGAATTATATCAGACACACAGGGAAGACATAATACCCATTCTCCTTAGAGTTTTCCAAAAAATAGACGAGGAGGGGATATTCCCAAACTAATTCTATGAAGCTAACATCACCCTAATACCAAAACCAGGCAAAGACCCCACCAAAAATGAAAACTACAGACCAATATCCCTGATGAACGTAGATGCATAAATACTGAACAAAATATTAGCAAACCGAATTAAAAAATACATCAAAAGGATCGTACACCATGACCAAGTGGGATTCATCCCAGGGATGCAAAAATGGGACAACATTCCAAAGTCCATCAACATCATCCACCACATCAACAAAAAGAAAGACAAAACCACATGATCATCTCCATAGATGCTGAGAAAGCATTTGACAAAGTTCAACATCCATTCATGATAAAAACTCTCAGCAAAATGGGAATAGAGAGAAAGTACCTCAACATAATAAAGGCCATCTATGATAAACCCACAGCCAACATTATACTGAACAGCGAGAAGCTGTAAGAATTTCCTCTTAGATCGGGAACTAGACAGGGATGCCCACTCTCCCCACTGTTATTTAACATAGTACTGGAGGTCCGAGCCACGGAAATCAGACAAAACAAAAAAATACAAGGAATCCAGATTGGTAAAGAAGAAGTTAAACTGTCACTATTTGCAGATGACATGATACTGTACATAAAAAACCCTAAAGACTCCACCCCAAAACTTCTAGAACTGATATCGGAATACAGCAAAGTTGCAGGATACGAAATCAACAGACAGAAGTCTGTAGATTTCCTATACACTAAAAATGAACCAACAGAAAGAGAAATCAGAAAAACAACTCCATTCACAATTGCATCAAAAAAATAAAATACCTAGGAATAACCTAACCAAAGAAGTGAAAGACTTATAACTGTGAAAACTACAAGTCACTCTTAAGAGAAATTAAAGGGGACACTAACAGATGGAAACTCATTCCATGCTCGTGGCTAGGAAGAATTAATATCGTCAAAATGGCCATCCTGCCCAAAGCAATATACAGATTTGATGCAATCCCTATGAAACTACCAGCAACATTCTCCAATGAACTGGAACAAATAATTCAAAAATTCACATGGAAACTCCAAAGACACCGAATAGCCAAAGCAATCCTGAGAAAGAAGAATAAAGTAGGGGGGATCTCATTCCCCAACTTCAAGCTCTACTATAAAGCCATATTTGGTACTGGCACAAGAACAGAGCCACAGACCAATGGAACAGACTAGACAATCCAGATATTAACCCAGACATATATGGTCAATTAATATTTGACAAAGGAGCCATGGACATACAATGGCGAAATGACAGTCTCTTCAACAGATGGTGCTGGAAAAACTGGACAGCTACATGTAGGAGAATGAAACTGGACCATTGTCTAACCCCATATACAAAAGTAAACTCAAAATGGATCAAAGAATTGAATGTAAGTCATGAAACCATTAAACTCTTGGAAGAAAACATAGGCAAAAACCTCTTAGACATAAACATGAGTGACCTCTTCTTGAACATATCTCCCCGGGCAAGGAAAGCAACAGCAAACATGAACAAGTGGGACTATATTAAGCTGAAAAGCTTCTGTAGAGCAAAAGACACCATCAATAGAACAAAAAGGAACCCTACAGTATGGGAGAATATATTTGAAAATGACACATCCAATAAAGGCTTGACGTCGAGAATATATAAAAAGCTCACACGCCTCAACAAACAAAAAACAAATAACCCAATTAAAAAATGGGCAGAGGAACTGAACAGACAGTTCTCCAAGAAAGAAATACAGATGGCCAACAGACACATGAAAAGATGCTCCACATCGCTAATTATCAGAGTAATGCAAATTAAAACTACAATGAGGTATCACCTCACACCAGTAAGGATGGCTGCCATCCAAAACACAAACAACAACAAATGTTGGTGAGGCTGTGGAGAAAGGGGAACCCACCTACACTGCTGGTGGGAATGTAAATTAGTTCAACGATTGTGGAAAGCAGTATGGAGGTACATCAAAATGCTCAAAACAGACTTACCATTTGACCCAGGAATTGCATTCCTAGGAATTTACCCTAAGAATGCAGCAATCAAGTTTGAGAAAGACCAATGCATCCCTATGTTTATTGCAGCACTATTTACAATAGCCAAGAATTGGAAGCAACCTAAATGTCCATCGATAGATGAATGGATAAAGAATATGTGGTACATATACACAATGGAATACTACTCAGCCATAAGAAAAGGGCAAATCCTACCATTTGCAGCAACATGGGTGGAGCTGGAGAGTATTATGCTCAGTGAAACAAGCCAAGCGTAGAAAGAGAAATACCAAATGATTTCACTCATCTGTGGAATATAAGAACAAAGGAAAAACTGAAGGAACAAAACAGCACCAGAATCACAGAACTCAAGAATGGACTAACAGGTACCATATGGAAAGGGACTGGGGAGGATTGGTGGGTAGGGAGGGATAAGGGAGGGGAGTAGAAGAAGGGGGATATTAAGATTAACATGCATGGGGGGGTGGGAGAAAGGGGAGGGCTGTACAACACAGAAAAGGCAAGTAGTGATTCTACAACATTTTGCTATGCTGATGGACAGTGACTGTAAAGGGGTTTATAGGGGGGACCTGGTATATGGGAGAGCCTAGTAAACATAATATTCGTCATGTAAGTGTAGATTAATGATACAAAAAAAAAAAGGCAGTTCCTGTGTGGTGTCCTCCAATGAGTTCTACACAATGGTATAAAGGGCTTATAAAAGTGTAGGCAAAGGGTCTGTTTGTGTTTATACAGAGGATCAAAGCCTAATTGGGCTTCCTCAAAAATGAACTGAGATACAATATGAAAAAAACTTCCAACATCAGCACTCTCTGGAAGACTCATGCCAGAAGATGATCATCAAAAAACCCCAACAAAGATCCACACACTGCTACAGCTGTAGATGCACTCATCCCACCAACTCCTGGACTTGCCATGGGAATGACGAAGGAGATATCTAAGCTGGCCTGTGCATACAGTAAAACAACAAATTTGAGTGGATCTATGCTGTTGGAACTCAACCAAGAATTAGGAGAAGTGCAAATTGTAGCACTCCAAAATCTTACAATTACAGACTATTTACTGTTAAAAGAACATATGGGATGTGAACAGTCCCCAGGAATGGGTTGTTTTAATTTGTCTGATTTCTCTCAGACTGTTCAAGTTCAGTTGGACAATATCCACCATATCATAGATAAGTTTTCACAAATGCCTAAGGTGCTTAACTGGTTTTCTTGGTTTCACTGGAGATGGCTGGTAATTACAGGTATGCTTTGATTATGTAACTGTACTCCTATTATGTTAATGTGTGTGCCCAATTTAATTAGTAGTTTAAAACCTATACATGCTGAAGTTACAAGAAGATATGTCAAAGAAATAATCAATCTTCCCATGTTTTCTTCCGCCTGCTACTTCTATAGCTTTTCTTCTTCCTTCCTAATTACAACCCTTAAATAGAATTCCTGCCTCATATCAAATTTACCGAGTATCATAATTCTTCCAAGTGGTAAAGATACCTCAAGACAAGTGCTGGGCATAGAAGCCAGAGGGCATAAGTATGCAAAGAAGTAAAAAGCTAACCTTTTCAAACAATAAGGCTTCTCTCTCACTTACCAACATTACATTTCCCTGTATGGCCCCAGAAGATGACTGGTTAGCCAGAGACGGGTAAGATTCCTCAAGGGAGGAACAACCTAAGACAGGCACAGTCACAGGGGGTCCATCAGGTGAGAAATTGGGGACCAACAGAGGTGAGGCTTAGAACCTCACCCCCCCGTTCTGAGAGAAATCTTCTGCATACGTGGATGTTTTATTGCCCTTGTCTAGCTTGGATTAACACATAGTCTACAGGCACACACCTGATCATCTACATTTGCTCTCTTACAACACTAAACTATGTTTTCTACCTTTATCTTGTATCTACCTACCACTTCAGCATTTTATTAAAAAGAATAGTAATAAAGAGAGAAATGTGGTATCCACATATAAATCAAGTATAAAAATCAAATGAGTATTCATATTTGAACTGACTCTTTATAGTTCATAATGCATGAGCAAAACCGATAGTTTCTGTGATGACTACCCTTGTACTGTTCACCATGTAACTTATTCACTATGTAAGAATTTTTTTCTCCATGTAAGAACTTGTTCGTTATGCTTCAGAAGATTGGAGACTGATAAAAATTAGGCTTGGGGTAGATTAATGATTGTGCATTGAGCATTGACTCCCCTATACAGAATTTTCTTGTTGTTAACAACCATTTGATCAATAAATATGAGAGATGTCCTCACAAAAAGAAAAGTGCACACTTCCAATTGTAAACTAAATAAGTAACTGGGATGTAATGTATAGCATAAGGAATATAGTCAAAATATTGTAACAGCTTGGTATGGTGACAGCTGGTACCTAGAATTATCATGTATATAAATGTTGAATCAGTGTGTTGTACACCTGAAACTAATGTTATCCTGTGTGTCAACTACCCTTCAATAAAAAATAATTATCTACAGAAAATTAAAATAAAAATAAAAAGAAAGTAGAACAGCTAATTGTTAAGTAAATGCAAAATTAATTTAACTGTCTGCAAAGTCAATCAAAGGATAGACAAAGTGTACAGAGTATGATACCTAATAGATAAAGAATAGAGGAGGAAGAAAAGGGAGGAGAAAAAGCAAAGAACTCTTAGATTGTGTTTGTAATAGCACATTTAGTGAGTTAAGTTAGACTCTTAGATAGTAAGGAAGTTAACCTTGGGTAATCATGAATCTAAAGTCTGCAATGGCAATAAGTTCATAGCTATCAATAATCACCGAAATGTAAATGGACTGAATGCAACAATGAAAAGTCATAGAGTCACTGAATGGATAAAAAAACAAGACCCATTTATATGCTGCTGACAAGAGACTCACTTTAAACCCAAAGACATACACAGACTAAAAGTGAAGGGATGGAAAAAGATATTTCATGCAACTAATAGAGAGAAAAAAGCTGGAGTTGCAGTACTTGTATCAGAAAAAATAGACTTCAAAACAAAGAAAGTCACAAGAGACAAAGAAGGACATTACGTAATAATAAAGTGTCCAATCGAAAAACAAGATGAAGCTATTATAAATATCTATGCTCCAAACATAGGAACACCTACGTATGTGAAACAAATACTAACTGGATTAAAAGGGGAAAGAGAATGCAATGCATTCATTCTATAAGACTTCAACACTCCACTCACTCTGAAGGACAGATCATCCAGACAGAAAATAAGTGAGGACAGAGGCACTGAACAACACCTTAGAACAGATGGACCTAACAGACATTCATAGAACTCTACACCCAAAAGCAGCATAATACACATTCTTCTCAAATGCACATAGAACATTTTCAAGAATAGATCATACACTAGGCCATAAAAGAGCCTCAGTAAGTTCAAAATGATTGAAATTGGACCAATCAGTTTCTCAGAGCACAAAGGTCTGAAACTAGAAATAAATCACACAAAGAAAATGAAAAATCTCACAAACACATGGAGGCTTCACAACATGTTCCTATATGACCAATGGATCAATGACCAAATAAAAACAAAGATCAAGCAATATATCGAGACAAATGACAACAATAATTTAACACTGCAAAATCTGTGGGATGCAGCCAAGACCATGCTAAGAGGAAAGTATATTGCAATACAGGCCTACCTCAGGAAAGAAGAACAATCCCATATTAGCAGTCTAAACTCACAATTAATGAAACTAGGAAAAGAAGAACAAATGAGGCCCAAAGTCAGTAGAAGGTAGGACATAATAAAGATTAGAGCAGAAATAAATAAAATCGAGAAGAATAAAACAATAGAAAGAATCAATGAAAGGAAGAGCTGGTTCTTTGAGAAAATTAACAGAATAGATAACCCCCTAGTCAGACTTATAAAGAAAAAAGAGTCTACACACATAAACAGAATCAGAACTGATTAAGGAAAAATCAGTATGGACACCACAGAAATACAAAGAATTATTAGAGAATACTATGAAAAATTACATGCTAACAAACTGGATTACCTAGAAGAAGTGGACAACTTTCTAGAAAAATACAACCTTCCAAGGCTGACCAAGGAAAGAACAGAAAATCTGAACAGACCAATTACCAGCAAAGAAATTGAACTGGTAATTAAAAAACTACCTAAGAACACAAACCCCTGGAAGAGATGGCCTCACCACTGAATTTTATCAAACTTTAGTGAAGACCTAATACCCATCCTCCTCAGTTTTCCAAAGAGTAGAAGAAATACTTCCAAACTTATTATATGAGGCCAACATCACTGTAATACCAAAAGCAGGCAAAGACACTATAAAAAAAGAAAATTACAGACCAATATCCCTGATGAACATAGATGCAAAAATACTCAACAAAATATTAGCAAACCAAATTCAAAAATATATCAAAAAGATCATCCATCATGATCAAGTGGGATTTATTCCAGAGATGCAAGGATGGTACAACATTTGAAAATCCATCATTATCCACCACAACAAAAAGATGGACAAAAACCACATGATCATCTCCATAGAAGCTGAAAAAACATTTGACAAAATTCAACATCCATTCATGATAAAAACTCTCAACAAAATGGATATAGAGGGTAAGTACCTCAACATAATAAAGGCCATGTATGACAAACCCACAGCCAAAAGCTGAAAACTTTTCCTTTAAGATCGGGAACAAGACAAGGATGCTCACTCTCCCCACTTCTACTCAACATAGCACTGGAGGTCCTAGCCATGGCAATAAGACAACACAAAGAAATAAAATGTTTCCAGATTGGCAATGAAGAAGTTAAACTCTCCCTGTTTGCAGATGACATGTTATTGTACATAAAAAACTCTAAAGAATCCACTCCAAAACTAGTAGATCTAATATCTGAATTCAGCAAAGTTGCAGGATACAAAATTAATACACAGAAATCTGTGGCATTCCTATGCACTAATAATGAACTAGCAGAGAGACAAATTAGGGAAACAACCCATTTACAGTTGCATCAAAAAGAATAAAAAAGACCTAGGAATAAACCTAACCAAGGAAGTGAAAGATCTATACCCTGAAAACTACAGGATGCTCTTAAGATAAATTAAAGAAGATACCAATAAATGGTGACTCATCCCATACTTATGGATAGGAAGAATTAATATTGTCAAATTGGCCACCCTGCCTAAAGGAGTCTATAGATTCAATGTAATTCCTATCAAAATACCAGCAGCATTCTTCAATGAAATAGGGAAAATCGTTCTAAAATTCATATGAAACCACAGAAGACCTCAAATAGCAATAGCAATTCTGAGAAGGAAGAATAAAGCTGGGGGCATTATGCTCCCCAACTTCAAGCTCTACTACAAAGCCACAGTAGTAAAGAGAGTTTGGTACTGGCACAAGAACAGACCCACAGAACAATGGAACAGACTAGAGAGCCCTGATATAAACCCAACCATATATGGTCAATTAATATATGATAAAGGAACCATGGATATACAATGGGGAAATGCCAGCCACTTCAACAGCTGGTGTTGGCCAGACTGGACAGCTACATGCAACAGAATGAAATTTGATTATAGATTAACCCAATACAGAAAAGTAACCTCAAAATGGATTGAAGACTTGAATGTAAGTCATGAAACCATGAAACACTTAGAAGACAACATAGGCAAACATCTCCTGAATGTAAGCATGAGCAACTTCTTCTTGAACGCATCTACTCGAGGAAGGGAAACAAAAGCAAAAATGAACACATGAGACTACATCAAACTAAAAAGTTTCGGTATGGCAAAGGTCACCATCAACAGAACAAAAAGTCATCCTACAGTATGGGAGAATATATTTGTAAATGACATAGCCAACAAGGGTTTAACATCCAAAATATGTAAAGAACTTACATGCCTCAACACTCAAAAAGCAAATAACCCAATTAAGAAATGGGCAGAGGTTATGAAGAGACAGTTCTCCAAAGAAGAAATTCAGATGGCCAACAGACACATGAAAAGATGCTCCACATCACTAATCATCAGAGAAATGCAAATTAAATCCACAATGATACATCACCTCACACAAGTAAGGATGGCCAGCATAAAAAAGACTAAGAACAACTAATGCTGGTGAGGACATGGATAAAGGGGGACCCTCCTACACTGCTGGTGGGAATGTAAGCTATTATGGAAAACATTATGGAAAGCATTATGGAGGTTCCTCAAAAAACTAAAAATAGAAATACCATTTGACCTGGGAATCCCACTCCTTGGAATTTACACAAGGAGTACAACTTCTCAGATTAAAAAAGACATATGCACATCTATGTTTATTGCAGCACTATTTCAATAGCCAAGATATGGAAGCAACCTAAGTGCCCATTACTAGATGAATGGATTATGAAGATGTGGTACATATACACAATGGAATACTATTGAGCCATAAGAAAGAAACAAATCCTACCATTTGCAGCAACATGGATGGATCTGAAGGACATTATGCTCAGTGAAATAAGCCAGTTGGAGAAAGACAAATGCCAAATGATTTCCCTCATTTGTGGAGTATAACAATAAAGCAAAACTGAAGGAACAAAATAGCAGCAAACTCAGAGACTCCAAGAATGAACTAGTGGTTACTGAATGGGAGGCTAGTGAGAGGGAAGGTGAGGAGGAGGGAGAAGGGGATTAAGGGGTATTTAGTACAGATTGTGTTTGGGATCATGGGGAGAACAGTGTAGCACAGAGAAAGCATATAGTGGATCTGTGGCATCAGTGCCCTGATGGACAGTGAGTGCATTGGGGTATGGGTGGGGACTTTATAATATGGGTAAATGTAGTAACCACATTATTTTTTCATGTAAAACATTCATAAGAGTATATACCTATCATACCTTAATTTAAAAAAAACAACATATGAACAGTAATTTAATTGAAGTTTGAAAGAAGCCATCTCGGTAATTTAAAAAGCCACTTTATAAATGACCTTTTTAAATTTGAACAGGAAATCTGCTCCATTATAATTTCTAAGATATTTACCATTGCTTTATTTGGTCACTAAGTTTTAGCATAATGTCATTGCCAGGTCTTAGCAGTAAAATGCTATATTGAAAGGAATAAACAACCGGGCTATGAAAATATTGGAGCTCCAATGAACACCAAATAATCTACTGACACCTAAGAGCAGAAAGTGCTTTTAAATTTCCCAACAATAATATGCACCAAAAGGCATACTTGAACATGCATGCCTCAAGTTATTCATTGGTTCATTTTTTTATCTGGAAGTTCTATGTGCTTGGAGTCTGTTGACTGCTGCTCCTCAGCAATGTTGCTCTCCTGGCTAATCATGGGGATCTCTGCAGTAAGTATGAACTCCCCTTCATTGGAGACTCCAAACAGATTTGGATCATCGAGAATTACATCAATTAAGAGGACATCATCTTCATATGCTTTAAGAATATCTGGAAACCCCACTTTAATTTCTGAGAATTTCTTAGTCACTTCTCTGCCACTAATTTCATAGGAAACTTGTCTGAATGTTTCTTGTTCATTAGAGAAGGCAGGAAGAGAAAAACAGATAACCACAACCCACACAGCAACACATAAAACACAGAAACAACACAACACACAGCACACACAACACACTGCACACAAAAATATACACCACAGCAGATAAACAACATACACTACACACAATACAAACAGTACAACACAGAACACACAACAGACACAGCCACACACAGCACACATGGAAAGCATGACCACAAAACATAAACACCCACAACATGAAAAACCAGAGTATACACACAACCTCAACACACAAACAGCACATCACACTAAACAACACACACCACACATACCAGAGCACATAACTGCACAAAATACACATGAATCACAGTTCACAGAGTACACACAGCACACACAATGAGGCACACTGACAAAGCACAACCACACACAGTACACACATCTCACATTACACTCATTACTCAAACAGCCACACACACACACGACCTCTCAAACACAACCGCACACAAATCAAAATCACACAGACAAAACACACAACACGCATACAACACATACAAAACCACATGAAAAACACACACAAACCACAACACAAAGAACACTGAATTTATGCAACACACATTTCACACACTACACACATCACAGAAAACACACATAAAACATATAGCACACAGAGCCTCACAGACTGCACAGTAGAAAACATACAGCACAAACACTAAGTACATCAGACACAACACAGAATGAAAATCTCAGACAACACACCAAACAGACAACACACAATACACAACACAGATAAGCATACACAAAACACACATGCAACTGAGAACACAATACATTGCACATCACACAACACAAAGTACAGTCACATCACACAGTAAATGAAAAATAAACCCGCTCACAGAAAACACAACATACAAAACAATGAACACAATACACTACACAAAAGACAAAACATACAACACACAAAGACACACTCAATGCACAAAACACACAACACACAACCAGTCACAACCACACCAATCACACAGCACTCTACAGAGAAATACATACAGAACATTCACCACAAAGAACCCAAACCACACACACCACATACACAACTCTCACAACACAAAAAAGAACAACACACAGTAAACACACACAACCACATACACAGCACCACACACACAAAGAAACAGATCACAGACATCACAACAAAAAACAGAATAACACCACACACACGAAGTAACACAACACTGAATACACACAATCACACAACAAACACCACAAAACACACCCTACCATATACACAAAAGACAAAGAACGCACTGTACACACACAAAAAACACAACAAACATAAAACAGATCACAAAGAACGATGCACAACACACACAAACAGCACACACACAACACACACATTAAAAGAAACAGCAAAACATTACCACCACACACATAAAAAACACAAATCACAGAATAACACATCATACAACACACACAAACATCACACACAAAAATAAACATCACAACTCATAACACACAACACACAGCATTAAAAACACAACACACACAGAATGATGCAACCACTATATACCACACATAAAGCCACACACAACACACACTCAAGGAATAAGCAAAACACAAGAGAACACCCACAACCACACAAAGACAGAGAGAACACATATGTACCAACAGGCACACAGAACAACAAACAAAACAATACACACCACAAACATCACAAGAGGAAAAAGCACAGAATTCACCAAAATCACAGTCCACCAAGTACACACAACAGACAAAATGAGGCACACTACACAAGCACAACCACACACAGACAACACATCTCCCATCACACATATAACTCCACCAAATGCATACACAACCTCTCAAATACAAACAAAAATCGCAGAGATGCAAAACACACAACACATACAAAACCACATTCAAAACACACAATGAAAAAAAAGCGCACATTTCACAGGCAACACTATACACACACAATCACTCCGAGACACCTCAAACACATATCCACACATAGGCAGCAGTATGCAAAGCACACATGCACAGAGGTGAAAATACAACAAACAGCAGTCACAAGGCACACACCACACCAAACAAAGCACATAATTGCTCACAACACACACGAACCACATTTCAAAGAGTACACACAGCACACACACTGAAGCAAACTAAACAAGCACAACCACACACAGATAACATATTTCACATCACACACATAACCAAACACACGCAAAACCACTCAAACACAACACAGAAATCACAATCACCCACGCAAAACACACACAACCATCAAAGAAAACACATAGCACACATTTGAAACATTATATGCAACACACACAACTATGCAGAAACAAAACACATATATCCACTAACAGGAGCACAACAAAAAACACACGCACAACACAGAAACACACAACACAACAGTCCCAAGACTCACAACACATACCTCAAGGCACAAAACTGCGCACAATACAGATGAAAAACTTTGCACAGGTACATTCTGCACACACCATGAGACACACTAAACAAGCACAACCAAACACTCAACATGTCTCACCTCACGTGCATAACTCAAACAGCCAAACACACACACAACCTCTCTAACACAACCACACACAAATCACAGTCACACAAAACACCCACAACACATACAAAGCCACACACAACTGCCAAGGACACCAAACAAAGAACATCACACACAATACTCAAAATACCACCACCCAACACCTTTCGCATATGTGACACACAGGAAAGCATGAAGACTACGCTCACATAACCAAGAACACCATACAGAACACAACACACAACACAGAGAAAGACACATTTCACATTGAACATGACAAAGGAGGCCATGCACCAGACACACAACACAACCACCAACAGGAAACTCATGAAAAAGGCAAAATATACAACACAACAGGATCCACTCAATGCACACAACACACAACTCAAAACCACACATATCACACATAACACTCATAGGATAAAAACACAGAGAACAATGATATCAACAAGCACTAAAGAACCCATAATACAAACATTAAATACACAACACAAACAACACACAGAAAACAAACAAGAAGCACAGACCACAGACAACACAACGCAAAGCACACAAGAACACACAGCACACAACACAGCACAACAGAGTATAAACACAGAAACACAAAACAAACACAAATCACTACCATATACCAACAACACAAGCAGAAACCTACACACACAACAGAACGCAACAGAAACAATGCACACAACATACACAGAATGCCTCAACCACTACATACCACACATAAAGCCACACACAACACACCCTCACGGAATAACCACAACACACACAAGAAAACACGCAGAGAAAAACAAAGACACATTGAACACACACAACCACTTACAACGCACATAGCACAACAAATGACAGAACACATAGCACAAACATCACAGGACATAAAAGCAAACAATTCACACCAACCACAGTTCACCAAGTACGCACGACACACACAATGAGGCACAGTACACAAGCGCACACACAGGCAGCACATTTTGCATCACACACAGAGCCCAAGAATACACACACACACACACAACTTCTCAAACACAACTGAACACAAATCACACATAACACATACAGAACCGTACATAAAACACATAAACAACAGAAAACACACAAAACACACATTTCACACACTGCACATCACAGCCCATAGCACACATTTCACACACTACACACCACATGCACAATCACACTCACACACCTCACACACGTATCCACCCAGGACAGCAATACACAAAGCACACGCACAGAAAACTCATAAAGTAACAAAACAACAGTCACAGGACACACAGCAGACACAACTAAGCACATACTAGCTCACAAGACACAGAAACCACATTTGGGAGAGATTATACACAGCACACACAACGAGGCACACTAAACAAGCACAGCCAAACACAGACAACACATCTCACATCACACACGTAACAACCAAACGCACACAAATCCACTCAAACACAACCACACACAAATCACAATCACCCAAGCAAAACACACACAGCACTCATAAAACCAAGGCAAAACACAAAAAAACAACAAAGATCACATGTAGCACATACTCGATGCATTACATGCAACACACACAACCATGCAGACACACCACACATATATCATCACTCAGGAGCACAACACAGAACACATGCACAACACAGAAACACACAACAGTCCCGAGACACACAGCACATACTTCAAGGCACAAAACTGCTCACAATACACATGAAAATCTTTGCGCAGGTACATACTGCACACTCCATGAGACACCTTAAGCAAGCACAACCACACAGTCAACATGTCTCACCTCATGCGCATAGCTTAATCCGCCAAACACACACAACCTCTCTAACACAGCCACACACAAATCACAGTCACACACAAAACACCCACAACACATACAAAACCACCCACAACCGCCAAGAACGCACACGACATGTATTCAACACACGACACATAACACACAACAACAAACATACTATATAGAGCACACTCAGAACCACACTGTCAGCACAACCCAATACACACAGCACACACACAATAAGCACACACGCACATCACACACACCACACAATTAACATCACACACAATGCCCAAAATGCCCAGACAACCCAACAACTTTCCCATACGTAACGCACAGGAAAGCATGTGGACTGCACTCACACAACCCAGAACACAGTACGTAACACAACACACAACACAGAGAAAGACACATTTCACCCTGAGCATGACAAAGGAGGCCACGCACCAGACACGCAACACAGCCACCAACAGAAAGCTCATCGAAAGGCAAAATATACAACACAGCAGGATCCACTCAATGCACACAACACACAGCTCAATACTTCACATATCACACATAAAACGCCAAGGATCAAAACACAGAGAACAAGGTGATCAACAAGCAGTAAAGAACCCATACCACACACATTTCTTACACAACACACAGAAAACAAACAAGACGCACAGATCACAGACAACACAACACAAAACACTCAAGAACACATGGCACACCACATGGCACAACAGAATACACACAGAAACACAAAATAAACACCACAAGTCACTACCATATAATACCAACTCTGGCAGCACCCTAGCACACAACAAACCTGACAAACACAACGCAGATCCAGCACACTCAACACACCGAAGAAAGATACAAAACACACAACCCACACAGCAACTCATAAAACAGAAACAGAATGACACACAGCACACTCAACACACCATGCATAAAAGTATACATCAAAACAGATAACACAAAGGACACGCACTACACACAAGACAGACAATACAACACACACCAAACAACACAAGCAGAAGTCACAAAATACACTGCCACGCAAAACACACATGGAAAGTGCAAACACATCACATACAAACACACACAAAATACCCACAACATGCAAAACCAGAGTATACCTAGAACCGCTCTACACACAAAGAGCACATTGCACTAAACAACACACTGCACACACATCGACCACATAACTGCACACAATATAAGTGAACCACAGTTCTCAGAGTACACACAGCACACACATTGAGGCAGACTGACCAAGGACGACCACACACAGAACACTCATTGCACATTACACTCATTACTCAAACGGCCGAACACACACACACAACCTCTCCAAGAGGACCATGCCCAAATCAGTCACCCATGCAAAACACACAGCACACACACAAGTACAAAACCACATGGAAAACACACAAAACTAAAACACAAAGAACGCCGAATTTATGCAAAACCCATTTCACATACAGCACGCATCACACAAAACTCATGAAGCATACAGCACACAGAGCCTCACAGACCGCACAATGCAATACACAAAACACATACACAAAACATAGCAGACACTATGAACAATTAATATCTCACACTGCACACACAACCAATGGGACACACAACAGACACAATTCGGACAGATAAACAACACACACACAACCAAGATCACAGTACATGGCACAACACAGAACACATGTGCGCTCACATCACACACTGTTTGTGAAACAGAAAACCATTCACAGAACACACAACATACAAAACCATGAACACTACACACTGCACTGAGGACAGAAAACATGCAACACACCAAGACACACTCAATGCACACCATGCACAACCCACAGCCACCCACAACCACACCAATCACACAGCACAACACAGAGAAATACACAGAATACACACCACAAATAACAAATATCCGAAGCAACACCCATCACGTACACAACACTTACAACGCAGAAAAGACCCTACACACAGAAAACACAGACAGAACAATGTAAACACCACCACACACACAAAACCAACAGGTCCCAGAAATCACAACAAAGAAACACACAATAACACAGCACACAAAATGTAACACAGCATAGAATAAACCAACAGTCATACAACAAACACCAGAAATCACACCCTGCAATGTAATAGAAGACAACACCCCACACACACATCACAAACCCCAACACAGAAAACAGATCGCATTGAATGACACACAGCACACAAAAACATCACACACAAAACACACACATTAAAGGAAACACATCAAAATATTACGAAAAACACACAACCAAACACAAATTGCAGAACATCACACAAAACACACAAACATCACACACAAAAATAAACATCACAACTCATAACACACAACACCCAGCATTAACAACACAACACACACAGAACTCCCCAAACACTACATACCACACATAAAGCCACACACAGCACACCCCCACGGAATAACCACAACACACAAAATGAAACGCCCACAGACACACAAAGACACACAGAACACACACAACCACTTAAAACGCACATAGCACAACAAATGAAAGAATACACAGCACAAACATCACAGGACATAAAAGCACACAATTCACACCAACCACAGTTCAACAAGTACGCACGACACAAACAATGAGGCACAGTACACAAGCACAAACACACACAGGCAGCATATCTCGCATCACACACAGAGCTGAAGCACACCAACACACACACACAACTTCTCAAACACAACCGAACAAGATCACACACAACACTTACAGAGCCTTAGATAAAACATAAAAACAACAGAAAACACACAAAACACACATTTCACACACTACACATCACAAAACATAGCACACATTTCACACACTACATACCACATGAACAATCACACACAGACACCCCACGCACGTATCCACCCAGGACAGCACTACGCAAAGCACACGTGCACAAAACCCGTACAGTAACAAAACAACAGTCACAGGACACACAGCAGACACAACAAAGCACATAATAGCTCACAAGACACAGAAACCACATTTGAGAGAGTATACAGAGCACACACAACGAGACACACTAAACAAGCACAACCACACAGAGACAACACATCTCACATCACACACTTAACAAACAAACGCACTCAAATCCACTCAAACACAATCACACGGAAATCACAATCACCCACGCAAAAGACACACAGCACACATAAAACCAAGGCAAAACACAAACAAAAAAACAAAGATCACACGTAGCACACACTTGGTGCATTACACGCAACACACACAACCAAGCAGACACACCACACATATATCCTCACACAGGAGCACAACACAGAAGCACACAACAGACCCGAGACTCACAGCACATACTTCAAGGCACAAAACTGCTCACAATACACATGAAAACCTTTGCACAGGAACATACTGCACACTCCATGAGACACCCAAAGCAAGCAAAACCACACAGTCACCATGTATCCCCTCATGCGCATAGCTCAAGCCACCAAACACACACACAACCTCTCTAACACAGCCACACACAAATCACAATTACACACACAAAACACCCACAACACATACACAACCACTCACAACCGCCAAGAACGCACACGACATGCATTCAACACACGACACATAACACACACAACCACAAACATACCATATAGAGCACACTCAGAACCACACACTGTCAGCACAACCCAATACACACAACACACACACAATAAGCACACACGCACATCACACACACCACACAATTAACATCACACACAATGCCCAAAATACCCAGACCAATCAACACCTTCCCCATACATAACACACAGGAAAGCATGTAGACAGCACACACAACCCAGAACACAGTACGTAACACAACACACAACACAGAGAAAGACACATTTCACCCCGAGCATGACAAAGGAGGCCACGCACCAGACACACAACACAACCACCAACAGAAAGCTCATCGAAAGGCAAAATATACAACATCAGAGGATCCAGACAAATCACACAACACAAAGCTCAAAACTGCACATATCACACCCCAGATCAAAACGCAGAGCACAAGGCGTTCAACAAGCAGTAAATAACCCATACCACGCACATTTCGTACACAACACACAGAAAACAAACAAGACGCACAGATCACATACAACACAACACAAAACACTCAAGAACACATGGCACACCACATGGCAAAACAGAATACACACAGAAACACAAAACAAACACCACAAATCACTACCATTAACCAACAACTCTGGTAGCACCCCAGACACACAACAAACCCGACAGACACACAAAACACACATTTCACACGCTACACATCACAGCCCGTAGCGCACACGTCACACACGACACACCACGTGCACAGTCTCACACAGACACCCCACGCACGTATCCACCCAGGAAAGCACTATGCAAAGCACACGTGCACAAAACCCATACAGTAACAAAACAAAAGTCACAGGACACACAGCAGACACAACAAAGCACATAATAGCTCACAAGACACAGAAACCACATTTGAGAGAGTATACAGAGTACACACAACGAGGCACACTAAACAAGCACAACCACACACAGACAACACATCTCACATCACACACTTAACAAACAAACGCACACAAATCCACTCAAACACAATCACACGGAAATCACATTCACCCACGCAAAAGACACACAGCACACATAAAACCAAGGCAAAACACACACAAAAAAACAAAGATCACACTTAGCACACACGGTGCATTACACGCAACACACACAACCAAGCAGACACCACACATATATCCTCACACAGGAGCACAACACAGAAGCACACAACAGACCCGAGACTCACAGCACATACTTCAAGGCACAAAACTGCTCACAATACACATGAAAGTCTTTGCACAGGTACATACTGCACCCTCCATGAGACACCCAAAGCAAGCACAACCACACAGTCAACAGGTCTCCCCTCATACGCATAGCTCAAGCCGCCAAACACACACACAACCTCTCTAACACAGCCACACACAAATCACAGTCACACACAAAAAACACCCACAGCACATACAGAACCACCCACAACCGCCAAGAACGCACACGACATGCACTCAACACATGACACATAACACACACAACCACAAACATACCATATAGAGCACACTCAGAACCACACACTGTCGGCACAACCCAATACACACAACACACACACAATAAGCACACAAGCACATCACACACACCACACAATTAACATCACACACAATGCCCAAAATACCCAGACCAACCAACACCTTCCCCATACGTAACACACAGGAAAGCATGTACACAGCACACACAACCCAGAACACAGTACGTAACACAACACACAACACAGAGAAAGACACATTTCACCCTGAGCGTGATAAAGGAGGCCACGCACCAGACACACAGCACAACCACCAACAGAAAGCTCATCGAAAGGCAAAATATACAACACCACAGGATCCACCCAATTCACACAACACAAAGATCAAACCTGCACATATCACACATAACATGCCCCAGATCAAAACGCAGAGCACAAGGCGATCAACAAGCAGTAAGTAACCCATACTACGCACATTTCGTACACAACACATAGAAAACAAACAAGACGCACAGATCACATACAACACAACACAAAACAGTGAAGAACACATGGCACAGCGCATGGCACAACAGAATACACACAGAAACACAAAACAAACACCACAAATCACTACCATAGACCAACAAATCTGGCAGACCCCAGACACACAACAAACCCGACAGACACACAAAACACACATTTCACACGCTACACATCACAGCCCATAGCGCACATGTCACACACGACACACCACGTGCACAGTCACACACAGACACCCCACGCACGTATCCACCCAGGAAAGCACTACGTAAAGCACACGTGCACAAAACCCATACAGTAACAAAACAAAAGTCACAGGACACACAGCAGACACAACAAAGCACATAATAGCCCACAAGACACAGAAACCACATTTGAGAGAGTATACACAGCACACACAACGAGGAACACTAAACAAGCACAACCAAACACAGACAACACATCTGACATCACACACATAACAAACAAACGCACACAAATCCACTCAAACACAATCACACGGAAATCACATTCACCCACGCAAAAGACACACAGCACACATTAAACAAAGGCAAAACACACCCAAAAAAACAAAGATCACACTTAGCACACACTTGGTGCATTACACGCAACACACACAACCAAGCAGACACACCACACATATATCCTCACACAGGAGCACAACACAGAAGCACACAACAGACCCGAGACACAGCACATACTCAAAGGCACAAAACTGCTCACAATACACATGAAAGTCTTTGCACAGGTACATACTGCACACTCCATGAGACACCCAAAGCAAGCACAACCACACAGTCAACATGTCTCCCCTCATGCGCATAGCTCAAGCCGCCAAACACACACACAACCTCTCTAACACAGCCACACACAAATCACAGTCACACACACAAAACACCCACAACTCATACAGAACCATACAACCCCCAAGAACGCACACGACATGCATTCAACAAACGACACATAACACACACAACCACAAACATACCATATAGAGCACACTCAGAACCACACACTGTCAGCACAACCCAATACACACAACACACACTCAATAAGCACACACGCACATCACACACACCACACAGTTAACATCACACACTATGCCCAAAATACCCAGACCACCCAACAGCTTCCCCATACGTAACACACAGGAAAGCATGTACACAGCACACACAACCCAGAACACAGTACGTAACACAACAAACAACACAGAGAAAGACACATTTCACCCTGAGCGTGACAAAGGAGGCCACGCACCAGACACACAACACAACCACCAACAGAAAGCTCATCGAAAGGCAAAATATACAACACCACAGGATCCACTCAATTCACACAACACAAAGCTCAAAACTGCACATATCACAAATAACATGCCCCAGATCAAAACGCAGAGCACAAGGCGATCAACAAGCAGTAAATAACCCATACTACGCACATTTCGTACACAACACACAGAAAACAAACAAGACGCACAGATCACATACAACACAACACAAAACACTCAAGAACACATGGCACAACACATGGCACAACAGAATACACACAGAAACACTAAACAAACACCACAAATCACTACCATAGACCAACAACTCTGGCAGCACCCCAGACACAACAAACCCGACAGACACACAAAACACACATTTCACACGCTACACATCACAGCCCGTAGCGCACACGTCACACACGACACACCACGTGCACAGTCTCACACAGACACCCCACGCACGTATCCACCCAGGAAAGCCCTATGCAAAGCACACGTGCACAAAACCCATACAGTAACAAAACAAAAGTCACAGGACACACACAGACACAACAAAGCACATAATAGCTCACAAGACACAGAAACCACATTTGAGAGAGTATACAGAGCACACACAACGAGGCACACTAAACAAGCACAACCACACACAGACAACACATCTCACATCACACACTTAACAAATGCACACAAATCCACTCAAACACAATCACACGGAAATCACAATCACCCACGCAAGACACACAGCACACATTAAACCAAGGCAAAACACACCCAAAAAAACAATGATCACACATAGGACACACTTGGTGCATTACACGCAACACACACAACCAAGCAGACACACCACACATATATCCTCACACAGGAGCACAACACAGAAGCACACAACAGACCCGAGACTCACAGCACATACTCAAATGCACAAAACTGCTCACAATACACATGAAAGTCTTTGCACAGGTACATACTGCACACTCCATGAGACACCCAAAGCAAGCACAACCACACAGTCAACATGTCTCCCCTCATGCGCATAGCTCAAGCCGCCAAACACACACACAACTTCTCTAACACAGCCACACACAAATCACAGTCACACACACAAAACACCCACAGCACATACAGAACCACCCACAACCGCCAAGAACGCACACGACATGCACTCAACGCATGACACATAACACACACAACCACAAACATACCATATAGAGCACACTCAGAACCACACACTGTCGGCACAACCCAATACACACAACACACACACAATAAGCACACAAGCACATCACACACACCACACAATTAACATCACACACAATGCCCAAAATACCCAGACCAACCAACACCTTCCCCATACGTAACACACAGGAAAGCATGTACACAGCACACACAACCCAGAACACAGTACGTAACACAACACACAACACAGAGAAAGACACATTTCACCCTGAGCGTGACAAAGGAGGCCACGCACCAGACACACAACACAACCACCAACAGAAAGCTCATCGAAAGGCAAAATATACAACACCACAGGATCCACTCAATTCACACAACACAAAGCTCAAAACTGCACATATCACACATAACATGCCCCAGATCAAAACGCAGAGCACAAGGCGATCAACAAGCAGTATATAACCCATAACACGCACATTTCGTACACAACACACAGAAAACAAACAAGACGCACAGATCACTTACAACACAACACAAAACACTCAAGAACACATGGCACAGCGCATGGCACAACAGAATACACACAGAAACACAAAACAAACACCACAAATCACTACCATAGACCAACAAATCTGGCAGACCCCAGACACACAACAAACCCGACAGACACACAAAACACACATTTCACACGCTACACATCACAGCCCATAGCGCACATGTCACACACGACACACCACGTGCACAGTCACACACAGACACCCCACGCACGTATCCACCTTGGAAAGCAGTACGCAAAGCACACGTGCACAAAACCCATACAGTAACAAAACAAAAGTCACAGGACACACAGCAGACACAACAAAGCACATAATAGCCCACAAGACACAGAAACCACATTTGAGAGAGTATACACAGCACACACAACGAGGAACACTAAACAAGCACAACCAAACACAGACAACACATCTGACATCACACACATAACAAACAAACGCACACAAATCCACTCAAACACAATCACACGGAAATCACATTCACCCACGCAAAAGACACACAGCACACATTAAACAAAGGCAAAACACACCCAAAAAAACAAAGATCACACGTAGGACACACTTGGTGCATTACACGCAACACACACAACCAAGCAGACACACCACACATATATCCTCACACAGGAGCACAACACAGAAGCACACAACAGACCCGAGACACAGCACATACTCAAAGGCACAAAACTGCTCACAATACACATGAAAGTCTTTGCACAGGTACATACTGCACACTCCATGAGACACCCAAAGCAAGCACAACCACACAGTCAACATGTCTCCCCTCATGCGCATAGCTCAAGCCGCCAAACACACACACAACCTCTCTAACACAGCCACACACAAATCACAGTCACACACACAAAACACCCGCAACTCATACAGAACCACCCACAACCGCCAGGAACGCACACGACATGCACTCAACACACGACACATAACACACACAACCACAAGCATACCATATAGAGCACACTCAGAACCACACACTGTCAACACAACCCAATACACACATCACACACACAATAAGCACACACGCACATCACACACACCACACAATTAACATCACACACAATGCCCAAAATACCCAGACAACCCAACACCTTCCCCATACGTAACACACAGGAAAGCATGTACACAGCACACACAACCCAGAACACAGTACGTAACACAACACACAACAAAGAGAAAGACACATTTCACCTTGAGCGTGACAAAGGAGGCCACGCACCAGACACACAACACAACCACCAACAGAAAGCTCATCGAAAGGCAAAATATACAACACCACAGGATCCACTCAATTCACACAACACAAAGCTCAAAACTGCACATATCACACATGACATGACCCAGATCAAAACGCAGAGCACAAGGCGATCAACAGGCAGTAAATAACCCATACCACGCACATTTCGTACACAACACACAGAAAACAAACAAGACGCACAGATCACATACAACACAACACAAAACACTCAAGAACACATGGCACACCACATGGCAAAACAGAATACACACAGAAACACAAAACAAACACCACAAATCACTACCATAGACCAACAACTCTGGCAGCACCCCAGACACACAACAAACCCAACAGACACACAAAATACACATTTCACACGCTACACATCACAGCCCGTAGCGTACACGTCACACACGACACACCAAGTGCACAGTCACACACAGACACCCCACGCACGTATCCATCCAGGAAAGCACTACGTAAAGCACAAGTGCACAAAACCCATACAGTAACAAAACAAAAGTCACAGGACACACAGCAGACACAACAAAGCACATAATAGCCCACAAGACACAGAAACCACATTTGAGAGAGTATACACAGCACACACAACGAGGAACACTAAACAAGCACAACCAAACACAGACAACACATCTGACATCACACACATAACAAACAAACGCACACAAATCCACTCAAACACAATCAGACGGAAATCACATTCACCCACGCAAAAGACACACAGCACACATTAAACAAAGGCAAAACACACAAAAAAACATAGATCACACTTAGCACACACTTGGTGCATTACACGCAACACACACAACCAAGCAGACACACCACACATATATCCTCACACAGGAGCACAACACAGAAGCACACAACAGACCCGAGACTCACAGCACATACTTCAAGGCACAAAACTGCTCACAATACACATGAAAGTCTTTGCACAGGTACATACTGCACACTCCATGAGACACCCAAAGCAAGCACAACCACACAGTCAACATGTCTCCCCTCATGCGCATAGCTCAAGCCGCCAAACACACACACAGCCTCTCTAACACAGCCACACACAAATCACAGTCACACACACAAAACACCCACAACTCATACAGAACCATACAACCCCCAAGAACGCACACGACATGCATTCAACAAACGACACATAACACACACAACCACAAACATACCATATAGAGCACACTCAGAACCACACACTGTCAGCACAACCCAATACACACAACACACACTCAATAAGCACACACGCACATCACACACACCACACAGTTAACATCACACACTATGCCCAAAATACCCAGACCACCCAACAGCTTCCCCATACGTAACACACAGGAAAGCATGTACACAGCACACACAACCCAGAACACAATACGTAACACAACAAACAACACAGAGAAAGACACATTTCACCCTGAGCGTGACAAAGGAGGCCACGCACCAGACACACAACACAACCACCAACAGAAAGCTCATCGAAAGGCAAAATATACAACACCACAGGATCCACTCAATTCACACAACACAAAGCTCAAAACTGCACATATCACACATAACATGCCCCAGATCAAAACGCAGAGCACAAGGCGATCAACAAGCAGTATATAACCCATAACACGCATATTTCGTACACAACACACAGAAAACAAACAAGACGCACAGATCACTTACAACACAACACAAAACACTCAAGAACACATGGCACACCGCATGGCACCACAGAATACACACAGAAACACAAACAAACACCACAAATCACTACCATAGACCAACTCTGGCAGCACCCCAGACACACAACAAACCCGACAGACACACAAAACACACATTTCACACGCTACACATCACAGCCCGTAGCGCACACGTCACACACGACACACCACGTGCACAGTCACACACAGACACCCCACGCACGTATCCACTCAGGAAAGCACTACGTAAAGCACACGTGCACAAAACCCATACAGTAACAAAACAAAAGTCACAGGACACACAGCAGACACAACAAAGCACCTAATAGCCCACAAGACACAGAAACCACATTTGAGAGAGTATACAGAGCACACACAACGAGACACACTAAACAAGCACAACCACACACAGACAACACATCTCACATCACACACTTAACAAACAAACGCACACAAATCCACTCAAACACAATCACACGGAAATCACAATCACCCAAGCAAGACACACAGCACACATTAAACCAAGGCAAAACACACCCAAAAAAACAATGATCACACATAGGACACACTTGGTGCATTACACGCAACACACACAACCAAGCAGACACACCACACATATATCCTCACACAGGAGCACAACACAGAAGCACACAACAGACTCACTGCACATACTCAAAGGCACAAAACTGCTCACAATACACATGAAAGTCTTTGCACAGGTACATACTGCACACTCCATGAGACACCCAAAGCAAGCACAACCACACAGTCAACATGTCTCCCCTCATGCGCATAGCTCAAGCCGCCAAACACACACACAACCTCTCTAACACAGCCACACACAAATCACAGTCACACACACAAAACACCCACAGCACATACAGAACCACCCACAACCGCCAAGAACGCACACGACATGCACTCAACGCATGACACATAACACACACAACCACAAACATACCATATAGAGCACACTCAGAACCACACACTGTCGGCACAACCCAATACACACAACACACACACAATAAGCACACAAGCACATCACACACACCACACAATTAACATCACACACAATGCCCAAAATACCCAGACCAACCAACACCTTCCCCATACGTAACACACAGGAAAGCATGTACACAGCACACACAACCCAGAACACAGTACGTAACACAACACACAACACAGAGAAAGACACATTTCACCCTGAGCGTGACAAAGGAGGCCACGCACCAGACACACAACACAACCACCAACAGAAAGCTCATCGAAAGGCAAAATATACAACACCACAGGATCCACCCAATTCACACAACACAAAGATCAAACCTGCACATATCACACATAACATGCCCCAGATCAAAACGCAGAGCACAAGGCGATCAACAAGCAGTAAATAACCCATACTATGCACATTTCGTACACAACACACAGAAAACAAACAAGACGCACAGATCACATACAACACAACACAAAACACTCAAGAACACATGGCACAGCGCATGGCACAACAGAATACACACAGAAACACAAAACAAACACCACAAATCACTACCATAGACCAACAAATCTGGCAGACCCCAGACACACAACAAACCCGACAGACACACAAAACACACATTTCACACGCTACACATCACAGCCCATAGCGCACATGTCACACACGATACACCACGTGCACAGTCACACACAGACACCCCACGCACGTATCCACCTTGGAAAGCAGTACGCAAAGCACACGTGCACAAAACCCATACAGTAACAAAACAAAAGTCACAGGACACACAGCAGACACAACAAAGCACATAATAGCCCACAAGACACAGAAACCACATTTGAGAGAGTATACACAGCACACACAACGAGGAACACTAAACAAGCACAACCAAACACAGACAACACATCTGACATCACACACATAACAAACAAACGCACACAAATCCACTCAAACACAATCACACGGAAATCACATTCACCCACGCAAAAGACACACAGCACACATTAAACAAAGGCAAAACACACCCAAAAAAACAAAGATCACACGTAGGACACACTTGGTGCATTACACGCAACACACACAACCAAGCAGACACACCACACATATATCCTCACACAGGAGCACAACACAGAAGCACACAACAGACCCGAGACACAGCACATACTCAAAGGCACAAAACTGCTCACAATACACATGAAAGTCTTTGCACAGGTACATACTGCACACTCCATGAGACACCCAAAGCAAGCACAACCACACAGTCCACATGTCTCCCCTCATGCGCATAGCTCAAGCCGCCAAACACACACACAACCTCTCTAACACAGCCACACACAAATCACAGTCACACACACAAAACACCCGCAACTCATACAGAACCACCCACAACCGCCAGGAACGCACACGACATGCACTCAACACACGACACATAACACACACAACCAAAAGCATACCATATAGAGCACACTCAGAACCACACACTGTCAACACAACCCAATACACACATCACACACACAATAAGCACACACGCACATCACACACACCACACAATTAACATCACACACAATGCCCAAAATACCCAGACAACCCAACACCTTCCCCATACGTAACACACAGGAAAGCATGTACACAGCACACACAACCCAGAACACAGTACGTAACACAACACACAACAAAGAGAAAGACACATTTCACCTTGAGCGTGACAAAGGAGGCCACGCACCAGACACACAACACAACCACCAACAGAAAGCTCATCGAAAAGCAAAATATACAACACCACAGGATCCACTCAATTCACACAACACAAAGCTCAAAACTGCACATATCACACATGACATGACCCAGATCAAAACGCAGAGCACAAGCGATCAACAGGCAGTAAATAACCCATACCACGCACATTTCGTACACAACACACAGAAAACAAACAAGACGCACAGATCACATACAACACAACACAAAACACTCAAGAACACATGGCACACCACATGGCAAAACAGAATACACACAGAAACACAAAACAAACACCACAAATCACTACCATAGACCAACAACTCTGGCAGCACCCCAGACACACAACAAACCCAACAGACACACAAAATACACATTTCACACGCTACACATCACAGCCCGTAGCGTACACGTCACACACGACACACCAAGTGCACAGTCACACACAGACACCCCACGCACGTATCCATCCAGGAAAGCACTACGTAAAGCACAAGTGCACAAAACCCATACAGTAACAAAACAAAAGTCACAGGACACACAGCAGACACAACAAAGCACATAATAGCCCACAAGACACAGAAACCACATTAGAGAGAGTATACACAGCACACACAACGAGGAACACTAAACAAGCACAACCAAACACAGACAACACATCTGACATCACACACATAACAAACAAACGCACACAAATCCACTCAAACACAATCAGACGGAAATCACATTCACCCACGCAAAAGACACACAGCACACATTAAACAAAGGCAAAACACACAAAAAAACATAGATCACACTTAGCACACACTTGGTGCATTACACGCAACACACACAACCAAGCAGACACACCACACATATATCCTCACACAGGAGCACAACACAGAAGCACACAACAGACCGGACACTCACAGCACATACTTCAAGGCACAAAACTGCTCACAATACACATGAAAGTCTTTGCACAGGTACATACTGCACACTCCATGAGACACCCAAAGCAAGCACAACCACACAGTCAACATGTCTCCCCTCATGCGCATAGCTCAAGCCGCCAAACACACACACAACCTCTCTAACACAGCCACACACAAATCACAGTCACACACACAAAACACCCACAACTCATACAGAACCATACAACCCCCAAGAACGCACACGACATGCATTCAACAAACGACACATAACACACACAACCACAAACATACCATATAGAGCACACTCAGAACCACACACTGTCAGCACAACCCAATACACACAACACACACTCAATAAGCACACACGCACATCACACACACCACACAGTTAACATCACACACTATGCCCAAAATACCCAGACCACCCAACAGCTTCCCCATACGTAACACACAGGAAAGCATGTACACAGCACACACAACCCAGAACACAATACGTAACACAACAAACAACACAGAGAAAGACACATTTCACCCTGAGCGTGACAAAGGAGGCCACGCACCAGACACACAACACAACCACCAACAGAAAGCTCATCGAAAGGCAAAATATACAACACCACAGGATCCACTCAATTCACACAACACAAAGCTCAAAACTGCACATATCACAAATAACATGCCCCAGATCAAAACGCAGAGCACAAGGCGATCAACAAGCAGTAAATAACCCATACTACGCACATTTCGTACACAACACACAGAAAACAAACAAGACGCACAGATCACATACAACACAACACAAAACACTCAAGAACATATGGCACAACACATGGCACAACAGAATACACACAGAAACACAAACAAACACCACAAATCACTACCATAGACCAACTCTGGCAGCACCCCAGACACACAACAAACCCGACAGACACACAAAACACACATTTCACACGCTACACATCACAGCCCGTAGCGCACACGTCACACACGACACACCACGTGCACAGTCACACACAGACACCCCACGCACGTATCCACTCAGGAAAGCACTACGTAAAGCACACGTGCACAAAACCCATACAGTAACAAAACAAAAGTCACAGGACACACAGCAGACACAACAAAGCACCTAATAGCCCACAAGACACAGAAACCACATTTGAGAGAGTATACAGAGCACACACAACGAGACACACTAAACAAGCACAACCACACACAGACAACACATCTCACATCACACACTTAACAAACAAACGCACACAAATCCACTCAAACACAATCACACGGAAATCACAATCACCCAAGCAAGACACACAGCACACATTAAACCAAGGCAAAACACACCCAAAAAAACAATGATCACACATAGGACACACTTGGTGCATTACACGCAACACACACAACCAAGCAGACACACCACACATATATCCTCACACAGGAGCACAACACAGAAGCACACAACAGACTCACTGCACATACTCAAAGGCACAAAACTGCTCACAATACACATGAAAGTCTTTGCACAGGTACATACTGCACACTCCATGAGACACCCAAAGCAAGCACAACCACACAGTCAACATGTCTCCCCTCATGCGCATAGCTCAAGCCGCCAAACACACACACAACCTCTCTAACACAGCCACACACAAATCACAGTCACACACACAAAACACCCACAGCACATACAGAACCACCCACAACCGCCAAGAACGCACACGACATGCACTCAACGCATGACACATAACACACACAACCACAAACATACCATATAGAGCACACTCAGAACCACACACTGTCGGCACAACCCAATACACACAACACACACACAATAAGCACACAAGCACATCACACACACCACACAATTAACATCACACACAATGCCCAAAATACCCAGACCAACCAACACCTTCCCCATACGTAACACACAGGAAAGCATGTACACAGCACACACAACCCAGAACACAGTACGTAACACAACACACAACACAGAGAAAGACACATTTCACCCTGAGCGTGACAAAGGAGGCCACGCACCAGACACACAACACAACCACCAACAGAAAGCTCATCGAAAGGCAAAATATACAACACCACAGGATCCACTCAATTCACACAACACAAAGCTCAAAACTGCACATATCACACATAACATGCCCCAGATCAAAACGCAGAGCACAAGGCGATCAACAAGCAGTATATAACCCATAACACGCACATTTCGTACACAACACACAGAAAACAAACAAGACGCACAGATCACTTACAACACAACACAAAACACTCAAGAACACATGGCACACCGCATGGCACAACAGAATACACACAGAAACACAAAACAAACACCACAAATCACTACCATAGACCAACAAATCTGGCAGACCCCAGACACACAACAAACCCGACAGACACACAAAACACACATTTCACACGCTACACATCACAGCCCATAGCGCACATGTCACACACGACACACCACGTGCACAGTCACACACAGACACCCCACGCACGTATCCACCTTGGAAAGCAGTACGCAAAGCACACGTGCACAAAACCCATACAGTAACAAAACAAAAGTCACAGGACACACAGCAGACACAACAAAGCACATAATAGCCCACAAGACACAGAAACCACATTTGAGAGAGTATACACAGCACACACAACGAGGAACACTAAACAAGCACAACCAAACACAGACAACACATCTGACATCACACACATAACAAACAAACGCACACAAATCCACTCAAACACAATCAGACGGAAATCACATTCACCCACGCAAAAGACACACAGCACACATTAAACAAAGGCAAAACACACAAAAAAACATAGATCACACTTAGCACACACTTGGTGCATTACACGCAACACACACAACCAAGCAGACACACCACACATATATCCTCACACAGGAGCACAACACAGAAGCACACAACAGACCCGAGACTCACAGCACATACTTCAAGGCACAAAACTGCTCACAATACACATGAAAGTCTTTGCACAGGTACATACTGCACACTCCATGAGACACCCAAAGCAAGCACAACCACACAGTCAACATGTCTCCCCTCATGCGCATAGCTCAAGCCGCCAAACACACACACAGCCTCTCTAACACAGCCACACACAAATCACAGTCACACACACAAAACACCCACAACTCATACAGAACCATACAACCCCCAAGAACGCACACGACATGCATTCAACAAACGACACATAACACACACAACCACAAACATACCATATAGAGCACACTCAGAACCACACACTGTCAGCACAACCCAATACACACAACACACACTCAATAAGCACACACGCACATCACACACACCACACAGTTAACATCACACACTATGCCCCAAATACCCAGACCACCCAACAGCTTCCCCATACGTAACACACAGGAAAGCATGTACACAGCACACACAACCCAGAACACAATACGTAACACAACAAACAACACAGAGAAAGACACATTTCACCCTGAGCGTGACAAAGGAGGCCACGCACCAGACACACAACACAACCACCAACAGAAAGCTCATCGAAAGGCAAAATATACAACACCACAGGATCCACTCAATTCACACAACACAAAGCTCAAAACTGCACATATCACACATAACATGCCCCAGATCAAAACGCAGAGCACAAGGCGATCAACAAGCAGTATATAACCCATAACACGCACATTTCGTACACAACACACAGAAAACAAACAAGACGCACAGATCACTTACAACACAACACAAAACACTCAAGAACACATGGCACACCGCATGGCACCACAGAATACACACAGAAACACAAACAAACACCACAAATCACTACCATAGACCAACTCTGGCAGCACCCCAGACACACAACAAACCCGACAGACACACAAAACACACATTTCACACGCTACACATCACAGCCCGTAGCGCACACGTCACACACGACACACCACGTGCACAGTCACACACAGACACCCCACGCACGTATCCACTCAGGAAAGCACTACGTAAAGCACACGTGCACAAAACCCATACAGTAACAAAACAAAAGTCACAGGACACACAGCAGACACAACAAAGCACCTAATAGCCCACAAGACACAGAAACCACATTTGAGAGAGTATACAGAGCACACACAACGAGACACACTAAACAAGCACAACCACACACAGACAACACATCTCACATCACACACTTAACAAACAAACGCACACAAATCCACTCAAACACAATCACACGGAAATCACAATCACCCAAGCAAGACACACAGCACACATTAAACCAAGGCAAAACACACCCAAAAAAACAATGATCACACATAGGACACACTTGGTGCATTACACGCAACACACACAACCAAGCAGACACACCACACATATATCCTCACACAGGAGCACAACACAGAAGCACACAACAGACTCACTGCACATACTCAAAGGCACAAAACTGCTCACAATACACATGAAAGTCTTTGCACAGGTACATACTGCACACTCCATGAGACACCCAAAGCAAGCACAACCACACAGTCAACATGTCTCCCCTCATGCGCATAGCTCAAGCCGCCAAACACACACACAACCTCTCTAACACAGCCACACACAAATCACAGTCACACACACAAAACACCCACAGCACATACAGAACCACCCACAACCGCCAAGAACGCACACGACATGCACTCAACGCATGACACATAACACACACAACCACAAACATACCATATAGAGCACACTCAGAACCACACACTGTCGGCACAACCCAATACACACAACACACACACAATAAGCACACAAGCACATCACACACACCACACAATTAACATCACACACAATGCCCAAAATACCCAGACCAACCAACACCTTCCCCATACGTAACACACAGGAAAGCATGTACACAGCACACACAACCCAGAACACAGTACGTAACACAACACACAACACAGAGAAAGACACATTTCACCCTGAGCGTGACAAAGGAGGCCACGCACCAGACACACAACACAACCACCAACAGAAAGCTCATCGAAAGGCAAAATATACAACACCACAGGATCCACCCAATTCACACAACACAAAGATCAAACCTGCACATATCACACATAACATGCCCCAGATCAAAACGCAGAGCACAAGGCGATCAACAAGCAGTAAGTAACCCATACTACGCACATTTCGTACACAACACACAGAAAACAAACAAGACGCACAGATCACATACAACACAACACAAAACACTCAAGAACACATGGCACAGCGCATGGCACAACAGAATACACACAGAAACACAAAACAAACACCACAAATCACTACCATAGACCAACAAATCTGGCAGCACCCCAGACACACAACAAACCCAACAGACACACAAAATACACATTTCACACGCTACACATCACAGCCCGTAGCGTACACGTCACACACGACACACCAAGTGCACAGTCACACACAGACACCCCACGCACGTATCCATCCAGGAAAGCACTACGTAAAGCACAAGTGCACAAAACCCATACAGTAACAAAAGAAAAGTCACAGGACACACAGCAGACACAACAAAGCACATAATAGCCCACAAGACACAGAAACCACATTAGAGAGAGTATACACAGCACACACAACGAGGAACACTAAACAAGCACAACCAAACACAGACAACACATCTGACATCACACACATAACAAACAAACGCACACAAATCCACTCAAACACAATCAGACGGAAATCACATTCACCCACGCAAAAGACACACAGCACACATTAAACAAAGGCAAAACACACAAAAAAACATAGATCACACTTAGCACACACTTGGTGCATTACACGCAACACACACAACCAAGCAGACACACCACACATATATCCTCACACAGGAGCACAACACAGAAGCACACAACAGACCGGACACTCACAGCACATACTTCAAGGCACAAAACTGCTCAAAATACACATGAAAGTCTTTGCACAGGTACATACTGCACACTCCATGAGACACCCAAAGCAAGCACAACCACACAGTCAACATGTCTCCCCTCATGCGCATAGCTCAAGCCGCCAAACACACACACAGCCTCTCTAACACAGCCACACACAAATCACAGTCACACACACAAAACACCCACAACTCATACAGAACCATACAACCCCCAAGAACGCACACGACATGCATTCAACAAACGACACATAACACACACAACCACAAACATACCATATAGAGCACACTCAGAACCACACACTGTCAGCACAACCCAATACACACAACACACACTCAATAAGCACACACGCACATCACACACACCACACAGTTAACATCACACACTATGCCCAAAATACCCAGACCACCCAACAGCTTCCCCATACGTAACACACAGGAAAGCATGTACACAGCACACACAACCCAGAACACAATACGTAACACAACAAACAACACAGAGAAAGACACATTTCACCCTGAGCGTGACAAAGGAGGCCACGCACCAGACACACAACACAACCACCAACAGAAAGCTCATCGAAAGGCAAAATATACAACACCACAGGATCCACTCAATTCACACAACACAAAGCTCAAAACTGCACATATCACACATAACATGCCCCAGATCAAAACGCAGAGCACAAGGCGATCAACAAGCAGTATATAACCCATAACACGCACATTTCGTACACAACACACAGAAAACAAACAAGACGCACAGATCACTTACAACACAACACAAAACACTCAAGAACACATGGCACACCGCATGGCACCACAGAATACACACAGAAACACAAACAAACACCACAAATCACTACCATAGACCAACTCTGGCAGCACCCCAGACACACAACAAACCCGACAGACACACAAAACACACATTTCACACGCTACACATCACAGCCCGTAGCGCACACGTCACACACGACACACCACGTGCACAGTCACACACAGACACCCCACGCACGTATCCACCCAGGAAAGCACTACGTAAAGCACACGTGCACAAAACCCATACAGTAACAAAACAAAAGTCACAGGACACACAGCAGACACAACAAAGCACCTAATAGCCCACAAGACACAGAAACCACATTTGAGAGAGTATACAGAGCACACACAACGAGACACACTAAACAAGCACAACCACACACAGACAACACATCTCACATCACACACTTAACAAACAAACGCACACAAATCCACTCAAACACAATCACACGGAAATCACAATCACCCACGCAAGACACACAGCACACATTAAACCAAGGCAAAACACACCCAAAAAAACAAAGATCACACTTAGCACACACTTGGTGCATTACACGCAACACACACAACCAAGCAGACACACCACACATATATCCTCACACAGGAGCACAGCACAGAAGCACACAACAGACCCGAGACTCACAGCACATACTTCAAGGCACAAAACTGCTCACAATACACATGAAAGTCTTTGCACAGGTACATACTGCACACTCCATGAGACACCCAAAGCAAGCACAACCACACAGTCAACATGTCTCCCCTCATGCGCATAGCTCAAGCCGCCAAACACACACACAACTTCTCTAACACAGCCACACACAAATCACAGTCACACACACAAAACACCCACAGCACATACAGAACCACCCACAACCGCCAAGAACGCACACGACATGCACTCAACGCATGACACATAACACACACAACCACAAACATACCATATAGAGCACACTCAGAACCACACACTGTCGGCACAACCCAATACACACAACACACACACAATAAGCACACAAGCACATCACACACACCACACAATTAACATCACACACAATGCCCAAAATACCCAGACCAACCAACACCTTCCCCATACGTAACACACAGGAAAGCATGTACACAGCACACACAACCCAGAACACAGTACGTAACACAACACACAACACAGAGAAAGACACATTTCACCCTGAGCGTGACAAAGGAGGCCACGCACCAGACACACAACACAACCACCAACAGAAAGCTCATCGAAAGGCAAAATATACAACACCACAGGATCCACCCAATTCACACAACACAAAGATCAAACCTGCACATATCACACATAACATGCCCCAGATCAAAACGCAGAGCACAAGGCGATCAACAAGCAGTAAGTAACCCATACTACGCACATTTCGTACACAACACACAGAAAACAAACAAGACGCACAGATCACATACAACACAACACAAAACACTCAAGAACACATGGCACAGCGCGTGGCACAACAGAATACACACAGAAACACAAACAAACACCACAAATCACTACCATAGACCAACTCTGGCAGCACCCCAGACACACAACAAACCCGACAGACACACAAAACACACATTTCACACGCTACACATCACAGCCCGTAGCGCACACGTCACACACGACACACCACGTGCACAGTCACACACAGACACCCCACGCACGTATCCACCCAGGAAAGCACTACGTAAAGCACACGTGCACAAAACCCATACAGTAACAAAACAAAAGTCACAGGACACACAGCAGACACAACAAAGCACCTAATAGCCCACAAGACACAGAAACCACATTTGAGAGAGTATACAGAGCACACACAACGAGACACACTAAACAAGCACAACCACACACAGACAACACATCTCACATCACACACTTAACAAACAAACGCACACAAATCCACTCAAACACAATCACACGGAAATCACAATCACCCACGCAAGACACACAGCACACATTAAACCAAGGCAAAACACACCCAAAAAAACAAAGATCACACTTAGCACACACTTGGTGCATTACACGCAACACACACAACCAAGCAGACACACCACACATATATCCTCACACAGGAGCACAGCACAGAAGCACACAACAGACCCGAGACTCACAGCACATACTTCAAGGCACAAAACTGCTCACAATACACATGAAAGTCTTTGCACAGGTACATACTGCACACTCCATGAGACACCCAAAGCAAGCACAACCACACAGTCAACATGTCTCCCCTCATGCGCATAGCTCAAGCCGCCAAACACACACACAACTTCTCTAACACAGCCACACACAAATCACAGTCACACACACAAAACACCCACAGCACATACAGAACCACCCACAACCGCCAAGAACGCACACGACATGCACTCAACGCATGACACATAACACACACAACCACAAACATACCATATAGAGCACACTCAGAACCACACACTGTCGGCACAACCCAATACACACAACACACACACAATAAGCACACAAGCACATCACACACACCACACAATTAACATCACACACAATGCCCAAAATACCCAGACCAACCAACACCTTCCCCATACGTAACACACAGGAAAGCATGTACACAGCACACACAACCCAGAACACAGTACGTAACACAACACACAACACAGAGAAAGACACATTTCACCCTGAGCGTGACAAAGGAGGCCACGCACCAGACACACAACACAACCACCAACAGAAAGCTCATCGAAAGGCAAAATATACAACACCACAGGATCCACCCAATTCACACAACACAAAGATCAAACCTGCACATATCACACATAACATGCCCCAGATCAAAACGCAGAGCACAAGGCGATCAACAAGCAGTAAGTAACCCATACTACGCACATTTCGTACACAACACACAGAAAACAAACAAGACGCACAGATCACATACAACACAACACAAAACACTCAAGAACACATGGCACAGCGCGTGGCACAACAGAATACACACAGAAACACAAACAAACACCACAAATCACTACCATAGACCAACTCTGGCAGCACCCCAGACACACAACAAACCCGACAGACACACAAAACACACATTTCACACGCTACACATCACAGCCCGTAGCGCACACGTCACACACGACACACCACGTGCACAGTCACACACAGACACCCCACGCACGTATCCACCCAGGAAAGCACTACGTAAAGCACACGTGCACAAAACCCATACAGTAACAAAACAAAAGTCACAGGACACACAGCAGACACAACAAAGCACCTAATAGCCCACAAGACACAGAAACCACATTTGAGAGAGTATACAGAGCACACACAACGAGACACACTAAACAAGCACAACCACACACAGACAACACATCTCACATCACACACTTAACAAACAAACGCACACAAATCCACTCAAACACAATCACACGGAAATCACAATCACCCACGCAAGACACACAGCACACATTAAACCAAGGCAAAACACACCCAAAAAAACAAAGATCACACTTAGCACACACTTGGTGCATTACACGCAACACACACAACCAAGCAGACACACCACACATATATCCTCACACAGGAGCACAGCACAGAAGCACACAACAGACCCGAGACTCACAGCACATACTTCAAGGCACAAAACTGCTCACAATACACATGAAAGTCTTTGCACAGGTACATACTGCACACTCCATGAGACACCCAAAGCAAGCACAACCACACAGTCAACATGTCTCCCCTCATGCGCATAGCTCAAGCCGCCAAACACACACACAACTTCTCTAACACAGCCACACACAAATCACAGTCACACACACAAAACACCCACAGCACATACAGAACCACCCACAACCGCCAAGAACGCACACGACATGCACTCAACGCATGACACATAACACACACAACCACAAACATACCATATAGAGCACACTCAGAACCACACACTGTCGGCACAACCCAATACACACAACACACACACAATAAGCACACAAGCACATCACACACACCACACAATTAACATCACACACAATGCCCAAAATACCCAGACCAACCAACACCTTCCCCATACGTAACACACAGGAAAGCATGTACACAGCACACACAACCCAGAACACAGTACGTAACACAACACACAACACAGAGAAAGACACATTTCACCCTGAGCGTGACAAAGGAGGCCACGCACCAGACACACAACACAACCACCAACAGAAAGCTCATCGAAAGGCAAAATATACAACACCACAGGATCCACCCAATTCACACAACACAAAGATCAAACCTGCACATATCACACATAACATGCCCCAGATCAAAACGCAGAGCACAAGGCGATCAACAAGCAGTAAGTAACCCATACTACGCACATTTCGTACACAACACACAGAAAACAAACAAGACGCACAGATCACATACAACACAACACAAAACACTCAAGAACACATGGCACAGCGCGTGGCACAACAGAATACACACAGAAACACAAAACAAACACCACAAATCACTACCATAGACCAACAAATCTGGCAGACCCCAGACACACAACAAACCCGACAGACACACAAAACACACATTTCACACGCTACACATCACAGCCCATAGCGCACATGTCACACACGACACACCACGTGCACAGTCACACACAGACACCCCACGCACGTATCCACCTTGGAAAGCAGTACGCAAAGCACACGTGCACAAAACCCATACAGTAACAAAACAAAAGTCACAGGACACACAGCAGACACAACAAAGCACATAATAGCCCACAAGACACAGAAACCACATTTGAGAGAGTATACACAGCACACACAACGAGGAACACTAAACAAGCACAACCAAACACAGACAACACATCTGACATCACACACATAACAAACAAACGCACACAAATCCACTCAAACACAATCACACGGAAATCACATTCACCCACGCAAAAGACACACAGCACACATTAAACAAAGGCAAAACACACCCAAAAAAACAAAGATCACACGTAGGACACACTTGGTGCATTACACGCAACACACACAACCAAGCAGACACACCACACATATATCCTCACACAGGAGCACAACACAGAAGCACACAACAGACCCGAGACACAGCACATACTCAAAGGCACAAAACTGCTCACAATACACATGAAAGTCTTTGCACAGGTACATACTGCACACTCCATGAGACACCCAAAGCAAGCACAACCACACAGTCAACATGTCTCCCCTCATGCGCATAGCTCAAGCTGCCAAACACACACACAACCTCTCTAACACAGCCACACACAAATCACAGTCACACACACAAAACACCCGCAACTCATACAGAACCACCCACAACCGCCAGGAACGCACTCGACATGCACTCAACACACGACACATAACACACACAACCAAAAGCATACCATATAGAGCACACTCAGAACCACACACTGTCAACACAACCCAATACACACATCACACACACAATAAGCACACACGCACATCACACACACCACACAATTAACATCACACACAATGCCCAAAATACCCAGACAACCCAACACCTTCCCCATACGTAACACACAGGAAAGCATGTACACAGCACACACAACCCAGAACACAGTACGTAACACAACACACAACAAAGAGAAAGACACATTTCACCCTGAGCGTGACAAAGGAGGCCACGCACCAGACACACAACACAACCACCAACAGAAAGCTCATCGAAAGGCAAAATATACAACACCACAGGATCCACTCAATTCACACAACACAAAGCTCAAAACTGCACATATCACACATAACATGCCCCAGATCAAAACGCAGAGCACAAGGCGATCAACAAGCAGTATATAACCCATAACACGCACATTTCGTACACAACACACAGAAAACAAACAAGACGCACAGATCACTTACAACACAACACAAAACACTCAAGAACACATGGCACACCGCATGGCACCACAGAATACACACAGAAACACAAACAAACACCACAAATCACTACCATAGACCAACTCTGGCAGCACCCCAGACACACAACAAACCCGACAGACACACAAAACACACATTTCACACGCTACACATCACAGCCCGTAGCGCACACGTCACACACGACACACCACGTGCACAGTCACACACAGACACCCCACGCACGTATCCACCCAGGAAAGCACTACGTAAAGCACACGTGCACAAAACCCATACAGTAACAAAACAAAAGTCACAGGACACACAGCAGACACAACAAAGCACCTAATAGCCCACAAGACACAGAAACCACATTTGAGAGAGTATACAGAGCACACACAACGAGACACACTAAACAAGCACAACCACACACAGACAACACATCTCACATCACACACTTAACAAACAAACGCACACAAATCCACTCAAACACAATCACACGGAAATCACAATCACCCACGCAAGACACACAGCACACATTAAACCAAGGCAAAACACACCCAAAAAAACAAAGATCACACTTAGCACACACTTGGTGCATTACACGCAACACACACAACCAAGCAGACACACCACACATATATCCTCACACAGGAGCACAGCACAGAAGCACACAACAGACCCGAGACTCACAGCACATACTTCAAGGCACAAAACTGCTCACAATACACATGAAAGTCTTTGCACAGGTACATACTGCACACTCCATGAGACACCCAAAGCAAGCACAACCACACAGTCAACATGTCTCCCCTCATGCGCATAGCTCAAGCCGCCAAACACACACACAACTTCTCTAACACAGCCACACACAAATCACAGTCACACACACAAAACACCCACAGCACATACAGAACCACCCACAACCGCCAAGAACGCACACGACATGCACTCAACGCATGACACATAACACACACAACCACAAACATACCATATAGAGCACACTCAGAACCACACACTGTCGGCACAACCCAATACACACAACACACACACAATAAGCACACAAGCACATCACACACACCACACAATTAACATCACACACAATGCCCAAAATACCCAGACCAACCAACACCTTCCCCATACGTAACACACAGGAAAGCATGTACACAGCACACACAACCCAGAACACAGTACGTAACACAACACACAACACAGAGAAAGACACATTTCACCCTGAGCGTGACAAAGGAGGCCACGCACCAGACACACAACACAACCACCAACAGAAAGCTCATCGAAAGGCAAAATATACAACACCACAGGATCCACCCAATTCACACAACACAAAGATCAAACCTGCACATATCACACATAACATGCCCCAGATCAAAACGCAGAGCACAAGGCGATCAACAAGCAGTAAGTAACCCATACTACGCACATTTCGTACACAACACACAGAAAACAAACAAGACGCACAGATCACATACAACACAACACAAAACACTCAAGAACACATGGCACAGCGCGTGGCACAACAGAATACACACAGAAACACAAAACAAACACCACAAATCACTACCATAGACCAACAAATCTGGCAGACCCCAGACACACAACAAACCCGACAGACACACAAAACACACATTTCACACGCTACACATCACAGCCCATAGCGCACATGTCACACACGACACACCACGTGCACAGTCACACACAGACACCCCACGCACGTATCCACCTTGGAAAGCAGTACGCAAAGCACACGTGCACAAAACCCATACAGTAACAAAACAAAAGTCACAGGACACACAGCAGACACAACAAAGCACATAATAGCCCACAAGACACAGAAACCACATTTGAGAGAGTATACACAGCACACACAACGAGGAACACTAAACAAGCACAACCAAACACAGACAACACATCTGACATCACACACATAACAAACAAACGCACACAAATCCACTCAAACACAATCACACGGAAATCACATTCACCCACGCAAAAGACACACAGCACACATTAAACAAAGGCAAAACACACCCAAAAAAACAAAGATCACACGTAGGACACACTTGGTGCATTACACGCAACACACACAACCAAGCAGACACACCACACATATATCCTCACACAGGAGCACAACACAGAAGCACACAACAGACCCGAGACACAGCACATACTCAAAGGCACAAAACTGCTCACAATACACATGAAAGTCTTTGCACAGGTACATACTGCACACTCCATGAGACACCCAAAGCAAGCACAACCACACAGTCAACATGTCTCCCCTCATGCGCATAGCTCAAGCTGCCAAACACACACACAACCTCTCTAACACAGCCACACACAAATCACAGTCACACACACAAAACACCCGCAACTCATACAGAACCACCCACAACCGCCAGGAACGCACTCGACATGCACTCAACACACGACACATAACACACACAACCAAAAGCATACCATATAGAGCACACTCAGAACCACACACTGTCAACACAACCCAATACACACATCACACACACAATAAGCACACACGCACATCACACACACCACACAATTAACATCACACACAATGCCCAAAATACCCAGACAACCCAACACCTTCCCCATACGTAACACACAGGAAAGCATGTACACAGCACACACAACCCAGAACACAGTACGTAACACAACACACAACAAAGAGAAAGACACATTTCACCCTGAGCGTGACAAAGGAGGCCACGCACCAGACACACAACACAACCACCAACAGAAAGCTCATCGAAAGGCAAAATATACAACACCACAGGATCCACTCAATTCACACAACACAAAGCTCAAAACTGCACATATCACACATAACATGCCCCAGATCAAAACGCAGAGCACAAGGCGATCAACAAGCAGTATATAACCCATAACACGCACATTTCGTACACAACACACAGAAAACAAACAAGACGCACAGATCACTTACAACACAACACAAAACACTCAAGAACACATGGCACACCGCATGGCACCACAGAATACACACAGAAACACAAACAAACACCACAAATCACTACCATAGACCAACTCTGGCAGCACCCCAGACACACAACAAACCCGACAGACACACAAAACACACATTTCACACGCTACACATCACAGCCCGTAGCGCACACGTCACACACGACACACCACGTGCACAGTCACACACAGACACCCCACGCACGTATCCACCCAGGAAAGCACTACGTAAAGCACACGTGCACAAAACCCATACAGTAACAAAACAAAAGTCACAGGACACACAGCAGACACAACAAAGCACCTAATAGCCCACAAGACACAGAAACCACATTTGAGAGAGTATACAGAGCACACACAACGAGACACACTAAACAAGCACAACCACACACAGACAACACATCTCACATCACACACTTAACAAACAAACGCACACAAATCCACTCAAACACAATCACACGGAAATCACAATCACCCACGCAAGACACACAGCACACATTAAACCAAGGCAAAACACACCCAAAAAAACAAAGATCACACTTAGCACACACTTGGTGCATTACACGCAACACACACAACCAAGCAGACACACCACACATATATCCTCACACAGGAGCACAGCACAGAAGCACACAACAGACCCGAGACTCACAGCACATACTTCAAGGCACAAAACTGCTCACAATACACATGAAAGTCTTTGCACAGGTACATACTGCACACTCCATGAGACACCCAAAGCAAGCACAACCACACAGTCAACATGTCTCCCCTCATGCGCATAGCTCAAGCCGCCAAACACACACACAACTTCTCTAACACAGCCACACACAAATCACAGTCACACACACAAAACACCCACAGCACATACAGAACCACCCACAACCGCCAAGAACGCACACGACATGCACTCAACGCATGACACATAACACACACAACCACAAACATACCATATAGAGCACACTCAGAACCACACACTGTCGGCACAACCCAATACACACAACACACACACAATAAGCACACAAGCACATCACACACACCACACAATTAACATCACACACAATGCCCAAAATACCCAGACCAACCAACACCTTCCCCATACGTAACACACAGGAAAGCATGTACACAGCACACACAACCCAGAACACAGTACGTAACACAACACACAACACAGAGAAAGACACATTTCACCCTGAGCGTGACAAAGGAGGCCACGCACCAGACACACAACACAACCACCAACAGAAAGCTCATCGAAAGGCAAAATATACAACACCACAGGATCCACCCAATTCACACAACACAAAGATCAAACCTGCACATATCACACATAACATGCCCCAGATCAAAACGCAGAGCACAAGGCGATCAACAAGCAGTAAGTAACCCATACTACGCACATTTCGTACACAACACACAGAAAACAAACAAGACGCACAGATCACATACAACACAACACAAAACACTCAAGAACACATGGCACAGCGCGTGGCACAAAAGAATACACACAGAAACACAAAACAAACACCACAAATCACTACCATAGACCAACAAATCTGGCAGACCCCAGACACACAACAAACCCGACAGACACACAAAACACACATTTCACACGCTACACATCACAGCCCATAGCGCACATGTCACACACGACACACCACGTGCACAGTCACACACAGACACCCCACGCACGTATCCACCTTGGAAAGCAGTACGCAAAGCACACGTGCACAAAACCCATACAGTAACAAAACAAAAGTCACAGGACACACAGCAGACACAACAAAGCACATAATAGCCCACAAGACACAGAAACCACATTTGAGAGAGTATACACAGCACACACAACGAGGAACACTAAACAAGCACAACCAAACACAGACAACACATCTGACATCACACACATAACAAACAAACGCACACAAATCCACTCAAACACAATCACACGGAAATCACATTCACCCACGCAAAAGACACACAGCACACATTAAACAAAGGCAAAACACACCCAAAAAAACAAAGATCACACGTAGGACACACTTGGTGCATTACACGCAACACACACAACCAAGCAGACACACCACACATATATCCTCACACAGGAGCACAACACAGAAGCACACAACAGACCCGAGACACAGCACATACTCAAAGGCACAAAACTGCTCACAATACACATGAAAGTCTTTGCACAGGTACATACTGCACACTCCATGAGACACCCAAAGCAAGCACAACCACACAGTCAACATGTCTCCCCTCATGCGCATAGCTCAAGCTGCCAAACACACACACAACCTCTCTAACACAGCCACACACAAATCACAGTCACACACACAAAACACCCGCAACTCATACAGAACCACCCACAACCGCCAGGAACGCACTCGACATGCACTCAACACACGACACATAACACACACAACCAAAAGCATACCATATAGAGCACACTCAGAACCACACACTGTCAACACAACCCAATACACACATCACACACACAATAAGCACACACGCACATCACACACACCACACAATTAACATCACACACAATGCCCAAAATACCCAGACAACCCAACACCTTCCCCATACGTAACACACAGGAAAGCATGTACACAGCACACACAACCCAGAACACAGTACGTAACACAACACACAACAAAGAGAAAGACACATTTCACCCTGAGCGTGACAAAGGAGGCCACGCACCAGACACACAACACAACCACCAACAGAAAGCTCATCGAAAGGCAAAATATACAACACCACAGGATCCACTCAATTCACACAACACAAAGCTCAAAACTGCACATATCACACATAACATGCCCCAGATCAAAACGCAGAGCACAAGGCGATCAACAAGCAGTATATAACCCATAACACGCACATTTCGTACACAACACACAGAAAACAAACAAGACGCACAGATCACTTACAACACAACACAAAACACTCAAGAACACATGGCACACCGCATGGCACCACAGAATACACACAGAAACACAAACAAACACCACAAATCACTACCATAGACCAACTCTGGCAGCACCCCAGACACACAACAAACCCGACAGACACACAAAACACACATTTCACACGCTACACATCACAGCCCGTAGCGCACACGTCACACACGACACACCACGTGCACAGTCACACACAGACACCCCACGCACGTATCCACCCAGGAAAGCACTACGTAAAGCACACGTGCACAAAACCCATACAGTAACAAAACAAAAGTCACAGGACACACAGCAGACACAACAAAGCACCTAATAGCCCACAAGACACAGAAACCACATTTGAGAGAGTATACAGAGCACACACAACGAGACACACTAAACAAGCACAACCACACACAGACAACACATCTCACATCACACACTTAACAAACAAACGCACACAAATCCACTCAAACACAATCACACGGAAATCACAATCACCCACGCAAGACACACAGCACACATTAAACCAAGGCAAAACACACCCAAAAAAACAAAGATCACACTTAGCACACACTTGGTGCATTACACGCAACACACACAACCAAGCAGACACACCACACATATATCCTCACACAGGAGCACAGCACAGAAGCACACAACAGACCCGAGACTCACAGCACATACTTCAAGGCACAAAACTGCTCACAATACACATGAAAGTCTTTGCACAGGTACATACTGCACACTCCATGAGACACCCAAAGCAAGCACAACCACACAGTCAACATGTCTCCCCTCATGCGCATAGCTCAAGCCGCCAAACACACACACAACTTCTCTAACACAGCCACACACAAATCACAGTCACACACACAAAACACCCACAGCACATACAGAACCACCCACAACCGCCAAGAACGCACACGACATGCACTCAACGCATGACACATAACACACACAACCACAAACATACCATATAGAGCACACTCAGAACCACACACTGTCGGCACAACCCAATACACACAACACACACACAATAAGCACACAAGCACATCACACACACCACACAATTAACATCACACACAATGCCCAAAATACCCAGACCAACCAACACCTTCCCCATACGTAACACACAGGAAAGCATGTACACAGCACACACAACCCAGAACACAGTACGTAACACAACACACAACACAGAGAAAGACACATTTCACCCTGAGCGTGACAAAGGAGGCCACGCACCAGACACACAACACAACCACCAACAGAAAGCTCATCGAAAGGCAAAATATACAACACCACAGGATCCACCCAATTCACACAACACAAAGATCAAACCTGCACATATCACACATAACATGCCCCAGATCAAAACGCAGAGCACAAGGCGATCAACAAGCAGTAAGTAACCCATACTACGCACATTTCGTACACAACACACAGAAAACAAACAAGACGCACAGATCACATACAACACAACACAAAACACTCAAGAACACATGGCACAGCGCGTGGCACAAAAGAATACACACAGAAACACAAAACAAACACCACAAATCACTACCATAGACCAACAAATCTGGCAGACTCCAGACACACAACAAACCCGACAGACACACAAAACACACATTTCACACGCTACACATCACAGCCCATAGCGCACATGTCACACACGACACACCACGTGCACAGTCACACACAGACACCCCACGCACGTATCCACCTTGGAAAGCAGTACGCAAAGCACACGTGCACAAAACCCATACAGTAACAAAACAAAAGTCACAGGACACACAGCAGACACAACAAAGCACATAATAGCCCACAAGACACAGAAACCACATTTGAGAGAGTATACACAGCACACACAACGAGGAACACTAAACAAGCACAACCAAACACAGACAACACATCTGACATCACACACATAACAAACAAACGCACACAAATCCACTCAAACACAATCACACGGAAATCACATTCACCCACGCAAAAGACACACAGCACACATTAAACAAAGGCAAAACACACCCAAAAAAACAAAGATCACACGTAGGACACACTTGGTGCATTACACGCAACACACACAACCAAGCAGACACACCACACATATATCCTCACACAGGAGCACAACACAGAAGCACACAACAGACCCGAGACACAGCACATACTCAAAGGCACAAAACTGCTCACAATACACATGAAAGTCTTTGCACAGGTACATACTGCACACTCCATGAGACACCCAAAGCAAGCACAACCACACAGTCAACATGTCTCCCCTCATGCGCATAGCTCAAGCTGCCAAACACACACACAACCTCTCTAACACAGCCACACACAAATCACAGTCACACACACAAAACACCCGCAACTCATACAGAACCACCCACAACCGCCAGGAACGCACTCGACATGCACTCAACACACGACACATAACACACACAACCAAAAGCATACCATATAGAGCACACTCAGAACCACACACTGTCAACACAACCCAATACACACATCACACACACAATAAGCACACACGCACATCACACACACCACACAATTAACATCACACACAATGCCCAAAATACCCAGACAACCCAACACCTTCCCCATACGTAACACACAGGAAAGCATGTACACAGCACACACAACCCAGAACACAGTACGTAACACAACACACAACAAAGAGAAAGACACATTTCACCCTGAGCGTGACAAAGGAGGCCACGCACCAGACACACAACACAACCACCAACAGAAAGCTCATCGAAAGGCAAAATATACAACACCACAGGATCCACTCAATTCACACAACACAAAGCTCAAAACTGCACATATCACACATGACATGACCCAGATCAAAACGCAGAGCACAAGGCGATCAACAAGCTGTAAATAACCCATACCACGCACATTTCGTACACAACACACAGAAAACAAACAAGACGCACAGATCACTTACAACACAACACAAAACACTCAAGAACACATGGCACACCGCATGGCACCACAGAATACACACAGAAACACAAACAAACAACACAAATCACTACCATTGACCAACTCTGGCAGCACCCCAGACACACAACAAACCCGACAGACACACAAAACACACATTTCACACGCTACACATCACAGCCCGTAGCGCACACGTCACACACGACACACCACGTGCACAGTCACACACAGACACCCCACGCACGTATCCACCCAGGAAAGCACTACGTAAAGCACACGTGCACAAAACCCATACAGTAACAAAACAAAAGTCACAGGACACACAGCAGACACAACAAAGCACCTAATAGCCCACAAGACACAGAAACCACATTTGAGAGAGTATACAGAGCACACACAACGAGACACACTAAACAAGCACAACCACACACAGACAACACATCTCACATCACACACTTAACAAACAAACGCACACAAATCCACTCAAACACAATCACACGGAAATCACAATCACCCACGCAAGACACACAGCACACATTAAACCAAGGCAAAACACACCCAAAAAAACAAAGATCACACTTAGCACACACTTGGTGCATTACACGCAACACACACAACCAAGCAGACACACCACACATATATCCTCACACAGGAGCACAGCACAGAAGCACACAACAGACCCGAGACTCACAGCACATACTTCAAGGCACAAAACTGCTCACAATACACATGAAAGTCTTTGCACAGGTACATACTGCACACTCCATGAGACACCCAAAGCAAGCACAACCACACAGTCAACATGTCTCCCCTCATGCGCATAGCTCAAGCCGCCAAACACACACACAACTTCTCTAACACAGCCACACACAAATCACAGTCACACACACAAAACACCCACAGCACATACAGAACCACCCACAACCGCCAAGAACGCACACGACATGCACTCAACGCATGACACATAACACACACAACCACAAACATACCATATAGAGCACACTCAGAACCACACACTGTCGGCACAACCCAATACACACAACACACACACAATAAGCACACAAGCACATCACACACACCACACAATTAACATCACACACAATGCCCAAAATACCCAGACCAACCAACACCTTCCCCATACGTAACACACAGGAAAGCATGTACACAGCACACACAACCCAGAACACAGTACGTAACACAACACACAACACAGAGAAAGACACATTTCACCCTGAGCGTGACAAAGGAGGCCACGCACCAGACACACAACACAACCACCAACAGAAAGCTCATCGAAAGGCAAAATATACAACACCACAGGATCCACCCAATTCACACAACACAAAGATCAAACCTGCACATATCACACATAACATGCCCCAGATCAAAACGCAGAGCACAAGGCGATCAACAAGCAGTAAGTAACCCATACTACGCACATTTCGTACACAACACACAGAAAACAAACAAGACGCACAGATCACATACAACACAACACAAAACACTCAAGAACACATGGCACAGCGCGTGGCACAACAGAATACACACAGAAACACAAAACAAACACCACAAATCACTACCATAGACCAACAAATCTGGCAGACCCCAGACACACAACAAACCCGACAGACACACAAAACACACATTTCACACGCTACACATCACAGCCCATAGCGCACATGTCACACACGACACACCACGTGCACAGTCACACACAGACACCCCACGCACGTATCCACCTTGGAAAGCAGTACGCAAAGCACACGTGCACAAAACCCATACAGTAACAAAACAAAAGTCACAGGACACACAGCAGACACAACAAAGCACATAATAGCCCACAAGACACAGAAACCACATTTGAGAGAGTATACACAGCACACACAACGAGGAACACTAAACAAGCACAACCAAACACAGACAACACATCTGACATCACACACATAACAAACAAACGCACACAAATCCACTCAAACACAATCACACGGAAATCACATTCACCCACGCAAAAGACACACAGCACACATTAAACAAAGGCAAAACACACCCAAAAAAACAAAGATCACACGTAGGACACACTTGGTGCATTACACGCAACACACACAACCAAGCAGACACACCACACATATATCCTCACACAGGAGCACAACACAGAAGCACACAACAGACCCGAGACACAGCACATACTCAAAGGCACAAAACTGCTCACAATACACATGAAAGTCTTTGCACAGGTACATACTGCACACTCCATGAGACACCCAAAGCAAGCACAACCACACAGTCAACATGTCTCCCCTCATGCGCATAGCTCAAGCTGCCAAACACACACACAACCTCTCTAACACAGCCACACACAAATCACAGTCACACACACAAAACACCCGCAACTCATACAGAACCACCCACAACCGCCAGGAACGCACTCGACATGCACTCAACACACGACACATAACACACACAACCAAAAGCATACCATATAGAGCACACTCAGAACCACACACTGTCAACACAACCCAATACACACATCACACACACAATAAGCACACACGCACATCACACACACCACACAATTAACATCACACACAATGCCCAAAATACCCAGACAACCCAACACCTTCCCCATACGTAACACACAGGAAAGCATGTACACAGCACACACAACCCAGAACACAGTACGTAACACAACACACAACAAAGAGAAAGACACATTTCACCCTGAGCGTGACAAAGGAGGCCACGCACCAGACACACAACACAACCACCAACAGAAAGCTCATCGAAAGGCAAAATATACAACACCACAGGATCCACTCAATTCACACAACACAAAGCTCAAAACTGCACATATCACACATAACATGCCCCAGATCAAAACGCAGAGCACAAGGCGATCAACAAGCAGTATATAACCCATAACACGCACATTTCGTACACAACACACAGAAAACAAACAAGACGCACAGATCACTTACAACACAACACAAAACACTCAAGAACACATGGCACACCGCATGGCACCACAGAATACACACAGAAACACAAACAAACACCACAAATCACTACCATAGACCAACTCTGGCAGCACCCCAGACACACAACAAACCCGACAGACACACAAAACACACATTTCACACGCTACACATCACAGCCCGTAGCGCACACGTCACACACGACACACCACGTGCACAGTCACACACAGACACCCCACGCACGTATCCACCCAGGAAAGCACTACGTAAAGCACACGTGCACAAAACCCATACAGTAACAAAACAAAAGTCACAGGACACACAGCAGACACAACAAAGCACCTAATAGCCCACAAGACACAGAAACCACATTTGAGAGAGTATACAGAGCACACACAACGAGACACACTAAACAAGCACAACCACACACAGACAACACATCTCACATCACACACTTAACAAACAAACGCACACAAATCCACTCAAACACAATCACACGGAAATCACAATCACCCACGCAAGACACACAGCACACATTAAACCAAGGCAAAACACACCCAAAAAAACAAAGATCACACTTAGCACACACTTGGTGCATTACACGCAACACACACAACCAAGCAGACACACCACACATATATCCTCACACAGGAGCACAGCACAGAAGCACACAACAGACCCGAGACTCACAGCACATACTTCAAGGCACAAAACTGCTCACAATACACATGAAAGTCTTTGCACAGGTACATACTGCACACTCCATGAGACACCCAAAGCAAGCACAACCACACAGTCAACATGTCTCCCCTCATGCGCATAGCTCAAGCCGCCAAACACACACACAACTTCTCTAACACAGCCACACACAAATCACAGTCACACACACAAAACACCCACAGCACATACAGAACCACCCACAACCGCCAAGAACGCACACGACATGCACTCAACGCATGACACATAACACACACAACCACAAACATACCATATAGAGCACACTCAGAACCACACACTGTCGGCACAACCCAATACACACAACACACACACAATAAGCACACAAGCACATCACACACACCACACAATTAACATCACACACAATGCCCAAAATACCCAGACCAACCAACACCTTCCCCATACGTAACACACAGGAAAGCATGTACACAGCACACACAACCCAGAACACAGTACGTAACACAACACACAACACAGAGAAAGACACATTTCACCCTGAGCGTGACAAAGGAGGCCACGCACCAGACACACAACACAACCACCAACAGAAAGCTCATCGAAAGGCAAAATATACAACACCACAGGATCCACCCAATTCACACAACACAAAGATCAAACCTGCACATATCACACATAACATGCCCCAGATCAAAACGCAGAGCACAAGGCGATCAACAAGCAGTAAGTAACCCATACTACGCACATTTCGTACACAACACACAGAAAACAAACAAGACGCACAGATCACATACAACACAACACAAAACACTCAAGAACACATGGCACAGCGCGTGGCACAAAAGAATACACACAGAAACACAAAACAAACACCACAAATCACTACCATAGACCAACAAATCTGGCAGACTCCAGACACACAACAAACCCGACAGACACACAAAACACACATTTCACACGCTACACATCACAGCCCATAGCGCACATGTCACACACGACACACCACGTGCACAGTCACACACAGACACCCCACGCACGTATCCACCTTGGAAAGCAGTACGCAAAGCACACGTGCACAAAACCCATACAGTAACAAAACAAAAGTCACAGGACACACAGCAGACACAACAAAGCACATAATAGCCCACAAGACACAGAAACCACATTTGAGAGAGTATACACAGCACACACAACGAGGAACACTAAACAAGCACAACCAAACACAGACAACACATCTGACATCACACACATAACAAACAAACGCACACAAATCCACTCAAACACAATCACACGGAAATCACATTCACCCACGCAAAAGACACACAGCACACATTAAACAAAGGCAAAACACACCCAAAAAAACAAAGATCACACGTAGGACACACTTGGTGCATTACACGCAACACACACAACCAAGCAGACACACCACACATATATCCTCACACAGGAGCACAACACAGAAGCACACAACAGACCCGAGACACAGCACATACTCAAAGGCACAAAACTGCTCACAATACACATGAAAGTCTTTGCACAGGTACATACTGCACACTCCATGAGACACCCAAAGCAAGCACAACCACACAGTCAACATGTCTCCCCTCATGCGCATAGCTCAAGCTGCCAAACACACACACAACCTCTCTAACACAGCCACACACAAATCACAGTCACACACACAAAACACCCGCAACTCATACAGAACCACCCACAACCGCCAGGAACGCACTCGACATGCACTCAACACACGACACATAACACACACAACCAAAAGCATACCATATAGAGCACACTCAGAACCACACACTGTCAACACAACCCAATACACACATCACACACACAATAAGCACACACGCACATCACACACACCACACAATTAACATCACACACAATGCCCAAAATACCCAGACAACCCAACACCTTCCCCATACGTAACACACAGGAAAGCATGTACACAGCACACACAACCCAGAACACAGTACGTAACACAACACACAACAAAGAGAAAGACACATTTCACCCTGAGCGTGACAAAGGAGGCCACGCACCAGACACACAACACAACCACCAACAGAAAGCTCATCGAAAGGCAAAATATACAACACCACAGGATCCACTCAATTCACACAACACAAAGCTCAAAACTGCACATATCACACATGACATGACCCAGATCAAAACGCAGAGCACAAGGCGATCAACAAGCTGTAAATAACCCATACCACGCACATTTCGTACACAACACACAGAAAACAAACAAGACGCACAGATCACTTACAACACAACACAAAACACTCAAGAACACATGGCACACCGCATGGCACCACAGAATACACACAGAAACACAAACAAACAACACAAATCACTACCATTGACCAACTCTGGCAGCACCCCAGACACACAACAAACCCGACAGACACACAAAACACACATTTCACACACTACACATCACAGCCCGTAGCGCACACGTCACACACGACACACCACGTGCACAGTCACACACAGACACCCCACGCACGTATCCACCCAGGAAAGCACTACGTAAAGCACACGTGCACAAAACCCATACAGTAACAAAACAAAAGTCACAGGACACACAGCAGACACAACAAAGCACCTAATAGCCCACAAGACACAGAAACCACATTTGAGAGAGTATACAGAGCACACACAACGAGACACACTAAACAAGCACAACCACACACAGACAACACATCTCACATCACACACTTAACAAACAAACGCACACAAATCCACTCAAACACAATCAGACGGAAATCACATTCACCCACGCAAGACACACAGCACACATTAAACCAAGGCAAAACACACCCAAAAAAACAATGATCACACATAGGACACACTTGGTGCATTACACGCAACACACACAACCAAGCAGACACACCACACATATATCCTCACACAGGAGCACAGCACAGAAGCACACAACAGACCCGAGACTCACAGCACATACTTCAAGGCACAAAACTGCTCACAATACACATGAAAGTCTTTGCACAGGTACATACTGCACACTCCATGAGACACCCAAAGCAAGCACAACCACACAGTCAACATGTCTCCCCTCATGCGCATAGCTCAAGCCGCCAAACACACACACAACTTCTCTAACACAGCCACACACAAATCACAGTCACACACACAAAACACCCACAGCACATACAGAACCACCCACAACCGCCAAGAACGCACACGACATGCACTCAACGCATGACACATAACACACACAACCACAAACATACCATATAGAGCACACTCAGAACCACACACTGTCGGCACAACCCAATACACACAACACACACACAATAAGCACACAAGCACATCACACACACCACACAATTAACATCACACACAATGCCCAAAATACCCAGACCAACCAACACCTTCCCCATACGTAACACACAGGAAAGCATGTACACAGCACACACAACCCAGAACACAGTACGTAACACAACACACAACACAGAGAAAGACACATTTCACCCTGAGCGTGACAAAGGAGGCCACGCACCAGACACACAACACAACCACCAACAGAAAGCTCATCGAAAGGCAAAATATACAACACCACAGGATCCACCCAATTCACACAACACAAAGATCAAACCTGCACATATCACACATAACATGCCCCAGATCAAAACGCAGAGCACAAGGCGATCAACAAGCAGTAAATAACCCATACTACGCACATTTCGTACACAACACACAGAAAACAAACAAGACGCACAGATCACATACAACACAACACAAAACACTCAAGAACACATGGCACAGCGCATGGCACAACAGAATACACACAGAAACACAAAACAAACACCACAAATCACTACCATAGACCAACAAATCTGGCAGACCCCAGACACACAACAAACCCGACAGCCACACAAAACACACATTTCACACGCTACACATCACAGCCCATAGCGCACATGTCACACACGACACACCATGTGCACAGTCACACACAGCCACCCCACGCACGTATCCACCTTGGAAAGCAGTACGCAAAGCACACGTGCACAAAACCCATACAGTAACAAAACAAAAGTCACAGGACACACAGCAGACACAACAAAGCACATAATAGCCCACAAGACACAGAAACCACATTTGAGAGAGTATACACAGCACACACAACGAGGAACACTAAACAAGCACAACCAAACACAGACAACACATCTGACATCACACACATAACAAACAAACGCACACAAATCCACTCAAACACAATCACACGGAAATCACATTCACCCACGCAAAAGACACACAGCACACATTAAACAAAGGCAAAACACACCCAAAAAAACAAAGATCACACGTAGGACACACTTGGTGCATTACACGCAACACACACAACCAAGCAGACACACCACACATATATCCTCACACAGGAGCACAACACAGAAGCACACAACAGACCCGAGACACAGCACATACTCAAAGGCACAAAACTGCTCACAATACACATGAAAGTCTTTGCACAGGTACATACTGCACACTCCATGAGACACCCAAAGCAAGCACAACCACACAGTCAACATGTCTCCCCTCATGCGCATAGCTCAAGCTGCCAAACACACACACAACCTCTCTAACACAGCCACACACAAATCACAGTCACACACACAAAACACCCGCAACTCATACAGAACCACCCACAACCGCCAGGAACGCACTCGACATGCACTCAACACACGACACATAACACACACAACCAAAAGCATACCATATAGAGCACACTCAGAACCACACACTGTCAACACAACCCAATACACACATCACACACACAATAAGCACACACGCACATCACACACACCACACAATTAACATCACACACAATGCCCAAAATACCCAGACAACCCAACACCTTCCCCATACGTAACACACAGGAAAGCATGTACACAGCACACACAACCCAGAACACAGTACGTAACACAACACACAACAAAGAGAAAGACACATTTCACCCTGAGCGTGACAAAGGAGGCCACGCACCAGACACACAACACAACCACCAACAGAAAGCTCATCGAAAGGCAAAATATACAACACCACAGGATCCACTCAATTCACACAACACAAAGCTCAAAACTGCACATATCACACATAACATGCCCCAGATCAAAACGCAGAGCACAAGGCGATCAACAAGCAGTATATAACCCATAACACGCACATTTCGTACACAACACACAGAAAACAAACAAGACGCACAGATCACTTACAACACAACACAAAACACTCAAGAACACATGGCACACCGCATGGCACCACAGAATACACACAGAAACACAAACAAACACCACAAATCACTACCATAGACCAACTCTGGCAGCACCCCAGACACACAACAAACCCGACAGACACACAAAACACACATTTCACACGCTACACATCACAGCCCGTAGCGCACACGTCACACACGACACACCACGTGCACAGTCACACACAGACACCCCACGCACGTATCCACCCAGGAAAGCACTACGTAAAGCACACGTGCACAAAACCCATACAGTAACAAAACAAAAGTCACAGGACACACAGCAGACACAACAAAGCACCTAATAGCCCACAAGACACAGAAACCACATTTGAGAGAGTATACAGAGCACACACAACGAGACACACTAAACAAGCACAACCACACACAGACAACACATCTCACATCACACACTTAACAAACAAACGCACACAAATCCACTCAAACACAATCACACGGAAATCACAATCACCCACGCAAGACACACAGCACACATTAAACCAAGGCAAAACACACCCAAAAAAACAAAGATCACACTTAGCACACACTTGGTGCATTACACGCAACACACACAACCAAGCAGACACACCACACATATATCCTCACACAGGAGCACAGCACAGAAGCACACAACAGACCCGAGACTCACAGCACATACTTCAAGGCACAAAACTGCTCACAATACACATGAAAGTCTTTGCACAGGTACATACTGCACACTCCATGAGACACCCAAAGCAAGCACAACCACACAGTCAACATGTCTCCCCTCATGCGCATAGCTCAAGCCGCCAAACACACACACAACTTCTCTAACACAGCCACACACAAATCACAGTCACACACACAAAACACCCACAGCACATACAGAACCACCCACAACCGCCAAGAACGCACACGACATGCACTCAACGCATGACACATAACACACACAACCACAAACATACCATATAGAGCACACTCAGAACCACACACTGTCGGCACAACCCAATACACACAACACACACACAATAAGCACACAAGCACATCACACACACCACACAATTAACATCACACACAATGCCCAAAATACCCAGACCAACCAACACCTTCCCCATACGTAACACACAGGAAAGCATGTACACAGCACACACAACCCAGAACACAGTACGTAACACAACACACAACACAGAGAAAGACACATTTCACCCTGAGCGTGACAAAGGAGGCCACGCACCAGACACACAACACAACCACCAACAGAAAGCTCATCGAAAGGCAAAATATACAACACCACAGGATCCACTCAATTCACACAACACAAAGCTCAAAACTGCACATATCACACATAACATGCCCCAGATCAAAACGCAGAGCACAAGGCGATCAACAAGCAGTATATAACCCATAACACGCACATTTCGTACACAACACACAGAAAACAAACAAGACGCACAGATCACTTACAACACAACACAAAACACTCAAGAACACATGGCACACCGCATGGCACAACAGAATACACACAGAAACACAAAACAAACACCACAAATCACTACCATAGACCAACAAATCTGGCAGACCCCAGACACACAACAAACCCGACAGACACACAAAACACACATTTCACACGCTACACATCACAGCCCATAGCGCACATGTCACACACGACACACCACGTGCACAGTCACACACAGACACCCCACGCACGTATCCACCTTGGAAAGCAGTACGCAAAGCACACGTGCACAAAACCCATACAGTAACAAAACAAAAGTCACAGGACACACAGCAGACACAACAAAGCACATAATAGCCCACAAGACACAGAAACCACATTTGAGAGAGTATACACAGCACACACAACGAGGAACACTAAACAAGCACAACCAAACACAGACAACACATCTGACATCACACACATAACAAACAAACGCACACAAATCCACTCAAACACAATCACACGGAAATCACATTCACCCACGCAAAAGACACACAGCACACATTAAACAAAGGCAAAACACACCCAAAAAAACAAAGATCACACGTAGGACACACTTGGTGCATTACACGCAACACACACAACCAAGCAGACACACCACACATATATCCTCACACAGGAGCACAACACAGAAGCACACAACAGACCCGAGACACAGCACATACTCAAAGGCACAAAACTGCTCACAATACACATGAAAGTCTTTGCACAGGTACATACTGCACACTCCATGAGACACCCAAAGCAAGCACAACCACACAGTCAACATGTCTCCCCTCATGCGCATAGCTCAAGCTGCCAAACACACACACAACCTCTCTAACACAGCCACACACAAATCACAGTCACACACACAAAACACCCGCAACTCATACAGAACCACCCACAACCGCCAGGAACGCACTCGACATGCACTCAACACACGACACATAACACACACAACCAAAAGCATACCATATAGAGCACACTCAGAACCACACACTGTCAACACAACCCAATACACACATCACACACACAATAAGCACACACGCACATCACACACACCACACAATTAACATCACACACAATGCCCAAAATACCCAGACAACCCAACACCTTCCCCATACGTAACACACAGGAAAGCATGTACACAGCACACACAACCCAGAACACAGTACGTAACACAACACACAACAAAGAGAAAGACACATTTCACCCTGAGCGTGACAAAGGAGGCCACGCACCAGACACACAACACAACCACCAACAGAAAGCTCATCGAAAGGCAAAATATACAACACCACAGGATCCACTCAATTCACACAACACAAAGCTCAAAACTGCACATATCACACATGACATGACCCAGATCAAAACGCAGAGCACAAGGCGATCAACAAGCTGTAAATAACCCATACCACGCACATTTCGTACACAACACACAGAAAACAAACAAGACGCACAGATCACTTACAACACAACACAAAACACTCAAGAACACATGGCACACCGCATGGCACCACAGAATACACACAGAAACACAAACAAACAACACAAATCACTACCATTGACCAACTCTGGCAGCACCCCAGACACACAACAAACCCGACAGACACACAAAACACACATTTCACACACTACACATCACAGCCCGTAGCGCACACGTCACACACGACACACCACGTGCACAGTCACACACAGACACCCCACGCACGTATCCACCCAGGAAAGCACTACGTAAAGCACACGTGCACAAAACCCATACAGTAACAAAACAAAAGTCACAGGACACACAGCAGATACAACAAAGCACCTAATAGCCCACAAGACACAGAAACCACATTTGAGAGAGTATACAGAGCACACACAACGAGACACACTAAACAAGCACAACCACACACAGACAACACATCTGACATCACACACTTAACAAACAAACGCACACAAATCCACTCAAACACAATCAGACGGAAATCACATTCACCCACGCAAGACACACAGCACACATTAAACCAAGGCAAAACACACCCAAAAAAACAATGATCACACATAGGACACACTTGGTGCATTACACGCAACACACACAACCAAGCAGACACACCACACATATATCCTCACACAGGAGCACAGCACAGAAGCACACAACAGACCCGAGACTCACAGCACATACTTCAAGGCACAAAACTGCTCACAATACACATGAAAGTCTTTGCACAGGTACATACTGCACACTCCATGAGACACCCAAAGCAAGCACAACCACACAGTCAACATGTCTCCCCTCATGCGCATAGCTCAAGCCGCCAAACACACACACAACTTCTCTAACACAGCCACACACAAATCACAGTCACACACACAAAACACCCACAGCACATACAGAACCACCCACAACCGCCAAGAACGCACACGACATGCACTCAACGCATGACACATAACACACACAACCACAAACATACCATATAGAGCACACTCAGAACCACACACTGTCGGCACAACCCAATACACACAACACACACACAATAAGCACACAAGCACATCACACACACCACACAATTAACATCACACACAATGCCCAAAATACCCAGACCAACCAACACCTTCCCCATACGTAACACACAGGAAAGCATGTACACAGCACACACAACCCAGAACACAGTACGTAACACAACACACAACACAGAGAAAGACACATTTCACCCTGAGCGTGACAAAGGAGGCCACGCACCAGACACACAACACAACCACCAACAGAAAGCTCATCGAAAGGCAAAATATACAACACCACAGGATCCACCCAATTCACACAACACAAAGATCAAACCTGCACATATCACACATAACATGCCCCAGATCAAAACGCAGAGCACAAGGCGATCAACAAGCAGTAAATAACCCATACTACGCACATTTCGTACACAACACACAGAAAACAAACAAGACGCACAGATCACATACAACACAACACAAAACACTCAAGAACACATGGCACAGCGCATGGCACAACAGAATACACACAGAAACACAAAACAAACACCACAAATCACTACCATAGACCAACAAATCTGGCAGACCCCAGACACACAACAAACCCGACAGCCACACAAAACACACATTTCACACGCTACACATCACAGCCCATAGCGCACATGTCACACACGACACACCATGTGCACAGTCACACACAGCCACCCCACGCACGTATCCACCTTGGAAAGCAGTACGCAAAGCACACGTGCACAAAACCCATACAGTAACAAAACAAAAGTCACAGGACACACAGCAGACACAACAAAGCACATAATAGCCCACAAGACACAGAAACCACATTTGAGAGAGTATACACAGCACACACAACGAGGAACACTAAACAAGCACAACCAAACACAGACAACACATCTGACATCACACACATAACAAACAAACGCACACAAATCCACTCAAACACAATCACACGGAAATCACATTCACCCACGCAAAAGACACACAGCACACATTAAACAAAGGCAAAACACACCCAAAAAAACAAAGATCACACGTAGGACACACTTGGTGCATTACACGCAACACACACAACCAAGCAGACACACCACACATATATCCTCACACAGGAGCACAACACAGAAGCACACAACAGACCCGAGACACAGCACATACTCAAAGGCACAAAACTGCTCACAATACACATGAAAGTCTTTGCACAGGTACATACTGCACACTCCATGAGACACCCAAAGCAAGCACAACCACACAGTCAACATGTCTCCCCTCATGCGCATAGCTCAAGCTGCCAAACACACACACAACCTCTCTAACACAGCCACACACAAATCACAGTCACACACACAAAACACCCGCAACTCATACAGAACCACCCACAACCGCCAGGAACGCACTCGACATGCACTCAACACACGACACATAACACACACAACCAAAAGCATACCATATAGAGCACACTCAGAACCACACACTGTCAACACAACCCAATACACACATCACACACACAATAAGCACACACGCACATCACACACACCACACAATTAACATCACACACAATGCCCAAAATACCCAGACAACCCAACACCTTCCCCATACGTAACACACAGGAAAGCATGTACACAGCACACACAACCCAGAACACAGTACGTAACACAACACACAACAAAGAGAAAGACACATTTCACCCTGAGCGTGACAAAGGAGGCCACGCACCAGACACACAACACAACCACCAACAGAAAGCTCATCGAAAGGCAAAATATACAACACCACAGGATCCACTCAATTCACACAACACAAAGCTCAAAACTGCACATATCACACATAACATGCCCCAGATCAAAACGCAGAGCACAAGGCGATCAACAAGCAGTATATAACCCATAACACGCACATTTCGTACACAACACACAGAAAACAAACAAGACGCACAGATCACTTACAACACAACACAAAACACTCAAGAACACATGGCACACCGCATGGCACCACAGAATACACACAGAAACACAAACAAACACCACAAATCACTACCATAGACCAACTCTGGCAGCACCCCAGACACACAACAAACCCGACAGACACACAAAACACACATTTCACACGCTACACATCACAGCCCGTAGCGCACACGTCACACACGACACACCACGTGCACAGTCACACACAGACACCCCACGCACGTATCCACCCAGGAAAGCACTACGTAAAGCACACGTGCACAAAACCCATACAGTAACAAAACAAAAGTCACAGGACACACAGCAGACACAACAAAGCACCTAATAGCCCACAAGACACAGAAACCACATTTGAGAGAGTATACAGAGCACACACAACGAGACACACTAAACAAGCACAACCACACACAGACAACACATCTCACATCACACACTTAACAAACAAACGCACACAAATCCACTCAAACACAATCACACGGAAATCACAATCACCCACGCAAGACACACAGCACACATTAAACCAAGGCAAAACACACCCAAAAAAACAAAGATCACACTTAGCACACACTTGGTGCATTACACGCAACACACACAACCAAGCAGACACACCACACATATATCCTCACACAGGAGCACAGCACAGAAGCACACAACAGACCCGAGACTCACAGCACATACTTCAAGGCACAAAACTGCTCACAATACACATGAAAGTCTTTGCACAGGTACATACTGCACACTCCATGAGACACCCAAAGCAAGCACAACCACACAGTCAACATGTCTCCCCTCATGCGCATAGCTCAAGCCGCCAAACACACACACAACTTCTCTAACACAGCCACACACAAATCACAGTCACACACACAAAACACCCACAGCACATACAGAACCACCCACAACCGCCAAGAACGCACACGACATGCACTCAACGCATGACACATAACACACACAACCACAAACATACCATATAGAGCACACTCAGAACCACACACTGTCGGCACAACCCAATACACACAACACACACACAATAAGCACACAAGCACATCACACACACCACACAATTAACATCACACACAATGCCCAAAATACCCAGACCAACCAACACCTTCCCCATACGTAACACACAGGAAAGCATGTACACAGCACACACAACCCAGAACACAGTACGTAACACAACACACAACACAGAGAAAGACACATTTCACCCTGAGCGTGACAAAGGAGGCCACGCACCAGACACACAACACAACCACCAACAGAAAGCTCATCGAAAGGCAAAATATACAACACCACAGGATCCACCCAATTCACACAACACAAAGATCAAACCTGCACATATCACACATAACATGCCCCAGATCAAAACGCAGAGCACAAGGCGATCAACAAGCAGTAAGTAACCCATACTACGCACATTTCGTACACAACACACAGAAAACAAACAAGACGCACAGATCACATACAACACAACACAAAACACTCAAGAACACATGGCACAGCGCGTGGCACAAAAGAATACACACAGAAACACAAAACAAACACCACAAATCACTACCATAGACCAACAAATCTGGCAGACCCCAGACACACAACAAACCCGACAGACACACAAAACACACATTTCACACGCTACACATCACAGCCCATAGCGCACATGTCACACACGACACACCACGTGCACAGTCACACACAGACACCCCACGCACGTATCCACCTTGGAAAGCAGTACGCAAAGCACACGTGCACAAAACCCATACAGTAACAAAACAAAAGTCACAGGACACACAGCAGACACAACAAAGCACATAATAGCCCACAAGACACAGAAACCACATTTGAGAGAGTATACACAGCACACACAACGAGGAACACTAAACAAGCACAACCAAACACAGACAACACATCTGACATCACACACATAACAAACAAACGCACACAAATCCACTCAAACACAATCACACGGAAATCACATTCACCCACGCAAAAGACACACAGCACACATTAAACAAAGGCAAAACACACCCAAAAAAACAAAGATCACACGTAGGACACACTTGGTGCATTACACGCAACACACACAACCAAGCAGACACACCACACATATATCCTCACACAGGAGCACAACACAGAAGCACACAACAGACCCGAGACACAGCACATACTCAAAGGCACAAAACTGCTCACAATACACATGAAAGTCTTTGCACAGGTACATACTGCACACTCCATGAGACACCCAAAGCAAGCACAACCACACAGTCAACATGTCTCCCCTCATGCGCATAGCTCAAGCTGCCAAACACACACACAACCTCTCTAACACAGCCACACACAAATCACAGTCACACACACAAAACACCCGCAACTCATACAGAACCACCCACAACCGCCAGGAACGCACTCGACATGCACTCAACACACGACACATAACACACACAACCAAAAGCATACCATATAGAGCACACTCAGAACCACACACTGTCAACACAACCCAATACACACATCACACACACAATAAGCACACACGCACATCACACACACCACACAATTAACATCACACACAATGCCCAAAATACCCAGACAACCCAACACCTTCCCCATACGTAACACACAGGAAAGCATGTACACAGCACACACAACCCAGAACACAGTACGTAACACAACACACAACAAAGAGAAAGACACATTTCACCCTGAGCGTGACAAAGGAGGCCACGCACCAGACACACAACACAACCACCAACAGAAAGCTCATCGAAAGGCAAAATATACAACACCACAGGATCCACTCAATTCACACAACACAAAGCTCAAAACTGCACATATCACACATGACATGACCCAGATCAAAACGCAGAGCACAAGGCGATCAACAAGCTGTAAATAACCCATACCACGCACATTTCGTACACAACACACAGAAAACAAACAAGACGCACAGATCACTTACAACACAACACAAAACACTCAAGAACACATGGCACACCGCATGGCACCACAGAATACACACAGAAACACAAACAAACAACACAAATCACTACCATTGACCAACTCTGGCAGCACCCCAGACACACAACAAACCCGACAGACACACAAAACACACATTTCACACACTACACATCACAGCCCGTAGCGCACACGTCACACACGACACACCACGTGCACAGTCACACACAGACACCCCACGCACGTATCCACCCAGGAAAGCACTACGTAAAGCACACGTGCACAAAACCCATACAGTAACAAAACAAAAGTCACAGGACACACAGCAGATACAACAAAGCACCTAATAGCCCACAAGACACAGAAACCACATTTGAGAGAGTATACAGAGCACACACAACGAGACACACTAAACAAGCACAACCACACACAGACAACACATCTCACATCACACACTTAACAAACAAACGCACACAAATCCACTCAAACACAATCACACGGAAATCACATTCACCCACGCAAGACACACAGCACACATTAAACCAAGGCAAAACACACCCAAAAAAACAATGATCACACATAGGACACACTTGGTGCATTACACGCAACACACACAACCAAGCAGACACACCACACATATATCCTCACACAGGAGCACAGCACAGAAGCACACAACAGACCCGAGACTCACAGCACATACTTCAAGGCACAAAACTGCTCACAATACACATGAAAGTCTTTGCACAGGTACATACTGCACACTCCATGAGACACCCAAAGCAAGCACAACCACACAGTCAACATGTCTCCCCTCATGCGCATAGCTCAAGCCGCCAAACACACACACAACTTCTCTAACACAGCCACACACAAATCACAGTCACACACACAAAACACCCACAGCACATACAGAACCACCCACAACCGCCAAGAACGCACACGACATGCACTCAACGCATGACACATAACACACACAACCACAAACATACCATATAGAGCACACTCAGAACCACACACTGTCGGCACAACCCAATACACACAACACACACACAATAAGCACACAAGCACATCACACACACCACACAATTAACATCACACACAATGCCCAAAATACCCAGACCAACCAACACCTTCCCCATACGTAACACACAGGAAAGCATGTACACAGCACACACAACCCAGAACACAGTACGTAACACAACACACAACACAGAGAAAGACACATTTCACCCTGAGCGTGACAAAGGAGGCCACGCACCAGACACACAACACAACCACCAACAGAAAGCTCATCGAAAGGCAAAATATACAACACCACAGGATCCACCCAATTCACACAACACAAAGATCAAACCTGCACATATCACACATAACATGCCCCAGATCAAAACGCAGAGCACAAGGCGATCAACAAGCAGTAAATAACCCATACTACGCACATTTCGTACACAACACACAGAAAACAAACAAGACGCACAGATCACATACAACACAACACAAAACACTCAAGAACACATGGCACAGCGCATGGCACAACAGAATACACACAGAAACACAAAACAAACACCACAAATCACTACCATAGACCAACAAATCTGGCAGACCCCAGACACACAACAAACCCGACAGCCACACAAAACACACATTTCACACGCTACACATCACAGCCCATAGCGCACATGTCACACACGACACACCATGTGCACAGTCACACACAGCCACCCCACGCACGTATCCACCTTGGAAAGCAGTACGCAAAGCACACGTGCACAAAACCCATACAGTAACAAAACAAAAGTCACAGGACACACAGCAGACACAACAAAGCACATAATAGCCCACAAGACACAGAAACCACATTTGAGAGAGTATACACAGCACACACAACGAGGAACACTAAACAAGCACAACCAAACACAGACAACACATCTGACATCACACACATAACAAACAAACGCACACAAATCCACTCAAACACAATCACACGGAAATCACATTCACCCACGCAAAAGACACACAGCACACATTAAACAAAGGCAAAACACACCCAAAAAAACAAAGATCACACGTAGGACACACTTGGTGCATTACACGCAACACACACAACCAAGCAGACACACCACACATATATCCTCACACAGGAGCACAACACAGAAGCACACAACAGACCCGAGACACAGCACATACTCAAAGGCACAAAACTGCTCACAATACACATGAAAGTCTTTGCACAGGTACATACTGCACACTCCATGAGACACCCAAAGCAAGCACAACCACACAGTCAACATGTCTCCCCTCATGCGCATAGCTCAAGCCGCCAAACACACACACAACCTCTCTAACACAGCCACACACAAATCACAGTCACACACACAAAACACCCGCAACTCATACAGAACCACCCACAACCGCCAGGAACGCACACGACATGCACTCAACACACGACACATAACACACACAACCAAAAGCATACCATATAGAGCACACTCAGAACCACACACTGTCAACACAACCCAATACACACATCACACACACAATAAGCACACACGCACATCACACACACCACACAATTAACATCACACACAATGCCCAAAATACCCAGACAACCCAACACCTTCCCCATACGTAACACACAGGAAAGCATGTACACAGCACACACAACCCAGAACACAGTACGTAACACAACACACAACACAGAGAAAGACACATTTCACCCTGAGCGTGACAAAGGAGGCCACGCACCAGACACACAACACAACCACCAACAGAAAGCTCATCGAAAGGCAAAATATACAACACCACAGGATCCACTCAATTCACACAACACAAAGCTCAAAACTGCACATATCACACATGACATGACCCAGATCAAAACGCAGAGCACAAGGCGATCAACAAGCTGTAAATAACCCATACCACGCACATTTCGTACACAACACACAGAAAACAAACAAGACGCACAGATCACTTACAACACAACACAAAACACTCAAGAACACATGGCACACCGCATGGCACCACAGAATACACACAGAAACACAAACAAACACCACAAATCACTACCATAGACCAACTCTGGCAGCACCCCAGACACACAACAAACCCGACAGACACACAAAACACACATTTCACACGCTACACATCACAGCCCGTAGCGCACACGTCACACACGACACACCACGTGCACAGTCACACACAGACACCCCACGCACGTATCCACCCAGGAAAGCACTACGTAAAGCACACGTGCACAAAACCCATACAGTAACAAAACAAAAGTCACAGGACACACAGCAGACACAACAAAGCACCTAATAGCCCACAAGACACAGAAACCACATTTGAGAGAGTATACAGAGCACACACAACGAGACACACTAAACAAGCACAACCACACACAGACAACACATCTGACATCACACACTTAACAAACAAACGCACACAAATCCACTCAAACACAATCAGACGGAAATCACATTCACCCACGCAAGACACACAGCACACATTAAACCAAGGCAAAACACACCCAAAAAAACAATGATCACACATAGGACACACTTGGTGCATTACACGCAACACACACAACCAAGCAGACACACCACACATATATCCTCACACAGGAGCACAGCACAGAAGCACACAACAGACCCGAGACTCACAGCACATACTTCAAGGCACAAAACTGCTCACAATACACATGAAAGTCTTTGCACAGGTACATACTGCACACTCCATGAGACACCCAAAGCAAGCACAACCACACAGTCAACATGTCTCCCCTCATGCGCATAGCTCAAGCCGCCAAACACACACACAACTTCTCTAACACAGCCACACACAAATCACAGTCACACACACAAAACACCCACAGCACATACAGAACCACCCACAACCGCCAAGAACGCACACGACATGCACTCAACGCATGACACATAACACACACAACCACAAACATACCATATAGAGCACACTCAGAACCACACACTGTCGGCACAACCCAATACACACAACACACACACAATAAGCACACAAGCACATCACACACACCACACAATTAACATCACACACAATGCCCAAAATACCCAGACCAACCAACACCTTCCCCATACGTAACACACAGGAAAGCATGTACACAGCACACACAACCCAGAACACAGTACGTAACACAACACACAACACAGAGAAAGACACATTTCACCCTGAGCGTGACAAAGGAGGCCACGCACCAGACACACAACACAACCACCAACAGAAAGCTCATCGAAAGGCAAAATATACAACACCACAGGATCCACCCAATTCACACAACACAAAGATCAAACCTGCACATATCACACATAACATGCCCCAGATCAAAACGCAGAGCACAAGGCGATCAACAAGCAGTAAATAACCCATACTACGCACATTTCGTACACAACACACAGAAAACAAACAAGACGCACAGATCACATACAACACAACACAAAACACTCAAGAACACATGGCACAGCGCATGGCACAACAGAATACACACAGAAACACAAAACAAACACCACAAATCACTACCATAGACCAACAAATCTGGCAGACCCCAGACACACAACAAACCCGACAGCCACACAAAACACACATTTCACACGCTACACATCACAGCCCATAGCGCACATGTCACACACGACACACCATGTGCACAGTCACACACAGCCACCCCACGCACGTATCCACCTTGGAAAGCAGTACGCAAAGCACACGTGCACAAAACCCATACAGTAACAAAACAAAAGTCACAGGACACACAGCAGACACAACAAAGCACATAATAGCCCACAAGACACAGAAACCACATTTGAGAGAGTATACACAGCACACACAACGAGGAACACTAAACAAGCACAACCAAACACAGACAACACATCTGACATCACACACATAACAAACAAACGCACACAAATCCACTCAAACACAATCACACGGAAATCACATTCACCCACGCAAAAGACACACAGCACACATTAAACAAAGGCAAAACACACCCAAAAAAACAAAGATCACACGTAGGACACACTTGGTGCATTACACGCAACACACACAACCAAGCAGACACACCACACATATATCCTCACACAGGAGCACAACACAGAAGCACACAACAGACCCGAGACACAGCACATACTCAAAGGCACAAAACTGCTCACAATACACATGAAAGTCTTTGCACAGGTACATACTGCACACTCCATGAGACACCCAAAGCAAGCACAACCACACAGTCAACATGTCTCCCCTCATGCGCATAGCTCAAGCTGCCAAACACACACACAACCTCTCTAACACAGCCACACACAAATCACAGTCACACACACAAAACACCCGCAACTCATACAGAACCACCCACAACCGCCAGGAACGCACTCGACATGCACTCAACACACGACACATAACACACACAACCAAAAGCATACCATATAGAGCACACTCAGAACCACACACTGTCAACACAACCCAATACACACATCACACACACAATAAGCACACACGCACATCACACACACCACACAATTAACATCACACACAATGCCCAAAATACCCAGACAACCCAACACCTTCCCCATACGTAACACACAGGAAAGCATGTACACAGCACACACAACCCAGAACACAGTACGTAACACAACACACAACAAAGAGAAAGACACATTTCACCCTGAGCGTGACAAAGGAGGCCACGCACCAGACACACAACACAACCACCAACAGAAAGCTCATCGAAAGGCAAAATATACAACACCACAGGATCCACTCAATTCACACAACACAAAGCTCAAAACTGCACATATCACACATAACATGCCCCAGATCAAAACGCAGAGCACAAGGCGATCAACAAGCAGTATATAACCCATAACACGCACATTTCGTACACAACACACAGAAAACAAACAAGACGCACAGATCACTTACAACACAACACAAAACACTCAAGAACACATGGCACACCGCATGGCACCACAGAATACACACAGAAACACAAACAAACACCACAAATCACTACCATAGACCAACTCTGGCAGCACCCCAGACACACAACAAACCCGACAGACACACAAAACACACATTTCACACGCTACACATCACAGCCCGTAGCGCACACGTCACACACGACACACCACGTGCACAGTCACACACAGACACCCCACGCACGTATCCACCCAGGAAAGCACTACGTAAAGCACACGTGCACAAAACCCATACAGTAACAAAACAAAAGTCACAGGACACACAGCAGACACAACAAAGCACCTAATAGCCCACAAGACACAGAAACCACATTTGAGAGAGTATACAGAGCACACACAACGAGACACACTAAACAAGCACAACCACACACAGACAACACATCTCACATCACACACTTAACAAACAAACGCACACAAATCCACTCAAACACAATCACACGGAAATCACAATCACCCACGCAAGACACACAGCACACATTAAACCAAGGCAAAACACACCCAAAAAAACAAAGATCACACTTAGCACACACTTGGTGCATTACACGCAACACACACAACCAAGCAGACACACCACACATATATCCTCACACAGGAGCACAGCACAGAAGCACACAACAGACCCGAGACTCACAGCACATACTTCAAGGCACAAAACTGCTCACAATACACATGAAAGTCTTTGCACAGGTACATACTGCACACTCCATGAGACACCCAAAGCAAGCACAACCACACAGTCAACATGTCTCCCCTCATGCGCATAGCTCAAGCCGCCAAACACACACACAACTTCTCTAACACAGCCACACACAAATCACAGTCACACACACAAAACACCCACAGCACATACAGAACCACCCACAACCGCCAAGAACGCACACGACATGCACTCAACGCATGACACATAACACACACAACCACAAACATACCATATAGAGCACACTCAGAACCACACACTGTCGGCACAACCCAATACACACAACACACACACAATAAGCACACAAGCACATCACACACACCACACAATTAACATCACACACAATGCCCAAAATACCCAGACCAACCAACACCTTCCCCATACGTAACACACAGGAAAGCATGTACACAGCACACACAACCCAGAACACAGTACGTAACACAACACACAACACAGAGAAAGACACATTTCACCCTGAGCGTGACAAAGGAGGCCACGCACCAGACACACAACACAACCACCAACAGAAAGCTCATCGAAAGGCAAAATATACAACACCACAGGATCCACCCAATTCACACAACACAAAGATCAAACCTGCACATATCACACATAACATGCCCCAGATCAAAACGCAGAGCACAAGGCGATCAACAAGCAGTAAGTAACCCATACTACGCACATTTCGTACACAACACACAGAAAACAAACAAGACGCACAGATCACATACAACACAACACAAAACACTCAAGAACACATGGCACAGCGCGTGGCACAAAAGAATACACACAGAAACACAAAACAAACACCACAAATCACTACCATAGACCAACAAATCTGGCAGACCCCAGACACACAACAAACCCGACAGACACACAAAACACACATTTCACACGCTACACATCACAGCCCATAGCGCACATGTCACACACGACACACCACGTGCACAGTCACACACAGACACCCCACGCACGTATCCACCTTGGAAAGCAGTACGCAAAGCACACGTGCACAAAACCCATACAGTAACAAAACAAAAGTCACAGGACACACAGCAGACACAACAAAGCACATAATAGCCCACAAGACACAGAAACCACATTTGAGAGAGTATACACAGCACACACAACGAGGAACACTAAACAAGCACAACCAAACACAGACAACACATCTGACATCACACACATAACAAACAAACGCACACAAATCCACTCAAACACAATCACACGGAAATCACATTCACCCACGCAAAAGACACACAGCACACATTAAACAAAGGCAAAACACACCCAAAAAAACAAAGATCACACGTAGGACACACTTGGTGCATTACACGCAACACACACAACCAAGCAGACACACCACACATATATCCTCACACAGGAGCACAACACAGAAGCACACAACAGACCCGAGACACAGCACATACTCAAAGGCACAAAACTGCTCACAATACACATGAAAGTCTTTGCACAGGTACATACTGCACACTCCATGAGACACCCAAAGCAAGCACAACCACACAGTCAACATGTCTCCCCTCATGCGCATAGCTCAAGCTGCCAAACACACACACAACCTCTCTAACACAGCCACACACAAATCACAGTCACACACACAAAACACCCGCAACTCATACAGAACCACCCACAACCGCCAGGAACGCACTCGACATGCACTCAACACACGACACATAACACACACAACCAAAAGCATACCATATAGAGCACACTCAGAACCACACACTGTCAACACAACCCAATACACACATCACACACACAATAAGCACACACGCACATCACACACACCACACAATTAACATCACACACAATGCCCAAAATACCCAGACAACCCAACACCTTCCCCATACGTAACACACAGGAAAGCATGTACACAGCACACACAACCCAGAACACAGTACGTAACACAACACACAACAAAGAGAAAGACACATTTCACCCTGAGCGTGACAAAGGAGGCCACGCACCAGACACACAACACAACCACCAACAGAAAGCTCATCGAAAGGCAAAATATACAACACCACAGGATCCACTCAATTCACACAACACAAAGCTCAAAACTGCACATATCACACATGACATGACCCAGATCAAAACGCAGAGCACAAGGCGATCAACAAGCTGTAAATAACCCATACCACGCACATTTCGTACACAACACACAGAAAACAAACAAGACGCACAGATCACTTACAACACAACACAAAACACTCAAGAACACATGGCACACCGCATGGCACCACAGAATACACACAGAAACACAAACAAACAACACAAATCACTACCATTGACCAACTCTGGCAGCACCCCAGACACACAACAAACCCGACAGACACACAAAACACACATTTCACACACTACACATCACAGCCCGTAGCGCACACGTCACACACGACACACCACGTGCACAGTCACACACAGACACCCCACGCACGTATCCACCCAGGAAAGCACTACGTAAAGCACACGTGCACAAAACCCATACAGTAACAAAACAAAAGTCACAGGACACACAGCAGATACAACAAAGCACCTAATAGCCCACAAGACACAGAAACCACATTTGAGAGAGTATACAGAGCACACACAACGAGACACACTAAACAAGCACAACCACACACAGACAACACATCTCACATCACACACTTAACAAACAAACGCACACAAATCCACTCAAACACAATCACACGGAAATCACATTCACCCACGCAAGACACACAGCACACATTAAACCAAGGCAAAACACACCCAAAAAAACAATGATCACACATAGGACACACTTGGTGCATTACACGCAACACACACAACCAAGCAGACACACCACACATATATCCTCACACAGGAGCACAGCACAGAAGCACACAACAGACCCGAGACTCACAGCACATACTTCAAGGCACAAAACTGCTCACAATACACATGAAAGTCTTTGCACAGGTACATACTGCACACTCCATGAGACACCCAAAGCAAGCACAACCACACAGTCAACATGTCTCCCCTCATGCGCATAGCTCAAGCCGCCAAACACACACACAACTTCTCTAACACAGCCACACACAAATCACAGTCACACACACAAAACACCCACAGCACATACAGAACCACCCACAACCGCCAAGAACGCACACGACATGCACTCAACGCATGACACATAACACACACAACCACAAACATACCATATAGAGCACACTCAGAACCACACACTGTCGGCACAACCCAATACACACAACACACACACAATAAGCACACAAGCACATCACACACACCACACAATTAACATCACACACAATGCCCAAAATACCCAGACCAACCAACACCTTCCCCATACGTAACACACAGGAAAGCATGTACACAGCACACACAACCCAGAACACAGTACGTAACACAACACACAACACAGAGAAAGACACATTTCACCCTGAGCGTGACAAAGGAGGCCACGCACCAGACACACAACACAACCACCAACAGAAAGCTCATCGAAAGGCAAAATATACAACACCACAGGATCCACCCAATTCACACAACACAAAGATCAAACCTGCACATATCACACATAACATGCCCCAGATCAAAACGCAGAGCACAAGGCGATCAACAAGCAGTAAGTAACCCATACTACGCACATTTCGTACACAACACACAGAAAACAAACAAGACGCACAGATCACATACAACACAACACAAAACACTCAAGAACACATGGCACAGCGCATGGCACAACAGAATACACACAGAAACACAAAACAAACACCACAAATCACTACCATAGACCAACAAATCTGGCAGACCCCAGACACACAACAAACCCGACAGCCACACAAAACACACATTTCACACGCTACACATCACAGCCCATAGCGCACATGTCACACACGACACACCATGTGCACAGTCACACACAGCCACCCCACGCACGTATCCACCTTGGAAAGCAGTACGCAAAGCACACGTGCACAAAACCCATACAGTAACAAAACAAAAGTCACAGGACACACAGCAGACACAACAAAGCACATAATAGCCCACAAGACACAGAAACCACATTTGAGAGAGTATACACAGCACACACAACGAGGAACACTAAACAAGCACAACCAAACACAGACAACACATCTGACATCACACACATAACAAACAAACGCACACAAATCCACTCAAACACAATCACACGGAAATCACATTCACCCACGCAAAAGACACACAGCACACATTAAACAAAGGCAAAACACACCCAAAAAAACAAAGATCACACGTAGGACACACTTGGTGCATTACACGCAACACACACAACCAAGCAGACACACCACACATATATCCTCACACAGGAGCACAACACAGAAGCACACAACAGACCCGAGACACAGCACATACTCAAAGGCACAAAACTGCTCACAATACACATGAAAGTCTTTGCACAGGTACATACTGCACACTCCATGAGACACCCAAAGCAAGCACAACCACACAGTCAACATGTCTCCCCTCATGCGCATAGCTCAAGCCGCCAAACACACACACAACCTCTCTAACACAGCCACACACAAATCACAGTCACACACACAAAACACCCGCAACTCATACAGAACCACCCACAACCGCCAGGAACGCACACGACATGCACTCAACACACGACACATAACACACACAACCAAAAGCATACCATATAGAGCACACTCAGAACCACACACTGTCAACACAACCCAATACACACATCACACACACAATAAGCACACACGCACATCACACACACCACACAATTAACATCACACACAATGCCCAAAATACCCAGACAACCCAACACCTTCCCCATACGTAACACACAGGAAAGCATGTACACAGCACACACAACCCAGAACACAGTACGTAACACAACACACAACACAGAGAAAGACACATTTCACCCTGAGCGTGACAAAGGAGGCCACGCACCAGACACACAACACAACCACCAACAGAAAGCTCATCGAAAGGCAAAATATACAACACCACAGGATCCACTCAATTCACACAACACAAAGCTCAAAACTGCACATATCACACATGACATGACCCAGATCAAAACGCAGAGCACAAGGCGATCAACAAGCTGTAAATAACCCATACCACGCACATTTCGTACACAACACACAGAAAACAAACAAGACGCACAGATCACTTACAACACAACACAAAACACTCAAGAACACATGGCACACCGCATGGCACCACAGAATACACACAGAAACACAAACAAACACCACAAATCACTACCATAGACCAACTCTGGCAGCACCCCAGACACACAACAAACCCGACAGACACACAAAACACACATTTCACACGCTACACATCACAGCCCGTAGCGCACACGTCACACACGACACACCACGTGCACAGTCACACACAGACACCCCACGCACGTATCCACCCAGGAAAGCACTACGTAAAGCACACGTGCACAAAACCCATACAGTAACAAAACAAAAGTCACAGGACACACAGCAGACACAACAAAGCACCTAATAGCCCACAAGACACAGAAACCACATTTGAGAGAGTATACAGAGCACACACAACGAGACACACTAAACAAGCACAACCACACACAGACAACACATCTCACATCACACACTTAACAAACAAACGCACACAAATCCACTCAAACACAATCACACGGAAATCACAATCACCCACGCAAGACACACAGCACACATTAAACCAAGGCAAAACACACCCAAAAAAACAAAGATCACACTTAGCACACACTTGGTGCATTACACGCAACACACACAACCAAGCAGACACACCACACATATATCCTCACACAGGAGCACAGCACAGAAGCACACAACAGACCCGAGACTCACAGCACATACTTCAAGGCACAAAACTGCTCACAATACACATGAAAGTCTTTGCACAGGTACATACTGCACACTCCATGAGACACCCAAAGCAAGCACAACCACACAGTCAACATGTCTCCCCTCATGCGCATAGCTCAAGCCGCCAAACACACACACAACTTCTCTAACACAGCCACACACAAATCACAGTCACACACACAAAACACCCACAGCACATACAGAACCACCCACAACCGCCAAGAACGCACACGACATGCACTCAACGCATGACACATAACACACACAACCACAAACATACCATATAGAGCACACTCAGAACCACACACTGTCGGCACAACCCAATACACACAACACACACACAATAAGCACACAAGCACATCACACACACCACACAATTAACATCACACACAATGCCCAAAATACCCAGACCAACCAACACCTTCCCCATACGTAACACACAGGAAAGCATGTACACAGCACACACAACCCAGAACACAGTACGTAACACAACACACAACACAGAGAAAGACACATTTCACCCTGAGCGTGACAAAGGAGGCCACGCACCAGACACACAACACAACCACCAACAGAAAGCTCATCGAAAGGCAAAATATACAACACCACAGGATCCACCCAATTCACACAACACAAAGATCAAACCTGCACATATCACACATAACATGCCCCAGATCAAAACGCAGAGCACAAGGCGATCAACAAGCAGTAAGTAACCCATACTACGCACATTTCGTACACAACACACAGAAAACAAACAAGACGCACAGATCACATACAACACAACACAAAACACTCAAGAACACATGGCACAGCGCGTGGCACAACAGAATACACACAGAAACACAAAACAAACACCACAAATCACTACCATAGACCAACAAATCTGGCAGACCCCAGACACACAACAAACCCGACAGACACACAAAACACACATTTCACACGCTACACATCACAGCCCATAGCGCACATGTCACACACGACACACCACGTGCACAGTCACACACAGACACCCCACGCACGTATCCACCTTGGAAAGCAGTACGCAAAGCACACGTGCACAAAACCCATACAGTAACAAAACAAAAGTCACAGGACACACAGCAGACACAACAAAGCACATAATAGCCCACAAGACACAGAAACCACATTTGAGAGAGTATACACAGCACACACAACGAGGAACACTAAACAAGCACAACCAAACACAGACAACACATCTGACATCACACACATAACAAACAAACGCACACAAATCCACTCAAACACAATCACACGGAAATCACATTCACCCACGCAAAAGACACACAGCACACATTAAACAAAGGCAAAACACACCCAAAAAAACAAAGATCACACGTAGGACACACTTGGTGCATTACACGCAACACACACAACCAAGCAGACACACCACACATATATCCTCACACAGGAGCACAACACAGAAGCACACAACAGACCCGAGACACAGCACATACTCAAAGGCACAAAACTGCTCACAATACACATGAAAGTCTTTGCACAGGTACATACTGCACACTCCATGAGACACCCAAAGCAAGCACAACCACACAGTCAACATGTCTCCCCTCATGCGCATAGCTCAAGCTGCCAAACACACACACAACCTCTCTAACACAGCCACACACAAATCACAGTCACACACACAAAACACCCGCAACTCATACAGAACCACCCACAACCGCCAGGAACGCACTCGACATGCACTCAACACACGACACATAACACACACAACCAAAAGCATACCATATAGAGCACACTCAGAACCACACACTGTCAACACAACCCAATACACACATCACACACACAATAAGCACACACGCACATCACACACACCACACAATTAACATCACACACAATGCCCAAAATACCCAGACAACCCAACACCTTCCCCATACGTAACACACAGGAAAGCATGTACACAGCACACACAACCCAGAACACAGTACGTAACACAACACACAACAAAGAGAAAGACACATTTCACCCTGAGCGTGACAAAGGAGGCCACGCACCAGACACACAACACAACCACCAACAGAAAGCTCATCGAAAGGCAAAATATACAACACCACAGGATCCACTCAATTCACACAACACAAAGCTCAAAACTGCACATATCACACATAACATGCCCCAGATCAAAACGCAGAGCACAAGGCGATCAACAAGCAGTATATAACCCATAACACGCACATTTCGTACACAACACACAGAAAACAAACAAGACGCACAGATCACTTACAACACAACACAAAACACTCAAGAACACATGGCACACCGCATGGCACCACAGAATACACACAGAAACACAAACAAACACCACAAATCACTACCATAGACCAACTCTGGCAGCACCCCAGACACACAACAAACCCGACAGACACACAAAACACACATTTCACACGCTACACATCACAGCCCGTAGCGCACACGTCACACACGACACACCACGTGCACAGTCACACACAGACACCCCACGCACGTATCCACCCAGGAAAGCACTACGTAAAGCACACGTGCACAAAACCCATACAGTAACAAAACAAAAGTCACAGGACACACAGCAGACACAACAAAGCACCTAATAGCCCACAAGACACAGAAACCACATTTGAGAGAGTATACAGAGCACACACAACGAGACACACTAAACAAGCACAACCACACACAGACAACACATCTCACATCACACACTTAACAAACAAACGCACACAAATCCACTCAAACACAATCACACGGAAATCACATTCACCCACGCAAGACACACAGCACACATTAAACCAAGGCAAAACACACCCAAAAAAACAAAGATCACACTTAGCACACACTTGGTGCATTACACGCAACACACACAACCAAGCAGACACACCACACATATATCCTCACACAGGAGCACAGCACAGAAGCACACAACAGACCCGAGACTCACAGCACATACTTCAAGGCACAAAACTGCTCACAATACACATGAAAGTCTTTGCACAGGTACATACTGCACACTCCATGAGACACCCAAAGCAAGCACAACCACACAGTCAACATGTCTCCCCTCATGCGCATAGCTCAAGCCGCCAAACACACACACAACTTCTCTAACACAGCCACACACAAATCACAGTCACACACACAAAACACCCACAGCACATACAGAACCACCCACAACCGCCAAGAACGCACACGACATGCACTCAACGCATGACACATAACACACACAACCACAAACATACCATATAGAGCACACTCAGAACCACACACTGTCGGCACAACCCAATACACACAACACACACACAATAAGCACACAAGCACATCACACACACCACACAATTAACATCACACACAATGCCCAAAATACCCAGACCAACCAACACCTTCCCCATACGTAACACACAGGAAAGCATGTACACAGCACACACAACCCAGAACACAGTACGTAACACAACACACAACACAGAGAAAGACACATTTCACCCTGAGCGTGACAAAGGAGGCCACGCACCAGACACACAACACAACCACCAACAGAAAGCTCATCGAAAGGCAAAATATACAACACCACAGGATCCACCCAATTCACACAACACAAAGATCAAACCTGCACATATCACACATAACATGCCCCAGATCAAAACGCAGAGCACAAGGCGATCAACAAGCAGTAAGTAACCCATACTACGCACATTTCGTACACAACACACAGAAAACAAACAAGACGCACAGATCACATACAACACAACACAAAACACTCAAGAACACATGGCACAGCGCGTGGCACAAAAGAATACACACAGAAACACAAAACAAACACCACAAATCACTACCATAGACCAACAAATCTGGCAGACCCCAGACACACAACAAACCCGACAGACACACAAAACACACATTTCACACGCTACACATCACAGCCCATAGCGCACATGTCACACACGACACACCACGTGCACAGTCACACACAGACACCCCACGCACGTATCCACCTTGGAAAGCAGTACGCAAAGCACACGTGCACAAAACCCATACAGTAACAAAACAAAAGTCACAGGACACACAGCAGACACAACAAAGCACATAATAGCCCACAAGACACAGAAACCACATTTGAGAGAGTATACACAGCACACACAACGAGGAACACTAAACAAGCACAACCAAACACAGACAACACATCTGACATCACACACATAACAAACAAACGCACACAAATCCACTCAAACACAATCACACGGAAATCACATTCACCCACGCAAAAGACACACAGCACACATTAAACAAAGGCAAAACACACCCAAAAAAACAAAGATCACACGTAGGACACACTTGGTGCATTACACGCAACACACACAACCAAGCAGACACACCACACATATATCCTCACACAGGAGCACAACACAGAAGCACACAACAGACCCGAGACACAGCACATACTCAAAGGCACAAAACTGCTCACAATACACATGAAAGTCTTTGCACAGGTACATACTGCACACTCCATGAGACACCCAAAGCAAGCACAACCACACAGTCAACATGTCTCCCCTCATGCGCATAGCTCAAGCTGCCAAACACACACACAACCTCTCTAACACAGCCACACACAAATCACAGTCACACACACAAAACACCCGCAACTCATACAGAACCACCCACAACCGCCAGGAACGCACTCGACATGCACTCAACACACGACACATAACACACACAACCAAAAGCATACCATATAGAGCACACTCAGAACCACACACTGTCAACACAACCCAATACACACATCACACACACAATAAGCACACACGCACATCACACACACCACACAATTAACATCACACACAATGCCCAAAATACCCAGACAACCCAACACCTTCCCCATACGTAACACACAGGAAAGCATGTACACAGCACACACAACCCAGAACACAGTACGTAACACAACACACAACAAAGAGAAAGACACATTTCACCCTGAGCGTGACAAAGGAGGCCACGCACCAGACACACAACACAACCACCAACAGAAAGCTCATCGAAAGGCAAAATATACAACACCACAGGATCCACTCAATTCACACAACACAAAGCTCAAAACTGCACATATCACACATAACATGCCCCAGATCAAAACGCAGAGCACAAGGCGATCAACAAGCAGTATATAACCCATAACACGCACATTTCGTACACAACACACAGAAAACAAACAAGACGCACAGATCACTTACAACACAACACAAAACACTCAAGAACACATGGCACACCGCATGGCACCACAGAATACACACAGAAACACAAACAAACACCACAAATCACTACCATAGACCAACTCTGGCAGCACCCCAGACACACAACAAACCCGACAGACACACAAAACACACATTTCACACGCTACACATCACAGCCCGTAGCGCACACGTCACACACGACACACCACGTGCACAGTCACACACAGACACCCCACGCACGTATCCACCCAGGAAAGCACTACGTAAAGCACACGTGCACAAAACCCATACAGTAACAAAACAAAAGTCACAGGACACACAGCAGACACAACAAAGCACCTAATAGCCCACAAGACACAGAAACCACATTTGAGAGAGTATACAGAGCACACACAACGAGACACACTAAACAAGCACAACCACACACAGACAACACATCTCACATCACACACTTAACAAACAAACGCACACAAATCCACTCAAACACAATCACACGGAAATCACAATCACCCACGCAAGACACACAGCACACATTAAACCAAGGCAAAACACACCCAAAAAAACAAAGATCACACTTAGCACACACTTGGTGCATTACACGCAACACACACAACCAAGCAGACACACCACACATATATCCTCACACAGGAGCACAGCACAGAAGCACACAACAGACCCGAGACTCACAGCACATACTTCAAGGCACAAAACTGCTCACAATACACATGAAAGTCTTTGCACAGGTACATACTGCACACTCCATGAGACACCCAAAGCAAGCACAACCACACAGTCAACATGTCTCCCCTCATGCGCATAGCTCAAGCCGCCAAACACACACACAACTTCTCTAACACAGCCACACACAAATCACAGTCACACACACAAAACACCCACAGCACATACAGAACCACCCACAACCGCCAAGAACGCACACGACATGCACTCAACGCATGACACATAACACACACAACCACAAACATACCATATAGAGCACACTCAGAACCACACACTGTCGGCACAACCCAATACACACAACACACACACAATAAGCACACAAGCACATCACACACACCACACAATTAACATCACACACAATGCCCAAAATACCCAGACCAACCAACACCTTCCCCATACGTAACACACAGGAAAGCATGTACACAGCACACACAACCCAGAACACAGTACGTAACACAACACACAACACAGAGAAAGACACATTTCACCCTGAGCGTGACAAAGGAGGCCACGCACCAGACACACAACACAACCACCAACAGAAAGCTCATCGAAAGGCAAAATATACAACACCACAGGATCCACCCAATTCACACAACACAAAGATCAAACCTGCACATATCACACATAACATGCCCCAGATCAAAACGCAGAGCACAAGGCGATCAACAAGCAGTAAGTAACCCATACTACGCACATTTCGTACACAACACACAGAAAACAAACAAGACGCACAGATCACATACAACACAACACAAAACACTCAAGAACACATGGCACACCACGTGGCAAAACAGAATACACACAGAAACACAAAACAAACACCACAAATCACTACCATAGACCAACAAATCTGGCAGACCCCAGACACACAACAAACCCGACAGACACACAAAACACACATTTCACACGCTACACATCACAGCCCATAGCGCACATGTCACACACGACACACCACGTGCACAGTCACACACAGACACCCCACGCACGTATCCACCTTGGAAAGCAGTACGCAAAGCACACGTGCACAAAACCCATACAGTAACAAAACAAAAGTCACAGGACACACAGCAGACACAACAAAGCACCTAATAGCCCACAAGACACAGAAACCACATTTGAGAGAGTATACACAGCACACACAACGAGGAACACTAAACAAGCACAACCAAACACAGACAACACATCTGACATCACACACATAACAAACAAACGCACACAAATCCACTCAAACACAATCACACGGAAATCACATTCACCCACGCAAAAGACACACAGCACACATTAAACAAAGGCAAAACACACCCAAAAAAACAAAGATCACACGTAGGACACACTTGGTGCATTACACGCAACACACACAACCAAGCAGACACACCACACATATATCCTCACACAGGAGCACAACACAGAAGCACACAACAGACCCGAGACACAGCACATACTCAAAGGCACAAAACTGCTCACAATACACATGAAAGTCTTTGCACAGGTACATACTGCACACTCCATGAGACACCCAAAGCAAGCACAACCACACAGTCAACATGTCTCCCCTCATGCGCATAGCTCAAGCCGCCAAACACACACACAACCTCTCTAACACAGCCACACACAAATCACAGTCACACACACAAAACACCCGCAACTCATACAGAACCACCCACAACCGCCAGGAACGCACTCGACATGCACTCAACACACGACACATAACACACACAACCAAAAGCATACCATATAGAGCACACTCAGAACCACACACTGTCAACACAACCCAATACACACATCACACACACAATAAGCACACACGCACATCACACACACCACACAATTAACATCACACACAATGCCCAAAATACCCAGACAACCCAACACCTTCCCCATACGTAACACACAGGAAAGCATGTACACAGCACACACAACCCAGAACACAGTACGTAACACAACACACAACAAAGAGAAAGACACATTTCACCCTGAGCGTGACAAAGGAGGCCACGCACCAGACACACAACACAACCACCAACAGAAAGCTCATCGAAAGGCAAAATATACAACACCACAGGATCCACTCAATTCACACAACACAAAGCTCAAAACTGCACATATCACACATAACATGCCCCAGATCAAAACGCAGAGCACAAGGCGATCAACAAGCAGTATATAACCCATAACACGCACATTTCGTACACAACACACAGAAAACAAACAAGACGCACAGATCACTTACAACACAACACAAAACACTCAAGAACACATGGCACACCGCATGGCACCACAGAATACACACAGAAACACAAACAAACACCACAAATCACTACCATAGACCAACTCTGGCAGCACCCCAGACACACAACAAACCCGACAGACACACAAAACACACATTTCACACGCTACACATCACAGCCCGTAGCGCACACGTCACACACGACACACCACGTGCACAGTCACACACAGACACCCCACGCACGTATCCACCCAGGAAAGCACTACGTAAAGCACACGTGCACAAAACCCATACAGTAACAAAACAAAAGTCACAGGACACACAGCAGACACAACAAAGCACCTAATAGCCCACAAGACACAGAAACCACATTTGAGAGAGTATACAGAGCACACACAACGAGACACACTAAACAAGCACAACCACACACAGACAACACATCTCACATCACACACTTAACAAACAAACGCACACAAATCCACTCAAACACAATCACACGGAAATCACAATCACCCACGCAAGACACACAGCACACATTAAACCAAGGCAAAACACACCCAAAAAAACAAAGATCACACTTAGCACACACTTGGTGCATTACACGCAACACACACAACCAAGCAGACACACCACACATATATCCTCACACAGGAGCACAGCACAGAAGCACACAACAGACCCGAGACTCACAGCACATACTTCAAGGCACAAAACTGCTCACAATACACATGAAAGTCTTTGCACAGGTACATACTGCACACTCCATGAGACACCCAAAGCAAGCACAACCACACAGTCAACATGTCTCCCCTCATGCGCATAGCTCAAGCCGCCAAACACACACACAACTTCTCTAACACAGCCACACACAAATCACAGTCACACACACAAAACACCCACAGCACATACAGAACCACCCACAACCGCCAAGAACGCACACGACATGCACTCAACGCATGACACATAACACACACAACCACAAACATACCATATAGAGCACACTCAGAACCACACACTGTCGGCACAACCCAATACACACAACACACACACAATAAGCACACAAGCACATCACACACACCACACAATTAACATCACACACAATGCCCAAAATACCCAGACCAACCAACACCTTCCCCATACGTAACACACAGGAAAGCATGTACACAGCACACACAACCCAGAACACAGTACGTAACACAACACACAACACAGAGAAAGACACATTTCACCCTGAGCGTGACAAAGGAGGCCACGCACCAGACACACAACACAACCACCAACAGAAAGCTCATCGAAAGGCAAAATATACAACACCACAGGATCCACCCAATTCACACAACACAAAGATCAAACCTGCACATATCACACATAACATGCCCCAGATCAAAACGCAGAGCACAAGGCGATCAACAAGCAGTAAGTAACCCATACTACGCACATTTCGTACACAACACACAGAAAACAAACAAGACGCACAGATCACATACAACACAACACAAAACACTCAAGAACACATGGCACAGCGCGTGGCACAAAAGAATACACACAGAAACACAAAACAAACACCACAAATCACTACCATAGACCAACAAATCTGGCAGACCCCAGACACACAACAAACCCGACAGACACACAAAACACACATTTCACACGCTACACATCACAGCCCATAGCGCACATGTCACACACGACACACCACGTGCACAGTCACACACAGACACCCCACGCACGTATCCACCTTGGAAAGCAGTACGCAAAGCACACGTGCACAAAACCCATACAGTAACAAAACAAAAGTCACAGGACACACAGCAGACACAACAAAGCACATAATAGCCCACAAGACACAGAAACCACATTTGAGAGAGTATACACAGCACACACAACGAGGAACACTAAACAAGCACAACCAAACACAGACAACACATCTGACATCACACACATAACAAACAAACGCACACAAATCCACTCAAACACAATCACACGGAAATCACATTCACCCACGCAAAAGACACACAGCACACATTAAACAAAGGCAAAACACACCCAAAAAAACAAAGATCACACGTAGGACACACTTGGTGCATTACACGCAACACACACAACCAAGCAGACACACCACACATATATCCTCACACAGGAGCACAACACAGAAGCACACAACAGACCCGAGACACAGCACATACTCAAAGGCACAAAACTGCTCACAATACACATGAAAGTCTTTGCACAGGTACATACTGCACACTCCATGAGACACCCAAAGCAAGCACAACCACACAGTCAACATGTCTCCCCTCATGCGCATAGCTCAAGCTGCCAAACACACACACAACCTCTCTAACACAGCCACACACAAATCACAGTCACACACACAAAACACCCGCAACTCATACAGAACCACCCACAACCGCCAGGAACGCACTCGACATGCACTCAACACACGACACATAACACACACAACCAAAAGCATACCATATAGAGCACACTCAGAACCACACACTGTCAACACAACCCAATACACACATCACACACACAATAAGCACACACGCACATCACACACACCACACAATTAACATCACACACAATGCCCAAAATACCCAGACAACCCAACACCTTCCCCATACGTAACACACAGGAAAGCATGTACACAGCACACACAACCCAGAACACAGTACGTAACACAACACACAACAAAGAGAAAGACACATTTCACCCTGAGCGTGACAAAGGAGGCCACGCACCAGACACACAACACAACCACCAACAGAAAGCTCATCGAAAGGCAAAATATACAACACCACAGGATCCACTCAATTCACACAACACAAAGCTCAAAACTGCACATATCACACATGACATGACCCAGATCAAAACGCAGAGCACAAGGCGATCAACAAGCTGTAAATAACCCATACCACGCACATTTCGTACACAACACACAGAAAACAAACAAGACGCACAGATCACTTACAACACAACACAAAACACTCAAGAACACATGGCACACCGCATGGCACCACAGAATACACACAGAAACACAAACAAACAACACAAATCACTACCATTGACCAACTCTGGCAGCACCCCAGACACACAACAAACCCGACAGACACACAAAACACACATTTCACACACTACACATCACAGCCCGTAGCGCACACGTCACACACGACACACCACGTGCACAGTCACACACAGACACCCCACGCACGTATCCACCCAGGAAAGCACTACGTAAAGCACACGTGCACAAAACCCATACAGTAACAAAACAAAAGTCACAGGACACACAGCAGACACAACAAAGCACCTAATAGCCCACAAGACACAGAAACCACATTTGAGAGAGTATACAGAGCACACACAACGAGACACACTAAACAAGCACAACCACACACAGACAACACATCTCACATCACACACTTAACAAACAAACGCACACAAATCCACTCAAACACAATCACACGGAAATCACATTCACCCACGCAAGACACACAGCACACATTAAACCAAGGCAAAACACACCCAAAAAAACAAAGATCACACTTAGCACACACTTGGTGCATTACACGCAACACACACAACCAAGCAGACACACCACACATATATCCTCACACAGGAGCACAGCACAGAAGCACACAACAGACCCGAGACTCACAGCACATACTTCAAGGCACAAAACTGCTCACAATACACATGAAAGTCTTTGCACAGGTACATACTGCACACTCCATGAGACACCCAAAGCAAGCACAACCACACAGTCAACATGTCTCCCCTCATGCGCATAGCTCAAGCCGCCAAACACACACACAACTTCTCTAACACAGCCACACACAAATCACAGTCACACACACAAAACACCCACAGCACATACAGAACCACCCACAACCGCCAAGAACGCACACGACATGCACTCAACGCATGACACATAACACACACAACCACAAACATACCATATAGAGCACACTCAGAACCACACACTGTCGGCACAACCCAATACACACAACACACACACAATAAGCACACAAGCACATCACACACACCACACAATTAACATCACACACAATGCCCAAAATACCCAGACCAACCAACACCTTCCCCATACGTAACACACAGGAAAGCATGTACACAGCACACACAACCCAGAACACAGTACGTAACACAACACACAACACAGAGAAAGACACATTTCACCCTGAGCGTGACAAAGGAGGCCACGCACCAGACACACAACACAACCACCAACAGAAAGCTCATCGAAAGGCAAAATATACAACACCACAGGATCCACCCAATTCACACAACACAAAGATCAAACCTGCACATATCACACATAACATGCCCCAGATCAAAACGCAGAGCACAAGGCGATCAACAAGCAGTAAATAACCCATACTACGCACATTTCGTACACAACACACAGAAAACAAACAAGACGCACAGATCACATACAACACAACACAAAACACTCAAGAACACATGGCACAGCGCATGGCACAACAGAATACACACAGAAACACAAAACAAACACCACAAATCACTACCATAGACCAACAAATCTGGCAGACCCCAGACACACAACAAACCCGACAGCCACACAAAACACACATTTCACACGCTACACATCACAGCCCATAGCGCACATGTCACACACGACACACCATGTGCACAGTCACACACAGCCACCCCACGCACGTATCCACCTTGGAAAGCAGTACGCAAAGCACACGTGCACAAAACCCATACAGTAACAAAACAAAAGTCACAGGACACACAGCAGACACAACAAAGCACATAATAGCCCACAAGACACAGAAACCACATTTGAGAGAGTATACACAGCACACACAACGAGGAACACTAAACAAGCACAACCAAACACAGACAACACATCTGACATCACACACATAACAAACAAACGCACACAAATCCACTCAAACACAATCACACGGAAATCACATTCACCCACGCAAAAGACACACAGCACACATTAAACAAAGGCAAAACACACCCAAAAAAACAAAGATCACACGTAGGACACACTTGGTGCATTACACGCAACACACACAACCAAGCAGACACACCACACATATATCCTCACACAGGAGCACAACACAGAAGCACACAACAGACCCGAGACACAGCACATACTCAAAGGCACAAAACTGCTCACAATACACATGAAAGTCTTTGCACAGGTACATACTGCACACTCCATGAGACACCCAAAGCAAGCACAACCACACAGTCAACATGTCTCCCCTCATGCGCATAGCTCAAGCCGCCAAACACACACACAACCTCTCTAACACAGCCACACACAAATCACAGTCACACACACAAAACACCCGCAACTCATACAGAACCACCCACAACCGCCAGGAACGCACACGACATGCACTCAACACACGACACATAACACACACAACCAAAAGCATACCATATAGAGCACACTCAGAACCACACACTGTCAACACAACCCAATACACACATCACACACACAATAAGCACACACGCACATCACACACACCACACAATTAACATCACACACAATGCCCAAAATACCCAGACAACCCAACACCTTCCCCATACGTAACACACAGGAAAGCATGTACACAGCACACACAACCCAGAACACAGTACGTAACACAACACACAACACAGAGAAAGACACATTTCACCCTGAGCGTGACAAAGGAGGCCACGCACCAGACACACAACACAACCACCAACAGAAAGCTCATCGAAAGGCAAAATATACAACACCACAGGATCCACTCAATTCACACAACACAAAGCTCAAAACTGCACATATCACACATAACATGCCCCAGATCAAAACGCAGAGCACAAGGCGATCAACAAGCTGTAAATAACCCATACCACGCACATTTCGTACACAACACACAGAAAACAAACAAGACGCACAGATCACTTACAACACAACACAAAACACTCAAGAACACATGGCACACCGCATGGCACCACAGAATACACACAGAAACACAAACAAACACCACAAATCACTACCATAGACCAACTCTGGCAGCACCCCAGACACACAACAAACCCGACAGACACACAAAACACACATTTCACACGCTACACATCACAGCCCGTAGCGCACACGTCACACACGACACACCACGTGCACAGTCACACACAGACACCCCACGCACGTATCCACCCAGGAAAGCACTACGTAAAGCACACGTGCACAAAACCCATACAGTAACAAAACAAAAGTCACAGGACACACAGCAGACACAACAAAGCACCTAATAGCCCACAAGACACAGAAACCACATTTGAGAGAGTATACAGAGCACACACAACGAGACACACTAAACAAGCACAACCACACACAGACAACACATCTCACATCACACACTTAACAAACAAACGCACACAAATCCACTCAAACACAATCACACGGAAATCACAATCACCCACGCAAGACACACAGCACACATTAAACCAAGGCAAAACACACCCAAAAAAACAAAGATCACACTTAGCACACACTTGGTGCATTACACGCAACACACACAACCAAGCAGACACACCACACATATATCCTCACACAGGAGCACAGCACAGAAGCACACAACAGACCCGAGACTCACAGCACATACTTCAAGGCACAAAACTGCTCACAATACACATGAAAGTCTTTGCACAGGTACATACTGCACACTCCATGAGACACCCAAAGCAAGCACAACCACACAGTCAACATGTCTCCCCTCATGCGCATAGCTCAAGCCGCCAAACACACACACAACTTCTCTAACACAGCCACACACAAATCACAGTCACACACACAAAACACCCACAGCACATACAGAACCACCCACAACCGCCAAGAACGCACACGACATGCACTCAACGCATGACACATAACACACACAACCACAAACATACCATATAGAGCACACTCAGAACCACACACTGTCGGCACAACCCAATACACACAACACACACACAATAAGCACACAAGCACATCACACACACCACACAATTAACATCACACACAATGCCCAAAATACCCAGACCAACCAACACCTTCCCCATACGTAACACACAGGAAAGCATGTACACAGCACACACAACCCAGAACACAGTACGTAACACAACACACAACACAGAGAAAGACACATTTCACCCTGAGCGTGACAAAGGAGGCCACGCACCAGACACACAACACAACCACCAACAGAAAGCTCATCGAAAGGCAAAATATACAACACCACAGGATCCACCCAATTCACACAACACAAAGATCAAACCTGCACATATCACACATAACATGCCCCAGATCAAAACGCAGAGCACAAGGCGATCAACAAGCAGTAAGTAACCCATACTACGCACATTTCGTACACAACACACAGAAAACAAACAAGACGCACAGATCACATACAACACAACACAAAACACTCAAGAACACATGGCACAGCGCGTGGCACAACAGAATACACACAGAAACACAAAACAAACACCACAAATCACTACCATAGACCAACAAATCTGGCAGACCCCAGACACACAACAAACCCGACAGACACACAAAACACACATTTCACACGCTACACATCACAGCCCATAGCGCACATGTCACACACGACACACCACGTGCACAGTCACACACAGACACCCCACGCACGTATCCACCTTGGAAAGCAGTACGCAAAGCACACGTGCACAAAACCCATACAGTAACAAAACAAAAGTCACAGGACACACAGCAGACACAACAAAGCACATAATAGCCCACAAGACACAGAAACCACATTTGAGAGAGTATACACAGCACACACAACGAGGAACACTAAACAAGCACAACCAAACACAGACAACACATCTGACATCACACACATAACAAACAAACGCACACAAATCCACTCAAACACAATCACACGGAAATCACATTCACCCACGCAAAAGACACACAGCACACATTAAACAAAGGCAAAACACACCCAAAAAAACAAAGATCACACGTAGGACACACTTGGTGCATTACACGCAACACACACAACCAAGCAGACACACCACACATATATCCTCACACAGGAGCACAACACAGAAGCACACAACAGACCCGAGACACAGCACATACTCAAAGGCACAAAACTGCTCACAATACACATGAAAGTCTTTGCACAGGTACATACTGCACACTCCATGAGACACCCAAAGCAAGCACAACCACACAGTCAACATGTCTCCCCTCATGCGCATAGCTCAAGCTGCCAAACACACACACAACCTCTCTAACACAGCCACACACAAATCACAGTCACACACACAAAACACCCGCAACTCATACAGAACCACCCACAACCGCCAGGAACGCACTCGACATGCACTCAACACACGACACATAACACACACAACCAAAAGCATACCATATAGAGCACACTCAGAACCACACACTGTCAACACAACCCAATACACACATCACACACACAATAAGCACACACGCACATCACACACACCACACAATTAACATCACACACAATGCCCAAAATACCCAGACAACCCAACACCTTCCCCATACGTAACACACAGGAAAGCATGTACACAGCACACACAACCCAGAACACAGTACGTAACACAACACACAACAAAGAGAAAGACACATTTCACCCTGAGCGTGACAAAGGAGGCCACGCACCAGACACACAACACAACCACCAACAGAAAGCTCATCGAAAGGCAAAATATACAACACCACAGGATCCACTCAATTCACACAACACAAAGCTCAAAACTGCACATATCACACATAACATGCCCCAGATCAAAACGCAGAGCACAAGGCGATCAACAAGCAGTATATAACCCATAACACGCACATTTCGTACACAACACACAGAAAACAAACAAGACGCACAGATCACTTACAACACAACACAAAACACTCAAGAACACATGGCACACCGCATGGCACCACAGAATACACACAGAAACACAAACAAACACCACAAATCACTACCATAGACCAACTCTGGCAGCACCCCAGACACACAACAAACCCGACAGACACACAAAACACACATTTCACACGCTACACATCACAGCCCGTAGCGCACACGTCACACACGACACACCACGTGCACAGTCACACACAGACACCCCACGCACGTATCCACCCAGGAAAGCACTACGTAAAGCACACGTGCACAAAACCCATACAGTAACAAAACAAAAGTCACAGGACACACAGCAGACACAACAAAGCACCTAATAGCCCACAAGACACAGAAACCACATTTGAGAGAGTATACAGAGCACACACAACGAGACACACTAAACAAGCACAACCACACACAGACAACACATCTCACATCACACACTTAACAAACAAACGCACACAAATCCACTCAAACACAATCACACGGAAATCACAATCACCCACGCAAGACACACAGCACACATTAAACCAAGGCAAAACACACCCAAAAAAACAAAGATCACACTTAGCACACACTTGGTGCATTACACGCAACACACACAACCAAGCAGACACACCACACATATATCCTCACACAGGAGCACAGCACAGAAGCACACAACAGACCCGAGACTCACAGCACATACTTCAAGGCACAAAACTGCTCACAATACACATGAAAGTCTTTGCACAGGTACATACTGCACACTCCATGAGACACCCAAAGCAAGCACAACCACACAGTCAACATGTCTCCCCTCATGCGCATAGCTCAAGCCGCCAAACACACACACAACTTCTCTAACACAGCCACACACAAATCACAGTCACACACACAAAACACCCACAGCACATACAGAACCACCCACAACCGCCAAGAACGCACACGACATGCACTCAACGCATGACACATAACACACACAACCACAAACATACCATATAGAGCACACTCAGAACCACACACTGTCGGCACAACCCAATACACACAACACACACACAATAAGCACACAAGCACATCACACACACCACACAATTAACATCACACACAATGCCCAAAATACCCAGACCAACCAACACCTTCCCCATACGTAACACACAGGAAAGCATGTACACAGCACACACAACCCAGAACACAGTACGTAACACAACACACAACACAGAGAAAGACACATTTCACCCTGAGCGTGACAAAGGAGGCCACGCACCAGACACACAACACAACCACCAACAGAAAGCTCATCGAAAGGCAAAATATACAACACCACAGGATCCACCCAATTCACACAACACAAAGATCAAACCTGCACATATCACACATAACATGCCCCAGATCAAAACGCAGAGCACAAGGCGATCAACAAGCAGTAAGTAACCCATACTACGCACATTTCGTACACAACACACAGAAAACAAACAAGACGCACAGATCACATACAACACAACACAAAACACTCAAGAACACATGGCACAGCGCGTGGCACAACAGAATACACACAGAAACACAAAACAAACACCACAAATCACTACCATAGACCAACAAATCTGGCAGACCCCAGACACACAACAAACCCGACAGACACACAAAACACACATTTCACACGCTACACATCACAGCCCATAGCGCACATGTCACACACGACACACCACGTGCACAGTCACACACAGACACCCCACGCACGTATCCACCTTGGAAAGCAGTACGCAAAGCACACGTGCACAAAACCCATACAGTAACAAAACAAAAGTCACAGGACACACAGCAGACACAACAAAGCACATAATAGCCCACAAGACACAGAAACCACATTTGAGAGAGTATACACAGCACACACAACGAGGAACACTAAACAAGCACAACCAAACACAGACAACACATCTGACATCACACACATAACAAACAAACGCACACAAATCCACTCAAACACAATCACACGGAAATCACATTCACCCACGCAAAAGACACACAGCACACATTAAACAAAGGCAAAACACACCCAAAAAAACAAAGATCACACGTAGGACACACTTGGTGCATTACACGCAACACACACAACCAAGCAGACACACCACACATATATCCTCACACAGGAGCACAACACAGAAGCACACAACAGACCCGAGACACAGCACATACTCAAAGGCACAAAACTGCTCACAATACACATGAAAGTCTTTGCACAGGTACATACTGCACACTCCATGAGACACCCAAAGCAAGCACAACCACACAGTCAACATGTCTCCCCTCATGCGCATAGCTCAAGCCGCCAAACACACACACAACCTCTCTAACACAGCCACACACAAATCACAGTCACACACACAAAACACCCGCAACTCATACAGAACCACCCACAACCGCCAGGAACGCACTCGACATGCACTCAACACACGACACATAACACACACAACCAAAAGCATACCATATAGAGCACACTCAGAACCACACACTGTCAACACAACCCAATACACACATCACACACACAATAAGCACACACGCACATCACACACACCACACAATTAACATCACACACAATGCCCAAAATACCCAGACAACCCAACACCTTCCCCATACGTAACACACAGGAAAGCATGTACACAGCACACACAACCCAGAACACAGTACGTAACACAACACACAACACAGAGAAAGACACATTTCACCCTGAGCGTGACAAAGGAGGCCACGCACCAGACACACAACACAACCACCAACAGAAAGCTCATCGAAAGGCAAAATATACAACACCACAGGATCCACTCAATTCACACAACACAAAGCTCAAAACTGCACATATCACACATGACATGACCCAGATCAAAACGCAGAGCACAAGGCGATCAACAAGCTGTAAATAACCCATACCACGCACATTTCGTACACAACACACAGAAAACAAACAAGACGCACAGATCACTTACAACACAACACAAAACACTCAAGAACACATGGCACACCGCATGGCACCACAGAATACACACAGAAACACAAACAAACACCACAAATCACTACCATAGACCAACTCTGGCAGCACCCCAGACACACAACAAACCCGACAGACACACAAAACACACATTTCACACGCTACACATCACAGCCCGTAGCGCACACGTCACACACGACACACCACGTGCACAGTCACACACAGACACCCCACGCACGTATCCACCCAGGAAAGCACTACGTAAAGCACACGTGCACAAAACCCATACAGTAACAAAACAAAAGTCACAGGACACACAGCAGACACAACAAAGCACCTAATAGCCCACAAGACACAGAAACCACATTTGAGAGAGTATACAGAGCACACACAACGAGACACACTAAACAAGCACAACCACACACAGACAACACATCTCACATCACACACTTAACAAACAAACGCACACAAATCCACTCAAACACAATCACACGGAAATCACAATCACCCACGCAAGACACACAGCACACATTAAACCAAGGCAAAACACACCCAAAAAAACAAAGATCACACTTAGCACACACTTGGTGCATTACACGCAACACACACAACCAAGCAGACACACCACACATATATCCTCACACAGGAGCACAGCACAGAAGCACACAACAGACCCGAGACTCACAGCACATACTTCAAGGCACAAAACTGCTCACAATACACATGAAAGTCTTTGCACAGGTACATACTGCACACTCCATGAGACACCCAAAGCAAGCACAACCACACAGTCAACATGTCTCCCCTCATGCGCATAGCTCAAGCCGCCAAACACACACACAACTTCTCTAACACAGCCACACACAAATCACAGTCACACACACAAAACACCCACAGCACATACAGAACCACCCACAACCGCCAAGAACGCACACGACATGCACTCAACGCATGACACATAACACACACAACCACAAACATACCATATAGAGCACACTCAGAACCACACACTGTCGGCACAACCCAATACACACAACACACACACAATAAGCACACAAGCACATCACACACACCACACAATTAACATCACACACAATGCCCAAAATACCCAGACCAACCAACACCTTCCCCATACGTAACACACAGGAAAGCATGTACACAGCACACACAACCCAGAACACAGTACGTAACACAACACACAACACAGAGAAAGACACATTTCACCCTGAGCGTGACAAAGGAGGCCACGCACCAGACACACAACACAACCACCAACAGAAAGCTCATCGAAAGGCAAAATATACAACACCACAGGATCCACCCAATTCACACAACACAAAGATCAAACCTGCACATATCACACATAACATGCCCCAGATCAAAACGCAGAGCACAAGGCGATCAACAAGCAGTAAGTAACCCATACTACGCACATTTCGTACACAACACACAGAAAACAAACAAGACGCACAGATCACATACAACACAACACAAAACACTCAAGAACACATGGCACAGCGCGTGGCACAAAAGAATACACACAGAAACACAAAACAAACACCACAAATCACTACCATAGACCAACAAATCTGGCAGACCCCAGACACACAACAAACCCGACAGACACACAAAACACACATTTCACACGCTACACATCACAGCCCATAGCGCACATGTCACACACGACACACCACGTGCACAGTCACACACAGACACCCCACGCACGTATCCACCTTGGAAAGCAGTACGCAAAGCACACGTGCACAAAACCCATACAGTAACAAAACAAAAGTCACAGGACACACAGCAGACACAACAAAGCACCTAATAGCCCACAAGACACAGAAACCACATTTGAGAGAGTATACACAGCACACACAACGAGGAACACTAAACAAGCACAACCAAACACAGACAACACATCTGACATCACACACATAACAAACAAACGCACACAAATCCACTCAAACACAATCACACGGAAATCACATTCACCCACGCAAAAGACACACAGCACACATTAAACAAAGGCAAAACACACCCAAAAAAACAAAGATCACACGTAGGACACACTTGGTGCATTACACGCAACACACACAACCAAGCAGACACACCACACATATATCCTCACACAGGAGCACAACACAGAAGCACACAACAGACCCGAGACACAGCACATACTCAAAGGCACAAAACTGCTCACAATACACATGAAAGTCTTTGCACAGGTACATACTGCACACTCCATGAGACACCCAAAGCAAGCACAACCACACAGTCAACATGTCTCCCCTCATGCGCATAGCTCAAGCTGCCAAACACACACACAACCTCTCTAACACAGCCACACACAAATCACAGTCACACACACAAAACACCCGCAACTCATACAGAACCACCCACAACCGCCAGGAACGCACTCGACATGCACTCAACACACGACACATAACACACACAACCAAAAGCATACCATATAGAGCACACTCAGAACCACACACTGTCAACACAACCCAATACACACATCACACACACAATAAGCACACACGCACATCACACACACCACACAATTAACATCACACACAATGCCCAAAATACCCAGACAACCCAACACCTTCCCCATACGTAACACACAGGAAAGCATGTACACAGCACACACAACCCAGAACACAGTACGTAACACAACACACAACAAAGAGAAAGACACATTTCACCCTGAGCGTGACAAAGGAGGCCACGCACCAGACACACAACACAACCACCAACAGAAAGCTCATCGAAAGGCAAAATATACAACACCACAGGATCCACTCAATTCACACAACACAAAGCTCAAAACTGCACATATCACACATGACATGACCCAGATCAAAACGCAGAGCACAAGGCGATCAACAAGCTGTAAATAACCCATACCACGCACATTTCGTACACAACACACAGAAAACAAACAAGACGCACAGATCACTTACAACACAACACAAAACACTCAAGAACACATGGCACACCGCATGGCACCACAGAATACACACAGAAACACAAACAAACAACACAAATCACTACCATTGACCAACTCTGGCAGCACCCCAGACACACAACAAACCCGACAGACACACAAAACACACATTTCACACACTACACATCACAGCCCGTAGCGCACACGTCACACACGACACACCACGTGCACAGTCACACACAGACACCCCACGCACGTATCCACCCAGGAAAGCACTACGTAAAGCACACGTGCACAAAACCCATACAGTAACAAAACAAAAGTCACAGGACACACAGCAGACACAACAAAGCACCTAATAGCCCACAAGACACAGAAACCACATTTGAGAGAGTATACAGAGCACACACAACGAGACACACTAAACAAGCACAACCACACACAGACAACACATCTCACATCACACACTTAACAAACAAACGCACACAAATCCACTCAAACACAATCACACGGAAATCACATTCACCCACGCAAGACACACAGCACACATTAAACCAAGGCAAAACACACCCAAAAAAACAAAGATCACACTTAGCACACACTTGGTGCATTACACGCAACACACACAACCAAGCAGACACACCACACATATATCCTCACACAGGAGCACAGCACAGAAGCACACAACAGACCCGAGACTCACAGCACATACTTCAAGGCACAAAACTGCTCACAATACACATGAAAGTCTTTGCACAGGTACATACTGCACACTCCATGAGACACCCAAAGCAAGCACAACCACACAGTCAACATGTCTCCCCTCATGCGCATAGCTCAAGCCGCCAAACACACACACAACTTCTCTAACACAGCCACACACAAATCACAGTCACACACACAAAACACCCACAGCACATACAGAACCACCCACAACCGCCAAGAACGCACACGACATGCACTCAACGCATGACACATAACACACACAACCACAAACATACCATATAGAGCACACTCAGAACCACACACTGTCGGCACAACCCAATACACACAACACACACACAATAAGCACACAAGCACATCACACACACCACACAATTAACATCACACACAATGCCCAAAATACCCAGACCAACCAACACCTTCCCCATACGTAACACACAGGAAAGCATGTACACAGCACACACAACCCAGAACACAGTACGTAACACAACACACAACACAGAGAAAGACACATTTCACCCTGAGCGTGACAAAGGAGGCCACGCACCAGACACACAACACAACCACCAACAGAAAGCTCATCGAAAGGCAAAATATACAACACCACAGGATCCACCCAATTCACACAACACAAAGATCAAACCTGCACATATCACACATAACATGCCCCAGATCAAAACGCAGAGCACAAGGCGATCAACAAGCAGTAAATAACCCATACTACGCACATTTCGTACACAACACACAGAAAACAAACAAGACGCACAGATCACATACAACACAACACAAAACACTCAAGAACACATGGCACAGCGCATGGCACAACAGAATACACACAGAAACACAAAACAAACACCACAAATCACTACCATAGACCAACAAATCTGGCAGACCCCAGACACACAACAAACCCGACAGCCACACAAAACACACATTTCACACGCTACACATCACAGCCCATAGCGCACATGTCACACACGACACACCATGTGCACAGTCACACACAGCCACCCCACGCACGTATCCACCTTGGAAAGCAGTACGCAAAGCACACGTGCACAAAACCCATACAGTAACAAAACAAAAGTCACAGGACACACAGCAGACACAACAAAGCACATAATAGCCCACAAGACACAGAAACCACATTTGAGAGAGTATACACAGCACACACAACGAGGAACACTAAACAAGCACAACCAAACACAGACAACACATCTGACATCACACACATAACAAACAAACGCACACAAATCCACTCAAACACAATCACACGGAAATCACATTCACCCACGCAAAAGACACACAGCACACATTAAACAAAGGCAAAACACACCCAAAAAAACAAAGATCACACGTAGGACACACTTGGTGCATTACACGCAACACACACAACCAAGCAGACACACCACACATATATCCTCACACAGGAGCACAACACAGAAGCACACAACAGACCCGAGACACAGCACATACTCAAAGGCACAAAACTGCTCACAATACACATGAAAGTCTTTGCACAGGTACATACTGCACACTCCATGAGACACCCAAAGCAAGCACAACCACACAGTCAACATGTCTCCCCTCATGCGCATAGCTCAAGCCGCCAAACACACACACAACCTCTCTAACACAGCCACACACAAATCACAGTCACACACACAAAACACCCGCAACTCATACAGAACCACCCACAACCGCCAGGAACGCACACGACATGCACTCAACACACGACACATAACACACACAACCAAAAGCATACCATATAGAGCACACTCAGAACCACACACTGTCAACACAACCCAATACACACATCACACACACAATAAGCACACACGCACATCACACACACCACACAATTAACATCACACACAATGCCCAAAATACCCAGACAACCCAACACCTTCCCCATACGTAACACACAGGAAAGCATGTACACAGCACACACAACCCAGAACACAGTACGTAACACAACACACAACACAGAGAAAGACACATTTCACCCTGAGCGTGACAAAGGAGGCCACGCACCAGACACACAACACAACCACCAACAGAAAGCTCATCGAAAGGCAAAATATACAACACCACAGGATCCACTCAATTCACACAACACAAAGCTCAAAACTGCACATATCACACATAACATGCCCCAGATCAAAACGCAGAGCACAAGGCGATCAACAAGCTGTAAATAACCCATACCACGCACATTTCGTACACAACACACAGAAAACAAACAAGACGCACAGATCACTTACAACACAACACAAAACACTCAAGAACACATGGCACACCGCATGGCACCACAGAATACACACAGAAACACAAACAAACACCACAAATCACTACCATAGACCAACTCTGGCAGCACCCCAGACACACAACAAACCCGACAGACACACAAAACACACATTTCACACGCTACACATCACAGCCCGTAGCGCACACGTCACACACGACACACCACGTGCACAGTCACACACAGACACCCCACGCACGTATCCACCCAGGAAAGCACTACGTAAAGCACACGTGCACAAAACCCATACAGTAACAAAACAAAAGTCACAGGACACACAGCAGACACAACAAAGCACCTAATAGCCCACAAGACACAGAAACCACATTTGAGAGAGTATACAGAGCACACACAACGAGACACACTAAACAAGCACAACCACACACAGACAACACATCTCACATCACACACTTAACAAACAAACGCACACAAATCCACTCAAACACAATCACACGGAAATCACAATCACCCACGCAAGACACACAGCACACATTAAACCAAGGCAAAACACACCCAAAAAAACAAAGATCACACTTAGCACACACTTGGTGCATTACACGCAACACACACAACCAAGCAGACACACCACACATATATCCTCACACAGGAGCACAGCACAGAAGCACACAACAGACCCGAGACTCACAGCACATACTTCAAGGCACAAAACTGCTCACAATACACATGAAAGTCTTTGCACAGGTACATACTGCACACTCCATGAGACACCCAAAGCAAGCACAACCACACAGTCAACATGTCTCCCCTCATGCGCATAGCTCAAGCCGCCAAACACACACACAACTTCTCTAACACAGCCACACACAAATCACAGTCACACACACAAAACACCCACAGCACATACAGAACCACCCACAACCGCCAAGAACGCACACGACATGCACTCAACGCATGACACATAACACACACAACCACAAACATACCATATAGAGCACACTCAGAACCACACACTGTCGGCACAACCCAATACACACAACACACACACAATAAGCACACAAGCACATCACACACACCACACAATTAACATCACACACAATGCCCAAAATACCCAGACCAACCAACACCTTCCCCATACGTAACACACAGGAAAGCATGTACACAGCACACACAACCCAGAACACAGTACGTAACACAACACACAACACAGAGAAAGACACATTTCACCCTGAGCGTGACAAAGGAGGCCACGCACCAGACACACAACACAACCACCAACAGAAAGCTCATCGAAAGGCAAAATATACAACACCACAGGATCCACCCAATTCACACAACACAAAGATCAAACCTGCACATATCACACATAACATGCCCCAGATCAAAACGCAGAGCACAAGGCGATCAACAAGCAGTAAGTAACCCATACTACGCACATTTCGTACACAACACACAGAAAACAAACAAGACGCACAGATCACATACAACACAACACAAAACACTCAAGAACACATGGCACAGCGCGTGGCACAACAGAATACACACAGAAACACAAAACAAACACCACAAATCACTACCATAGACCAACAAATCTGGCAGACCCCAGACACACAACAAACCCGACAGACACACAAAACACACATTTCACACGCTACACATCACAGCCCATAGCGCACATGTCACACACGACACACCACGTGCACAGTCACACACAGACACCCCACGCACGTATCCACCTTGGAAAGCAGTACGCAAAGCACACGTGCACAAAACCCATACAGTAACAAAACAAAAGTCACAGGACACACAGCAGACACAACAAAGCACATAATAGCCCACAAGACACAGAAACCACATTTGAGAGAGTATACACAGCACACACAACGAGGAACACTAAACAAGCACAACCAAACACAGACAACACATCTGACATCACACACATAACAAACAAACGCACACAAATCCACTCAAACACAATCACACGGAAATCACATTCACCCACGCAAAAGACACACAGCACACATTAAACAAAGGCAAAACACACCCAAAAAAACAAAGATCACACGTAGGACACACTTGGTGCATTACACGCAACACACACAACCAAGCAGACACACCACACATATATCCTCACACAGGAGCACAACACAGAAGCACACAACAGACCCGAGACACAGCACATACTCAAAGGCACAAAACTGCTCACAATACACATGAAAGTCTTTGCACAGGTACATACTGCACACTCCATGAGACACCCAAAGCAAGCACAACCACACAGTCAACATGTCTCCCCTCATGCGCATAGCTCAAGCTGCCAAACACACACACAACCTCTCTAACACAGCCACACACAAATCACAGTCACACACACAAAACACCCGCAACTCATACAGAACCACCCACAACCGCCAGGAACGCACTCGACATGCACTCAACACACGACACATAACACACACAACCAAAAGCATACCATATAGAGCACACTCAGAACCACACACTGTCAACACAACCCAATACACACATCACACACACAATAAGCACACACGCACATCACACACACCACACAATTAACATCACACACAATGCCCAAAATACCCAGACAACCCAACACCTTCCCCATACGTAACACACAGGAAAGCATGTACACAGCACACACAACCCAGAACACAGTACGTAACACAACACACAACAAAGAGAAAGACACATTTCACCCTGAGCGTGACAAAGGAGGCCACGCACCAGACACACAACACAACCACCAACAGAAAGCTCATCGAAAGGCAAAATATACAACACCACAGGATCCACTCAATTCACACAACACAAAGCTCAAAACTGCACATATCACACATAACATGCCCCAGATCAAAACGCAGAGCACAAGGCGATCAACAAGCAGTATATAACCCATAACACGCACATTTCGTACACAACACACAGAAAACAAACAAGACGCACAGATCACTTACAACACAACACAAAACACTCAAGAACACATGGCACACCGCATGGCACCACAGAATACACACAGAAACACAAACAAACACCACAAATCACTACCATAGACCAACTCTGGCAGCACCCCAGACACACAACAAACCCGACAGACACACAAAACACACATTTCACACGCTACACATCACAGCCCGTAGCGCACACGTCACACACGACACACCACGTGCACAGTCACACACAGACACCCCACGCACGTATCCACCCAGGAAAGCACTACGTAAAGCACACGTGCACAAAACCCATACAGTAACAAAACAAAAGTCACAGGACACACAGCAGACACAACAAAGCACCTAATAGCCCACAAGACACAGAAACCACATTTGAGAGAGTATACAGAGCACACACAACGAGACACACTAAACAAGCACAACCACACACAGACAACACATCTCACATCACACACTTAACAAACAAACGCACACAAATCCACTCAAACACAATCACACGGAAATCACAATCACCCACGCAAGACACACAGCACACATTAAACCAAGGCAAAACACACCCAAAAAAACAAAGATCACACTTAGCACACACTTGGTGCATTACACGCAACACACACAACCAAGCAGACACACCACACATATATCCTCACACAGGAGCACAGCACAGAAGCACACAACAGACCCGAGACTCACAGCACATACTTCAAGGCACAAAACTGCTCACAATACACATGAAAGTCTTTGCACAGGTACATACTGCACACTCCATGAGACACCCAAAGCAAGCACAACCACACAGTCAACATGTCTCCCCTCATGCGCATAGCTCAAGCCGCCAAACACACACACAACTTCTCTAACACAGCCACACACAAATCACAGTCACACACACAAAACACCCACAGCACATACAGAACCACCCACAACCGCCAAGAACGCACACGACATGCACTCAACGCATGACACATAACACACACAACCACAAACATACCATATAGAGCACACTCAGAACCACACACTGTCGGCACAACCCAATACACACAACACACACACAATAAGCACACAAGCACATCACACACACCACACAATTAACATCACACACAATGCCCAAAATACCCAGACCAACCAACACCTTCCCCATACGTAACACACAGGAAAGCATGTACACAGCACACACAACCCAGAACACAGTACGTAACACAACACACAACACAGAGAAAGACACATTTCACCCTGAGCGTGACAAAGGAGGCCACGCACCAGACACACAACACAACCACCAACAGAAAGCTCATCGAAAGGCAAAATATACAACACCACAGGATCCACCCAATTCACACAACACAAAGATCAAACCTGCACATATCACACATAACATGCCCCAGATCAAAACGCAGAGCACAAGGCGATCAACAAGCAGTAAGTAACCCATACTACGCACATTTCGTACACAACACACAGAAAACAAACAAGACGCACAGATCACATACAACACAACACAAAACACTCAAGAACACATGGCACAGCGCGTGGCACAACAGAATACACACAGAAACACAAAACAAACACCACAAATCACTACCATAGACCAACAAATCTGGCAGACCCCAGACACACAACAAACCCGACAGACACACAAAACACACATTTCACACGCTACACATCACAGCCCATAGCGCACATGTCACACACGACACACCACGTGCACAGTCACACACAGACACCCCACGCACGTATCCACCTTGGAAAGCAGTACGCAAAGCACACGTGCACAAAACCCATACAGTAACAAAACAAAAGTCACAGGACACACAGCAGACACAACAAAGCACATAATAGCCCACAAGACACAGAAACCACATTTGAGAGAGTATACACAGCACACACAACGAGGAACACTAAACAAGCACAACCAAACACAGACAACACATCTGACATCACACACATAACAAACAAACGCACACAAATCCACTCAAACACAATCACACGGAAATCACATTCACCCACGCAAAAGACACACAGCACACATTAAACAAAGGCAAAACACACCCAAAAAAACAAAGATCACACGTAGGACACACTTGGTGCATTACACGCAACACACACAACCAAGCAGACACACCACACATATATCCTCACACAGGAGCACAACACAGAAGCACACAACAGACCCGAGACACAGCACATACTCAAAGGCACAAAACTGCTCACAATACACATGAAAGTCTTTGCACAGGTACATACTGCACACTCCATGAGACACCCAAAGCAAGCACAACCACACAGTCAACATGTCTCCCCTCATGCGCATAGCTCAAGCTGCCAAACACACACACAACCTCTCTAACACAGCCACACACAAATCACAGTCACACACACAAAACACCCGCAACTCATACAGAACCACCCACAACCGCCAGGAACGCACTCGACATGCACTCAACACACGACACATAACACACACAACCAAAAGCATACCATATAGAGCACACTCAGAACCACACACTGTCAACACAACCCAATACACACATCACACACACAATAAGCACACACGCACATCACACACACCACACAATTAACATCACACACAATGCCCAAAATACCCAGACAACCCAACACCTTCCCCATACGTAACACACAGGAAAGCATGTACACAGCACACACAACCCAGAACACAGTACGTAACACAACACACAACAAAGAGAAAGACACATTTCACCCTGAGCGTGACAAAGGAGGCCACGCACCAGACACACAACACAACCACCAACAGAAAGCTCATCGAAAGGCAAAATATACAACACCACAGGATCCACTCAATTCACACAACACAAAGCTCAAAACTGCACATATCACACATAACATGCCCCAGATCAAAACGCAGAGCACAAGGCGATCAACAAGCAGTATATAACCCATAACACGCACATTTCGTACACAACACACAGAAAACAAACAAGACGCACAGATCACTTACAACACAACACAAAACACTCAAGAACACATGGCACACCGCATGGCACCACAGAATACACACAGAAACACAAACAAACACCACAAATCACTACCATAGACCAACTCTGGCAGCACCCCAGACACACAACAAACCCGACAGACACACAAAACACACATTTCACACGCTACACATCACAGCCCGTAGCGCACACGTCACACACGACACACCACGTGCACAGTCACACACAGACACCCCACGCACGTATCCACCCAGGAAAGCACTACGTAAAGCACACGTGCACAAAACCCATACAGTAACAAAACAAAAGTCACAGGACACACAGCAGACACAACAAAGCACCTAATAGCCCACAAGACACAGAAACCACATTTGAGAGAGTATACAGAGCACACACAACGAGACACACTAAACAAGCACAACCACACACAGACAACACATCTCACATCACACACTTAACAAACAAACGCACACAAATCCACTCAAACACAATCACACGGAAATCACAATCACCCACGCAAGACACACAGCACACATTAAACCAAGGCAAAACACACCCAAAAAAACAAAGATCACACTTAGCACACACTTGGTGCATTACACGCAACACACACAACCAAGCAGACACACCACACATATATCCTCACACAGGAGCACAGCACAGAAGCACACAACAGACCCGAGACTCACAGCACATACTTCAAGGCACAAAACTGCTCACAATACACATGAAAGTCTTTGCACAGGTACATACTGCACACTCCATGAGACACCCAAAGCAAGCACAACCACACAGTCAACATGTCTCCCCTCATGCGCATAGCTCAAGCCGCCAAACACACACACAACTTCTCTAACACAGCCACACACAAATCACAGTCACACACACAAAACACCCACAGCACATACAGAACCACCCACAACCGCCAAGAACGCACACGACATGCACTCAACGCATGACACATAACACACACAACCACAAACATACCATATAGAGCACACTCAGAACCACACACTGTCGGCACAACCCAATACACACAACACACACACAATAAGCACACAAGCACATCACACACACCACACAATTAACATCACACACAATGCCCAAAATACCCAGACCAACCAACACCTTCCCCATACGTAACACACAGGAAAGCATGTACACAGCACACACAACCCAGAACACAGTACGTAACACAACACACAACACAGAGAAAGACACATTTCACCCTGAGCGTGACAAAGGAGGCCACGCACCAGACACACAACACAACCACCAACAGAAAGCTCATCGAAAGGCAAAATATACAACACCACAGGATCCACCCAATTCACACAACACAAAGATCAAACCTGCACATATCACACATAACATGCCCCAGATCAAAACGCAGAGCACAAGGCGATCAACAAGCAGTAAGTAACCCATACTACGCACATTTCGTACACAACACACAGAAAACAAACAAGACGCACAGATCACATACAACACAACACAAAACACTCAAGAACACATGGCACAGCGCGTGGCACAACAGAATACACACAGAAACACAAAACAAACACCACAAATCACTACCATAGACCAACAAATCTGGCAGACCCCAGACACACAACAAACCCGACAGACACACAAAACACACATTTCACACGCTACACATCACAGCCCATAGCGCACATGTCACACACGACACACCACGTGCACAGTCACACACAGACACCCCACGCACGTATCCACCTTGGAAAGCAGTACGCAAAGCACACGTGCACAAAACCCATACAGTAACAAAACAAAAGTCACAGGACACACAGCAGACACAACAAAGCACATAATAGCCCACAAGACACAGAAACCACATTTGAGAGAGTATACACAGCACACACAACGAGGAACACTAAACAAGCACAACCAAACACAGACAACACATCTGACATCACACACATAACAAACAAACGCACACAAATCCACTCAAACACAATCACACGGAAATCACATTCACCCACGCAAAAGACACACAGCACACATTAAACAAAGGCAAAACACACCCAAAAAAACAAAGATCACACGTAGGACACACTTGGTGCATTACACGCAACACACACAACCAAGCAGACACACCACACATATATCCTCACACAGGAGCACAACACAGAAGCACACAACAGACCCGAGACACAGCACATACTCAAAGGCACAAAACTGCTCACAATACACATGAAAGTCTTTGCACAGGTACATACTGCACACTCCATGAGACACCCAAAGCAAGCACAACCACACAGTCAACATGTCTCCCCTCATGCGCATAGCTCAAGCCGCCAAACACACACACAACCTCTCTAACACAGCCACACACAAATCACAGTCACACACACAAAACACCCGCAACTCATACAGAACCACCCACAACCGCCAGGAACGCACTCGACATGCACTCAACACACGACACATAACACACACAACCAAAAGCATACCATATAGAGCACACTCAGAACCACACACTGTCAACACAACCCAATACACACATCACACACACAATAAGCACACACGCACATCACACACACCACACAATTAACATCACACACAATGCCCAAAATACCCAGACAACCCAACACCTTCCCCATACGTAACACACAGGAAAGCATGTACACAGCACACACAACCCAGAACACAGTACGTAACACAACACACAACACAGAGAAAGACACATTTCACCCTGAGCGTGACAAAGGAGGCCACGCACCAGACACACAACACAACCACCAACAGAAAGCTCATCGAAAGGCAAAATATACAACACCACAGGATCCACTCAATTCACACAACACAAAGCTCAAAACTGCACATATCACACATGACATGACCCAGATCAAAACGCAGAGCACAAGGCGATCAACAAGCTGTAAATAACCCATACCACGCACATTTCGTACACAACACACAGAAAACAAACAAGACGCACAGATCACTTACAACACAACACAAAACACTCAAGAACACATGGCACACCGCATGGCACCACAGAATACACACAGAAACACAAACAAACACCACAAATCACTACCATAGACCAACTCTGGCAGCACCCCAGACACACAACAAACCCGACAGACACACAAAACACACATTTCACACGCTACACATCACAGCCCGTAGCGCACACGTCACACACGACACACCACGTGCACAGTCACACACAGACACCCCACGCACGTATCCACCCAGGAAAGCACTACGTAAAGCACACGTGCACAAAACCCATACAGTAACAAAACAAAAGTCACAGGACACACAGCAGACACAACAAAGCACCTAATAGCCCACAAGACACAGAAACCACATTTGAGAGAGTATACAGAGCACACACAACGAGACACACTAAACAAGCACAACCACACACAGACAACACATCTCACATCACACACTTAACAAACAAACGCACACAAATCCACTCAAACACAATCACACGGAAATCACAATCACCCACGCAAGACACACAGCACACATTAAACCAAGGCAAAACACACCCAAAAAAACAAAGATCACACTTAGCACACACTTGGTGCATTACACGCAACACACACAACCAAGCAGACACACCACACATATATCCTCACACAGGAGCACAGCACAGAAGCACACAACAGACCCGAGACTCACAGCACATACTTCAAGGCACAAAACTGCTCACAATACACATGAAAGTCTTTGCACAGGTACATACTGCACACTCCATGAGACACCCAAAGCAAGCACAACCACACAGTCAACATGTCTCCCCTCATGCGCATAGCTCAAGCCGCCAAACACACACACAACTTCTCTAACACAGCCACACACAAATCACAGTCACACACACAAAACACCCACAGCACATACAGAACCACCCACAACCGCCAAGAACGCACACGACATGCACTCAACGCATGACACATAACACACACAACCACAAACATACCATATAGAGCACACTCAGAACCACACACTGTCGGCACAACCCAATACACACAACACACACACAATAAGCACACAAGCACATCACACACACCACACAATTAACATCACACACAATGCCCAAAATACCCAGACCAACCAACACCTTCCCCATACGTAACACACAGGAAAGCATGTACACAGCACACACAACCCAGAACACAGTACGTAACACAACACACAACACAGAGAAAGACACATTTCACCCTGAGCGTGACAAAGGAGGCCACGCACCAGACACACAACACAACCACCAACAGAAAGCTCATCGAAAGGCAAAATATACAACACCACAGGATCCACCCAATTCACACAACACAAAGATCAAACCTGCACATATCACACATAACATGCCCCAGATCAAAACGCAGAGCACAAGGCGATCAACAAGCAGTAAGTAACCCATACTACGCACATTTCGTACACAACACACAGAAAACAAACAAGACGCACAGATCACATACAACACAACACAAAACACTCAAGAACACATGGCACAGCGCGTGGCACAAAAGAATACACACAGAAACACAAAACAAACACCACAAATCACTACCATAGACCAACAAATCTGGCAGACTCCAGACACACAACAAACCCGACAGACACACAAAACACACATTTCACACGCTACACATCACAGCCCATAGCGCACATGTCACACACGACACACCACGTGCACAGTCACACACAGACACCCCACGCACGTATCCACCTTGGAAAGCAGTACGCAAAGCACACGTGCACAAAACCCATACAGTAACAAAACAAAAGTCACAGGACACACAGCAGACACAACAAAGCACATAATAGCCCACAAGACACAGAAACCACATTTGAGAGAGTATACACAGCACACACAACGAGGAACACTAAACAAGCACAACCAAACACAGACAACACATCTGACATCACACACATAACAAACAAACGCACACAAATCCACTCAAACACAATCACACGGAAATCACATTCACCCACGCAAAAGACACACAGCACACATTAAACAAAGGCAAAACACACCCAAAAAAACAAAGATCACACGTAGGACACACTTGGTGCATTACACGCAACACACACAACCAAGCAGACACACCACACATATATCCTCACACAGGAGCACAACACAGAAGCACACAACAGACCCGAGACACAGCACATACTCAAAGGCACAAAACTGCTCACAATACACATGAAAGTCTTTGCACAGGTACATACTGCACACTCCATGAGACACCCAAAGCAAGCACAACCACACAGTCAACATGTCTCCCCTCATGCGCATAGCTCAAGCTGCCAAACACACACACAACCTCTCTAACACAGCCACACACAAATCACAGTCACACACACAAAACACCCGCAACTCATACAGAACCACCCACAACCGCCAGGAACGCACTCGACATGCACTCAACACACGACACATAACACACACAACCAAAAGCATACCATATAGAGCACACTCAGAACCACACACTGTCAACACAACCCAATACACACATCACACACACAATAAGCACACACGCACATCACACACACCACACAATTAACATCACACACAATGCCCAAAATACCCAGACAACCCAACACCTTCCCCATACGTAACACACAGGAAAGCATGTACACAGCACACACAACCCAGAACACAGTACGTAACACAACACACAACAAAGAGAAAGACACATTTCACCCTGAGCGTGACAAAGGAGGCCACGCACCAGACACACAACACAACCACCAACAGAAAGCTCATCGAAAGGCAAAATATACAACACCACAGGATCCACTCAATTCACACAACACAAAGCTCAAAACTGCACATATCACACATGACATGACCCAGATCAAAACGCAGAGCACAAGGCGATCAACAAGCTGTAAATAACCCATACCACGCACATTTCGTACACAACACACAGAAAACAAACAAGACGCACAGATCACTTACAACACAACACAAAACACTCAAGAACACATGGCACACCGCATGGCACCACAGAATACACACAGAAACACAAACAAACAACACAAATCACTACCATTGACCAACTCTGGCAGCACCCCAGACACACAACAAACCCGACAGACACACAAAACACACATTTCACACACTACACATCACAGCCCGTAGCGCACACGTCACACACGACACACCACGTGCACAGTCACACACAGACACCCCACGCACGTATCCACCCAGGAAAGCACTACGTAAAGCACACGTGCACAAAACCCATACAGTAACAAAACAAAAGTCACAGGACACACAGCAGACACAACAAAGCACCTAATAGCCCACAAGACACAGAAACCACATTTGAGAGAGTATACAGAGCACACACAACGAGACACACTAAACAAGCACAACCACACACAGACAACACATCTCACATCACACACTTAACAAACAAACGCACACAAATCCACTCAAACACAATCACACGGAAATCACATTCACCCACGCAAGACACACAGCACACATTAAACCAAGGCAAAACACACCCAAAAAAACAATGATCACACATAGGACACACTTGGTGCATTACACGCAACACACACAACCAAGCAGACACACCACACATATATCCTCACACAGGAGCACAGCACAGAAGCACACAACAGACCCGAGACTCACAGCACATACTTCAAGGCACAAAACTGCTCACAATACACATGAAAGTCTTTGCACAGGTACATACTGCACACTCCATGAGACACCCAAAGCAAGCACAACCACACAGTCAACATGTCTCCCCTCATGCGCATAGCTCAAGCCGCCAAACACACACACAACTTCTCTAACACAGCCACACACAAATCACAGTCACACACACAAAACACCCACAGCACATACAGAACCACCCACAACCGCCAAGAACGCACACGACATGCACTCAACGCATGACACATAACACACACAACCACAAACATACCATATAGAGCACACTCAGAACCACACACTGTCGGCACAACCCAATACACACAACACACACACAATAAGCACACAAGCACATCACACACACCACACAATTAACATCACACACAATGCCCAAAATACCCAGACCAACCAACACCTTCCCCATACGTAACACACAGGAAAGCATGTACACAGCACACACAACCCAGAACACAGTACGTAACACAACACACAACACAGAGAAAGACACATTTCACCCTGAGCGTGACAAAGGAGGCCACGCACCAGACACACAACACAACCACCAACAGAAAGCTCATCGAAAGGCAAAATATACAACACCACAGGATCCACCCAATTCACACAACACAAAGATCAAACCTGCACATATCACACATAACATGCCCCAGATCAAAACGCAGAGCACAAGGCGATCAACAAGCAGTAAATAACCCATACTACGCACATTTCGTACACAACACACAGAAAACAAACAAGACGCACAGATCACATACAACACAACACAAAACACTCAAGAACACATGGCACAGCGCATGGCACAACAGAATACACACAGAAACACAAAACAAACACCACAAATCACTACCATAGACCAACAAATCTGGCAGACCCCAGACACACAACAAACCCGACAGCCACACAAAACACACATTTCACACGCTACACATCACAGCCCATAGCGCACATGTCACACACGACACACCATGTGCACAGTCACACACAGCCACCCCACGCACGTATCCACCTTGGAAAGCAGTACGCAAAGCACACGTGCACAAAACCCATACAGTAACAAAACAAAAGTCACAGGACACACAGCAGACACAACAAAGCACATAATAGCCCACAAGACACAGAAACCACATTTGAGAGAGTATACACAGCACACACAACGAGGAACACTAAACAAGCACAACCAAACACAGACAACACATCTGACATCACACACATAACAAACAAACGCACACAAATCCACTCAAACACAATCACACGGAAATCACATTCACCCACGCAAAAGACACACAGCACACATTAAACAAAGGCAAAACACACCCAAAAAAACAAAGATCACACGTAGGACACACTTGGTGCATTACACGCAACACACACAACCAAGCAGACACACCACACATATATCCTCACACAGGAGCACAACACAGAAGCACACAACAGACCCGAGACACAGCACATACTCAAAGGCACAAAACTGCTCACAATACACATGAAAGTCTTTGCACAGGTACATACTGCACACTCCATGAGACACCCAAAGCAAGCACAACCACACAGTCAACATGTCTCCCCTCATGCGCATAGCTCAAGCTGCCAAACACACACACAACCTCTCTAACACAGCCACACACAAATCACAGTCACACACACAAAACACCCGCAACTCATACAGAACCACCCACAACCGCCAGGAACGCACTCGACATGCACTCAACACACTACACATAACACACACAACCAAAAGCATACCATATAGAGCACACTCAGAACCACACACTGTCAACACAACCCAATACACACATCACACACACAATAAGCACACACGCACATCACACACACCACACAATTAACATCACACACAATGCCCAAAATACCCAGACAACCCAACACCTTCCCCATACGTAACACACAGGAAAGCATGTACACAGCACACACAACCCAGAACACAGTACGTAACACAACACACAACAAAGAGAAAGACACATTTCACCCTGAGCGTGACAAAGGAGGCCACGCACCAGACACACAACACAACCACCAACAGAAAGCTCATCGAAAGGCAAAATATACAACACCACAGGATCCACTCAATTCACACAACACAAAGCTCAAAACTGCACATATCACACATGACATGACCCAGATCAAAACGCAGAGCACAAGGCGATCAACAAGCTGTAAATAACCCATACCACGCACATTTCGTACACAACACACAGAAAACAAACAAGACGCACAGATCACTTACAACACAACACAAAACACTCAAGAACACATGGCACACCGCATGGCACCACAGAATACACACAGAAACACAAACAAACAACACAAATCACTACCATTGACCAACTCTGGCAGCACCCCAGACACACAACAAACCCGACAGACACACAAAACACACATTTCACACACTACACATCACAGCCCGTAGCGCACACGTCACACACGACACACCACGTGCACAGTCACACACAGACACCCCACGCACGTATCCACCCAGGAAAGCACTACGTAAAGCACACGTGCACAAAACCCATACAGTAACAAAACAAAAGTCACAGGACACACAGCAGACACAACAAAGCACCTAATAGCCCACAAGACACAGAAACCACATTTGAGAGAGTATACAGAGCACACACAACGAGACACACTAAACAAGCACAACCACACACAGACAACACATCTCACATCACACACTTAACAAACAAACGCACACAAATCCACTCAAACACAATCACACGGAAATCACATTCACCCACGCAAGACACACAGCACACATTAAACCAAGGCAAAACACACCCAAAAAAACAATGATCACACATAGGACACACTTGGTGCATTACACGCAACACACACAACCAAGCAGACACACCACACATATATCCTCACACAGGAGCACAGCACAGAAGCACACAACAGACCCGAGACTCACAGCACATACTTCAAGGCACAAAACTGCTCACAATACACATGAAAGTCTTTGCACAGGTACATACTGCACACTCCATGAGACACCCAAAGCAAGCACAACCACACAGTCAACATGTCTCCCCTCATGCGCATAGCTCAAGCCGCCAAACACACACACAACTTCTCTAACACAGCCACACACAAATCACAGTCACACACACAAAACACCCACAGCACATACAGAACCACCCACAACCGCCAAGAACGCACACGACATGCACTCAACGCATGACACATAACACACACAACCACAAACATACCATATAGAGCACACTCAGAACCACACACTGTCGGCACAACCCAATACACACAACACACACACAATAAGCACACAAGCACATCACACACACCACACAATTAACATCACACACAATGCCCAAAATACCCAGACCAACCAACACCTTCCCCATACGTAACACACAGGAAAGCATGTACACAGCACACACAACCCAGAACACAGTACGTAACACAACACACAACACAGAGAAAGACACATTTCACCCTGAGCGTGACAAAGGAGGCCACGCACCAGACACACAACACAACCACCAACAGAAAGCTCATCGAAAGGCAAAATATACAACACCACAGGATCCACCCAATTCACACAACACAAAGATCAAACCTGCACATATCACACATAACATGCCCCAGATCAAAACGCAGAGCACAAGGCGATCAACAAGCAGTAAGTAACCCATACTACGCACATTTCGTACACAACACACAGAAAACAAACAAGACGCACAGATCACATACAACACAACACAAAACACTCAAGAACACATGGCACAGCGCGTGGCACAACAGAATACACACAGAAACACAAAACAAACACCACAAATCACTACCATAGACCAACAAATCTGGCAGACCCCAGACACACAACAAACCCGACAGACACACAAAACACACATTTCACACGCTACACATCACAGCCCATAGCGCACATGTCACACACGACACACCACGTGCACAGTCACACACAGACACCCCACGCACGTATCCACCTTGGAAAGCAGTACGCAAAGCACACGTGCACAAAACCCATACAGTAACAAAACAAAAGTCACAGGACACACAGCAGACACAACAAAGCACATAATAGCCCACAAGACACAGAAACCACATTTGAGAGAGTATACACAGCACACACAACGAGGAACACTAAACAAGCACAACCAAACACAGACAACACATCTGACATCACACACATAACAAACAAACGCACACAAATCCACTCAAACACAATCACACGGAAATCACATTCACCCACGCAAAAGACACACAGCACACATTAAACAAAGGCAAAACACACCCAAAAAAACAAAGATCACACGTAGGACACACTTGGTGCATTACACGCAACACACACAACCAAGCAGACACACCACACATATATCCTCACACAGGAGCACAACACAGAAGCACACAACAGACCCGAGACACAGCACATACTCAAAGGCACAAAACTGCTCACAATACACATGAAAGTCTTTGCACAGGTACATACTGCACACTCCATGAGACACCCAAAGCAAGCACAACCACACAGTCAACATGTCTCCCCTCATGCGCATAGCTCAAGCTGCCAAACACACACACAACCTCTCTAACACAGCCACACACAAATCACAGTCACACACACAAAACACCCGCAACTCATACAGAACCACCCACAACCGCCAGGAACGCACTCGACATGCACTCAACACACTACACATAACACACACAACCAAAAGCATACCATATAGAGCACACTCAGAACCACACACTGTCAACACAACCCAATACACACATCACACACACAATAAGCACACACGCACATCACACACACCACACAATTAACATCACACACAATGCCCAAAATACCCAGACAACCCAACACCTTCCCCATACGTAACACACAGGAAAGCATGTACACAGCACACACAACCCAGAACACAGTACGTAACACAACACACAACAAAGAGAAAGACACATTTCACCCTGAGCGTGACAAAGGAGGCCACGCACCAGACACACAACACAACCACCAACAGAAAGCTCATCGAAAGGCAAAATATACAACACCACAGGATCCACTCAATTCACACAACACAAAGCTCAAAACTGCACATATCACACATGACATGACCCAGATCAAAACGCAGAGCACAAGGCGATCAACAAGCTGTAAATAACCCATACCACGCACATTTCGTACACAACACACAGAAAACAAACAAGACGCACAGATCACTTACAACACAACACAAAACACTCAAGAACACATGGCACACCGCATGGCACCACAGAATACACACAGAAACACAAACAAACAACACAAATCACTACCATTGACCAACTCTGGCAGCACCCCAGACACACAACAAACCCGACAGACACACAAAACACACATTTCACACACTACACATCACAGCCCGTAGCGCACACGTCACACACGACACACCACGTGCACAGTCACACACAGACACCCCACGCACGTATCCACCCAGGAAAGCACTACGTAAAGCACACGTGCACAAAACCCATACAGTAACAAAACAAAAGTCACAGGACACACAGCAGACACAACAAAGCACCTAATAGCCCACAAGACACAGAAACCACATTTGAGAGAGTATACAGAGCACACACAACGAGACACACTAAACAAGCACAACCACACACAGACAACACATCTCACATCACACACTTAACAAACAAACGCACACAAATCCACTCAAACACAATCACACGGAAATCACATTCACCCACGCAAGACACACAGCACACATTAAACCAAGGCAAAACACACCCAAAAAAACAATGATCACACATAGGACACACTTGGTGCATTACACGCAACACACACAACCAAGCAGACACACCACACATATATCCTCACACAGGAGCACAGCACAGAAGCACACAACAGACCCGAGACTCACAGCACATACTTCAAGGCACAAAACTGCTCACAATACACATGAAAGTCTTTGCACAGGTACATACTGCACACTCCATGAGACACCCAAAGCAAGCACAACCACACAGTCAACATGTCTCCCCTCATGCGCATAGCTCAAGCCGCCAAACACACACACAACTTCTCTAACACAGCCACACACAAATCACAGTCACACACACAAAACACCCACAGCACATACAGAACCACCCACAACCGCCAAGAACGCACACGACATGCACTCAACGCATGACACATAACACACACAACCACAAACATACCATATAGAGCACACTCAGAACCACACACTGTCGGCACAACCCAATACACACAACACACACACAATAAGCACACAAGCACATCACACACACCACACAATTAACATCACACACAATGCCCAAAATACCCAGACCAACCAACACCTTCCCCATACGTAACACACAGGAAAGCATGTACACAGCACACACAACCCAGAACACAGTACGTAACACAACACACAACACAGAGAAAGACACATTTCACCCTGAGCGTGACAAAGGAGGCCACGCACCAGACACACAACACAACCACCAACAGAAAGCTCATCGAAAGGCAAAATATACAACACCACAGGATCCACCCAATTCACACAACACAAAGATCAAACCTGCACATATCACACATAACATGCCCCAGATCAAAACGCAGAGCACAAGGCGATCAACAAGCAGTAAGTAACCCATACTACGCACATTTCGTACACAACACACAGAAAACAAACAAGACGCACAGATCACATACAACACAACACAAAACACTCAAGAACACATGGCACAGCGCGTGGCACAACAGAATACACACAGAAACACAAAACAAACACCACAAATCACTACCATAGACCAACAAATCTGGCAGACCCCAGACACACAACAAACCCGACAGACACACAAAACACACATTTCACACGCTACACATCACAGCCCATAGCGCACATGTCACACACGACACACCACGTGCACAGTCACACACAGACACCCCACGCACGTATCCACCTTGGAAAGCAGTACGCAAAGCACACGTGCACAAAACCCATACAGTAACAAAACAAAAGTCACAGGACACACAGCAGACACAACAAAGCACATAATAGCCCACAAGACACAGAAACCACATTTGAGAGAGTATACACAGCACACACAACGAGGAACACTAAACAAGCACAACCAAACACAGACAACACATCTGACATCACACACATAACAAACAAACGCACACAAATCCACTCAAACACAATCACACGGAAATCACATTCACCCACGCAAAAGACACACAGCACACATTAAACAAAGGCAAAACACACCCAAAAAAACAAAGATCACACGTAGGACACACTTGGTGCATTACACGCAACACACACAACCAAGCAGACACACCACACATATATCCTCACACAGGAGCACAACACAGAAGCACACAACAGACCCGAGACACAGCACATACTCAAAGGCACAAAACTGCTCACAATACACATGAAAGTCTTTGCACAGGTACATACTGCACACTCCATGAGACACCCAAAGCAAGCACAACCACACAGTCAACATGTCTCCCCTCATGCGCATAGCTCAAGCCGCCAAACACACACACAACCTCTCTAACACAGCCACACACAAATCACAGTCACACACACAAAACACCCGCAACTCATACAGAACCACCCACAACCGCCAGGAACGCACTCGACATGCACTCAACACACGACACATAACACACACAACCAAAAGCATACCATATAGAGCACACTCAGAACCACACACTGTCAACACAACCCAATACACACATCACACACACAATAAGCACACACGCACATCACACACACCACACAATTAACATCACACACAATGCCCAAAATACCCAGACAACCCAACACCTTCCCCATACGTAACACACAGGAAAGCATGTACACAGCACACACAACCCAGAACACAGTACGTAACACAACACACAACACAGAGAAAGACACATTTCACCCTGAGCGTGACAAAGGAGGCCACGCACCAGACACACAACACAACCACCAACAGAAAGCTCATCGAAAGGCAAAATATACAACACCACAGGATCCACTCAATTCACACAACACAAAGCTCAAAACTGCACATATCACACATGACATGACCCAGATCAAAACGCAGAGCACAAGGCGATCAACAAGCTGTAAATAACCCATACCACGCACATTTCGTACACAACACACAGAAAACAAACAAGACGCACAGATCACTTACAACACAACACAAAACACTCAAGAACACATGGCACACCGCATGGCACCACAGAATACACACAGAAACACAAACAAACACCACAAATCACTACCATAGACCAACTCTGGCAGCACCCCAGACACACAACAAACCCGACAGACACACAAAACACACATTTCACACGCTACACATCACAGCCCGTAGCGCACACGTCACACACGACACACCACGTGCACAGTCACACACAGACACCCCACGCACGTATCCACCCAGGAAAGCACTACGTAAAGCACACGTGCACAAAACCCATACAGTAACAAAACAAAAGTCACAGGACACACAGCAGACACAACAAAGCACCTAATAGCCCACAAGACACAGAAACCACATTTGAGAGAGTATACAGAGCACACACAACGAGACACACTAAACAAGCACAACCACACACAGACAACACATCTCACATCACACACTTAACAAACAAACGCACACAAATCCACTCAAACACAATCACACGGAAATCACAATCACCCACGCAAGACACACAGCACACATTAAACCAAGGCAAAACACACCCAAAAAAACAAAGATCACACTTAGCACACACTTGGTGCATTACACGCAACACACACAACCAAGCAGACACACCACACATATATCCTCACACAGGAGCACAGCACAGAAGCACACAACAGACCCGAGACTCACAGCACATACTTCAAGGCACAAAACTGCTCACAATACACATGAAAGTCTTTGCACAGGTACATACTGCACACTCCATGAGACACCCAAAGCAAGCACAACCACACAGTCAACATGTCTCCCCTCATGCGCATAGCTCAAGCCGCCAAACACACACACAACTTCTCTAACACAGCCACACACAAATCACAGTCACACACACAAAACACCCACAGCACATACAGAACCACCCACAACCGCCAAGAACGCACACGACATGCACTCAACGCATGACACATAACACACACAACCACAAACATACCATATAGAGCACACTCAGAACCACACACTGTCGGCACAACCCAATACACACAACACACACACAATAAGCACACAAGCACATCACACACACCACACAATTAACATCACACACAATGCCCAAAATACCCAGACCAACCAACACCTTCCCCATACGTAACACACAGGAAAGCATGTACACAGCACACACAACCCAGAACACAGTACGTAACACAACACACAACACAGAGAAAGACACATTTCACCCTGAGCGTGACAAAGGAGGCCACGCACCAGACACACAACACAACCACCAACAGAAAGCTCATCGAAAGGCAAAATATACAACACCACAGGATCCACCCAATTCACACAACACAAAGATCAAACCTGCACATATCACACATAACATGCCCCAGATCAAAACGCAGAGCACAAGGCGATCAACAAGCAGTAAGTAACCCATACTACGCACATTTCGTACACAACACACAGAAAACAAACAAGACGCACAGATCACATACAACACAACACAAAACACTCAAGAACACATGGCACAGCGCGTGGCACAAAAGAATACACACAGAAACACAAAACAAACACCACAAATCACTACCATAGACCAACAAATCTGGCAGACTCCAGACACACAACAAACCCGACAGACACACAAAACACACATTTCACACGCTACACATCACAGCCCATAGCGCACATGTCACACACGACACACCACGTGCACAGTCACACACAGACACCCCACGCACGTATCCACCTTGGAAAGCAGTACGCAAAGCACACGTGCACAAAACCCATACAGTAACAAAACAAAAGTCACAGGACACACAGCAGACACAACAAAGCACATAATAGCCCACAAGACACAGAAACCACATTTGAGAGAGTATACACAGCACACACAACGAGGAACACTAAACAAGCACAACCAAACACAGACAACACATCTGACATCACACACATAACAAACAAACGCACACAAATCCACTCAAACACAATCACACGGAAATCACATTCACCCACGCAAAAGACACACAGCACACATTAAACAAAGGCAAAACACACCCAAAAAAACAAAGATCACACGTAGGACACACTTGGTGCATTACACGCAACACACACAACCAAGCAGACACACCACACATATATCCTCACACAGGAGCACAACACAGAAGCACACAACAGACCCGAGACACAGCACATACTCAAAGGCACAAAACTGCTCACAATACACATGAAAGTCTTTGCACAGGTACATACTGCACACTCCATGAGACACCCAAAGCAAGCACAACCACACAGTCAACATGTCTCCCCTCATGCGCATAGCTCAAGCTGCCAAACACACACACAACCTCTCTAACACAGCCACACACAAATCACAGTCACACACACAAAACACCCGCAACTCATACAGAACCACCCACAACCGCCAGGAACGCACTCGACATGCACTCAACACACGACACATAACACACACAACCAAAAGCATACCATATAGAGCACACTCAGAACCACACACTGTCAACACAACCCAATACACACATCACACACACAATAAGCACACACGCACATCACACACACCACACAATTAACATCACACACAATGCCCAAAATACCCAGACAACCCAACACCTTCCCCATACGTAACACACAGGAAAGCATGTACACAGCACACACAACCCAGAACACAGTACGTAACACAACACACAACAAAGAGAAAGACACATTTCACCCTGAGCGTGACAAAGGAGGCCACGCACCAGACACACAACACAACCACCAACAGAAAGCTCATCGAAAGGCAAAATATACAACACCACAGGATCCACTCAATTCACACAACACAAAGCTCAAAACTGCACATATCACACATGACATGACCCAGATCAAAACGCAGAGCACAAGGCGATCAACAAGCTGTAAATAACCCATACCACGCACATTTCGTACACAACACACAGAAAACAAACAAGACGCACAGATCACTTACAACACAACACAAAACACTCAAGAACACATGGCACACCGCATGGCACCACAGAATACACACAGAAACACAAACAAACAACACAAATCACTACCATTGACCAACTCTGGCAGCACCCCAGACACACAACAAACCCGACAGACACACAAAACACACATTTCACACACTACACATCACAGCCCGTAGCGCACACGTCACACACGACACACCACGTGCACAGTCACACACAGACACCCCACGCACGTATCCACCCAGGAAAGCACTACGTAAAGCACACGTGCACAAAACCCATACAGTAACAAAACAAAAGTCACAGGACACACAGCAGACACAACAAAGCACCTAATAGCCCACAAGACACAGAAACCACATTTGAGAGAGTATACAGAGCACACACAACGAGACACACTAAACAAGCACAACCACACACAGACAACACATCTCACATCACACACTTAACAAACAAACGCACACAAATCCACTCAAACACAATCACACGGAAATCACATTCACCCACGCAAGACACACAGCACACATTAAACCAAGGCAAAACACACCCAAAAAAACAATGATCACACATAGGACACACTTGGTGCATTACACGCAACACACACAACCAAGCAGACACACCACACATATATCCTCACACAGGAGCACAGCACAGAAGCACACAACAGACCCGAGACTCACAGCACATACTTCAAGGCACAAAACTGCTCACAATACACATGAAAGTCTTTGCACAGGTACATACTGCACACTCCATGAGACACCCAAAGCAAGCACAACCACACAGTCAACATGTCTCCCCTCATGCGCATAGCTCAAGCCGCCAAACACACACACAACTTCTCTAACACAGCCACACACAAATCACAGTCACACACACAAAACACCCACAGCACATACAGAACCACCCACAACCGCCAAGAACGCACACGACATGCACTCAACGCATGACACATAACACACACAACCACAAACATACCATATAGAGCACACTCAGAACCACACACTGTCGGCACAACCCAATACACACAACACACACACAATAAGCACACAAGCACATCACACACACCACACAATTAACATCACACACAATGCCCAAAATACCCAGACCAACCAACACCTTCCCCATACGTAACACACAGGAAAGCATGTACACAGCACACACAACCCAGAACACAGTACGTAACACAACACACAACACAGAGAAAGACACATTTCACCCTGAGCGTGACAAAGGAGGCCACGCACCAGACACACAACACAACCACCAACAGAAAGCTCATCGAAAGGCAAAATATACAACACCACAGGATCCACCCAATTCACACAACACAAAGATCAAACCTGCACATATCACACATAACATGCCCCAGATCAAAACGCAGAGCACAAGGCGATCAACAAGCAGTAAATAACCCATACTACGCACATTTCGTACACAACACACAGAAAACAAACAAGACGCACAGATCACATACAACACAACACAAAACACTCAAGAACACATGGCACAGCGCATGGCACAACAGAATACACACAGAAACACAAAACAAACACCACAAATCACTACCATAGACCAACAAATCTGGCAGACCCCAGACACACAACAAACCCGACAGCCACACAAAACACACATTTCACACGCTACACATCACAGCCCATAGCGCACATGTCACACACGACACACCATGTGCACAGTCACACACAGCCACCCCACGCACGTATCCACCTTGGAAAGCAGTACGCAAAGCACACGTGCACAAAACCCATACAGTAACAAAACAAAAGTCACAGGACACACAGCAGACACAACAAAGCACATAATAGCCCACAAGACACAGAAACCACATTTGAGAGAGTATACACAGCACACACAACGAGGAACACTAAACAAGCACAACCAAACACAGACAACACATCTGACATCACACACATAACAAACAAACGCACACAAATCCACTCAAACACAATCACACGGAAATCACATTCACCCACGCAAAAGACACACAGCACACATTAAACAAAGGCAAAACACACCCAAAAAAACAAAGATCACACGTAGGACACACTTGGTGCATTACACGCAACACACACAACCAAGCAGACACACCACACATATATCCTCACACAGGAGCACAACACAGAAGCACACAACAGACCCGAGACACAGCACATACTCAAAGGCACAAAACTGCTCACAATACACATGAAAGTCTTTGCACAGGTACATACTGCACACTCCATGAGACACCCAAAGCAAGCACAACCACACAGTCAACATGTCTCCCCTCATGCGCATAGCTCAAGCTGCCAAACACACACACAACCTCTCTAACACAGCCACACACAAATCACAGTCACACACACAAAACACCCGCAACTCATACAGAACCACCCACAACCGCCAGGAACGCACTCGACATGCACTCAACACACTACACATAACACACACAACCAAAAGCATACCATATAGAGCACACTCAGAACCACACACTGTCAACACAACCCAATACACACATCACACACACAATAAGCACACACGCACATCACACACACCACACAATTAACATCACACACAATGCCCAAAATACCCAGACAACCCAACACCTTCCCCATACGTAACACACAGGAAAGCATGTACACAGCACACACAACCCAGAACACAGTACGTAACACAACACACAACAAAGAGAAAGACACATTTCACCCTGAGCGTGACAAAGGAGGCCACGCACCAGACACACAACACAACCACCAACAGAAAGCTCATCGAAAGGCAAAATATACAACACCACAGGATCCACTCAATTCACACAACACAAAGCTCAAAACTGCACATATCACACATGACATGACCCAGATCAAAACGCAGAGCACAAGGCGATCAACAAGCTGTAAATAACCCATACCACGCACATTTCGTACACAACACACAGAAAACAAACAAGACGCACAGATCACTTACAACACAACACAAAACACTCAAGAACACATGGCACACCGCATGGCACCACAGAATACACACAGAAACACAAACAAACAACACAAATCACTACCATTGACCAACTCTGGCAGCACCCCAGACACACAACAAACCCGACAGACACACAAAACACACATTTCACACACTACACATCACAGCCCGTAGCGCACACGTCACACACGACACACCACGTGCACAGTCACACACAGACACCCCACGCACGTATCCACCCAGGAAAGCACTACGTAAAACACACGTGCACAAAACCCATACAGTAACAAAACAAAAGTCACAGGACACACAGCAGACACAACAAAGCACCTAATAGCCCACAAGACACAGAAACCACATTTGAGAGAGTATACAGAGCACACACAACGAGACACACTAAACAAGCACAACCACACACAGACAACACATCTCACATCACACACTTAACAAACAAACGCACACAAATCCACTCAAACACAATCACACGGAAATCACAATCACCCACGCAAGACACACAGCACACATTAAACCAAGGCAAAACACACCCAAAAAAACAAAGATCACACTTAGCACACACTTGGTGCATTACACGCAACACACACAACCAAGCAGACACACCACACATATATCCTCACACAGGAGCACAGCACAGAAGCACACAACAGACCCGAGACTCACAGCACATACTTCAAGGCACAAAACTGCTCACAATACACATGAAAGTCTTTGCACAGGTACATACTGCACACTCCATGAGACACCCAAAGCAAGCACAACCACACAGTCAACATGTCTCCCCTCATGCGCATAGCTCAAGCCGCCAAACACACACACAACTTCTCTAACACAGCCACACACAAATCACAGTCACACACACAAAACACCCACAGCACATACAGAACCACCCACAACCGCCAAGAACGCACACGACATGCACTCAACGCATGACACATAACACACACAACCACAAACATACCATATAGAGCACACTCAGAACCACACACTGTCGGCACAACCCAATACACACAACACACACACAATAAGCACACAAGCACATCACACACACCACACAATTAACATCACACACAATGCCCAAAATACCCAGACCAACCAACACCTTCCCCATACGTAACACACAGGAAAGCATGTACACAGCACACACAACCCAGAACACAGTACGTAACACAACACACAACACAGAGAAAGACACATTTCACCCTGAGCGTGACAAAGGAGGCCACGCACCAGACACACAACACAACCACCAACAGAAAGCTCATCGAAAGGCAAAATATACAACACCACAGGATCCACCCAATTCACACAACACAAAGATCAAACCTGCACATATCACACATAACATGCCCCAGATCAAAACGCAGAGCACAAGGCGATCAACAAGCAGTAAGTAACCCATACTACGCACATTTCGTACACAACACACAGAAAACAAACAAGACGCACAGATCACATACAACACAACACAAAACACTCAAGAACACATGGCACAGCGCGTGGCACAAAAGAATACACACAGAAACACAAAACAAACACCACAAATCACTACCATAGACCAACAAATCTGGCAGACTCCAGACACACAACAAACCCGACAGACACACAAAACACACATTTCACACGCTACACATCACAGCCCATAGCGCACATGTCACACACGACACACCACGTGCACAGTCACACACAGACACCCCACGCACGTATCCACCTTGGAAAGCAGTACGCAAAGCACACGTGCACAAAACCCATACAGTAACAAAACAAAAGTCACAGGACACACAGCAGACACAACAAAGCACATAATAGCCCACAAGACACAGAAACCACATTTGAGAGAGTATACACAGCACACACAACGAGGAACACTAAACAAGCACAACCAAACACAGACAACACATCTGACATCACACACATAACAAACAAACGCACACAAATCCACTCAAACACAATCACACGGAAATCACATTCACCCACGCAAAAGACACACAGCACACATTAAACAAAGGCAAAACACACCCAAAAAAACAAAGATCACACGTAGGACACACTTGGTGCATTACACGCAACACACACAACCAAGCAGACACACCACACATATATCCTCACACAGGAGCACAACACAGAAGCACACAACAGACCCGAGACACAGCACATACTCAAAGGCACAAAACTGCTCACAATACACATGAAAGTCTTTGCACAGGTACATACTGCACACTCCATGAGACACCCAAAGCAAGCACAACCACACAGTCAACATGTCTCCCCTCATGCGCATAGCTCAAGCTGCCAAACACACACACAACCTCTCTAACACAGCCACACACAAATCACAGTCACACACACAAAACACCCGCAACTCATACAGAACCACCCACAACCGCCAGGAACGCACTCGACATGCACTCAACACACGACACATAACACACACAACCAAAAGCATACCATATAGAGCACACTCAGAACCACACACTGTCAACACAACCCAATACACACATCACACACACAATAAGCACACACGCACATCACACACACCACACAATTAACATCACACACAATGCCCAAAATACCCAGACAACCCAACACCTTCCCCATACGTAACACACAGGAAAGCATGTACACAGCACACACAACCCAGAACACAGTACGTAACACAACACACAACAAAGAGAAAGACACATTTCACCCTGAGCGTGACAAAGGAGGCCACGCACCAGACACACAACACAACCACCAACAGAAAGCTCATCGAAAGGCAAAATATACAACACCACAGGATCCACTCAATTCACACAACACAAAGCTCAAAACTGCACATATCACACATGACATGACCCAGATCAAAACGCAGAGCACAAGGCGATCAACAAGCTGTAAATAACCCATACCACGCACATTTCGTACACAACACACAGAAAACAAACAAGACGCACAGATCACTTACAACACAACACAAAACACTCAAGAACACATGGCACACCGCATGGCACCACAGAATACACACAGAAACACAAACAAACAACACAAATCACTACCATTGACCAACTCTGGCAGCACCCCAGACACACAACAAACCCGACAGACACACAAAACACACATTTCACACACTACACATCACAGCCCGTAGCGCACACGTCACACACGACACACCACGTGCACAGTCACACACAGACACCCCACGCACGTATCCACCCAGGAAAGCACTACGTAAAGCACACGTGCACAAAACCCATACAGTAACAAAACAAAAGTCACAGGACACACAGCAGACACAACAAAGCACCTAATAGCCCACAAGACACAGAAACCACATTTGAGAGAGTATACAGAGCACACACAACGAGACACACTAAACAAGCACAACCACACACAGACAACACATCTCACATCACACACTTAACAAACAAACGCACACAAATCCACTCAAACACAATCACACGGAAATCACATTCACCCACGCAAGACACACAGCACACATTAAACCAAGGCAAAACACACCCAAAAAAACAATGATCACACATAGGACACACTTGGTGCATTACACGCAACACACACAACCAAGCAGACACACCACACATATATCCTCACACAGGAGCACAGCACAGAAGCACACAACAGACCCGAGACTCACAGCACATACTTCAAGGCACAAAACTGCTCACAATACACATGAAAGTCTTTGCACAGGTACATACTGCACACTCCATGAGACACCCAAAGCAAGCACAACCACACAGTCAACATGTCTCCCCTCATGCGCATAGCTCAAGCCGCCAAACACACACACAACTTCTCTAACACAGCCACACACAAATCACAGTCACACACACAAAACACCCACAGCACATACAGAACCACCCACAACCGCCAAGAACGCACACGACATGCACTCAACGCATGACACATAACACACACAACCACAAACATACCATATAGAGCACACTCAGAACCACACACTGTCGGCACAACCCAATACACACAACACACACACAATAAGCACACAAGCACATCACACACACCACACAATTAACATCACACACAATGCCCAAAATACCCAGACCAACCAACACCTTCCCCATACGTAACACACAGGAAAGCATGTACACAGCACACACAACCCAGAACACAGTACGTAACACAACACACAACACAGAGAAAGACACATTTCACCCTGAGCGTGACAAAGGAGGCCACGCACCAGACACACAACACAACCACCAACAGAAAGCTCATCGAAAGGCAAAATATACAACACCACAGGATCCACCCAATTCACACAACACAAAGATCAAACCTGCACATATCACACATAACATGCCCCAGATCAAAACGCAGAGCACAAGGCGATCAACAAGCAGTAAATAACCCATACTACGCACATTTCGTACACAACACACAGAAAACAAACAAGACGCACAGATCACATACAACACAACACAAAACACTCAAGAACACATGGCACAGCGCATGGCACAACAGAATACACACAGAAACACAAAACAAACACCACAAATCACTACCATAGACCAACAAATCTGGCAGACCCCAGACACACAACAAACCCGACAGCCACACAAAACACACATTTCACACGCTACACATCACAGCCCATAGCGCACATGTCACACACGACACACCATGTGCACAGTCACACACAGCCACCCCACGCACGTATCCACCTTGGAAAGCAGTACGCAAAGCACACGTGCACAAAACCCATACAGTAACAAAACAAAAGTCACAGGACACACAGCAGACACAACAAAGCACATAATAGCCCACAAGACACAGAAACCACATTTGAGAGAGTATACACAGCACACACAACGAGGAACACTAAACAAGCACAACCAAACACAGACAACACATCTGACATCACACACATAACAAACAAACGCACACAAATCCACTCAAACACAATCACACGGAAATCACATTCACCCACGCAAAAGACACACAGCACACATTAAACAAAGGCAAAACACACCCAAAAAAACAAAGATCACACGTAGGACACACTTGGTGCATTACACGCAACACACACAACCAAGCAGACACACCACACATATATCCTCACACAGGAGCACAACACAGAAGCACACAACAGACCCGAGACACAGCACATACTCAAAGGCACAAAACTGCTCACAATACACATGAAAGTCTTTGCACAGGTACATACTGCACACTCCATGAGACACCCAAAGCAAGCACAACCACACAGTCAACATGTCTCCCCTCATGCGCATAGCTCAAGCTGCCAAACACACACACAACCTCTCTAACACAGCCACACACAAATCACAGTCACACACACAAAACACCCGCAACTCATACAGAACCACCCACAACCGCCAGGAACGCACTCGACATGCACTCAACACACTACACATAACACACACAACCAAAAGCATACCATATAGAGCACACTCAGAACCACACACTGTCAACACAACCCAATACACACATCACACACACAATAAGCACACACGCACATCACACACACCACACAATTAACATCACACACAATGCCCAAAATACCCAGACAACCCAACACCTTCCCCATACGTAACACACAGGAAAGCATGTACACAGCACACACAACCCAGAACACAGTACGTAACACAACACACAACAAAGAGAAAGACACATTTCACCCTGAGCGTGACAAAGGAGGCCACGCACCAGACACACAACACAACCACCAACAGAAAGCTCATCGAAAGGCAAAATATACAACACCACAGGATCCACTCAATTCACACAACACAAAGCTCAAAACTGCACATATCACACATGACATGACCCAGATCAAAACGCAGAGCACAAGGCGATCAACAAGCTGTAAATAACCCATACCACGCACATTTCGTACACAACACACAGAAAACAAACAAGACGCACAGATCACTTACAACACAACACAAAACACTCAAGAACACATGGCACACCGCATGGCACCACAGAATACACACAGAAACACAAACAAACAACACAAATCACTACCATTGACCAACTCTGGCAGCACCCCAGACACACAACAAACCCGACAGACACACAAAACACACATTTCACACACTACACATCACAGCCCGTAGCGCACACGTCACACACGACACACCACGTGCACAGTCACACACAGACACCCCACGCACGTATCCACCCAGGAAAGCACTACGTAAAGCACACGTGCACAAAACCCATACAGTAACAAAACAAAAGTCACAGGACACACAGCAGACACAACAAAGCACCTAATAGCCCACAAGACACAGAAACCACATTTGAGAGAGTATACAGAGCACACACAACGAGACACACTAAACAAGCACAACCACACACAGACAACACATCTCACATCACACACTTAACAAACAAACGCACACAAATCCACTCAAACACAATCACACGGAAATCACATTCACCCACGCAAGACACACAGCACACATTAAACCAAGGCAAAACACACCCAAAAAAACAATGATCACACATAGGACACACTTGGTGCATTACACGCAACACACACAACCAAGCAGACACACCACACATATATCCTCACACAGGAGCACAGCACAGAAGCACACAACAGACCCGAGACTCACAGCACATACTTCAAGGCACAAAACTGCTCACAATACACATGAAAGTCTTTGCACAGGTACATACTGCACACTCCATGAGACACCCAAAGCAAGCACAACCACACAGTCAACATGTCTCCCCTCATGCGCATAGCTCAAGCCGCCAAACACACACACAACTTCTCTAACACAGCCACACACAAATCACAGTCACACACACAAAACACCCACAGCACATACAGAACCACCCACAACCGCCAAGAACGCACACGACATGCACTCAACGCATGACACATAACACACACAACCACAAACATACCATATAGAGCACACTCAGAACCACACACTGTCGGCACAACCCAATACACACAACACACACACAATAAGCACACAAGCACATCACACACACCACACAATTAACATCACACACAATGCCCAAAATACCCAGACCAACCAACACCTTCCCCATACGTAACACACAGGAAAGCATGTACACAGCACACACAACCCAGAACACAGTACGTAACACAACACACAACACAGAGAAAGACACATTTCACCCTGAGCGTGACAAAGGAGGCCACGCACCAGACACACAACACAACCACCAACAGAAAGCTCATCGAAAGGCAAAATATACAACACCACAGGATCCACCCAATTCACACAACACAAAGATCAAACCTGCACATATCACACATAACATGCCCCAGATCAAAACGCAGAGCACAAGGCGATCAACAAGCAGTAAGTAACCCATACTACGCACATTTCGTACACAACACACAGAAAACAAACAAGACGCACAGATCACATACAACACAACACAAAACACTCAAGAACACATGGCACAGCGCGTGGCACAACAGAATACACACAGAAACACAAAACAAACACCACAAATCACTACCATAGACCAACAAATCTGGCAGACCCCAGACACACAACAAACCCGACAGACACACAAAACACACATTTCACACGCTACACATCACAGCCCATAGCGCACATGTCACACACGACACACCACGTGCACAGTCACACACAGACACCCCACGCACGTATCCACCTTGGAAAGCAGTACGCAAAGCACACGTGCACAAAACCCATACAGTAACAAAACAAAAGTCACAGGACACACAGCAGACACAACAAAGCACATAATAGCCCACAAGACACAGAAACCACATTTGAGAGAGTATACACAGCACACACAACGAGGAACACTAAACAAGCACAACCAAACACAGACAACACATCTGACATCACACACATAACAAACAAACGCACACAAATCCACTCAAACACAATCACACGGAAATCACATTCACCCACGCAAAAGACACACAGCACACATTAAACAAAGGCAAAACACACCCAAAAAAACAAAGATCACACGTAGGACACACTTGGTGCATTACACGCAACACACACAACCAAGCAGACACACCACACATATATCCTCACACAGGAGCACAACACAGAAGCACACAACAGACCCGAGACACAGCACATACTCAAAGGCACAAAACTGCTCACAATACACATGAAAGTCTTTGCACAGGTACATACTGCACACTCCATGAGACACCCAAAGCAAGCACAACCACACAGTCAACATGTCTCCCCTCATGCGCATAGCTCAAGCCGCCAAACACACACACAACCTCTCTAACACAGCCACACACAAATCACAGTCACACACACAAAACACCCGCAACTCATACAGAACCACCCACAACCGCCAGGAACGCACTCGACATGCACTCAACACACGACACATAACACACACAACCAAAAGCATACCATATAGAGCACACTCAGAACCACACACTGTCAACACAACCCAATACACACATCACACACACAATAAGCACACACGCACATCACACACACCACACAATTAACATCACACACAATGCCCAAAATACCCAGACAACCCAACACCTTCCCCATACGTAACACACAGGAAAGCATGTACACAGCACACACAACCCAGAACACAGTACGTAACACAACACACAACACAGAGAAAGACACATTTCACCCTGAGCGTGACAAAGGAGGCCACGCACCAGACACACAACACAACCACCAACAGAAAGCTCATCGAAAGGCAAAATATACAACACCACAGGATCCACTCAATTCACACAACACAAAGCTCAAAACTGCACATATCACACATGACATGACCCAGATCAAAACGCAGAGCACAAGGCGATCAACAAGCTGTAAATAACCCATACCACGCACATTTCGTACACAACACACAGAAAACAAACAAGACGCACAGATCACTTACAACACAACACAAAACACTCAAGAACACATGGCACACCGCATGGCACCACAGAATACACACAGAAACACAAACAAACACCACAAATCACTACCATAGACCAACTCTGGCAGCACCCCAGACACACAACAAACCCGACAGACACACAAAACACACATTTCACACGCTACACATCACAGCCCGTAGCGCACACGTCACACACGACACACCACGTGCACAGTCACACACAGACACCCCACGCACGTATCCACCCAGGAAAGCACTACGTAAAGCACACGTGCACAAAACCCATACAGTAACAAAACAAAAGTCACAGGACACACAGCAGACACAACAAAGCACCTAATAGCCCACAAGACACAGAAACCACATTTGAGAGAGTATACAGAGCACACACAACGAGACACACTAAACAAGCACAACCACACACAGACAACACATCTCACATCACACACTTAACAAACAAACGCACACAAATCCACTCAAACACAATCACACGGAAATCACAATCACCCACGCAAGACACACAGCACACATTAAACCAAGGCAAAACACACCCAAAAAAACAAAGATCACACTTAGCACACACTTGGTGCATTACACGCAACACACACAACCAAGCAGACACACCACACATATATCCTCACACAGGAGCACAGCACAGAAGCACACAACAGACCCGAGACTCACAGCACATACTTCAAGGCACAAAACTGCTCACAATACACATGAAAGTCTTTGCACAGGTACATACTGCACACTCCATGAGACACCCAAAGCAAGCACAACCACACAGTCAACATGTCTCCCCTCATGCGCATAGCTCAAGCCGCCAAACACACACACAACTTCTCTAACACAGCCACACACAAATCACAGTCACACACACAAAACACCCACAGCACATACAGAACCACCCACAACCGCCAAGAACGCACACGACATGCACTCAACGCATGACACATAACACACACAACCACAAACATACCATATAGAGCACACTCAGAACCACACACTGTCGGCACAACCCAATACACACAACACACACACAATAAGCACACAAGCACATCACACACACCACACAATTAACATCACACACAATGCCCAAAATACCCAGACCAACCAACACCTTCCCCATACGTAACACACAGGAAAGCATGTACACAGCACACACAACCCAGAACACAGTACGTAACACAACACACAACACAGAGAAAGACACATTTCACCCTGAGCGTGACAAAGGAGGCCACGCACCAGACACACAACACAACCACCAACAGAAAGCTCATCGAAAGGCAAAATATACAACACCACAGGATCCACCCAATTCACACAACACAAAGATCAAACCTGCACATATCACACATAACATGCCCCAGATCAAAACGCAGAGCACAAGGCGATCAACAAGCAGTAAGTAACCCATACTACGCACATTTCGTACACAACACACAGAAAACAAACAAGACGCACAGATCACATACAACACAACACAAAACACTCAAGAACACATGGCACAGCGCGTGGCACAAAAGAATACACACAGAAACACAAAACAAACACCACAAATCACTACCATAGACCAACAAATCTGGCAGACTCCAGACACACAACAAACCCGACAGACACACAAAACACACATTTCACACGCTACACATCACAGCCCATAGCGCACATGTCACACACGACACACCACGTGCACAGTCACACACAGACACCCCACGCACGTATCCACCTTGGAAAGCAGTACGCAAAGCACACGTGCACAAAACCCATACAGTAACAAAACAAAAGTCACAGGACACACAGCAGACACAACAAAGCACATAATAGCCCACAAGACACAGAAACCACATTTGAGAGAGTATACACAGCACACACAACGAGGAACACTAAACAAGCACAACCAAACACAGACAACACATCTGACATCACACACATAACAAACAAACGCACACAAATCCACTCAAACACAATCACACGGAAATCACATTCACCCACGCAAAAGACACACAGCACACATTAAACAAAGGCAAAACACACCCAAAAAAACAAAGATCACACGTAGGACACACTTGGTGCATTACACGCAACACACACAACCAAGCAGACACACCACACATATATCCTCACACAGGAGCACAACACAGAAGCACACAACAGACCCGAGACACAGCACATACTCAAAGGCACAAAACTGCTCACAATACACATGAAAGTCTTTGCACAGGTACATACTGCACACTCCATGAGACACCCAAAGCAAGCACAACCACACAGTCAACATGTCTCCCCTCATGCGCATAGCTCAAGCTGCCAAACACACACACAACCTCTCTAACACAGCCACACACAAATCACAGTCACACACACAAAACACCCGCAACTCATACAGAACCACCCACAACCGCCAGGAACGCACTCGACATGCACTCAACACACGACACATAACACACACAACCAAAAGCATACCATATAGAGCACACTCAGAACCACACACTGTCAACACAACCCAATACACACATCACACACACAATAAGCACACACGCACATCACACACACCACACAATTAACATCACACACAATGCCCAAAATACCCAGACAACCCAACACCTTCCCCATACGTAACACACAGGAAAGCATGTACACAGCACACACAACCCAGAACACAGTACGTAACACAACACACAACAAAGAGAAAGACACATTTCACCCTGAGCGTGACAAAGGAGGCCACGCACCAGACACACAACACAACCACCAACAGAAAGCTCATCGAAAGGCAAAATATACAACACCACAGGATCCACTCAATTCACACAACACAAAGCTCAAAACTGCACATATCACACATGACATGACCCAGATCAAAACGCAGAGCACAAGGCGATCAACAAGCTGTAAATAACCCATACCACGCACATTTCGTACACAACACACAGAAAACAAACAAGACGCACAGATCACTTACAACACAACACAAAACACTCAAGAACACATGGCACACCGCATGGCACCACAGAATACACACAGAAACACAAACAAACAACACAAATCACTACCATTGACCAACTCTGGCAGCACCCCAGACACACAACAAACCCGACAGACACACAAAACACACATTTCACACACTACACATCACAGCCCGTAGCGCACACGTCACACACGACACACCACGTGCACAGTCACACACAGACACCCCACGCACGTATCCACCCAGGAAAGCACTACGTAAAGCACACGTGCACAAAACCCATACAGTAACAAAACAAAAGTCACAGGACACACAGCAGACACAACAAAGCACCTAATAGCCCACAAGACACAGAAACCACATTTGAGAGAGTATACAGAGCACACACAACGAGACACACTAAACAAGCACAACCACACACAGACAACACATCTCACATCACACACTTAACAAACAAACGCACACAAATCCACTCAAACACAATCACACGGAAATCACATTCACCCACGCAAGACACACAGCACACATTAAACCAAGGCAAAACACACCCAAAAAAACAATGATCACACATAGGACACACTTGGTGCATTACACGCAACACACACAACCAAGCAGACACACCACACATATATCCTCACACAGGAGCACAGCACAGAAGCACACAACAGACCCGAGACTCACAGCACATACTTCAAGGCACAAAACTGCTCACAATACACATGAAAGTCTTTGCACAGGTACATACTGCACACTCCATGAGACACCCAAAGCAAGCACAACCACACAGTCAACATGTCTCCCCTCATGCGCATAGCTCAAGCCGCCAAACACACACACAACTTCTCTAACACAGCCACACACAAATCACAGTCACACACACAAAACACCCACAGCACATACAGAACCACCCACAACCGCCAAGAACGCACACGACATGCACTCAACGCATGACACATAACACACACAACCACAAACATACCATATAGAGCACACTCAGAACCACACACTGTCGGCACAACCCAATACACACAACACACACACAATAAGCACACAAGCACATCACACACACCACACAATTAACATCACACACAATGCCCAAAATACCCAGACCAACCAACACCTTCCCCATACGTAACACACAGGAAAGCATGTACACAGCACACACAACCCAGAACACAGTACGTAACACAACACACAACACAGAGAAAGACACATTTCACCCTGAGCGTGACAAAGGAGGCCACGCACCAGACACACAACACAACCACCAACAGAAAGCTCATCGAAAGGCAAAATATACAACACCACAGGATCCACCCAATTCACACAACACAAAGATCAAACCTGCACATATCACACATAACATGCCCCAGATCAAAACGCAGAGCACAAGGCGATCAACAAGCAGTAAATAACCCATACTACGCACATTTCGTACACAACACACAGAAAACAAACAAGACGCACAGATCACATACAACACAACACAAAACACTCAAGAACACATGGCACAGCGCATGGCACAACAGAATACACACAGAAACACAAAACAAACACCACAAATCACTACCATAGACCAACAAATCTGGCAGACCCCAGACACACAACAAACCCGACAGCCACACAAAACACACATTTCACACGCTACACATCACAGCCCATAGCGCACATGTCACACACGACACACCATGTGCACAGTCACACACAGCCACCCCACGCACGTATCCACCTTGGAAAGCAGTACGCAAAGCACACGTGCACAAAACCCATACAGTAACAAAACAAAAGTCACAGGACACACAGCAGACACAACAAAGCACATAATAGCCCACAAGACACAGAAACCACATTTGAGAGAGTATACACAGCACACACAACGAGGAACACTAAACAAGCACAACCAAACACAGACAACACATCTGACATCACACACATAACAAACAAACGCACACAAATCCACTCAAACACAATCACACGGAAATCACATTCACCCACGCAAAAGACACACAGCACACATTAAACAAAGGCAAAACACACCCAAAAAAACAAAGATCACACGTAGGACACACTTGGTGCATTACACGCAACACACACAACCAAGCAGACACACCACACATATATCCTCACACAGGAGCACAACACAGAAGCACACAACAGACCCGAGACACAGCACATACTCAAAGGCACAAAACTGCTCACAATACACATGAAAGTCTTTGCACAGGTACATACTGCACACTCCATGAGACACCCAAAGCAAGCACAACCACACAGTCAACATGTCTCCCCTCATGCGCATAGCTCAAGCTGCCAAACACACACACAACCTCTCTAACACAGCCACACACAAATCACAGTCACACACACAAAACACCCGCAACTCATACAGAACCACCCACAACCGCCAGGAACGCACTCGACATGCACTCAACACACTACACATAACACACACAACCAAAAGCATACCATATAGAGCACACTCAGAACCACACACTGTCAACACAACCCAATACACACATCACACACACAATAAGCACACACGCACATCACACACACCACACAATTAACATCACACACAATGCCCAAAATACCCAGACAACCCAACACCTTCCCCATACGTAACACACAGGAAAGCATGTACACAGCACACACAACCCAGAACACAGTACGTAACACAACACACAACAAAGAGAAAGACACATTTCACCCTGAGCGTGACAAAGGAGGCCACGCACCAGACACACAACACAACCACCAACAGAAAGCTCATCGAAAGGCAAAATATACAACACCACAGGATCCACTCAATTCACACAACACAAAGCTCAAAACTGCACATATCACACATGACATGACCCAGATCAAAACGCAGAGCACAAGGCGATCAACAAGCTGTAAATAACCCATACCACGCACATTTCGTACACAACACACAGAAAACAAACAAGACGCACAGATCACTTACAACACAACACAAAACACTCAAGAACACATGGCACACCGCATGGCACCACAGAATACACACAGAAACACAAACAAACAACACAAATCACTACCATTGACCAACTCTGGCAGCACCCCAGACACACAACAAACCCGACAGACACACAAAACACACATTTCACACACTACACATCACAGCCCGTAGCGCACACGTCACACACGACACACCACGTGCACAGTCACACACAGACACCCCACGCACGTATCCACCCAGGAAAGCACTACGTAAAACACACGTGCACAAAACCCATACAGTAACAAAACAAAAGTCACAGGACACACAGCAGACACAACAAAGCACCTAATAGCCCACAAGACACAGAAACCACATTTGAGAGAGTATACAGAGCACACACAACGAGACACACTAAACAAGCACAACCACACACAGACAACACATCTCACATCACACACTTAACAAACAAACGCACACAAATCCACTCAAACACAATCACACGGAAATCACATTCACCCACGCAAGACACACAGCACACATTAAACCAAGGCAAAACACACCCAAAAAAACAATGATCACACATAGGACACACTTGGTGCATTACACGCAACACACACAACCAAGCAGACACACCACACATATATCCTCACACAGGAGCACAGCACAGAAGCACACAACAGACCCGAGACTCACAGCACATACTTCAAGGCACAAAACTGCTCACAATACACATGAAAGTCTTTGCACAGGTACATACTGCACACTCCATGAGACACCCAAAGCAAGCACAACCACACAGTCAACATGTCTCCCCTCATGCGCATAGCTCAAGCCGCCAAACACACACACAACTTCTCTAACACAGCCACACACAAATCACAGTCACACACACAAAACACCCACAGCACATACAGAACCACCCACAACCGCCAAGAACGCACACGACATGCACTCAACGCATGACACATAACACACACAACCACAAACATACCATATAGAGCACACTCAGAACCACACACTGTCGGCACAACCCAATACACACAACACACACACAATAAGCACACAAGCACATCACACACACCACACAATTAACATCACACACAATGCCCAAAATACCCAGACCAACCAACACCTTCCCCATACGTAACACACAGGAAAGCATGTACACAGCACACACAACCCAGAACACAGTACGTAACACAACACACAACACAGAGAAAGACACATTTCACCCTGAGCGTGACAAAGGAGGCCACGCACCAGACACACAACACAACCACCAACAGAAAGCTCATCGAAAGGCAAAATATACAACACCACAGGATCCACCCAATTCACACAACACAAAGATCAAACCTGCACATATCACACATAACATGCCCCAGATCAAAACGCAGAGCACAAGGCGATCAACAAGCAGTAAGTAACCCATACTACGCACATTTCGTACACAACACACAGAAAACAAACAAGACGCACAGATCACATACAACACAACACAAAACACTCAAGAACACATGGCACAGCGCGTGGCACAAAAGAATACACACAGAAACACAAAACAAACACCACAAATCACTACCATAGACCAACAAATCTGGCAGACTCCAGACACACAACAAACCCGACAGACACACAAAACACACATTTCACACGCTACACATCACAGCCCATAGCGCACATGTCACACACGACACACCACGTGCACAGTCACACACAGACACCCCACGCACGTATCCACCTTGGAAAGCAGTACGCAAAGCACACGTGCACAAAACCCATACAGTAACAAAACAAAAGTCACAGGACACACAGCAGACACAACAAAGCACATAATAGCCCACAAGACACAGAAACCACATTTGAGAGAGTATACACAGCACACACAACGAGGAACACTAAACAAGCACAACCAAACACAGACAACACATCTGACATCACACACATAACAAACAAACGCACACAAATCCACTCAAACACAATCACACGGAAATCACATTCACCCACGCAAAAGACACACAGCACACATTAAACAAAGGCAAAACACACCCAAAAAAACAAAGATCACACGTAGGACACACTTGGTGCATTACACGCAACACACACAACCAAGCAGACACACCACACATATATCCTCACACAGGAGCACAACACAGAAGCACACAACAGACCCGAGACACAGCACATACTCAAAGGCACAAAACTGCTCACAATACACATGAAAGTCTTTGCACAGGTACATACTGCACACTCCATGAGACACCCAAAGCAAGCACAACCACACAGTCAACATGTCTCCCCTCATGCGCATAGCTCAAGCTGCCAAACACACACACAACCTCTCTAACACAGCCACACACAAATCACAGTCACACACACAAAACACCCGCAACTCATACAGAACCACCCACAACCGCCAGGAACGCACTCGACATGCACTCAACACACGACACATAACACACACAACCAAAAGCATACCATATAGAGCACACTCAGAACCACACACTGTCAACACAACCCAATACACACATCACACACACAATAAGCACACACGCACATCACACACACCACACAATTAACATCACACACAATGCCCAAAATACCCAGACAACCCAACACCTTCCCCATACGTAACACACAGGAAAGCATGTACACAGCACACACAACCCAGAACACAGTACGTAACACAACACACAACAAAGAGAAAGACACATTTCACCCTGAGCGTGACAAAGGAGGCCACGCACCAGACACACAACACAACCACCAACAGAAAGCTCATCGAAAGGCAAAATATACAACACCACAGGATCCACTCAATTCACACAACACAAAGCTCAAAACTGCACATATCACACATGACATGACCCAGATCAAAACGCAGAGCACAAGGCGATCAACAAGCTGTAAATAACCCATACCACGCACATTTCGTACACAACACACAGAAAACAAACAAGACGCACAGATCACTTACAACACAACACAAAACACTCAAGAACACATGGCACACCGCATGGCACCACAGAATACACACAGAAACACAAACAAACAACACAAATCACTACCATTGACCAACTCTGGCAGCACCCCAGACACACAACAAACCCGACAGACACACAAAACACACATTTCACACACTACACATCACAGCCCGTAGCGCACACGTCACACACGACACACCACGTGCACAGTCACACACAGACACCCCACGCACGTATCCACCCAGGAAAGCACTACGTAAAGCACACGTGCACAAAACCCATACAGTAACAAAACAAAAGTCACAGGACACACAGCAGACACAACAAAGCACCTAATAGCCCACAAGACACAGAAACCACATTTGAGAGAGTATACAGAGCACACACAACGAGACACACTAAACAAGCACAACCACACACAGACAACACATCTCACATCACACACTTAACAAACAAACGCACACAAATCCACTCAAACACAATCACACGGAAATCACATTCACCCACGCAAGACACACAGCACACATTAAACCAAGGCAAAACACACCCAAAAAAACAAAGATCACACTTAGCACACACTTGGTGCATTACACGCAACACACACAACCAAGCAGACACACCACACATATATCCTCACACAGGAGCACAGCACAGAAGCACACAACAGACCCGAGACTCACAGCACATACTTCAAGGCACAAAACTGCTCACAATACACATGAAAGTCTTTGCACAGGTACATACTGCACACTCCATGAGACACCCAAAGCAAGCACAACCACACAGTCAACATGTCTCCCCTCATGCGCATAGCTCAAGCCGCCAAACACACACACAACTTCTCTAACACAGCCACACACAAATCACAGTCACACACACAAAACACCCACAGCACATACAGAACCACCCACAACCGCCAAGAACGCACACGACATGCACTCAACGCATGACACATAACACACACAACCACAAACATACCATATAGAGCACACTCAGAACCACACACTGTCGGCACAACCCAATACACACAACACACACACAATAAGCACACAAGCACATCACACACACCACACAATTAACATCACACACAATGCCCAAAATACCCAGACCAACCAACACCTTCCCCATACGTAACACACAGGAAAGCATGTACACAGCACACACAACCCAGAACACAGTACGTAACACAACACACAACACAGAGAAAGACACATTTCACCCTGAGCGTGACAAAGGAGGCCACGCACCAGACACACAACACAACCACCAACAGAAAGCTCATCGAAAGGCAAAATATACAACACCACAGGATCCACCCAATTCACACAACACAAAGATCAAACCTGCACATATCACACATAACATGCCCCAGATCAAAACGCAGAGCACAAGGCGATCAACAAGCAGTAAATAACCCATACTACGCACATTTCGTACACAACACACAGAAAACAAACAAGACGCACAGATCACATACAACACAACACAAAACACTCAAGAACACATGGCACAGCGCATGGCACAACAGAATACACACAGAAACACAAAACAAACACCACAAATCACTACCATAGACCAACAAATCTGGCAGACCCCAGACACACAACAAACCCGACAGCCACACAAAACACACATTTCACACGCTACACATCACAGCCCATAGCGCACATGTCACACACGACACACCATGTGCACAGTCACACACAGCCACCCCACGCACGTATCCACCTTGGAAAGCAGTACGCAAAGCACACGTGCACAAAACCCATACAGTAACAAAACAAAAGTCACAGGACACACAGCAGACACAACAAAGCACATAATAGCCCACAAGACACAGAAACCACATTTGAGAGAGTATACACAGCACACACAACGAGGAACACTAAACAAGCACAACCAAACACAGACAACACATCTGACATCACACACATAACAAACAAACGCACACAAATCCACTCAAACACAATCACACGGAAATCACATTCACCCACGCAAAAGACACACAGCACACATTAAACAAAGGCAAAACACACCCAAAAAAACAAAGATCACACGTAGGACACACTTGGTGCATTACACGCAACACACACAACCAAGCAGACACACCACACATATATCCTCACACAGGAGCACAACACAGAAGCACACAACAGACCCGAGACACAGCACATACTCAAAGGCACAAAACTGCTCACAATACACATGAAAGTCTTTGCACAGGTACATACTGCACACTCCATGAGACACCCAAAGCAAGCACAACCACACAGTCAACATGTCTCCCCTCATGCGCATAGCTCAAGCCGCCAAACACACACACAACCTCTCTAACACAGCCACACACAAATCACAGTCACACACACAAAACACCCGCAACTCATACAGAACCACCCACAACCGCCAGGAACGCACACGACATGCACTCAACACACGACACATAACACACACAACCAAAAGCATACCATATAGAGCACACTCAGAACCACACACTGTCAACACAACCCAATACACACATCACACACACAATAAGCACACACGCACATCACACACACCACACAATTAACATCACACACAATGCCCAAAATACCCAGACAACCCAACACCTTCCCCATACGTAACACACAGGAAAGCATGTACACAGCACACACAACCCAGAACACAGTACGTAACACAACACACAACACAGAGAAAGACACATTTCACCCTGAGCGTGACAAAGGAGGCCACGCACCAGACACACAACACAACCACCAACAGAAAGCTCATCGAAAGGCAAAATATACAACACCACAGGATCCACTCAATTCACACAACACAAAGCTCAAAACTGCACATATCACACATAACATGCCCCAGATCAAAACGCAGAGCACAAGGCGATCAACAAGCTGTAAATAACCCATACCACGCACATTTCGTACACAACACACAGAAAACAAACAAGACGCACAGATCACTTACAACACAACACAAAACACTCAAGAACACATGGCACACCGCATGGCACCACAGAATACACACAGAAACACAAACAAACACCACAAATCACTACCATAGACCAACTCTGGCAGCACCCCAGACACACAACAAACCCGACAGACACACAAAACACACATTTCACACGCTACACATCACAGCCCGTAGCGCACACGTCACACACGACACACCACGTGCACAGTCACACACAGACACCCCACGCACGTATCCACCCAGGAAAGCACTACGTAAAGCACACGTGCACAAAACCCATACAGTAACAAAACAAAAGTCACAGGACACACAGCAGACACAACAAAGCACCTAATAGCCCACAAGACACAGAAACCACATTTGAGAGAGTATACAGAGCACACACAACGAGACACACTAAACAAGCACAACCACACACAGACAACACATCTCACATCACACACTTAACAAACAAACGCACACAAATCCACTCAAACACAATCACACGGAAATCACAATCACCCACGCAAGACACACAGCACACATTAAACCAAGGCAAAACACACCCAAAAAAACAAAGATCACACTTAGCACACACTTGGTGCATTACACGCAACACACACAACCAAGCAGACACACCACACATATATCCTCACACAGGAGCACAGCACAGAAGCACACAACAGACCCGAGACTCACAGCACATACTTCAAGGCACAAAACTGCTCACAATACACATGAAAGTCTTTGCACAGGTACATACTGCACACTCCATGAGACACCCAAAGCAAGCACAACCACACAGTCAACATGTCTCCCCTCATGCGCATAGCTCAAGCCGCCAAACACACACACAACTTCTCTAACACAGCCACACACAAATCACAGTCACACACACAAAACACCCACAGCACATACAGAACCACCCACAACCGCCAAGAACGCACACGACATGCACTCAACGCATGACACATAACACACACAACCACAAACATACCATATAGAGCACACTCAGAACCACACACTGTCGGCACAACCCAATACACACAACACACACACAATAAGCACACAAGCACATCACACACACCACACAATTAACATCACACACAATGCCCAAAATACCCAGACCAACCAACACCTTCCCCATACGTAACACACAGGAAAGCATGTACACAGCACACACAACCCAGAACACAGTACGTAACACAACACACAACACAGAGAAAGACACATTTCACCCTGAGCGTGACAAAGGAGGCCACGCACCAGACACACAACACAACCACCAACAGAAAGCTCATCGAAAGGCAAAATATACAACACCACAGGATCCACCCAATTCACACAACACAAAGATCAAACCTGCACATATCACACATAACATGCCCCAGATCAAAACGCAGAGCACAAGGCGATCAACAAGCAGTAAGTAACCCATACTACGCACATTTCGTACACAACACACAGAAAACAAACAAGACGCACAGATCACATACAACACAACACAAAACACTCAAGAACACATGGCACAGCGCGTGGCACAACAGAATACACACAGAAACACAAAACAAACACCACAAATCACTACCATAGACCAACAAATCTGGCAGACCCCAGACACACAACAAACCCGACAGACACACAAAACACACATTTCACACGCTACACATCACAGCCCATAGCGCACATGTCACACACGACACACCACGTGCACAGTCACACACAGACACCCCACGCACGTATCCACCTTGGAAAGCAGTACGCAAAGCACACGTGCACAAAACCCATACAGTAACAAAACAAAAGTCACAGGACACACAGCAGACACAACAAAGCACATAATAGCCCACAAGACACAGAAACCACATTTGAGAGAGTATACACAGCACACACAACGAGGAACACTAAACAAGCACAACCAAACACAGACAACACATCTGACATCACACACATAACAAACAAACGCACACAAATCCACTCAAACACAATCACACGGAAATCACATTCACCCACGCAAAAGACACACAGCACACATTAAACAAAGGCAAAACACACCCAAAAAAACAAAGATCACACGTAGGACACACTTGGTGCATTACACGCAACACACACAACCAAGCAGACACACCACACATATATCCTCACACAGGAGCACAACACAGAAGCACACAACAGACCCGAGACACAGCACATACTCAAAGGCACAAAACTGCTCACAATACACATGAAAGTCTTTGCACAGGTACATACTGCACACTCCATGAGACACCCAAAGCAAGCACAACCACACAGTCAACATGTCTCCCCTCATGCGCATAGCTCAAGCTGCCAAACACACACACAACCTCTCTAACACAGCCACACACAAATCACAGTCACACACACAAAACACCCGCAACTCATACAGAACCACCCACAACCGCCAGGAACGCACTCGACATGCACTCAACACACGACACATAACACACACAACCAAAAGCATACCATATAGAGCACACTCAGAACCACACACTGTCAACACAACCCAATACACACATCACACACACAATAAGCACACACGCACATCACACACACCACACAATTAACATCACACACAATGCCCAAAATACCCAGACAACCCAACACCTTCCCCATACGTAACACACAGGAAAGCATGTACACAGCACACACAACCCAGAACACAGTACGTAACACAACACACAACAAAGAGAAAGACACATTTCACCCTGAGCGTGACAAAGGAGGCCACGCACCAGACACACAACACAACCACCAACAGAAAGCTCATCGAAAGGCAAAATATACAACACCACAGGATCCACTCAATTCACACAACACAAAGCTCAAAACTGCACATATCACACATAACATGCCCCAGATCAAAACGCAGAGCACAAGGCGATCAACAAGCAGTATATAACCCATAACACGCACATTTCGTACACAACACACAGAAAACAAACAAGACGCACAGATCACTTACAACACAACACAAAACACTCAAGAACACATGGCACACCGCATGGCACCACAGAATACACACAGAAACACAAACAAACACCACAAATCACTACCATAGACCAACTCTGGCAGCACCCCAGACACACAACAAACCCGACAGACACACAAAACACACATTTCACACGCTACACATCACAGCCCGTAGCGCACACGTCACACACGACACACCACGTGCACAGTCACACACAGACACCCCACGCACGTATCCACCCAGGAAAGCACTACGTAAAGCACACGTGCACAAAACCCATACAGTAACAAAACAAAAGTCACAGGACACACAGCAGACACAACAAAGCACCTAATAGCCCACAAGACACAGAAACCACATTTGAGAGAGTATACAGAGCACACACAACGAGACACACTAAACAAGCACAACCACACACAGACAACACATCTCACATCACACACTTAACAAACAAACGCACACAAATCCACTCAAACACAATCACACGGAAATCACAATCACCCACGCAAGACACACAGCACACATTAAACCAAGGCAAAACACACCCAAAAAAACAAAGATCACACTTAGCACACACTTGGTGCATTACACGCAACACACACAACCAAGCAGACACACCACACATATATCCTCACACAGGAGCACAGCACAGAAGCACACAACAGACCCGAGACTCACAGCACATACTTCAAGGCACAAAACTGCTCACAATACACATGAAAGTCTTTGCACAGGTACATACTGCACACTCCATGAGACACCCAAAGCAAGCACAACCACACAGTCAACATGTCTCCCCTCATGCGCATAGCTCAAGCCGCCAAACACACACACAACTTCTCTAACACAGCCACACACAAATCACAGTCACACACACAAAACACCCACAGCACATACAGAACCACCCACAACCGCCAAGAACGCACACGACATGCACTCAACGCATGACACATAACACACACAACCACAAACATACCATATAGAGCACACTCAGAACCACACACTGTCGGCACAACCCAATACACACAACACACACACAATAAGCACACAAGCACATCACACACACCACACAATTAACATCACACACAATGCCCAAAATACCCAGACCAACCAACACCTTCCCCATACGTAACACACAGGAAAGCATGTACACAGCACACACAACCCAGAACACAGTACGTAACACAACACACAACACAGAGAAAGACACATTTCACCCTGAGCGTGACAAAGGAGGCCACGCACCAGACACACAACACAACCACCAACAGAAAGCTCATCGAAAGGCAAAATATACAACACCACAGGATCCACCCAATTCACACAACACAAAGATCAAACCTGCACATATCACACATAACATGCCCCAGATCAAAACGCAGAGCACAAGGCGATCAACAAGCAGTAAGTAACCCATACTACGCACATTTCGTACACAACACACAGAAAACAAACAAGACGCACAGATCACATACAACACAACACAAAACACTCAAGAACACATGGCACAGCGCGTGGCACAACAGAATACACACAGAAACACAAAACAAACACCACAAATCACTACCATAGACCAACAAATCTGGCAGACCCCAGACACACAACAAACCCGACAGACACACAAAACACACATTTCACACGCTACACATCACAGCCCATAGCGCACATGTCACACACGACACACCACGTGCACAGTCACACACAGACACCCCACGCACGTATCCACCTTGGAAAGCAGTACGCAAAGCACACGTGCACAAAACCCATACAGTAACAAAACAAAAGTCACAGGACACACAGCAGACACAACAAAGCACATAATAGCCCACAAGACACAGAAACCACATTTGAGAGAGTATACACAGCACACACAACGAGGAACACTAAACAAGCACAACCAAACACAGACAACACATCTGACATCACACACATAACAAACAAACGCACACAAATCCACTCAAACACAATCACACGGAAATCACATTCACCCACGCAAAAGACACACAGCACACATTAAACAAAGGCAAAACACACCCAAAAAAACAAAGATCACACGTAGGACACACTTGGTGCATTACACGCAACACACACAACCAAGCAGACACACCACACATATATCCTCACACAGGAGCACAACACAGAAGCACACAACAGACCCGAGACACAGCACATACTCAAAGGCACAAAACTGCTCACAATACACATGAAAGTCTTTGCACAGGTACATACTGCACACTCCATGAGACACCCAAAGCAAGCACAACCACACAGTCAACATGTCTCCCCTCATGCGCATAGCTCAAGCCGCCAAACACACACACAACCTCTCTAACACAGCCACACACAAATCACAGTCACACACACAAAACACCCGCAACTCATACAGAACCACCCACAACCGCCAGGAACGCACTCGACATGCACTCAACACACGACACATAACACACACAACCAAAAGCATACCATATAGAGCACACTCAGAACCACACACTGTCAACACAACCCAATACACACATCACACACACAATAAGCACACACGCACATCACACACACCACACAATTAACATCACACACAATGCCCAAAATACCCAGACAACCCAACACCTTCCCCATACGTAACACACAGGAAAGCATGTACACAGCACACACAACCCAGAACACAGTACGTAACACAACACACAACACAGAGAAAGACACATTTCACCCTGAGCGTGACAAAGGAGGCCACGCACCAGACACACAACACAACCACCAACAGAAAGCTCATCGAAAGGCAAAATATACAACACCACAGGATCCACTCAATTCACACAACACAAAGCTCAAAACTGCACATATCACACATGACATGACCCAGATCAAAACGCAGAGCACAAGGCGATCAACAAGCTGTAAATAACCCATACCACGCACATTTCGTACACAACACACAGAAAACAAACAAGACGCACAGATCACTTACAACACAACACAAAACACTCAAGAACACATGGCACACCGCATGGCACCACAGAATACACACAGAAACACAAACAAACACCACAAATCACTACCATAGACCAACTCTGGCAGCACCCCAGACACACAACAAACCCGACAGACACACAAAACACACATTTCACACGCTACACATCACAGCCCGTAGCGCACACGTCACACACGACACACCACGTGCACAGTCACACACAGACACCCCACGCACGTATCCACCCAGGAAAGCACTACGTAAAGCACACGTGCACAAAACCCATACAGTAACAAAACAAAAGTCACAGGACACACAGCAGACACAACAAAGCACCTAATAGCCCACAAGACACAGAAACCACATTTGAGAGAGTATACAGAGCACACACAACGAGACACACTAAACAAGCACAACCACACACAGACAACACATCTCACATCACACACTTAACAAACAAACGCACACAAATCCACTCAAACACAATCACACGGAAATCACAATCACCCACGCAAGACACACAGCACACATTAAACCAAGGCAAAACACACCCAAAAAAACAAAGATCACACTTAGCACACACTTGGTGCATTACACGCAACACACACAACCAAGCAGACACACCACACATATATCCTCACACAGGAGCACAGCACAGAAGCACACAACAGACCCGAGACTCACAGCACATACTTCAAGGCACAAAACTGCTCACAATACACATGAAAGTCTTTGCACAGGTACATACTGCACACTCCATGAGACACCCAAAGCAAGCACAACCACACAGTCAACATGTCTCCCCTCATGCGCATAGCTCAAGCCGCCAAACACACACACAACTTCTCTAACACAGCCACACACAAATCACAGTCACACACACAAAACACCCACAGCACATACAGAACCACCCACAACCGCCAAGAACGCACACGACATGCACTCAACGCATGACACATAACACACACAACCACAAACATACCATATAGAGCACACTCAGAACCACACACTGTCGGCACAACCCAATACACACAACACACACACAATAAGCACACAAGCACATCACACACACCACACAATTAACATCACACACAATGCCCAAAATACCCAGACCAACCAACACCTTCCCCATACGTAACACACAGGAAAGCATGTACACAGCACACACAACCCAGAACACAGTACGTAACACAACACACAACACAGAGAAAGACACATTTCACCCTGAGCGTGACAAAGGAGGCCACGCACCAGACACACAACACAACCACCAACAGAAAGCTCATCGAAAGGCAAAATATACAACACCACAGGATCCACCCAATTCACACAACACAAAGATCAAACCTGCACATATCACACATAACATGCCCCAGATCAAAACGCAGAGCACAAGGCGATCAACAAGCAGTAAGTAACCCATACTACGCACATTTCGTACACAACACACAGAAAACAAACAAGACGCACAGATCACATACAACACAACACAAAACACTCAAGAACACATGGCACAGCGCGTGGCACAAAAGAATACACACAGAAACACAAAACAAACACCACAAATCACTACCATAGACCAACAAATCTGGCAGACTCCAGACACACAACAAACCCGACAGACACACAAAACACACATTTCACACGCTACACATCACAGCCCATAGCGCACATGTCACACACGACACACCACGTGCACAGTCACACACAGACACCCCACGCACGTATCCACCTTGGAAAGCAGTACGCAAAGCACACGTGCACAAAACCCATACAGTAACAAAACAAAAGTCACAGGACACACAGCAGACACAACAAAGCACATAATAGCCCACAAGACACAGAAACCACATTTGAGAGAGTATACACAGCACACACAACGAGGAACACTAAACAAGCACAACCAAACACAGACAACACATCTGACATCACACACATAACAAACAAACGCACACAAATCCACTCAAACACAATCACACGGAAATCACATTCACCCACGCAAAAGACACACAGCACACATTAAACAAAGGCAAAACACACCCAAAAAAACAAAGATCACACGTAGGACACACTTGGTGCATTACACGCAACACACACAACCAAGCAGACACACCACACATATATCCTCACACAGGAGCACAACACAGAAGCACACAACAGACCCGAGACACAGCACATACTCAAAGGCACAAAACTGCTCACAATACACATGAAAGTCTTTGCACAGGTACATACTGCACACTCCATGAGACACCCAAAGCAAGCACAACCACACAGTCAACATGTCTCCCCTCATGCGCATAGCTCAAGCTGCCAAACACACACACAACCTCTCTAACACAGCCACACACAAATCACAGTCACACACACAAAACACCCGCAACTCATACAGAACCACCCACAACCGCCAGGAACGCACTCGACATGCACTCAACACACGACACATAACACACACAACCAAAAGCATACCATATAGAGCACACTCAGAACCACACACTGTCAACACAACCCAATACACACATCACACACACAATAAGCACACACGCACATCACACACACCACACAATTAACATCACACACAATGCCCAAAATACCCAGACAACCCAACACCTTCCCCATACGTAACACACAGGAAAGCATGTACACAGCACACACAACCCAGAACACAGTACGTAACACAACACACAACAAAGAGAAAGACACATTTCACCCTGAGCGTGACAAAGGAGGCCACGCACCAGACACACAACACAACCACCAACAGAAAGCTCATCGAAAGGCAAAATATACAACACCACAGGATCCACTCAATTCACACAACACAAAGCTCAAAACTGCACATATCACACATGACATGACCCAGATCAAAACGCAGAGCACAAGGCGATCAACAAGCTGTAAATAACCCATACCACGCACATTTCGTACACAACACACAGAAAACAAACAAGACGCACAGATCACTTACAACACAACACAAAACACTCAAGAACACATGGCACACCGCATGGCACCACAGAATACACACAGAAACACAAACAAACAACACAAATCACTACCATTGACCAACTCTGGCAGCACCCCAGACACACAACAAACCCGACAGACACACAAAACACACATTTCACACACTACACATCACAGCCCGTAGCGCACACGTCACACACGACACACCACGTGCACAGTCACACACAGACACCCCACGCACGTATCCACCCAGGAAAGCACTACGTAAAGCACACGTGCACAAAACCCATACAGTAACAAAACAAAAGTCACAGGACACACAGCAGACACAACAAAGCACCTAATAGCCCACAAGACACAGAAACCACATTTGAGAGAGTATACAGAGCACACACAACGAGACACACTAAACAAGCACAACCACACACAGACAACACATCTCACATCACACACTTAACAAACAAACGCACACAAATCCACTCAAACACAATCACACGGAAATCACATTCACCCACGCAAGACACACAGCACACATTAAACCAAGGCAAAACACACCCAAAAAAACAATGATCACACATAGGACACACTTGGTGCATTACACGCAACACACACAACCAAGCAGACACACCACACATATATCCTCACACAGGAGCACAGCACAGAAGCACACAACAGACCCGAGACTCACAGCACATACTTCAAGGCACAAAACTGCTCACAATACACATGAAAGTCTTTGCACAGGTACATACTGCACACTCCATGAGACACCCAAAGCAAGCACAACCACACAGTCAACATGTCTCCCCTCATGCGCATAGCTCAAGCCGCCAAACACACACACAACTTCTCTAACACAGCCACACACAAATCACAGTCACACACACAAAACACCCACAGCACATACAGAACCACCCACAACCGCCAAGAACGCACACGACATGCACTCAACGCATGACACATAACACACACAACCACAAACATACCATATAGAGCACACTCAGAACCACACACTGTCGGCACAACCCAATACACACAACACACACACAATAAGCACACAAGCACATCACACACACCACACAATTAACATCACACACAATGCCCAAAATACCCAGACCAACCAACACCTTCCCCATACGTAACACACAGGAAAGCATGTACACAGCACACACAACCCAGAACACAGTACGTAACACAACACACAACACAGAGAAAGACACATTTCACCCTGAGCGTGACAAAGGAGGCCACGCACCAGACACACAACACAACCACCAACAGAAAGCTCATCGAAAGGCAAAATATACAACACCACAGGATCCACCCAATTCACACAACACAAAGATCAAACCTGCACATATCACACATAACATGCCCCAGATCAAAACGCAGAGCACAAGGCGATCAACAAGCAGTAAATAACCCATACTACGCACATTTCGTACACAACACACAGAAAACAAACAAGACGCACAGATCACATACAACACAACACAAAACACTCAAGAACACATGGCACAGCGCATGGCACAACAGAATACACACAGAAACACAAAACAAACACCACAAATCACTACCATAGACCAACAAATCTGGCAGACCCCAGACACACAACAAACCCGACAGCCACACAAAACACACATTTCACACGCTACACATCACAGCCCATAGCGCACATGTCACACACGACACACCATGTGCACAGTCACACACAGCCACCCCACGCACGTATCCACCTTGGAAAGCAGTACGCAAAGCACACGTGCACAAAACCCATACAGTAACAAAACAAAAGTCACAGGACACACAGCAGACACAACAAAGCACATAATAGCCCACAAGACACAGAAACCACATTTGAGAGAGTATACACAGCACACACAACGAGGAACACTAAACAAGCACAACCAAACACAGACAACACATCTGACATCACACACATAACAAACAAACGCACACAAATCCACTCAAACACAATCACACGGAAATCACATTCACCCACGCAAAAGACACACAGCACACATTAAACAAAGGCAAAACACACCCAAAAAAACAAAGATCACACGTAGGACACACTTGGTGCATTACACGCAACACACACAACCAAGCAGACACACCACACATATATCCTCACACAGGAGCACAACACAGAAGCACACAACAGACCCGAGACACAGCACATACTCAAAGGCACAAAACTGCTCACAATACACATGAAAGTCTTTGCACAGGTACATACTGCACACTCCATGAGACACCCAAAGCAAGCACAACCACACAGTCAACATGTCTCCCCTCATGCGCATAGCTCAAGCTGCCAAACACACACACAACCTCTCTAACACAGCCACACACAAATCACAGTCACACACACAAAACACCCGCAACTCATACAGAACCACCCACAACCGCCAGGAACGCACTCGACATGCACTCAACACACTACACATAACACACACAACCAAAAGCATACCATATAGAGCACACTCAGAACCACACACTGTCAACACAACCCAATACACACATCACACACACAATAAGCACACACGCACATCACACACACCACACAATTAACATCACACACAATGCCCAAAATACCCAGACAACCCAACACCTTCCCCATACGTAACACACAGGAAAGCATGTACACAGCACACACAACCCAGAACACAGTACGTAACACAACACACAACAAAGAGAAAGACACATTTCACCCTGAGCGTGACAAAGGAGGCCACGCACCAGACACACAACACAACCACCAACAGAAAGCTCATCGAAAGGCAAAATATACAACACCACAGGATCCACTCAATTCACACAACACAAAGCTCAAAACTGCACATATCACACATGACATGACCCAGATCAAAACGCAGAGCACAAGGCGATCAACAAGCTGTAAATAACCCATACCACGCACATTTCGTACACAACACACAGAAAACAAACAAGACGCACAGATCACTTACAACACAACACAAAACACTCAAGAACACATGGCACACCGCATGGCACCACAGAATACACACAGAAACACAAACAAACAACACAAATCACTACCATTGACCAACTCTGGCAGCACCCCAGACACACAACAAACCCGACAGACACACAAAACACACATTTCACACACTACACATCACAGCCCGTAGCGCACACGTCACACACGACACACCACGTGCACAGTCACACACAGACACCCCACGCACGTATCCACCCAGGAAAGCACTACGTAAAGCACACGTGCACAAAACCCATACAGTAACAAAACAAAAGTCACAGGACACACAGCAGACACAACAAAGCACCTAATAGCCCACAAGACACAGAAACCACATTTGAGAGAGTATACAGAGCACACACAACGAGACACACTAAACAAGCACAACCACACACAGACAACACATCTCACATCACACACTTAACAAACAAACGCACACAAATCCACTCAAACACAATCACACGGAAATCACATTCACCCACGCAAGACACACAGCACACATTAAACCAAGGCAAAACACACCCAAAAAAACAATGATCACACATAGGACACACTTGGTGCATTACACGCAACACACACAACCAAGCAGACACACCACACATATATCCTCACACAGGAGCACAGCACAGAAGCACACAACAGACCCGAGACTCACAGCACATACTTCAAGGCACAAAACTGCTCACAATACACATGAAAGTCTTTGCACAGGTACATACTGCACACTCCATGAGACACCCAAAGCAAGCACAACCACACAGTCAACATGTCTCCCCTCATGCGCATAGCTCAAGCCGCCAAACACACACACAACTTCTCTAACACAGCCACACACAAATCACAGTCACACACACAAAACACCCACAGCACATACAGAACCACCCACAACCGCCAAGAACGCACACGACATGCACTCAACGCATGACACATAACACACACAACCACAAACATACCATATAGAGCACACTCAGAACCACACACTGTCGGCACAACCCAATACACACAACACACACACAATAAGCACACAAGCACATCACACACACCACACAATTAACATCACACACAATGCCCAAAATACCCAGACCAACCAACACCTTCCCCATACGTAACACACAGGAAAGCATGTACACAGCACACACAACCCAGAACACAGTACGTAACACAACACACAACACAGAGAAAGACACATTTCACCCTGAGCGTGACAAAGGAGGCCACGCACCAGACACACAACACAACCACCAACAGAAAGCTCATCGAAAGGCAAAATATACAACACCACAGGATCCACCCAATTCACACAACACAAAGATCAAACCTGCACATATCACACATAACATGCCCCAGATCAAAACGCAGAGCACAAGGCGATCAACAAGCAGTAAGTAACCCATACTACGCACATTTCGTACACAACACACAGAAAACAAACAAGACGCACAGATCACATACAACACAACACAAAACACTCAAGAACACATGGCACAGCGCGTGGCACAACAGAATACACACAGAAACACAAAACAAACACCACAAATCACTACCATAGACCAACAAATCTGGCAGACCCCAGACACACAACAAACCCGACAGACACACAAAACACACATTTCACACGCTACACATCACAGCCCATAGCGCACATGTCACACACGACACACCACGTGCACAGTCACACACAGACACCCCACGCACGTATCCACCTTGGAAAGCAGTACGCAAAGCACACGTGCACAAAACCCATACAGTAACAAAACAAAAGTCACAGGACACACAGCAGACACAACAAAGCACCTAATAGCCCACAAGACACAGAAACCACATTTGAGAGAGTATACACAGCACACACAACGAGGAACACTAAACAAGCACAACCAAACACAGACAACACATCTGACATCACACACATAACAAACAAACGCACACAAATCCACTCAAACACAATCACACGGAAATCACATTCACCCACGCAAAAGACACACAGCACACATTAAACAAAGGCAAAACACACCCAAAAAAACAAAGATCACACGTAGGACACACTTGGTGCATTACACGCAACACACACAACCAAGCAGACACACCACACATATATCCTCACACAGGAGCACAACACAGAAGCACACAACAGACCCGAGACACAGCACATACTCAAAGGCACAAAACTGCTCACAATACACATGAAAGTCTTTGCACAGGTACATACTGCACACTCCATGAGACACCCAAAGCAAGCACAACCACACAGTCAACATGTCTCCCCTCATGCGCATAGCTCAAGCCGCCAAACACACACACAACCTCTCTAACACAGCCACACACAAATCACAGTCACACACACAAAACACCCGCAACTCATACAGAACCACCCACAACCGCCAGGAACGCACTCGACATGCACTCAACACACGACACATAACACACACAACCAAAAGCATACCATATAGAGCACACTCAGAACCACACACTGTCAACACAACCCAATACACACATCACACACACAATAAGCACACACGCACATCACACACACCACACAATTAACATCACACACAATGCCCAAAATACCCAGACAACCCAACACCTTCCCCATACGTAACACACAGGAAAGCATGTACACAGCACACACAACCCAGAACACAGTACGTAACACAACACACAACAAAGAGAAAGACACATTTCACCCTGAGCGTGACAAAGGAGGCCACGCACCAGACACACAACACAACCACCAACAGAAAGCTCATCGAAAGGCAAAATATACAACACCACAGGATCCACTCAATTCACACAACACAAAGCTCAAAACTGCACATATCACACATGACATGACCCAGATCAAAACGCAGAGCACAAGGCGATCAACAAGCTGTAAATAACCCATACCACGCACATTTCGTACACAACACACAGAAAACAAACAAGACGCACAGATCACTTACAACACAACACAAAACACTCAAGAACACATGGCACACCGCATGGCACCACAGAATACACACAGAAACACAAACAAACACCACAAATCACTACCATAGACCAACTCTGGCAGCACCCCAGACACACAACAAACCCGACAGACACACAAAACACACATTTCACACGCTACACATCACAGCCCGTAGCGCACACGTCACACACGACACACCACGTGCACAGTCACACACAGACACCCCACGCACGTATCCACCCAGGAAAGCACTACGTAAAGCACACGTGCACAAAACCCATACAGTAACAAAACAAAAGTCACAGGACACACAGCAGACACAACAAAGCACCTAATAGCCCACAAGACACAGAAACCACATTTGAGAGAGTATACAGAGCACACACAACGAGACACACTAAACAAGCACAACCACACACAGACAACACATCTCACATCACACACTTAACAAACAAACGCACACAAATCCACTCAAACACAATCACACGGAAATCACAATCACCCACGCAAGACACACAGCACACATTAAACCAAGGCAAAACACACCCAAAAAAACAAAGATCACACTTAGCACACACTTGGTGCATTACACGCAACACACACAACCAAGCAGACACACCACACATATATCCTCACACAGGAGCACAGCACAGAAGCACACAACAGACCCGAGACTCACAGCACATACTTCAAGGCACAAAACTGCTCACAATACACATGAAAGTCTTTGCACAGGTACATACTGCACACTCCATGAGACACCCAAAGCAAGCACAACCACACAGTCAACATGTCTCCCCTCATGCGCATAGCTCAAGCCGCCAAACACACACACAACTTCTCTAACACAGCCACACACAAATCACAGTCACACACACAAAACACCCACAGCACATACAGAACCACCCACAACCGCCAAGAACGCACACGACATGCACTCAACGCATGACACATAACACACACAACCACAAACATACCATATAGAGCACACTCAGAACCACACACTGTCGGCACAACCCAATACACACAACACACACACAATAAGCACACAAGCACATCACACACACCACACAATTAACATCACACACAATGCCCAAAATACCCAGACCAACCAACACCTTCCCCATACGTAACACACAGGAAAGCATGTACACAGCACACACAACCCAGAACACAGTACGTAACACAACACACAACACAGAGAAAGACACATTTCACCCTGAGCGTGACAAAGGAGGCCACGCACCAGACACACAACACAACCACCAACAGAAAGCTCATCGAAAGGCAAAATATACAACACCACAGGATCCACCCAATTCACACAACACAAAGATCAAACCTGCACATATCACACATAACATGCCCCAGATCAAAACGCAGAGCACAAGGCGATCAACAAGCAGTAAGTAACCCATACTACGCACATTTCGTACACAACACACAGAAAACAAACAAGACGCACAGATCACATACAACACAACACAAAACACTCAAGAACACATGGCACAGCGCGTGGCACAAAAGAATACACACAGAAACACAAAACAAACACCACAAATCACTACCATAGACCAACAAATCTGGCAGACTCCAGACACACAACAAACCCGACAGACACACAAAACACACATTTCACACGCTACACATCACAGCCCATAGCGCACATGTCACACACGACACACCACGTGCACAGTCACACACAGACACCCCACGCACGTATCCACCTTGGAAAGCAGTACGCAAAGCACACGTGCACAAAACCCATACAGTAACAAAACAAAAGTCACAGGACACACAGCAGACACAACAAAGCACATAATAGCCCACAAGACACAGAAACCACATTTGAGAGAGTATACACAGCACACACAACGAGGAACACTAAACAAGCACAACCAAACACAGACAACACATCTGACATCACACACATAATAAACAAACGCACACAAATCCACTCAAACACAATCACACGGAAATCACATTCACCCACGCAAAAGACACACAGCACACATTAAACAAAGGCAAAACACACCCAAAAAAACAAAGATCACACGTAGGACACACTTGGTGCATTACACGCAACACACACAACCAAGCAGACACACCACACATATATCCTCACACAGGAGCACAACACAGAAGCACACAACAGACCCGAGACACAGCACATACTCAAAGGCACAAAACTGCTCACAATACACATGAAAGTCTTTGCACAGGTACATACTGCACACTCCATGAGACACCCAAAGCAAGCACAACCACACAGTCAACATGTCTCCCCTCATGCGCATAGCTCAAGCTGCCAAACACACACACAACCTCTCTAACACAGCCACACACAAATCACAGTCACACACACAAAACACCCGCAACTCATACAGAACCACCCACAACCGCCAGGAACGCACTCGACATGCACTCAACACACGACACATAACACACACAACCAAAAGCATACCATATAGAGCACACTCAGAACCACACACTGTCAACACAACCCAATACACACATCACACACACAATAAGCACACACGCACATCACACACACCACACAATTAACATCACACACAATGCCCAAAATACCCAGACAACCCAACACCTTCCCCATACGTAACACACAGGAAAGCATGTACACAGCACACACAACCCAGAACACAGTACGTAACACAACACACAACAAAGAGAAAGACACATTTCACCCTGAGCGTGACAAAGGAGGCCACGCACCAGACACACAACACAACCACCAACAGAAAGCTCATCGAAAGGCAAAATATACAACACCACAGGATCCACTCAATTCACACAACACAAAGCTCAAAACTGCACATATCACACATGACATGACCCAGATCAAAACGCAGAGCACAAGGCGATCAACAAGCTGTAAATAACCCATACCACGCACATTTCGTACACAACACACAGAAAACAAACAAGACGCACAGATCACTTACAACACAACACAAAACACTCAAGAACACATGGCACACCGCATGGCACCACAGAATACACACAGAAACACAAACAAACAACACAAATCACTACCATTGACCAACTCTGGCAGCACCCCAGACACACAACAAACCCGACAGACACACAAAACACACATTTCACACACTACACATCACAGCCCGTAGCGCACACGTCACACACGACACACCACGTGCACAGTCACACACAGACACCCCACGCACGTATCCACCCAGGAAAGCACTACGTAAAGCACACGTGCACAAAACCCATACAGTAACAAAACAAAAGTCACAGGACACACAGCAGACACAACAAAGCACCTAATAGCCCACAAGACACAGAAACCACATTTGAGAGAGTATACAGAGCACACACAACGAGACACACTAAACAAGCACAACCACACACAGACAACACATCTCACATCACACACTTAACAAACAAACGCACACAAATCCACTCAAACACAATCACACGGAAATCACATTCACCCACGCAAGACACACAGCACACATTAAACCAAGGCAAAACACACCCAAAAAAACAATGATCACACATAGGACACACTTGGTGCATTACACGCAACACACACAACCAAGCAGACACACCACACATATATCCTCACACAGGAGCACAGCACAGAAGCACACAACAGACCCGAGACTCACAGCACATACTTCAAGGCACAAAACTGCTCACAATACACATGAAAGTCTTTGCACAGGTACATACTGCACACTCCATGAGACACCCAAAGCAAGCACAACCACACAGTCAACATGTCTCCCCTCATGCGCATAGCTCAAGCCGCCAAACACACACACAACTTCTCTAACACAGCCACACACAAATCACAGTCACACACACAAAACACCCACAGCACATACAGAACCACCCACAACCGCCAAGAACGCACACGACATGCACTCAACGCATGACACATAACACACACAACCACAAACATACCATATAGAGCACACTCAGAACCACACACTGTCGGCACAACCCAATACACACAACACACACACAATAAGCACACAAGCACATCACACACACCACACAATTAACATCACACACAATGCCCAAAATACCCAGACCAACCAACACCTTCCCCATACGTAACACACAGGAAAGCATGTACACAGCACACACAACCCAGAACACAGTACGTAACACAACACACAACACAGAGAAAGACACATTTCACCCTGAGCGTGACAAAGGAGGCCACGCACCAGACACACAACACAACCACCAACAGAAAGCTCATCGAAAGGCAAAATATACAACACCACAGGATCCACCCAATTCACACAACACAAAGATCAAACCTGCACATATCACACATAACATGCCCCAGATCAAAACGCAGAGCACAAGGCGATCAACAAGCAGTAAATAACCCATACTACGCACATTTCGTACACAACACACAGAAAACAAACAAGACGCACAGATCACATACAACACAACACAAAACACTCAAGAACACATGGCACAGCGCATGGCACAACAGAATACACACAGAAACACAAAACAAACACCACAAATCACTACCATAGACCAACAAATCTGGCAGACCCCAGACACACAACAAACCCGACAGCCACACAAAACACACATTTCACACGCTACACATCACAGCCCATAGCGCACATGTCACACACGACACACCATGTGCACAGTCACACACAGCCACCCCACGCACGTATCCACCTTGGAAAGCAGTACGCAAAGCACACGTGCACAAAACCCATACAGTAACAAAACAAAAGTCACAGGACACACAGCAGACACAACAAAGCACATAATAGCCCACAAGACACAGAAACCACATTTGAGAGAGTATACACAGCACACACAACGAGGAACACTAAACAAGCACAACCAAACACAGACAACACATCTGACATCACACACATAACAAACAAACGCACACAAATCCACTCAAACACAATCACACGGAAATCACATTCACCCACGCAAAAGACACACAGCACACATTAAACAAAGGCAAAACACACCCAAAAAAACAAAGATCACACGTAGGACACACTTGGTGCATTACACGCAACACACACAACCAAGCAGACACACCACACATATATCCTCACACAGGAGCACAACACAGAAGCACACAACAGACCCGAGACACAGCACATACTCAAAGGCACAAAACTGCTCACAATACACATGAAAGTCTTTGCACAGGTACATACTGCACACTCCATGAGACACCCAAAGCAAGCACAACCACACAGTCAACATGTCTCCCCTCATGCGCATAGCTCAAGCCGCCAAACACACACACAACCTCTCTAACACAGCCACACACAAATCACAGTCACACACACAAAACACCCGCAACTCATACAGAACCACCCACAACCGCCAGGAACGCACACGACATGCACTCAACACACGACACATAACACACACAACCAAAAGCATACCATATAGAGCACACTCAGAACCACACACTGTCAACACAACCCAATACACACATCACACACACAATAAGCACACACGCACATCACACACACCACACAATTAACATCACACACAATGCCCAAAATACCCAGACAACCCAACACCTTCCCCATACGTAACACACAGGAAAGCATGTACACAGCACACACAACCCAGAACACAGTACGTAACACAACACACAACAAAGAGAAAGACACATTTCACCCTGAGCGTGACAAAGGAGGCCACGCACCAGACACACAACACAACCACCAACAGAAAGCTCATCGAAAGGCAAAATATACAACACCACAGGATCCACTCAATTCACACAACACAAAGCTCAAAACTGCACATATCACACATGACATGACCCAGATCAAAACGCAGAGCACAAGGCGATCAACAAGCTGTAAATAACCCATACCACGCACATTTCGTACACAACACACAGAAAACAAACAAGACGCACAGATCACTTACAACACAACACAAAACACTCAAGAACACATGGCACACCGCATGGCACCACAGAATACACACAGAAACACAAACAAACAACACAAATCACTACCATTGACCAACTCTGGCAGCACCCCAGACACACAACAAACCCGACAGACACACAAAACACACATTTCACACACTACACATCACAGCCCGTAGCGCACACGTCACACACGACACACCACGTGCACAGTCACACACAGACACCCCACGCACGTATCCACCCAGGAAAGCACTACGTAAAACACACGTGCACAAAACCCATACAGTAACAAAACAAAAGTCACAGGACACACAGCAGACACAACAAAGCACCTAATAGCCCACAAGACACAGAAACCACATTTGAGAGAGTATACAGAGCACACACAACGAGACACACTAAACAAGCACAACCACACACAGACAACACATCTCACATCACACACTTAACAAACAAACGCACACAAATCCACTCAAACACAATCACACGGAAATCACATTCACCCACGCAAGACACACAGCACACATTAAACCAAGGCAAAACACACCCAAAAAAACAATGATCACACATAGGACACACTTGGTGCATTACACGCAACACACACAACCAAGCAGACACACCACACATATATCCTCACACAGGAGCACAGCACAGAAGCACACAACAGACCCGAGACTCACAGCACATACTTCAAGGCACAAAACTGCTCACAATACACATGAAAGTCTTTGCACAGGTACATACTGCACACTCCATGAGACACCCAAAGCAAGCACAACCACACAGTCAACATGTCTCCCCTCATGCGCATAGCTCAAGCCGCCAAACACACACACAACTTCTCTAACACAGCCACACACAAATCACAGTCACACACACAAAACACCCACAGCACATACAGAACCACCCACAACCGCCAAGAACGCACACGACATGCACTCAACGCATGACACATAACACACACAACCACAAACATACCATATAGAGCACACTCAGAACCACACACTGTCGGCACAACCCAATACACACAACACACACACAATAAGCACACAAGCACATCACACACACCACACAATTAACATCACACACAATGCCCAAAATACCCAGACCAACCAACACCTTCCCCATACGTAACACACAGGAAAGCATGTACACAGCACACACAACCCAGAACACAGTACGTAACACAACACACAACACAGAGAAAGACACATTTCACCCTGAGCGTGACAAAGGAGGCCACGCACCAGACACACAACACAACCACCAACAGAAAGCTCATCGAAAGGCAAAATATACAACACCACAGGATCCACCCAATTCACACAACACAAAGATCAAACCTGCACATATCACACATAACATGCCCCAGATCAAAACGCAGAGCACAAGGCGATCAACAAGCAGTAAGTAACCCATACTACGCACATTTCGTACACAACACACAGAAAACAAACAAGACGCACAGATCACATACAACACAACACAAAACACTCAAGAACACATGGCACAGCGCGTGGCACAAAAGAATACACACAGAAACACAAAACAAACACCACAAATCACTACCATAGACCAACAAATCTGGCAGACTCCAGACACACAACAAACCCGACAGACACACAAAACACACATTTCACACGCTACACATCACAGCCCATAGCGCACATGTCACACACGACACACCACGTGCACAGTCACACACAGACACCCCACGCACGTATCCACCTTGGAAAGCAGTACGCAAAGCACACGTGCACAAAACCCATACAGTAACAAAACAAAAGTCACAGGACACACAGCAGACACAACAAAGCACATAATAGCCCACAAGACACAGAAACCACATTTGAGAGAGTATACACAGCACACACAACGAGGAACACTAAACAAGCACAACCAAACACAGACAACACATCTGACATCACACACATAACAAACAAACGCACACAAATCCACTCAAACACAATCACACGGAAATCACATTCACCCACGCAAAAGACACACAGCACACATTAAACAAAGGCAAAACACACCCAAAAAAACAAAGATCACACGTAGGACACACTTGGTGCATTACACGCAACACACACAACCAAGCAGACACACCACACATATATCCTCACACAGGAGCACAACACAGAAGCACACAACAGACCCGAGACACAGCACATACTCAAAGGCACAAAACTGCTCACAATACACATGAAAGTCTTTGCACAGGTACATACTGCACACTCCATGAGACACCCAAAGCAAGCACAACCACACAGTCAACATGTCTCCCCTCATGCGCATAGCTCAAGCTGCCAAACACACACACAACCTCTCTAACACAGCCACACACAAATCACAGTCACACACACAAAACACCCGCAACTCATACAGAACCACCCACAACCGCCAGGAACGCACTCGACATGCACTCAACACACGACACATAACACACACAACCAAAAGCATACCATATAGAGCACACTCAGAACCACACACTGTCAACACAACCCAATACACACATCACACACACAATAAGCACACACGCACATCACACACACCACACAATTAACATCACACACAATGCCCAAAATACCCAGACAACCCAACACCTTCCCCATACGTAACACACAGGAAAGCATGTACACAGCACACACAACCCAGAACACAGTACGTAACACAACACACAACAAAGAGAAAGACACATTTCACCCTGAGCGTGACAAAGGAGGCCACGCACCAGACACACAACACAACCACCAACAGAAAGCTCATCGAAAGGCAAAATATACAACACCACAGGATCCACTCAATTCACACAACACAAAGCTCAAAACTGCACATATCACACATGACATGACCCAGATCAAAACGCAGAGCACAAGGCGATCAACAAGCTGTAAATAACCCATACCACGCACATTTCGTACACAACACACAGAAAACAAACAAGACGCACAGATCACTTACAACACAACACAAAACACTCAAGAACACATGGCACACCGCATGGCACCACAGAATACACACAGAAACACAAACAAACAACACAAATCACTACCATTGACCAACTCTGGCAGCACCCCAGACACACAACAAACCCGACAGACACACAAAACACACATTTCACACACTACACATCACAGCCCGTAGCGCACACGTCACACACGACACACCACGTGCACAGTCACACACAGACACCCCACGCACGTATCCACCCAGGAAAGCACTACGTAAAGCACACGTGCACAAAACCCATACAGTAACAAAACAAAAGTCACAGGACACACAGCAGACACAACAAAGCACCTAATAGCCCACAAGACACAGAAACCACATTTGAGAGAGTATACAGAGCACACACAACGAGACACACTAAACAAGCACAACCACACACAGACAACACATCTCACATCACACACTTAACAAACAAACGCACACAAATCCACTCAAACACAATCACACGGAAATCACATTCACCCACGCAAGACACACAGCACACATTAAACCAAGGCAAAACACACCCAAAAAAACAAAGATCACACTTAGCACACACTTGGTGCATTACACGCAACACACACAACCAAGCAGACACACCACACATATATCCTCACACAGGAGCACAGCACAGAAGCACACAACAGACCCGAGACTCACAGCACATACTTCAAGGCACAAAACTGCTCACAATACACATGAAAGTCTTTGCACAGGTACATACTGCACACTCCATGAGACACCCAAAGCAAGCACAACCACACAGTCAACATGTCTCCCCTCATGCGCATAGCTCAAGCCGCCAAACACACACACAACTTCTCTAACACAGCCACACACAAATCACAGTCACACACACAAAACACCCACAGCACATACAGAACCACCCACAACCGCCAAGAACGCACACGACATGCACTCAACGCATGACACATAACACACACAACCACAAACATACCATATAGAGCACACTCAGAACCACACACTGTCGGCACAACCCAATACACACAACACACACACAATAAGCACACAAGCACATCACACACACCACACAATTAACATCACACACAATGCCCAAAATACCCAGACCAACCAACACCTTCCCCATACGTAACACACAGGAAAGCATGTACACAGCACACACAACCCAGAACACAGTACGTAACACAACACACAACACAGAGAAAGACACATTTCACCCTGAGCGTGACAAAGGAGGCCACGCACCAGACACACAACACAACCACCAACAGAAAGCTCATCGAAAGGCAAAATATACAACACCACAGGATCCACCCAATTCACACAACACAAAGATCAAACCTGCACATATCACACATAACATGCCCCAGATCAAAACGCAGAGCACAAGGCGATCAACAAGCAGTAAATAACCCATACTACGCACATTTCGTACACAACACACAGAAAACAAACAAGACGCACAGATCACATACAACACAACACAAAACACTCAAGAACACATGGCACAGCGCATGGCACAACAGAATACACACAGAAACACAAAACAAACACCACAAATCACTACCATAGACCAACAAATCTGGCAGACCCCAGACACACAACAAACCCGACAGACACACAAAACACACATTTCACACGCTACACATCACAGCCCATAGCGCACATGTCACACACGACACACCATGTGCACAGTCACACACAGACACCCCACGCACGTATCCACCTTGGAAAGCAGTACGCAAAGCACACGTGCACAAAACCCATACAGTAACAAAACAAAAGTCACAGGACACACAGCAGACACAACAAAGCACATAATAGCCCACAAGACACAGAAACCACATTTGAGAGAGTATACACAGCACACACAACGAGGAACACTAAACAAGCACAACCAAACACAGACAACACATCTGACATCACACACATAACAAACAAACGCACACAAATCCACTCAAACACAATCACACGGAAATCACATTCACCCACGCAAAAGACACACAGCACACATTAAACAAAGGCAAAACACACCCAAAAAAACAAAGATCACACGTAGGACACACTTGGTGCATTACACGCAACACACACAACCAAGCAGACACACCACACATATATCCTCACACAGGAGCACAACACAGAAGCACACAACAGACCCGAGACACAGCACATACTCAAAGGCACAAAACTGCTCACAATACACATGAAAGTCTTTGCACAGGTACATACTGCACACTCCATGAGACACCCAAAGCAAGCACAACCACACAGTCAACATGTCTCCCCTCATGCGCATAGCTCAAGCCGCCAAACACACACACAACCTCTCTAACACAGCCACACACAAATCACAGTCACACACACAAAACACCCGCAACTCATACAGAACCACCCACAACCGCCAGGAACGCACTCGACATGCACTCAACACACGACACATAACACACACAACCAAAAGCATACCATATAGAGCACACTCAGAACCACACACTGTCAACACAACCCAATACACACATCACACACACAATAAGCACACACGCACATCACACACACCACACAATTAACATCACACACAATGCCCAAAATACCCAGACAACCCAACACCTTCCCCATACGTAACACACAGGAAAGCATGTACACAGCACACACAACCCAGAACACAGTACGTAACACAACACACAACACAGAGAAAGACACATTTCACCCTGAGCGTGACAAAGGAGGCCACGCACCAGACACACAACACAACCACCAACAGAAAGCTCATCGAAAGGCAAAATATACAACACCACAGGATCCACTCAATTCACACAACACAAAGCTCAAAACTGCACATATCACACATGACATGACCCAGATCAAAACGCAGAGCACAAGGCGATCAACAAGCTGTAAATAACCCATACCACGCACATTTCGTACACAACACACAGAAAACAAACAAGACGCACAGATCACTTACAACACAACACAAAACACTCAAGAACACATGGCACACCGCATGGCACCACAGAATACACACAGAAACACAAACAAACACCACAAATCACTACCATAGACCAACTCTGGCAGCACCCCAGACACACAACAAACCCGACAGACACACAAAACACACATTTCACACGCTACACATCACAGCCCGTAGCGCACACGTCACACACGACACACCACGTGCACAGTCACACACAGACACCCCACGCACGTATCCACCCAGGAAAGCACTACGTAAAGCACACGTGCACAAAACCCATACAGTAACAAAACAAAAGTCACAGGACACACAGCAGACACAACAAAGCACCTAATAGCCCACAAGACACAGAAACCACATTTGAGAGAGTATACAGAGCACACACAACGAGACACACTAAACAAGCACAACCACACACAGACAACACATCTCACATCACACACTTAACAAACAAACGCACACAAATCCACTCAAACACAATCACACGGAAATCACAATCACCCACGCAAGACACACAGCACACATTAAACCAAGGCAAAACACACCCAAAAAAACAAAGATCACACTTAGCACACACTTGGTGCATTACACGCAACACACACAACCAAGCAGACACACCACACATATATCCTCACACAGGAGCACAGCACAGAAGCACACAACAGACCCGAGACTCACAGCACATACTTCAAGGCACAAAACTGCTCACAATACACATGAAAGTCTTTGCACAGGTACATACTGCACACTCCATGAGACACCCAAAGCAAGCACAACCACACAGTCAACATGTCTCCCCTCATGCGCATAGCTCAAGCCGCCAAACACACACACAACTTCTCTAACACAGCCACACACAAATCACAGTCACACACACAAAACACCCACAGCACATACAGAACCACCCACAACCGCCAAGAACGCACACGACATGCACTCAACGCATGACACATAACACACACAACCACAAACATACCATATAGAGCACACTCAGAACCACACACTGTCGGCACAACCCAATACACACAACACACACACAATAAGCACACAAGCACATCACACACACCACACAATTAACATCACACACAATGCCCAAAATACCCAGACCAACCAACACCTTCCCCATACGTAACACACAGGAAAGCATGTACACAGCACACACAACCCAGAACACAGTACGTAACACAACACACAACACAGAGAAAGACACATTTCACCCTGAGCGTGACAAAGGAGGCCACGCACCAGACACACAACACAACCACCAACAGAAAGCTCATCGAAAGGCAAAATATACAACACCACAGGATCCACCCAATTCACACAACACAAAGATCAAACCTGCACATATCACACATAACATGCCCCAGATCAAAACGCAGAGCACAAGGCGATCAACAAGCAGTAAGTAACCCATACTACGCACATTTCGTACACAACACACAGAAAACAAACAAGACGCACAGATCACATACAACACAACACAAAACACTCAAGAACACATGGCACAGCGCGTGGCACAAAAGAATACACACAGAAACACAAAACAAACACCACAAATCACTACCATAGACCAACAAATCTGGCAGACCCCAGACACACAACAAACCCGACAGACACACAAAACACACATTTCACACGCTACACATCACAGCCCATAGCGCACATGTCACACACGACACACCACGTGCACAGTCACACACAGACACCCCACGCACGTATCCACCTTGGAAAGCAGTACGCAAAGCACACGTGCACAAAACCCATACAGTAACAAAACAAAAGTCACAGGACACACAGCAGACACAACAAAGCACATAATAGCCCACAAGACACAGAAACCACATTTGAGAGAGTATACACAGCACACACAACGAGGAACACTAAACAAGCACAACCAAACACAGACAACACATCTGACATCACACACATAACAAACAAACGCACACAAATCCACTCAAACACAATCACACGGAAATCACATTCACCCACGCAAAAGACACACAGCACACATTAAACAAAGGCAAAACACACCCAAAAAAACAAAGATCACACGTAGGACACACTTGGTGCATTACACGCAACACACACAACCAAGCAGACACACCACACATATATCCTCACACAGGAGCACAACACAGAAGCACACAACAGACCCGAGACACAGCACATACTCAAAGGCACAAAACTGCTCACAATACACATGAAAGTCTTTGCACAGGTACATACTGCACACTCCATGAGACACCCAAAGCAAGCACAACCACACAGTCAACATGTCTCCCCTCATGCGCATAGCTCAAGCTGCCAAACACACACACAACCTCTCTAACACAGCCACACACAAATCACAGTCACACACACAAAACACCCGCAACTCATACAGAACCACCCACAACCGCCAGGAACGCACTCGACATGCACTCAACACACGACACATAACACACACAACCAAAAGCATACCATATAGAGCACACTCAGAACCACACACTGTCAACACAACCCAATACACACATCACACACACAATAAGCACACACGCACATCACACACACCACACAATTAACATCACACACAATGCCCAAAATACCCAGACAACCCAACACCTTCCCCATACGTAACACACAGGAAAGCATGTACACAGCACACACAACCCAGAACACAGTACGTAACACAACACACAACAAAGAGAAAGACACATTTCACCCTGAGCGTGACAAAGGAGGCCACGCACCAGACACACAACACAACCACCAACAGAAAGCTCATCGAAAGGCAAAATATACAACACCACAGGATCCACTCAATTCACACAACACAAAGCTCAAAACTGCACATATCACACATAACATGCCCCAGATCAAAACGCAGAGCACAAGGCGATCAACAAGCAGTATATAACCCATAACACGCACATTTCGTACACAACACACAGAAAACAAACAAGACGCACAGATCACTTACAACACAACACAAAACACTCAAGAACACATGGCACACCGCATGGCACCACAGAATACACACAGAAACACAAACAAACACCACAAATCACTACCATAGACCAACTCTGGCAGCACCCCAGACACACAACAAACCCGACAGACACACAAAACACACATTTCACACGCTACACATCACAGCCCGTAGCGCACACGTCACACACGACACACCACGTGCACAGTCACACACAGACACCCCACGCACGTATCCACCCAGGAAAGCACTACGTAAAGCACACGTGCACAAAACCCATACAGTAACAAAACAAAAGTCACAGGACACACAGCAGACACAACAAAGCACCTAATAGCCCACAAGACACAGAAACCACATTTGAGAGAGTATACAGAGCACACACAACGAGACACACTAAACAAGCACAACCACACACAGACAACACATCTCACATCACACACTTAACAAACAAACGCACACAAATCCACTCAAACACAATCACACGGAAATCACAATCACCCACGCAAGACACACAGCACACATTAAACCAAGGCAAAACACACCCAAAAAAACAAAGATCACACTTAGCACACACTTGGTGCATTACACGCAACACACACAACCAAGCAGACACACCACACATATATCCTCACACAGGAGCACAGCACAGAAGCACACAACAGACCCGAGACTCACAGCACATACTTCAAGGCACAAAACTGCTCACAATACACATGAAAGTCTTTGCACAGGTACATACTGCACACTCCATGAGACACCCAAAGCAAGCACAACCACACAGTCAACATGTCTCCCCTCATGCGCATAGCTCAAGCCGCCAAACACACACACAACTTCTCTAACACAGCCACACACAAATCACAGTCACACACACAAAACACCCACAGCACATACAGAACCACCCACAACCGCCAAGAACGCACACGACATGCACTCAACGCATGACACATAACACACACAACCACAAACATACCATATAGAGCACACTCAGAACCACACACTGTCGGCACAACCCAATACACACAACACACACACAATAAGCACACAAGCACATCACACACACCACACAATTAACATCACACACAATGCCCAAAATACCCAGACCAACCAACACCTTCCCCATACGTAACACACAGGAAAGCATGTACACAGCACACACAACCCAGAACACAGTACGTAACACAACACACAACACAGAGAAAGACACATTTCACCCTGAGCGTGACAAAGGAGGCCACGCACCAGACACACAACACAACCACCAACAGAAAGCTCATCGAAAGGCAAAATATACAACACCACAGGATCCACCCAATTCACACAACACAAAGATCAAACCTGCACATATCACACATAACATGCCCCAGATCAAAACGCAGAGCACAAGGCGATCAACAAGCAGTAAGTAACCCATACTACGCACATTTCGTACACAACACACAGAAAACAAACAAGACGCACAGATCACATACAACACAACACAAAACACTCAAGAACACATGGCACAGCGCGTGGCACAACAGAATACACACAGAAACACAAAACAAACACCACAAATCACTACCATAGACCAACAAATCTGGCAGACCCCAGACACACAACAAACCCGACAGACACACAAAACACACATTTCACACGCTACACATCACAGCCCATAGCGCACATGTCACACACGACACACCACGTGCACAGTCACACACAGACACCCCACGCACGTATCCACCTTGGAAAGCAGTACGCAAAGCACACGTGCACAAAACCCATACAGTAACAAAACAAAAGTCACAGGACACACAGCAGACACAACAAAGCACATAATAGCCCACAAGACACAGAAACCACATTTGAGAGAGTATACACAGCACACACAACGAGGAACACTAAACAAGCACAACCAAACACAGACAACACATCTGACATCACACACATAACAAACAAACGCACACAAATCCACTCAAACACAATCACACGGAAATCACATTCACCCACGCAAAAGACACACAGCACACATTAAACAAAGGCAAAACACACCCAAAAAAACAAAGATCACACGTAGGACACACTTGGTGCATTACACGCAACACACACAACCAAGCAGACACACCACACATATATCCTCACACAGGAGCACAACACAGAAGCACACAACAGACCCGAGACACAGCACATACTCAAAGGCACAAAACTGCTCACAATACACATGAAAGTCTTTGCACAGGTACATACTGCACACTCCATGAGACACCCAAAGCAAGCACAACCACACAGTCAACATGTCTCCCCTCATGCGCATAGCTCAAGCCGCCAAACACACACACAACCTCTCTAACACAGCCACACACAAATCACAGTCACACACACAAAACACCCGCAACTCATACAGAACCACCCACAACCGCCAGGAACGCACTCGACATGCACTCAACACACGACACATAACACACACAACCAAAAGCATACCATATAGAGCACACTCAGAACCACACACTGTCAACACAACCCAATACACACATCACACACACAATAAGCACACACGCACATCACACACACCACACAATTAACATCACACACAATGCCCAAAATACCCAGACAACCCAACACCTTCCCCATACGTAACACACAGGAAAGCATGTACACAGCACACACAACCCAGAACACAGTACGTAACACAACACACAACACAGAGAAAGACACATTTCACCCTGAGCGTGACAAAGGAGGCCACGCACCAGACACACAACACAACCACCAACAGAAAGCTCATCGAAAGGCAAAATATACAACACCACAGGATCCACTCAATTCACACAACACAAAGCTCAAAACTGCACATATCACACATGACATGACCCAGATCAAAACGCAGAGCACAAGGCGATCAACAAGCTGTAAATAACCCATACCACGCACATTTCGTACACAACACACAGAAAACAAACAAGACGCACAGATCACTTACAACACAACACAAAACACTCAAGAACACATGGCACACCGCATGGCACCACAGAATACACACAGAAACACAAACAAACACCACAAATCACTACCATAGACCAACTCTGGCAGCACCCCAGACACACAACAAACCCGACAGACACACAAAACACACATTTCACACGCTACACATCACAGCCCGTAGCGCACACGTCACACACGACACACCACGTGCACAGTCACACACAGACACCCCACGCACGTATCCACCCAGGAAAGCACTACGTAAAGCACACGTGCACAAAACCCATACAGTAACAAAACAAAAGTCACAGGACACACAGCAGACACAACAAAGCACCTAATAGCCCACAAGACACAGAAACCACATTTGAGAGAGTATACAGAGCACACACAACGAGACACACTAAACAAGCACAACCACACACAGACAACACATCTCACATCACACACTTAACAAACAAACGCACACAAATCCACTCAAACACAATCACACGGAAATCACAATCACCCACGCAAGACACACAGCACACATTAAACCAAGGCAAAACACACCCAAAAAAACAAAGATCACACTTAGCACACACTTGGTGCATTACACGCAACACACACAACCAAGCAGACACACCACACATATATCCTCACACAGGAGCACAGCACAGAAGCACACAACAGACCCGAGACTCACAGCACATACTTCAAGGCACAAAACTGCTCACAATACACATGAAAGTCTTTGCACAGGTACATACTGCACACTCCATGAGACACCCAAAGCAAGCACAACCACACAGTCAACATGTCTCCCCTCATGCGCATAGCTCAAGCCGCCAAACACACACACAACTTCTCTAACACAGCCACACACAAATCACAGTCACACACACAAAACACCCACAGCACATACAGAACCACCCACAACCGCCAAGAACGCACACGACATGCACTCAACGCATGACACATAACACACACAACCACAAACATACCATATAGAGCACACTCAGAACCACACACTGTCGGCACAACCCAATACACACAACACACACACAATAAGCACACAAGCACATCACACACACCACACAATTAACATCACACACAATGCCCAAAATACCCAGACCAACCAACACCTTCCCCATACGTAACACACAGGAAAGCATGTACACAGCACACACAACCCAGAACACAGTACGTAACACAACACACAACACAGAGAAAGACACATTTCACCCTGAGCGTGACAAAGGAGGCCACGCACCAGACACACAACACAACCACCAACAGAAAGCTCATCGAAAGGCAAAATATACAACACCACAGGATCCACCCAATTCACACAACACAAAGATCAAACCTGCACATATCACACATAACATGCCCCAGATCAAAACGCAGAGCACAAGGCGATCAACAAGCAGTAAGTAACCCATACTACGCACATTTCGTACACAACACACAGAAAACAAACAAGACGCACAGATCACATACAACACAACACAAAACACTCAAGAACACATGGCACAGCGCGTGGCACAAAAGAATACACACAGAAACACAAAACAAACACCACAAATCACTACCATAGACCAACAAATCTGGCAGACTCCAGACACACAACAAACCCGACAGACACACAAAACACACATTTCACACGCTACACATCACAGCCCATAGCGCACATGTCACACACGACACACCACGTGCACAGTCACACACAGACACCCCACGCACGTATCCACCTTGGAAAGCAGTACGCAAAGCACACGTGCACAAAACCCATACAGTAACAAAACAAAAGTCACAGGACACACAGCAGACACAACAAAGCACATAATAGCCCACAAGACACAGAAACCACATTTGAGAGAGTATACACAGCACACACAACGAGGAACACTAAACAAGCACAACCAAACACAGACAACACATCTGACATCACACACATAACAAACAAACGCACACAAATCCACTCAAACACAATCACACGGAAATCACATTCACCCACGCAAAAGACACACAGCACACATTAAACAAAGGCAAAACACACCCAAAAAAACAAAGATCACACGTAGGACACACTTGGTGCATTACACGCAACACACACAACCAAGCAGACACACCACACATATATCCTCACACAGGAGCACAACACAGAAGCACACAACAGACCCGAGACACAGCACATACTCAAAGGCACAAAACTGCTCACAATACACATGAAAGTCTTTGCACAGGTACATACTGCACACTCCATGAGACACCCAAAGCAAGCACAACCACACAGTCAACATGTCTCCCCTCATGCGCATAGCTCAAGCTGCCAAACACACACACAACCTCTCTAACACAGCCACACACAAATCACAGTCACACACACAAAACACCCGCAACTCATACAGAACCACCCACAACCGCCAGGAACGCACTCGACATGCACTCAACACACGACACATAACACACACAACCAAAAGCATACCATATAGAGCACACTCAGAACCACACACTGTCAACACAACCCAATACACACATCACACACACAATAAGCACACACGCACATCACACACACCACACAATTAACATCACACACAATGCCCAAAATACCCAGACAACCCAACACCTTCCCCATACGTAACACACAGGAAAGCATGTACACAGCACACACAACCCAGAACACAGTACGTAACACAACACACAACAAAGAGAAAGACACATTTCACCCTGAGCGTGACAAAGGAGGCCACGCACCAGACACACAACACAACCACCAACAGAAAGCTCATCGAAAGGCAAAATATACAACACCACAGGATCCACTCAATTCACACAACACAAAGCTCAAAACTGCACATATCACACATGACATGACCCAGATCAAAACGCAGAGCACAAGGCGATCAACAAGCTGTAAATAACCCATACCACGCACATTTCGTACACAACACACAGAAAACAAACAAGACGCACAGATCACTTACAACACAACACAAAACACTCAAGAACACATGGCACACCGCATGGCACCACAGAATACACACAGAAACACAAACAAACAACACAAATCACTACCATTGACCAACTCTGGCAGCACCCCAGACACACAACAAACCCGACAGACACACAAAACACACATTTCACACACTACACATCACAGCCCGTAGCGCACACGTCACACACGACACACCACGTGCACAGTCACACACAGACACCCCACGCACGTATCCACCCAGGAAAGCACTACGTAAAGCACACGTGCACAAAACCCATACAGTAACAAAACAAAAGTCACAGGACACACAGCAGACACAACAAAGCACCTAATAGCCCACAAGACACAGAAACCACATTTGAGAGAGTATACAGAGCACACACAACGAGACACACTAAACAAGCACAACCACACACAGACAACACATCTCACATCACACACTTAACAAACAAACGCACACAAATCCACTCAAACACAATCACACGGAAATCACATTCACCCACGCAAGACACACAGCACACATTAAACCAAGGCAAAACACACCCAAAAAAACAATGATCACACATAGGACACACTTGGTGCATTACACGCAACACACACAACCAAGCAGACACACCACACATATATCCTCACACAGGAGCACAGCACAGAAGCACACAACAGACCCGAGACTCACAGCACATACTTCAAGGCACAAAACTGCTCACAATACACATGAAAGTCTTTGCACAGGTACATACTGCACACTCCATGAGACACCCAAAGCAAGCACAACCACACAGTCAACATGTCTCCCCTCATGCGCATAGCTCAAGCCGCCAAACACACACACAACTTCTCTAACACAGCCACACACAAATCACAGTCACACACACAAAACACCCACAGCACATACAGAACCACCCACAACCGCCAAGAACGCACACGACATGCACTCAACGCATGACACATAACACACACAACCACAAACATACCATATAGAGCACACTCAGAACCACACACTGTCGGCACAACCCAATACACACAACACACACACAATAAGCACACAAGCACATCACACACACCACACAATTAACATCACACACAATGCCCAAAATACCCAGACCAACCAACACCTTCCCCATACGTAACACACAGGAAAGCATGTACACAGCACACACAACCCAGAACACAGTACGTAACACAACACACAACACAGAGAAAGACACATTTCACCCTGAGCGTGACAAAGGAGGCCACGCACCAGACACACAACACAACCACCAACAGAAAGCTCATCGAAAGGCAAAATATACAACACCACAGGATCCACCCAATTCACACAACACAAAGATCAAACCTGCACATATCACACATAACATGCCCCAGATCAAAACGCAGAGCACAAGGCGATCAACAAGCAGTAAATAACCCATACTACGCACATTTCGTACACAACACACAGAAAACAAACAAGACGCACAGATCACATACAACACAACACAAAACACTCAAGAACACATGGCACAGCGCATGGCACAACAGAATACACACAGAAACACAAAACAAACACCACAAATCACTACCATAGACCAACAAATCTGGCAGACCCCAGACACACAACAAACCCGACAGCCACACAAAACACACATTTCACACGCTACACATCACAGCCCATAGCGCACATGTCACACACGACACACCATGTGCACAGTCACACACAGCCACCCCACGCACGTATCCACCTTGGAAAGCAGTACGCAAAGCACACGTGCACAAAACCCATACAGTAACAAAACAAAAGTCACAGGACACACAGCAGACACAACAAAGCACATAATAGCCCACAAGACACAGAAACCACATTTGAGAGAGTATACACAGCACACACAACGAGGAACACTAAACAAGCACAACCAAACACAGACAACACATCTGACATCACACACATAACAAACAAACGCACACAAATCCACTCAAACACAATCACACGGAAATCACATTCACCCACGCAAAAGACACACAGCACACATTAAACAAAGGCAAAACACACCCAAAAAAACAAAGATCACACGTAGGACACACTTGGTGCATTACACGCAACACACACAACCAAGCAGACACACCACACATATATCCTCACACAGGAGCACAACACAGAAGCACACAACAGACCCGAGACACAGCACATACTCAAAGGCACAAAACTGCTCACAATACACATGAAAGTCTTTGCACAGGTACATACTGCACACTCCATGAGACACCCAAAGCAAGCACAACCACACAGTCAACATGTCTCCCCTCATGCGCATAGCTCAAGCTGCCAAACACACACACAACCTCTCTAACACAGCCACACACAAATCACAGTCACACACACAAAACACCCGCAACTCATACAGAACCACCCACAACCGCCAGGAACGCACTCGACATGCACTCAACACACTACACATAACACACACAACCAAAAGCATACCATATAGAGCACACTCAGAACCACACACTGTCAACACAACCCAATACACACATCACACACACAATAAGCACACACGCACATCACACACACCACACAATTAACATCACACACAATGCCCAAAATACCCAGACAACCCAACACCTTCCCCATACGTAACACACAGGAAAGCATGTACACAGCACACACAACCCAGAACACAGTACGTAACACAACACACAACAAAGAGAAAGACACATTTCACCCTGAGCGTGACAAAGGAGGCCACGCACCAGACACACAACACAACCACCAACAGAAAGCTCATCGAAAGGCAAAATATACAACACCACAGGATCCACTCAATTCACACAACACAAAGCTCAAAACTGCACATATCACACATGACATGACCCAGATCAAAACGCAGAGCACAAGGCGATCAACAAGCTGTAAATAACCCATACCACGCACATTTCGTACACAACACACAGAAAACAAACAAGACGCACAGATCACTTACAACACAACACAAAACACTCAAGAACACATGGCACACCGCATGGCACCACAGAATACACACAGAAACACAAACAAACAACACAAATCACTACCATTGACCAACTCTGGCAGCACCCCAGACACACAACAAACCCGACAGACACACAAAACACACATTTCACACACTACACATCACAGCCCGTAGCGCACACGTCACACACGACACACCACGTGCACAGTCACACACAGACACCCCACGCACGTATCCACCCAGGAAAGCACTACGTAAAGCACACGTGCACAAAACCCATACAGTAACAAAACAAAAGTCACAGGACACACAGCAGACACAACAAAGCACCTAATAGCCCACAAGACACAGAAACCACATTTGAGAGAGTATACAGAGCACACACAACGAGACACACTAAACAAGCACAACCACACACAGACAACACATCTCACATCACACACTTAACAAACAAACGCACACAAATCCACTCAAACACAATCACACGGAAATCACATTCACCCACGCAAGACACACAGCACACATTAAACCAAGGCAAAACACACCCAAAAAAACAATGATCACACATAGGACACACTTGGTGCATTACACGCAACACACACAACCAAGCAGACACACCACACATATATCCTCACACAGGAGCACAGCACAGAAGCACACAACAGACCCGAGACTCACAGCACATACTTCAAGGCACAAAACTGCTCACAATACACATGAAAGTCTTTGCACAGGTACATACTGCACACTCCATGAGACACCCAAAGCAAGCACAACCACACAGTCAACATGTCTCCCCTCATGCGCATAGCTCAAGCCGCCAAACACACACACAACTTCTCTAACACAGCCACACACAAATCACAGTCACACACACAAAACACCCACAGCACATACAGAACCACCCACAACCGCCAAGAACGCACACGACATGCACTCAACGCATGACACATAACACACACAACCACAAACATACCATATAGAGCACACTCAGAACCACACACTGTCGGCACAACCCAATACACACAACACACACACAATAAGCACACAAGCACATCACACACACCACACAATTAACATCACACACAATGCCCAAAATACCCAGACCAACCAACACCTTCCCCATACGTAACACACAGGAAAGCATGTACACAGCACACACAACCCAGAACACAGTACGTAACACAACACACAACACAGAGAAAGACACATTTCACCCTGAGCGTGACAAAGGAGGCCACGCACCAGACACACAACACAACCACCAACAGAAAGCTCATCGAAAGGCAAAATATACAACACCACAGGATCCACCCAATTCACACAACACAAAGATCAAACCTGCACATATCACACATAACATGCCCCAGATCAAAACGCAGAGCACAAGGCGATCAACAAGCAGTAAATAACCCATACTACGCACATTTCGTACACAACACACAGAAAACAAACAAGACGCACAGATCACATACAACACAACACAAAACACTCAAGAACACATGGCACAGCGCATGGCACAACAGAATACACACAGAAACACAAAACAAACACCACAAATCACTACCATAGACCAACAAATCTGGCAGACCCCAGACACACAACAAACCCGACAGCCACACAAAACACACATTTCACACGCTACACATCACAGCCCATAGCGCACATGTCACACACGACACACCACGTGCACAGTCACACACAGACACCCCACGCACGTATCCACCTTGGAAAGCAGTACGCAAAGCACACGTGCACAAAACCCATACAGTAACAAAACAAAAGTCACAGGACACACAGCAGACACAACAAAGCACATAATAGCCCACAAGACACAGAAACCACATTTGAGAGAGTATACACAGCACACACAACGAGGAACACTAAACAAGCACAACCAAACACAGACAACACATCTGACATCACACACATAACAAACAAACGCACACAAATCCACTCAAACACAATCACACGGAAATCACATTCACCCACGCAAAAGACACACAGCACACATTAAACAAAGGCAAAACACACCCAAAAAAACAAAGATCACACGTAGGACACACTTGGTGCATTACACGCAACACACACAACCAAGCAGACACACCACACATATATCCTCACACAGGAGCACAACACAGAAGCACACAACAGACCCGAGACACAGCACATACTCAAAGGCACAAAACTGCTCACAATACACATGAAAGTCTTTGCACAGGTACATACTGCACACTCCATGAGACACCCAAAGCAAGCACAACCACACAGTCAACATGTCTCCCCTCATGCGCATAGCTCAAGCCGCCAAACACACACACAACCTCTCTAACACAGCCACACACAAATCACAGTCACACACACAAAACACCCGCAACTCATACAGAACCACCCACAACCGCCAGGAACGCACACGACATGCACTCAACACACGACACATAACACACACAACCAAAAGCATACCATATAGAGCACACTCAGAACCACACACTGTCAACACAACCCAATACACACATCACACACACAATAAGCACACACGCACATCACACACACCACACAATTAACATCACACACAATGCCCAAAATACCCAGACAACCCAACACCTTCCCCATACGTAACACACAGGAAAGCATGTACACAGCACACACAACCCAGAACACAGTACGTAACACAACACACAACACAGAGAAAGACACATTTCACCCTGAGCGTGACAAAGGAGGCCACGCACCAGACACACAACACAACCACCAACAGAAAGCTCATCGAAAGGCAAAATATACAACACCACAGGATCCACTCAATTCACACAACACAAAGCTCAAAACTGCACATATCACACATGACATGACCCAGATCAAAACGCAGAGCACAAGGCGATCAACAAGCTGTAAATAACCCATACCACGCACATTTCGTACACAACACACAGAAAACAAACAAGACGCACAGATCACTTACAACACAACACAAAACACTCAAGAACACATGGCACACCGCATGGCACCACAGAATACACACAGAAACACAAACAAACACCACAAATCACTACCATAGACCAACTCTGGCAGCACCCCAGACACACAACAAACCCGACAGACACACAAAACACACATTTCACACGCTACACATCACAGCCCGTAGCGCACACGTCACACACGACACACCACGTGCACAGTCACACACAGACACCCCACGCACGTATCCACCCAGGAAAGCACTACGTAAAGCACACGTGCACAAAACCCATACAGTAACAAAACAAAAGTCACAGGACACACAGCAGACACAACAAAGCACCTAATAGCCCACAAGACACAGAAACCACATTTGAGAGAGTATACAGAGCACACACAACGAGACACACTAAACAAGCACAACCACACACAGACAACACATCTCACATCACACACTTAACAAACAAACGCACACAAATCCACTCAAACACAATCACACGGAAATCACAATCACCCACGCAAGACACACAGCACACATTAAACCAAGGCAAAACACACCCAAAAAAACAAAGATCACACTTAGCACACACTTGGTGCATTACACGCAACACACACAACCAAGCAGACACACCACACATATATCCTCACACAGGAGCACAGCACAGAAGCACACAACAGACCCGAGACTCACAGCACATACTTCAAGGCACAAAACTGCTCACAATACACATGAAAGTCTTTGCACAGGTACATACTGCACACTCCATGAGACACCCAAAGCAAGCACAACCACACAGTCAACATGTCTCCCCTCATGCGCATAGCTCAAGCCGCCAAACACACACACAACTTCTCTAACACAGCCACACACAAATCACAGTCACACACACAAAACACCCACAGCACATACAGAACCACCCACAACCGCCAAGAACGCACACGACATGCACTCAACGCATGACACATAACACACACAACCACAAACATACCATATAGAGCACACTCAGAACCACACACTGTCGGCACAACCCAATACACACAACACACACACAATAAGCACACAAGCACATCACACACACCACACAATTAACATCACACACAATGCCCAAAATACCCAGACCAACCAACACCTTCCCCATACGTAACACACAGGAAAGCATGTACACAGCACACACAACCCAGAACACAGTACGTAACACAACACACAACACAGAGAAAGACACATTTCACCCTGAGCGTGACAAAGGAGGCCACGCACCAGACACACAACACAACCACCAACAGAAAGCTCATCGAAAGGCAAAATATACAACACCACAGGATCCACCCAATTCACACAACACAAAGATCAAACCTGCACATATCACACATAACATGCCCCAGATCAAAACGCAGAGCACAAGGCGATCAACAAGCAGTAAGTAACCCATACTACGCACATTTCGTACACAACACACAGAAAACAAACAAGACGCACAGATCACATACAACACAACACAAAACACTCAAGAACACATGGCACAGCGCGTGGCACAACAGAATACACACAGAAACACAAAACAAACACCACAAATCACTACCATAGACCAACAAATCTGGCAGACCCCAGACACACAACAAACCCGACAGACACACAAAACACACATTTCACACGCTACACATCACAGCCCATAGCGCACATGTCACACACGACACACCACGTGCACAGTCACACACAGACACCCCACGCACGTATCCACCTTGGAAAGCAGTACGCAAAGCACACGTGCACAAAACCCATACAGTAACAAAACAAAAGTCACAGGACACACAGCAGACACAACAAAGCACATAATAGCCCACAAGACACAGAAACCACATTTGAGAGAGTATACACAGCACACACAACGAGGAACACTAAACAAGCACAACCAAACACAGACAACACATCTGACATCACACACATAACAAACAAACGCACACAAATCCACTCAAACACAATCACACGGAAATCACATTCACCCACGCAAAAGACACACAGCACACATTAAACAAAGGCAAAACACACCCAAAAAAACAAAGATCACACGTAGGACACACTTGGTGCATTACACGCAACACACACAACCAAGCAGACACACCACACATATATCCTCACACAGGAGCACAACACAGAAGCACACAACAGACCCGAGACACAGCACATACTCAAAGGCACAAAACTGCTCACAATACACATGAAAGTCTTTGCACAGGTACATACTGCACACTCCATGAGACACCCAAAGCAAGCACAACCACACAGTCAACATGTCTCCCCTCATGCGCATAGCTCAAGCTGCCAAACACACACACAACCTCTCTAACACAGCCACACACAAATCACAGTCACACACACAAAACACCCGCAACTCATACAGAACCACCCACAACCGCCAGGAACGCACTCGACATGCACTCAACACACGACACATAACACACACAACCAAAAGCATACCATATAGAGCACACTCAGAACCACACACTGTCAACACAACCCAATACACACATCACACACACAATAAGCACACACGCACATCACACACACCACACAATTAACATCACACACAATGCCCAAAATACCCAGACAACCCAACACCTTCCCCATACGTAACACACAGGAAAGCATGTACACAGCACACACAACCCAGAACACAGTACGTAACACAACACACAACAAAGAGAAAGACACATTTCACCCTGAGCGTGACAAAGGAGGCCACGCACCAGACACACAACACAACCACCAACAGAAAGCTCATCGAAAGGCAAAATATACAACACCACAGGATCCACTCAATTCACACAACACAAAGCTCAAAACTGCACATATCACACATAACATGCCCCAGATCAAAACGCAGAGCACAAGGCGATCAACAAGCAGTATATAACCCATAACACGCACATTTCGTACACAACACACAGAAAACAAACAAGACGCACAGATCACTTACAACACAACACAAAACACTCAAGAACACATGGCACACCGCATGGCACCACAGAATACACACAGAAACACAAACAAACACCACAAATCACTACCATAGACCAACTCTGGCAGCACCCCAGACACACAACAAACCCGACAGACACACAAAACACACATTTCACACGCTACACATCACAGCCCGTAGCGCACACGTCACACACGACACACCACGTGCACAGTCACACACAGACACCCCACGCACGTATCCACCCAGGAAAGCACTACGTAAAGCACACGTGCACAAAACCCATACAGTAACAAAACAAAAGTCACAGGACACACAGCAGACACAACAAAGCACCTAATAGCCCACAAGACACAGAAACCACATTTGAGAGAGTATACAGAGCACACACAACGAGACACACTAAACAAGCACAACCACACACAGACAACACATCTCACATCACACACTTAACAAACAAACGCACACAAATCCACTCAAACACAATCACACGGAAATCACAATCACCCACGCAAGACACACAGCACACATTAAACCAAGGCAAAACACACCCAAAAAAACAAAGATCACACTTAGCACACACTTGGTGCATTACACGCAACACACACAACCAAGCAGACACACCACACATATATCCTCACACAGGAGCACAGCACAGAAGCACACAACAGACCCGAGACTCACAGCACATACTTCAAGGCACAAAACTGCTCACAATACACATGAAAGTCTTTGCACAGGTACATACTGCACACTCCATGAGACACCCAAAGCAAGCACAACCACACAGTCAACATGTCTCCCCTCATGCGCATAGCTCAAGCCGCCAAACACACACACAACTTCTCTAACACAGCCACACACAAATCACAGTCACACACACAAAACACCCACAGCACATACAGAACCACCCACAACCGCCAAGAACGCACACGACATGCACTCAACGCATGACACATAACACACACAACCACAAACATACCATATAGAGCACACTCAGAACCACACACTGTCGGCACAACCCAATACACACAACACACACACAATAAGCACACAAGCACATCACACACACCACACAATTAACATCACACACAATGCCCAAAATACCCAGACCAACCAACACCTTCCCCATACGTAACACACAGGAAAGCATGTACACAGCACACACAACCCAGAACACAGTACGTAACACAACACACAACACAGAGAAAGACACATTTCACCCTGAGCGTGACAAAGGAGGCCACGCACCAGACACACAACACAACCACCAACAGAAAGCTCATCGAAAGGCAAAATATACAACACCACAGGATCCACCCAATTCACACAACACAAAGATCAAACCTGCACATATCACACATAACATGCCCCAGATCAAAACGCAGAGCACAAGGCGATCAACAAGCAGTAAGTAACCCATACTACGCACATTTCGTACACAACACACAGAAAACAAACAAGACGCACAGATCACATACAACACAACACAAAACACTCAAGAACACATGGCACACCACGTGGCAAAACAGAATACACACAGAAACACAAAACAAACACCACAAATCACTACCATAGACCAACAAATCTGGCAGACCCCAGACACACAACAAACCCGACAGACACACAAAACACACATTTCACACGCTACACATCACAGCCCATAGCGCACATGTCACACACGACACACCACGTGCACAGTCACACACAGACACCCCACGCACGTATCCACCTTGGAAAGCAGTACGCAAAGCACACGTGCACAAAACCCATACAGTAACAAAACAAAAGTCACAGGACACACAGCAGACACAACAAAGCACATAATAGCCCACAAGACACAGAAACCACATTTGAGAGAGTATACACAGCACACACAACGAGGAACACTAAACAAGCACAACCAAACACAGACAACACATCTGACATCACACACATAACAAACAAACGCACACAAATCCACTCAAACACAATCACACGGAAATCACATTCACCCACGCAAAAGACACACAGCACACATTAAACAAAGGCAAAACACACCCAAAAAAACAAAGATCACACGTAGGACACACTTGGTGCATTACACGCAACACACACAACCAAGCAGACACACCACACATATATCCTCACACAGGAGCACAACACAGAAGCACACAACAGACCCGAGACACAGCACATACTCAAAGGCACAAAACTGCTCACAATACACATGAAAGTCTTTGCACAGGTACATACTGCACACTCCATGAGACACCCAAAGCAAGCACAACCACACAGTCAACATGTCTCCCCTCATGCGCATAGCTCAAGCCGCCAAACACACACACAACCTCTCTAACACAGCCACACACAAATCACAGTCACACACACAAAACACCCGCAACTCATACAGAACCACCCACAACCGCCAGGAACGCACTCGACATGCACTCAACACACGACACATAACACACACAACCAAAAGCATACCATATAGAGCACACTCAGAACCACACACTGTCAACACAACCCAATACACACATCACACACACAATAAGCACACACGCACATCACACACACCACACAATTAACATCACACACAATGCCCAAAATACCCAGACAACCCAACACCTTCCCCATACGTAACACACAGGAAAGCATGTACACAGCACACACAACCCAGAACACAGTACGTAACACAACACACAACAAAGAGAAAGACACATTTCACCCTGAGCGTGACAAAGGAGGCCACGCACCAGACACACAACACAACCACCAACAGAAAGCTCATCGAAAGGCAAAATATACAACACCACAGGATCCACTCAATTCACACAACACAAAGCTCAAAACTGCACATATCACACATAAAATGCCCCAGATCAAAACGCAGAGCACAAGGCGATCAACAAGCAGTATATAACCCATAACACGCACATTTCGTACACAACACACAGAAAACAAACAAGACGCACAGATCACTTACAACACAACACAAAACACTCAAGAACACATGGCACACCGCATGGCACCACAGAATACACACAGAAACACAAACAAACACCACAAATCACTACCATAGACCAACTCTGGCAGCACCCCAGACACACAACAAACCCGACAGACACACAAAACACACATTTCACACGCTACACATCACAGCCCGTAGCGCACACGTCACACACGACACACCACGTGCACAGTCACACACAGACACCCCACGCACGTATCCACCCAGGAAAGCACTACGTAAAGCACACGTGCACAAAACCCATACAGTAACAAAACAAAAGTCACAGGACACACAGCAGACACAACAAAGCACCTAATAGCCCACAAGACACAGAAACCACATTTGAGAGAGTATACAGAGCACACACAACGAGACACACTAAACAAGCACAACCACACACAGACAACACATCTCACATCACACACTTAACAAACAAACGCACACAAATCCACTCAAACACAATCACACGGAAATCACAATCACCCACGCAAGACACACAGCACACATTAAACCAAGGCAAAACACACCCAAAAAAACAAAGATCACACTTAGCACACACTTGGTGCATTACACGCAACACACACAACCAAGCAGACACACCACACATATATCCTCACACAGGAGCACAGCACAGAAGCACACAACAGACCCGAGACTCACAGCACATACTTCAAGGCACAAAACTGCTCACAATACACATGAAAGTCTTTGCACAGGTACATACTGCACACTCCATGAGACACCCAAAGCAAGCACAACCACACAGTCAACATGTCTCCCCTCATGCGCATAGCTCAAGCCGCCAAACACACACACAACTTCTCTAACACAGCCACACACAAATCACAGTCACACACACAAAACACCCACAGCACATACAGAACCACCCACAACCGCCAAGAACGCACACGACATGCACTCAACGCATGACACATAACACACACAACCACAAACATACCATATAGAGCACACTCAGAACCACACACTGTCGGCACAACCCAATACACACAACACACACACAATAAGCACACAAGCACATCACACACACCACACAATTAACATCACACACAATGCCCAAAATACCCAGACCAACCAACACCTTCCCCATACGTAACACACAGGAAAGCATGTACACAGCACACACAACCCAGAACACAGTACGTAACACAACACACAACACAGAGAAAGACACATTTCACCCTGAGCGTGACAAAGGAGGCCACGCACCAGACACACAACACAACCACCAACAGAAAGCTCATCGAAAGGCAAAATATACAACACCACAGGATCCACCCAATTCACACAACACAAAGATCAAACCTGCACATATCACACATAACATGCCCCAGATCAAAACGCAGAGCACAAGGCGATCAACAAGCAGTAAGTAACCCATACTACGCACATTTCGTACACAACACACAGAAAACAAACAAGACGCACAGATCACATACAACACAACACAAAACACTCAAGAACACATGGCACAGCGCGTGGCACAAAAGAATACACACAGAAACACAAAACAAACACCACAAATCACTACCATAGACCAACAAATCTGGCAGACTCCAGACACACAACAAACCCGACAGACACACAAAACACACATTTCACACGCTACACATCACAGCCCATAGCGCACATGTCACACACGACACACCACGTGCACAGTCACACACAGACACCCCACGCACGTATCCACCTTGGAAAGCAGTACGCAAAGCACACGTGCACAAAACCCATACAGTAACAAAACAAAAGTCACAGGACACACAGCAGACACAACAAAGCACATAATAGCCCACAAGACACAGAAACCACATTTGAGAGAGTATACACAGCACACACAACGAGGAACACTAAACAAGCACAACCAAACACAGACAACACATCTGACATCACACACATAACAAACAAACGCACACAAATCCACTCAAACACAATCACACGGAAATCACATTCACCCACGCAAAAGACACACAGCACACATTAAACAAAGGCAAAACACACCCAAAAAAACAAAGATCACACGTAGGACACACTTGGTGCATTACACGCAACACACACAACCAAGCAGACACACCACACATATATCCTCACACAGGAGCACAACACAGAAGCACACAACAGACCCGAGACACAGCACATACTCAAAGGCACAAAACTGCTCACAATACACATGAAAGTCTTTGCACAGGTACATACTGCACACTCCATGAGACACCCAAAGCAAGCACAACCACACAGTCAACATGTCTCCCCTCATGCGCATAGCTCAAGCTGCCAAACACACACACAACCTCTCTAACACAGCCACACACAAATCACAGTCACACACACAAAACACCCGCAACTCATACAGAACCACCCACAACCGCCAGGAACGCACTCGACATGCACTCAACACACGACACATAACACACACAACCAAAAGCATACCATATAGAGCACACTCAGAACCACACACTGTCAACACAACCCAATACACACATCACACACACAATAAGCACACACGCACATCACACACACCACACAATTAACATCACACACAATGCCCAAAATACCCAGACAACCCAACACCTTCCCCATACGTAACACACAGGAAAGCATGTACACAGCACACACAACCCAGAACACAGTACGTAACACAACACACAACAAAGAGAAAGACACATTTCACCCTGAGCGTGACAAAGGAGGCCACGCACCAGACACACAACACAACCACCAACAGAAAGCTCATCGAAAGGCAAAATATACAACACCACAGGATCCACTCAATTCACACAACACAAAGCTCAAAACTGCACATATCACACATGACATGACCCAGATCAAAACGCAGAGCACAAGGCGATCAACAAGCTGTAAATAACCCATACCACGCACATTTCGTACACAACACACAGAAAACAAACAAGACGCACAGATCACTTACAACACAACACAAAACACTCAAGAACACATGGCACACCGCATGGCACCACAGAATACACACAGAAACACAAACAAACAACACAAATCACTACCATTGACCAACTCTGGCAGCACCCCAGACACACAACAAACCCGACAGACACACAAAACACACATTTCACACACTACACATCACAGCCCGTAGCGCACACGTCACACACGACACACCACGTGCACAGTCACACACAGACACCCCACGCACGTATCCACCCAGGAAAGCACTACGTAAAGCACACGTGCACAAAACCCATACAGTAACAAAACAAAAGTCACAGGACACACAGCAGACACAACAAAGCACCTAATAGCCCACAAGACACAGAAACCACATTTGAGAGAGTATACAGAGCACACACAACGAGACACACTAAACAAGCACAACCACACACAGACAACACATCTCACATCACACACTTAACAAACAAACGCACACAAATCCACTCAAACACAATCACACGGAAATCACATTCACCCACGCAAGACACACAGCACACATTAAACCAAGGCAAAACACACCCAAAAAAACAATGATCACACATAGGACACACTTGGTGCATTACACGCAACACACACAACCAAGCAGACACACCACACATATATCCTCACACAGGAGCACAGCACAGAAGCACACAACAGACCCGAGACTCACAGCACATACTTCAAGGCACAAAACTGCTCACAATACACATGAAAGTCTTTGCACAGGTACATACTGCACACTCCATGAGACACCCAAAGCAAGCACAACCACACAGTCAACATGTCTCCCCTCATGCGCATAGCTCAAGCCGCCAAACACACACACAACTTCTCTAACACAGCCACACACAAATCACAGTCACACACACAAAACACCCACAGCACATACAGAACCACCCACAACCGCCAAGAACGCACACGACATGCACTCAACGCATGACACATAACACACACAACCACAAACATACCATATAGAGCACACTCAGAACCACACACTGTCGGCACAACCCAATACACACAACACACACACAATAAGCACACAAGCACATCACACACACCACACAATTAACATCACACACAATGCCCAAAATACCCAGACCAACCAACACCTTCCCCATACGTAACACACAGGAAAGCATGTACACAGCACACACAACCCAGAACACAGTACGTAACACAACACACAACACAGAGAAAGACACATTTCACCCTGAGCGTGACAAAGGAGGCCACGCACCAGACACACAACACAACCACCAACAGAAAGCTCATCGAAAGGCAAAATATACAACACCACAGGATCCACCCAATTCACACAACACAAAGATCAAACCTGCACATATCACACATAACATGCCCCAGATCAAAACGCAGAGCACAAGGCGATCAACAAGCAGTAAATAACCCATACTACGCACATTTCGTACACAACACACAGAAAACAAACAAGACGCACAGATCACATACAACACAACACAAAACACTCAAGAACACATGGCACAGCGCATGGCACAACAGAATACACACAGAAACACAAAACAAACACCACAAATCACTACCATAGACCAACAAATCTGGCAGACCCCAGACACACAACAAACCCGACAGCCACACAAAACACACATTTCACACGCTACACATCACAGCCCATAGCGCACATGTCACACACGACACACCATGTGCACAGTCACACACAGCCACCCCACGCACGTATCCACCTTGGAAAGCAGTACGCAAAGCACACGTGCACAAAACCCATACAGTAACAAAACAAAAGTCACAGGACACACAGCAGACACAACAAAGCACATAATAGCCCACAAGACACAGAAACCACATTTGAGAGAGTATACACAGCACACACAACGAGGAACACTAAACAAGCACAACCAAACACAGACAACACATCTGACATCACACACATAACAAACAAACGCACACAAATCCACTCAAACACAATCACACGGAAATCACATTCACCCACGCAAAAGACACACAGCACACATTAAACAAAGGCAAAACACACCCAAAAAAACAAAGATCACACGTAGGACACACTTGGTGCATTACACGCAACACACACAACCAAGCAGACACACCACACATATATCCTCACACAGGAGCACAACACAGAAGCACACAACAGACCCGAGACACAGCACATACTCAAAGGCACAAAACTGCTCACAATACACATGAAAGTCTTTGCACAGGTACATACTGCACACTCCATGAGACACCCAAAGCAAGCACAACCACACAGTCAACATGTCTCCCCTCATGCGCATAGCTCAAGCCGCCAAACACACACACAACCTCTCTAACACAGCCACACACAAATCACAGTCACACACACAAAACACCCGCAACTCATACAGAACCACCCACAACCGCCAGGAACGCACACGACATGCACTCAACACACGACACATAACACACACAACCAAAAGCATACCATATAGAGCACACTCAGAACCACACACTGTCAACACAACCCAATACACACATCACACACACAATAAGCACACACGCACATCACACACACCACACAATTAACATCACACACAATGCCCAAAATACCCAGACAACCCAACACCTTCCCCATACGTAACACACAGGAAAGCATGTACACAGCACACACAACCCAGAACACAGTACGTAACACAACACACAACACAGAGAAAGACACATTTCACCCTGAGCGTGACAAAGGAGGCCACGCACCAGACACACAACACAACCACCAACAGAAAGCTCATCGAAAGGCAAAATATACAACACCACAGGATCCACTCAATTCACACAACACAAAGCTCAAAACTGCACATATCACACATGACATGACCCAGATCAAAACGCAGAGCACAAGGCGATCAACAAGCTGTAAATAACCCATACCACGCACATTTCGTACACAACACACAGAAAACAAACAAGACGCACAGATCACTTACAACACAACACAAAACACTCAAGAACACATGGCACACCGCATGGCACCACAGAATACACACAGAAACACAAACAAACACCACAAATCACTACCATAGACCAACTCTGGCAGCACCCCAGACACACAACAAACCCGACAGACACACAAAACACACATTTCACACGCTACACATCACAGCCCGTAGCGCACACGTCACACACGACACACCACGTGCACAGTCACACACAGACACCCCACGCACGTATCCACCCAGGAAAGCACTACGTAAAGCACACGTGCACAAAACCCATACAGTAACAAAACAAAAGTCACAGGACACACAGCAGACACAACAAAGCACCTAATAGCCCACAAGACACAGAAACCACATTTGAGAGAGTATACACAGCACACACAACGAGGAACACTAAACAAGCACAACCAAACACAGACAACACATCTGACATCACACACATAACAAACAAACGCACACAAATCCACTCAAACACAATCACACGGAAATCACATTCACCCACGCAAAAGACACACAGCACACATTAAACAAAGGCAAAACACACCCAAAAAAACAAAGATCACACGTAGGACACACTTGGTGCATTACACGCAACACACACAACCAAGCAGACACACCACACATATATCCTCACACAGGAGCACAACACAGAAGCACACAACAGACCCGAGACACAGCACATACTCAAAGGCACAAAACTGCTCACAATACACATGAAAGTCTTTGCACAGGTACATACTGCACACTCCATGAGACACCCAAAGCAAGCACAACCACACAGTCAACATGTCTCCCCTCATGCGCATAGCTCAAGCTGCCAAACACACACACAACCTCTCTAACACAGCCACACACAAATCACAGTCACACACACAAAACACCCGCAACTCATACAGAACCACCCACAACCGCCAGGAACGCACTCGACATGCACTCAACACACGACACATAACACACACAACCAAAAGCATACCATATAGAGCACACTCAGAACCACACACTGTCAACACAACCCAATACACACATCACACACACAATAAGCACACACGCACATCACACACACCACACAATTAACATCACACACAATGCCCAAAATACCCAGACAACCCAACACCTTCCCCATACGTAACACACAGGAAAGCATGTACACAGCACACACAACCCAGAACACAGTACGTAACACAACACACAACAAAGAGAAAGACACATTTCACCCTGAGCGTGACAAAGGAGGCCACGCACCAGACACACAACACAACCACCAACAGAAAGCTCATCGAAAGGCAAAATATACAACACCACAGGATCCACTCAATTCACACAACACAAAGCTCAAAACTGCACATATCACACATGACATGACCCAGATCAAAACGCAGAGCACAAGGCGATCAACAAGCTGTAAATAACCCATACCACGCACATTTCGTACACAACACACAGAAAACAAACAAGACGCACAGATCACTTACAACACAACACAAAACACTCAAGAACACATGGCACACCGCATGGCACCACAGAATACACACAGAAACACAAACAAACAACACAAATCACTACCATTGACCAACTCTGGCAGCACCCCAGACACACAACAAACCCGACAGACACACAAAACACACATTTCACACACTACACATCACAGCCCGTAGCGCACACGTCACACACGACACACCACGTGCACAGTCACACACAGACACCCCACGCACGTATCCACCCAGGAAAGCACTACGTAAAGCACACGTGCACAAAACCCATACAGTAACAAAACAAAAGTCACAGGACACACAGCAGACACAACAAAGCACCTAATAGCCCACAAGACACAGAAACCACATTTGAGAGAGTATACAGAGCACACACAACGAGACACACTAAACAAGCACAACCACACACAGACAACACATCTCACATCACACACTTAACAAACAAACGCACACAAATCCACTCAAACACAATCACACGGAAATCACATTCACCCACGCAAGACACACAGCACACATTAAACCAAGGCAAAACACACCCAAAAAAACAATGATCACACATAGGACACACTTGGTGCATTACACGCAACACACACAACCAAGCAGACACACCACACATATATCCTCACACAGGAGCACAGCACAGAAGCACACAACAGACCCGAGACTCACAGCACATACTTCAAGGCACAAAACTGCTCACAATACACATGAAAGTCTTTGCACAGGTACATACTGCACACTCCATGAGACACCCAAAGCAAGCACAACCACACAGTCAACATGTCTCCCCTCATGCGCATAGCTCAAGCCGCCAAACACACACACAACTTCTCTAACACAGCCACACACAAATCACAGTCACACACACAAAACACCCACAGCACATACAGAACCACCCACAACCGCCAAGTACGCACACGACATGCACTCAACGCATGACACATAACACACACAACCACAAACATACCATATAGAGCACACTCAGAACCACACACTGTCGGCACAACCCAATACACACAACACACACACAATAAGCACACAAGCACATCACACACACCACACAATTAACATCACACACAATGCCCAAAATACCCAGACCAACCAACACCTTCCCCATACGTAACACACAGGAAAGCATGTACACAGCACACACAACCCAGAACACAGTACGTAACACAACACACAACACAGAGAAAGACACATTTCACCCTGAGCGTGACAAAGGAGGCCACGCACCAGACACACAACACAACCACCAACAGAAAGCTCATCGAAAGGCAAAATATACAACACCACAGGATCCACCCAATTCACACAACACAAAGATCAAACCTGCACATATCACACATAACATGCCCCAGATCAAAACGCAGAGCACAAGGCGATCAACAAGCAGTAAATAACCCATACTATGCACATTTCGTACACAACACACAGAAAACAAACAAGACGCACAGATCACATACAACACAACACAAAACACTCAAGAACACATGGCACAGCGCATGGCACAACAGAATACACACAGAAACACAAAACAAACACCACAAATCACTACCATAGACCAACAAATCTGGCAGACCCCAGACACACAACAAACCCGACAGCCACACAAAACACACATTTCACACGCTACACATCACAGCCCATAGCGCACATGTCACACACGACACACCATGTGCACAGTCACACACAGCCACCCCACGCACGTATCCACCTTGGAAAGCAGTACGCAAAGCACACGTGCACAAAACCCATACAGTAACAAAACAAAAGTCACAGGACACACAGCAGACACAACAAAGCACCTAATAGCCCACAAGACACAGAAACCACATTTGAGAGAGTATACACAGCACACACAACGAGGAACACTAAACAAGCACAACCAAACACAGACAACACATCTGACATCACACACATAACAAACAAACGCACACAAATCCACTCAAACACAATCACACGGAAATCACATTCACCCACGCAAAAGACACACAGCACACATTAAACAAAGGCAAAACACACCCAAAAAAACAAAGATCACACGTAGGACACACTTGGTGCATTACACGCAACACACACAACCAAGCAGACACACCACACATATATCCTCACACAGGAGCACAACACAGAAGCACACAACAGACCCGAGACACAGCACATACTCAAAGGCACAAAACTGCTCACAATACACATGAAAGTCTTTGCACAGGTACATACTGCACACTCCATGAGACACCCAAAGCAAGCACAACCACACAGTCAACATGTCTCCCCTCATGCGCATAGCTCAAGCCGCCAAACACACACACAACCTCTCTAACACAGCCACACACAAATCACAGTCACACACACAAAACACCCGCAACTCATACAGAACCACCCACAACCGCCAGGAACGCACACGACATGCACTCAACACACGACACATAACACACACAACCAAAAGCATACCATATAGAGCACACTCAGAACCACACACTGTCAACACAACCCAATACACACATCACACACACAATAAGCACACACGCACATCACACACACCACACAATTAACATCACACACAATGCCCAAAATACCCAGACAACCCAACACCTTCCCCATACGTAACACACAGGAAAGCATGTACACAGCACACACAACCCAGAACACAGTACGTAACACAACACACAACACAGAGAAAGACACATTTCACCCTGAGCGTGACAAAGGAGGCCACGCACCAGACACACAACACAACCACCAACAGAAAGCTCATCGAAAGGCAAAATATACAACACCACAGGATCCACTCAATTCACACAACACAAAGCTCAAAACTGCACATATCACACATGACATGACCCAGATCAAAACGCAGAGCACAAGGCGATCAACAAGCTGTAAATAACCCATACCACGCACATTTCGTACACAACACACAGAAAACAAACAAGACGCACAGATCACTTACAACACAACACAAAACACTCAAGAACACATGGCACACCGCATGGCACCACAGAATACACACAGAAACACAAACAAACACCACAAATCACTACCATAGACCAACTCTGGCAGCACCCCAGACACACAACAAACCCGACAGACACACAAAACACACATTTCACACGCTACACATCACAGCCCGTAGCGCACACGTCACACACGACACACCACGTGCACAGTCACACACAGACACCCCACGCACGTATCCACCCAGGAAAGCACTACGTAAAGCACACGTGCACAAAACCCATACAGTAACAAAACAAAAGTCACAGGACACACAGCAGACACAACAAAGCACCTAATAGCCCACAAGACACAGAAACCACATTTGAGAGAGTATACACAGCACACACAACGAGGAACACTAAACAAGCACAACCAAACACAGACAACACATCTGACATCACACACATAACAAACAAACGCACACAAATCCACTCAAACACAATCACACGGAAATCACATTCACCCACGCAAAAGACACACAGCACACATTAAACAAAGGCAAAACACACCCAAAAAAACAAAGATCACACGTAGGACACACTTGGTGCATTACACGCAACACACACAACCAAGCAGACACACCACACATATATCCTCACACAGGAGCACAACACAGAAGCACACAACAGACCCGAGACACAGCACATACTCAAAGGCACAAAACTGCTCACAATACACATGAAAGTCTTTGCACAGGTACATACTGCACACTCCATGAGACACCCAAAGCAAGCACAACCACACAGTCAACATGTCTCCCCTCATGCGCATAGCTCAAGCTGCCAAACACACACACAACCTCTCTAACACAGCCACACACAAATCACAGTCACACACACAAAACACCCGCAACTCATACAGAACCACCCACAACCGCCAGGAACGCACTCGACATGCACTCAACACACGACACATAACACACACAACCAAAAGCATACCATATAGAGCACACTCAGAACCACACACTGTCAACACAACCCAATACACACATCACACACACAATAAGCACACACGCACATCACACACACCACACAATTAACATCACACACAATGCCCAAAATACCCAGACAACCCAACACCTTCCCCATACGTAACACACAGGAAAGCATGTACACAGCACACACAACCCAGAACACAGTACGTAACACAACACACAACAAAGAGAAAGACACATTTCACCCTGAGCGTGACAAAGGAGGCCACGCACCAGACACACAACACAACCACCAACAGAAAGCTCATCGAAAGGCAAAATATACAACACCACAGGATCCACTCAATTCACACAACACAAAGCTCAAAACTGCACATATCACACATGACATGACCCAGATCAAAACGCAGAGCACAAGGCGATCAACAAGCTGTAAATAACCCATACCACGCACATTTCGTACACAACACACAGAAAACAAACAAGACGCACAGATCACTTACAACACAACACAAAACACTCAAGAACACATGGCACACCGCATGGCACCACAGAATACACACAGAAACACAAACAAACAACACAAATCACTACCATTGACCAACTCTGGCAGCACCCCAGACACACAACAAACCCGACAGACACACAAAACACACATTTCACACACTACACATCACAGCCCGTAGCGCACACGTCACACACGACACACCACGTGCACAGTCACACACAGACACCCCACGCACGTATCCACCCAGGAAAGCACTACGTAAAGCACACGTGCACAAAACCCATACAGTAACAAAACAAAAGTCACAGGACACACAGCAGACACAACAAAGCACCTAATAGCCCACAAGACACAGAAACCACATTTGAGAGAGTATACAGAGCACACACAACGAGACACACTAAACAAGCACAACCACACACAGACAACACATCTCACATCACACACTTAACAAACAAACGCACACAAATCCACTCAAACACAATCACACGGAAATCACATTCACCCACGCAAGACACACAGCACACATTAAACCAAGGCAAAACACACCCAAAAAAACAATGATCACACATAGGACACACTTGGTGCATTACACGCAACACACACAACCAAGCAGACACACCACACATATATCCTCACACAGGAGCACAGCACAGAAGCACACAACAGACCCGAGACTCACAGCACATACTTCAAGGCACAAAACTGCTCACAATACACATGAAAGTCTTTGCACAGGTACATACTGCACACTCCATGAGACACCCAAAGCAAGCACAACCACACAGTCAACATGTCTCCCCTCATGCGCATAGCTCAAGCCGCCAAACACACACACAACTTCTCTAACACAGCCACACACAAATCACAGTCACACACACAAAACACCCACAGCACATACAGAACCACCCACAACCGCCAAGTACGCACACGACATGCACTCAACGCATGACACATAACACACACAACCACAAACATACCATATAGAGCACACTCAGAACCACACACTGTCGGCACAACCCAATACACACAACACACACACAATAAGCACACAAGCACATCACACACACCACACAATTAACATCACACACAATGCCCAAAATACCCAGACCAACCAACACCTTCCCCATACGTAACACACAGGAAAGCATGTACACAGCACACACAACCCAGAACACAGTACGTAACACAACACACAACACAGAGAAAGACACATTTCACCCTGAGCGTGACAAAGGAGGCCACGCACCAGACACACAACACAACCACCAACAGAAAGCTCATCGAAAGGCAAAATATACAACACCACAGGATCCACCCAATTCACACAACACAAAGATCAAACCTGCACATATCACACATAACATGCCCCAGATCAAAACGCAGAGCACAAGGCGATCAACAAGCAGTAAATAACCCATACTATGCACATTTCGTACACAACACACAGAAAACAAACAAGACGCACAGATCACATACAACACAACACAAAACACTCAAGAACACATGGCACAGCGCATGGCACAACAGAATACACACAGAAACACAAAACAAACACCACAAATCACTACCATAGACCAACAAATCTGGCAGACCCCAGACACACAACAAACCCGACAGCCACACAAAACACACATTTCACACGCTACACATCACAGCCCATAGCGCACATGTCACACACGACACACCATGTGCACAGTCACACACAGCCACCCCACGCACGTATCCACCTTGGAAAGCAGTACGCAAAGCACACGTGCACAAAACCCATACAGTAACAAAACAAAAGTCACAGGACACACAGCAGACACAACAAAGCACATAATAGCCCACAAGACACAGAAACCACATTTGAGAGAGTATACACAGCACACACAACGAGGAACACTAAACAAGCACAACCAAACACAGACAACACATCTGACATCACACACATAACAAACAAACGCACACAAATCCACTCAAACACAATCACACGGAAATCACATTCACCCACGCAAAAGACACACAGCACACATTAAACAAAGGCAAAACACACCCAAAAAAACAAAGATCACACGTAGGACACACTTGGTGCATTACACGCAACACACACAACCAAGCAGACACACCACACATATATCCTCACACAGGAGCACAACACAGAAGCACACAACAGACCCGAGACACAGCACATACTCAAAGGCACAAAACTGCTCACAATACACATGAAAGTCTTTGCACAGGTACATACTGCACACTCCATGAGACACCCAAAGCAAGCACAACCACACAGTCAACATGTCTCCCCTCATGCGCATAGCTCAAGCCGCCAAACACACACACAACCTCTCTAACACAGCCACACACAAATCACAGTCACACACACAAAACACCCGCAACTCATACAGAACCACCCACAACCGCCAGGAACGCACACGACATGCACTCAACACACGACACATAACACACACAACCAAAAGCATACCATATAGAGCACACTCAGAACCACACACTGTCAACACAACCCAATACACACATCACACACACAATAAGCACACACGCACATCACACACACCACACAATTAACATCACACACAATGCCCAAAATACCCAGACAACCCAACACCTTCCCCATACGTAACACACAGGAAAGCATGTACACAGCACACACAACCCAGAACACAGTACGTAACACAACACACAACACAGAGAAAGACACATTTCACCCTGAGCGTGACAAAGGAGGCCACGCACCAGACACACAACACAACCACCAACAGAAAGCTCATCGAAAGGCAAAATATACAACACCACAGGATCCACTCAATTCACACAACACAAAGCTCAAAACTGCACATATCACACATGACATGACCCAGATCAAAACGCAGAGCACAAGGCGATCAACAAGCTGTAAATAACCCATACCACGCACATTTCGTACACAACACACAGAAAACAAACAAGACGCACAGATCACTTACAACACAACACAAAACACTCAAGAACACATGGCACACCGCATGGCACCACAGAATACACACAGAAACACAAACAAACACCACAAATCACTACCATAGACCAACTCTGGCAGCACCCCAGACACACAACAAACCCGACAGACACACAAAACACACATTTCACACGCTACACATCACAGCCCGTAGCGCACACGTCACACACGACACACCACGTGCACAGTCACACACAGACACCCCACGCACGTATCCACCCAGGAAAGCACTACGTAAAGCACACGTGCACAAAACCCATACAGTAACAAAACAAAAGTCACAGGACACACAGCAGACACAACAAAGCACCTAATAGCCCACAAGACACAGAAACCACATTTGAGAGAGTATACACAGCACACACAACGAGGAACACTAAACAAGCACAACCAAACACAGACAACACATCTGACATCACACACATAACAAACAAACGCACACAAATCCACTCAAACACAATCAGACGGAAATCACATTCACCCACGCAAAAGACACACAGCACACATTAAACAAAGGCAAAACACACACAAAAAAACAAAGATCACACTTAGCACACACTTGGTGCATTACACGCAACACACACAACCAAGCAGACACACCACACATATATCCTCACACAGGAGCACAACACAGAAGCACACAACAGACCGGACACTCACAGCACATACTTCAAGGCCCAAAACTGCTCACAATACACATGAAAGTCTTTGCACAGGTACATACTGCACCCTCCATGAGACACCCAAAGCAAGCACAACCACACAGTCAACATGTCTCCCCTCATGCGCATAGCTCAAGCCGCCAAACACACACACAACCTCTCTAACACAGCCACACACAAATCACAGTCACACACACAAAACACCCGCAACTCATACAGAACCACCCACAACCGCCAGGAACGCACTCGACATGCACTCAACACACGACACATAACACACACAACCAAAAGCATACCATATAGAGCACACTCAGAACCACACACTGTCAACACAACCCAATACACACATCACACACACAATAAGCACACACGCACATCACACACACCACACAATTAACATCACACACAATGCCCAAAATACCCAGACAACCCAACACCTTCCCCATACGTAACACACAGGAAAGCATGTACACAGCACACACAACCCAGAACACAGTACGTAACACAACACACAACAAAGAGAAAGACACATTTCACCCTGAGCGTGACAAAGGAGGCCACGCACCAGACACACAACACAACCACCAACAGAAAGCTCATCGAAAGGCAAAATATACAACACCACAGGATCCACTCAATTCACACAACACAAAGCTCAAAACTGCACATATCACACATGACATGACCCAGATCAAAACGCAGAGCACAAGGCGATCAACAAGCTGTAAATAACCCATACCACGCACATTTCGTACACAACACACAGAAAACAAACAAGACGCACAGATCACTTACAACACAACACAAAACACTCAAGAACACATGGCACACCGCATGGCACCACAGAATACACACAGAAACACAAACAAACAACACAAATCACTACCATTGACCAACTCTGGCAGCACCCCAGACACACAACAAACCCGACAGACACACAAAACACACATTTCACACACTACACATCACAGCCCGTAGCGCACACGTCACACACGACACACCACGTGCACAGTCACACACAGACACCCCACGCACGTATCCACCCAGGAAAGCACTACGTAAAGCACACGTGCACAAAACCCATACAGTAACAAAACAAAAGTCACAGGACACACAGCAGACACAACAAAGCACCTAATAGCCCACAAGACACAGAAACCACATTTGAGAGAGTATACAGAGCACACACAACGAGGCACACTAAACAAGCACAACCACACACAGACAACACATCTCACATCACACACTTAACAAACAAACGCACACAAATCCACTCAAACACAATCACACGGAAATCACATTCACCCACGCAAGACACACAGCACACATTAAACCAAGGCAAAACACACCCAAAAAAACAATGATCACACATAGGACACACTTGGTGCATTACACGCAACACACACAACCAAGCAGACACACCACACATATATCCTCACACAGGAGCACAGCACAGAAGCACACAACAGACCCGAGACTCACAGCACATACTTCAAGGCACAAAACTGCTCACAATACACATGAAAGTCTTTGCACAGGTACATACTGCACACTCCATGAGACACCCAAAGCAAGCACAACCACACAGTCAACATGTCTCCCCTCATGCGCATAGCTCAAGCCGCCAAACACACACACAACTTCTCTAACACAGCCACACACAAATCACAGTCACACACACAAAACACCCACAGCACATACAGAACCACCCACAACCGCCAAGAACGCACACGACATGCACTCAACGCATGACACATAACACACACAACCACAAACATACCATATAGAGCACACTCAGAACCACACACTGTCGGCACAACCCAATACACACAACACACACACAATAAGCACACAAGCACATCACACACACCACACAATTAACATCACACACAATGCCCAAAATACCCAGACCAACCAACACCTTCCCCATACGTAACACACAGGAAAGCATGTACACAGCACACACAACCCAGAACACAGTACGTAACACAACACACAACACAGAGAAAGACACATTTCACCCTGAGCGTGACAAAGGAGGCCACGCACCAGACACACAACACAACCACCAACAGAAAGCTCATCGAAAGGCAAAATATACAACACCACAGGATCCACCCAATTCACACAACACAAAGATCAAACCTGCACATATCACACATAACATGCCCCAGATCAAAACGCAGAGCACAAGGCGATCAACAAGCAGTAAATAACCCATACTACGCACATTTCGTACACAACACACAGAAAACAAACAAGACGCACAGATCACATACAACACAACACAAAACACTCAAGAACACATGGCACAGCGCATGGCACAACAGAATACACACAGAAACACAAAACAAACACCACAAATCACTACCATAGACCAACAAATCTGGCAGACCCCAGACACACAACAAACCCGACAGCCACACAAAACACACATTTCACACGCTACACATCACAGCCCATAGCGCACATGTCACACACGACACACCATGTGCACAGTCACACACAGCCACCCCACGCACGTATCCACCTTGGAAAGCAGTACGCAAAGCACACGTGCACAAAACCCATACAGTAACAAAACAAAAGTCACAGGACACACAGCAGACACAACAAAGCACATAATAGCCCACAAGACACAGAAACCACATTTGAGAGAGTATACACAGCACACACAACGAGGAACACTAAACAAGCACAACCAAACACAGACAACACATCTGACATCACACACATAACAAACAAACGCACACAAATCCACTCAAACACAATCACACGGAAATCACATTCACCCACGCAAAAGACACACAGCACACATTAAACAAAGGCAAAACACACCCAAAAAAACAAAGATCACACGTAGGACACACTTGGTGCATTACACGCAACACACACAACCAAGCAGACACACCACACATATATCCTCACACAGGAGCACAACACAGAAGCACACAACAGACCCGAGACACAGCACATACTCAAAGGCACAAAACTGCTCACAATACACATGAAAGTCTTTGCACAGGTACATACTGCACACTCCATGAGACACCCAAAGCAAGCACAACCACACAGTCAACATGTCTCCCCTCATGCGCATAGCTCAAGCTGCCAAACACACACACAACCTCTCTAACACAGCCACACACAAATCACAGTCACACACACAAAACACCCGCAACTCATACAGAACCACCCACAACCGCCAGGAACGCACTCGACATGCACTCAACACACGACACATAACACACACAACCAAAAGCATACCATATAGAGCACACTCAGAACCACACACTGTCAACACAACCCAATACACACATCACACACACAATAAGCACACACGCACATCACACACACCACACAATTAACATCACACACAATGCCCAAAATACCCAGACAACCCAACACCTTCCCCATACGTAACACACAGGAAAGCATGTACACAGCACACACAACCCAGAACACAGTACGTAACACAACACACAACACAGAGAAAGACACATTTCACCCTGAGCGTGACAAAGGAGGCCACGCACCAGACACACAACACAACCACCAACAGAAAGCTCATCGAAAGGCAAAATATACAACACCACAGGATCCACTCAATTCACACAACACAAAGCTCAAAACTGCACATATCACACATGACATGACCCAGATCAAAACGCAGAGCACAAGGCGATCAACAAGCTGTAAATAACCCATACCACGCACATTTCGTACACAACACACAGAAAACAAACAAGACGCACAGATCACTTACAACACAACACAAAACACTCAAGAACACATGGCACAGCGCATGGCACAACAGAATACACACAGAAACACAAACAAACACCACAAATCACTACCATAGACCAACTCTGGCAGCACCCCAGACACACAACAAACCCGACAGACACACAAAACACACATTTCACACGCTACACATCACAGCCCGTAGCGCACACGTCACACACGACACACCACGTGCACAGTCACACACAGACACCCCACGCACGTATCCACCCAGGAAAGCACTACGTAAAGCACACGTGCACAAAACCCATACAGTAACAAAACAAAAGTCACAGGACACACAGCAGACACAACAAAGCACCTAATAGCCCACAAGACACAGAAACCACATTTGAGAGAGTATACACAGCACACACAACGAGGAACACTAAACAAGCACAACCAAACACAGACAACACATCTGACATCACACACATAACAAACAAACGCACACAAATCCACTCAAACACAATCAGACGGAAATCACATTCACCCACGCAAAAGACACACAGCACACATTAAACAAAGGCAAAACACACACAAAAAAACAAAGATCACACTTAGCACACACTTGGTGCATTACACGCAACACACACAACCAAGCAGACACACCACACATATATCCTCACACAGGAGCACAACACAGAAGCACACAACAGACCGGACACTCACAGCACATACTTCAAGGCCCAAAACTGCTCACAATACACATGAAAGTCTTTGCACAGGTACATACTGCACCCTCCATGAGACACCCAAAGCAAGCACAACCACACAGTCAACATGTCTCCCCTCATGCGCATAGCTCAAGCCGCCAAACACACACACAACCTCTCTAACACAGCCACACACAAATCACAGTCACACACACAAAACACCCGCAACTCATACAGAACCACCCACAACCGCCAGGAACGCACTCGACATGCACTCAACACACGACACATAACACACACAACCAAAAGCATACCATATAGAGCACACTCAGAACCACACACTGTCAACACAACCCAATACACACATCACACACACAATAAGCACACACGCACATCACACACACCACACAATTAACATCACACACAATGCCCAAAATACCCAGACAACCCAACACCTTCCCCATACGTAACACACAGGAAAGCATGTACACAGCACACACAACCCAGAACACAGTACGTAACACAACACACAACAAAGAGAAAGACACATTTCACCCTGAGCGTGACAAAGGAGGCCACGCACCAGACACACAACACAACCACCAACAGAAAGCTCATCGAAAGGCAAAATATACAACACCACAGGATCCACTCAATTCACACAACACAAAGCTCAAAACTGCACATATCACACATGACATGACCCAGATCAAAACGCAGAGCACAAGGCGATCAACAAGCTGTAAATAACCCATACCACGCACATTTCGTACACAACACACAGAAAACAAACAAGACGCACAGATCACTTACAACACAACACAAAACACTCAAGAACACATGGCACACCGCATGGCACCACAGAATACACACAGAAACACAAACAAACAACACAAATCACTACCATTGACCAACTCTGGCAGCACCCCAGACACACAACAAACCCGACAGACACACAAAACACACATTTCACACACTACACATCACAGCCCGTAGCGCACACGTCACACACGACACACCACGTGCACAGTCACACACAGACACCCCACGCACGTATCCACCCAGGAAAGCACTACGTAAAGCACACGTGCACAAAACCCATACAGTAACAAAACAAAAGTCACAGGACACACAGCAGACACAACAAAGCACCTAATAGCCCACAAGACACAGAAACCACATTTGAGAGAGTATACAGAGCACACACAACGAGACACACTAAACAAGCACAACCACACACAGACAACACATCTCACATCACACACATAACAAACAAACGCACACAAATCCACTCAAACACAATCACACGGAAATCACATTCACCCACGCAAGACACACAGCACACATTAAACAAAGGCAAAACACACCCAAAAAAACAATGATCACACATAGGACACACTTGGTGCATTACACGCAACACACACAACCAAGCAGACACACCACACATATATCCTCACACAGGAGCACAGCACAGAAGCACACAACAGACCCGAGACTCACAGCACATACTTCAAGGCACAAAACTGCTCACAATACACATGAAAGTCTTTGCACAGGTACATACTGCACACTCCATGAGACACCCAAAGCAAGCACAACCACACAGTCAACATGTCTCCCCTCATGCGCATAGCTCAAGCCGCCAAACACACACACAACTTCTCTAACACAGCCACACACAAATCACAGTCACACACACAAAACACCCACAGCACATACAGAACCACCCACAACCGCCAAGAACGCACACGACATGCACTCAACGCATGACACATAACACACACAACCACAAACATACCATATAGAGCACACTCAGAACCACACACTGTCGGCACAACCCAATACACACAACACACACACAATAAGCACACAAGCACATCACACACACCACACAATTAACATCACACACAATGCCCAAAATACCCAGACCAACCAACACCTTCCCCATACGTAACACACAGGAAAGCATGTACACAGCACACACAACCCAGAACACAGTACGTAACACAACACACAACACAGAGAAAGACACATTTCACCCTGAGCGTGACAAAGGAGGCCACGCACCAGACACACAACACAACCACCAACAGAAAGCTCATCGAAAGGCAAAATATACAACACCACAGGATCCACCCAATTCACACAACACAAAGATCAAACCTGCACATATCACACATAACATGCCCCAGATCAAAACGCAGAGCACAAGGCGATCAACAAGCAGTAAATAACCCATACTATGCACATTTCGTACACAACACACAGAAAACAAACAAGACGCACAGATCACATACAACACAACACAAAACACTCAAGAACACATGGCACAGCGCATGGCACAACAGAATACACACAGAAACACAAAACAAACACCACAAATCACTACCATAGACCAACAAATCTGGCAGACCCCAGACACACAACAAACCCGACAGCCACACAAAACACACATTTCACACGCTACACATCACAGCCCATAGCGCACATGTCACACACGACACACCATGTGCACAGTCACACACAGCCACCCCACGCACGTATCCACCTTGGAAAGCAGTACGCAAAGCACACGTGCACAAAACCCATACAGTAACAAAACAAAAGTCACAGGACACACAGCAGACACAACAAAGCACATAATAGCCCACAAGACACAGAAACCACATTTGAGAGAGTATACACAGCACACACAACGAGGAACACTAAACAAGCACAACCAAACACAGACAACACATCTGACATCACACACATAACAAACAAACGCACACAAATCCACTCAAACACAATCACACGGAAATCACATTCACCCACGCAAAAGACACACAGCACACATTAAACAAAGGCAAAACACACCCAAAAAAACAAAGATCACACGTAGGACACACTTGGTGCATTACACGCAACACACACAACCAAGCAGACACACCACACATATATCCTCACACAGGAGCACAACACAGAAGCACACAACAGACCCGAGACACAGCACATACTCAAAGGCACAAAACTGCTCACAATACACATGAAAGTCTTTGCACAGGTACATACTGCACACTCCATGAGACACCCAAAGCAAGCACAACCACACAGTCAACATGTCTCCCCTCATGCGCATAGCTCAAGCCGCCAAACACACACACAACCTCTCTAACACAGCCACACACAAATCACAGTCACACACACAAAACACCCGCAACTCATACAGAACCACCCACAACCGCCAGGAACGCACACGACATGCACTCAACACACGACACATAACACACACAACCAAAAGCATACCATATAGAGCACACTCAGAACCACACACTGTCAACACAACCCAATACACACATCACACACACAATAAGCACACACGCACATCACACACACCACACAATTAACATCACACACAATGCCCAAAATACCCAGACAACCCAACACCTTCCCCATACGTAACACACAGGAAAGCATGTACACAGCACACACAACCCAGAACACAGTACGTAACACAACACACAACACAGAGAAAGACACATTTCACCCTGAGCGTGACAAAGGAGGCCACGCACCAGACACACAACACAACCACCAACAGAAAGCTCATCGAAAGGCAAAATATACAACACCACAGGATCCACTCAATTCACACAACACAAAGCTCAAAACTGCACATATCACACATGACATGACCCAGATCAAAACGCAGAGCACAAGGCGATCAACAAGCTGTAAATAACCCATACCACGCACATTTCGTACACAACACACAGAAAACAAGACGCACAGATCACTTACAACACAACACAAAACACTCAAGAACACATGGCACACCGCATGGCACCACAGAATACACACAGAAACACAAACAAACACCACAAATCACTACCATAGACCAACTCTGGCAGCACCCCAGACACACAACAAACCCGACAGACACACAAAACACACATTTCACACGCTACACATCACAGCCCGTAGCGCACACGTCACACACGACACACCACGTGCACAGTCACACACAGACACCCCACGCACGTATCCACCCAGGAAAGCACTACGTAAAGCACACGTGCACAAAACCCATACAGTAACAAAACAAAAGTCACAGGACACACAGCAGACACAACAAAGCACCTAATAGCCCACAAGACACAGAAACCACATTTGAGAGAGTATACACAGCACACACAACGAGGAACACTAAACAAGCACAACCAAACACAGACAACACATCTGACATCACACACATAACAAACAAACGCACACAAATCCACTCAAACACAATCAGACGGAAATCACATTCACCCACGCAAAAGACACACAGCACACATTAAACAAAGGCAAAACACACACAAAAAAACAAAGATCACACTTAGCACACACTTGGTGCATTACACGCAACACACACAACCAAGCAGACACACCACACATATATCCTCACACAGGAGCACAACACAGAAGCACACAACAGACCGGACACTCACAGCACATACTTCAAGGCCCAAAACTGCTCACAATACACATGAAAGTCTTTGCACAGGTACATACTGCACCCTCCATGAGACACCCAAAGCAAGCACAACCACACAGTCAACATGTCTCCCCTCATGCGCATAGCTCAAGCCGCCAAACACACACACAACCTCTCTAACACAGCCACACACAAATCACAGTCACACACACAAAACACCCGCAACTCATACAGAACCACCCACAACCGCCAGGAACGCACTCGACATGCACTCAACACACGACACATAACACACACAACCAAAAGCATACCATATAGAGCACACTCAGAACCACACACTGTCAACACAACCCAATACACACATCACACACACAATAAGCACACACGCACATCACACACACCACACAATTAACATCACACACAATGCCCAAAATACCCAGACAACCCAACACCTTCCCCATACGTAACACACAGGAAAGCATGTACACAGCACACACAACCCAGAACACAGTACGTAACACAACACACAACACAGAGAAAGACACATTTCACCCTGAGCGTGACAAAGGAGGCCACGCACCAGACACACAACACAACCACCAACAGAAAGCTCATCGAAAGGCAAAATATACAACACCACAGGATCCACTCAATTCACACAACACAAAGCTCAAAACTGCACATATCACACATGACATGACCCAGATCAAAACGCAGAGCACAAGGCGATCAACAAGCTGTAAATAACCCATACCACGCACATTTCGTACACAACACACAGAAAACAAGACGCACAGATCACTTACAACACAACACAAAACACTCAAGAACACATGGCACACCGCATGGCACCACAGAATACACACAGAAACACAAACAAACACCACAAATCACTACCATAGACCAACTCTGGCAGCACCCCAGACACACAACAAACCCGACAGACACACAAAACACACATTTCACACGCTACACATCACAGCCCGTAGCGCACACGTCACACACGACACACCACGTGCACAGTCACACACAGACACCCCACGCACGTATCCACCCAGGAAAGCACTACGTAAAGCACACGTGCACAAAACCCATACAGTAACAAAACAAAAGTCACAGGACACACAGCAGACACAACAAAGCACCTAATAGCCCACAAGACACAGAAACCACATTTGAGAGAGTATACACAGCACACACAACGAGGAACACTAAACAAGCACAACCAAACACAGACAACACATCTGACATCACACACATAACAAACAAACGCACACAAATCCACTCAAACACAATCAGACGGAAATCACATTCACCCACGCAAAAGACACACAGCACACATTAAACAAAGGCAAAACACACACAAAAAAACAAAGATCACACTTAGCACACACTTGGTGCATTACACGCAACACACACAACCAAGCAGACACACCACACATATATCCTCACACAGGAGCACAACACAGAAGCACACAACAGACCGGACACTCACAGCACATACTTCAAGGCCCAAAACTGCTCACAATACACATGAAAGTCTTTGCACAGGTACATACTGCACCCTCCATGAGACACCCAAAGCAAGCACAACCACACAGTCAACATGTCTCCCCTCATGCGCATAGCTCAAGCCGCCAAACACACACACAACCTCTCTAACACAGCCACACACAAATCACAGTCACACACACAAAACACCCGCAACTCATACAGAACCACCCACAACCGCCAGGAACGCACTCGACATGCACTCAACACACGACACATAACACACACAACCAAAAGCATACCATATAGAGCACACTCAGAACCACACACTGTCAACACAACCCAATACACACATCACACACACAATAAGCACACACGCACATCACACACACCACACAATTAACATCACACACAATGCCCAAAATACCCAGACAACCCAACACCTTCCCCATACGTAACACACAGGAAAGCATGTACACAGCACACACAACCCAGAACACAGTACGTAACACAACACACAACACAGAGAAAGACACATTTCACCCTGAGCGTGACAAAGGAGGCCACGCACCAGACACACAACACAACCACCAACAGAAAGCTCATCGAAAGGCAAAATATACAACACCACAGGATCCACTCAATTCACACAACACAAAGCTCAAAACTGCACATATCACACATGACATGACCCAGATCAAAACGCAGAGCACAAGGCGATCAACAAGCTGTAAATAACCCATACCACGCACATTTCGTACACAACACACAGAAAACAAACAAGACGCACAGATCACTTACAACACAACACAAAACACTCAAGAACACATGGCACACCGCATGGCACCACAGAATACACACAGAAACACAAACAAACACCACAAATCACTACCATAGACCAACTCTGGCAGCACCCCAGACACACAACAAACCCGACAGACACACAAAACACACATTTCACACGCTACACATCACAGCCCGTAGCGCACACGTCACACACGACACACCACGTGCACAGTCACACACAGACACCCCACGCACGTATCCACCCAGGAAAGCACTACGTAAAGCACACGTGCACAAAACCCATACAGTAACAAAACAAAAGTCACAGGACACACAGCAGACACAACAAAGCACCTAATAGCCCACAAGACACAGAAACCACATTTGAGAGAGTATACACAGCACACACAACGAGGAACACTAAACAAGCACAACCAAACACAGACAACACATCTGACATCACACACATAACAAACAAACGCACACAAATCCACTCAAACACAATCAGACGGAAATCACATTCACCCACGCAAAAGACACACAGCACACATTAAACAAAGGCAAAACACACACAAAAAAACAATGATCACACATAGGACACACTTGGTGCATTACACGCAACACACACAACCAAGCAGACACACCACACATATATCCTCACACAGGAGCACAACACAGAAGCACACAACAGACCGGACACTCACAGCACATACTTCAAGGCCCAAAACTGCTCACAATACACATGAAAGTCTTTGCACAGGTACATACTGCACCCTCCATGAGACACCCAAAGCAAGCACAACCACACAGTCAACATGTCTCCCCTCATGCGCATAGCTCAAGCCGCCAAACACACACACAACCTCTCTAACACAGCCACACACAAATCACAGTCACACACACAAAACACCCGCAACTCATACAGAACCACCCACAACCGCCACTAACGCACTCGACATGCACTCAACACACGACACATAACACACACAACCAAAAGCATACCATATAGAGCACACTCAGAACCACACACTGTCAACACAACCCAATACACACATCACACACACAATAAGCACACACGCACATCACACACACCACACAATTAACATCACACACAATGCCCAAAATACCCAGACAACCCAACACCTTCCCCATACGTAACACACAGGAAAGCATGTACACAGCACACACAACCCAGAACACAGTACGTAACACAACACACAACAAAGAGAAAGACACATTTCACCCTGAGCGTGACAAAGGAGGCCACGCACCAGACACACAACACAACCACCAACAGAAAGCTCATCGAAAGGCAAAATATACAACACCACAGGATCCACTCAATTCACACAACACAAAGCTCAAAACTGCACATATCACACATGACATGACCCAGATCAAAACGCAGAGCACAAGGCGATCAACAAGCTGTAAATAACCCATACCACGCACATTTCGTACACAACACACAGAAAACAAACAAGACGCACAGATCACTTACAACACAACACAAAACACTCAAGAACACATGGCACACCGCATGGCACCACAGAATACACACAGAAACACAAACAAACAACACAAATCACTACCATTGACCAACTCTGGCAGCACCCCAGACACACAACAAACCCGACAGACACACAAAACACACATTTCACACACTACACATCACAGCCCGTAGCGCACACGTCACACACGACACACCACGTGCACAGTCACACACAGACACCCCACGCACGTATCCACCCAGGAAAGCACTACGTAAAGCACACGTGCACAAAACCCATACAGTAACAAAACAAAAGTCACAGGACACACAGCAGACACAACAAAGCACCTAATAGCCCACAAGACACAGAAACCACATTTGAGAGAGTATACAGAGCACACACAACGAGACACACTAAACAAGCACAACCACACACAGACAACACATCTCACATCACACACTTAACAAACAAACGCACACAAATCCACTCAAACACAATCACACGGAAATCACATTCACCCACGCAAGACACACAGCACACATTAAACCAAGGCAAAACACACCCAAAAAAACAATGATCACACATAGGACACACTTGGTGCATTACACGCAACACACACAACCAAGCAGACACACCACACATATATCCTCACACAGGAGCACAGCACAGAAGCACACAACAGACCCGAGACTCACAGCACATACTTCAAGGCACAAAACTGCTCACAATACACATGAAAGTCTTTGCACAGGTACATACTGCACACTCCATGAGACACCCAAAGCAAGCACAACCACACAGTCAACATGTCTCCCCTCATGCGCATAGCTCAAGCCGCCAAACACACACACAACTTCTCTAACACAGCCACACACAAATCACAGTCACACACACAAAACACCCACAGCACATACAGAACCACCCACAACCGCCAAGAACGCACACGACATGCACTCAACGCATGACACATAACACACACAACCACAAACATACCATATAGAGCACACTCAGAACCACACACTGTCGGCACAACCCAATACACACAACACACACACAATAAGCACACAAGCACATCACACACACCACACAATTAACATCACACACAATGCCCAAAATACCCAGACCAACCAACACCTTCCCCATACGTAACACACAGGAAAGCATGTACACAGCACACACAACCCAGAACACAGTACGTAACACAACACACAACACAGAGAAAGACACATTTCACCCTGAGCGTGACAAAGGAGGCCACGCACCAGACACACAACACAACCACCAACAGAAAGCTCATCGAAAGGCAAAATATACAACACCACAGGATCCACCCAATTCACACAACACAAAGATCAAACCTGCACATATCACACATAACATGCCCCAGATCAAAACGCAGAGCACAAGGCGATCAACAAGCAGTAAATAACCCATACTATGCACATTTCGTACACAACACACAGAAAACAAACAAGACGCACAGATCACATACAACACAACACAAAACACTCAAGAACACATGGCACAGCGCATGGCACAACAGAATACACACAGAAACACAAAACAAACACCACAAATCACTACCATAGACCAACAAATCTGGCAGACCCCAGACACACAACAAACCCGACAGCCACACAAAACACACATTTCACACGCTACACATCACAGCCCATAGCGCACATGTCACACACGACACACCATGTGCACAGTCACACACAGCCACCCCACGCACGTATCCACCTTGGAAAGCAGTACGCAAAGCACACGTGCACAAAACCCATACAGTAACAAAACAAAAGTCACAGGACACACAGCAGACACAACAAAGCACATAATAGCCCACAAGACACAGAAACCACATTTGAGAGAGTATACACAGCACACACAACGAGGAACACTAAACAAGCACAACCAAACACAGACAACACATCTGACATCACACACATAACAAACAAACGCACACAAATCCACTCAAACACAATCACACGGAAATCACATTCACCCACGCAAAAGACACACAGCACACATTAAACAAAGGCAAAACACACCCAAAAAAACAAAGATCACACGTAGGACACACTTGGTGCATTACACGCAACACACACAACCAAGCAGACACACCACACATATATCCTCACACAGGAGCACAACACAGAAGCACACAACAGACCCGAGACACAGCACATACTCAAAGGCACAAAACTGCTCACAATACACATGAAAGTCTTTGCACAGGTACATACTGCACACTCCATGAGACACCCAAAGCAAGCACAACCACACAGTCAACATGTCTCCCCTCATGCGCATAGCTCAAGCCGCCAAACACACACACAACCTCTCTAACACAGCCACACACAAATCACAGTCACACACACAAAACACCCGCAACTCATACAGAACCACCCACAACCGCCAGGAACGCACACGACATGCACTCAACACACGACACATAACACACACAACCAAAAGCATACCATATAGAGCACACTCAGAACCACACACTGTCAACACAACCCAATACACACATCACACACACAATAAGCACACACGCACATCACACACACCACACAATTAACATCACACACAATGCCCAAAATACCCAGACAACCCAACACCTTCCCCATACGTAACACACAGGAAAGCATGTACACAGCACACACAACCCAGAACACAGTACGTAACACAACACACAACACAGAGAAAGACACATTTCACCCTGAGCGTGACAAAGGAGGCCACGCACCAGACACACAACACAACCACCAACAGAAAGCTCATCGAAAGGCAAAATATACAACACCACAGGATCCACTCAATTCACACAACACAAAGCTCAAAACTGCACATATCACACATGACATGACCCAGATCAAAACGCAGAGCACAAGGCGATCAACAAGCTGTAAATAACCCATACCACGCACATTTCGTACACAACACACAGAAAACAAACAAGACGCACAGATCACTTACAACACAACACAAAACACTCAAGAACACATGGCACACCGCATGGCACCACAGAATACACACAGAAACACAAACAAACACCACAAATCACTACCATAGACCAACTCTGGCAGCACCCCAGACACACAACAAACCCGACAGACACACAAAACACACATTTCACACGCTACACATCACAGCCCGTAGCGCACACGTCACACACGACACACCACGTGCACAGTCACACACAGACACCCCACGCACGTATCCACCCAGGAAAGCACTACGTAAAGCACACGTGCACAAAACCCATACAGTAACAAAACAAAAGTCACAGGACACACAGCAGACACAACAAAGCACCTAATAGCCCACAAGACACAGAAACCACATTTGAGAGAGTATACACAGCACACACAACGAGGAACACTAAACAAGCACAACCAAACACAGACAACACATCTGACATCACACACATAACAAACAAACGCACACAAATCCACTCAAACACAATCAGACGGAAATCACATTCACCCACGCAAAAGACACACAGCACACATTAAACAAAGGCAAAACACACACAAAAAAACAAAGATCACACTTAGCACACACTTGGTGCATTACACGCAACACACACAACCAAGCAGACACACCACACATATATCCTCACACAGGAGCACAACACAGAAGCACACAACAGACCGGACACTCACAGCACATACTTCAAGGCCCAAAACTGCTCACAATACACATGAAAGTCTTTGCACAGGTACATACTGCACCCTCCATGAGACACCCAAAGCAAGCACAACCACACAGTCAACATGTCTCCCCTCATGCGCATAGCTCAAGCCGCCAAACACACACACAACCTCTCTAACACAGCCACACACAAATCACAGTCACACACACAAAACACCCGCAACTCATACAGAACCACCCACAACCGCCAGGAACGCACTCGACATGCACTCAACACACGACACATAACACACACAACCAAAAGCATACCATATAGAGCACACTCAGAACCACACACTGTCAACACAACCCAATACACACATCACACACACAATAAGCACACACGCACATCACACACACCACACAATTAACATCACACACAATGCCCAAAATACCCAGACAACCCAACACCTTCCCCATACGTAACACACAGGAAAGCATGTACACAGCACACACAACCCAGAACACAGTACGTAACACAACACACAACAAAGAGAAAGACACATTTCACCCTGAGCGTGACAAAGGAGGCCACGCACCAGACACACAACACAACCACCAACAGAAAGCTCATCGAAAGGCAAAATATACAACACCACAGGATCCACTCAATTCACACAACACAAAGCTCAAAACTGCACATATCACACATGACATGACCCAGATCAAAACGCAGAGCACAAGGCGATCAACAAGCTGTAAATAACCCATACCACGCACATTTCGTACACAACACACAGAAAACAAACAAGACGCACAGATCACTTACAACACAACACAAAACACTCAAGAACACATGGCACACCGCATGGCACCACAGAATACACACAGAAACACAAACAAACAACACAAATCACTACCATTGACCAACTCTGGCAGCACCCCAGACACACAACAAACCCGACAGACACACAAAACACACATTTCACACACTACACATCACAGCCCGTAGCGCACACGTCACACACGACACACCACGTGCACAGTCACACACAGACACCCCACGCACGTATCCACCCAGGAAAGCACTACGTAAAGCACACGTGCACAAAACCCATACAGTAACAAAACAAAAGTCACAGGACACACAGCAGACACAACAAAGCACCTAATAGCCCACAAGACACAGAAACCACATTTGAGAGAGTATACAGAGCACACACAACGAGACACACTAAACAAGCACAACCACACACAGACAACACATCTCACATCACACACATAACAAACAAACGCACACAAATCCACTCAAACACAATCACACGGAAATCACATTCACCCACGCAAGACACACAGCACACATTAAACAAAGGCAAAACACACCCAAAAAAACAATGATCACACATAGGACACACTTGGTGCATTACACGCAACACACACAACCAAGCAGACACACCACACATATATCCTCACACAGGAGCACAGCACAGAAGCACACAACAGACCCGAGACTCACAGCACATACTTCAAGGCACAAAACTGCTCACAATACACATGAAAGTCTTTGCACAGGTACATACTGCACACTCCATGAGACACCCAAAGCAAGCACAACCACACAGTCAACATGTCTCCCCTCATGCGCATAGCTCAAGCCGCCAAACACACACACAACTTCTCTAACACAGCCACACACAAATCACAGTCACACACACAAAACACCCACAGCACATACAGAACCACCCACAACCGCCAAGAACGCACACGACATGCACTCAACGCATGACACATAACACACACAACCACAAACATACCATATAGAGCACACTCAGAACCACACACTGTCGGCACAACCCAATACACACAACACACACACAATAAGCACACAAGCACATCACACACACCACACAATTAACATCACACACAATGCCCAAAATACCCAGACCAACCAACACCTTCCCCATACGTAACACACAGGAAAGCATGTACACAGCACACACAACCCAGAACACAGTACGTAACACAACACACAACACAGAGAAAGACACATTTCACCCTGAGCGTGACAAAGGAGGCCACGCACCAGACACACAACACAACCACCAACAGAAAGCTCATCGAAAGGCAAAATATACAACACCACAGGATCCACCCAATTCACACAACACAAAGATCAAACCTGCACATATCACACATAACATGCCCCAGATCAAAACGCAGAGCACAAGGCGATCAACAAGCAGTAAATAACCCATACTATGCACATTTCGTACACAACACACAGAAAACAAACAAGACGCACAGATCACATACAACACAACACAAAACACTCAAGAACACATGGCACAGCGCATGGCACAACAGAATACACACAGAAACACAAAACAAACACCACAAATCACTACCATAGACCAACAAATCTGGCAGACCCCAGACACACAACAAACCCGACAGCCACACAAAACACACATTTCACACGCTACACATCACAGCCCATAGCGCACATGTCACACACGACACACCATGTGCACAGTCACACACAGCCACCCCACGCACGTATCCACCTTGGAAAGCAGTACGCAAAGCACACGTGCACAAAACCCATACAGTAACAAAACAAAAGTCACAGGACACACAGCAGACACAACAAAGCACATAATAGCCCACAAGACACAGAAACCACATTTGAGAGAGTATACACAGCACACACAACGAGGAACACTAAACAAGCACAACCAAACACAGACAACACATCTGACATCACACACATAACAAACAAACGCACACAAATCCACTCAAACACAATCACACGGAAATCACATTCACCCACGCAAAAGACACACAGCACACATTAAACAAAGGCAAAACACACCCAAAAAAACAAAGATCACACGTAGGACACACTTGGTGCATTACACGCAACACACACAACCAAGCAGACACACCACACATATATCCTCACACAGGAGCACAACACAGAAGCACACAACAGACCCGAGACACAGCACATACTCAAAGGCACAAAACTGCTCACAATACACATGAAAGTCTTTGCACAGGTACATACTGCACACTCCATGAGACACCCAAAGCAAGCACAACCACACAGTCAACATGTCTCCCCTCATGCGCATAGCTCAAGCCGCCAAACACACACACAACCTCGCTAACACAGCCACACACAAATCACAGTCACACACACAAAACACCCGCAACTCATACAGAACCACCCACAACCGCCAGGAACGCACACGACATGCACTCAACACACGACACATAACACACACAACCAAAAGCATACCATATAGAGCACACTCAGAACCACACACTGTCAACACAACCCAATACACACATCACACACACAATAAGCACACACGCACATCACACACACCACACAATTAACATCACACACAATGCCCAAAATACCCAGACAACCCAACACCTTCCCCATACGTAACACACAGGAAAGCATGTACACAGCACACACAACCCAGAACACAGTACGTAACACAACACACAACACAGAGAAAGACACATTTCACCCTGAGCGTGACAAAGGAGGCCACGCACCAGACACACAACACAACCACCAACAGAAAGCTCATCGAAAGGCAAAATATACAACACCACAGGATCCACTCAATTCACACAACACAAAGCTCAAAACTGCACATATCACACATGACATGACCCAGATCAAAACGCAGAGCACAAGGCGATCAACAAGCTGTAAATAACCCATACCACGCACATTTCGTACACAACACACAGAAAACAAGACGCACAGATCACTTACAACACAACACAAAACACTCAAGAACACATGGCACACCGCATGGCACCACAGAATACACACAGAAACACAAACAAACACCACAAATCACTACCATAGACCAACTCTGGCAGCACCCCAGACACACAACAAACCCGACAGACACACAAAACACACATTTCACACGCTACACATCACAGCCCGTAGCGCACACGTCACACACGACACACCACGTGCACAGTCACACACAGACACCCCACGCACGTATCCACCCAGGAAAGCACTACGTAAAGCACACGTGCACAAAACCCATACAGTAACAAAACAAAAGTCACAGGACACACAGCAGACACAACAAAGCACCTAATAGCCCACAAGACACAGAAACCACATTTGAGAGAGTATACACAGCACACACAACGAGGAACACTAAACAAGCACAACCAAACACAGACAACACATCTGACATCACACACATAACAAACAAACGCACACAAATCCACTCAAACACAATCAGACGGAAATCACATTCACCCACGCAAAAGACACACAGCACACATTAAACAAAGGCAAAACACACACAAAAAAACAAAGATCACACTTAGCACACACTTGGTGCATTACACGCAACACACACAACCAAGCAGACACACCACACATATATCCTCACACAGGAGCACAACACAGAAGCACACAACAGACCGGACACTCACAGCACATACTTCAAGGCCCAAAACTGCTCACAATACACATGAAAGTCTTTGCACAGGTACATACTGCACCCTCCATGAGACACCCAAAGCAAGCACAACCACACAGTCAACATGTCTCCCCTCATGCGCATAGCTCAAGCCGCCAAACACACACACAACCTCTCTAACACAGCCACACACAAATCACAGTCACACACACAAAACACCCGCAACTCATACAGAACCACCCACAACCGCCAGGAACGCACTCGACATGCACTCAACACACGACACATAACACACACAACCAAAAGCATACCATATAGAGCACACTCAGAACCACACACTGTCAACACAACCCAATACACACATCACACACACAATAAGCACACACGCACATCACACACACCACACAATTAACATCACACACAATGCCCAAAATACCCAGACAACCCAACACCTTCCCCATACGTAACACACAGGAAAGCATGTACACAGCACACACAACCCAGAACACAGTACGTAACACAACACACAACACAGAGAAAGACACATTTCACCCTGAGCGTGACAAAGGAGGCCACGCACCAGACACACAACACAACCACCAACAGAAAGCTCATCGAAAGGCAAAATATACAACACCACAGGATCCACTCAATTCACACAACACAAAGCTCAAAACTGCACATATCACACATGACATGACCCAGATCAAAACGCAGAGCACAAGGCGATCAACAAGCTGTAAATAACCCATACCACGCACATTTCGTACACAACACACAGAAAACAAGACGCACAGATCACTTACAACACAACACAAAACACTCAAGAACACATGGCACACCGCATGGCACCACAGAATACACACAGAAACACAAACAAACACCACAAATCACTACCATAGACCAACTCTGGCAGCACCCCAGACACACAACAAACCCGACAGACACACAAAACACACATTTCACACGCTACACATCACAGCCCGTAGCGCACACGTCACACACGACACACCACGTGCACAGTCACACACAGACACCCCACGCACGTATCCACCCAGGAAAGCACTACGTAAAGCACACGTGCACAAAACCCATACAGTAACAAAACAAAAGTCACAGGACACACAGCAGACACAACAAAGCACCTAATAGCCCACAAGACACAGAAACCACATTTGAGAGAGTATACACAGCACACACAACGAGGAACACTAAACAAGCACAACCAAACACAGACAACACATCTGACATCACACACATAACAAACAAACGCACACAAATCCACTCAAACACAATCAGACGGAAATCACATTCACCCACGCAAAAGACACACAGCACACATTAAACAAAGGCAAAACACACACAAAAAAACAAAGATCACACTTAGCACACACTTGGTGCATTACACGCAACACACACAACCAAGCAGACACACCACACATATATCCTCACACAGGAGCACAACACAGAAGCACACAACAGACCGGACACTCACAGCACATACTTCAAGGCCCAAAACTGCTCACAATACACATGAAAGTCTTTGCACAGGTACATACTGCACCCTCCATGAGACACCCAAAGCAAGCACAACCACACAGTCAACATGTCTCCCCTCATGCGCATAGCTCAAGCCGCCAAACACACACACAACCTCTCTAACACAGCCACACACAAATCACAGTCACACACACAAAACACCCGCAACTCATACAGAACCACCCACAACCGCCAGGAACGCACTCGACATGCACTCAACACACGACACATAACACACACAACCAAAAGCATACCATATAGAGCACACTCAGAACCACACACTGTCAACACAACCCAATACACACATCACACACACAATAAGCACACACGCACATCACACACACCACACAATTAACATCACACACAATGCCCAAAATACCCAGACAACCCAACACCTTCCCCATACGTAACACACAGGAAAGCATGTACACAGCACACACAACCCAGAACACAGTACGTAACACAACACACAACACAGAGAAAGACACATTTCACCCTGAGCGTGACAAAGGAGGCCACGCACCAGACACACAACACAACCACCAACAGAAAGCTCATCGAAAGGCAAAATATACAACACCACAGGATCCACTCAATTCACACAACACAAAGCTCAAAACTGCACATATCACACATGACATGACCCAGATCAAAACGCAGAGCACAAGGCGATCAACAAGCTGTAAATAACCCATACCACGCACATTTCGTACACAACACACAGAAAACAAACAAGACGCACAGATCACTTACAACACAACACAAAACACTCAAGAACACATGGCACACCGCATGGCACCACAGAATACACACAGAAACACAAACAAACACCACAAATCACTACCATAGACCAACTCTGGCAGCACCCCAGACACACAACAAACCCGACAGACACACAAAACACACATTTCACACGCTACACATCACAGCCCGTAGCGCACACGTCACACACGACACACCACGTGCACAGTCACACACAGACACCCCACGCACGTATCCACCCAGGAAAGCACTACGTAAAGCACACGTGCACAAAACCCATACAGTAACAAAACAAAAGTCACAGGACACACAGCAGACACAACAAAGCACCTAATAGCCCACAAGACACAGAAACCACATTTGAGAGAGTATACACAGCACACACAACGAGGAACACTAAACAAGCACAACCAAACACAGACAACACATCTGACATCACACACATAACAAACAAACGCACACAAATCCACTCAAACACAATCAGACGGAAATCACATTCACCCACGCAAAAGACACACAGCACACATTAAACAAAGGCAAAACACACACAAAAAAACAATGATCACACATAGGACACACTTGGTGCATTACACGCAACACACACAACCAAGCAGACACACCACACATATATCCTCACACAGGAGCACAACACAGAAGCACACAACAGACCGGACACTCACAGCACATACTTCAAGGCCCAAAACTGCTCACAATACACATGAAAGTCTTTGCACAGGTACATACTGCACCCTCCATGAGACACCCAAAGCAAGCACAACCACACAGTCAACATGTCTCCCCTCATGCGCATAGCTCAAGCCGCCAAACACACACACAACCTCTCTAACACAGCCACACACAAATCACAGTCACACACACAAAACACCCGCAACTCATACAGAACCACCCACAACCGCCAGGAACGCACTCGACATGCACTCAACACACGACACATAACACACACAACCAAAAGCATACCATATAGAGCACACTCAGAACCACACACTGTCAACACAACCCAATACACACATCACACACACAATAAGCACACACGCACATCACACACACCACACAATTAACATCACACACAATGCCCAAAATACCCAGACAACCCAACACCTTCCCCATACGTAACACACAGGAAAGCATGTACACAGCACACACAACCCAGAACACAGTACGTAACACAACACACAACAAAGAGAAAGACACATTTCACCCTGAGCGTGACAAAGGAGGCCACGCACCAGACACACAACACAACCACCAACAGAAAGCTCATCGAAAGGCAAAATATACAACACCACAGGATCCACTCAATTCACACAACACAAAGCTCAAAACTGCACATATCACACATGACATGACCCAGATCAAAACGCAGAGCACAAGGCGATCAACAAGCTGTAAATAACCCATACCACGCACATTTCGTACACAACACACAGAAAACAAACAAGACGCACAGATCACTTACAACACAACACAAAACACTCAAGAACACATGGCACACCGCATGGCACCACAGAATACACACAGAAACACAAACAAACAACACAAATCACTACCATTGACCAACTCTGGCAGCACCCCAGACACACAACAAACCCGACAGACACACAAAACACACATTTCACACACTACACATCACAGCCCGTAGCGCACACGTCACACACGACACACCACGTGCACAGTCACACACAGACACCCCACGCACGTATCCACCCAGGAAAGCACTACGTAAAGCACACGTGCACAAAACCCATACAGTAACAAAACAAAAGTCACAGGACACACAGCAGACACAACAAAGCACCTAATAGCCCACAAGACACAGAAACCACATTTGAGAGAGTATACAGAGCACACACAACGAGACACACTAAACAAGCACAACCACACACAGACAACACATCTCACATCACACACTTAACAAACAAACGCACACAAATCCACTCAAACACAATCACACGGAAATCACATTCACCCACGCAAGACACACAGCACACATTAAACCAAGGCAAAACACACCCAAAAAAACAATGATCACACATAGGACACACTTGGTGCATTACACGCAACACACACAACCAAGCAGACACACCACACATATATCCTCACACAGGAGCACAGCACAGAAGCACACAACAGACCCGAGACTCACAGCACATACTTCAAGGCACAAAACTGCTCACAATACACATGAAAGTCTTTGCACAGGTACATACTGCACACTCCATGAGACACCCAAAGCAAGCACAACCACACAGTCAACATGTCTCCCCTCATGCGCATAGCTCAAGCCGCCAAACACACACACAACTTCTCTAACACAGCCACACACAAATCACAGTCACACACACAAAACACCCACAGCACATACAGAACCACCCACAACCGCCAAGAACGCACACGACATGCACTCAACGCATGACACATAACACACACAACCACAAACATACCATATAGAGCACACTCAGAACCACACACTGTCGGCACAACCCAATACACACAACACACACACAATAAGCACACAAGCACATCACACACACCACACAATTAACATCACACACAATGCCCAAAATACCCAGACCAACCAACACCTTCCCCATACGTAACACACAGGAAAGCATGTACACAGCACACACAACCCAGAACACAGTACGTAACACAACACACAACACAGAGAAAGACACATTTCACCCTGAGCGTGACAAAGGAGGCCACGCACCAGACACACAACACAACCACCAACAGAAAGCTCATCGAAAGGCAAAATATACAACACCACAGGATCCACCCAATTCACACAACACAAAGATCAAACCTGCACATATCACACATAACATGCCCCAGATCAAAACGCAGAGCACAAGGCGATCAACAAGCAGTAAATAACCCATACTATGCACATTTCGTACACAACACACAGAAAACAAACAAGACGCACAGATCACATACAACACAACACAAAACACTCAAGAACACATGGCACAGCGCATGGCACAACAGAATACACACAGAAACACAAAACAAACACCACAAATCACTACCATAGACCAACAAATCTGGCAGACCCCAGACACACAACAAACCCGACAGCCACACAAAACACACATTTCACACGCTACACATCACAGCCCATAGCGCACATGTCACACACGACACACCATGTGCACAGTCACACACAGCCACCCCACGCACGTATCCACCTTGGAAAGCAGTACGCAAAGCACACGTGCACAAAACCCATACAGTAACAAAACAAAAGTCACAGGACACACAGCAGACACAACAAAGCACATAATAGCCCACAAGACACAGAAACCACATTTGAGAGAGTATACACAGCACACACAACGAGGAACACTAAACAAGCACAACCAAACACAGACAACACATCTGACATCACACACATAACAAACAAACGCACACAAATCCACTCAAACACAATCACACGGAAATCACATTCACCCACGCAAAAGACACACAGCACACATTAAACAAAGGCAAAACACACCCAAAAAAACAAAGATCACACGTAGGACACACTTGGTGCATTACACGCAACACACACAACCAAGCAGACACACCACACATATATCCTCACACAGGAGCACAACACAGAAGCACACAACAGACCCGAGACACAGCACATATTCAAAGGCACAAAACTGCTCACAATACACATGAAAGTCTTTGCACAGGTACATACTGCACACTCCATGAGACACCCAAAGCAAGCACAACCACACAGTCAACATGTCTCCCCTCATGCGCATAGCTCAAGCCGCCAAACACACACACAACCTCTCTAACACAGCCACACACAAATCACAGTCACACACACAAAACACCCGCAACTCATACAGAACCACCCACAACCGCCAGGAACGCACACGACATGCACTCAACACACGACACATAACACACACAACCAAAAGCATACCATATAGAGCACACTCAGAACCACACACTGTCAACACAACCCAATACACACATCACACACACAATAAGCACACACGCACATCACACACACCACACAATTAACATCACACACAATGCCCAAAATACCCAGACAACCCAACACCTTCCCCATACGTAACACACAGGAAAGCATGTACACAGCACACACAACCCAGAACACAGTACGTAACACAACACACAACACAGAGAAAGACACATTTCACCCTGAGCGTGACAAAGGAGGCCACGCACCAGACACACAACACAACCACCAACAGAAAGCTCATCGAAAGGCAAAATATACAACACCACAGGATCCACTCAATTCACACAACACAAAGCTCAAAACTGCACATATCACACATGACATGACCCAGATCAAAACGCAGAGCACAAGGCGATCAACAAGCTGTAAATAACCCATACCACGCACATTTCGTACACAACACACAGAAAACAAGACGCACAGATCACTTACAACACAACACAAAACACTCAAGAACACATGGCACACCGCATGGCACCACAGAATACACACAGAAACACAAACAAACACCACAAATCACTACCATAGACCAACTCTGGCAGCACCCCAGACACACAACAAACCCGACAGACACACAAAACACACATTTCACACGCTACACATCACAGCCCGTAGCGCACACGTCACACACGACACACCACGTGCACAGTCACACACAGACACCCCACGCACGTATCCACCCAGGAAAGCACTACGTAAAGCACACGTGCACAAAACCCATACAGTAACAAAACAAAAGTCACAGGACACACAGCAGACACAACAAAGCACCTAATAGCCCACAAGACACAGAAACCACATTTGAGAGAGTATACACAGCACACACAACGAGGAACACTAAACAAGCACAACCAAACACAGACAACACATCTGACATCACACACATAACAAACAAACGCACACAAATCCACTCAAACACAATCAGACGGAAATCACATTCACCCACGCAAAAGACACACAGCACACATTAAACAAAGGCAAAACACACACAAAAAAACAATGATCACACATAGGACACACTTGGTGCATTACACGCAACACACACAACCAAGCAGACACACCACACATATATCCTCACACAGGAGCACAACACAGAAGCACACAACAGACCGGACACTCACAGCACATACTTCAAGGCCCAAAACTGCTCACAATACACATGAAAGTCTTTGCACAGGTACATACTGCACCCTCCATGAGACACCCAAAGCAAGCACAACCACACAGTCAACATGTCTCCCCTCATGCGCATAGCTCAAGCCGCCAAACACACACACAACCTCTCTAACACAGCCACACACAAATCACAGTCACACACACAAAACACCCGCAACTCATACAGAACCACCCACAACCGCCAGGAACGCACTCGACATGCACTCAACACACGACACATAACACACACAACCAAAAGCATACCATATAGAGCACACTCAGAACCACACACTGTCAACACAACCCAATACACACATCACACACACAATAAGCACACACGCACATCACACACACCACACAATTAACATCACACACAATGCCCAAAATACCCAGACAACCCAACACCTTCCCCATACGTAACACACAGGAAAGCATGTACACAGCACACACAACCCAGAACACAGTACGTAACACAACACACAACACAGAGAAAGACACATTTCACCCTGAGCGTGACAAAGGAGGCCACGCACCAGACACACAACACAACCACCAACAGAAAGCTCATCGAAAGGCAAAATATACAACACCACAGGATCCACTCAATTCACACAACACAAAGCTCAAAACTGCACATATCACACATGACATGACCCAGATCAAAACGCAGAGCACAAGGCGATCAACAAGCTGTAAATAACCCATACCACGCACATTTCGTACACAACACACAGAAAACAAACAAGACGCACAGATCACTTACAACACAACACAAAACACTCAAGAACACATGGCACACCGCATGGCACCACAGAATACACACAGAAACACAAACAAACACCACAAATCACTACCATAGACCAACTCTGGCAGCACCCCAGACACACAACAAACCCGACAGACACACAAAACACACATTTCACACGCTACACATCACAGCCCGTAGCGCACACGTCACACACGACACACCACGTGCACAGTCACACACAGACACCCCACGCACGTATCCACCCAGGAAAGCACTACGTAAAGCACACGTGCACAAAACCCATACAGTAACAAAACAAAAGTCACAGGACACACAGCAGACACAACAAAGCACCTAATAGCCCACAAGACACAGAAACCACATTTGAGAGAGTATACACAGCACACACAACGAGGAACACTAAACAAGCACAACCAAACACAGACAACACATCTGACATCACACACATAACAAACAAACGCACACAAATCCACTCAAACACAATCAGACGGAAATCACATTCACCCACGCAAAAGACACACAGCACACATTAAACAAAGGCAAAACACACACAAAAAAACAATGATCACACATAGGACACACTTGGTGCATTACACGCAACACACACAACCAAGCAGACACACCACACATATATCCTCACACAGGAGCACAACACAGAAGCACACAACAGACCGGACACTCACAGCACATACTTCAAGGCCCAAAACTGCTCACAATACACATGAAAGTCTTTGCACAGGTACATACTGCACCCTCCATGAGACACCCAAAGCAAGCACAACCACACAGTCAACATGTCTCCCCTCATGCGCATAGCTCAAGCCGCCAAACACACACACAACCTCTCTAACACAGCCACACACAAATCACAGTCACACACACAAAACACCCGCAACTCATACAGAACCACCCACAACCGCCAGGAACGCACTCGACATGCACTCAACACACGACACATAACACACACAACCAAAAGCATACCATATAGAGCACACTCAGAACCACACACTGTCAACACAACCCAATACACACATCACACACACAATAAGCACACACGCACATCACACACACCACACAATTAACATCACACACAATGCCCAAAATACCCAGACAACCCAACACCTTCCCCATACGTAACACACAGGAAAGCATGTACACAGCACACACAACCCAGAACACAGTACGTAACACAACACACAACAAAGACACATTTCACCCTGAGCGTGACAAAGGAGGCCACGCACCAGACACACAACACAACCACCAACAGAAAGCTCATCGAAAGGCAAAATATACAACACCACAGGATCCACTCAATTCACACAACACAAAGCTCAAAACTGCACATATCACACATGACATGACCCAGATCAAAACGCAGAGCACAAGGCGATCAACAAGCTGTAAATAACCCATACCACGCACATTTCGTACACAACACACAGAAAACAAACAAGACGCACAGATCACTTACAACACAACACAAAACACTCAAGAACACATGGCACACCGCATGGCACCACAGAATACACACAGAAACACAAACAAACAACACAAATCACTACCATTGACCAACTCTGGCAGCACCCCAGACACACAACAAACCCGACAGACACACAAAACACACATTTCACACACTACACATCACAGCCCGTAGCGCACACGTCACACACGACACACCACGTGCACAGTCACACACAGACACCCCACGCACGTATCCACCCAGGAAAGCACTACGTAAAGCACACGTGCACAAAACCCATACAGTAACAAAACAAAAGTCACAGGACACACAGCAGACACAACAAAGCACCTAATAGCCCACAAGACACAGAAACCACATTTGAGAGAGTATACAGAGCACACACAACGAGACACACTAAACAAGCACAACCACACACAGACAACACATCTCACATCACACACTTAACAAACAAACGCACACAAATCCACTCAAACACAATCACACGGAAATCACATTCACCCACGCAAGACACACAGCACACATTAAACCAAGGCAAAACACACCCAAAAAAACAATGATCACACATAGGACACACTTGGTGCATTACACGCAACACACACAACCAAGCAGACACACCACACATATATCCTCACACAGGAGCACAGCACAGAAGCACACAACAGACCCGAGACTCACAGCACATACTTCAAGGCACAAAACTGCTCACAATACACATGAAAGTCTTTGCACAGGTACATACTGCACACTCCATGAGACACCCAAAGCAAGCACAACCACACAGTCAACATGTCTCCCCTCATGCGCATAGCTCAAGCCGCCAAACACACACACAACTTCTCTAACACAGCCACACACAAATCACAGTCACACACACAAAACACCCACAGCACATACAGAACCACCCACAACCGCCAAGAACGCACACGACATGCACTCAACGCATGACACATAACACACACAACCACAAACATACCATATAGAGCACACTCAGAACCACACACTGTCGGCACAACCCAATACACACAACACACACACAATAAGCACACAAGCACATCACACACACCACACAATTAACATCACACACAATGCCCAAAATACCCAGACCAACCAACACCTTCCCCATACGTAACACACAGGAAAGCATGTACACAGCACACACAACCCAGAACACAGTACGTAACACAACACACAACACAGAGAAAGACACATTTCACCCTGAGCGTGACAAAGGAGGCCACGCACCAGACACACAACACAACCACCAACAGAAAGCTCATCGAAAGGCAAAATATACAACACCACAGGATCCACCCAATTCACACAACACAAAGATCAAACCTGCACATATCACACATAACATGCCCCAGATCAAAACGCAGAGCACAAGGCGATCAACAAGCAGTAAATAACCCATACTATGCACATTTCGTACACAACACACAGAAAACAAACAAGACGCACAGATCACATACAACACAACACAAAACACTCAAGAACACATGGCACAGCGCATGGCACAACAGAATACACACAGAAACACAAAACAAACACCACAAATCACTACCATAGACCAACAAATCTGGCAGACCCCAGACACACAACAAACCCGACAGCCACACAAAACACACATTTCACACGCTACACATCACAGCCCATAGCGCACATGTCACACACGACACACCATGTGCACAGTCACACACAGCCACCCCACGCACGTATCCACCTTGGAAAGCAGTACGCAAAGCACACGTGCACAAAACCCATACAGTAACAAAACAAAAGTCACAGGACACACAGCAGACACAACAAAGCACATAATAGCCCACAAGACACAGAAACCACATTTGAGAGAGTATACACAGCACACACAACGAGGAACACTAAACAAGCACAACCAAACACAGACAACACATCTGACATCACACACATAACAAACAAACGCACACAAATCCACTCAAACACAATCACACGGAAATCACATTCACCCACGCAAAAGACACACAGCACACATTAAACAAAGGCAAAACACACCCAAAAAAACAAAGATCACACGTAGGACACACTTGGTGCATTACACGCAACACACACAACCAAGCAGACACACCACACATATATCCTCACACAGGAGCACAACACAGAAGCACACAACAGACCCGAGACACAGCACATACTCAAAGGCACAAAACTGCTCACAATACACATGAAAGTCTTTGCACAGGTACATACTGCACACTCCATGAGACACCCAAAGCAAGCACAACCACACAGTCAACATGTCTCCCCTCATGCGCATAGCTCAAGCCGCCAAACACACACACAACCTCTCTAACACAGCCACACACAAATCACAGTCACACACACAAAACACCCGCAACTCATACAGAACCACCCACAACCGCCAGGAACGCACACGACATGCACTCAACACACGACACATAACACACACAACCAAAAGCATACCATATAGAGCACACTCAGAACCACACACTGTCAACACAACCCAATACACACATCACACACACAATAAGCACACACGCACATCACACACACCACACAATTAACATCACACACAATGCCCAAAATACCCAGACAACCCAACACCTTCCCCATACGTAACACACAGGAAAGCATGTACACAGCACACACAACCCAGAACACAGTACGTAACACAACACACAACACAGAGAAAGACACATTTCACCCTGAGCGTGACAAAGGAGGCCACGCACCAGACACACAACACAACCACCAACAGAAAGCTCATCGAAAGGCAAAATATACAACACCACAGGATCCACTCAATTCACACAACACAAAGCTCAAAACTGCACATATCACACATGACATGACCCAGATCAAAACGCAGAGCACAAGGCGATCAACAAGCTGTAAATAACCCATACCACGCACATTTCGTACACAACACACAGAAAACAAGACGCACAGATCACTTACAACACAACACAAAACACTCAAGAACACATGGCACACCGCATGGCACCACAGAATACACACAGAAACACAAACAAACACCACAAATCACTACCATAGACCAACTCTGGCAGCACCCCAGACACACAACAAACCCGACAGACACACAAAACACACATTTCACACGCTACACATCACAGCCCGTAGCGCACACGTCACACACGACACACCACGTGCACAGTCACACACAGACACCCCACGCACGTATCCACCCAGGAAAGCACTACGTAAAGCACACGTGCACAAAACCCATACAGTAACAAAACAAAAGTCACAGGACACACAGCAGACACAACAAAGCACCTAATAGCCCACAAGACACAGAAACCACATTTGAGAGAGTATACACAGCACACACAACGAGGAACACTAAACAAGCACAACCAAACACAGACAACACATCTGACATCACACACATAACAAACAAACGCACACAAATCCACTCAAACACAATCAGACGGAAATCACATTCACCCACGCAAAAGACACACAGCACACATTAAACAAAGGCAAAACACACACAAAAAAACAATGATCACACATAGGACACACTTGGTGCATTACACGCAACACACACAACCAAGCAGACACACCACACATATATCCTCACACAGGAGCACAACACAGAAGCACACAACAGACCGGACACTCACAGCACATACTTCAAGGCCCAAAACTGCTCACAATACACATGAAAGTCTTTGCACAGGTACATACTGCACCCTCCATGAGACACCCAAAGCAAGCACAACCACACAGTCAACATGTCTCCCCTCATGCGCATAGCTCAAGCCGCCAAACACACACACAACCTCTCTAACACAGCCACACACAAATCACAGTCACACACACAAAACACCCGCAACTCATACAGAACCACCCACAACCGCCAGGAACGCACTCGACATGCACTCAACACACGACACATAACACACACAACCAAAAGCATACCATATAGAGCACACTCAGAACCACACACTGTCAACACAACCCAATACACACATCACACACACAATAAGCACACACGCACATCACACACACCACACAATTAACATCACACACAATGCCCAAAATACCCAGACAACCCAACACCTTCCCCATACGTAACACACAGGAAAGCATGTACACAGCACACACAACCCAGAACACAGTACGTAACACAACACACAACACAGAGAAAGACACATTTCACCCTGAGCGTGACAAAGGAGGCCACGCACCAGACACACAACACAACCACCAACAGAAAGCTCATCGAAAGGCAAAATATACAACACCACAGGATCCACTCAATTCACACAACACAAAGCTCAAAACTGCACATATCACACATGACATGACCCAGATCAAAACGCAGAGCACAAGGCGATCAACAAGCTGTAAATAACCCATACCACGCACATTTCGTACACAACACACAGAAAACAAACAAGACGCACAGATCACTTACAACACAACACAAAACACTCAAGAACACATGGCACACCGCATGGCACCACAGAATACACACAGAAACACAAACAAACACCACAAATCACTACCATAGACCAACTCTGGCAGCACCCCAGACACACAACAAACCCGACAGACACACAAAACACACATTTCACACGCTACACATCACAGCCCGTAGCGCACACGTCACACACGACACACCACGTGCACAGTCACACACAGACACCCCACGCACGTATCCACCCAGGAAAGCACTACGTAAAGCACACGTGCACAAAACCCATACAGTAACAAAACAAAAGTCACAGGACACACAGCAGACACAACAAAGCACCTAATAGCCCACAAGACACAGAAACCACATTTGAGAGAGTATACACAGCACACACAACGAGGAACACTAAACAAGCACAACCAAACACAGACAACACATCTGACATCACACACATAACAAACAAACGCACACAAATCCACTCAAACACAATCAGACGGAAATCACATTCACCCACGCAAAAGACACACAGCACACATTAAACAAAGGCAAAACACACACAAAAAAACAATGATCACACATAGGACACACTTGGTGCATTACACGCAACACACACAACCAAGCAGACACACCACACATATATCCTCACACAGGAGCACAACACAGAAGCACACAACAGACCGGACACTCACAGCACATACTTCAAGGCCCAAAACTGCTCACAATACACATGAAAGTCTTTGCACAGGTACATACTGCACCCTCCATGAGACACCCAAAGCAAGCACAACCACACAGTCAACATGTCTCCCCTCATGCGCATAGCTCAAGCCGCCAAACACACACACAACCTCTCTAACACAGCCACACACAAATCACAGTCACACACACAAAACACCCGCAACTCATACAGAACCACCCACAACCGCCAGGAACGCACTCGACATGCACTCAACACACGACACATAACACACACAACCAAAAGCATACCATATAGAGCACACTCAGAACCACACACTGTCAACACAACCCAATACACACATCACACACACAATAAGCACACACGCACATCACACACACCACACAATTAACATCACACACAATGCCCAAAATACCCAGACAACCCAACACCTTCCCCATACGTAACACACAGGAAAGCATGTACACAGCACACACAACCCAGAACACAGTACGTAACACAACACACAACAAAGACACATTTCACCCTGAGCGTGACAAAGGAGGCCACGCACCAGACACACAACACAACCACCAACAGAAAGCTCATCGAAAGGCAAAATATACAACACCACAGGATCCACTCAATTCACACAACACAAAGCTCAAAACTGCACATATCACACATGACATGACCCAGATCAAAACGCAGAGCACAAGGCGATCAACAAGCTGTAAATAACCCATACCACGCACATTTCGTACACAACACACAGAAAACAAACAAGACGCACAGATCACTTACAACACAACACAAAACACTCAAGAACACATGGCACACCGCATGGCACCACAGAATACACACAGAAACACAAACAAACAACACAAATCACTACCATTGACCAACTCTGGCAGCACCCCAGACACACAACAAACCCGACAGACACACAAAACACACATTTCACACACTACACATCACAGCCCGTAGCGCACACGTCACACACGACACACCACGTGCACAGTCACACACAGACACCCCACGCACGTATCCACCCAGGAAAGCACTACGTAAAGCACACGTGCACAAAACCCATACAGTAACAAAACAAAAGTCACAGGACACACAGCAGACACAACAAAGCACCTAATAGCCCACAAGACACAGAAACCACATTTGAGAGAGTATACAGAGCACACACAACGAGACACACTAAACAAGCACAACCACACACAGACAACACATCTCACATCACACACTTAACAAACAAACGCACACAAATCCACTCAAACACAATCACACGGAAATCACATTCACCCACGCAAGACACACAGCACACATTAAACCAAGGCAAAACACACCCAAAAAAACAATGATCACACATAGGACACACTTGGTGCATTACACGCAACACACACAACCAAGCAGACACACCACACATATATCCTCACACAGGAGCACAGCACAGAAGCACACAACAGACCCGAGACTCACAGCACATACTTCAAGGCACAAAACTGCTCACAATACACATGAAAGTCTTTGCACAGGTACATACTGCACACTCCATGAGACACCCAAAGCAAGCACAACCACACAGTCAACATGTCTCCCCTCATGCGCATAGCTCAAGCCGCCAAACACACACACAACTTCTCTAACACAGCCACACACAAATCACAGTCACACACACAAAACACCCACAGCACATACAGAACCACCCACAACCGCCAAGAACGCACACGACATGCACTCAACGCATGACACATAACACACACAACCACAAACATACCATATAGAGCACACTCAGAACCACACACTGTCGGCACAACCCAATACACACAACACACACACAATAAGCACACAAGCACATCACACACACCACACAATTAACATCACACACAATGCCCAAAATACCCAGACCAACCAACACCTTCCCCATACGTAACACACAGGAAAGCATGTACACAGCACACACAACCCAGAACACAGTACGTAACACAACACACAACACAGAGAAAGACACATTTCACCCTGAGCGTGACAAAGGAGGCCACGCACCAGACACACAACACAACCACCAACAGAAAGCTCATCGAAAGGCAAAATATACAACACCACAGGATCCACCCAATTCACACAACACAAAGATCAAACCTGCACATATCACACATAACATGCCCCAGATCAAAACGCAGAGCACAAGGCGATCAACAAGCAGTAAATAACCCATACTATGCACATTTCGTACACAACACACAGAAAACAAACAAGACGCACAGATCACATACAACACAACACAAAACACTCAAGAACACATGGCACAGCGCATGGCACAACAGAATACACACAGAAACACAAAACAAACACCACAAATCACTACCATAGACCAACAAATCTGGCAGACCCCAGACACACAACAAACCCGACAGCCACACAAAACACACATTTCACACGCTACACATCACAGCCCATAGCGCACATGTCACACACGACACACCATGTGCACAGTCACACACAGCCACCCCACGCACGTATCCACCTTGGAAAGCAGTACGCAAAGCACACGTGCACAAAACCCATACAGTAACAAAACAAAAGTCACAGGACACACAGCAGACACAACAAAGCACATAATAGCCCACAAGACACAGAAACCACATTTGAGAGAGTATACACAGCACACACAACGAGGAACACTAAACAAGCACAACCAAACACAGACAACACATCTGACATCACACACATAACAAACAAACGCACACAAATCCACTCAAACACAATCACACGGAAATCACATTCACCCACGCAAAAGACACACAGCACACATTAAACAAAGGCAAAACACACCCAAAAAAACAAAGATCACACGTAGGACACACTTGGTGCATTACACGCAACACACACAACCAAGCAGACACACCACACATATATCCTCACACAGGAGCACAACACAGAAGCACACAACAGACCCGAGACACAGCACATACTCAAAGGCACAAAACTGCTCACAATACACATGAAAGTCTTTGCACAGGTACATACTGCACACTCCATGAGACACCCAAAGCAAGCACAACCACACAGTCAACATGTCTCCCCTCATGCGCATAGCTCAAGCCGCCAAACACACACACAACCTCTCTAACACAGCCACACACAAATCACAGTCACACACACAAAACACCCGCAACTCATACAGAACCACCCACAACCGCCAGGAACGCACACGACATGCACTCAACACACGACACATAACACACACAACCAAAAGCATACCATATAGAGCACACTCAGAACCACACACTGTCAACACAACCCAATACACACATCACACACACAATAAGCACACACGCACATCACACACACCACACAATTAACATCACACACAATGCCCAAAATACCCAGACAACCCAACACCTTCCCCATACGTAACACACAGGAAAGCATGTACACAGCACACACAACCCAGAACACAGTACGTAACACAACACACAACACAGAGAAAGACACATTTCACCCTGAGCGTGACAAAGGAGGCCACGCACCAGACACACAACACAACCACCAACAGAAAGCTCATCGAAAGGCAAAATATACAACACCACAGGATCCACTCAATTCACACAACACAAAGCTCAAAACTGCACATATCACACATGACATGACCCAGATCAAAACGCAGAGCACAAGGCGATCAACAAGCTGTAAATAACCCATACCACGCACATTTCGTACACAACACACAGAAAACAAGACGCACAGATCACTTACAACACAACACAAAACACTCAAGAACACATGGCACACCGCATGGCACCACAGAATACACACAGAAACACAAACAAACACCACAAATCACTACCATAGACCAACTCTGGCAGCACCCCAGACACACAACAAACCCGACAGACACACAAAACACACATTTCACACGCTACACATCACAGCCCGTAGCGCACACGTCACACACGACACACCACGTGCACAGTCACACACAGACACCCCACGCACGTATCCACCCAGGAAAGCACTACGTAAAGCACACGTGCACAAAACCCATACAGTAACAAAACAAAAGTCACAGGACACACAGCAGACACAACAAAGCACCTAATAGCCCACAAGACACAGAAACCACATTTGAGAGAGTATACACAGCACACACAACGAGGAACACTAAACAAGCACAACCAAACACAGACAACACATCTGACATCACACACATAACAAACAAACGCACACAAATCCACTCAAACACAATCAGACGGAAATCACATTCACCCACGCAAAAGACACACAGCACACATTAAACAAAGGCAAAACACACACAAAAAAACAATGATCACACATAGGACACACTTGGTGCATTACACGCAACACACACAACCAAGCAGACACACCACACATATATCCTCACACAGGAGCACAACACAGAAGCACACAACAGACCGGACACTCACAGCACATACTTCAAGGCCCAAAACTGCTCACAATACACATGAAAGTCTTTGCACAGGTACATACTGCACCCTCCATGAGACACCCAAAGCAAGCACAACCACACAGTCAACATGTCTCCCCTCATGCGCATAGCTCAAGCCGCCAAACACACACACAACCTCTCTAACACAGCCACACACAAATCACAGTCACACACACAAAACACCCGCAACTCATACAGAACCACCCACAACCGCCAGGAACGCACTCGACATGCACTCAACACACGACACATAACACACACAACCAAAAGCATACCATATAGAGCACACTCAGAACCACACACTGTCAACACAACCCAATACACACATCACACACACAATAAGCACACACGCACATCACACACACCACACAATTAACATCACACACAATGCCCAAAATACCCAGACAACCCAACACCTTCCCCATACGTAACACACAGGAAAGCATGTACACAGCACACACAACCCAGAACACAGTACGTAACACAACACACAACAAAGACACATTTCACCCTGAGCGTGACAAAGGAGGCCACGCACCAGACACACAACACAACCACCAACAGAAAGCTCATCGAAAGGCAAAATATACAACACCACAGGATCCACTCAATTCACACAACACAAAGCTCAAAACTGCACATATCACACATGACATGACCCAGATCAAAACGCAGAGCACAAGGCGATCAACAAGCTGTAAATAACCCATACCACGCACATTTCGTACACAACACACAGAAAACAAACAAGACGCACAGATCACTTACAACACAACACAAAACACTCAAGAACACATGGCACACCGCATGGCACCACAGAATACACACAGAAACACAAACAAACAACACAAATCACTACCATTGACCAACTCTGGCAGCACCCCAGACACACAACAAACCCGACAGACACACAAAACACACATTTCACACACTACACATCACAGCCCGTAGCGCACACGTCACACACGACACACCACGTGCACAGTCACACACAGACACCCCACGCACGTATCCACCCAGGAAAGCACTACGTAAAGCACACGTGCACAAAACCCATACAGTAACAAAACAAAAGTCACAGGACACACAGCAGACACAACAAAGCACCTAATAGCCCACAAGACACAGAAACCACATTTGAGAGAGTATACAGAGCACACACAACGAGACACACTAAACAAGCACAACCACACACAGACAACACATCTCACATCACACACTTAACAAACAAACGCACACAAATCCACTCAAACACAATCACACGGAAATCACATTCACCCACGCAAGACACACAGCACACATTAAACCAAGGCAAAACACACCCAAAAAAACAATGATCACACATAGGACACACTTGGTGCATTACACGCAACACACACAACCAAGCAGACACACCACACATATATCCTCACACAGGAGCACAGCACAGAAGCACACAACAGACCCGAGACTCACAGCACATACTTCAAGGCACAAAACTGCTCACAATACACATGAAAGTCTTTGCACAGGTACATACTGCACACTCCATGAGACACCCAAAGCAAGCACAACCACACAGTCAACATGTCTCCCCTCATGCGCATAGCTCAAGCCGCCAAACACACACACAACTTCTCTAACACAGCCACACACAAATCACAGTCACACACACAAAACACCCACAGCACATACAGAACCACCCACAACCGCCAAGAACGCACACGACATGCACTCAACGCATGACACATAACACACACAACCACAAACATACCATATAGAGCACACTCAGAACCACACACTGTCGGCACAACCCAATACACACAACACACACACAATAAGCACACAAGCACATCACACACACCACACAATTAACATCACACACAATGCCCAAAATACCCAGACCAACCAACACCTTCCCCATACGTAACACACAGGAAAGCATGTACACAGCACACACAACCCAGAACACAGTACGTAACACAACACACAACACAGAGAAAGACACATTTCACCCTGAGCGTGACAAAGGAGGCCACGCACCAGACACACAACACAACCACCAACAGAAAGCTCATCGAAAGGCAAAATATACAACACCACAGGATCCACCCAATTCACACAACACAAAGATCAAACCTGCACATATCACACATAACATGCCCCAGATCAAAACGCAGAGCACAAGGCGATCAACAAGCAGTAAATAACCCATACTATGCACATTTCGTACACAACACACAGAAAACAAACAAGACGCACAGATCACATACAACACAACACAAAACACTCAAGAACACATGGCACAGCGCATGGCACAACAGAATACACACAGAAACACAAAACAAACACCACAAATCACTACCATAGACCAACAAATCTGGCAGACCCCAGACACACAACAAACCCGACAGCCACACAAAACACACATTTCACACGCTACACATCACAGCCCATAGCGCACATGTCACACACGACACACCATGTGCACAGTCACACACAGCCACCCCACGCACGTATCCACCTTGGAAAGCAGTACGCAAAGCACACGTGCACAAAACCCATACAGTAACAAAACAAAAGTCACAGGACACACAGCAGACACAACAAAGCACATAATAGCCCACAAGACACAGAAACCACATTTGAGAGAGTATACACAGCACACACAACGAGGAACACTAAACAAGCACAACCAAACACAGACAACACATCTGACATCACACACATAACAAACAAACGCACACAAATCCACTCAAACACAATCACACGGAAATCACATTCACCCACGCAAAAGACACACAGCACACATTAAACAAAGGCAAAACACACCCAAAAAAACAAAGATCACACGTAGGACACACTTGGTGCATTACACGCAACACACACAACCAAGCAGACACACCACACATATATCCTCACACAGGAGCACAACACAGAAGCACACAACAGACCCGAGACACAGCACATACTCAAAGGCACAAAACTGCTCACAATACACATGAAAGTCTTTGCACAGGTACATACTGCACACTCCATGAGACACCCAAAGCAAGCACAACCACACAGTCAACATGTCTCCCCTCATGCGCATAGCTCAAGCCGCCAAACACACACACAACCTCTCTAACACAGCCACACACAAATCACAGTCACACACACAAAACACCCGCAACTCATACAGAACCACCCACAACCGCCAGGAACGCACACGACATGCACTCAACACACGACACATAACACACACAACCAAAAGCATACCATATAGAGCACACTCAGAACCACACACTGTCAACACAACCCAATACACACATCACACACACAATGAGCACACACGCACATCACACACACCACACAATTAACATCACACACAATGCCCAAAATACCCAGACAACCCAACACCTTCCCCATACGTAACACACAGGAAAGCATGTACACAGCACACACAACCCAGAACACAGTACGTAACACAACACACAACACAGAGAAAGACACATTTCACCCTGAGCGTGACAAAGGAGGCCACGCACCAGACACACAACACAACCACCAACAGAAAGCTCATCGAAAGGCAAAATATACAACACCACAGGATCCACTCAATTCACACAACACAAAGCTCAAAACTGCACATATCACACATGACATGACCCAGATCAAAACGCAGAGCACAAGGCGATCAACAAGCTGTAAATAACCCATACCACGCACATTTCGTACACAACACACAGAAAACAAGACGCACAGATCACTTACAACACAACACAAAACACTCAAGAACACATGGCACACCGCATGGCACCACAGAATACACACAGAAACACAAACAAACACCACAAATCACTACCATAGACCAACTCTGGCAGCACCCCAGACACACAACAAACCCGACAGACACACAAAACACACATTTCACACGCTACACATCACAGCCCGTAGCGCACACGTCACACACGACACACCACGTGCACAGTCACACACAGACACCCCACGCACGTATCCACCCAGGAAAGCACTACGTAAAGCACACGTGCACAAAACCCATACAGTAACAAAACAAAAGTCACAGGACACACAGCAGACACAACAAAGCACCTAATAGCCCACAAGACACAGAAACCACATTTGAGAGAGTATACACAGCACACACAACGAGGAACACTAAACAAGCACAACCAAACACAGACAACACATCTGACATCACACACATAACAAACAAACGCACACAAATCCACTCAAACACAATCAGACGGAAATCACATTCACCCACGCAAAAGACACACAGCACACATTAAACAAAGGCAAAACACACACAAAAAAACAATGATCACACATAGGACACACTTGGTGCATTACACGCAACACACACAACCAAGCAGACACACCACACATATATCCTCACACAGGAGCACAACACAGAAGCACACAACAGACCGGACACTCACAGCACATACTTCAAGGCCCAAAACTGCTCACAATACACATGAAAGTCTTTGCACAGGTACATACTGCACCCTCCATGAGACACCCAAAGCAAGCACAACCACACAGTCAACATGTCTCCCCTCATGCGCATAGCTCAAGCCGCCAAACACACACACAACCTCTCTAACACAGCCACACACAAATCACAGTCACACACACAAAACACCCGCAACTCATACAGAACCACCCACAACCGCCAGGAACGCACTCGACATGCACTCAACACACGACACATAACACACACAACCAAAAGCATACCATATAGAGCACACTCAGAACCACACACTGTCAACACAACCCAATACACACATCACACACACAATAAGCACACACGCACATCACACACACCACACAATTAACATCACACACAATGCCCAAAATACCCAGACAACCCAACACCTTCCCCATACGTAACACACAGGAAAGCATGTACACAGCACACACAACCCAGAACACAGTACGTAACACAACACACAACAAAGACACATTTCACCCTGAGCGTGACAAAGGAGGCCACGCACCAGACACACAACACAACCACCAACAGAAAGCTCATCGAAAGGCAAAATATACAACACCACAGGATCCACTCAATTCACACAACACAAAGCTCAAAACTGCACATATCACACATGACATGACCCAGATCAAAACGCAGAGCACAAGGCGATCAACAAGCTGTAAATAACCCATACCACGCACATTTCGTACACAACACACAGAAAACAAACAAGACGCACAGATCACTTACAACACAACACAAAACACTCAAGAACACATGGCACACCGCATGGCACCACAGAATACACACAGAAACACAAACAAACACCACAAATCACTACCATAGACCAACTCTGGCAGCACCCCAGACACACAACAAACCCGACAGACACACAAAACACACATTTCACACGCTACACATCACAGCCCGTAGCGCACACGTCACACACGACACACCACGTGCACAGTCACACACAGACACCCCACGCACGTATCCACCCAGGAAAGCACTACGTAAAGCACACGTGCACAAAACCCATACAGTAACAAAACAAAAGTCACAGGACACACAGCAGACACAACAAAGCACCTAATAGCCCACAAGACACAGAAACCACATTTGAGAGAGTATACACAGCACACACAACGAGGAACACTAAACAAGCACAACCAAACACAGACAACACATCTGACATCACACACATAACAAACAAACGCACACAAATCCACTCAAACACAATCAGACGGAAATCACATTCACCCACGCAAAAGACACACAGCACACATTAAACAAAGGCAAAACACACACAAAAAAACAATGATCACACATAGGACACACTTGGTGCATTACACGCAACACACACAACCAAGCAGACACACCACACATATATCCTCACACAGGAGCACAACACAGAAGCACACAACAGACCGGACACTCACAGCACATACTTCAAGGCCCAAAACTGCTCACAATACACATGAAAGTCTTTGCACAGGTACATACTGCACCCTCCATGAGACACCCAAAGCAAGCACAACCACACAGTCAACATGTCTCCCCTCATGCGCATAGCTCAAGCCGCCAAACACACACACAACCTCTCTAACACAGCCACACACAAATCACAGTCACACACACAAAACACCCGCAACTCATACAGAACCACCCACAACCGCCAGGAACGCACTCGACATGCACTCAACACACGACACATAACACACACAACCAAAAGCATACCATATAGAGCACACTCAGAACCACACACTGTCAACACAACCCAATACACACATCACACACACAATAAGCACACACGCACATCACACACACCACACAATTAACATCACACACAATGCCCAAAATACCCAGACAACCCAACACCTTCCCCATACGTAACACACAGGAAAGCATGTACACAGCACACACAACCCAGAACACAGTACGTAACACAACACACAACACAGAGAAAGACACATTTCACCCTGAGCGTGACAAAGGAGGCCACGCACCAGACACACAACACAACCACCAACAGAAAGCTCATCGAAAGGCAAAATATACAACACCACAGGATCCACTCAATTCACACAACACAAAGCTCAAAACTGCACATATCACACATGACATGACCCAGATCAAAACGCAGAGCACAAGGCGATCAACAAGCTGTAAATAACCCATACCACGCACATTTCGTACACAACACACAGAAAACAAACAAGACGCACAGATCACTTACAACACAACACAAAACACTCAAGAACACATGGCACACCGCATGGCACCACAGAATACACACAGAAACACAAACAAACACCACAAATCACTACCATAGACCAACTCTGGCAGCACCCCAGACACACAACAAACCCGACAGACACACAAAACACACATTTCACACGCTACACATCACAGCCCGTAGCGCACACGTCACACACGACACACCACGTGCACAGTCACACACAGACACCCCACGCACGTATCCACCCAGGAAAGCACTACGTAAAGCACACGTGCACAAAACCCATACAGTAACAAAACAAAAGTCACAGGACACACAGCAGACACAACAAAGCACCTAATAGCCCACAAGACACAGAAACCACATTTGAGAGAGTATACACAGCACACACAACGAGGAACACTAAACAAGCACAACCAAACACAGACAACACATCTGACATCACACACATAACAAACAAACGCACACAAATCCACTCAAACACAATCAGACGGAAATCACATTCACCCACGCAAAAGACACACAGCACACATTAAACAAAGGCAAAACACACACAAAAAAACAATGATCACACATAGGACACACTTGGTGCATTACACGCAACACACACAACCAAGCAGACACACCACACATATATCCTCACACAGGAGCACAACACAGAAGCACACAACAGACCGGACACTCACAGCACATACTTCAAGGCCCAAAACTGCTCACAATACACATGAAAGTCTTTGCACAGGTACATACTGCACCCTCCATGAGACACCCAAAGCAAGCACAACCACACAGTCAACATGTCTCCCCTCATGCGCATAGCTCAAGCCGCCAAACACACACACAACCTCTCTAACACAGCCACACACAAATCACAGTCACACACACAAAACACCCGCAACTCATACAGAACCACCCACAACCGCCAGGAACGCACTCGACATGCACTCAACACACGACACATAACACACACAACCAAAAGCATACCATATAGAGCACACTCAGAACCACACACTGTCAACACAACCCAATACACACATCACACACACAATAAGCACACACGCACATCACACACACCACACAATTAACATCACACACAATGCCCAAAATACCCAGACAACCCAACACCTTCCCCATACGTAACACACAGGAAAGCATGTACACAGCACACACAACCCAGAACACAGTACGTAACACAACACACAACAAAGACACATTTCACCCTGAGCGTGACAAAGGAGGCCACGCACCAGACACACAACACAACCACCAACAGAAAGCTCATCGAAAGGCAAAATATACAACACCACAGGATCCACTCAATTCACACAACACAAAGCTCAAAACTGCACATATCACACATGACATGACCCAGATCAAAACGCAGAGCACAAGGCGATCAACAAGCTGTAAATAACCCATACCACGCACATTTCGTACACAACACACAGAAAACAAACAAGACGCACAGATCACTTACAACACAACACAAAACACTCAAGAACACATGGCACACCGCATGGCACCACAGAATACACACAGAAACACAAACAAACAACACAAATCACTACCATTGACCAACTCTGGCAGCACCCCAGACACACAACAAACCCGACAGACACACAAAACACACATTTCACACACTACACATCACAGCCCGTAGCGCACACGTCACACACGACACACCACGTGCACAGTCACACACAGACACCCCACGCACGTATCCACCCAGGAAAGCACTACGTAAAGCACACGTGCACAAAACCCATACAGTAACAAAACAAAAGTCACAGGACACACAGCAGACACAACAAAGCACCTAATAGCCCACAAGACACAGAAACCACATTTGAGAGAGTATACAGAGCACACACAACGAGACACACTAAACAAGCACAACCACACACAGACAACACATCTCACATCACACACTTAACAAACAAACGCACACAAATCCACTCAAACACAATCACACGGAAATCACATTCACCCACGCAAGACACACAGCACACATTAAACCAAGGCAAAACACACCCAAAAAAACAATGATCACACATAGGACACACTTGGTGCATTACACGCAACACACACAACCAAGCAGACACACCACACATATATCCTCACACAGGAGCACAGCACAGAAGCACACAACAGACCCGAGACTCACAGCACATACTTCAAGGCACAAAACTGCTCACAATACACATGAAAGTCTTTGCACAGGTACATACTGCACACTCCATGAGACACCCAAAGCAAGCACAACCACACAGTCAACATGTCTCCCCTCATGCGCATAGCTCAAGCCGCCAAACACACACACAACTTCTCTAACACAGCCACACACAAATCACAGTCACACACACAAAACACCCACAGCACATACAGAACCACCCACAACCGCCAAGAACGCACACGACATGCACTCAACGCATGACACATAACACACACAACCACAAACATACCATATAGAGCACACTCAGAACCACACACTGTCGGCACAACCCAATACACACAACACACACACAATAAGCACACAAGCACATCACACACACCACACAATTAACATCACACACAATGCCCAAAATACCCAGACCAACCAACACCTTCCCCATACGTAACACACAGGAAAGCATGTACACAGCACACACAACCCAGAACACAGTACGTAACACAACACACAACACAGAGAAAGACACATTTCACCCTGAGCGTGACAAAGGAGGCCACGCACCAGACACACAACACAACCACCAACAGAAAGCTCATCGAAAGGCAAAATATACAACACCACAGGATCCACCCAATTCACACAACACAAAGATCAAACCTGCACATATCACACATAACATGCCCCAGATCAAAACGCAGAGCACAAGGCGATCAACAAGCAGTAAATAACCCATACTATGCACATTTCGTACACAACACACAGAAAACAAACAAGACGCACAGATCACATACAACACAACACAAAACACTCAAGAACACATGGCACAGCGCATGGCACAACAGAATACACACAGAAACACAAAACAAACACCACAAATCACTACCATAGACCAACAAATCTGGCAGACCCCAGACACACAACAAACCCGACAGCCACACAAAACACACATTTCACACGCTACACATCACAGCCCATAGCGCACATGTCACACACGACACACCATGTGCACAGTCACACACAGCCACCCCACGCACGTATCCACCTTGGAAAGCAGTACGCAAAGCACACGTGCACAAAACCCATACAGTAACAAAACAAAAGTCACAGGACACACAGCAGACACAACAAAGCACATAATAGCCCACAAGACACAGAAACCACATTTGAGAGAGTATACACAGCACACACAACGAGGAACACTAAACAAGCACAACCAAACACAGACAACACATCTGACATCACACACATAACAAACAAACGCACACAAATCCACTCAAACACAATCACACGGAAATCACATTCACCCACGCAAAAGACACACAGCACACATTAAACAAAGGCAAAACACACCCAAAAAAACAAAGATCACACGTAGGACACACTTGGTGCATTACACGCAACACACACAACCAAGCAGACACACCACACATATATCCTCACACAGGAGCACAACACAGAAGCACACAACAGACCCGAGACACAGCACATACTCAAAGGCACAAAACTGCTCACAATACACATGAAAGTCTTTGCACAGGTACATACTGCACACTCCATGAGACACCCAAAGCAAGCACAACCACACAGTCAACATGTCTCCCCTCATGCGCATAGCTCAAGCCGCCAAACACACACACAACCTCTCTAACACAGCCACACACAAATCACAGTCACACACACAAAACACCCGCAACTCATACAGAACCACCCACAACCGCCAGGAACGCACACGACATGCACTCAACACACGACACATAACACACACAACCAAAAGCATACCATATAGAGCACACTCAGAACCACACACTGTCAACACAACCCAATACACACATCACACACACAATAAGCACACACGCACATCACACACACCACACAATTAACATCACACACAATGCCCAAAATACCCAGACAACCCAACACCTTCCCCATACGTAACACACAGGAAAGCATGTACACAGCACACACAACCCAGAACACAGTACGTAACACAACACACAACACAGAGAAAGACACATTTCACCCTGAGCGTGACAAAGGAGGCCACGCACCAGACACACAACACAACCACCAACAGAAAGCTCATCGAAAGGCAAAATATACAACACCACAGGATCCACTCAATTCACACAACACAAAGCTCAAAACTGCACATATCACACATGACATGACCCAGATCAAAACGCAGAGCACAAGGCGATCAACAAGCTGTAAATAACCCATACCACGCACATTTCGTACACAACACACAGAAAACAAGACGCACAGATCACTTACAACACAACACAAAACACTCAAGAACACATGGCACACCGCATGGCACCACAGAATACACACAGAAACACAAACAAACACCACAAATCACTACCATAGACCAACTCTGGCAGCACCCCAGACACACAACAAACCCGACAGACACACAAAACACACATTTCACACGCTACACATCACAGCCCGTAGCGCACACGTCACACACGACACACCACGTGCACAGTCACACACAGACACCCCACGCACGTATCCACCCAGGAAAGCACTACGTAAAGCACACGTGCACAAAACCCATACAGTAACAAAACAAAAGTCACAGGACACACAGCAGACACAACAAAGCACCTAATAGCCCACAAGACACAGAAACCACATTTGAGAGAGTATACACAGCACACACAACGAGGAACACTAAACAAGCACAACCAAACACAGACAACACATCTGACATCACACACATAACAAACAAACGCACACAAATCCACTCAAACACAATCAGACGGAAATCACATTCACCCACGCAAAAGACACACAGCACACATTAAACAAAGGCAAAACACACACAAAAAAACAATGATCACACATAGGACACACTTGGTGCATTACACGCAACACACACAACCAAGCAGACACACCACACATATATCCTCACACAGGAGCACAACACAGAAGCACACAACAGACCGGACACTCACAGCACATACTTCAAGGCCCAAAACTGCTCACAATACACATGAAAGTCTTTGCACAGGTACATACTGCACCCTCCATGAGACACCCAAAGCAAGCACAACCACACAGTCAACATGTCTCCCCTCATGCGCATAGCTCAAGCCGCCAAACACACACACAACCTCTCTAACACAGCCACACACAAATCACAGTCACACACACAAAACACCCGCAACTCATACAGAACCACCCACAACCGCCAGGAACGCACTCGACATGCACTCAACACACGACACATAACACACACAACCAAAAGCATACCATATAGAGCACACTCAGAACCACACACTGTCAACACAACCCAATACACACATCACACACACAATAAGCACACACGCACATCACACACACCACACAATTAACATCACACACAATGCCCAAAATACCCAGACAACCCAACACCTTCCCCATACGTAACACACAGGAAAGCATGTACACAGCACACACAACCCAGAACACAGTACGTAACACAACACACAACAAAGACACATTTCACCCTGAGCGTGACAAAGGAGGCCACGCACCAGACACACAACACAACCACCAACAGAAAGCTCATCGAAAGGCAAAATATACAACACCACAGGATCCACTCAATTCACACAACACAAAGCTCAAAACTGCACATATCACACATGACATGACCCAGATCAAAACGCAGAGCACAAGGCGATCAACAAGCTGTAAATAACCCATACCACGCACATTTCGTACACAACACACAGAAAACAAACAAGACGCACAGATCACTTACAACACAACACAAAACACTCAAGAACACATGGCACACCGCATGGCACCACAGAATACACACAGAAACACAAACAAACAACACAAATCACTACCATTGACCAACTCTGGCAGCACCCCAGACACACAACAAACCCGACAGACACACAAAACACACATTTCACACACTACACATCACAGCCCGTAGCGCACACGTCACACACGACACACCACGTGCACAGTCACACACAGACACCCCACGCACGTATCCACCCAGGAAAGCACTACGTAAAGCACACGTGCACAAAACCCATACAGTAACAAAACAAAAGTCACAGGACACACAGCAGACACAACAAAGCACCTAATAGCCCACAAGACACAGAAACCACATTTGAGAGAGTATACAGAGCACACACAACGAGACACACTAAACAAGCACAACCACACACAGACAACACATCTCACATCACACACTTAACAAACAAACGCACACAAATCCACTCAAACACAATCACACGGAAATCACATTCACCCACGCAAGACACACAGCACACATTAAACCAAGGCAAAACACACCCAAAAAAACAATGATCACACATAGGACACACTTGGTGCATTACACGCAACACACACAACCAAGCAGACACACCACACATATATCCTCACACAGGAGCACAGCACAGAAGCACACAACAGACCCGAGACTCACAGCACATACTTCAAGGCACAAAACTGCTCACAATACACATGAAAGTCTTTGCACAGGTACATACTGCACACTCCATGAGACACCCAAAGCAAGCACAACCACACAGTCAACATGTCTCCCCTCATGCGCATAGCTCAAGCCGCCAAACACACACACAACTTCTCTAACACAGCCACACACAAATCACAGTCACACACACAAAACACCCACAGCACATACAGAACCACCCACAACCGCCAAGAACGCACACGACATGCACTCAACGCATGACACATAACACACACAACCACAAACATACCATATAGAGCACACTCAGAACCACACACTGTCGGCACAACCCAATACACACAACACACACACAATAAGCACACAAGCACATCACACACACCACACAATTAACATCACACACAATGCCCAAAATACCCAGACCAACCAACACCTTCCCCATACGTAACACACAGGAAAGCATGTACACAGCACACACAACCCAGAACACAGTACGTAACACAACACACAACACAGAGAAAGACACATTTCACCCTGAGCGTGACAAAGGAGGCCACGCACCAGACACACAACACAACCACCAACAGAAAGCTCATCGAAAGGCAAAATATACAACACCACAGGATCCACCCAATTCACACAACACAAAGATCAAACCTGCACATATCACACATAACATGCCCCAGATCAAAACGCAGAGCACAAGGCGATCAACAAGCAGTAAATAACCCATACTATGCACATTTCGTACACAACACACAGAAAACAAACAAGACGCACAGATCACATACAACACAACACAAAACACTCAAGAACACATGGCACAGCGCATGGCACAACAGAATACACACAGAAACACAAAACAAACACCACAAATCACTACCATAGACCAACAAATCTGGCAGACCCCAGACACACAACAAACCCGACAGCCACACAAAACACACATTTCACACGCTACACATCACAGCCCATAGCGCACATGTCACACACGACACACCATGTGCACAGTCACACACAGCCACCCCACGCACGTATCCACCTTGGAAAGCAGTACGCAAAGCACACGTGCACAAAACCCATACAGTAACAAAACAAAAGTCACAGGACACACAGCAGACACAACAAAGCACATAATAGCCCACAAGACACAGAAACCACATTTGAGAGAGTATACACAGCACACACAACGAGGAACACTAAACAAGCACAACCAAACACAGACAACACATCTGACATCACACACATAACAAACAAACGCACACAAATCCACTCAAACACAATCACACGGAAATCACATTCACCCACGCAAAAGACACACAGCACACATTAAACAAAGGCAAAACACACCCAAAAAAACAAAGATCACACGTAGGACACACTTGGTGCATTACACGCAACACACACAACCAAGCAGACACACCACACATATATCCTCACACAGGAGCACAACACAGAAGCACACAACAGACCCGAGACACAGCACATACTCAAAGGCACAAAACTGCTCACAATACACATGAAAGTCTTTGCACAGGTACATACTGCACACTCCATGAGACACCCAAAGCAAGCACAACCACACAGTCAACATGTCTCCCCTCATGCGCATAGCTCAAGCCGCCAAACACACACACAACCTCTCTAACACAGCCACACACAAATCACAGTCACACACACAAAACACCCGCAACTCATACAGAACCACCCACAACCGCCAGGAACGCACACGACATGCACTCAACACACGACACATAACACACACAACCAAAAGCATACCATATAGAGCACACTCAGAACCACACACTGTCAACACAACCCAATACACACATCACACACACAATGAGCACACACGCACATCACACACACCACACAATTAACATCACACACAATGCCCAAAATACCCAGACAACCCAACACCTTCCCCATACGTAACACACAGGAAAGCATGTACACAGCACACACAACCCAGAACACAGTACGTAACACAACACACAACACAGAGAAAGACACATTTCACCCTGAGCGTGACAAAGGAGGCCACGCACCAGACACACAACACAACCACCAACAGAAAGCTCATCGAAAGGCAAAATATACAACACCACAGGATCCACTCAATTCACACAACACAAAGCTCAAAACTGCACATATCACACATGACATGACCCAGATCAAAACGCAGAGCACAAGGCGATCAACAAGCTGTAAATAACCCATACCACGCACATTTCGTACACAACACACAGAAAACAAGACGCACAGATCACTTACAACACAACACAAAACACTCAAGAACACATGGCACACCGCATGGCACCACAGAATACACACAGAAACACAAACAAACACCACAAATCACTACCATAGACCAACTCTGGCAGCACCCCAGACACACAACAAACCCGACAGACACACAAAACACACATTTCACACGCTACACATCACAGCCCGTAGCGCACACGTCACACACGACACACCACGTGCACAGTCACACACAGACACCCCACGCACGTATCCACCCAGGAAAGCACTACGTAAAGCACACGTGCACAAAACCCATACAGTAACAAAACAAAAGTCACAGGACACACAGCAGACACAACAAAGCACCTAATAGCCCACAAGACACAGAAACCACATTTGAGAGAGTATACACAGCACACACAACGAGGAACACTAAACAAGCACAACCAAACACAGACAACACATCTGACATCACACACATAACAAACAAACGCACACAAATCCACTCAAACACAATCAGACGGAAATCACATTCACCCACGCAAAAGACACACAGCACACATTAAACAAAGGCAAAACACACACAAAAAAACAATGATCACACATAGGACACACTTGGTGCATTACACGCAACACACACAACCAAGCAGACACACCACACATATATCCTCACACAGGAGCACAACACAGAAGCACACAACAGACCGGACACTCACAGCACATACTTCAAGGCCCAAAACTGCTCACAATACACATGAAAGTCTTTGCACAGGTACATACTGCACCCTCCATGAGACACCCAAAGCAAGCACAACCACACAGTCAACATGTCTCCCCTCATGCGCATAGCTCAAGCCGCCAAACACACACACAACCTCTCTAACACAGCCACACACAAATCACAGTCACACACACAAAACACCCGCAACTCATACAGAACCACCCACAACCGCCAGGAACGCACTCGACATGCACTCAACACACGACACATAACACACACAACCAAAAGCATACCATATAGAGCACACTCAGAACCACACACTGTCAACACAACCCAATACACACATCACACACACAATAAGCACACACGCACATCACACACACCACACAATTAACATCACACACAATGCCCAAAATACCCAGACAACCCAACACCTTCCCCATACGTAACACACAGGAAAGCATGTACACAGCACACACAACCCAGAACACAGTACGTAACACAACACACAACAAAGACACATTTCACCCTGAGCGTGACAAAGGAGGCCACGCACCAGACACACAACACAACCACCAACAGAAAGCTCATCGAAAGGCAAAATATACAACACCACAGGATCCACTCAATTCACACAACACAAAGCTCAAAACTGCACATATCACACATGACATGACCCAGATCAAAACGCAGAGCACAAGGCGATCAACAAGCTGTAAATAACCCATACCACGCACATTTCGTACACAACACACAGAAAACAAACAAGACGCACAGATCACTTACAACACAACACAAAACACTCAAGAACACATGGCACACCGCATGGCACCACAGAATACACACAGAAACACAAACAAACAACACAAATCACTACCATTGACCAACTCTGGCAGCACCCCAGACACACAACAAACCCGACAGACACACAAAACACACATTTCACACACTACACATCACAGCCCGTAGCGCACACGTCACACACGACACACCACGTGCACAGTCACACACAGACACCCCACGCACGTATCCACCCAGGAAAGCACTACGTAAAGCACACGTGCACAAAACCCATACAGTAACAAAACAAAAGTCACAGGACACACAGCAGACACAACAAAGCACCTAATAGCCCACAAGACACAGAAACCACATTTGAGAGAGTATACAGAGCACACACAACGAGACACACTAAACAAGCACAACCACACACAGACAACACATCTCACATCACACACTTAACAAACAAACGCACACAAATCCACTCAAACACAATCACACGGAAATCACATTCACCCACGCAAGACACACAGCACACATTAAACCAAGGCAAAACACACCCAAAAAAACAATGATCACACATAGGACACACTTGGTGCATTACACGCAACACACACAACCAAGCAGACACACCACACATATATCCTCACACAGGAGCACAGCACAGAAGCACACAACAGACCCGAGACTCACAGCACATACTTCAAGGCACAAAACTGCTCACAATACACATGAAAGTCTTTGCACAGGTACATACTGCACACTCCATGAGACACCCAAAGCAAGCACAACCACACAGTCAACATGTCTCCCCTCATGCGCATAGCTCAAGCCGCCAAACACACACACAACTTCTCTAACACAGCCACACACAAATCACAGTCACACACACAAAACACCCACAGCACATACAGAACCACCCACAACCGCCAAGAACGCACACGACATGCACTCAACGCATGACACATAACACACACAACCACAAACATACCATATAGAGCACACTCAGAACCACACACTGTCGGCACAACCCAATACACACAACACACACACAATAAGCACACAAGCACATCACACACACCACACAATTAACATCACACACAATGCCCAAAATACCCAGACCAACCAACACCTTCCCCATACGTAACACACAGGAAAGCATGTACACAGCACACACAACCCAGAACACAGTACGTAACACAACACACAACACAGAGAAAGACACATTTCACCCTGAGCGTGACAAAGGAGGCCACGCACCAGACACACAACACAACCACCAACAGAAAGCTCATCGAAAGGCAAAATATACAACACCACAGGATCCACCCAATTCACACAACACAAAGATCAAACCTGCACATATCACACATAACATGCCCCAGATCAAAACGCAGAGCACAAGGCGATCAACAAGCAGTAAATAACCCATACTATGCACATTTCGTACACAACACACAGAAAACAAACAAGACGCACAGATCACATACAACACAACACAAAACACTCAAGAACACATGGCACAGCGCATGGCACAACAGAATACACACAGAAACACAAAACAAACACCACAAATCACTACCATAGACCAACAAATCTGGCAGACCCCAGACACACAACAAACCCGACAGCCACACAAAACACACATTTCACACGCTACACATCACAGCCCATAGCGCACATGTCACACACGACACACCATGTGCACAGTCACACACAGCCACCCCACGCACGTATCCACCTTGGAAAGCAGTACGCAAAGCACACGTGCACAAAACCCATACAGTAACAAAACAAAAGTCACAGGACACACAGCAGACACAACAAAGCACATAATAGCCCACAAGACACAGAAACCACATTTGAGAGAGTATACACAGCACACACAACGAGGAACACTAAACAAGCACAACCAAACACAGACAACACATCTGACATCACACACATAACAAACAAACGCACACAAATCCACTCAAACACAATCACACGGAAATCACATTCACCCACGCAAAAGACACACAGCACACATTAAACAAAGGCAAAACACACCCAAAAAAACAAAGATCACACGTAGGACACACTTGGTGCATTACACGCAACACACACAACCAAGCAGACACACCACACATATATCCTCACACAGGAGCACAACACAGAAGCACACAACAGACCCGAGACACAGCACATACTCAAAGGCACAAAACTGCTCACAATACACATGAAAGTCTTTGCACAGGTACATACTGCACACTCCATGAGACACCCAAAGCAAGCACAACCACACAGTCAACATGTCTCCCCTCATGCGCATAGCTCAAGCCGCCAAACACACACACAACCTCTCTAACACAGCCACACACAAATCACAGTCACACACACAAAACACCCGCAACTCATACAGAACCACCCACAACCGCCAGGAACGCACACGACATGCACTCAACACACGACACATAACACACACAACCAAAAGCATACCATATAGAGCACACTCAGAACCACACACTGTCAACACAACCCAATACACACATCACACACACAATAAGCACACACGCACATCACACACACCACACAATTAACATCACACACAATGCCCAAAATACCCAGACAACCCAACACCTTCCCCATACGTAACACACAGGAAAGCATGTACACAGCACACACAACCCAGAACACAGTACGTAACACAACACACAACACAGAGAAAGACACATTTCACCCTGAGCGTGACAAAGGAGGCCACGCACCAGACACACAACACAACCACCAACAGAAAGCTCATCGAAAGGCAAAATATACAACACCACAGGATCCACTCAATTCACACAACACAAAGCTCAAAACTGCACATATCACACATGACATGACCCAGATCAAAACGCAGAGCACAAGGCGATCAACAAGCTGTAAATAACCCATACCACGCACATTTCGTACACAACACACAGAAAACAAGACGCACAGATCACTTACAACACAACACAAAACACTCAAGAACACATGGCACACCGCATGGCACCACAGAATACACACAGAAACACAAACAAACACCACAAATCACTACCATAGACCAACTCTGGCAGCACCCCAGACACACAACAAACCCGACAGACACACAAAACACACATTTCACACGCTACACATCACAGCCCGTAGCGCACACGTCACACACGACACACCACGTGCACAGTCACACACAGACACCCCACGCACGTATCCACCCAGGAAAGCACTACGTAAAGCACACGTGCACAAAACCCATACAGTAACAAAACAAAAGTCACAGGACACACAGCAGACACAACAAAGCACCTAATAGCCCACAAGACACAGAAACCACATTTGAGAGAGTATACACAGCACACACAACGAGGAACACTAAACAAGCACAACCAAACACAGACAACACATCTGACATCACACACATAACAAACAAACGCACACAAATCCACTCAAACACAATCAGACGGAAATCACATTCACCCACGCAAAAGACACACAGCACACATTAAACAAAGGCAAAACACACACAAAAAAACAATGATCACACATAGGACACACTTGGTGCATTACACGCAACACACACAACCAAGCAGACACACCACACATATATCCTCACACAGGAGCACAACACAGAAGCACACAACAGACCGGACACTCACAGCACATACTTCAAGGCCCAAAACTGCTCACAATACACATGAAAGTCTTTGCACAGGTACATACTGCACCCTCCATGAGACACCCAAAGCAAGCACAACCACACAGTCAACATGTCTCCCCTCATGCGCATAGCTCAAGCCGCCAAACACACACACAACCTCTCTAACACAGCCACACACAAATCACAGTCACACACACAAAACACCCGCAACTCATACAGAACCACCCACAACCGCCAGGAACGCACTCGACATGCACTCAACACACGACACATAACACACACAACCAAAAGCATACCATATAGAGCACACTCAGAACCACACACTGTCAACACAACCCAATACACACATCACACACACAATAAGCACACACGCACATCACACACACCACACAATTAACATCACACACAATGCCCAAAATACCCAGACAACCCAACACCTTCCCCATACGTAACACACAGGAAAGCATGTACACAGCACACACAACCCAGAACACAGTACGTAACACAACACACAACAAAGACACATTTCACCCTGAGCGTGACAAAGGAGGCCACGCACCAGACACACAACACAACCACCAACAGAAAGCTCATCGAAAGGCAAAATATACAACACCACAGGATCCACTCAATTCACACAACACAAAGCTCAAAACTGCACATATCACACATGACATGACCCAGATCAAAACGCAGAGCACAAGGCGATCAACAAGCTGTAAATAACCCATACCACGCACATTTCGTACACAACACACAGAAAACAAACAAGACGCACAGATCACTTACAACACAACACAAAACACTCAAGAACACATGGCACACCGCATGGCACCACAGAATACACACAGAAACACAAACAAACAACACAAATCACTACCATTGACCAACTCTGGCAGCACCCCAGACACACAACAAACCCGACAGACACACAAAACACACATTTCACACACTACACATCACAGCCCGTAGCGCACACGTCACACACGACACACCACGTGCACAGTCACACACAGACACCCCACGCACGTATCCACCCAGGAAAGCACTACGTAAAGCACACGTGCACAAAACCCATACAGTAACAAAACAAAAGTCACAGGACACACAGCAGACACAACAAAGCACCTAATAGCCCACAAGACACAGAAACCACATTTGAGAGAGTATACAGAGCACACACAACGAGACACACTAAACAAGCACAACCACACACAGACAACACATCTCACATCACACACTTAACAAACAAACGCACACAAATCCACTCAAACACAATCACACGGAAATCACATTCACCCACGCAAGACACACAGCACACATTAAACCAAGGCAAAACACACCCAAAAAAACAATGATCACACATAGGACACACTTGGTGCATTACACGCAACACACACAACCAAGCAGACACACCACACATATATCCTCACACAGGAGCACAGCACAGAAGCACACAACAGACCCGAGACTCACAGCACATACTTCAAGGCACAAAACTGCTCACAATACACATGAAAGTCTTTGCACAGGTACATACTGCACACTCCATGAGACACCCAAAGCAAGCACAACCACACAGTCAACATGTCTCCCCTCATGCGCATAGCTCAAGCCGCCAAACACACACACAACTTCTCTAACACAGCCACACACAAATCACAGTCACACACACAAAACACCCACAGCACATACAGAACCACCCACAACCGCCAAGAACGCACACGACATGCACTCAACGCATGACACATAACACACACAACCACAAACATACCATATAGAGCACACTCAGAACCACACACTGTCGGCACAACCCAATACACACAACACACACACAATAAGCACACAAGCACATCACACACACCACACAATTAACATCACACACAATGCCCAAAATACCCAGACCAACCAACACCTTCCCCATACGTAACACACAGGAAAGCATGTACACAGCACACACAACCCAGAACACAGTACGTAACACAACACACAACACAGAGAAAGACACATTTCACCCTGAGCGTGACAAAGGAGGCCACGCACCAGACACACAACACAACCACCAACAGAAAGCTCATCGAAAGGCAAAATATACAACACCACAGGATCCACCCAATTCACACAACACAAAGATCAAACCTGCACATATCACACATAACATGCCCCAGATCAAAACGCAGAGCACAAGGCGATCAACAAGCAGTAAATAACCCATACTATGCACATTTCGTACACAACACACAGAAAACAAACAAGACGCACAGATCACATACAACACAACACAAAACACTCAAGAACACATGGCACAGCGCATGGCACAACAGAATACACACAGAAACACAAAACAAACACCACAAATCACTACCATAGACCAACAAATCTGGCAGACCCCAGACACACAACAAACCCGACAGCCACACAAAACACACATTTCACACGCTACACATCACAGCCCATAGCGCACATGTCACACACGACACACCATGTGCACAGTCACACACAGCCACCCCACGCACGTATCCACCTTGGAAAGCAGTACGCAAAGCACACGTGCACAAAACCCATACAGTAACAAAACAAAAGTCACAGGACACACAGCAGACACAACAAAGCACATAATAGCCCACAAGACACAGAAACCACATTTGAGAGAGTATACACAGCACACACAACGAGGAACACTAAACAAGCACAACCAAACACAGACAACACATCTGACATCACACACATAACAAACAAACGCACACAAATCCACTCAAACACAATCACACGGAAATCACATTCACCCACGCAAAAGACACACAGCACACATTAAACAAAGGCAAAACACACCCAAAAAAACAAAGATCACACGTAGGACACACTTGGTGCATTACACGCAACACACACAACCAAGCAGACACACCACACATATATCCTCACACAGGAGCACAACACAGAAGCACACAACAGACCCGAGACACAGCACATACTCAAAGGCACAAAACTGCTCACAATACACATGAAAGTCTTTGCACAGGTACATACTGCACACTCCATGAGACACCCAAAGCAAGCACAACCACACAGTCAACATGTCTCCCCTCATGCGCATAGCTCAAGCCGCCAAACACACACACAACCTCTCTAACACAGCCACACACAAATCACAGTCACACACACAAAACACCCGCAACTCATACAGAACCACCCACAACCGCCAGGAACGCACACGACATGCACTCAACACACGACACATAACACACACAACCAAAAGCATACCATATAGAGCACACTCAGAACCACACACTGTCAACACAACCCAATACACACATCACACACACAATAAGCACACACGCACATCACACACACCACACAATTAACATCACACACAATGCCCAAAATACCCAGACAACCCAACACCTTCCCCATACGTAACACACAGGAAAGCATGTACACAGCACACACAACCCAGAACACAGTACGTAACACAACACACAACACAGAGAAAGACACATTTCACCCTGAGCGTGACAAAGGAGGCCACGCACCAGACACACAACACAACCACCAACAGAAAGCTCATCGAAAGGCAAAATATACAACACCACAGGATCCACTCAATTCACACAACACAAAGCTCAAAACTGCACATATCACACATGACATGACCCAGATCAAAACGCAGAGCACAAGGCGATCAACAAGCTGTAAATAACCCATACCACGCACATTTCGTACACAACACACAGAAAACAAGACGCACAGATCACTTACAACACAACACAAAACACTCAAGAACACATGGCACACCGCATGGCACCACAGAATACACACAGAAACACAAACAAACACCACAAATCACTACCATAGACCAACTCTGGCAGCACCCCAGACACACAACAAACCCGACAGACACACAAAACACACATTTCACACGCTACACATCACAGCCCGTAGCGCACACGTCACACACGACACACCACGTGCACAGTCACACACAGACACCCCACGCACGTATCCACCCAGGAAAGCACTACGTAAAGCACACGTGCACAAAACCCATACAGTAACAAAACAAAAGTCACAGGACACACAGCAGACACAACAAAGCACCTAATAGCCCACAAGACACAGAAACCACATTTGAGAGAGTATACACAGCACACACAACGAGGAACACTAAACAAGCACAACCAAACACAGACAACACATCTGACATCACACACATAACAAACAAACGCACACAAATCCACTCAAACACAATCAGACGGAAATCACATTCACCCACGCAAAAGACACACAGCACACATTAAACAAAGGCAAAACACACACAAAAAAACAAAGATCACACTTAGCACACACTTGGTGCATTACACGCAACACACACAACCAAGCAGACACACCACACATATATCCTCACACAGGAGCACAACACAGAAGCACACAACAGACCGGACACTCACAGCACATACTTCAAGGCCCAAAACTGCTCACAATACACATGAAAGTCTTTGCACAGGTACATACTGCACCCTCCATGAGACACCCAAAGCAAGCACAACCACACAGTCAACATGTCTCCCCTCATGCGCATAGCTCAAGCCGCCAAACACACACACAACCTCTCTAACACAGCCACACACAAATCACAGTCACACACACAAAACACCCGCAACTCATACAGAACCACCCACAACCGCCAGGAACGCACTCGACATGCACTCAACACACGACACATAACACACACAACCAAAAGCATACCATATAGAGCACACTCAGAACCACACACTGTCAACACAACCCAATACACACATCACACACACAATAAGCACACACGCACATCACACACACCACACAATTAACATCACACACAATGCCCAAAATACCCAGACAACCCAACACCTTCCCCATACGTAACACACAGGAAAGCATGTACACAGCACACACAACCCAGAACACAGTACGTAACACAACACACAACACAGAGAAAGACACATTTCACCCTGAGCGTGACAAAGGAGGCCACGCACCAGACACACAACACAACCACCAACAGAAAGCTCATCGAAAGGCAAAATATACAACACCACAGGATCCACTCAATTCACACAACACAAAGCTCAAAACTGCACATATCACACATGACGACCCAGATCAAAACGCAGAGCACAAGGCGATCAACAAGCTGTAAATAACCCATACCACGCACATTTCGTACACAACACACAGAAAACAAACAAGACGCACAGATCACTTACAACACAACACAAAACACTCAAGAACACATGGCACACCGCATGGCACCACAGAATACACACAGAAACACAAACAAACACCACAAATCACTACCATAGACCAACTCTGGCAGCACCCCAGACACACAACAAACCCGACAGACACACAAAACACACATTTCACACGCTACACATCACAGCCCGTAGCGCACACGTCACACACGACACACCACGTGCACAGTCACACACAGACACCCCACGCACGTATCCACCCAGGAAAGCACTACGTAAAGCACACGTGCACAAAACCCATACAGTAACAAAACAAAAGTCACAGGACACACAGCAGACACAACAAAGCACCTAATAGCCCACAAGACACAGAAACCACATTTGAGAGAGTATACACAGCACACACAACGAGGAACACTAAACAAGCACAACCAAACACAGACAACACATCTGACATCACACACATAACAAACAAACGCACACAAATCCACTCAAACACAATCAGACGGAAATCACATTCACCCACGCAAAAGACACACAGCACACATTAAACAAAGGCAAAACACACACAAAAAAACAATGATCACACATAGGACACACTTGGTGCATTACACGCAACACACACAACCAAGCAGACACACCACACATATATCCTCACACAGGAGCACAACACAGAAGCACACAACAGACCGGACACTCACAGCACATACTTCAAGGCCCAAAACTGCTCACAATACACATGAAAGTCTTTGCACAGGTACATACTGCACCCTCCATGAGACACCCAAAGCAAGCACAACCACACAGTCAACATGTCTCCCCTCATGCGCATAGCTCAAGCCGCCAAACACACACACAACCTCTCTAACACAGCCACACACAAATCACAGTCACACACACAAAACACCCGCAACTCATACAGAACCACCCACAACCGCCAGGAACGCACTCGACATGCACTCAACACACGACACATAACACACACAACCAAAAGCATACCATATAGAGCACACTCAGAACCACACACTGTCCACACAACCCAATACACACATCACACACACAATAAGCACACACGCACATCACACACACCACACAATTAACATCACACACAATGCCCAAAATACCCAGACAACCCAACACCTTCCCCATACGTAACACACAGGAAAGCATGTACACAGCACACACAACCCAGAACACAGTACGTAACACAACACACAACAAAGACACATTTCACCCTGAGCGTGACAAAGGAGGCCACGCACCAGACACACAACACAACCACCAACAGAAAGCTCATCGAAAGGCAAAATATACAACACCACAGGATCCACCCAATTCACACAACACAAAGATCAAACCTGCACATATCACACATAACATGCCCCAGATCAAAACGCAGAGCACAAGGCGATCAACAAGCAGTAAATAACCCATACTATGCACATTTCGTACACAACACACAGAAAACAAACAAGACGCACAGATCACATACAACACAACACAAAACACTCAAGAACACATGGCACAGCGCATGGCACAACAGAATACACACAGAAACACAAAACAAACACCACAAATCACTACCATAGACCAACAAATCTGGCAGACCCCAGACACACAACAAACCCGACAGCCACACAAAACACACATTTCACACGCTACACATCACAGCCCATAGCGCACATGTCACACACGACACACCATGTGCACAGTCACACACAGACACCCCACGCACGTATCCACCTTGGAAAGCAGTACGCAAAGCACACGTGCACAAAACCCATACAGTAACAAAACAAAAGTCACAGGACACACAGCAGACACAACAAAGCACATAATAGCCCACAAGACACAGAAACCACATTTGAGAGAGTATACACAGCACACACAACGAGGAACACTAAACAAGCACAACCAAACACAGACAACACATCTGACATCACACACATAACAAACAAACGCACACAAATCCACTCAAACACAATCACACGGAAATCACATTCACCCACGCAAAAGACACACAGCACACATTAAACAAAGGCAAAACACACCCAAAAAAACAAAGATCACACGTAGGACACACTTGGTGCATTACACGCAACACACACAACCAAGCAGACACACCACACATATATCCTCACACAGGAGCACAACACAGAAGCACACAACAGACCCGAGACACAGCACATACTCAAAGGCACAAAACTGCTCACAATACACATGAAAGTCTTTGCACAGGTACATACTGCACACTCCATGAGACACCCAAAGCAAGCACAACCACACAGTCAACATGTCTCCCCTCATGCGCATAGCTCAAGCCGCCAAACACACACACAACCTCTCTAACACAGCCACACACAAATCACAGTCACACACACAAAACACCCGCAACTCATACAGAACCACCCACAACCGCCAGGAACGCACACGACATGCACTCAACACACGACACATAACACACACAACCAAAAGCATACCATATAGAGCACACTCAGAACCACACACTGTCAACACAACCCAATACACACATCACACACACAATAAGCACACACGCACATCACACACACCACACAATTAACATCACACACAATGCCCAAAATACCCAGACAACCCAACACCTTCCCCATACGTAACACACAGGAAAGCATGTACACAGCACACACAACCCAGAACACAGTACGTAACACAACACACAACACAGAGAAAGACACATTTCACCCTGAGCGTGACAAAGGAGGCCACGCACCAGACACACAACACAACCACCAACAGAAAGCTCATCGAAAGGCAAAATATACAACACCACAGGATCCACTCAATTCACACAACACAAAGCTCAAAACTGCACATATCACACATGACATGACCCAGATCAAAACGCAGAGCACAAGGCGATCAACAAGCTGTAAATAACCCATACCACGCACATTTCGTACACAACACACAGAAAACAAGACGCACAGATCACTTACAACACAACACAAAACACTCAAGAACACATGGCACACCGCATGGCACCACAGAATACACACAGAAACACAAACAAACACCACAAATCACTACCATAGACCAACTCTGGCAGCACCCCAGACACACAACAAACCCGACAGACACACAAAACACACATTTCACACGCTACACATCACAGCCCGTAGCGCACACGTCACACACGACACACCACGTGCACAGTCACACACAGACACCCCACGCACGTATCCACCCAGGAAAGCACTACGTAAAGCACACGTGCACAAAACCCATACAGTAACAAAACAAAAGTCACAGGACACACAGCAGACACAACAAAGCACCTAATAGCCCACAAGACACAGAAACCACATTTGAGAGAGTATACACAGCACACACAACGAGGAACACTAAACAAGCACAACCAAACACAGACAACACATCTGACATCACACACATAACAAACAAACGCACACAAATCCACTCAAACACAATCAGACGGAAATCACATTCACCCACGCAAAAGACACACAGCACACATTAAACAAAGGCAAAACACACACAAAAAAACAAAGATCACACTTAGCACACACTTGGTGCATTACACGCAACACACACAACCAAGCAGACACACCACACATATATCCTCACACAGGAGCACAACACAGAAGCACACAACAGACCGGACACTCACAGCACATACTTCAAGGCCCAAAACTGCTCACAATACACATGAAAGTCTTTGCACAGGTACATACTGCACCCTCCATGAGACACCCAAAGCAAGCACAACCACACAGTCAACATGTCTCCCCTCATGCGCATAGCTCAAGCCGCCAAACACACACACAACCTCTCTAACACAGCCACACACAAATCACAGTCACACACACAAAACACCCGCAACTCATACAGAACCACCCACAACCGCCAGGAACGCACTCGACATGCACTCAACACACGACACATAACACACACAACCAAAAGCATACCATATAGAGCACACTCAGAACCACACACTGTCAACACAACCCAATACACACATCACACACACAATAAGCACACACGCACATCACACACACCACACAATTAACATCACACACAATGCCCAAAATACCCAGACAACCCAACACCTTCCCCATACGTAACACACAGGAAAGCATGTACACAGCACACACAACCCAGAACACAGTACGTAACACAACACACAACACAGAGAAAGACACATTTCACCCTGAGCGTGACAAAGGAGGCCACGCACCAGACACACAACACAACCACCAACAGAAAGCTCATCGAAAGGCAAAATATACAACACCACAGGATCCACTCAATTCACACAACACAAAGCTCAAAACTGCACATATCACACATGACGACCCAGATCAAAACGCAGAGCACAAGGCGATCAACAAGCTGTAAATAACCCATACCACGCACATTTCGTACACAACACACAGAAAACAAACAAGACGCACAGATCACTTACAACACAACACAAAACACTCAAGAACACATGGCACACCGCATGGCACCACAGAATACACACAGAAACACAAACAAACACCACAAATCACTACCATAGACCAACTCTGGCAGCACCCCAGACACACAACAAACCCGACAGACACACAAAACACACATTTCACACGCTACACATCACAGCCCGTAGCGCACACGTCACACACGACACACCACGTGCACAGTCACACACAGACACCCCACGCACGTATCCACCCAGGAAAGCACTACGTAAAGCACACGTGCACAAAACCCATACAGTAACAAAACAAAAGTCACAGGACACACAGCAGACACAACAAAGCACCTAATAGCCCACAAGACACAGAAACCACATTTGAGAGAGTATACACAGCACACACAACGAGGAACACTAAACAAGCACAACCAAACACAGACAACACATCTGACATCACACACATAACAAACAAACGCACACAAATCCACTCAAACACAATCAGACGGAAATCACATTCACCCACGCAAAAGACACACAGCACACATTAAACAAAGGCAAAACACACACAAAAAAACAATGATCACACATAGGACACACTTGGTGCATTACACGCAACACACACAACCAAGCAGACACACCACACATATATCCTCACACAGGAGCACAACACAGAAGCACACAACAGACCGGACACTCACAGCACATACTTCAAGGCCCAAAACTGCTCACAATACACATGAAAGTCTTTGCACAGGTACATACTGCACCCTCCATGAGACACCCAAAGCAAGCACAACCACACAGTCAACATGTCTCCCCTCATGCGCATAGCTCAAGCCGCCAAACACACACACAACCTCTCTAACACAGCCACACACAAATCACAGTCACACACACAAAACACCCGCAACTCATACAGAACCACCCACAACCGCCAGGAACGCACTCGACATGCACTCAACACACGACACATAACACACACAACCAAAAGCATACCATATAGAGCACACTCAGAACCACACACTGTCCACACAACCCAATACACACATCACACACACAATAAGCACACACGCACATCACACACACCACACAATTAACATCACACACAATGCCCAAAATACCCAGACAACCCAACACCTTCCCCATACGTAACACACAGGAAAGCATGTACACAGCACACACAACCCAGAACACAGTACGTAACACAACACACAACAAAGACACATTTCACCCTGAGCGTGACAAAGGAGGCCACGCACCAGACACACAACACAACCACCAACAGAAAGCTCATCGAAAGGCAAAATATACAACACCACAGGATCCACTCAATTCACACAACACAAAGCTCAAAACTGCACATATCACACATGACATGACCCAGATCAAAACGCAGAGCACAAGGCGATCAACAAGCTGTAAATAACCCATACCACGCACATTTCGTACACAACACACAGAAAACAAACAAGACGCACAGATCACTTACAACACAACACAAAACACTCAAGAACACATGGCACACCGCATGGCACCACAGAATACACACAGAAACACAAACAAACAACACAAATCACTACCATTGACCAACTCTGGCAGCACCCCAGACACACAACAAACCCGACAGACACACAAAACACACATTTCACACACTACACATCACAGCCCGTAGCGCACACGTCACACACGACACACCACGTGCACAGTCACACACAGACACCCCACGCACGTATCCACCCAGGAAAGCACTACGTAAAGCACACGTGCACAAAACCCATACAGTAACAAAACAAAAGTCACAGGACACACAGCAGACACAACAAAGCACCTAATAGCCCACAAGACACAGAAACCACATTTGAGAGAGTATACAGAGCACACACAACGAGACACACTAAACAAGCACAACCACACACAGACAACACATCTCACATCACACACTTAACAAACAAACGCACACAAATCCACTCAAACACAATCACACGGAAATCACATTCACCCACGCAAGACACACAGCACACATTAAACCAAGGCAAAACACACCCAAAAAACAATGATCACACATAGGACACACTTGGTGCATTACACGCAACACACACAACCAAGCAGACACACCACACATATATCCTCACACAGGAGCACAGCACAGAAGCACACAACAGACCCGAGACTCACAGCACATACTTCAAGGCACAAAACTGCTCACAATACACATGAAAGTCTTTGCACAGGTACATACTGCACACTCCATGAGACACCCAAAGCAAGCACAACCACACAGTCAACATGTCTCCCCTCATGCGCATAGCTCAAGCCGCCAAACACACACACAACTTCTCTAACACAGCCACACACAAATCACAGTCACACACACAAAACACCCACAGCACATACAGAACCACCCACAACCGCCAAGAACGCACACGACATGCACTCAACGCATGACACATAACACACACAACCACAAACATACCATATAGAGCACACTCAGAACCACACACTGTCGGCACAACCCAATACACACAACACACACACAATAAGCACACAAGCACATCACACACACCACACAATTAACATCACACACAATGCCCAAAATACCCAGACCAACCAACACCTTCCCCATACGTAACACACAGGAAAGCATGTACACAGCACACACAACCCAGAACACAGTACGTAACACAACACACAACACAGAGAAAGACACATTTCACCCTGAGCGTGACAAAGGAGGCCACGCACCAGACACACAACACAACCACCAACAGAAAGCTCATCGAAAGGCAAAATATACAACACCACAGGATCCACCCAATTCACACAACACAAAGATCAAACCTGCACATATCACACATAACATGCCCCAGATCAAAACGCAGAGCACAAGGCGATCAACAAGCAGTAAATAACCCATACTATGCACATTTCGTACACAACACACAGAAAACAAACAAGACGCACAGATCACATACAACACAACACAAAACACTCAAGAACACATGGCACAGCGCATGGCACAACAGAATACACACAGAAACACAAAACAAACACCACAAATCACTACCATAGACCAACAAATCTGGCAGACCCCAGACACACAACAAACCCGACAGCCACACAAAACACACATTTCACACGCTACACATCACAGCCCATAGCGCACATGTCACACACGACACACCATGTGCACAGTCACACACAGCCACCCCACGCACGTATCCACCTTGGAAAGCAGTACGCAAAGCACACGTGCACAAAACCCATACAGTAACAAAACAAAAGTCACAGGACACACAGCAGACACAACAAAGCACATAATAGCCCACAAGACACAGAAACCACATTTGAGAGAGTATACACAGCACACACAACGAGGAACACTAAACAAGCACAACCAAACACAGACAACACATCTGACATCACACACATAACAAACAAACGCACACAAATCCACTCAAACACAATCACACGGAAATCACATTCACCCACGCAAAAGACACACAGCACACATTAAACAAAGGCAAAACACACCCAAAAAAACAAAGATCACACGTAGGACACACTTGGTGCATTACACGCAACACACACAACCAAGCAGACACACCACACATATATCCTCACACAGGAGCACAACACAGAAGCACACAACAGACCCGAGACACAGCACATACTCAAAGGCACAAAACTGCTCACAATACACATGAAAGTCTTTGCACAGGTACATACTGCACACTCCATGAGACACCCAAAGCAAGCACAACCACACAGTCAACATGTCTCCCCTCATGCGCATAGCTCAAGCCGCCAAACACACACACAACCTCTCTAACACAGCCACACACAAATCACAGTCACACACACAAAACACCCGCAACTCATACAGAACCACCCACAACCGCCAGGAACGCACACGACATGCACTCAACACACGACACATAACACACACAACCAAAAGCATACCATATAGAGCACACTCAGAACCACACACTGTCAACACAACCCAATACACACATCACACACACAATAAGCACACACGCACATCACACACACCACACAATTAACATCACACACAATGCCCAAAATACCCAGACAACCCAACACCTTCCCCATACGTAACACACAGGAAAGCATGTACACAGCACACACAACCCAGAACACAGTACGTAACACAACACACAACACAGAGAAAGACACATTTCACCCTGAGCGTGACAAAGGAGGCCACGCACCAGACACACAACACAACCACCAACAGAAAGCTCATCGAAAGGCAAAATATACAACACCACAGGATCCACTCAATTCACACAACACAAAGCTCAAAACTGCACATATCACACATGACATGACCCAGATCAAAACGCAGAGCACAAGGCGATCAACAAGCTGTAAATAACCCATACCACGCACATTTCGTACACAACACACAGAAAACAAGACGCACAGATCACTTACAACACAACACAAAACACTCAAGAACACATGGCACACCGCATGGCACCACAGAATACACACAGAAACACAAACAAACACCACAAATCACTACCATAGACCAACTCTGGCAGCACCCCAGACACACAACAAACCCGACAGACACACAAAACACACATTTCACACGCTACACATCACAGCCCGTAGCGCACACGTCACACACGACACACCACGTGCACAGTCACACACAGACACCCCACGCACGTATCCACCCAGGAAAGCACTACGTAAAGCACACGTGCACAAAACCCATACAGTAACAAAACAAAAGTCACAGGACACACAGCAGACACAACAAAGCACCTAATAGCCCACAAGACACAGAAACCACATTTGAGAGAGTATACACAGCACACACAACGAGGAACACTAAACAAGCACAACCAAACACAGACAACACATCTGACATCACACACATAACAAACAAACGCACACAAATCCACTCAAACACAATCAGACGGAAATCACATTCACCCACGCAAAAGACACACAGCACACATTAAACAAAGGCAAAACACACACAAAAAAACAAAGATCACACTTAGCACACACTTGGTGCATTACACGCAACACACACAACCAAGCAGACACACCACACATATATCCTCACACAGGAGCACAACACAGAAGCACACAACAGACCGGACACTCACAGCACATACTTCAAGGCCCAAAACTGCTCACAATACACATGAAAGTCTTTGCACAGGTACATACTGCACCCTCCATGAGACACCCAAAGCAAGCACAACCACACAGTCAACATGTCTCCCCTCATGCGCATAGCTCAAGCCGCCAAACACACACACAACCTCTCTAACACAGCCACACACAAATCACAGTCACACACACAAAACACCCGCAACTCATACAGAACCACCCACAACCGCCAGGAACGCACTCGACATGCACTCAACACACGACACATAACACACACAACCAAAAGCATACCATATAGAGCACACTCAGAACCACACACTGTCAACACAACCCAATACACACATCACACACACAATAAGCACACACGCACATCACACACACCACACAATTAACATCACACACAATGCCCAAAATACCCAGACAACCCAACACCTTCCCCATACGTAACACACAGGAAAGCATGTACACAGCACACACAACCCAGAACACAGTACGTAACACAACACACAACACAGAGAAAGACACATTTCACCCTGAGCGTGACAAAGGAGGCCACGCACCAGACACACAACACAACCACCAACAGAAAGCTCATCGAAAGGCAAAATATACAACACCACAGGATCCACTCAATTCACACAACACAAAGCTCAAAACTGCACATATCACACATGACATGACCCAGATCAAAACGCAGAGCACAAGGCGATCAACAAGCTGTAAATAACCCATACCACGCACATTTCGTACACAACACACAGAAAACAAACAAGACGCACAGATCACTTACAACACAACACAAAACACTCAAGAACACATGGCACACCGCATGGCACCACAGAATACACACAGAAACACAAACAAACACCACAAATCACTACCATAGACCAACTCTGGCAGCACCCCAGACACACAACAAACCCGACAGACACACAAAACACACATTTCACACGCTACACATCACAGCCCGTAGCGCACACGTCACACACGACACACCACGTGCACAGTCACACACAGACACCCCACGCACGTATCCACCCAGGAAAGCACTACGTAAAGCACACGTGCACAAAACCCATACAGTAACAAAACAAAAGTCACAGGACACACAGCAGACACAACAAAGCACCTAATAGCCCACAAGACACAGAAACCACATTTGAGAGAGTATACACAGCACACACAACGAGGAACACTAAACAAGCACAACCAAACACAGACAACACATCTGACATCACACACATAACAAACAAACGCACACAAATCCACTCAAACACAATCAGACGGAAATCACATTCACCCACGCAAAAGACACACAGCACACATTAAACAAAGGCAAAACACACACAAAAAAACAATGATCACACATAGGACACACTTGGTGCATTACACGCAACACACACAACCAAGCAGACACACCACACATATATCCTCACACAGGAGCACAACACAGAAGCACACAACAGACCGGACACTCACAGCACATACTTCAAGGCCCAAAACTGCTCACAATACACATGAAAGTCTTTGCACAGGTACATACTGCACCCTCCATGAGACACCCAAAGCAAGCACAACCACACAGTCAACATGTCTCCCCTCATGCGCATAGCTCAAGCCGCCAAACACACACACAACCTCTCTAACACAGCCACACACAAATCACAGTCACACACACAAAACACCCGCAACTCATACAGAACCACCCACAACCGCCAGGAACGCACTCGACATGCACTCAACACACGACACATAACACACACAACCAAAAGCATACCATATAGAGCACACTCAGAACCACACACTGTCAACACAACCCAATACACACATCACACACACAATAAGCACACACGCACATCACACACACCACACAATTAACATCACACACAATGCCCAAAATACCCAGACAACCCAACACCTTCCCCATACGTAACACACAGGAAAGCATGTACACAGCACACACAACCCAGAACACAGTACGTAACACAACACACAACAAAGACACATTTCACCCTGAGCGTGACAAAGGAGGCCACGCACCAGACACACAACACAACCACCAACAGAAAGCTCATCGAAAGGCAAAATATACAACACCACAGGATCCACTCAATTCACACAACACAAAGCTCAAAACTGCACATATCACACATGACATGACCCAGATCAAAACGCAGAGCACAAGGCGATCAACAAGCTGTAAATAACCCATACCACGCACATTTCGTACACAACACACAGAAAACAAACAAGACGCACAGATCACTTACAACACAACACAAAACACTCAAGAACACATGGCACACCGCATGGCACCACAGAATACACACAGAAACACAAACAAACAACACAAATCACTACCATTGACCAACTCTGGCAGCACCCCAGACACACAACAAACCCGACAGACACACAAAACACACATTTCACACACTACACATCACAGCCCGTAGCGCACACGTCACACACGACACACCACGTGCACAGTCACACACAGACACCCCACGCACGTATCCACCCAGGAAAGCACTACGTAAAGCACACGTGCACAAAACCCATACAGTAACAAAACAAAAGTCACAGGACACACAGCAGACACAACAAAGCACCTAATAGCCCACAAGACACAGAAACCACATTTGAGAGAGTATACAGAGCACACACAACGAGACACACTAAACAAGCACAACCACACACAGACAACACATCTCACATCACACACTTAACAAACAAACGCACACAAATCCACTCAAACACAATCACACGGAAATCACATTCACCCACGCAAGACACACAGCACACATTAAACCAAGGCAAAACACACCCAAAAAAACAATGATCACACATAGGACACACTTGGTGCATTACACGCAACACACACAACCAAGCAGACACACCACACATATATCCTCACACAGGAGCACAGCACAGAAGCACACAACAGACCCGAGACTCACAGCACATACTTCAAGGCACAAAACTGCTCACAATACACATGAAAGTCTTTGCACAGGTACATACTGCACACTCCATGAGACACCCAAAGCAAGCACAACCACACAGTCAACATGTCTCCCCTCATGCGCATAGCTCAAGCCGCCAAACACACACACAACTTCTCTAACACAGCCACACACAAATCACAGTCACACACACAAAACACCCACAGCACATACAGAACCACCCACAACCGCCAAGAACGCACACGACATGCACTCAACGCATGACACATAACACACACAACCACAAACATACCATATAGAGCACACTCAGAACCACACACTGTCGGCACAACCCAATACACACAACACACACACAATAAGCACACAAGCACATCACACACACCACACAATTAACATCACACACAATGCCCAAAATACCCAGACCAACCAACACCTTCCCCATACGTAACACACAGGAAAGCATGTACACAGCACACACAACCCAGAACACAGTACGTAACACAACACACAACACAGAGAAAGACACATTTCACCCTGAGCGTGACAAAGGAGGCCACGCACCAGACACACAACACAACCACCAACAGAAAGCTCATCGAAAGGCAAAATATACAACACCACAGGATCCACCCAATTCACACAACACAAAGATCAAACCTGCACATATCACACATAACATGCCCCAGATCAAAACGCAGAGCACAAGGCGATCAACAAGCAGTAAATAACCCATACTATGCACATTTCGTACACAACACACAGAAAACAAACAAGACGCACAGATCACATACAACACAACACAAAACACTCAAGAACACATGGCACAGCGCATGGCACAACAGAATACACACAGAAACACAAAACAAACACCACAAATCACTACCATAGACCAACAAATCTGGCAGACCCCAGACACACAACAAACCCGACAGCCACACAAAACACACATTTCACACGCTACACATCACAGCCCATAGCGCACATGTCACACACGACACACCATGTGCACAGTCACACACAGCCACCCCACGCACGTATCCACCTTGGAAAGCAGTACGCAAAGCACACGTGCACAAAACCCATACAGTAACAAAACAAAAGTCACAGGACACACAGCAGACACAACAAAGCACATAATAGCCCACAAGACACAGAAACCACATTTGAGAGAGTATACACAGCACACACAACGAGGAACACTAAACAAGCACAACCAAACACAGACAACACATCTGACATCACACACATAACAAACAAACGCACACAAATCCACTCAAACACAATCAGACGGAAATCACATTCACCCATGCAAAAGACACACAGCACACATTAAACAAAGGCAAAACACACACAAAAAAACAATGATCACACATAGGACACACTTGGTGCATTACACGCAACACACACAACCAAGCAGACACACCACACATATATCCTCACACAGGAGCACAACACAGAAGCACACAACAGACCGGACACTCACAGCACATACTTCAAGGCCCAAAACTGCTCACAATACACATGAAAGTCTTTGCACAGGTACATACTGCACCCTCCATGAGACACCCAAAGCAAGCACAACCACACAGTCAACATGTCTCCCCTCATGCGCATAGCTCAAGCCGCCAAACACACACACAACCTCTCTAACACAGCCACACACAAATCACAGTCACACACACAAAACACCCGCAACTCATACAGAACCACCCACAACCGCCAGGAACGCACTCGACATGCACTCAACACACGACACATAACACACACAACCAAAAGCATACCATATAGAGCACACTCAGAACCACACACTGTCAACACAACCCAATACACACATCACACACACAATAAGCACACACGCACATCACACACACCACACAATTAACATCACACACAATGCCCAAAATACCCAGACAACCCAACACCTTCCCCATACGTAACACACAGGAAAGCATGTACACAGCACACACAACCCAGAACACAGTACGTAACACAACACACAACAAAGACACATTTCACCCTGAGCGTGACAAAGGAGGCCACGCACCAGACACACAACACAACCACCAACAGAAAGCTCATCGAAAGGCAAAATATACAACACCACAGGATCCACTCAATTCACACAACACAAAGCTCAAAACTGCACATATCACACATGACATGACCCAGATCAAAACGCAGAGCACAAGGCGATCAACAAGCTGTAAATAACCCATACCACGCACATTTCGTACACAACACACAGAAAACAAACAAGACGCACAGATCACTTACAACACAACACAAAACACTCAAGAACACATGGCACACCGCATGGCACCACAGAATACACACAGAAACACAAACAAACAACACAAATCACTACCATAGACCAACTCTGGCAGCACCCCAGACACACAACAAACCCGACAGACACACAAAACACACATTTCACACGCTACACATCACAGCCCGTAGCGCACACGTCACACACGACACACCACGTGCACAGTCACACACAGACACCCCACGCACGTATCCACCCAGGAAAGCACTACGTAAAGCACACGTGCACAAAACCCATACAGTAACAAAACAAAAGTCACAGGACACACAGCAGACACAACAAAGCACCTAATAGCCCACAAGACACAGAAACCACATTTGAGAGAGTATACAGAGCACACACAACGAGACACACTAAACAAGCACAACCACACACAGACAACACATCTCACATCACACACTTAACAAACAAACGCACACAAATCCACTCAAACACAATCACACGGAAATCACATTCACCCACGCAAGACACACAGCACACATTAAACCAAGGCAAAACACACCCAAAAAAACAATGATCACACATAGGACACACTTGGTGCATTACACGCAACACACACAACCAAGCAGACACACCACACATATATCCTCACACAGGAGCACAGCACAGAAGCACACAACAGACCCGAGACTCACAGCACATACTTCAAGGCACAAAACTGCTCACAATACACATGAAAGTCTTTGCACAGGTACATACTGCACACTCCATGAGACACCCAAAGCAAGCACAACCACACAGTCAACATGTCTCCCCTCATGCGCATAGCTCAAGCCGCCAAACACACACACAACTTCTCTAACACAGCCACACACAAATCACAGTCACACACACAAAACACCCACAGCACATACAGAACCACCCACAACCGCCAAGAACGCACACGACATGCACTCAACGCATGACACATAACACACACAACCACAAACATACCATATAGAGCACACTCAGAACCACACACTGTCGGCACAACCCAATACACACAACACACACACAATAAGCACACAAGCACATCACACACACCACACAATTAACATCACACACAATGCCCAAAATACCCAGACCAACCAACACCTTCCCCATACGTAACACACAGGAAAGCATGTACACAGCACACACAACCCAGAACACAGTACGTAACACAACACACAACACAGAGAAAGACACATTTCACCCTGAGCGTGACAAAGGAGGCCACGCACCAGACACACAACACAACCACCAACAGAAAGCTCATCGAAAGGCAAAATATACAACACCACAGGATCCACCCAATTCACACAACACAAAGATCAAACCTGCACATATCACACATAACATGCCCCAGATCAAAACGCAGAGCACAAGGCGATCAACAAGCAGTAAATAACCCATACTATGCACATTTCGTACACAACACACAGAAAACAAACAAGACGCACAGATCACATACAACACAACACAAAACACTCAAGAACACATGGCACAGCGCATGGCACAACAGAATACACACAGAAACACAAAACAAACACCACAAATCACTACCATAGACCAACAAATCTGGCAGACCCCAGACACACAACAAACCCGACAGCCACACAAAACACACATTTCACACGCTACACATCACAGCCCATAGCGCACATGTCACACACGACACACCATGTGCACAGTCACACACAGCCACCCCACGCACGTATCCACCTTGGAAAGCAGTACGCAAAGCACACGTGCACAAAACCCATACAGTAACAAAACAAAAGTCACAGGACACACAGCAGACACAACAAAGCACATAATAGCCCACAAGACACAGAAACCACATTTGAGAGAGTATACACAGCACACACAACGAGGAACACTAAACAAGCACAACCAAACACAGACAACACATCTGACATCACACACATAACAAACAAACGCACACAAATCCACTCAAACACAATCACACGGAAATCACATTCACCCACGCAAAAGACACACAGCACACATTAAACAAAGGCAAAACACACCCAAAAAAACAAAGATCACACGTAGGACACACTTGGTGCATTACACGCAACACACACAACCAAGCAGACACACCACACATATATCCTCACACAGGAGCACAACACAGAAGCACACAACAGACCCGAGACACAGCACATACTCAAAGGCACAAAACTGCTCACAATACACATGAAAGTCTTTGCACAGGTACATACTGCACACTCCATGAGACACCCAAAGCAAGCACAACCACACAGTCAACATGTCTCCCCTCATGCGCATAGCTCAAGCCGCCAAACACACACACAACCTCTCTAACACAGCCACACACAAATCACAGTCACACACACAAAACACCCGCAACTCATACAGAACCACCCACAACCGCCAGGAACGCACACGACATGCACTCAACACACGACACATAACACACACAACCAAAAGCATACCATATAGAGCACACTCAGAACCACACACTGTCAACACAACCCAATACACACATCACACACACAATAAGCACACACGCACATCACACACACCACACAATTAACATCACACACAATGCCCAAAATACCCAGACAACCCAACACCTTCCCCATACGTAACACACAGGAAAGCATGTACACAGCACACACAACCCAGAACACAGTACGTAACACAACACACAACACAGAGAAAGACACATTTCACCCTGAGCGTGACAAAGGAGGCCACGCACCAGACACACAACACAACCACCAACAGAAAGCTCATCGAAAGGCAAAATATACAACACCACAGGATCCACTCAATTCACACAACACAAAGCTCAAAACTGCACATATCACACATGACATGACCCAGATCAAAACGCAGAGCACAAGGCGATCAACAAGCTGTAAATAACCCATACCACGCACATTTCGTACACAACACACAGAAAACAAACAAGACGCACAGATCACTTACAACACAACACAAAACACTCAAGAACACATGGCACACCGCATGGCACCACAGAATACACACAGAAACACAAACAAACACCACAAATCACTACCATAGACCAACTCTGGCAGCACCCCAGACACACAACAAACCCGACAGACACACAAAACACACATTTCACACGCTACACATCACAGCCCGTAGCGCACACGTCACACACGACACACCACGTGCACAGTCACACACAGACACCCCACGCACGTATCCACCCAGGAAAGCACTACGTAAAGCACACGTGCACAAAACCCATACAGTAACAAAACAAAAGTCACAGGACACACAGCAGACACAACAAAGCACCTAATAGCCCACAAGACACAGAAACCACATTTGAGAGAGTATACACAGCACACACAACGAGGAACACTAAACAAGCACAACCAAACACAGACAACACATCTGACATCACACACATAACAAACAAACGCACACAAATCCACTCAAACACAATCAGACGGAAATCACATTCACCCACGCAAAAGACACACAGCACACATTAAACAAAGGCAAAACACACCCAAAAAAACAAAGATCACACGTAGGACACACTTGGTGCATTACACGCAAGACACACAACCAAGCAGACACACCACACATATATCCTCACACAGGAGCACAACACAGAAGCACACAACAGACCCGAGACACAGCACATACTCAAAGGCACAAAACTGCTCACAATACACATGAAAGTCTTTGCACAGGTACATACTGCACACTCCATGAGACACCCAAAGCAAGCACAACCACACAGTCAACATGTCTCCCCTCATGCGCATAGCTCAAGCCGCCAAACACACACACAACCTCTCTAACACAGCCACACACAAATCACAGTCACACACACAAAACACCCGCAACTCATACAGAACCACCCACAACCGCCAGGAACGCACACGACATGCACTCAACACACGACACATAACACACACAACCAAAAGCATACCATATAGAGCACACTCAGAACCACACACTGTCAACACAACCCAATACACACATCACACACACAATAAGCACACACGCACATCACACACACCACACAATTAACATCACACACAATGCCCAAAATACCCAGACCAACCAACACCTTCCCCATACGTAACACACAGGAAAGCATGTACACAGCACACACAACCCAGAACACAGTACGTAACACAACACACAACACAGAGAAAGACACATTTCACCCTGAGCGTGACAAAGGAGGCCACGCACCAGACACACAACACAACCACCAACAGAAAGCTCATCGAAAGGCAAAATATACAACACCACAGGATCCACTCAATTCACACAACACAAAGCTCAAAACTGCACATATCACACATGACATGACCCAGATCAAAACGCAGAGCACAAGGCGATCAACAAGCTGTAAATAACCCATACCACGCACATTTCGTACACAACACACAGAAAACAAACAAGACGCACAGATCACTTACAACACAACACAAAACACTCAAGAACACATGGCACACCGCATGGCACCACAGAATACACACAGAAACACAAACAAACACCACAAATCACTACCATAGACCAACTCTGGCAGCACCCCAGACACACAACAAACCCGACAGACACACAAAACACACATTTCACACGCTACACATCACAGCCCGTAGCGCACACGTCACACACGACACACCACGTGCACAGTCACACACAGACACCCCACGCACGTATCCACCCAGGAAAGCACTACGTAAAGCACACGTGCACAAAACCCATACAGTAACAAAACAAAAGTCACAGGACACACAGCAGACACAACAAAGCACATAATAGCCCACAAGACACAGAAACCACATTTGAGAGAGTATACACAGCACACACAACGAGGAACACTAAACAAGCACAACCAAACACAGACAACACATCTGACATCACACACATAACAAACAAACGCACACAAATCCACTCAAACACAATCACACGGAAATCACATTCACCCACGCAAAAGACACACAGCACACATTAAACAAAGGCAAAACACACACAAAAAAACAAAGATCACACTTAGCACACACTTGGTGCATTACACGCAACACACACAACCAAGCAGACACACCACACATATATCCTCACACAGGAGCACAACACAGAAGCACACAACAGACCGGACACTCACAGCACATACTTCAAGGCCCAAAACTGCTCACAATACACATGAAAGTCTTTGCACAGGTACATACTGCACCCTCCATGAGACACCCAAAGCAAGCACAACCACACAGTCAACATGTCTCCCCTCATGCGCATAGCTCAAGCCGCCAAACACACACACAACCTCTCTAACACAGCCACACACAAATCACAGTCACACACACAAAACACCCGCAACTCATACAGAACCACCCACAACCGCCAGGAACGCACTCGACATGCACTCAACACACGACACATAACACACACAACCAAAAGCATACCATATAGAGCACACTCAGAACCACACACTGTCAACACAACCCAATACACACATCACACACACAATAAGCACACACGCACATCACACACACCACACAATTAACATCACACACAATGCCCAAAATACCCAGACAACCCAACACCTTCCCCATACGTAACACACAGGAAAGCATGTACACAGCACACACAACCCAGAACACAGTACGTAACACAACACACAACAAAGAGAAAGACACATTTCACCCTGAGCGTGACAAAGGAGGCCACGCACCAGACACACAACACAACCACCAACAGAAAGCTCATCGAAAGGCAAAATATACAACACCACAGGATCCACTCAATTCACACAACACAAAGCTCAAAACTGCACATATCACACATGACATGACCCAGATCAAAACGCAGAGCACAAGGCGATCAACAAGCTGTAAATAACCCATACCACGCACATTTCGTACACAACACACAGAAAACAAACAAGACGCACAGATCACTTACAACACAACACAAAACACTCAAGAACACATGGCACACCGCATGGCACCACAGAATACACACAGAAACACAAACAAACAACACAAATCACTACCATTGACCAACTCTGGCAGCACCCCAGACACACAACAAACCCGACAGACACACAAAACACACATTTCACACACTACACATCACAGCCCGTAGCGCACACGTCACACACGACACACCACGTGCACAGTCACACACAGACACCCCACGCACGTATCCACCCAGGAAAGCACTACGTAAAGCACACGTGCACAAAACCCATACAGTAACAAAACAAAAGTCACAGGACACACAGCAGACACAACAAAGCACCTAATAGCCCACAAGACACAGAAACCACATTTGAGAGAGTATACAGAGCACACACAACGAGACACACTAAACAAGCACAACCACACACAGACAACACATCTCACATCACACACTTAACAAACAAACGCACACAAATCCACTCAAACACAATCACACGGAAATCACATTCACCCACGCAAGACACACAGCACACATTAAACCAAGGCAAAACACACCCAAAAAAACAATGATCACACATAGGACACACTTGGTGCATTACACGCAACACACACAACCAAGCAGACACACCACACATATATCCTCACACAGGAGCACAGCACAGAAGCACACAACAGACCCGAGACTCACAGCACATACTTCAAGGCACAAAACTGCTCACAATACACATGAAAGTCTTTGCACAGGTACATACTGCACACTCCATGAGACACCCAAAGCAAGCACAACCACACAGTCAACATGTCTCCCCTCATGCGCATAGCTCAAGCCGCCAAACACACACACAACTTCTCTAACACAGCCACACACAAATCACAGTCACACACACAAAACACCCACAGCACATACAGAACCACCCACAACCGCCAAGAACGCACACGACATGCACTCAACGCATGACACATAACACACACAACCACAAACATACCATATAGAGCACACTCAGAACCACACACTGTCGGCACAACCCAATACACACAACACACACACAATAAGCACACAAGCACATCACACACACCACACAATTAACATCACACACAATGCCCAAAATACCCAGACCAACCAACACCTTCCCCATACGTAACACACAGGAAAGCATGTACACAGCACACACAACCCAGAACACAGTACGTAACACAACACACAACACAGAGAAAGACACATTTCACCCTGAGCGTGACAAAGGAGGCCACGCACCAGACACACAACACAACCACCAACAGAAAGCTCATCGAAAGGCAAAATATACAACACCACAGGATCCACCCAATTCACACAACACAAAGATCAAACCTGCACATATCACACATAACATGCCCCAGATCAAAACGCAGAGCACAAGGCGATCAACAAGCAGTAAATAACCCATACTATGCACATTTCGTACACAACACACAGAAAACAAACAAGACGCACAGATCACATACAACACAACACAAAACACTCAAGAACACATGGCACAGCGCATGGCACAACAGAATACACACAGAAACACAAAACAAACACCACAAATCACTACCATAGACCAACAAATCTGGCAGACCCCAGACACACAACAAACCCGACAGCCACACAAAACACACATTTCACACGCTACACATCACAGCCCATAGCGCACATGTCACACACGACACACCATGTGCACAGTCACACACAGCCACCCCACGCACGTATCCACCTTGGAAAGCAGTACGCAAAGCACACGTGCACAAAACCCATACAGTAACAAAACAAAAGTCACAGGACACACAGCAGACACAACAAAGCACATAATAGCCCACAAGACACAGAAACCACATTTGAGAGAGTATACACAGCACACACAACGAGGAACACTAAACAAGCACAACCAAACACAGACAACACATCTGACATCACACACATAACAAACAAACGCACACAAATCCACTCAAACACAATCAGACGGAAATCACATTCACCCATGCAAAAGACACACAGCACACATTAAACAAAGGCAAAACACACACAAAAAAACAATGATCACACATAGGACACACTTGGTGCATTACACGCAACACACACAACCAAGCAGACACACCACACATATATCCTCACACAGGAGCACAACACAGAAGCACACAACAGACCGGACACTCACAGCACATACTTCAAGGCCCAAAACTGCTCACAATACACATGAAAGTCTTTGCACAGGTACATACTGCACCCTCCATGAGACACCCAAAGCAAGCACAACCACACAGTCAACATGTCTCCCCTCATGCGCATAGCTCAAGCCGCCAAACACACACACAACCTCTCTAACACAGCCACACACAAATCACAGTCACACACACAAAACACCCGCAACTCATACAGAACCACCCACAACCGCCAGGAACGCACTCGACATGCACTCAACACACGACACATAACACACACAACCAAAAGCATACCATATAGAGCACACTCAGAACCACACACTGTCAACACAACCCAATACACACATCACACACACAATAAGCACACACGCACATCACACACACCACACAATTAACATCACACACAATGCCCAAAATACCCAGACAACCCAACACCTTCCCCATACGTAACACACAGGAAAGCATGTACACAGCACACACAACCCAGAACACAGTACGTAACACAACACACAACAAAGACACATTTCACCCTGAGCGTGACAAAGGAGGCCACGCACCAGACACACAACACAACCACCAACAGAAAGCTCATCGAAAGGCAAAATATACAACACCACAGGATCCACTCAATTCACACAACACAAAGCTCAAAACTGCACATATCACACATGACATGACCCAGATCAAAACGCAGAGCACAAGGCGATCAACAAGCTGTAAATAACCCATACCACGCACATTTCGTACACAACACACAGAAAACAAACAAGACGCACAGATCACTTACAACACAACACAAAACACTCAAGAACACATGGCACACCGCATGGCACCACAGAATACACACAGAAACACAAACAAACAACACAAATCACTACCATAGACCAACTCTGGCAGCACCCCAGACACACAACAAACCCGACAGACACACAAAACACACATTTCACACGCTACACATCACAGCCCGTAGCGCACACGTCACACACGACACACCACGTGCACAGTCACACACAGACACCCCACGCACGTATCCACCCAGGAAAGCACTACGTAAAGCACACGTGCACAAAACCCATACAGTAACAAAACAAAAGTCACAGGACACACAGCAGACACAACAAAGCACCTAATAGCCCACAAGACACAGAAACCACATTTGAGAGAGTATACAGAGCACACACAACGAGACACACTAAACAAGCACAACCACACACAGACAACACATCTCACATCACACACTTAACAAACAAACGCACACAAATCCACTCAAACACAATCACACGGAAATCACATTCACCCACGCAAGACACACAGCACACATTAAACCAAGGCAAAACACACCCAAAAAAACAATGATCACACATAGGACACACTTGGTGCATTACACGCAACACACACAACCAAGCAGACACACCACACATATATCCTCACACAGGAGCACAGCACAGAAGCACACAACAGACCCGAGACTCACAGCACATACTTCAAGGCACAAAACTGCTCACAATACACATGAAAGTCTTTGCACAGGTACATACTGCACACTCCATGAGACACCCAAAGCAAGCACAACCACACAGTCAACATGTCTCCCCTCATGCGCATAGCTCAAGCCGCCAAACACACACACAACTTCTCTAACACAGCCACACACAAATCACAGTCACACACACAAAACACCCACAGCACATACAGAACCACCCACAACCGCCAAGAACGCACACGACATGCACTCAACGCATGACACATAACACACACAACCACAAACATACCATATAGAGCACACTCAGAACCACACACTGTCGGCACAACCCAATACACACAACACACACACAATAAGCACACAAGCACATCACACACACCACACAATTAACATCACACACAATGCCCAAAATACCCAGACCAACCAACACCTTCCCCATACGTAACACACAGGAAAGCATGTACACAGCACACACAACCCAGAACACAGTACGTAACACAACACACAACACAGAGAAAGACACATTTCACCCTGAGCGTGACAAAGGAGGCCACGCACCAGACACACAACACAACCACCAACAGAAAGCTCATCGAAAGGCAAAATATACAACACCACAGGATCCACCCAATTCACACAACACAAAGATCAAACCTGCACATATCACACATAACATGCCCCAGATCAAAACGCAGAGCACAAGGCGATCAACAAGCAGTAAATAACCCATACTATGCACATTTCGTACACAACACACAGAAAACAAACAAGACGCACAGATCACATACAACACAACACAAAACACTCAAGAACACATGGCACAGCGCATGGCACAACAGAATACACACAGAAACACAAAACAAACACCACAAATCACTACCATAGACCAACAAATCTGGCAGACCCCAGACACACAACAAACCCGACAGCCACACAAAACACACATTTCACACGCTACACATCACAGCCCATAGCGCACATGTCACACACGACACACCATGTGCACAGTCACACACAGCCACCCCACGCACGTATCCACCTTGGAAAGCAGTACGCAAAGCACACGTGCACAAAACCCATACAGTAACAAAACAAAAGTCACAGGACACACAGCAGACACAACAAAGCACATAATAGCCCACAAGACACAGAAACCACATTTGAGAGAGTATACACAGCACACACAACGAGGAACACTAAACAAGCACAACCAAACACAGACAACACATCTGACATCACACACATAACAAACAAACGCACACAAATCCACTCAAACACAATCACACGGAAATCACATTCACCCACGCAAAAGACACACAGCACACATTAAACAAAGGCAAAACACACCCAAAAAAACAAAGATCACACGTAGGACACACTTGGTGCATTACACGCAACACACACAACCAAGCAGACACACCACACATATATCCTCACACAGGAGCACAACACAGAAGCACACAACAGACCCGAGACACAGCACATACTCAAAGGCACAAAACTGCTCACAATACACATGAAAGTCTTTGCACAGGTACATACTGCACACTCCATGAGACACCCAAAGCAAGCACAACCACACAGTCAACATGTCTCCCCTCATGCGCATAGCTCAAGCCGCCAAACACACACACAACCTCTCTAACACAGCCACACACAAATCACAGTCACACACACAAAACACCCGCAACTCATACAGAACCACCCACAACCGCCAGGAACGCACACGACATGCACTCAACACACGACACATAACACACACAACCAAAAGCATACCATATAGAGCACACTCAGAACCACACACTGTCAACACAACCCAATACACACATCACACACACAATAAGCACACACGCACATCACACACACCACACAATTAACATCACACACAATGCCCAAAATACCCAGACAACCCAACACCTTCCCCATACGTAACACACAGGAAAGCATGTACACAGCACACACAACCCAGAACACAGTACGTAACACAACACACAACACAGAGAAAGACACATTTCACCCTGAGCGTGACAAAGGAGGCCACGCACCAGACACACAACACAACCACCAACAGAAAGCTCATCGAAAGGCAAAATATACAACACCACAGGATCCACTCAATTCACACAACACAAAGCTCAAAACTGCACATATCACACATGACATGACCCAGATCAAAACGCAGAGCACAAGGCGATCAACAAGCTGTAAATAACCCATACCACGCACATTTCGTACACAACACACAGAAAACAAACAAGACGCACAGATCACTTACAACACAACACAAAACACTCAAGAACACATGGCACACCGCATGGCACCACAGAATACACACAGAAACACAAACAAACACCACAAATCACTACCATAGACCAACTCTGGCAGCACCCCAGACACACAACAAACCCGACAGACACACAAAACACACATTTCACACGCTACACATCACAGCCCGTAGCGCACACGTCACACACGACACACCACGTGCACAGTCACACACAGACACCCCACGCACGTATCCACCCAGGAAAGCACTACGTAAAGCACACGTGCACAAAACCCATACAGTAACAAAACAAAAGTCACAGGACACACAGCAGACACAACAAAGCACCTAATAGCCCACAAGACACAGAAACCACATTTGAGAGAGTATACACAGCACACACAACGAGGAACACTAAACAAGCACAACCAAACACAGACAACACATCTGACATCACACACATAACAAACAAACGCACACAAATCCACTCAAACACAATCAGACGGAAATCACATTCACCCACGCAAAAGACACACAGCACACATTAAACAAAGGCAAAACACACCCAAAAAAACAAAGATCACACGTAGGACACACTTGGTGCATTACACGCAAGACACACAACCAAGCAGACACACCACACATATATCCTCACACAGGAGCACAACACAGAAGCACACAACAGACCCGAGACACAGCACATACTCAAAGGCACAAAACTGCTCACAATACACATGAAAGTCTTTGCACAGGTACATACTGCACACTCCATGAGACACCCAAAGCAAGCACAACCACACAGTCAACATGTCTCCCCTCATGCGCATAGCTCAAGCCGCCAAACACACACACAACCTCTCTAACACAGCCACACACAAATCACAGTCACACACACAAAACACCCGCAACTCATACAGAACCACCCACAACCGCCAGGAACGCACACGACATGCACTCAACACACGACACATAACACACACAACCAAAAGCATACCATATAGAGCACACTCAGAACCACACACTGTCAACACAACCCAATACACACATCACACACACAATAAGCACACACGCACATCACACACACCACACAATTAACATCACACACAATGCCCAAAATACCCAGACCAACCAACACCTTCCCCATACGTAACACACAGGAAAGCATGTACACAGCACACACAACCCAGAACACAGTACGTAACACAACACACAACACAGAGAAAGACACATTTCACCCTGAGCGTGACAAAGGAGGCCACGCACCAGACACACAACACAACCACCAACAGAAAGCTCATCGAAAGGCAAAATATACAACACCACAGGATCCACTCAATTCACACAACACAAAGCTCAAAACTGCACATATCACACATGACATGACCCAGATCAAAACGCAGAGCACAAGGCGATCAACAAGCTGTAAATAACCCATACCACGCACATTTCGTACACAACACACAGAAAACAAACAAGACGCACAGATCACTTACAACACAACACAAAACACTCAAGAACACATGGCACACCGCATGGCACCACAGAATACACACAGAAACACAAACAAACACCACAAATCACTACCATAGACCAACTCTGGCAGCACCCCAGACACACAACAAACCCGACAGACACACAAAACACACATTTCACACGCTACACATCACAGCCCGTAGCGCACACGTCACACACGACACACCACGTGCACAGTCACACACAGACACCCCACGCACGTATCCACCCAGGAAAGCACTACGTAAAGCACACGTGCACAAAACCCATACAGTAACAAAACAAAAGTCACAGGACACACAGCAGACACAACAAAGCACATAATAGCCCACAAGACACAGAAACCACATTTGAGAGAGTATACACAGCACACACAACGAGGAACACTAAACAAGCACAACCAAACACAGACAACACATCTGACATCACACACATAACAAACAAACGCACACAAATCCACTCAAACACAATCACACGGAAATCACATTCACCCACGCAAAAGACACACAGCACACATTAAACAAAGGCAAAACACACACAAAAAAACAAAGATCACACTTAGCACACACTTGGTGCATTACACGCAACACACACAACCAAGCAGACACACCACACATATATCCTCACACAGGAGCACAACACAGAAGCACACAACAGACCGGACACTCACAGCACATACTTCAAGGCCCAAAACTGCTCACAATACACATGAAAGTCTTTGCACAGGTACATACTGCACCCTCCATGAGACACCCAAAGCAAGCACAACCACACAGTCAACATGTCTCCCCTCATGCGCATAGCTCAAGCCGCCAAACACACACACAACCTCTCTAACACAGCCACACACAAATCACAGTCACACACACAAAACACCCGCAACTCATACAGAACCACCCACAACCGCCAGGAACGCACTCGACATGCACTCAACACACGACACATAACACACACAACCAAAAGCATACCATATAGAGCACACTCAGAACCACACACTGTCAACACAACCCAATACACACATCACACACACAATAAGCACACACGCACATCACACACACCACACAATTAACATCACACACAATGCCCAAAATACCCAGACAACCCAACACCTTCCCCATACGTAACACACAGGAAAGCATGTACACAGCACACACAACCCAGAACACAGTACGTAACACAACACACAACAAAGAGAAAGACACATTTCACCCTGAGCGTGACAAAGGAGGCCACGCACCAGACACACAACACAACCACCAACAGAAAGCTCATCGAAAGGCAAAATATACAACACCACAGGATCCACTCAATTCACACAACACAAAGCTCAAAACTGCACATATCACACATGACATGACCCAGATCAAAACGCAGAGCACAAGGCGATCAACAAGCTGTAAATAACCCATACCACGCACATTTCGTACACAACACACAGAAAACAAACAAGACGCACAGATCACTTACAACACAACACAAAACACTCAAGAACACATGGCACACCGCATGGCACCACAGAATACACACAGAAACACAAACAAACAACACAAATCACTACCATTGACCAACTCTGGCAGCACCCCAGACACACAACAAACCCGACAGACACACAAAACACACATTTCACACACTACACATCACAGCCCGTAGCGCACACGTCACACACGACACACCACGTGCACAGTCACACACAGACACCCCACGCACGTATCCACCCAGGAAAGCACTACGTAAAGCACACGTGCACAAAACCCATACAGTAACAAAACAAAAGTCACAGGACACACAGCAGACACAACAAAGCACCTAATAGCCCACAAGACACAGAAACCACATTTGAGAGAGTATACAGAGCACACACAACGAGACACACTAAACAAGCACAACCACACACAGACAACACATCTCACATCACACACTTAACAAACAAACGCACACAAATCCACTCAAACACAATCACACGGAAATCACATTCACCCACGCAAGACACACAGCACACATTAAACCAAGGCAAAACACACCCAAAAAAACAATGATCACACATAGGACACACTTGGTGCATTACACGCAACACACACAACCAAGCAGACACACCACACATATATCCTCACACAGGAGCACAGCACAGAAGCACACAACAGACCCGAGACTCACAGCACATACTTCAAGGCACAAAACTGCTCACAATACACATGAAAGTCTTTGCACAGGTACATACTGCACACTCCATGAGACACCCAAAGCAAGCACAACCACACAGTCAACATGTCTCCCCTCATGCGCATAGCTCAAGCCGCCAAACACACACACAACTTCTCTAACACAGCCACACACAAATCACAGTCACACACACAAAACACCCACAGCACATACAGAACCACCCACAACCGCCAAGAACGCACACGACATGCACTCAACGCATGACACATAACACACACAACCACAAACATACCATATAGAGCACACTCAGAACCACACACTGTCGGCACAACCCAATACACACAACACACACACAATAAGCACACAAGCACATCACACACACCACACAATTAACATCACACACAATGCCCAAAATACCCAGACCAACCAACACCTTCCCCATACGTAACACACAGGAAAGCATGTACACAACACACAACACAGAGAAAGACACATTTCACCCTGAGCGTGACAAAGGAGGCCACGCACCAGACACACAACACAACCACCAACAGAAAGCTCATCGAAAGGCAAAATATACAACACCACAGGATCCACCCAATTCACACAACACAAAGATCAAACCTGCACATATCACACATAACATGCCCCAGATCAAAACGCAGAGCACAAGGCGATCAACAAGCAGTAAATAACCCATACTATGCACATTTCGTACACAACACACAGAAAACAAACAAGACGCACAGATCACATACAACACAACACAAAACACTCAAGAACACATGGCACAGCGCATGGCACAACAGAATACACACAGAAACACAAAACAAACACCACAAATCACTACCATAGACCAACAAATCTGGCAGACCCCAGACACACAACAAACCCGACAGCCACACAAAACACACATTTCACACGCTACACATCACAGCCCATAGCGCACATGTCACACACGACACACCACGTGCACAGTCACACACAGACACCCCACGCACGTATCCACCTTGGAAAGCAGTACGCAAAGCACACGTGCACAAAACCCATACAGTAACAAAACAAAAGTCACAGGACACACAGCAGACACAACAAAGCACATAATAGCCCACAAGACACAGAAACCACATTTGAGAGAGTATACACAGCACACACAACGAGGAACACTAAACAAGCACAACCAAACACAGACAACACATCTGACATCACACACATAACAAACAAACGCACACAAATCCACTCAAACACAATCACACGGAAATCACATTCACCCACGCAAAAGACACACAGCACACATTAAACAAAGGCAAAACACACCCAAAAAAACAAAGATCACACGTAGGACACACTTGGTGCATTACACGCAACACACACAACCAAGCAGACACACCACACATATATCCTCACACAGGAGCACAACACAGAAGCACACAACAGACCCGAGACACAGCACATACTCAAAGGCACAAAACTGCTCACAATACACATGAAAGTCTTTGCACAGGTACATACTGCACACTCCATGAGACACCCAAAGCAAGCACAACCACACAGTCAACATGTCTCCCCTCATGCGCATAGCTCAAGCCGCCAAACACACACACAACCTCTCTAACACAGCCACACACAAATCACAGTCACACACACAAAACACCCGCAACTCATACAGAACCACCCACAACCGCCAGGAACGCACACGACATGCACTCAACACACGACACATAACACACACAACCAAAAGCATACCATATAGAGCACACTCAGAACCACACACTGTCAACACAACCCAATACACACATCACACACACAATAAGCACACACGCACATCACACACACCACACAATTAACATCACACACAATGCCCAAAATACCCAGACAACCCAACACCTTCCCCATACGTAACACACAGGAAAGCATGTACACAGCACACACAACCCAGAACACAGTACGTAACACAACACACAACACAGAGAAAGACACATTTCACCCTGAGCGTGACAAAGGAGGCCACGCACCAGACACACAACACAACCACCAACAGAAAGCTCATCGAAAGGCAAAATATACAACACCACAGGATCCACTCAATTCACACAACACAAAGCTCAAAACTGCACATATCACACATGACATGACCCAGATCAAAACGCAGAGCACAAGGCGATCAACAAGCTGTAAATAACCCATACCACGCACATTTCGTACACAACACACAGAAAACAAACAAGACGCACAGATCACTTACAACACAACACAAAACACTCAAGAACACATGGCACACCGCATGGCACCACAGAATACACACAGAAACACAAACAAACACCACAAATCACTACCATAGACCAACTCTGGCAGCACCCCAGACACACAACAAACCCGACAGACACACAAAACACACATTTCACACGCTACACATCACAGCCCGTAGCGCACACGTCACACACGACACACCACGTGCACAGTCACACACAGACACCCCACGCACGTATCCACCCAGGAAAGCACTACGTAAAGCACACGTGCACAAAACCCATACAGTAACAAAACAAAAGTCACAGGACACACAGCAGACACAACAAAGCACCTAATAGCCCACAAGACACAGAAACCACATTTGAGAGAGTATACACAGCACACACAACGAGGAACACTAAACAAGCACAACCAAACACAGACAACACATCTGACATCACACACATAACAAACAAACGCACACAAATCCACTCAAACACAATCAGACGGAAATCACATTCACCCACGCAAAAGACACACAGCACACATTAAACAAAGGCAAAACACACACAAAAAAACAAAGATCACACTTAGCACACACTTGGTGCATTACACGCAACACACACAACCAAGCAGACACACCACACATATATCCTCACACAGGAGCACAACACAGAAGCACACAACAGACCGGACACTCACAGCACATACTTCAAGGCCCAAAACTGCTCACAATACACATGAAAGTCTTTGCACAGGTACATACTGCACCCTCCATGAGACACCCAAAGCAAGCACAACCACACAGTCAACATGTCTCCCCTCATGCGCATAGCTCAAGCCGCCAAACACACACACAACCTCTCTAACACAGCCACACACAAATCACAGTCACACACACAAAACACCCGCAACTCATACAGAACCACCCACAACCGCCAGGAACGCACTCGACATGCACTCAACACACGACACATAACACACACAACCAAAAGCATACCATATAGAGCACACTCAGAACCACACACTGTCAACACAACCCAATACACACATCACACACACAATAAGCACACATGCACATCACACACACCACACAATTAACATCACACACAATGCCCAAAATACCCAGACAACCCAACACCTTCCCCATACGTAACACACAGGAAAGCATGTACACAGCACACACAACCCAGAACACAGTACGTAACACAACACACAACACAGAGAAAGACACATTTCACCCTGAGCGTGACAAAGGAGGCCACGCACCAGACACACAACACAACCACCAACAGAAAGCTCATCGAAAGGCAAAATATACAACACCACAGGATCCACTCAATTCACACAACACAAAGCTCAAAACTGCACATATCACACATGACATGACCCAGATCAAAACGCAGAGCACAAGGCGATCAACAAGCTGTAAATAACCCATACCACGCACATTTCGTACACAACACACAGAAAACAAACAAGACGCACAGATCACTTACAACACAACACAAAACACTCAAGAACACATGGCACACCGCATGGCACCACAGAATACACACAGAAACACAAACAAACACCACAAATCACTACCATAGACCAACTCTGGCAGCACCCCAGACACACAACAAACCCGACAGACACACAAAACACACATTTCACACGCTACACTTCACAGCCCGTAGCGCACACGTCACACACGACACACCACGTGCACAGTCACACACAGACACCCCACGCACGTATCCACCCAGGAAAGCACTACGTAAAGCACACGTGCACAAAACCCATACAGTAACAAAACAAAAGTCACAGGACACACAGCAGACACAACAAAGCACCTAATAGCCCACAAGACACAGAAACCACATTTGAGAGAGTATACACAGCACACACAACGAGGAACACTAAACAAGCACAACCAAACACAGACAACACATCTGACATCACACACATAACAAACAAACGCACACAAATCCACTCAAACACAATCAGACGGAAATCACATTCACCCACGCAAAAGACACACAGCACACATTAAACAAAGGCAAAACACACACAAAAAAACAAAGATCACACTTAGCACACACTTGGTGCATTACACGCAACACACACAACCAAGCAGACACACCACACATATATCCTCACACAGGAGCACAACACAGAAGCACACAACAGACCGGACACTCACAGCACATACTTCAAGGCCCAAAACTGCTCACAATACACATGAAAGTCTTTGCACAGGTACATACTGCACCCTCCATGAGACACCCAAAGCAAGCACAACCACACAGTCAACATGTCTCCCCTCATGCGCATAGCTCAAGCCGCCAAACACACACACAACCTCTCTAACACAGCCACACACAAATCACAGTCACACACACAAAACACCCGCAACTCATACAGAACCACCCACAACCGCCAGGAACGCACTCGACATGCACTCAACACACGACACATAACACACACAACCAAAAGCATACCATATAGAGCACACTCAGAACCACACACTGTCAACACAACCCAATACACACATCACACACACAATAAGCACACACGCACATCACACACACCACACAATTAACATCACACACAATGCCCAAAATACCCAGACAACCCAACACCTTCCCCATACGTAACACACAGGAAAGCATGTACACAGCACACACAACCCAGAACACAGTACGTAACACAACACACAACACAGAGAAAGACACATTTCACCCTGAGCGTGACAAAGGAGGCCACGCACCAGACACACAACACAACCACCAACAGAAAGCTCATCGAAAGGCAAAATATACAACACCACAGGATCCACTCAATTCACACAACACAAAGCTCAAAACTGCACATATCACACATGACATGACCCAGATCAAAACGCAGAGCACAAGGCGATCAACAAGCTGTAAATAACCCATACCACGCACATTTCGTACACAACACACAGAAAACAAACAAGACGCACAGATCACTTACAACACAACACAAAACACTCAAGAACACATGGCACACCGCATGGCACCACAGAATACACACAGAAACACAAACAAACACCACAAATCACTACCATAGACCAACTCTGGCAGCACCCCAGACACACAACAAACCCGACAGACACACAAAACACACATTTCACACGCTACACATCACAGCCCGTAGCGCACACGTCACACACGACACACCACGTGCACAGTCACACACAGACACCCCACGCACGTATCCACCCAGGAAAGCACTACGTAAAGCACACGTGCACAAAACCCATACAGTAACAAAACAAAAGTCACAGGACACACAGCAGACACAACAAAGCACCTAATAGCCCACAAGACACAGAAACCACATTTGAGAGAGTATACACAGCACACACAACGAGGAACACTAAACAAGCACAACCAAACACAGACAACACATCTCACATCACACACTTAACAAACGCACACAAATCCACTCAAACACAATCACACGGAAATCACATTCACCCACGCAAGACACACAGCACACATTAAACCAAGGCAAAACACACCCAAAAAAACAATGATCACACATAGGACACACTTGGTGCATTACACGCAACACACACAACCAAGCAGACACACCACACATATATCCTCACACAGGAGCACAGCACAGAAGCACACAACAGACCCGAGACTCACAGCACATACTTCAAGGCACAAAACTGCTCACAATACACATGAAAGTCTTTGCACAGGTACATACTGCACACTCCATGAGACACCCAAAGCAAGCACAACCACACAGTCAACATGTCTCCCCTCATGCGCATAGCTCAAGCCGCCAAACACACACACAACTTCTCTAACACAGCCACACACAAATCACAGTCACACACACAAAACACCCACAGCACATACAGAACCACCCACAACCGCCAAGAACGCACACGACATGCACTCAACGCATGACACATAACACACACAACCACAAACATACCATATAGAGCACACTCAGAACCACACACTGTCGGCACAACCCAATACACACAACACACACACAATAAGCACACAAGCACATCACACACACCACACAATTAACATCACACACAATGCCCAAAATACCCAGACCAACCAACACCTTCCCCATACGTAACACACAGGAAAGCATGTACACAGCACACACAACCCAGAACACAGTACGTAACACAACACACAACACAGAGAAAGACACATTTCACCCTGAGCGTGACAAAGGAGGCCACGCACCAGACACACAACACAACCACCAACAGAAAGCTCATCGAAAGGCAAAATATACAACACCACAGGATCCACCCAATTCACACAACACAAAGATCAAACCTGCACATATCACACATAACATGCCCCAGATCAAAACGCAGAGCACAAGGCGATCAACAAGCAGTAAATAACCCATACTATGCACATTTCGTACACAACACACAGAAAACAAACAAGACGCACAGATCACATACAACACAACACAAAACACTCAAGAACACATGGCACAGCGCATGGCACAACAGAATACACACAGAAACACAAAACAAACACCACAAATCACTACCATAGACCAACAAATCTGGCAGACCCCAGACACACAACAAACCCGACAGCCACACAAAACACACATTTCACACGCTACACATCACAGCCCATAGCGCACATGTCACACACGACACACCATGTGCACAGTCACACACAGACACCCCACGCACGTATCCACCTTGGAAAGCAGTACGCAAAGCACACGTGCACAAAACCCATACAGTAACAAAACAAAAGTCACAGGACACACAGCAGACACAACAAAGCACATAATAGCCCACAAGACACAGAAACCACATTTGAGAGAGTATACACAGCACACACAACGAGGAACACTAAACAAGCACAACCAAACACAGACAACACATCTGACATCACACACATAACAAACAAACGCACACAAATCCACTCAAACACAATCACACGGAAATCACATTCACCCACGCAAAAGACACACAGCACACATTAAAAAAAGGCAAAACACACCCAAAAAAACAAAGATCACACGTAGGACACACTTGGTGCATTACACGCAACACACACAACCAAGCAGACACACCACACATATATCCTCACACAGGAGCACAACACAGAAGCACACAACAGACCCGAGACACAGCACATACTCAAAGGCACAAAACTGCTCACAATACACATGAAAGTCTTTGCACAGGTACATACTGCACCCTCCATGAGACACCCAAAGCAAGCACAACCACACAGTCAACATGTCTCCCCTCATGCGCATAGCTCAAGCCGCCAAACACACACACAACCTCTCTAACACAGCCACACACAAATCACAGTCACACACACAAAACACCCGCAACTCATACAGAACCACCCACAACCGCCAGGAACGCACACGACATGCACTCAACACACGACACATAACACACACAACCAAAAGCATACCATATAGAGCACACTCAGAACCACACACTGTCAACACAACCCAATACACACATCACACACACAATAAGCACACACGCACATCACACACACCACACAATTAACATCACACACAATGCCCAAAATACCCAGACAACCCAACACCTTCCCCATACGTAACACACAGGAAAGCATGTACACAGCACACACAACCCAGAACACAGTACGTAACACAACACACAACACAGAGAAAGACACATTTCACCCTGAGCGTGACAAAGGAGGCCACGCACCAGACACACAACACAACCACCAACAGAAAGCTCATCGAAAGGCAAAATATACAACACCACAGGATCCACTCAATTCACACAACACAAAGCTCAAAACTGCACATATCACACATGACATGACCCAGATCAAAACGCAGAGCACAAGGCGATCAACAAGCTGTAAATAACCCATACCACGCACATTTCGTACACAACACACAGAAAACAAACAAGACGCACAGATCACTTACAACACAACACAAAACACTCAAGAACACATGGCACACCGCATGGCACCACAGAATACACACAGAAACACAAACAAACACCACAAATCACTACCATAGACCAACTCTGGCAGCACCCCAGACACACAACAAACCCGACAGACACACAAAACACACATTTCACACGCTACACATCACAGCCCGTACCGCACACGTCACACACGACACACCACGTGCACAGTCACACACAGACACCCCACGCACGTATCCACCCAGGAAAGCACTACGTAAAGCACACGTGCACAAAACCCATACAGTAACAAAACAAAAGTCACAGGACACACAGCAGACACAACAAAGCACCTAATAGCCCACAAGACACAGAAACCACATTTGAGAGAGTATACACAGCACACACAACGAGGAACACTAAACAAGCACAACCAAACACAGACAACACATCTGACATCACACACATAACAAACAAACGCACACAAATCCACTCAAACACAATCACACGGAAATCACATTCACCCACGCAAAAGACACACAGCACACATTAAACAAAGGCAAAACACACCCAAAAAAACAAAGATCACACGTAGGACACACTTGGTGCATTACACGCAACACACACAACCAAGCAGACACACCACACATATATCCTCACACAGGAGCACAACACAGAAGCACACAACAGACCGGACACTCACAGCACATACTTCAAGGCCCAAAACTGCTCACAATACACATGAAAGTCTTTGCACAGGTACATACTGCACCCTCCATGAGACACCCAAAGCAAGCACAACCACACAGTCAACATGTCTCCCCTCATGCGCATAGCTCAAGCCGCCAAACACACACACAACCTCTCTAACACAGCCACACACAAATCACAGTCACACACACAAAACACCCGCAACTCATACAGAACCACCCTCAACCGCCAGGAACGCACACGACATGCACTCAACACACGACACATAACACACACAACCAAAAGCATACCATATAGAGCACACTCAGAACCACACACTGTCAACACAACCCAATACACACATCACACACACAATAAGCACACACGCACATCACACACACCACACAATTAACATCACACACAATGCCCAAAATACCCAGACAACCCAACACCTTCCCCATACGTAACACACAGGAAAGCATGTACACAGCACACACAACCCAGAACACAGTACGTAACACAACACACAACAAAGAGAAAGACACATTTCACCCTGAGCGTGACAAAGGAGGCCACGCACCAGACACACAACACAACCACCAACAGAAAGCTCATCGAAAGGCAAAATATACAACACCACAGGATCCACTCAATTCACACAACACAAAGCTCAAAACTGCACATATCACACATGACATGACCCAGATCAAAACGCAGAGCACAAGGCGATCAACAAGCTGTAAATAACCCATACCACGCACATTTCGTACACAACACACAGAAAACAAACAAGACGCACAGATCACTTACAACACAACACAAAACACTCAAGAACACATGGCACACCGCATGGCACCACAGAATACACACAGAAACACAAACAAACAACACAAATCACTACCATTGACCAACTCTGGCAGCACCCCAGACACACAACAAACCCGACAGACACACAAAACACACATTTCACACACTACACATCACAGCCCGTAGCGCACACGTCACACACGACACACCACGTGCACAGTCACACACAGACACCCCACGCACGTATCCACCCAGGAAAGCACTACGTAAAGCACACGTGCACAAAACCCATACAGTAACAAAACAAAAGTCACAGGACACACAGCAGACACAACAAAGCACCTAATAGCCCACAAGACACAGAAACCACATTTGAGAGAGTATACAGAGCACACACAACGAGACACACTAAACAAGCACAACCACACACAGACAACACATCTCACATCACACACTTAACAAACAAACGCACACAAATCCACTCAAACACAATCACACGGAAATCACATTCACCCACGCAAGACACACAGCACACATTAAACCAAGGCAAAACACACCCAAAAAAACAATGATCACACATAGGACACACTTGGTGCATTACATGCAACACACACAACCAAGCAGACACACCACACATATATCCTCACACAGGAGCACAGCACAGAAGCACACAACAGACCCGAGACTCACAGCACATACTTCAAGGCACAAAACTGCTCACAATACACATGAAAGTCTTTGCACAGGTACATACTGCACACTCCATGAGACACCCAAAGCAAGCACAACCACACAGTCAACATGTCTCCCCTCATGCGCATAGCTCAAGCCGCCAAACACACACACAACTTCTCTAACACAGCCACACACAAATCACAGTCACACACACAAAACACCCACAGCACATACAGAACCACCCACAACCGCCAAGAACGCACACGACATGCACTCAACGCATGACACATAACACACACAACCACAAACATACCATATAGAGCACACTCAGAACCACACACTGTCGGCACAACCCAATACACACAACACACACACAATAAGCACACAAGCACATCACACACACCACACAATTAACATCACACACAATGCCCAAAATACCCAGACCAACCAACACCTTCCCCATACGTAACACACAGGAAAGCATGTACACAGCACACACAACCCAGAACACAGTACGTAACACAACACACAACACAGAGAAAGACACATTTCACCCTGAGCGTGACAAAGGAGGCCACGCACCAGACACACAACACAACCACCAACAGAAAGCTCATCGAAAGGCAAAATATACAACACCACAGGATCCACCCAATTCACACAACACAAAGATCAAACCTGCACATATCACACATAACATGCCCCAGATCAAAACGCAGAGCACAAGGCGATCAACAAGCAGTAAATAACCCATACTATGCACATTTCGTACACAACACACAGAAAACAAACAAGACGCACAGATCACATACAACACAACACAAAACACTCAAGAACACATGGCACAGCGCATGGCACAACAGAATACACACAGAAACACAAAACAAACACCACAAATCACTACCATAGACCAACAAATCTGGCAGACCCCAGACACACAACAAACCCGACAGCCACACAAAACACACATTTCACACGCTACACATCACAGCCCATAGCGCACATGTCACACACGACACACCATGTGCACAGTCACACACAGACACCCCACGCACGTATCCACCTTGGAAAGCAGTACGCAAAGCACACGTGCACAAAACCCATACAGTAACAAAACAAAAGTCACAGGACACACAGCAGACACAACAAAGCACATAATAGCCCACAAGACACAGAAACCACATTTGAGAGAGTATACACAGCACACACAACGAGGAACACTAAACAAGCACAACCAAACACAGACAACACATCTGACATCACACACATAACAAACAAACGCACACAAATCCACTCAAACACAATCACACGGAAATCACATTCACCCACGCAAAAGACACACAGCACACATTAAACAAAGGCAAAACACACACAAAAAAACAAAGATCACACTTAGCACACACTTGGTGCATTACACGCAACACACACAACCAAGCAGACACACCACACATATATCCTCACACAGGAGCACAACACAGAAGCACACAACAGACCGGACACTCACAGCACATACTTCAAGGCCCAAAACTGCTCACAATACACATGAAAGTCTTTGCACAGGTACATACTGCACCCTCCATGAGACACCCAAAGCAAGCACAACCACACAGTCAACATGTCTCCCCTCATGCGCATAGCTCAAGCCGCCAAACACACACACAACCTCTCTAACACAGCCACACACAAATCACAGTCACACACACAAAACACCCGCAACTCATACAGAACCACCCACAACCGCCAGGAACGCACTCGACATGCACTCAACACACGACACATAACACACACAACCAAAAGCATACCATATAGAGCACACTCAGAACCACACACTGTCAACACAACCCAATACACACATCACACACACAATAAGCACACACGCACATCACACACACCACACAATTAACATCACACACAATGCCCAAAATACCCAGACAACCCAACACCTTCCCCATACGTAACACACAGGAAAGCATGTACACAGCACACACAACCCAGAACACAGTACGTAACACAACACACAACAAAGAGAAAGACACATTTCACCCTGAGCGTGACAAAGGAGGCCACGCACCAGACACACAACACAACCACCAACAGAAAGCTCATCGAAAGGCAAAATATACAACACCACAGGATCCACTCAATTCACACAACACAAAGCTCAAAACTGCACATATCACACATGACATGACCCAGATCAAAACGCAGAGCACAAGGCGATCAACAAGCTGTAAATAACCCATACCACGCACATTTCGTACACAACACACAGAAAACAAACAAGACGCACAGATCACTTACAACACAACACAAAACACTCAAGAACACATGGCACACCGCATGGCACCACAGAATACACACAGAAACACAAACAAACAACACAAATCACTACCATTGACCAACTCTGGCAGCACCCCAGACACACAACAAACCCGACAGACACACAAAACACACATTTCACACACTACACATCACAGCCCGTAGCGCACACGTCACACACGACACACCACGTGCACAGTCACACACAGACACCCCACGCACGTATCCACCCAGGAAAGCACTACGTAAAGCACACGTGCACAAAACCCATACAGTAACAAAACAAAAGTCACAGGACACACAGCAGACACAACAAAGCACCTAATAGCCCACAAGACACAGAAACCACATTTGAGAGAGTATACAGAGCACACACAACGAGACACACTAAACAAGCACAACCACACACAGACAACACATCTCACATCACACACTTAACAAACAAACGCACACAAATCCACTCAAACACAATCACACGGAAATCACATTCACCCACGCAAGACACACAGCACACATTAAACCAAGGCAAAACACACCCAAAAAAACAATGATCACACATAGGACACACTTGGTGCATTACACGCAACACACACAACCAAGCAGACACACCACACATATATCCTCACACAGGAGCACAGCACAGAAGCACACAACAGACCCGAGACTCACAGCACATACTTCAAGGCACAAAACTGCTCACAATACACATGAAAGTCTTTGCACAGGTACATACTGCACACTCCATGAGACACCCAAAGCAAGCACAACCACACAGTCAACATGTCTCCCCTCATGCGCATAGCTCAAGCCGCCAAACACACACACAACTTCTCTAACACAGCCACACACAAATCACAGTCACACACACAAAACACCCACAGCACATACAGAACCACCCACAACCGCCAAGAACGCACACGACATGCACTCAACGCATGACACATAACACACACAACCACAAACATACCATATAGAGCACACTCAGAACCACACACTGTCGGCACAACCCAATACACACAACACACACACAATAAGCACACAAGCACATCACACACACCACACAATTAACATCACACACAATGCCCAAAATACCCAGACCAACCAACACCTTCCCCATACGTAACACACAGGAAAGCATGTACACAGCACACACAACCCAGAACACAGTACGTAACACAACACACAACACAGAGAAAGACACATTTCACCCTGAGCGTGACAAAGGAGGCCACGCACCAGACACACAACACAACCACCAACAGAAAGCTCATCGAAAGGCAAAATATACAACACCACAGGATCCACCCAATTCACACAACACAAAGATCAAACCTGCACATATCACACATAACATGCCCCAGATCAAAACGCAGAGCACAAGGCGATCAACAAGCAGTAAATAACCCATACTATGCACATTTCGTACACAACACACAGAAAACAAACAAGACGCACAGATCACATACAACACAACACAAAACACTCAAGAACACATGGCACAGCGCATGGCACAACAGAATACACACAGAAACACAAAACAAACACCACAAATCACTACCATAGACCAACAAATCTGGCAGACCCCAGACACACAACAAACCCGACAGCCACACAAAACACACATTTCACACGCTACACATCACAGCCCATAGCGCACATGTCACACACGACACACCATGTGCACAGTCACACACAGACACCCCACGCACGTATCCACCTTGGAAAGCAGTACGCAAAGCACACGTGCACAAAACCCATACAGTAACAAAACAAAAGTCACAGGACACACAGCAGACACAACAAAGCACATAATAGCCCACAAGACACAGAAACCACATTTGAGAGAGTATACACAGCACACACAACGAGGAACACTAAACAAGCACAACCAAACACAGACAACACATCTGACATCACACACATAACAAACAAACGCACACAAATCCACTCAAACACAATCACACGGAAATCACATTCACCCACGCAAAAGACACACAGCACACATTAAACAAAGGCAAAACACACCCAAAAAAACAAAGATCACACGTAGGACACACTTGGTGCATTACACGCAACACACACAACCAAGCAGACACACCACACATATATCCTCACACAGGAGCACAACACAGAAGCACACAACAGACCCGAGACACAGCACATACTCAAAGGCACAAAACTGCTCACAATACACATGAAAGTCTTTGCACAGGTACATACTGCACACTCCATGAGACACCCAAAGCAAGCACAACCACACAGTCAACATGTCTCCCCTCATGCGCATAGCTCAAGCCGCCAAACACACACACAACCTCTCTAACACAGCCACACACAAATCACAGTCACACACACAAAACACCCGCAACTCATACAGAACCACCCACAACCGCCAGGAACGCACACGACATGCACTCAACACACGACACATAACACACACAACCAAAAGCATACCATATAGAGCACACTCAGAACCACACACTGTCAACACAACCCAATACACACATCACACACACAATAAGCACACACGCACATCACACACACCACACAATTAACATCACACACAATGCCCAAAATACCCAGACAACCCAACACCTTCCCCATACGTAACACACAGGAAAGCATGTACACAGCACACACAACCCAGAACACAGTACGTAACACAACACACAACACAGAGAAAGACACATTTCACCCTGAGCGTGACAAAGGAGGCCACGCACCAGACACACAACACAACCACCAACAGAAAGCTCATCGAAAGGCAAAATATACAACACCACAGGATCCACTCAATTCACACAACACAAAGCTCAAAACTGCACATATCACACATGACATGACCCAGATCAAAACGCAGAGCACAAGGCGATCAACAAGCTGTAAATAACCCATACCACGCACATTTCGTACACAACACACAGAAAACAAACAAGACGCACAGATCACTTACAACACAACACAAAACACTCAAGAACACATGGCACACCGCATGGCACCACAGAATACACACAGAAACACAAACAAACAACACAAATCACTACCATTGACCAACTCTGGCAGCACCCCAGACACACAACAAACCCGACAGACACACAAAACACACATTTCACACACTACACATCACAGCCCGTAGCGCACACGTCACACACGACACACCACGTGCACAGTCACACACAGACACCCCACGCACGTATCCACCCAGGAAAGCACTACGTAAAGCACACGTGCACAAAACCCATACAGTAACAAAACAAAAGTCACAGGACACACAGCAGACACAACAAAGCACCTAATAGCCCACAAGACACAGAAACCACATTTGAGAGAGTATACAGAGCACACACAACGAGACACACTAAACAAGCACAACCACACACAGACAACACATCTCACATCACACACTTAACAAACAAACGCACACAAATCCACTCAAACACAATCACACGGAAATCACATTCACCCACGCAAGACACACAGCACACATTAAACCAAGGCAAAACACACCCAAAAAAACAATGATCACACATAGGACACACTTGGTGCATTACACGCAACACACACAACCAAGCAGACACACCACACATATATCCTCACACAGGAGCACAGCACAGAAGCACACAACAGACCCGAGACTCACAGCACATACTTCAAGGCACAAAACTGCTCACAATACACATGAAAGTCTTTGCACAGGTACATACTGCACACTCCATGAGACACCCAAAGCAAGCACAACCACACAGTCAACATGTCTCCCCTCATGCGCATAGCTCAAGCCGCCAAACACACACACAACTTCTCTAACACAGCCACACACAAATCACAGTCACACACACAAAACACCCACAGCACATACAGAACCACCCACAACCGCCAAGAACGCACACGACATGCACTCAACGCATGACACATAACACACACAACCACAAACATACCATATAGAGCACACTCAGAACCACACACTGTCGGCACAACCCAATACACACAACACACACACAATAAGCACACAAGCACATCACACACACCACACAATTAACATCACACACAATGCCCAAAATACCCAGACCAACCAACACCTTCCCCATACGTAACACACAGGAAAGCATGTACACAGCACACACAACCCAGAACACAGTACGTAACACAACACACAACACAGAGAAAGACACATTTCACCCTGAGCGTGACAAAGGAGGCCACGCACCAGACACACAACACAACCACCAACAGAAAGCTCATCGAAAGGCAAAATATACAACACCACAGGATCCACCCAATTCACACAACACAAAGATCAAACCTGCACATATCACACATAACATGCCCCAGATCAAAACGCAGAGCACAAGGCGATCAACAAGCAGTAAATAACCCATACTATGCACATTTCGTACACAACACACAGAAAACAAACAAGACGCACAGATCACATACAACACAACACAAAACACTCAAGAACACATGGCACAGCGCATGGCACAACAGAATACACACAGAAACACAAAACAAACACCACAAATCACTACCATAGACCAACAAATCTGGCAGACCCCAGACACACAACAAACCCGACAGCCACACAAAACACACATTTCACACGCTACACATCACAGCCCATAGCGCACATGTCACACACGACACACCATGTGCACAGTCACACACAGACACCCCACGCACGTATCCACCTTGGAAAGCAGTACGCAAAGCACACGTGCACAAAACCCATACAGTAACAAAACAAAAGTCACAGGACACACAGCAGACACAACAAAGCACATAATAGCCCACAAGACACAGAAACCACATTTGAGAGAGTATACACAGCACACACAACGAGGAACACTAAACAAGCACAACCAAACACAGACAACACATCTGACATCACACACATAACAAACAAACGCACACAAATCCACTCAAACACAATCACACGGAAATCACATTCACCCACGCAAAAGACACACAGCACACATTAAACAAAGGCAAAACACACCCAAAAAAACAAAGATCACACGTAGGACACACTTGGTGCATTACACGCAACACACACAACCAAGCAGACACACCACACATATATCCTCACACAGGAGCACAACACAGAAGCACACAACAGACCCGAGACACAGCACATACTCAAAGGCACAAAACTGCTCACAATACACATGAAAGTCTTTGCACAGGTACATACTGCACACTCCATGAGACACCCAAAGCAAGCACAACCACACAGTCAACATGTCTCCCCTCATGCGCATAGCTCAAGCCGCCAAACACACACACAACCTCTCTAACACAGCCACACACAAATCACAGTCACACACACAAAACACCCGCAACTCATACAGAACCACCCACAACCGCCAGGAACGCACACGACATGCACTCAACACACGACACATAACACACACAACCAAAAGCATACCATATAGAGCACACTCAGAACCACACACTGTCAACACAACCCAATACACACATCACACACACAATAAGCACACACGCACATCACACACACCACACAATTAACATCACACACAATGCCCAAAATACCCAGACAACCCAACACCTTCCCCATACGTAACACACAGGAAAGCATGTACACAGCACACACAACCCAGAACACAGTACGTAACACAACACACAACACAGAGAAAGACACATTTCACCCTGAGCGTGACAAAGGAGGCCACGCACCAGACACACAACACAACCACCAACAGAAAGCTCATCGAAAGGCAAAATATACAACACCACAGGATCCACTCAATTCACACAACACAAAGCTCAAAACTGCACATATCACACATGACATGACCCAGATCAAAACGCAGAGCACAAGGCGATCAACAAGCTGTAAATAACCCATACCACGCACATTTCGTACACAACACACAGAAAACAAACAAGACGCACAGATCACTTACAACACAACACAAAACACTCAAGAACACATGGCACACCGCATGGCACCACAGAATACACACAGAAACACAAACAAACACCACAAATCACTACCATAGACCAACTCTGGCAGCACCCCAGACACACAACAAACCCGACAGACACACAAAACACACATTTCACACGCTACACATCACAGCCCGTACCGCACACGTCACACACGACACACCACGTGCACAGTCACACACAGACACCCCACGCACGTATCCACCCAGGAAAGCACTACGTAAAGCACACGTGCACAAAACCCATACAGTAACAAAACAAAAGTCACAGGACACACAGCAGACACAACAAAGCACCTAATAGCCCACAAGACACAGAAACCACATTTGAGAGAGTATACACAGCACACACAACGAGGAACACTAAACAAGCACAACCAAACACAGACAACACATCTGACATCACACACATAACAAACAAACGCACACAAATCCACTCAAACACAATCACACGGAAATCACATTCACCCACGCAAAAGACACACAGCACACATTAAACAAAGGCAAAACACACCCAAAAAAACAAAGATCACACGTAGGACACACTTGGTGCATTACACGCAACACACACAACCAAGCAGACACACCACACATATATCCTCACACAGGAGCACAACACAGAAGCACACAACAGACCGGACACTCACAGCACATACTTCAAGGCCCAAAACTGCTCACAATACACATGAAAGTCTTTGCACAGGTACATACTGCACCCTCCATGAGACACCCAAAGCAAGCACAACCACACAGTCAACATGTCTCCCCTCATGCGCATAGCTCAAGCCGCCAAACACACACACAACCTCTCTAACACAGCCACACACAAATCACAGTCACACACACAAAACACCCGCAACTCATACAGAACCACCCTCAACCGCCAGGAACGCACACGACATGCACTCAACACACGACACATAACACACACAACCAAAAGCATACCATATAGAGCACACTCAGAACCACACACTGTCAACACAACCCAATACACACAACACACACACAATAAGCACACAAGCACATCACAAACACCACACAATTAACATCACACACAATGCCCAAAATACCCAGACCAACCAACACCTTCCCCATACGTAACACACAGGAAAGCATGTACACAGCACACACAACCCAGAACACAGTACGTAACACAACACACAACACAGAGAAAGACACATTTCACCCTGAGCGTGACAAAGGAGGCCACGCACCAGACACACAACACAACCACCAACAGAAAGCTCATCGAAAGGCAAAATATACAACACCACAGGATCCACCCAATTCACACAACACAAAGCTCAAAACTGCACATATCACACATAACATGCCCCAGATCAAAACGCAGAGCACAAGGCGATCAACAAGCAGTAAGTAACCCATACCACGCACATTTCGTACACAACACACAGAAAACAAACAAGACGCACAGATCACATACAACACAACACAAAACACTCAAGAACACATGGCACAGCGCATGGCACAACAGAATACACACAGAAACACAAAACAAACACCACAAATCACTACCATAGACCAACAAATCTGGCAGACCCCAGACACACAACAAACCCGACAGACAAACAAAATACACATTTCACACGCTACACATCACAGCCCATAGCGCACATGTCACACACGACACACCACGTGCACAGTCACACACAGACACCCCACGCACGTATCCATCCAGGAAAGCACTACGTAAAGCACACGTGCACAAAACCCATACAGTAACAAAACAAAAGTCACAGGACACACAGCAGACACAACAAAGCACCTAATAGCCCACAAGACACAGAAACCACATTTGAGAGAGTATACACAGCACACACAACGAGGAACACTAAACAAGCACAACCAAACACAGACAACACATCTGACATCACACACATAACAAACAAACGCACACAAATCCACTCAAACACAATCAGACGGAAATCACATTCACCCACGCAAAAGACACACAGCACACATTAAACAAAGGCAAAACACACACAAAAAAACAAAGATCACACTTAGCACACACTTGGTGCATTACACGCAACACACACAACCAAGCAGACACACCACACATATATCCTCACACAGGAGCACAACACAGAAGCACACAACAGACCGGACACTCACAGCACATACTTCAAGGCACAAAACTGCTCACAATACACATGAAAGTCTTTGCACAGGTACATACTGCACCCTCCATGAGACACCCAAAGCAAGCACAACCACACAGTCAACATGTCTCCCCTCATGCGCATAGCTCAAGCCGCCAAACACACACACAACCTCTCTAACACAGCCACACACAAATCACAGTCACACACACAAAACACCCACAACTCATACAGAACCATACAACCCCCAAGAACGCACACGACATGCATTCAACAAACGACACATAACACACACAACCACAAACATACCATATAGAGCACACTCAGAACCACACACTGTCAGCACAACCCAATACACACAACACACACACAATAAGCACACAAGCACATCACACACACCACACAATTAACATCACACACAATGCCCAAAATACCCAGACCAACCAACACCTTCCCCATACGTAACACACAGGAAAGCATGTACACAGCACACACAACCCAGAACACAGTACGTAACACAACACACAACACAGAGAAAGACACATTTCACCCTGAGCGTGACAAAGGAGGCCACGCACCAGACACACAACACAACCACCAACAGAAAGCTCATCGAAAGGCAAAATATACAACACCACAGGATCCACCCAATTCACACAACACAAAGATCAAACCTGCACATATCACACATAACATGCCCCAGATCAAAACGCAGAGCACAAGGCGATCAACAAGCAGTAAGTAACCCATACTACGCACATTTCGTACACAACACACAGAAAACAAACAAGACGCACAGATCACATACAACACAACACAAAACACTCAAGAACACATGGCACAGCGCATGGCACAACAGAATACACACAGAAACACAAAACAAACACCACAAATCACTACCATAGACCAACAAATCTGGCAGACCCCAGACACACAACAAACCCGACAGACACACAAAACACACATTTCACACGCTACACATCACAGCCCATAGGGCACATGTCACACACGACACACCACGTGCACAGTCACACACAGACACCCCATGCACGTATCCACCCAGGAAAGCACTATGCAAAGCACACGTGCACAAAACCCATACAGTAACAAAACAAAAGTCACAGGACACACACAGACACAACAAAGCACCTAATAGCCCACAAGACACAGAAACCACATTTGAGAGAGTATACAGAGCACACACAACGAGGCACACTAAACAAGCACAACCACACACAGACAACACATCTCACATCACACACTTAACAAACAAACGCACACAAATCCACTCAAACACAATCACACGGAAATCACATTCACCCACGCAAAAGACACACAGCACACATAAAACCAAGGCAAAACACACACAAAAAAACAAAGATCACACTTAGCGCACACTTGGTGCATTACACGCAACACACACAACCAAGCAGACACACCACACATATATCCTCACACAGGAGCACAACACAGAAGCACACAACAGACCCGAGACACAGCACATACTCAAAGGCACAAAACTGCTCACAATACACATGAAAGTCTTTGCACAGGTACATACTGCACACTCCATGAGACACCCAAAGCAAGCACAACCACACAGTCAACATGTCTCCCCTCATGCGCATAGCTCAAGCCGCCAAACACACACACAACTTCTCTAACACAGCCACACACAAATCACAGTCACACACACAAAACACCCACAGCACATACAGAACCACCCACAACCGCCAAGAACGCACACGACATGCACTCAACGCATGACACATAACACACACAACCACAAACATACCATATAGAGCACACTCAGAACCACACACTGTCGGCACAACCCAATACACACAACACACACACAATAAGCACACAAGCACATCACACACACCACACAATTAACATCACACACAATGCCCAAAATACCCAGACCAACCAACACCTTCCCCATATGTAACACACAGGAAAGCATGTACACAGCACACACAACCCAGAACACAGTACGTAACACAACACACAACACAGAGAAAGACACATTTCACCCTGAGCGTGACAAAGGAGGCCACGCACCAGACACACAACACAACCACCAACAGAAAGCTCATCGAAAGGCAAAATATACAACACCACAGGATCCACCCAATTCACACAACACAAAGATCAAACCTGCACATATCACACATAACATGCCCCAGATCAAAACGCAGAGCACAAGGCGATCAACAAGCAGTAAGTAACCCATACTACGCACATTTCGTACACAACACACAGAAAACAAACAAGACGCACAGATCACATACAACACAACACAAAACACTCAAGAACACATGGCACAGCGCATGGCACAACAGAATACACACAGAAACACAAAACAAACACCACAAATCACTACCATAGACCAACAAATCTGGCAGACCCCAGACACACAACAAACCCGACAGCCACACAAAACACACATTTCACACGCTACACATCACAGCCCATAGCGCACATGTCACACACGACACACCACGTGCACAGTCACACACAGACACCCCACGCACGTATCCACCTTGGAAAGCAGTACGCAAAGCACACGTGCACAAAACCCATACAGTAACAAAACAAAAGTCACAGGACACACAGCAGACACAACAAAGCACATAATAGCCCACAAGACACAGAAACCACATTTGAGAGAGTATACACAGCACACACAACGAGGAACACTAAACAAGCACAACCAAACACAGACAACACATCTGACATCACACACATAACAAACAAACGCACACAAATCCACTCAAACACAATCACACGGAAATCACATTCACCCACGCAAAAGACACACAGCACACATTAAACAAAGGCAAAACACACCCAAAAAAACAAAGATCACACGTAGGACACACTTGGTGCATTACACGCAACACACACAACCAAGCAGACACACCACACATATATCCTCACACAGGAGCACAACACAGAAGCACACAACAGACCCGAGACACAGCACATACTCAAAGGCACAAAACTGCTCACAATACACATGAAAGTCTTTGCACAGGTACATACTGCACACTCCATGAGACACCCAAAGCAAGCACAACCACACAGTCAACATGTCTCCCCTCATGCGCATAGCTCAAGCCGCCAAACACACACACAACCTCTCTAACACAGCCACACACAAATCACAGTCACACACACAAAACACCCGCAACTCATACAGAACCACCCACAACCGCCAGGAACGCACACGACATGCACTCAACACACGACACATAACACACACAACCAAAAGCATACCATATAGAGCACACTCAGAACCACACACTGTCAACACAACCCAATACACACATCACACACACAATAAGCACACACGCACATCACACACACCACACAATTAACATCACACACAATGCCCAAAATACCCAGACAACCCAACACCTTCCCCATACGTAACACACAGGAAAGCATGTACACAGCACACACAACCCAGAACACAGTACGTAACACAACACACAACACAGAGAAAGACACATTTCACCCTGAGCGTGACAAAGGAGGCCACGCACCAGACACACAACACAACCACCAACAGAAAGCTCATCGAAAGGCAAAATATACAACACCACAGGATCCACTCAATTCACACAACACAAAGCTCAAAACTGCACATATCACACATGACATGACCCAGATCAAAACGCAGAGCACAAGGCGATCAACAAGCTGTAAATAACCCATACCACGCACATTTCGTACACAACACACAGAAAACAAACAAGACGCACAGATCACTTACAACACAACACAAAACACTCAAGAACACATGGCACACCGCATGGCACCACAGAATACACACAGAAACACAAACAAACACCACAAATCACTACCATAGACCAACTCTGGCAGCACCCCAGACACACAACAAACCCGACAGACACACAAAACACACATTTCACACGCTACACATCACAGCCCGTAGCGCACACGTCACACACGACACACCACGTGCACAGTCACACACAGACACCCCACGCACGTATCCACACAGGAAAGCACTACGTAAAGCACACGTGCACAAAACCCATACAGTAACAAAACAAAAGTCACAGGACACACAACAGACACAACAAAGCACCTAATAGCCCACAAGACACAGAAACCACATTTGAGAGAGTATACACAGCACACACAACGAGGAACACTAAACAAGCACAACCACACACAGACAACACATCTCACATCACACACTTAACAAACAAACGCACACAAATCCACTCAAACACAATCACACGGAAATCACATTCACCCACGCAAGACACACAGCACACATTAAACCAAGGCAAAACACACCCAAAAAAACAATGATCACACATAGGACACACTTGGTGCATTACACGCAACACACACAACCAAGCAGACACACCACACATATATCCTCACACAGGAGCACAGCACAGAAGCACACAACAGACCCGAGACTCACAGCACATACTTCAAGGCACAAAACTGCTCACAATACACATGAAAGTCTTTGCACAGGTACATACTGCACACTCCATGAGACACCCAAAGCAAGCACAACCACACAGTCAACATGTCTCCCCTCATGCGCATAGCTCAAGCCGCCAAACACACACACAACTTCTCTAACACAGCCACACACAAATCACAGTCACACACACAAAACACCCACAGCACATACAGAACCACCCACAACCGCCAAGAACGCACACGACATGCACTCAACGCATGACACATAACACACACAACCACAAACATACCATATAGAGCACACTCAGAACCACACACTGTCGGCACAACCCAATACACACAACACACACACAATAAGCACACAAGCACATCACACACACCACACAATTAACATCACACACAATGCCCAAAATACCCAGACCAACCAACACCTTCCCCATACGTAACACACAGGAAAGCATGTACACAGCACACACAACCCAGAACACAGTACGTAACACAACACACAACACAGAGAAAGACACATTTCACCCTGAGCGTGACAAAGGAGGCCACGCACCAGACACACAACACAACCACCAACAGAAAGCTCATCGAAAGGCAAAATATACAACACCACAGGATCCACCCAATTCACACAACACAAAGATCAAACCTGCACATATCACACATAACATGCCCCAGATCAAAACGCAGAGCACAAGGCGATCAACAAGCAGTAAATAACCCATACTATGCACATTTCGTACACAACACACAGAAAACAAACAAGACGCACAGATCACATACAACACAACACAAAACACTCAAGAACACATGGCACAGCGCATGGCACAACAGAATACACACAGAAACACAAAACAAACACCACAAATCACTACCATAGACCAACAAATCTGGCAGACCCCAGACACACAACAAACCCGACAGCCACACAAAACACACATTTCACACGCTACACATCACAGCCCATAGCGCACATGTCACACACGACACACCACGTGCACAGTCACACACAGACACCCCACGCACGTATCCACCTTGGAAAGCAGTACGCAAAGCACACGTGCACAAAACCCATACAGTAACAAAACAAAAGTCACAGGACACACAGCAGACACAACAAAGCACATAATAGCCCACAAGACACAGAAACCACATTTGAGAGAGTATACACAGCACACACAACGAGGAACACTAAACAAGCACAACCAAACACAGACAACACATCTGACATCACACACATAACAAACAAACGCACACAAATCCACTCAAACACAATCACACGGAAATCACATTCACCCACGCAAAAGACACACAGCACACATTAAACAAAGGCAAAACACACCCAAAAAAACAAAGATCACACGTAGGACACACTTGGTGCATTACACGCAACACACACAACCAAGCAGACACACCACACATATATCCTCACACAGGAGCACAACACAGAAGCACACAACAGACCCGAGACACAGCACATACTCAAAGGCACAAAACTGCTCACAATACACATGAAAGTCTTTGCACAGGTACATACTGCACACTCCATGAGACACCCAAAGCAAGCACAACCACACAGTCAACATGTCTCCCCTCATGCGCATAGCTCAAGCCGCCAAACACACACACAACCTCTCTAACACAGCCACACACAAATCACAGTCACACACACAAAACACCCGCAACTCATACAGAACCACCCACAACCGCCAGGAACGCACACGACATGCACTCAACACACGACACATAACACACACAACCAAAAGCATACCATATAGAGCACACTCAGAACCACACACTGTCAACACAACCCAATACACACATCACACACACAATAAGCACACACGCACATCACACACACCACACAATTAACATCACACACAATGCCCAAAATACCCAGACAACCCAACACCTTCCCCATACGTAACACACAGGAAAGCATGTACACAGCACACACAACCCAGAACACAGTACGTAACACAACACACAACACAGAGAAAGACACATTTCACCCTGAGCGTGACAAAGGAGGCCACGCACCAGACACACAACACAACCACCAACAGAAAGCTCATCGAAAGGCAAAATATACAACACCACAGGATCCACTCAATTCACACAACACAAAGCTCAAAACTGCACATATCACACATGACATGACCCAGATCAAAACGCAGAGCACAAGGCGATCAACAAGCTGTAAATAACCCATACCACGCACATTTCGTACACAACACACAGAAAACAAACAAGACGCACAGATCACTTACAACACAACACAAAACACTCAAGAACACATGGCACACCGCATGGCACCACAGAATACACACAGAAACACAAACACCACAAATCAATACCATAGACCAACTCTGGCAGCACCCCAGACACACAACAAACCCGACAGACACACAAAACACACATTTCACACGCTACACATCACAGCCCGTAGCGCACACGTCACACACGACACACCACGTGCACAGTCACACACAGACACCCCACGCACGTATCCACCCAGGAAAGCACTACGTAAAGCACACGTGCACAAAACCCATACAGTAACAAAACAAAAGTCACAGGACACACAGCAGACACAACAAAGCACCTAATAGCCCACAAGACACAGAAACCACATTTGAGAGAGTATACACAGCACACACAACGAGGAACACTAAACAAGCACAACCAAACACAGACAACACATCTGACATCACACACATAACAAACAAACGCACACAAATCCACTCAAACACAATCAGACGGAAATCACATTCACCCACGCAAAAGACACACAGCACACATTAAACAAAGGCAAAACACACACAAAAAAACAAAGATCACACTTAGCACACACTTGGTGCATTACACGCAACACACACAACCAAGCAGACACACCACACATATATCCTCACACAGGAGCACAACACAGAAGCACACAACAGACCGGACACTCACAGCACATACTTCAAGGCACAAAACTGCTCACAATACACATGAAAGTCTTTGCACAGGTACATACTGCACCCTCCATGAGACACCCAAAGCAAGCACAACCACACAGTCAACATGTCTCCCCTCATGCGCATAGCTCAAGCCGCCAAACACACACACAACCTCTCTAACACAGCCACACACAAATCACAGTCACACACACAAAACACCCACAACTCATACAGAACCATACAACCCCCAAGAACGCACACGACATGCATTCAACAAACGACACATAACACACACAACCACAAACATACCATATAGAGCACACTCAGAACCACACACTGTCAGCACAACCCAATACACACAACACACACACAATAAGCACACAAGCACATCACACACACCACACAATTAACATCACACACAATGCCCAAAATACCCAGACCAACCAACACCTTCCCCATATGTAACACACAGGAAAGCATGTACACAGCACACACAACCCAGAACACAGTACGTAACACAACACACAACACAGAGAAAGACACATTTCACCCTGAGCGTGACAAAGGAGGCCACGCACCAGACACACAACACAACCACCAACAGAAAGCTCATCGAAAGGCAAAATATACAACACCACAGGATCCACCCAATTCACACAACACAAAGATCAAACCTGCACATATCACACATAACATGCCCCAGATCAAAACGCAGAGCACAAGGCGATCAACAAGCAGTAAGTAACCCATACTACGCACATTTCGTACACAACACACAGAAAACAAACAAGACGCACAGATCACATACAACACAACACAAAACACTCAAGAACACATGGCACAGCGCATGGCACAACAGAATACACACAGAAACACAAAACAAACACCACAAATCACTACCATAGACCAACAAATCTGGCAGACCCCAGACACACAACAAACCCGACAGCCACACAAAACACACATTTCACACGCTACACATCACAGCCCATAGCGCACATGTCACACACGACACACCACGTGCACAGTCACACACAGACACCCCACGCACGTATCCACCTTGGAAAGCAGTACGCAAAGCACACGTGCACAAAACCCATACAGTAACAAAACAAAAGTCACAGGACACACAGCAGACACAACAAAGCACATAATAGCCCACAAGACACAGAAACCACATTTGAGAGAGTATACACAGCACACACAACGAGGAACACTAAACAAGCACAACCAAACACAGACAACACATCTGACATCACACACATAACAAACAAACGCACACAAATCCACTCAAACACAATCACACGGAAATCACATTCACCCACGCAAAAGACACACAGCACACATTAAACAAAGGCAAAACACACCCAAAAAAACAAAGATCACACGTAGGACACACTTGGTGCATTACACGCAACACACACAACCAAGCAGACACACCACACATATATCCTCACACAGGAGCACAACACAGAAGCACACAACAGACCCGAGACACAGCACATACTCAAAGGCACAAAACTGCTCACAATACACATGAAAGTCTTTGCACAGGTACATACTGCACACTCCATGAGACACCCAAAGCAAGCACAACCACACAGTCAACATGTCTCCCCTCATGCGCATAGCTCAAGCCGCCAAACACACACACAACCTCTCTAACACAGCCACACACAAATCACAGTCACACACACAAAACACCCGCAACTCATACAGAACCACCCACAACCGCCAGGAACGCACACGACATGCACTCAACACACGACACATAACACACACAACCAAAAGCATACCATATAGAGCACACTCAGAACCACACACTGTCAACACAACCCAATACACACATCACACACACAATAAGCACACACGCACATCACACACACCACACAATTAACATCACACACAATGCCCAAAATACCCAGACAACCCAACACCTTCCCCATACGTAACACACAGGAAAGCATGTACACAGCACACACAACCCAGAACACAGTACGTAACACAACACACAACACAGAGAAAGACACATTTCACCCTGAGCGTGACAAAGGAGGCCACGCACCAGACACACAACACAACCACCAACAGAAAGCTCATCGAAAGGCAAAATATACAACACCACAGGATCCACTCAATTCACACAACACAAAGCTCAAAACTGCACATATCACACATGACATGACCCAGATCAAAACGCAGAGCACAAGGCGATCAACAAGCTGTAAATAACCCATACCACGCACATTTCGTACACAACACACAGAAAACAAACAAGACGCACAGATCACTTACAACACAACACAAAACACTCAAGAACACATGGCACACCGCATGGCACCACAGAATACACACAGAAACACAAACAAACACCACAAATCACTACCATAGACCAACTCTGGCAGCACCCCAGACACACAACAAACCCGACAGACACACAAAACACACATTTCACACGCTACACATCACAGCCCGTAGCGCACACGTCACACACGACACACCACGTGCACAGTCACACACAGACACCCCACGCACGTATCCACACAGGAAAGCACTACGTAAAGCACACGTGCACAAAACCCATACAGTAACAAAACAAAAGTCACAGGACACACAACAGACACAACAAAGCACCTAATAGCCCACAAGACACAGAAACCACATTTGAGAGAGTATACACAGCACACACAACGAGGAACACTAAACAAGCACAACCACACACAGACAACACATCTCACATCACACACTTAACAAACAAACGCACACAAATCCACTCAAACACAATCACACGGAAATCACATTCACCCACGCAAGACACACAGCACACATTAAACCAAGGCAAAACACACCCAAAAAAACAATGATCACACATAGGACACACTTGGTGCATTACACGCAACACACACAACCAAGCAGACACACCACACATATATCCTCACACAGGAGCACAGCACAGAAGCACACAACAGACCCGAGACTCACAGCACATACTTCAAGGCACAAAACTGCTCACAATACACATGAAAGTCTTTGCACAGGTACATACTGCACACTCCATGAGACACCCAAAGCAAGCACAACCACACAGTCAACATGTCTCCCCTCATGCGCATAGCTCAAGCCGCCAAACACACACACAACTTCTCTAACACAGCCACACACAAATCACAGTCACACACACAAAACACCCACAGCACATACAGAACCACCCACAACCGCCAAGAACGCACACGACATGCACTCAACGCATGACACATAACACACACAACCACAAACATACCATATAGAGCACACTCAGAACCACACACTGTCGGCACAACCCAATACACACAACACACACACAATAAGCACACAAGCACATCACACACACCACACAATTAACATCACACACAATGCCCAAAATACCCAGACCAACCAACACCTTCCCCATACGTAACACACAGGAAAGCATGTACACAGCACACACAACCCAGAACACAGTACGTAACACAACACACAACACAGAGAAAGACACATTTCACCCTGAGCGTGACAAAGGAGGCCACGCACCAGACACACAACACAACCACCAACAGAAAGCTCATCGAAAGGCAAAATATACAACACCACAGGATCCACCCAATTCACACAACACAAAGATCAAACCTGCACATATCACACATAACATGCCCCAGATCAAAACGCAGAGCACAAGGCGATCAACAAGCAGTAAATAACCCATACTATGCACATTTCGTACACAACACACAGAAAACAAACAAGACGCACAGATCACATACAACACAACACAAAACACTCAAGAACACATGGCACAGCGCATGGCACAACAGAATACACACAGAAACACAAAACAAACACCACAAATCACTACCATAGACCAACAAATCTGGCAGACCCCAGACACACAACAAACCCGACAGCCACACAAAACACACATTTCACACGCTACACATCACAGCCCATAGCGCACATGTCACACACGACACACCACGTGCACAGTCACACACAGACACCCCACGCACGTATCCACCTTGGAAAGCAGTACGCAAAGCACACGTGCACAAAACCCATACAGTAACAAAACAAAAGTCACAGGACACACAGCAGACACAACAAAGCACATAATAGCCCACAAGACACAGAAACCACATTTGAGAGAGTATACACAGCACACACAACGAGGAACACTAAACAAGCACAACCAAACACAGACAACACATCTGACATCACACACATAACAAACAAACGCACACAAATCCACTCAAACACAATCACACGGAAATCACATTCACCCACGCAAAAGACACACAGCACACATTAAACAAAGGCAAAACACACCCAAAAAAACAAAGATCACACGTAGGACACACTTGGTGCATTACACGCAACACACACAACCAAGCAGACACACCACACATATATCCTCACACAGGAGCACAACACAGAAGCACACAACAGACCCGAGACACAGCACATACTCAAAGGCACAAAACTGCTCACAATACACATGAAAGTCTTTGCACAGGTACATACTGCACACTCCATGAGACACCCAAAGCAAGCACAACCACACAGTCAACATGTCTCCCCTCATGCGCATAGCTCAAGCCGCCAAACACACACACAACCTCTCTAACACAGCCACACACAAATCACAGTCACACACACAAAACACCCGCAACTCATACAGAACCACCCACAACCGCCAGGAACGCACACGACATGCACTCAACACACGACACATAACACACACAACCAAAAGCATACCATATAGAGCACACTCAGAACCACACACTGTCAACACAACCCAATACACACATCACACACACAATAAGCACACACGCACATCACACACACCACACAATTAACATCACACACAATGCCCAAAATACCCAGACAACCCAACACCTTCCCCATACGTAACACACAGGAAAGCATGTACACAGCACACACAACCCAGAACACAGTACGTAACACAACACACAACACAGAGAAAGACACATTTCACCCTGAGCGTGACAAAGGAGGCCACGCACCAGACACACAACACAACCACCAACAGAAAGCTCATCGAAAGGCAAAATATACAACACCACAGGATCCACTCAATTCACACAACACAAAGCTCAAAACTGCACATATCACACATGACATGACCCAGATCAAAACGCAGAGCACAAGGCGATCAACAAGCTGTAAATAACCCATACCACGCACATTTCGTACACAACACACAGAAAACAAACAAGACGCACAGATCACTTACAACACAACACAAAACACTCAAGAACACATGGCACACCGCATGGCACCACAGAATACACACAGAAACACAAACACCACAAATCAATACCATAGACCAACTCTGGCAGCACCCCAGACACACAACAAACCCGACAGACACACAAAACACACATTTCACACGCTACACATCACAGCCCGTAGCGCACACGTCACACACGACACACCACGTGCACAGTCACACACAGACACCCCACGCACGTATCCACACAGGAAAGCACTACGTAAAGCACACGTGCACAAAACCCATACAGTAACAAAACAAAAGTCACAGGACACACAGCAGACACAACAAAGCACCTAATAGCCCACAAGACACAGAAACCACATTTGAGAGAGTATACACAGCACACACAACGAGGAACACTAAACAAGCACAACCAAACACAGACAACACATCTGACATCACACACATAACAAACAAACGCACACAAATCCACTCAAACACAATCAGACGGAAATCACATTCACCCACGCAAAAGACACACAGCACACATTAAACAAAGGCAAAACACACACAAAAAAACAAAGATCACACTTAGCACACACTTGGTGCATTACACGCAACACACACAACCAAGCAGACACACCACACATATATCCTCACACAGGAGCACAACACAGAAGCACACAACAGACCGGACACTCACAGCACATACTTCAAGGCACAAAACTGCTCACAATACACATGAAAGTCTTTGCACAGGTACATACTGCACCCTCCATGAGACACCCAAAGCAAGCACAACCACACAGTCAACATGTCTCCCCTCATGCGCATAGCTCAAGCCGCCAAACACACACACAACCTCTCTAACACAGCCACACACAAATCACAGTCACACACACAAAACACCCACAACTCATACAGAACCATACAACCCCCAAGAACGCACACGACATGCATTCAACAAACGACACATAACACACACAACCACAAACATACCATATAGAGCACACTCAGAACCACACACTGTCAGCACAACCCAATACACACAACACACACACAATAAGCACACAAGCACATCACACACACCACACAATTAACATCACACACAATGCCCAAAATACCCAGACCAACCAACACCTTCCCCATATGTAACACACAGGAAAGCATGTACACAGCACACACAACCCAGAACACAGTACGTAACACAACACACAACACAGAGAAAGACACATTTCACCCTGAGCGTGACAAAGGAGGCCACGCACCAGACACACAACACAACCACCAACAGAAAGCTCATCGAAAGGCAAAATATACAACACCACAGGATCCACCCAATTCACACAACACAAAGATCAAACCTGCACATATCACACATAACATGCCCCAGATCAAAACGCAGAGCACAAGGCGATCAACAAGCAGTAAGTAACCCATACTACGCACATTTCGTACACAACACACAGAAAACAAACAAGACGCACAGATCACATACAACACAACACAAAACACTCAAGAACACATGGCACAGCGCATGGCACAACAGAATACACACAGAAACACAAAACAAACACCACAAATCACTACCATAGACCAACAAATCTGGCAGACCCCAGACACACAACAAACCCGACAGCCACACAAAACACACATTTCACACGCTACACATCACAGCCCATAGCGCACATGTCACACACGACACACCACGTGCACAGTCACACACAGACACCCCACGCACGTATCCACCTTGGAAAGCAGTACGCAAAGCACACGTGCACAAAACCCATACAGTAACAAAACAAAAGTCACAGGACACACAGCAGACACAACAAAGCACATAATAGCCCACAAGACACAGAAACCACATTTGAGAGAGTATACACAGCACACACAACGAGGAACACTAAACAAGCACAACCAAACACAGACAACACATCTGACATCACACACATAACAAACAAACGCACACAAATCCACTCAAACACAATCACACGGAAATCACATTCACCCACGCAAAAGACACACAGCACACATTAAACAAAGGCAAAACACACCCAAAAAAACAAAGATCACACGTAGGACACACTTGGTGCATTACACGCAACACACACAACCAAGCAGACACACCACACATATATCCTCACACAGGAGCACAACACAGAAGCACACAACAGACCCGAGACACAGCACATACTCAAAGGCACAAAACTGCTCACAATACACATGAAAGTCTTTGCACAGGTACATACTGCACACTCCATGAGACACCCAAAGCAAGCACAACCACACAGTCAACATGTCTCCCCTCATGCGCATAGCTCAAGCCGCCAAACACACACACAACCTCTCTAACACAGCCACACACAAATCACAGTCACACACACAAAACACCCGCAACTCATACAGAACCACCCACAACCGCCAGGAACGCACACGACATGCACTCAACACACGACACATAACACACACAACCAAAAGCATACCATATAGAGCACACTCAGAACCACACACTGTCAACACAACCCAATACACACATCACACACACAATAAGCACACACGCACATCACACACACCACACAATTAACATCACACACAATGCCCAAAATACCCAGACAACCCAACACCTTCCCCATACGTAACACACAGGAAAGCATGTACACAGCACACACAACCCAGAACACAGTACGTAACACAACACACAACACAGAGAAAGACACATTTCACCCTGAGCGTGACAAAGGAGGCCACGCACCAGACACACAACACAACCACCAACAGAAAGCTCATCGAAAGGCAAAATATACAACACCACAGGATCCACTCAATTCACACAACACAAAGCTCAAAACTGCACATATCACACATGACATGACCCAGATCAAAACGCAGAGCACAAGGCGATCAACAAGCTGTAAATAACCCATACCACGCACATTTCGTACACAACACACAGAAAACAAACAAGACGCACAGATCACTTACAACACAACACAAAACACTCAAGAACACATGGCACACCGCATGGCACCACAGAATACACACAGAAACACAAACAAACACCACAAATCACTACCATAGACCAACTCTGGCAGCACCCCAGACACACAACAAACCCGACAGACACACAAAACACACATTTCACACGCTACACATCACAGCCCGTAGCGCACACGTCACACACGACACACCACGTGCACAGTCACACACAGACACCCCACGCACGTATCCACACAGGAAAGCACTACGTAAAGCACACGTGCACAAAACCCATACAGTAACAAAACAAAAGTCACAGGACACACAACAGACACAACAAAGCACCTAATAGCCCACAAGACACAGAAACCACATTTGAGAGAGTATACACAGCACACACAACGAGGAACACTAAACAAGCACAACCACACACAGACAACACATCTCACATCACACACTTAACAAACAAACGCACACAAATCCACTCAAACACAATCACACGGAAATCACATTCACCCACGCAAGACACACAGCACACATTAAACCAAGGCAAAACACACCCAAAAAAACAATGATCACACATAGGACACACTTGGTGCATTACACGCAACACACACAACCAAGCAGACACACCACACATATATCCTCACACAGGAGCACAGCACAGAAGCACACAACAGACCCGAGACTCACAGCACATACTTCAAGGCACAAAACTGCTCACAATACACATGAAAGTCTTTGCACAGGTACATACTGCACACTCCATGAGACACCCAAAGCAAGCACAACCACACAGTCAACATGTCTCCCCTCATGCGCATAGCTCAAGCCGCCAAACACACACACAACTTCTCTAACACAGCCACACACAAATCACAGTCACACACACAAAACACCCACAGCACATACAGAACCACCCACAACCGCCAAGAACGCACACGACATGCACTCAACGCATGACACATAACACACACAACCACAAACATACCATATAGAGCACACTCAGAACCACACACTGTCGGCACAACCCAATACACACAACACACACACAATAAGCACACAAGCACATCACACACACCACACAATTAACATCACACACAATGCCCAAAATACCCAGACCAACCAACACCTTCCCCATACGTAACACACAGGAAAGCATGTACACAGCACACACAACCCAGAACACAGTACGTAACACAACACACAACACAGAGAAAGACACATTTCACCCTGAGCGTGACAAAGGAGGCCACGCACCAGACACACAACACAACCACCAACAGAAAGCTCATCGAAAGGCAAAATATACAACACCACAGGATCCACCCAATTCACACAACACAAAGATCAAACCTGCACATATCACACATAACATGCCCCAGATCAAAACGCAGAGCACAAGGCGATCAACAAGCAGTAAATAACCCATACTATGCACATTTCGTACACAACACACAGAAAACAAACAAGACGCACAGATCACATACAACACAACACAAAACACTCAAGAACACATGGCACAGCGCATGGCACAACAGAATACACACAGAAACACAAAACAAACACCACAAATCACTACCATAGACCAACAAATCTGGCAGACCCCAGACACACAACAAACCCGACAGCCACACAAAACACACATTTCACACGCTACACATCACAGCCCATAGCGCACATGTCACACACGACACACCACGTGCACAGTCACACACAGACACCCCACGCACGTATCCACCTTGGAAAGCAGTACGCAAAGCACACGTGCACAAAACCCATACAGTAACAAAACAAAAGTCACAGGACACACAGCAGACACAACAAAGCACATAATAGCCCACAAGACACAGAAACCACATTTGAGAGAGTATACACAGCACACACAACGAGGAACACTAAACAAGCACAACCAAACACAGACAACACATCTGACATCACACACATAACAAACAAACGCACACAAATCCACTCAAACACAATCACACGGAAATCACATTCACCCACGCAAAAGACACACAGCACACATTAAACAAAGGCAAAACACACCCAAAAAAACAAAGATCACACGTAGGACACACTTGGTGCATTACACGCAACACACACAACCAAGCAGACACACCACACATATATCCTCACACAGGAGCACAACACAGAAGCACACAACAGACCCGAGACACAGCACATACTCAAAGGCACAAAACTGCTCACAATACACATGAAAGTCTTTGCACAGGTACATACTGCACACTCCATGAGACACCCAAAGCAAGCACAACCACACAGTCAACATGTCTCCCCTCATGCGCATAGCTCAAGCCGCCAAACACACACACAACCTCTCTAACACAGCCACACAGAAATCACAGTCACACACACAAAACACCCGCAACTCATACAGAACCACCCACAACCGCCAGGAACGCACACGACATGCACTCAACACACGACACATAACACACACAACCAAAAGCATACCATATAGAGCACACTCAGAACCACACACTGTCAACACAACCCAATACACACATCACACACACAATAAGCACACACGCACATCACACACACCACACAATTAACATCACACACAATGCCCAAAATACCCAGACAACCCAACACCTTCCCCATACGTAACACACAGGAAAGCATGTACACAGCACACACAACCCAGAACACAGTACGTAACACAACACACAACACAGAGAAAGACACATTTCACCCTGAGCGTGACAAAGGAGGCCACGCACCAGACACACAACACAACCACCAACAGAAAGCTCATCGAAAGGCAAAATATACAACACCACAGGATCCACTCAATTCACACAACACAAAGCTCAAAACTGCACATATCACACATGACATGACCCAGATCAAAACGCAGAGCACAAGGCGATCAACAAGCTGTAAATAACCCATACCACGCACATTTCGTACACAACACACAGAAAACAAACAAGACGCACAGATCACTTACAACACAACACAAAACACTCAAGAACACATGGCACACCGCATGGCACCACAGAATACACACAGAAACACAAACACCACAAATCAATACCATAGACCAACTCTGGCAGCACCCCAGACACACAACAAACCCGACAGACACACAAAACACACATTTCACACGCTACACATCACAGCCCGTAGCGCACACGTCACACACGACACACCACGTGCACAGTCACACACAGACACCCCACGCACGTATCCACCCAGGAAAGCACTACGTAAAGCACACGTGCACAAAACCCATACAGTAACAAAACAAAAGTCACAGGACACACAGCAGACACAACAAAGCACCTAATAGCCCACAAGACACAGAAACCACATTTGAGAGAGTATACACAGCACACACAACGAGGAACACTAAACAAGCACAACCAAACACAGACAACACATCTGACATCACACACATAACAAACAAACGCACACAAATCCACTCAAACACAATCAGACGGAAATCACATTCACCCACGCAAAAGACACACAGCACACATTAAACAAAGGCAAAACACACACAAAAAAACAAAGATCACACTTAGCACACACTTGGTGCATTACACGCAACACACACAACCAAGCAGACACACCACACATATATCCTCACACAGGAGCACAACACAGAAGCACACAACAGACCGGACACTCACAGCACATACTTCAAGGCACAAAACTGCTCACAATACACATGAAAGTCTTTGCACAGGTACATACTGCACCCTCCATGAGACACCCAAAGCAAGCACAACCACACAGTCAACATGTCTCCCCTCATGCGCATAGCTCAAGCCGCCAAACACACACACAACCTCTCTAACACAGCCACACACAAATCACAGTCACACACACAAAACACCCACAACTCATACAGAACCATACAACCCCCAAGAACGCACACGACATGCATTCAACAAACGACACATAACACACACAACCACAAACATACCATATAGAGCACACTCAGAACCACACACTGTCAGCACAACCCAATACACACAACACACACACAATAAGCACACAAGCACATCACACACACCACACAATTAACATCACACACAATGCCCAAAATACCCAGACCAACCAACACCTTCCCCATACGTAACACACAGGAAAGCATGTACACAGCACACACAACCCAGAACACAGTACGTAACACAACACACAACACAGAGAAAGACACATTTCACCCTGAGCGTGACAAAGGAGGCCACGCACCAGACACACAACACAACCACCAACAGAAAGCTCATCGAAAGGCAAAATATACAACACCACAGGATCCACCCAATTCACACAACACAAAGATCAAACCTGCACATATCACACATAACATGCCCCAGATCAAAACGCAGAGCACAAGGCGATCAACAAGCAGTAAGTAACCCATACTACGCACATTTCGTACACAACACACAGAAAACAAACAAGACGCACAGATCACATACAACACAACACAAAACACTGAAGAACACATGGCACAGCACATGGCACAACAGAATACACACAGAAACACAAAACAAACACCACAAATCACTACCATAGACCAACAAATCTGGCAGACCCCAGACACACAACAAACCCGACAGACACACAAAACACACATTTCACACGCTACACATCACAGCCCATAGCGCACATGTCACACACGACACACCACGTGCACAGTCACACACAGACACCCCATGCACGTATCCACCCAGGAAAGCACTATGCAAAGCACACGTGCACAAAACCCATACAGTAACAAAACAAAAGTCACAGGACACACACAGACACAACAAAGCACATAATAGCTCACAAGACACAGAAACCACATTTGAGAGAGTATACAGAGCACACACAACGAGGCACACTAAACAAGCACAACCACACACAGACAACACATCTCACATCACACACTTAACAAACAAACGCACACAAATCCACTCAAACACAATCACACGGAAATCACATTCACCCACGCAAAAGACACACAGCACACATAAAACCAAGGCAAAACACACACAAAAAAACAAAGATCACACTTAGCGCACACTTGGTGCATTACATGCAACACACACAACCAAGCAGACACACCACACATATATCCTCACACAGGAGCGCAGCACAGAAGCACACAACAGACCCGAGACTCACAGCACATACTTCAAGGCACAAAACTGCTCACAATACACATGAAAGTCTTTGCACAGGTACATACTGCACACTCCATGAGACACCCAAAGCAAGCACAACCACACAGTCAACATGTCTCCCCTCATGCGCATAGCTCAAGCCGCCAAACACACACACAACTTCTCTAACAGAGCCACACACAAATCACAGTCACACACACAAAACACCCACAGCACATACAGAACCACCCACAACCGCCAAGAACGCACACGACATGCACTCAACGCATGACACATAACACACACAACCACAAACATACCATATAGAGCACACTCAGAACCACACACTGTCGGCACAACCCAATACACACAACACACACACAATAAGCACACAAGCACATCACACACACCACACAATTAACATCACACACAATGCCCAAAATACCCAGACCAACCAACACCTTCCCCATACGTAACACACAGGAAAGCATGTACACAGCACACACAACCCAGAACACAGTACGTAACACAACACACAACACAGAGAAAGACACATTTCACCCTGAGCGTGACAAAGGAGGCCACGCACCAGACACACAACACAACCACCAACAGAAAGCTCATCGAAAGGCAAAATATACAACACCACAGGATCCACCCAATTCACACAACACAAAGATCAAACCTGCACATATCACACATAACATGCCCCAGATCAAAACGCAGAGCACAAGGCGATCAACAAGCAGTAAGTAACCCATACTACGCACATTTCGTACACAACACACAGAAAACAAACAAGACGCACAGATCACATACAACACAACACAAAACACTCAAGAACACATGGCACAGCGCATGGCACAACAGAATACACACAGAAACACAAAACAAACACCACAAATCACTACCATAGACCAACAAATCTGGCAGACCCCAGACACACAACAAACCCGACAGCCACACAAAACACACATTTCACACGCTACACATCACAGCCCATAGCGCACATGTCACACACGACACACCACGTGCACAGTCACACACAGACACCCCACGCACGTATCCACCTTGGAAAGCAGTACGCAAAGCACACGTGCACAAAACCCATACAGTAACAAAACAAAAGTCACAGGACACACAGCAGACACAACAAAGCACATAATAGCCCACAAGACACAGAAACCACATTTGAGAGAGTATACACAGCACACACAACGAGGAACACTAAACAAGCACAACCAAACACAGACAACACATCTGACATCACACACATAACAAACAAACGCACACAAATCCACTCAAACACAATCACACGGAAATCACATTCACCCACGCAAAAGACACACAGCACACATTAAACAAAGGCAAAACACACCCAAAAAAACAAAGATCACACGTAGGACACACTTGGTGCATTACACGCAACACACACAACCAAGCAGACACACCACACATATATCCTCACACAGGAGCACAACACAGAAGCACACAACAGACCCGAGACACAGCACATACTCAAAGGCACAAAACTGCTCACAATACACATGAAAGTCTTTGCACAGGTACATACTGCACACTCCATGAGACACCCAAAGCAAGCACAACCACACAGTCAACATGTCTCCCCTCATGCGCATAGCTCAAGCCGCCAAACACACACACAACCTCTCTAACACAGCCACACACAAATCACAGTCACACACACAAAACACCCGCAACTCATACAGAACCACCCACAACCGCCAGGAACGCACACGACATGCACTCAACACACGACACATAACACACACAACCAAAAGCATACCATATAGAGCACACTCAGAACCACACACTGTCAACACAACCCAATACACACATCACACACACAATAAGCACACACGCACATCACACACACCACACAATTAACATCACACACAATGCCCAAAATACCCAGACAACCCAACACCTTCCCCATACGTAACACACAGGAAAGCATGTACACAGCACACACAACCCAGAACACAGTACGTAACACAACACACAACACAGAGAAAGACACATTTCACCCTGAGCGTGACAAAGGAGGCCACGCACCAGACACACAACACAACCACCAACAGAAAGCTCATCGAAAGGCAAAATATACAACACCACAGGATCCACTCAATTCACACAACACAAAGCTCAAAACTGCACATATCACACATGACATGACCCAGATCAAAACGCAGAGCACAAGGCGATCAACAAGCTGTAAATAACCCATACCACGCACATTTCGTACACAACACACAGAAAACAAACAAGACGCACAGATCACTTACAACACAACACAAAACACTCAAGAACACATGGCACACCGCATGGCACCACAGAATACACACAGAAACACAAACAGCACAAATCACTACCATAGACCAACTCTGGCAGCACCCCAGACACACAACAAACCCGACAGACACACAAAACACACATTTCACACGCTACACATCACAGCCCGTAGCGCACACGTCACACACGACACACCACGTGCACAGTCACACACAGACACCCCACGCACGTATCCACCCAGGAAAGCACTACGTAAAGCACACGTGCACAAAACCCATACAGTAACAAAACAAAAGTCACAGGACACACAGCAGACACAACAAAGCACCTAATAGCCCACAAGACACAGAAACCACATTTGAGAGAGTATACACAGCACACACAACGAGGAACACTAAACAAGCACAACCAAACACAGACAACACATCTGACATCACACACATAACAAACAAACGCACACAAATCCACTCAAACACAATCACACGGAAATCACATTCACCCACGCAAAAGACACACAGCACACATTAAACAAAGGCAAAACACACACAAAAAAACAAAGATCACACTTAGCACACACTTGGTGCATTACACGCAACACACACAACCAAGCAGACACACCACACATATATCCTCACACAGGAGCACAACACAGAAGCACACAACAGACCGGACACTCACAGCACATACTTCAAGGCCCAAAACTGCTCACAATACACATGAAAGTCTTTGCACAGGTACATACTGCACCCTCCATGAGACACCCAAAGCAAGCACAACCACACAGTCAACATGTCTCCCCTCATGCGCATAGCTCAAGCCGCCAAACACACACACAACCTCTCTAACACAGCCACACACAAATCACAGTCACACACACAAAACACCCACAACTCATACAGAACCATACAACCCCCAAGAACGCACACGACATGCATTCAACAAACGACACATAACACACACAACCACAAACATACCATATAGAGCACACTCAGAACCACACACTGTCAGCACAACCCAATACACACAACACACACACAATAAGCACACAAGCACATCACACACACCACACAATTAACATCACACACAATGCCCAAAATACCCAGACCAACCAACACCTTCCCCATACGTAACACACAGGAAAGCATGTACACAGCACACACAACCCAGAACACAGTACGTAACACAACACACAACACAGAGAAAGACACATTTCACCCTGAGCGTGACAAAGGAGGCCACGCACCAGACACACAACACAACCACCAACAGAAAGCTCATCGAAAGGCAAAATATACAACACCACAGGATCCACCCAATTCACACAACACAAAGATCAAACCTGCACATATCACACATAACATGCCCCAGATCAAAACGCAGAGCACAAGGCGATCAACAAGCAGTAAGTAACCCATACTACGCACATTTCGTACACAACACACAGAAAACAAACAAGACGCACAGATCACATACAACACAACACAAAACACTGAAGAACACATGGCACAGCACATGGCACAACAGAATACACACAGAAACACAAAACAAACACCACAAATCACTACCATAGACCAACAAATCTGGCAGACCCCAGACACACAACAAACCCGACAGACACACAAAACACACATTTCACACGCTACACATCACAGCCCATAGCGCACATGTCACACACGACACACCACGTGCACAGTCACACACAGACACCCCATGCACGTATCCACCCAGGAAAGCACTATGCAAAGCACACGTGCACAAAACCCATACAGTAACAAAACAAAAGTCACAGGACACACACAGACACAACAAAGCACATAATAGCTCACAAGACACAGAAACCACATTTGAGAGAGTATACAGAGCACACACAACGAGGCACACTAAACAAGCACAACCACACACAGACAACACATCTCACATCACACACTTAACAAACAAACGCACACAAATCCACTCAAACACAATCACACGGAAATCACATTCACCCACGCAAAAGACACACAGCACACATAAAACCAAGGCAAAACACACACAAAAAAACAAAGATCACACTTAGCGCACACTTGGTGCATTACACGCAACACACACAACCAAGCAGACACACCACACATATATCCTCACACAGGAGCACAGCACAGAAGCACACAACAGACCCGAGACTCACAGCACATACTTCAAGGCACAAAACTGCTCACAATACACATGAAAGTCTTTGCACAGGTACATACTGCACACTCCATGAGACACCCAAAGCAAGCACAACCACACAGTCAACATGTCTCCCCTCATGCGCATAGCTCAAGCCGCCAAACACACACACAACTTCTCTAACACAGCCACACACAAATCACAGTCACACACACAAAACACCCACAGCACATACAGAACCACCCACAACCGCCAAGAACGCACACGACATGCACTCAACGCATGACACATAACACACACAACCACAAACATACCATATAGAGCACACTCAGAACCACACACTGTCGGCACAACCCAATACACACAACACACACACAATAAGCACACAAGCACATCACACACACCACACAATTAACATCACACACAATGCCCAAAATACCCAGACCAACCAACACCTTCCCCATACGTAACACACAGGAAAGCATGTACACAGCACACACAACCCAGAACACAGTACGTAACACAACACACAACACAGAGAAAGACACATTTCACCCTGAGCGTGACAAAGGAGGCCACGCACCAGACACACAACACAACCACCAACAGAAAGCTCATCGAAAGGCAAAATATACAACACCACAGGATCCACCCAATTCACACAACACAAAGATCAAACCTGCACATATCACACATAACATGCCCCAGATCAAAACGCAGAGCACAAGGCGATCAACAAGCAGTAAATAACCCATACTATGCACATTTCGTACACAACACACAGAAAACAAACAAGACGCACAGATCACATACAACACAACACAAAACACTCAAGAACACATGGCACAGCGCATGGCACAACAGAATACACACAGAAACACAAAACAAACACCACAAATCACTACCATAGACCAACAAATCTGGCAGACCCCAGACACACAACAAACCCGACAGCCACACAAAACACACATTTCACACGCTACACATCACAGCCCATAGCGCACATGTCACACACGACACACCACGTGCACAGTCACACACAGACACCCCACGCACGTATCCACCTTGGAAAGCAGTACGCAAAGCACACGTGCACAAAACCCATACAGTAACAAAACAAAAGTCACAGGACACACAGCAGACACAACAAAGCACATAATAGCCCACAAGACACAGAAACCACATTTGAGAGAGTATACACAGCACACACAACGAGGAACACTAAACAAGCACAACCAAACACAGACAACACATCTGACATCACACACATAACAAACAAACGCACACAAATCCACTCAAACACAATCACACGGAAATCACATTCACCCACGCAAAAGACACACAGCACACATTAAACAAAGGCAAAACACACCCAAAAAAACAAAGATCACACGTAGGACACACTTGGTGCATTACACGCAACACACACAACCAAGCAGACACACCACACATATATCCTCACACAGGAGCACAACACAGAAGCACACAACAGACCCGAGACACAGCACATACTCAAAGGCACAAAACTGCTCACAATACACATGAAAGTCTTTGCACAGGTACATACTGCACACTCCATGAGACACCCAAAGCAAGCACAACCACACAGTCAACATGTCTCCCCTCATGCGCATAGCTCAAGCCGCCAAACACACACACAACCTCTCTAACACAGCCACACACAAATCACAGTCACACACACAAAACACCCGCAACTCATACAGAACCACCCACAACCGCCAGGAACGCACACGACATGCACTCAACACACGACACATAACACACACAACCAAAAGCATACCATATAGAGCACACTCAGAACCACACACTGTCAACACAACCCAATACACACATCACACACACAATAAGCACACACGCACATCACACACACCACACAATTAACATCACACACAATGCCCAAAATACCCAGACAACCCAACACCTTCCCCATACGTAACACACAGGAAAGCATGTACACAGCACACACAACCCAGAACACAGTACGTAACACAACACACAACACAGAGAAAGACACATTTCACCCTGAGCGTGACAAAGGAGGCCACGCACCAGACACACAACACAACCACCAACAGAAAGCTCATCGAAAGGCAAAATATACAACACCACAGGATCCACTCAATTCACACAACACAAAGCTCAAAACTGCACATATCACACATGACATGACCCAGATCAAAACGCAGAGCACAAGGCGATCAACAAGCTGTAAATAACCCATACCACGCACATTTCGTACACAACACACAGAAAACAAACAAGACGCACAGATCACTTACAACACAACACAAAACACTCAAGAACACATGGCACACCGCATGGCACCACAGAATACACACAGAAACACAAACACCACAAATCAATACCATAGACCAACTCTGGCAGCACCCCAGACACACAACAAACCCGACAGACACACAAAACACACATTTCACACGCTACACATCACAGCCCGTAGCGCACACGTCACACACGACACACCACGTGCACAGTCACACACAGACACCCCACGCACGTATCCACCCAGGAAAGCACTACGTAAAGCACACGTGCACAAAACCCATACAGTAACAAAACAAAAGTCACAGGACACACAGCAGACACAACAAAGCACCTAATAGCCCACAAGACACAGAAACCACATTTGAGAGAGTATACACAGCACACACAACGAGGAACACTAAACAAGCACAACCAAACACAGACAACACATCTGACATCACACACATAACAAACAAACGCACACAAATCCACTCAAACACAATCACACGGAAATCACATTCACCCACGCAAAAGACACACAGCACACATTAAACAAAGGCAAAACACACACAAAAAAACAAAGATCACACTTAGCACACACTTGGTGCATTACACGCAACACACACAACCAAGCAGACACACCACACATATATCCTCACACAGGAGCACAACACAGAAGCACACAACAGACCGGACACTCACAGCACATACTTCAAGGCACAAAACTGCTCACAATACACATGAAAGTCTTTGCACAGGTACATACTGCACCCTCCATGAGACACCCAAAGCAAGCACAACCACACAGTCAACATGTCTCCCCTCATGCGCATAGCTCAAGCCGCCAAACACACACACAACCTCTCTAACACAGCCACACACAAATCACAGTCACACACACAAAACACCCACAACTCATACAGAACCATACAACCCCCAAGAACGCACACGACATGCATTCAACAAACGACACATAACACACACAACCACAAACATACCATATAGAGCACACTCAGAACCACACACTGTCAGCACAACCCAATACACACAACACACACACAATAAGCACACAAGCACATCACACACACCACACAATTAACATCACACACAATGCCCAAAATACCCAGACCAACCAACACCTTCCCCATACGTAACACACAGGAAAGCATGTACACAGCACACACAACCCAGAACACAGTACGTAACACAACACACAACACAGAGAAAGACACATTTCACCCTGAGCGTGACAAAGGAGGCCACGCACCAGACACACAACACAACCACCAACAGAAAGCTCATCGAAAGGCAAAATATACAACACCACAGGATCCACCCAATTCACACAACACAAAGATCAAACCTGCACATATCACACATAACATGCCCCAGATCAAAACGCAGAGCACAAGGCGATCAACAAGCAGTAAGTAACCCATACTACGCACATTTCGTACACAACACACAGAAAACAAACAAGACGCACAGATCACATACAACACAACACAAAACACTGAAGAACACATGGCACAGCACATGGCACAACAGAATACACACAGAAACACAAAACAAACACCACAAATCACTACCATAGACCAACAAATCTGGCAGACCCCAGACACACAACAAACCCGACAGACACACAAAACACACATTTCACACGCTACACATCACAGCCCATAGCGCACATGTCACACACGACACACCACGTGCACAGTCACACACAGACACCCCATGCACGTATCCACCCAGGAAAGCACTATGCAAAGCACACGTGCACAAAACCCATACAGTAACAAAACAAAAGTCACAGGACACACACAGACACAACAAAGCACATAATAGCTCACAAGACACAGAAACCACATTTGAGAGAGTATACAGAGCACACACAACGAGGCACACTAAACAAGCACAACCACACACAGACAACACATCTCACATCACACACTTAACAAACAAACGCACACAAATCCACTCAAACACAATCACACGGAAATCACATTCACCCACGCAAGACACACAGCACACATTAAACAAAGGCAAAACACACACAAAAAAACAAAGATCACACTTAGCACACACTTGGTGCATTACACGCAACACACACAACCAAGCAGACACACCACACATATATCCTCACACAGGAGCGCAGCACAGAAGCACACAACAGACCCGAGACTCACAGCACATACTTCAAGGCACAAAACTGCTCACAATACACATGAAAGTCTTTGCACAGGTACATACTGCACACTCCATGAGACACCCAAAGCAAGCACAACCACACAGTCAACATGTCTCCCCTCATGCGCATAGCTCAAGCCGCCAAACACACACACAACTTCTCTAACAGAGCCACACACAAATCACAGTCACACACACAAAACACCCACAGCACATACAGAACCACCCACAACCGCCAAGAACGCACACGACATGCACTCAACGCATGACACATAACACACACAACCACAAACATACCATATAGAGCACACTCAGAACCACACACTGTCGGCACAACCCAATACACACAACACACACACAATAAGCACACAAGCACATCACACACACCACACAATTAACATCACACACAATGCCCAAAATACCCAGACCAACCAACACCTTCCCCATACGTAACACACAGGAAAGCATGTACACAGCACACACAACCCAGAACACAGTACGTAACACAACACACAACACAGAGAAAGACACATTTCACCCTGAGCGTGACAAAGGAGGCCACGCACCAGACACACAACACAACCACCAACAGAAAGCTCATCGAAAGGCAAAATATACAACACCACAGGATCCACCCAATTCACACAACACAAAGATCAAACCTGCACATATCACACATAACATGCCCCAGATCAAAACGCAGAGCACAAGGCGATCAACAAGCAGTAAGTAACCCATACTACGCACATTTCGTACACAACACACAGAAAACAAACAAGACGCACAGATCACATACAACACAACACAAAACACTCAAGAACACATGGCACAGCGCATGGCACAACAGAATACACACAGAAACACAAAACAAACACCACAAATCACTACCATAGACCAACAAATCTGGCAGACCCCAGACACACAACAAACCCGACAGCCACACAAAACACACATTTCACACGCTACACATCACAGCCCATAGCGCACATGTCACACACGACACACCACGTGCACAGTCACACACAGACACCCCACGCACGTATCCACCTTGGAAAGCAGTACGCAAAGCACACGTGCACAAAACCCATACAGTAACAAAACAAAAGTCACAGGACACACAGCAGACACAACAAAGCACATAATAGCCCACAAGACACAGAAACCACATTTGAGAGAGTATACACAGCACACACAACGAGGAACACTAAACAAGCACAACCAAACACAGACAACACATCTGACATCACACACATAACAAACAAACGCACACAAATCCACTCAAACACAATCACACGGAAATCACATTCACCCACGCAAAAGACACACAGCACACATTAAACAAAGGCAAAACACACCCAAAAAAACAAAGATCACACGTAGGACACACTTGGTGCATTACACGCAACACACACAACCAAGCAGACACACCACACATATATCCTCACACAGGAGCACAACACAGAAGCACACAACAGACCCGAGACACAGCACATACTCAAAGGCACAAAACTGCTCACAATACACATGAAAGTCTTTGCACAGGTACATACTGCACACTCCATGAGACACCCAAAGCAAGCACAACCACACAGTCAACATGTCTCCCCTCATGCGCATAGCTCAAGCCGCCAAACACACACACAACCTCTCTAACACAGCCACACACAAATCACAGTCACACACACAAAACACCCGCAACTCATACAGAACCACCCACAACCGCCAGGAACGCACACGACATGCACTCAACACACGACACATAACACACACAACCAAAAGCATACCATATAGAGCACACTCAGAACCACACACTGTCAACACAACCCAATACACACATCACACACACAATAAGCACACACGCACATCACACACACCACACAATTAACATCACACACAATGCCCAAAATACCCAGACAACCCAACACCTTCCCCATACGTAACACACAGGAAAGCATGTACACAGCACACACAACCCAGAACACAGTACGTAACACAACACACAACACAGAGAAAGACACATTTCACCCTGAGCGTGACAAAGGAGGCCACGCACCAGACACACAACACAACCACCAACAGAAAGCTCATCGAAAGGCAAAATATACAACACCACAGGATCCACTCAATTCACACAACACAAAGCTCAAAACTGCACATATCACACATGACATGACCCAGATCAAAACGCAGAGCACAAGGCGATCAACAAGCTGTAAATAACCCATACCACGCACATTTCGTACACAACACACAGAAAACAAACAAGACGCACAGATCACTTACAACACAACACAAAACACTCAAGAACACATGGCACACCGCATGGCACCACAGAATACACACAGAAACACAAACAGCACAAATCACTACCATAGACCAACTCTGGCAGCACCCCAGACACACAACAAACCCGACAGACACACAAAACACACATTTCACACGCTACACATCACAGCCCGTAGCGCACACGTCACACACGACACACCACGTGCACAGTCACACACAGACACCCCACGCACGTATCCACCCAGGAAAGCACTACGTAAAGCACACGTGCACAAAACCCATACAGTAACAAAACAAAAGTCACAGGACACACAGCAGACACAACAAAGCACCTAATAGCCCACAAGACACAGAAACCACATTTGAGAGAGTATACACAGCACACACAACGAGGAACACTAAACAAGCACAACCAAACACAGACAACACATCTGACATCACACACATAACAAACAAACGCACACAAATCCACTCAAACACAATCACACGGAAATCACATTCACCCACGCAAAAGACACACAGCACACATTAAACAAAGGCAAAACACACACAAAAAAACAAAGATCACACTTAGCACACACTTGGTGCATTACACGCAACACACACAACCAAGCAGACACACCACACATATATCCTCACACAGGAGCACAACACAGAAGCACACAACAGACCGGACACTCACAGCACATACTTCAAGGCCCAAAACTGCTCACAATACACATGAAAGTCTTTGCACAGGTACATACTGCACCCTCCATGAGACACCCAAAGCAAGCACAACCACACAGTCAACATGTCTCCCCTCATGCGCATAGCTCAAGCCGCCAAACACACACACAACCTCTCTAACACAGCCACACACAAATCACAGTCACACACACAAAACACCCACAACTCATACAGAACCATACAACCCCCAAGAACGCACACGACATGCATTCAACAAACGACACATAACACACACAACCACAAACATACCATATAGAGCACACTCAGAACCACACACTGTCAGCACAACCCAATACACACAACACACACACAATAAGCACACAAGCACATCACACACACCACACAATTAACATCACACACAATGCCCAAAATACCCAGACCAACCAACACCTTCCCCATACGTAACACACAGGAAAGCATGTACACAGCACACACAACCCAGAACACAGTACGTAACACAACACACAACACAGAGAAAGACACATTTCACCCTGAGCGTGACAAAGGAGGCCACGCACCAGACACACAACACAACCACCAACAGAAAGCTCATCGAAAGGCAAAATATACAACACCACAGGATCCACCCAATTCACACAACACAAAGATCAAACCTGCACATATCACACATAACATGCCCCAGATCAAAACGCAGAGCACAAGGCGATCAACAAGCAGTAAGTAACCCATACTACGCACATTTCGTACACAACACACAGAAAACAAACAAGACGCACAGATCACATACAACACAACACAAAACACTGAAGAACACATGGCACAGCACATGGCACAACAGAATACACACAGAAACACAAAACAAACACCACAAATCACTACCATAGACCAACAAATCTGGCAGACCCCAGACACACAACAAACCCGACAGACACACAAAACACACATTTCACACGCTACACATCACAGCCCATAGCGCACATGTCACACACGACACACCACGTGCACAGTCACACACAGACACCCCATGCACGTATCCACCCAGGAAAGCACTATGCAAAGCACACGTGCACAAAACCCATACAGTAACAAAACAAAAGTCACAGGACACACACAGACACAACAAAGCACATAATAGCTCACAAGACACAGAAACCACATTTGAGAGAGTATACAGAGCACACACAACGAGGCACACTAAACAAGCACAACCACACACAGACAACACATCTCACATCACACACTTAACAAACAAACGCACACAAATCCACTCAAACACAATCACACGGAAATCACATTCACCCACGCAAAAGACACACAGCACACATAAAACCAAGGCAAAACACACACAAAAAAACAAAGATCACACTTAGCGCACACTTGGTGCATTACACGCAACACACACAACCAAGCAGACACACCACACATATATCCTCACACAGGAGCACAGCACAGAAGCACACAACAGACCCGAGACTCACAGCACATACTTCAAGGCACAAAACTGCTCACAATACACATGAAAGTCTTTGCACAGGTACATACTGCACACTCCATGAGACACCCAAAGCAAGCACAACCACACAGTCAACATGTCTCCCCTCATGCGCATAGCTCAAGCCGCCAAACACACACACAACTTCTCTAACACAGCCACACACAAATCACAGTCACACACACAAAACACCCACAGCACATACAGAACCACCCACAACCGCCAAGAACGCACACGACATGCACTCAACGCATGACACATAACACACACAACCACAAACATACCATATAGAGCACACTCAGAACCACACACTGTCGGCACAACCCAATACACACAACACACACACAATAAGCACACAAGCACATCACACACACCACACAATTAACATCACACACAATGCCCAAAATACCCAGACCAACCAACACCTTCCCCATACGTAACACACAGGAAAGCATGTACACAGCACACACAACCCAGAACACAGTACGTAACACAACACACAACACAGAGAAAGACACATTTCACCCTGAGCGTGACAAAGGAGGCCACGCACCAGACACACAACACAACCACCAACAGAAAGCTCATCGAAAGGCAAAATATACAACACCACAGGATCCACCCAATTCACACAACACAAAGATCAAACCTGCACATATCACACATAACATGCCCCAGATCAAAACGCAGAGCACAAGGCGATCAACAAGCAGTAAATAACCCATACTATGCACATTTCGTACACAACACACAGAAAACAAACAAGACGCACAGATCACATACAACACAACACAAAACACTCAAGAACACATGGCACAGCGCATGGCACAACAGAATACACACAGAAACACAAAACAAACACCACAAATCACTACCATAGACCAACAAATCTGGCAGACCCCAGACACACAACAAACCCGACAGCCACACAAAACACACATTTCACACGCTACACATCACAGCCCATAGCGCACATGTCACACACGACACACCACGTGCACAGTCACACACAGACACCCCACGCACGTATCCACCTTGGAAAGCAGTACGCAAAGCACACGTGCACAAAACCCATACAGTAACAAAACAAAAGTCACAGGACACACAGCAGACACAACAAAGCACATAATAGCCCACAAGACACAGAAACCACATTTGAGAGAGTATACACAGCACACACAACGAGGAACACTAAACAAGCACAACCAAACACAGACAACACATCTGACATCACACACATAACAAACAAACGCACACAAATCCACTCAAACACAATCACACGGAAATCACATTCACCCACGCAAAAGACACACAGCACACATTAAACAAAGGCAAAACACACCCAAAAAAACAAAGATCACACGTAGGACACACTTGGTGCATTACACGCAACACACACAACCAAGCAGACACACCACACATATATCCTCACACAGGAGCACAACACAGAAGCACACAACAGACCCGAGACACAGCACATACTCAAAGGCACAAAACTGCTCACAATACACATGAAAGTCTTTGCACAGGTACATACTGCACACTCCATGAGACACCCAAAGCAAGCACAACCACACAGTCAACATGTCTCCCCTCATGCGCATAGCTCAAGCCGCCAAACACACACACAACCTCTCTAACACAGCCACACACAAATCACAGTCACACACACAAAACACCCGCAACTCATACAGAACCACCCACAACCGCCAGGAACGCACACGACATGCACTCAACACACCACACATAACACACACAACCAAAAGCATACCATATAGAGCACACTCAGAACCACACACTGTCAACACAACCCAATACACACATCACACACACAATAAGCACACACGCACATCACACACACCACACAATTAACATCACACACAATGCCCAAAATACCCAGACAACCCAACACCTTCCCCATACGTAACACACAGGAAAGCATGTACACAGCACACACAACCCAGAACACAGTACGTAACACAACACACAACACAGAGAAAGACACATTTCACCCTGAGCGTGACAAAGGAGGCCACGCACCAGACACACAACACAACCACCAACAGAAAGCTCATCGAAAGGCAAAATATACAACACCACAGGATCCACTCAATTCACACAACACAAAGCTCAAAACTGCACATATCACACATGACATGACCCAGATCAAAACGCAGAGCACAAGGCGATCAACAAGCTGTAAATAACCCATACCACGCACATTTCGTACACAACACACAGAAAACAAACAAGACGCACAGATCACTTACAACACAACACAAAACACTCAAGAACACATGGCACACCGCATGGCACCACAGAATACACACAGAAACACAAACACCACAAATCAATACCATAGACCAACTCTGGCAGCACCCCAGACACACAACAAACCCGACAGACACACAAAACACACATTTCACACGCTACACATCACAGCCCGTAGCGCACACGTCACACACGACACACCACGTGCACAGTCACACACAGACACCCCACGCACGTATCCACCCAGGAAAGCACTACGTAAAGCACACGTGCACAAAACCCATACAGTAACAAAACAAAAGTCACAGGACACACAGCAGACACAACAAAGCACCTAATAGCCCACAAGACACAGAAACCACATTTGAGAGAGTATACACAGCACACACAACGAGGAACACTAAACAAGCACAACCAAACACAGACAACACATCTGACATCACACACATAACAAACAAACGCACACAAATCCACTCAAACACAATCACACGGAAATCACATTCACCCACGCAAAAGACACACAGCACACATTAAACAAAGGCAAAACACACACAAAAAAACAAAGATCACACTTAGCACACACTTGGTGCATTACACGCAACACACACAACCAAGCAGACACACCACACATATATCCTCACACAGGAGCACAACACAGAAGCACACAACAGACCGGACACTCACAGCACATACTTCAAGGCACAAAACTGCTCACAATACACATGAAAGTCTTTGCACAGGTACATACTGCACCCTCCATGAGACACCCAAAGCAAGCACAACCACACAGTCAACATGTCTCCCCTCATGCGCATAGCTCAAGCCGCCAAACACACACACAACCTCTCTAACACAGCCACACACAAATCACAGTCACACACACAAAACACCCACAACTCATACAGAACCATACAACCCCCAAGAACGCACACGACATGCATTCAACAAACGACACATAACACACACAACCACAAACATACCATATAGAGCACACTCAGAACCACACACTGTCAGCACAACCCAATACACACAACACACACACAATAAGCACACAAGCACATCACACACACCACACAATTAACATCACACACAATGCCCAAAATACCCAGACCAACCAACACCTTCCCCATACGTAACACACAGGAAAGCATGTACACAGCACACACAACCCAGAACACAGTACGTAACACAACACACAACACAGAGAAAGACACATTTCACCCTGAGCGTGACAAAGGAGGCCACGCACCAGACACACAACACAACCACCAACAGAAAGCTCATCGAAAGGCAAAATATACAACACCACAGGATCCACCCAATTCACACAACACAAAGATCAAACCTGCACATATCACACATAACATGCCCCAGATCAAAACGCAGAGCACAAGGCGATCAACAAGCAGTAAGTAACCCATACTACGCACATTTCGTACACAACACACAGAAAACAAACAAGACGCACAGATCACATACAACACAACACAAAACACTGAAGAACACATGGCACAGCACATGGCACAACAGAATACACACAGAAACACAAAACAAACACCACAAATCACTACCATAGACCAACAAATCTGGCAGACCCCAGACACACAACAAACCCGACAGACACACAAAACACACATTTCACACGCTACACATCACAGCCCATAGCGCACATGTCACACACGACACACCACGTGCACAGTCACACACAGACACCCCATGCACGTATCCACCCAGGAAAGCACTATGCAAAGCACACGTGCACAAAACCCATACAGTAACAAAACAAAAGTCACAGGACACACACAGACACAACAAAGCACATAATAGCTCACAAGACACAGAAACCACATTTGAGAGAGTATACAGAGCACACACAACGAGGCACACTAAACAAGCACAACCACACACAGACAACACATCTCACATCACACACTTAACAAACAAACGCACACAAATCCACTCAAACACAATCACACGGAAATCACATTCACCCACGCAAGACACACAGCACACATTAAACAAAGGCAAAACACACACAAAAAAACAAAGATCACACTTAGCACACACTTGGTGCATTACACGCAACACACACAACCAAGCAGACACACCACACATATATCCTCACACAGGAGCGCAGCACAGAAGCACACAACAGACCCGAGACTCACAGCACATACTTCAAGGCACAAAACTGCTCACAATACACATGAAAGTCTTTGCACAGGTACATACTGCACACTCCATGAGACACCCAAAGCAAGCACAACCACACAGTCAACATGTCTCCCCTCATGCGCATAGCTCAAGCCGCCAAACACACACACAACTTCTCTAACAGAGCCACACACAAATCACAGTCACACACACAAAACACCCACAGCACATACAGAACCACCCACAACCGCCAAGAACGCACACGACATGCACTCAACGCATGACACATAACACACACAACCACAAACATACCATATAGAGCACACTCAGAACCACACACTGTCGGCACAACCCAATACACACAACACACACACAATAAGCACACAAGCACATCACACACACCACACAATTAACATCACACACAATGCCCAAAATACCCAGACCAACCAACACCTTCCCCATACGTAACACACAGGAAAGCATGTACACAGCACACACAACCCAGAACACAGTACGTAACACAACACACAACACAGAGAAAGACACATTTCACCCTGAGCGTGACAAAGGAGGCCACGCACCAGACACACAACACAACCACCAACAGAAAGCTCATCGAAAGGCAAAATATACAACACCACAGGATCCACCCAATTCACACAACACAAAGATCAAACCTGCACATATCACACATAACATGCCCCAGATCAAAACGCAGAGCACAAGGCGATCAACAAGCAGTAAGTAACCCATACTACGCACATTTCGTACACAACACACAGAAAACAAACAAGACGCACAGATCACATACAACACAACACAAAACACTCAAGAACACATGGCACAGCGCATGGCACAACAGAATACACACAGAAACACAAAACAAACACCACAAATCACTACCATAGACCAACAAATCTGGCAGACCCCAGACACACAACAAACCCGACAGCCACACAAAACACACATTTCACACGCTACACATCACAGCCCATAGCGCACATGTCACACACGACACACCACGTGCACAGTCACACACAGACACCCCACGCACGTATCCACCTTGGAAAGCAGTACGCAAAGCACACGTGCACAAAACCCATACAGTAACAAAACAAAAGTCACAGGACACACAGCAGACACAACAAAGCACATAATAGCCCACAAGACACAGAAACCACATTTGAGAGAGTATACACAGCACACACAACGAGGAACACTAAACAAGCACAACCAAACACAGACAACACATCTGACATCACACACATAACAAACAAACGCACACAAATCCACTCAAACACAATCACACGGAAATCACATTCACCCACGCAAAAGACACACAGCACACATTAAACAAAGGCAAAACACACCCAAAAAAACAAAGATCACACGTAGGACACACTTGGTGCATTACACGCAACACACACAACCAAGCAGACACACCACACATATATCCTCACACAGGAGCACAACACAGAAGCACACAACAGACCCGAGACACAGCACATACTCAAAGGCACAAAACTGCTCACAATACACATGAAAGTCTTTGCACAGGTACATACTGCACACTCCATGAGACACCCAAAGCAAGCACAACCACACAGTCAACATGTCTCCCCTCATGCGCATAGCTCAAGCCGCCAAACACACACACAACCTCTCTAACACAGCCACACACAAATCACAGTCACACACACAAAACACCCGCAACTCATACAGAACCACCCACAACCGCCAGGAACGCACACGACATGCACTCAACACACGACACATAACACACACAACCAAAAGCATACCATATAGAGCACACTCAGAACCACACACTGTCAACACAACCCAATACACACATCACACACACAATAAGCACACACGCACATCACACACACCACACAATTAACATCACACACAATGCCCAAAATACCCAGACAACCCAACACCTTCCCCATACGTAACACACAGGAAAGCATGTACACAGCACACACAACCCAGAACACAGTACGTAACACAACACACAACACAGAGAAAGACACATTTCACCCTGAGCGTGACAAAGGAGGCCACGCACCAGACACACAACACAACCACCAACAGAAAGCTCATCGAAAGGCAAAATATACAACACCACAGGATCCACTCAATTCACACAACACAAAGCTCAAAACTGCACATATCACACATGACATGACCCAGATCAAAACGCAGAGCACAAGGCGATCAACAAGCTGTAAATAACCCATACCACGCACATTTCGTACACAACACACAGAAAACAAACAAGACGCACAGATCACTTACAACACAACACAAAACACTCAAGAACACATGGCACACCGCATGGCACCACAGAATACACACAGAAACACAAACACCACAAATCACTACCATAGACCAACTCTGGCAGCACCCCAGACACACAACAAACCCGACAGACACACAAAACACACATTTCACACGCTACACATCACAGCCCGTAGCGCACACGTCACACACGACACACCACGTGCACAGTCACACACAGACACCCCACGCACGTATCCACCCAGGAAAGCACTACGTAAAGCACACGTGCACAAAACCCATACAGTAACAAAACAAAAGTCACAGGACACACAGCAGACACAACAAAGCACCTAATAGCCCACAAGACACAGAAACCACATTTGAGAGAGTATACACAGCACACACAACGAGGAACACTAAACAAGCACAACCAAACACAGACAACACATCTGACATCACACACATAACAAACAAACGCACACAAATCCACTCAAACACAATCACACGGAAATCACATTCACCCACGCAAAAGACACACAGCACACATTAAACAAAGGCAAAACACACACAAAAAAACAAAGATCACACTTAGCACACACTTGGTGCATTACACGCAACACACACAACCAAGCAGACACACCACACATATATCCTCACACAGGAGCACAACACAGAAGCACACAACAGACCGGACACTCACAGCACATACTTCAAGGCACAAAACTGCTCACAATACACATGAAAGTCTTTGCACAGGTACATACTGCACCCTCCATGAGACACCCAAAGCAAGCACAACCACACAGTCAACATGTCTCCCCTCATGCGCATAGCTCAAGCCGCCAAACACACACACAACCTCTCTAACACAGCCACACACAAATCACAGTCACACACACAAAACACCCACAACTCATACAGAACCATACAACCCCCAAGAACGCACACGACATGCATTCAACAAACGACACATAACACACACAACCACAAACATACCATATAGAGCACACTCAGAACCACACACTGTCAGCACAACCCAATACACACAACACACACACAATAAGCACACAAGCACATCACACACACCACACAATTAACATCACACACAATGCCCAAAATACCCAGACCAACCAACACCTTCCCCATACGTAACACACAGGAAAGCATGTACACAGCACACACAACCCAGAACACAGTACGTAACACAACACACAACACAGAGAAAGACACATTTCACCCTGAGCGTGACAAAGGAGGCCACGCACCAGACACACAACACAACCACCAACAGAAAGCTCATCGAAAGGCAAAATATACAACACCACAGGATCCACCCAATTCACACAACACAAAGATCAAACCTGCACATATCACACATAACATGCCCCAGATCAAAACGCAGAGCACAAGGCGATCAACAAGCAGTAAGTAACCCATACTACGCACATTTCGTACACAACACACAGAAAACAAACAAGACGCACAGATCACATACAACACAACACAAAACACTGAAGAACACATGGCACAGCACATGGCACAACAGAATACACACAGAAACACAAAACAAACACCACAAATCACTACCATAGACCAACAAATCTGGCAGACCCCAGACACACAACAAACCCGACAGCCACACAAAACACACATTTCACACGCTACACATCACAGCCCATAGCGCACATGTCACACACGACACACCACGTGCACAGTCACACACAGACACCCCATGCACGTATCCACCCAGGAAAGCACTATGCAAAGCACACGTGCACAAAACCCATACAGTAACAAAACAAAAGTCACAGGACACACACAGACACAACAAAGCACATAATAGCTCACAAGACACAGAAACCACATTTGAGAGAGTATACAGAGCACACACAACGAGGCACACTAAACAAGCACAACCACACACAGACAACACATCTCACATCACACACTTAACAAACAAACGCACACAAATCCACTCAAACACAATCACACGGAAATCACATTCACCCACGCAAAAGACACACAGCACACATAAAACCAAGGCAAAACACACACAAAAAAACAAAGATCACACTTAGCGCACACTTGGTGCATTACACGCAACACACACAACCAAGCAGACACACCACACATATATCCTCACACAGGAGCACAGCACAGAAGCACACAACAGACCCGAGACTCACAGCACATACTTCAAGGCACAAAACTGCTCACAATACACATGAAAGTCTTTGCACAGGTACATACTGCACACTCCATGAGACACCCAAAGCAAGCACAACCACACAGTCAACATGTCTCCCCTCATGCGCATAGCTCAAGCCGCCAAACACACACACAACTTCTCTAACACAGCCACACACAAATCACAGTCACACACACAAAACACCCACAGCACATACAGAACCACCCACAACCGCCAAGAACGCACACGACATGCACTCAACGCATGACACATAACACACACAACCACAAACATACCATATAGAGCACACTCAGAACCACACACTGTCGGCACAACCCAATACACACAACACACACACAATAAGCACACAAGCACATCACACACACCACACAATTAACATCACACACAATGCCCAAAATACCCAGACCAACCAACACCTTCCCCATACGTAACACACAGGAAAGCATGTACACAGCACACACAACCCAGAACACAGTACGTAACACAACACACAACACAGAGAAAGACACATTTCACCCTGAGCGTGACAAAGGAGGCCACGCACCAGACACACAACACAACCACCAACAGAAAGCTCATCGAAAGGCAAAATATACAACACCACAGGATCCACCCAATTCACACAACACAAAGATCAAACCTGCACATATCACACATAACATGCCCCAGATCAAAACGCAGAGCACAAGGCGATCAACAAGCAGTAAGTAACCCATACTACGCACATTTCGTACACAACACACAGAAAACAAACAAGACGCACAGATCACATACAACACAACACAAAACACTCAAGAACACATGGCACAGCACATGGCACAACAGAATACACACAGAAACACAAAACAAACACCACAAATCACTACCATAGACCAACAAATCTGGCAGACCCCAGACACACAACAAACCCGACAGACACACAAAACACACATTTCACACGCTACACATCACAGCCCATAGCGCACATGTCACACACGACACACCACGTGCACAGTCACACACAGACACCCCATGCACGTATCCACCCAGGAAAGCACTATGCAAAGCACACGTGCACAAAACCCATACAGTAACAAAACAAAAGTCACAGGACACACACAGACACAACAAAGCACATAATAGCTCACAAGACACAGAAACCACATTTGAGAGAGTATACAGAGCACACACAACGAGGCACACTAAACAAGCACAACCACACACAGACAACACATCTCACATCACACACTTAACAAACAAACGCACACAAATCCACTCAAACACAATCACACGGAAATCACATTCACCCACGCAAAAGACACACAGCACACATAAAACCAAGGCAAAACACACACAAAAAAACAAAGATCACACTTAGCGCACACTTGGTGCATTACACGCAACACACACAACCAAGCAGACACACCACACATATATCCTCACACAGGAGCACAGCACAGAAGCACACAACAGACCCGAGACTCACAGCACATACTTCAAGGCACAAAACTGCTCACAATACACATGAAAGTCTTTGCACAGGTACATACTGCACACTCCATGAGACACCCAAAGCAAGCACAACCACACAGTCAACATGTCTCCCCTCATGCGCATAGCTCAAGCCGCCAAACACACACACAACTTCTCTAACACAGCCACACACAAATCACAGTCACACACACAAAACACCCACAGCACATACAGAACCACCCACAACCGCCAAGAACGCACACGACATGCACTCAACGCATGACACATAACACACACAACCACAAACATACCATATAGAGCACACTCAGAACCACACACTGTCGGCACAACCCAATACACACAACACACACACAATAAGCACACAAGCACATCACACACACCACACAATTAACATCACACACAATGCCCAAAATACCCAGACCAACCAACACCTTCCCCATACGTAACACACAGGAAAGCATGTACACAGCACACACAACCCAGAACACAGTACGTAACACAACACACAACACAGAGAAAGACACATTTCACCCTGAGCGTGACAAAGGAGGCCACGCACCAGACACACAACACAACCACCAACAGAAAGCTCATCGAAAGGCAAAATATACAACACCACAGGATCCACCCAATTCACACAACACAAAGATCAAACCTGCACATATCACACATAACATGCCCCAGATCAAAACGCAGAGCACAAGGCGATCAACAAGCAGTAAGTAACCCATACTACGCACATTTCGTACACAACACACAGAAAACAAACAAGACGCACAGATCACATACAACACAACACAAAACACTCAAGAACACATGGCACAGCACATGGCACAACAGAATACACACAGAAACACAAAACAAACACCACAAATCACTACCATAGACCAACAAATCTGGCAGACCCCAGACACACAACAAACCCGACAGACACACAAAACACACATTTCACACGCTACACATCACAGCCCATAGCGCACATGTCACACACGACACACCACGTGCACAGTCACACACAGACACCCCATGCACGTATCCACCCAGGAAAGCACTATGCAAAGCACACGTGCACAAAACCCATACAGTAACAAAACAAAAGTCACAGGACACACACAGACACAACAAAGCACATAATAGCTCACAAGACACAGAAACCACATTTGAGAGAGTATACAGAGCACACACAACGAGGCACACTAAACAAGCACAACCACACACAGACAACACATCTCACATCACACACTTAACAAACAAACGCACACAAATCCACTCAAACACAATCACACGGAAATCACATTCACCCACGCAAAAGACACACAGCACACATAAAACCAAGGCAAAACACACACAAAAAAACAAAGATCACACTTAGCGCACACTTGGTGCATTACACGCAACACACACAACCAAGCAGACACACCACACATATATCCTCACACAGGAGCACAGCACAGAAGCACACAACAGACCCGAGACTCACAGCACATACTTCAAGGCACAAAACTGCTCACAATACACATGAAAGTCTTTGCACAGGTACATACTGCACACTCCATGAGACACCCAAAGCAAGCACAACCACACAGTCAACATGTCTCCCCTCATGCGCATAGCTCAAGCCGCCAAACACACACACAACTTCTCTAACACAGCCACACACAAATCACAGTCACACACACAAAACACCCACAGCACATACAGAACCACCCACAACCGCCAAGAACGCACACGACATGCACTCAACGCATGACACATAACACACACAACCACAAACATACCATATAGAGCACACTCAGAACCACACACTGTCGGCACAACCCAATACACACAACACACACACAATAAGCACACAAGCACATCACACACACCACACAATTAACATCACACACAATGCCCAAAATACCCAGACCAACCAACACCTTCCCCATACGTAACACACAGGAAAGCATGTACACAGCACACACAACCCAGAACACAGTACGTAACACAACACACAACACAGAGAAAGACACATTTCACCCTGAGCGTGACAAAGGAGGCCACGCACCAGACACACAACACAACCACCAACAGAAAGCTCATCGAAAGGCAAAATATACAACACCACAGGATCCACCCAATTCACACAACACAAAGATCAAACCTGCACATATCACACATAACATGCCCCAGATCAAAACGCAGAGCACAAGGCGATCAACAAGCAGTAAGTAACCCATACTACGCACATTTCGTACACAACACACAGAAAACAAACAAGACGCACAGATCACATACAACACAACACAAAACACTCAAGAACACATGGCACAGCGCATGGCACAACAGAATACACACAGAAACACAAAACAAACACCACAAATCACTACCATAGACCAACAAATCTGGCAGACCCCAGACACACAACAAACCCGACAGCCACACAAAACACACATTTCACACGCTACACATCACAGCCCATAGCGCACATGTCACACACGACACACCACGTGCACAGTCACACACAGACACCCCACGCACGTATCCACCTTGGAAAGCAGTACGCAAAGCACACGTGCACAAAACCCATACAGTAACAAAACAAAAGTCACAGGACACACAGCAGACACAACAAAGCACATAATAGCCCACAAGACACAGAAACCACATTTGAGAGAGTATACACAGCACACACAACGAGGAACACTAAACAAGCACAACCAAACACAGACAACACATCTGACATCACACACATAACAAACAAACGCACACAAATCCACTCAAACACAATCAGACGGAAATCACATTCACCCACGCAAAAGACACACAGCACACATTAAACAAAGGCAAAACACACCCAAAAAAACAAAGATCACACGTAGGACACACTTGGTGCATTACACGCAAGACACACAACCAAGCAGACACACCACACATATATCCTCACACAGGAGCACAACACAGAAGCACACAACAGACCCGAGACACAGCACATACTCAAAGGCACAAAACTGCTCACAATACACATGAAAGTCTTTGCACAGGTACATACTGCACACTCCATGAGACACCCAAAGCAAGCACAACCACACAGTCAACATGTCTCCCCTCATGCGCATAGCTCAAGCCGCCAAACACACACACAACCTCTCTAACACAGCCACACACAAATCACAGTCACACACACAAAACACCCGCAACTCATACAGAACCACCCACAACCGCCAGGAACGCACACGACATGCACTCAACACACGACACATAACACACACAACCAAAAGCATACCATATAGAGCACACTCAGAACCACACACTGTCAACACAACCCAATACACACATCACACACACAATAAGCACACACGCACATCACACACACCACACAATTAACATCACACACAATGCCCAAAATACCCAGACAACCCAACACCTTCCCCATACGTAACACACAGGAAAGCATGTACACAGCACACACAACCCAGAACACAGTACGTAACACAACACACAACACAGAGAAAGACACATTTCACCCTGAGCGTGACAAAGGAGGCCACGCACCAGACACACAACACAACCACCAACAGAAAGCTCATCGAAAGGCAAAATATACAACACCACAGGATCCACCCAATTCACACAACACAAAGATCAAACCTGCACATATCACACATGACATGACCCAGATCAAAACGCAGAGCACAAGGCGATCAACAAGCTGTAAATAACCCATACCACGCACATTTCGTACACAACACACAGAAAACAAACAAGACGCACAGATCACTTACAACACAACACAAAACACTCAAGAACACATGGCACACCGCATGGCACCACAGAATACACACAGAAACACAAACAAACACCACAAATCACTACCATAGACCAACTCTGGCAGCACCCCAGACACACAACAAACCCGACAGACACACAAAACACACATTTCACACGCTACACATCACAGCCCGTAGCGCACACGTCACACACGACACACCACGTGCACAGTCACACACAGACACCCCACGCACGTATCCACCCAGGAAAGCACTACGTAAAGCACACGTGCACAAAACCCATACAGTAACAAAACAAAAGTCACAGGACACACAGCAGACACAACAAAGCACATAATAGCCCACAAGACACAGAAACCACATTTGAGAGAGTATACACAGCACACACAACGAGGAACACTAAACAAGCACAACCAAACACAGACAACACATCTGACATCACACACATAACAAACAAACGCACACAAATCCACTCAAACACAATCACACGGAAATCACATTCACCCACGCAAAAGACACACAGCACACATTAAACAAAGGCAAAACACACACAAAAAAACAAAGATCACACTTAGCACACACTTGGTGCATTACACGCAACACACACAACCAAGCAGACACACCACACATATATCCTCACACAGGAGCACAACACAGAAGCACACAAAAGACCGGACACTCACAGCACATACTTCAAGGCACAAAACTGCTCACAATACACATGAAAGTCTTTGCACAGGTACATACTGCACCCTCCATGAGACACCCAAAGCAAGCACAACCACACAGTCAACATGTCTCCCCTCATGCGCATAGCTCAAGCCGCCAAACACACACACAACCTCTCTAACACAGCCACACACAAATCACAGTCACACACACAAAACACCCACAACTCATACAGAACCATACAACCCCCAAGAACGCACACGACATGCATTCAACAAACGACACATAACACACACAACCACAAACATACCATATAGAGCACACTCAGAACCACACACTGTCAGCACAACCCAATACACACAACACACACACAATAAGCACACAAGCACATCACACACACCACACAATTAACATCACACACAATGCCCAAAATACCCAGACCAACCAACACCTTCCCCATACGTAACACACAAGAAAGCATGTACACAGCACACACAACCCAGAACACAGTACGTAACACAACACACAACACAGAGAAAGACACATTTCACCCTGAGCGTGACAAAGGAGGCCACGCACCAGACACACAACACAACCACCAACAGAAAGCTCATCGAAAGGCAAAATATACAACACCACAGGATCCACCCAATTCACACAACACAAAGATCAAACCTGCACATATCACACATAACATGCCCCAGATCAAAACGCAGAGCACAAGGCGATCAACAAGCAGTAAGTAACCCATACTACGCACATTTCGTACACAACACACAGAAAACAAACAAGACGCACAGATCACATACAACACAACACAAAACACTCAAGAACACATGGCACAGCGCATGGCACAACAGAATACACACAGAAACACAAAACAAACACCACAAATCACTACCATAGACCAACAAATCTGGCAGACCCCAGACACACAACAAACCCGACAGACACACAAAACACACATTTCACACGCTACACATCACAGCCCATAGCGCACATGTCACACACGACACACCACGTGCACAGTCACACACAGACACCCCATGCACGTATCCACCCAGGAAAGCACTATGCAAAGCACACGTGCACAAAACCCATACAGTAACAAAACAAAAGTCACAGGACACACACAGACACAACAAAGCACCTAATAGCTCACAAGACACAGAAACCACATTTGAGAGAGTATACAGAGCACATACAACGAGGCACACTAAACAAGCACAACCACACACAGACAACACATCTCACATCACACACTTAACAAACAAACGCACACAAATCCACTCAAACACAATCACACGGAAATCACATTCACCCACGCAAAAGACACACAGCACACATAAAACCAAGGCAAAACACACACAAAAAAACAAAGATCACACTTAGCGCACACTTGGTGCATTACACGCAACACACACAACCAAGCAGACACACCACACATATATCCTCACACAGGAGCACAGCACAGAAGCACACAACAGACCCGAGACTCACAGCACATACTTCAAGGCACAAAACTGCTCACAATACACATGAAAGTCTTTGCACAGGTACATACTGCACACTCCATGAGACACCCAAAGCAAGCACAACCACACAGTCAACATGTCTCCCCTCATGCGCATAGCTCAAGCCGCCAAACACACACACAACTTCTCTAACACAGCCACACACAAATCACAGTCACACACACAAAACACCCACAGCACATACAGAACCACCCACAACCGCCAAGAACGCACACGACATGCACTCAACGCATGACACATAACACACACAACCACAAACATACCATATAGAGCACACTCAGAACCACACACTGTCGGCACAACCCAATACACACAACACACACACAATAAGCACACAAGCACATCACACACACCACACAATTAACATCACACACAATGCCCAAAATACCCAGACCAACCAACACCTTCCCCATACGTAACACACAGGAAAGCATGTACACAGCACACACAACCCAGAACACAGTACGTAACACAACACACAACACAGAGAAAGACACATTTCACCCTGAGCGTGACAAAGGAGGCCACGCACCAGACACACAACACAACCACCAACAGAAAGCTCATCGAAAGGCAAAATATACAACACCACAGGATCCACCCAATTCACACAACACAAAGATCAAACCTGCACATATCACACATAACATGCCCCAGATCAAAACGCAGAGCACAAGGCGATCAACAAGCAGTAAGTAACCCATACTACGCACATTTCGTACACAACACACAGAAAACAAACAAGACGCACAGATCACATACAACACAACACAAAACACTCAAGAACACATGGCACAGCGCATGGCACAACAGAATACACACAGAAACACAAAACAAACACCACAAATCACTACCATAGACCAACAAATCTGGCAGACCCCAGACACACAACAAACCCGACAGACACACAAAACACACATTTCACACGCTACACATCACAGCCCATAGCGCACATGTCACACACGACACACCACGTGCACAGTCACACACAGACACCCCACGCACGTATCCACCTTGGAAAGCAGTACGCAAAGCACACGTGCACAAAACCCATACAGTAACAAAACAAAAGTCACAGGACACACAGCAGACACAACAAAGCACATAATAGCCCACAAGACACAGAAACCACATTTGAGAGAGTATACACAGCACACACAACGAGGAACACTAAACAAGCACAACCAAACACAGACAACACATCTGACATCACACACATAACAAACAAACGCACACAAATCCACTCAAACACAATCACACGGAAATCACATTCACCCACGCAAAAGACACACAGCACACATTAAACAAAGGCAAAACACACCCAAAAAAACAAAGATCACACGTAGGACACACTTGGTGCATTACACGCAACACACACAACCAAGCAGACACACCACACATATATCCTCACACAGGAGCACAACACAGAAGCACACAACAGACCCGAGACACAGCACATACTCAAAGGCACAAAACTGCTCACAATACACATGAAAGTCTTTGCACAGGTACATACTGCACACTCCATGAGACACCCAAAGCAAGCACAACCACACAGTCAACATGTCTCCCCTCATGCGCATAGCTCAAGCCGCCAAACACACACACAGCCACACACAAATCACAGTCACACACACAAAACACCCGCAACTCATACAGAACCACCCACAACCGCCAGGAACGCACACGACATGCACTCAACACACGACACATAACACACACAACCAAAAGCATACCATATAGAGCACACTCAGAACCACACACTGTCAACACAACCCAATACACACATCACACACACAATAAGCACACACGCACATCACACACACCACACAATTAACATCACACACAATGCCCAAAATACCCAGACAACCCAACACCTTCCCCATACGTAACACACAGGAAAGCATGTACACAGCACACACAACCCAGAACACAGTACGTAACACAACACACAACAAAGAGAAAGACACATTTCACCCTGAGCGTGACAAAGGAGGCCACGCACCAGACACACAACACAACCACCAACAGAAAGCTCATCGAAAGGCAAAATATACAACACCACAGGATCCACTCAATTCACACAACACAAAGCTCAAAACTGCACATATCACACATGACATGACCCAGATCAAAACGCAGAGCACAAGGCGATCAACAAGCTGTAAATAACCCATACCACGCACATTTCGTACACAACACACAGAAAACAAACAAGACGCACAGATCACTTACAACACAACACAAAACACTCAAGAACACATGGCACACCGCATGGCACCACAGAATACACACAGAAACACAAACAAACAGCACAAATCACTACCATAGACCAACTCTGGCAGCACCCCAGACACACAACAAACCCGACAGACACACAAAACACACATTTCACACGCTACACATCACAGCCCGTAGCGCACACGTCACACACGACACACCACGTGCACAGTCACACACAGACACGCCACGCACGTATCCACCCAGGAAAGCACTACGTAAAGCACACGTGCACAAAACCCATACAGTAACAAAACAAAAGTCACAGGACACACAGCAGACACAACAAAGCACCTAATAGCCCACAAGACACAGAAACCACATTTGAGAGAGTATACACAGCACACACAACGAGGAACACTAAACAAGCACAACCAAACACAGACAACACATCTGACATCACACACATAACAAACAAACGCACACAAATCCACTCAAACACAATCAGACGGAAATCACATTCACCCACGCAAAAGACACACAGCACACATTAAACAAAGGCAAAACACACCCAAAAAAACAAAGATCACACGTAGGACACACTTGGTGCATTACACGCAAGACACACAACCAAGCAGACACACCACACATATATCCTCACACAGGAGCACAACACAGAAGCACACAACAGACCGGACACTCACAGCACATACTTCAAGGCACAAAACTGCTCACAATACACATGAAAGTCTTTGCACAGGTACATACTGCACCCTCCATGAGACACCCAAAGCAAGCACAACCACACAGTCAACATGTCTCCCCTCATGCGCATAGCTCAAGCCGCCAAACACACACACAACCTCTCTAACACAGCCACACACAAATCACAGTCACACACACAAAACACCCACAACTCATACAGAACCATACAACCCCCAAGAACGCACACGACATGCATTCAACAAACGACACATAACACACACAACCACAAACATACCATATAGAGCACACTCAGAACCACACACTGTCAGCACAACCCAATACACACAACACACACACAATAAGCACACAAGCACATCACACACACCACACAATTAACATCACACACAATGCCCACAATACCCAGACCAACCAACACCTTCCCCATACGTAACACACAGGAAAGCATGTACACAGCACACACAACCCAGAACACAGTACGTAACACAACACACAACACAGAGAAAGACACATTTCACCCTGAGCGTGACAAAGGAGGCCACGCACCAGACACACAACACAACCACCAACAGAAAGCGCATCGAAAGGCAAAATATACAACACCACAGGATCCACCCAATTCACACAACACAAAGATCAAACCTGCACATATCACACATAACATGCCCCAGATCAAAACGCAGAGCACAAGGCGATCAACAAGCAGTAAGTAACCCATACTACGCACATTTCGTACACAACACACAGAAAACAAACAAGACGCACAGATCACATACAACACAACACAAAACACTGAAGAACACATGGCACAGCACATGGCACAACAGAATACACACAGAAACACAAAACAAACACCACAAATCACTACCATAGACCAACAAATCTGGCAGACCCCAGACACACAACAAACCCGACAGACACACAAAACACACATTTCACACGCTACACATCACAGCCCATAGCGCACATGTCACACACGACACACCACGTGCACAGTCACACACAGACACCCCATGCACGTATCCACCCAGGAAAGCACTATGCAAAGCACACGTGCACAAAACCCATACAGTAACAAAACAAAAGTCACAGGACACACACAGACACAACAAAGCACCTAATAGCTCACAAGACACAGAAACCACATTTGAGAGAGTATACAGAGCACACACAACGAGGCACACTAAACAAGCACAACCACACACAGACAACACATCTCACATCACACACTTAACAAACAAACGCACACAAATCCACTCAAACACAATCACACGGAAATCACATTCACCCACGCAAAAGACACACAGCACACATAAAACCAAGGCAAAACACACACAAAAAAACAAAGATCACACTTAGCGCACACTTGGTGCATTACATGCAACACACACAACCAAGCAGACACACCACACATATATCCTCACACAGGAGCACAGCACAGAAGCACACAACAGACCCGAGACTCACAGCACATACTTCAAGGCACAAAACTGCTCACAATACACATGAAAGTCTTTGCACAGGTACATACTGCACACTCCATGAGACACCCAAAGCAAGCACAACCACACAGTCAACATGTCTCCCCTCATGCGCATAGCTCAAGCCGCCAAACACACACTCTTCTCTAACACAGCCACACACAAATCACAGTCACACACACAAAACACCCACAGCACATACAGAACCACCCACAACCGCCAAGAACGCACACGACATGCACTCAACGCATGACACATAACACACACAACCACAAACATACCATATAGAGCACACTCAGAACCACACACTGTCGGCACAACCCAATACACACAACACACACACAATAAGCACACAAGCACATCACACACACCACACAATTAACATCACACACAATGCCCAAAATACCCAGACCAACCAACACCTTCCCCATACGTAACACACAGGAAAGCATGTACACAGCACACACAACCCAGAACACAGTACGTAACACAACACACAACACAGAGAAAGACACATTTCACCCTGAGCGTGACAAAGGAGGCCACGCACCAGACACACAACACAACCACCAACAGAAAGCTCATCGAAAGGCAAAATATACAACACCACAGGATCCACCCAATTCACACAACACAAAGATCAAACCTGCACATATCACACATAACATGCCCCAGATCAAAACGCAGAGCACAAGGCGATCAACAAGCAGTAAGTAACCCATACTACGCACATTTCGTACACAACACACAGAAAACAAACAAGACGCACAGATCACATACAACACAACACAAAACACTCAAGAACACATGGCACAGCGCATGGCACAACAGAATACACACAGAAACACAAAACAAACACCACAAATCACTACCATAGACCAACAAATCTGGCAGACCCCAGACACACAACAAACCCGACAGCCACACAAAACACACATTTCACACGCTACACATCACAGCCCATAGCGCACATGTCACACACGACACACCACGTGCACAGTCACACACAGACACCCCACGCACGTATCCACCTTGGAAAGCAGTACGCAAAGCACACGTGCACAAAACCCATACAGTAACAAAACAAAAGTCACAGGACACACAGCAGACACAACAAAGCACATAATAGCCCACAAGACACAGAAACCACATTTGAGAGAGTATACACAGCACACACAACGAGGAACACTAAACAAGCACAACCAAACACAGACAACACATCTGACATCACACACATAACAAACAAACGCACACAAATCCACTCAAACACAATCACACGGAAATCACATTCACCCACGCAAAAGACACACAGCACACATTAAACAAAGGCAAAACACACCCAAAAAAACAAAGATCACACGTAGGACACACTTGGTGCATTACACGCAACACACACAACCAAGCAGACACACCACACATATATCCTCACACAGGAGCACAACACAGAAGCACACAACAGACCCGAGACACAGCACATACTCAAAGGCACAAAACTGCTCACAATACACATGAAAGTCTTTGCACAGGTACATACTGCACACTCCATGAGACACCCAAAGCAAGCACAACCACACAGTCAACATGTCTCCCCTCATGCGCATAGCTCAAGCCGCCAAACACACACACAACCTCTCTAACACAGCCACACACAAATCACAGTCACACACACAAAACACCCGCAACTCATACAGAACCACCCACAACCGCCAGGAACGCACACGACATGCACTCAACACAGGACACATAACACACACAACCAAAAGCATACCATATAGAGCACACTCAGAACCACACACTGTCAACACAACCCAATACACACATCACACACACAATAAGCACACACGCACATCACACACACCACACAATTAACATCACACACAATGCCCAAAATACCCAGACAACCCAACACCTTCCCCATACGTAACACACAGGAAAGCATGTACACAGCACACACAACCCAGAACACAGTACGTAACACAACACACAACACAGAGAAAGACACATTTCACCCTGAGCGTGACAAAGGAGGCCACGCACCAGACACACAACACAACCACCAACAGAAAGCTCATCGAAAGGCAAAATATACAACACCACAGGATCCACTCAATTCACACAACACAAAGCTCAAAACTGCACATATCACACATGACATGACCCAGATCAAAACGCAGAGCACAAGGCGATCAACAAGCTGTAAATAACCCATACCACGCACATTTCGTACACAACACACAGAAAACAAACAAGACGCACAGATCACTTACAACACAACACAAAACACTCAAGAACACATGGCACACCGCATGGCACCACAGAATACACACAGAAACACAAACAAACAGCACAAATCACTACCATAGACCAACTCTGGCAGCACCCCAGACACACAACAAACCCGACAGACACACAAAACACACATTTCACACGCTACACATCACAGCCCGTAGCGCACACGTCACACACGACACACCACGTGCACAGTCACACACAGACACCCCACGCACGTATCCACCCAGGAAAGCACTACGTAAAGCACACGTGCACAAAACCCATACAGTAACAAAACAAAAGTCACAGGACACACAGCAGACACAACAAAGCACCTAATAGCCCACAAGACACAGAAACCACATTTGAGAGAGTATACACAGCACACACAACGAGGAACACTAAACAAGCACAACCAAACACAGACAACACATCTGACATCACACACATAACAAACAAACGCACACAAATCCACTCAAACACAATCAGACGGAAATCACATTCACCCACGCAAAAGACACACAGCACACATAAAACCAAGGCAAAACACACACAAAAAAACAAAGATCACACTTAGCACACACTTGGTGCATTACACGCAACACACACAACCAAGCAGACACACCACACATATATCCTCACACAGGAGCACAACACAGAAGCACACAACAGACCGGACACTCACAGCACATACTTCAAGGCACAAAACTGCTCACAATACACATGAAAGTCTTTGCACAGGTACATACTGCACCCTCCATGAGACACCCAAAGCAAGCACAACCACACAGTCAACATGTCTCCCCTCATGCGCATAGCTCAAGCCGCCAAACACACACACAACCTCTCTAACACAGCCACACACAAATCACAGTCACACACACAAAACACCCACAACTCATACAGAACCATACAACCCCCAAGAACGCACACGACATGCATTCAACAAACGACACATAACACACACAACCACAAACATACCATATAGAGCACACTCAGAACCACACACTGTCAGCACAACCCAATACACACAACACACACACAATAAGCACACAAGCACATCACACACACCACACAATTAACATCACACACAATGCCCACAATACCCAGACCAACCAACACCTTCCCCATACGTAACACACAGGAAAGCATGTACACAGCACACACAACCCAGAACACAGTACGTAACACAACACACAACACAGAGAAAGACACATTTCACCCTGAGCGTGACAAAGGAGGCCACGCACCAGACACACAACACAACCACCAACAGAAAGCTCATCGAAAGGCAAAATATACAACACCACAGGATCCACCCAATTCACACAACACAAAGATCAAACCTGCACATATCACACATAACATGCCCCAGATCAAAACGCAGAGCACAAGGCGATCAACAAGCAGTAAATAACCCATACTATGCACATTTCGTACACAACACACAGAAAACAAACAAGACGCACAGATCACATACAACACAACACAAAACACTCAAGAACACATGGCACAGCGCATGGCACAACAGAATACACACAGAAACACAAAACAAACACCACAAATCACTACCATAGACCAACAAATCTGGCAGACCCCAGACACACAACAAACCCGACAGCCACACAAAACACACATTTCACACGCTACACATCACAGCCCATAGCGCACATGTCACACACGACACACCATGTGCACAGTCACACACAGACACCCCACGCACGTATCCACCTTGGAAAGCAGTACGCAAAGCACACGTGCACAAAACCCATACAGTAACAAAACAAAAGTCACAGGACACACAGCAGACACAACAAAGCACATAATAGCCCACAAGACACAGAAACCACATTTGAGAGAGTATACACAGCACACACAACGAGGAACACTAAACAAGCACAACCAAACACAGACAACACATCTGACATCACACACATAACAAACAAACGCACACAAATCCACTCAAACACAATCACACGGAAATCACATTCACCCACGCAAAAGACACACAGCACACATTAAACAAAGGCAAAACACACCCAAAAAAACAAAGATCACACGTAGGACACACTTGGTGCATTACACGCAACACACACAACCAAGCAGACACACCACACATATATCCTCACACAGGAGCACAACACAGAAGCACACAACAGACCCGAGACACAGCACATACTCAAAGGCACAAAACTGCTCACAATACACATGAAAGTCTTTGCACAGGTACATACTGCACACTCCATGAGACACCCAAAGCAAGCACAACCACACAGTCAACATGTCTCCCCTCATGCGCATAGCTCAAGCCGCCAAACACACACACAACCTCTCTAACACAGCCACACACAAATCACAGTCACACACACAAAACACCCGCAACTCATACAGAACCACCCACAACCGCCAGGAACGCACACGACATGCACTCAACACACGACACATAACACACACAACCAAAAGCATACCATATAGAGCACACTCAGAACCACACACTGTCAACACAACCCAATACACACATCACACACACAATAAGCACACACGCACATCACACACACCACACAATTAACATCACACACAATGCCCAAAATACCCAGACAACCCAACACCTTCCCCATACGTAACACACAGGAAAGCATGTACACAGCACACACAACCCAGAACACAGTACGTAACACAACACACAACACAGAGAAAGACACATTTCACCCTGAGCGTGACAAAGGAGGCCACGCACCAGACACACAACACAACCACCAACAGAAAGCTCATCGAAAGGCAAAATATACAACACCACAGGATCCACTCAATTCACACAACACAAAGCTCAAAACTGCACATATCACACATGACATGACCCAGATCAAAACGCAGAGCACAAGGCGATCAACAAGCTGTAAATAACCCATACCACGCACATTTCGTACACAACACACAGAAAACAAACAAGACGCACAGATCACTTACAACACAACACAAAACACTCAAGAACACATGGCACACCGCATGGCACCACAGAATACACACAGAAACACAAACAAACACCACAAATCACTACCATAGACCAACTCTGGCAGCACCCCAGACACACAACAAACCCGACAGACACACAAAACACACATTTCACACGCTACACATCACAGCCCGTACCGCACACGTCACACACGACACACCACGTGCACAGTCACACACAGACACCCCACGCACGTATCCACCCAGGAAAGCACTACGTAAAGCACACGTGCACAAAACCCATACAGTAACAAAACAAAAGTCACAGGACACACAGCAGACACAACAAAGCACCTAATAGCCCACAAGACACAGAAACCACATTTGAGAGAGTATACACAGCACACACAACGAGGAACACTAAACAAGCACAACCAAACACAGACAACACATCTGACATCACACACATAACAAACAAACGCACACAAATCCACTCAAACACAATCAGACGGAAATCACATTCACCCACGCAAAAGACACACAGCACACATTAAACAAAGGCAAAACACACACAAAAAAACAAAGATCACACTTAGCACACACTTGGTGCATTACACGCAACACACACAACCAAGCAGACACACCACACATATATCCTCACACAGGAGCACAACACAGAAGCACACAACAGACCGGACACTCACAGCACATACTTCAAGGCACAAAACTGCTCACAATACACATGAAAGTCTTTGCACAGGTACATACTGCACCCTCCATGAGACACCCAAAGCAAGCACAACCACACAGTCAACATGTCTCCCCTCATGCGCATAGCTCAAGCCGCCAAACACACACACAACCTCTCTAACACAGCCACACACAAATCACAGTCACACACACAAAACACCCACAACTCATACAGAACCATACAACCCCCAAGAACGCACACGACATGCATTCAACAAACGACACATAACACACACAACCACAAACATACCATATAGAGCACACTCAGAACCACACACTGTCAGCACAACCCAATACACACAACACACACACAATAAGCACACAAGCACATCACACACACCACACAATTAACATCACACACAATGCCCAAAATACCCAGACCAACCAACACCTTCCCCATACGTAACACACAGGAAAGCATGTACACAGCACACACAACCCAGAACACAGTACGTAACACAACACACAACACAGAGAAAGACACATTTCACCCTGAGCGTGACAAAGGAGGCCACGCACCAGACACACAACACAACCACCAACAGAAAGCTCATCGAAAGGCAAAATATACAACACCACAGGATCCACCCAATTCACACAACACAAAGATCAAACCTGCACATATCACACATAACATGCCCCAGATCAAAACGCAGAGCACAAGGCGATCAACAAGCAGTAAGTAACCCATACTACGCACATTTCGTACACAACACACAGAAAACAAACAAGACGCACAGATCACATACAACACAACACAAAACACTCAAGAACACATGGCACAGCGCATGGCACAACAGAATACACACAGAAACACAAAACAAACACCACAAATCACTACCATAGACCAACAAATCTGGCAGACCCCAGACACACAACAAACCCGACAGACACACAAAACACACATTTCACACGCTACACATCACAGCCCATAGGGCACATGTCACACACGACACACCACGTGCACAGTCACACACAGACACCCCATGCACGTATCCACCCAGGAAAGCACTATGCAAAGCACACGTGCACAAAACCCATACAGTAACAAAACAAAAGTCACAGGACACACACAGACACAACAAAGCACCTAATAGCCCACAAGACACAGAAACCACATTTGAGAGAGTATACAGAGCACACACAACGAGGCACACTAAACAAGCACAACCACACACAGACAACACATCTCACATCACACACTTAACAAACAAACGCACACAAATCCACTCAAACACAATCACACGGAAATCACATTCACCCACGCAAAAGACACACAGCACACATAAAACCAAGGCAAAACACACACAAAAACACAAAGATCACACTTAGCGCACACTTGGTGCATTACACGCAACACACACAACCAAGCAGACACACCACACATATATCCTCACACAGGAGCACAACACAGAAGCACACAACAGACCCGAGACACAGCACATACTCAAAGGCACAAAACTGCTCACAATACACATGAAAGTCTTTGCACAGGTACATACTGCACACTCCATGAGACACCCAAAGCAAGCACAACCACACAGTCAACATGTCTCCCCTCATGCGCATAGCTCAAGCCGCCAAACACACACACAACTTCTCTAACACAGCCACACACAAATCACAGTCACACACACAAAACACCCACAGCACATACAGAACCACCCACAACCGCCAAGAACGCACACGACATGCACTCAACGCATGACACATAACACACACAACCACAAACATACCATATAGAGCACACTCAGAACCACACACTGTCGGCACAACCCAATACACACAACACACACACAATAAGCACACAAGCACATCACACACACCACACAATTAACATCACACACAATGCCCAAAATACCCAGACCAACCAACACCTTCCCCATATGTAACACACAGGAAAGCATGTACACAGCACACACAACCCAGAACACAGTACGTAACACAACACACAACACAGAGAAAGACACATTTCACCCTGAGCGTGACAAAGGAGGCCACGCACCAGACACACAACACAACCACCAACAGAAAGCTCATCGAAAGGCAAAATATACAACACCACAGGATCCACCCAATTCACACAACACAAAGATCAAACCTGCACATATCACACATAACATGCCCCAGATCAAAACGCAGAGCACAAGGCGATCAACAAGCAGTAAGTAACCCATACTACGCACATTTCGTACACAACACACAGAAAACAAACAAGACGCACAGATCACATACAACACAACACAAAACACTCAAGAACACATGGCACAGCGCATGGCACAACAGAATACACACAGAAACACAAAACAAACACCACAAATCACTACCATAGACCAACAAATCTGGCAGACCCCAGACACACAACAAACCCGACAGCCACACAAAACACACATTTCACACGCTACACATCACAGCCCATAGCGCACATGTCACACACGACACACCACGTGCACAGTCACACACAGACACCCCACGCACGTATCCACCTTGGAAAGCAGTACGCAAAGCACACGTGCACAAAACCCATACAGTAACAAAACAAAAGTCACAGGACACACAGCAGACACAACAAAGCACATAATAGCCCACAAGACACAGAAACCACATTTGAGAGAGTATACACAGCACACACAACGAGGAACACTAAACAAGCACAACCAAACACAGACAACACATCTGACATCACACACATAACAAACAAACGCACACAAATCCACTCAAACACAATCACACGGAAATCACATTCACCCACGCAAAAGACACACAGCACACATTAAACAAAGGCAAAACACACCCAAAAAAACAAAGATCACACGTAGGACACACTTGGTGCATTACACGCAACACACACAACCAAGCAGACACACCACACATATATCCTCACACAGGAGCACAACACAGAAGCACACAACAGACCCGAGACACAGCACATACTCAAAGGCACAAAACTGCTCACAATACACATGAAAGTCTTTGCACAGGTACATACTGCACACTCCATGAGACACCCAAAGCAAGCACAACCACACAGTCAACATGTCTCCCCTCATGCGCATAGCTCAAGCCGCCAAACACACACACAACCTCTCTAACACAGCCACACACAAATCACAGTCACACACACAAAACACCCGCAACTCATACAGAACCACCCACAACCGCCAGGAACGCACACGACATGCACTCAACACACGACACATAACACACACAACCAAAAGCATACCATATAGAGCACACTCAGAACCACACACTGTCAACACAACCCAATACACACATCACACACACAATAAGCACACACGCACATCACACACACCACACAATTAACATCACACACAATGCCCAAAATACCCAGACAACCCAACACCTTCCCCATACGTAACACACAGGAAAGCATGTACACAGCACACACAACCCAGAACACAGTACGTAACACAACACACAACACAGAGAAAGACACATTTCACCCTGAGCGTGACAAAGGAGGCCACGCACCAGACACACAACACAACCACCAACAGAAAGCTCATCGAAAGGCAAAATATACAACACCACAGGATCCACTCAATTCACACAACACAAAGCTCAAAACTGCACATATCACACATGACATGACCCAGATCAAAACGCAGAGCACAAGGCGATCAACAAGCTGTAAATAACCCATACCACGCACATTTCGTACACAACACACAGAAAACAAACAAGACGCACAGATCACTTACAACACAACACAAAACACTCAAGAACACATGGCACACCGCATGGCACCACAGAATACACACAGAAACACAAACAAACACCACAAATCACTACCATAGACCAACTCTGGCAGCACCCCAGACACACAACAAACCCGACAGACACACAAAACACACATTTCACACGCTACACATCACAGCCCGTAGCGCACACGTCACACACGACACACCACGTGCACAGTCACACACAGACACCCCACGCACGTATCCACACAGGAAAGCACTACGTAAAGCACACGTGCACAAAACCCATACAGTAACAAAACAAAAGTCACAGGACACACAACAGACACAACAAAGCACCTAATAGCCCACAAGACACAGAAACCACATTTGAGAGAGTATACACAGCACACACAACGAGGAACACTAAACAAGCACAACCACACACAGACAACACATCTCACATCACACACTTAACAAACAAACGCACACAAATCCACTCAAACACAATCACACGGAAATCACATTCACCCACGCAAGACACACAGCACACATTAAACCAAGGCAAAACACACCCAAAAAAACAATGATCACACATAGGACACACTTGGTGCATTACACGCAACACACACAACCAAGCAGACACACCACACATATATCCTCACACAGGAGCACAGCACAGAAGCACACAACAGACCCGAGACTCACAGCACATACTTCAAGGCACAAAACTGCTCACAATACACATGAAAGTCTTTGCACAGGTACATACTGCACACTCCATGAGACACCCAAAGCAAGCACAACCACACAGTCAACATGTCTCCCCTCATGCGCATAGCTCAAGCCGCCAAACACACACACAACTTCTCTAACACAGCCACACACAAATCACAGTCACACACACAAAACACCCACAGCACATACAGAACCACCCACAACCGCCAAGAACGCACACGACATGCACTCAACGCATGACACATAACACACACAACCACAAACATACCATATAGAGCACACTCAGAACCACACACTGTCGGCACAACCCAATACACACAACACACACACAATAAGCACACAAGCACATCACACACACCACACAATTAACATCACACACAATGCCCAAAATACCCAGACCAACCAACACCTTCCCCATACGTAACACACAGGAAAGCATGTACACAGCACACACAACCCAGAACACAGTACGTAACACAACACACAACACAGAGAAAGACACATTTCACCCTGAGCGTGACAAAGGAGGCCACGCACCAGACACACAACACAACCACCAACAGAAAGCTCATCGAAAGGCAAAATATACAACACCACAGGATCCACCCAATTCACACAACACAAAGATCAAACCTGCACATATCACACATAACATGCCCCAGATCAAAACGCAGAGCACAAGGCGATCAACAAGCAGTAAATAACCCATACTATGCACATTTCGTACACAACACACAGAAAACAAACAAGACGCACAGATCACATACAACACAACACAAAACACTCAAGAACACATGGCACAGCGCATGGCACAACAGAATACACACAGAAACACAAAACAAACACCACAAATCACTACCATAGACCAACAAATCTGGCAGACCCCAGACACACAACAAACCCGACAGCCACACAAAACACACATTTCACACGCTACACATCACAGCCCATAGCGCACATGTCACACACGACACACCACGTGCACAGTCACACACAGACACCCCACGCACGTATCCACCTTGGAAAGCAGTACGCAAAGCACACGTGCACAAAACCCATACAGTAACAAAACAAAAGTCACAGGACACACAGCAGACACAACAAAGCACATAATAGCCCACAAGACACAGAAACCACATTTGAGAGAGTATACACAGCACACACAACGAGGAACACTAAACAAGCACAACCAAACACAGACAACACATCTGACATCACACACATAACAAACAAACGCACACAAATCCACTCAAACACAATCACACGGAAATCACATTCACCCACGCAAAAGACACACAGCACACATTAAACAAAGGCAAAACACACCCAAAAAAACAAAGATCACACGTAGGACACACTTGGTGCATTACACGCAACACACACAACCAAGCAGACACACCACACATATATCCTCACACAGGAGCACAACACAGAAGCACACAACAGACCCGAGACACAGCACATACTCAAAGGCACAAAACTGCTCACAATACACATGAAAGTCTTTGCACAGGTACATACTGCACACTCCATGAGACACCCAAAGCAAGCACAACCACACAGTCAACATGTCTCCCCTCATGCGCATAGCTCAAGCCGCCAAACACACACACAACCTCTCTAACACAGCCACACACAAATCACAGTCACACACACAAAACACCCGCAACTCATACAGAACCACCCACAACCGCCAGGAACGCACACGACATGCACTCAACACACGACACATAACACACACAACCAAAAGCATACCATATAGAGCACACTCAGAACCACACACTGTCAACACAACCCAATACACACATCACACACACAATAAGCACACACGCACATCACACACACCACACAATTAACATCACACACAATGCCCAAAATACCCAGACAACCCAACACCTTCCCCATACGTAACACACAGGAAAGCATGTACACAGCACACACAACCCAGAACACAGTACGTAACACAACACACAACACAGAGAAAGACACATTTCACCCTGAGCGTGACAAAGGAGGCCACGCACCAGACACACAACACAACCACCAACAGAAAGCTCATCGAAAGGCAAAATATACAACACCACAGGATCCACTCAATTCACACAACACAAAGCTCAAAACTGCACATATCACACATGACATGACCCAGATCAAAACGCAGAGCACAAGGCGATCAACAAGCTGTAAATAACCCATACCACGCACATTTCGTACACAACACACAGAAAACAAACAAGACGCACAGATCACTTACAACACAACACAAAACACTCAAGAACACATGGCACACCGCATGGCACCACAGAATACACACAGAAACACAAACACCACAAATCAATACCATAGACCAACTCTGGCAGCACCCCAGACACACAACAAACCCGACAGACACACAAAACACACATTTCACACGCTACACATCACAGCCCGTAGCGCACACGTCACACACGACACACCACGTGCACAGTCACACACAGACACCCCACGCACGTATCCACCCAGGAAAGCACTACGTAAAGCACACGTGCACAAAACCCATACAGTAACAAAACAAAAGTCACAGGACACACAGCAGACACAACAAAGCACCTAATAGCCCACAAGACACAGAAACCACATTTGAGAGAGTATACACAGCACACACAACGAGGAACACTAAACAAGCACAACCAAACACAGACAACACATCTGACATCACACACATAACAAACAAACGCACACAAATCCACTCAAACACAATCAGACGGAAATCACATTCACCCACGCAAAAGACACACAGCACACATTAAACAAAGGCAAAACACACACAAAAAAACAAAGATCACACTTAGCACACACTTGGTGCATTACACGCAACACACACAACCAAGCAGACACACCACACATATATCCTCACACAGGAGCACAACACAGAAGCACACAACAGACCGGACACTCACAGCACATACTTCAAGGCACAAAACTGCTCACAATACACATGAAAGTCTTTGCACAGGTACATACTGCACCCTCCATGAGACACCCAAAGCAAGCACAACCACACAGTCAACATGTCTCCCCTCATGCGCATAGCTCAAGCCGCCAAACACACACACAACCTCTCTAACACAGCCACACACAAATCACAGTCACACACACAAAACACCCACAACTCATACAGAACCATACAACCCCCAAGAACGCACACGACATGCATTCAACAAACGACACATAACACACACAACCACAAACATACCATATAGAGCACACTCAGAACCACACACTGTCAGCACAACCCAATACACACAACACACACACAATAAGCACACAAGCACATCACACACACCACACAATTAACATCACACACAATGCCCAAAATACCCAGACAACCCAACACCTTCCCCATACGTAACACACAGGAAAGCATGTACACAGCACACACAACCCAGAACACAGTACGTAACACAACACACAACACAGAGAAAGACACATTTCACCCTGAGCGTGACAAAGGAGGCCACGCACCAGACACACAACACAACCACCAACAGAAAGCTCATCGAAAGGCAAAATATACAACACCACAGGATCCACCCAATTCACACAACACAAAGATCAAACCTGCACATATCACACATAACATGCCCCAGATCAAAACGCAGAGCACAAGGCGATCAACAAGCAGTAAGTAACCCATACTACGCACATTTCGTACACAACACACAGAAAACAAACAAGACGCACAGATCACATACAACACAACACAAAACACTGAAGAACACATGGCACAGCACATGGCACAACAGAATACACACAGAAACACAAAACAAACACCACAAATCACTACCATAGACCAACAAATCTGGCAGACCCCAGACACACAACAAACCCGACAGACACACAAAACACACATTTCACACGCTACACATCACAGCCCATAGCGCACATGTCACACACGACACACCACGTGCACAGTCACACACAGACACCCCATGCACGTATCCACCCAGGAAAGCACTATGCAAAGCACACGTGCACAAAACCCATACAGTAACAAAACAAAAGTCACAGGACACACACAGACACAACAAAGCACATAATAGCTCACAAGACACAGAAACCACATTTGAGAGAGTATACAGAGCACACACAACGAGGCACACTAAACAAGCACAACCACACACAGACAACACATCTCACATCACACACTTAACAAACAAACGCACACAAATCCACTCAAACACAATCACACGGAAATCACATTCACCCACGCAAGACACACAGCACACATTAAACAAAGGCAAAACACACACAAAAAAACAAAGATCACACTTAGCACACACTTGGTGCATTACACGCAACACACACAACCAAGCAGACACACCACACATATATCCTCACACAGGAGCGCAGCACAGAAGCACACAACAGACCCGAGACTCACAGCACATACTTCAAGGCACAAAACTGCTCACAATACACATGAAAGTCTTTGCACAGGTACATACTGCACACTCCATGAGACACCCAAAGCAAGCACAACCACACAGTCAACATGTCTCCCCTCATGCGCATAGCTCAAGCCGCCAAACACACACACAACTTCTCTAACAGAGCCACACACAAATCACAGTCACACACACAAAACACCCACAGCACATACAGAACCACCCACAACCGCCAAGAACGCACACGACATGCACTCAACGCATGACACATAACACACACAACCACAAACATACCATATAGAGCACACTCAGAACCACACACTGTCGGCACAACCCAATACACACAACACACACACAATAAGCACACAAGCACATCACACACACCACACAATTAACATCACACACAATGCCCAAAATACCCAGACCAACCAACACCTTCCCCATACGTAACACACAGGAAAGCATGTACACAGCACACACAACCCAGAACACAGTACGTAACACAACACACAACACAGAGAAAGACACATTTCACCCTGAGCGTGACAAAGGAGGCCACGCACCAGACACACAACACAACCACCAACAGAAAGCTCATCGAAAGGCAAAATATACAACACCACAGGATCCACCCAATTCACACAACACAAAGATCAAACCTGCACATATCACACATAACATGCCCCAGATCAAAACGCAGAGCACAAGGCGATCAACAAGCAGTAAGTAACCCATACTACGCACATTTCGTACACAACACACAGAAAACAAACAAGACGCACA